>NC_140752.1:60920000-62170000 GCF_051527215.1 Medicago sativa
AGTAGATTTAAGTTGCAGGTTTCTCAGAATTACATAACTAGACCTTACACCCGTGTGCTGCCGCACGGGTCATATTGATGGCAAACAAAATATTCAATTATACTGTTAATTCATAATCTATTTGTGCAAATACAATGTTAAAAATAATAATACAACTTAAAAAAAGGGAACAAATCATGCTGGTACATTACGAAAAATTTCCTTGTAAACAACATTGTATTTAGGATGATTTGAATGATTCCAAAATTCGCCGCAATCTAAAATATGAGAACCATCTCCACAATATACTAACAGATACAAGTGTTTCATTTGTTGAAACTGACATTAAATATATGGTAGTTTGTCCACAAAGATTAGTTTTCGAATAGGTGTTCGAAACGAATATCTTAATCATTTTGGATACTCGCCGCTACATAGGGAAACATAGAATTATGATTTGAATAATAATTAACTTGAGATCAGTTATGAATTGACTATGGGTAGATGTCGAAAAATTTCCTTTCCAGGAGAAAAAAGGCAAAGTTTATTTGAATGCATTTTGTGCCTTGTAACTGCAATCTTGGTTTAACAGTCACCGCAATTTAAGATATTAGATGCACTGATGGATAAAATAACATGGTTTCTTAGATTATCTTGCAGTGAATAATTGCATCAGTTCTTGCTTCTTGAAAAATTAGAATATTAGCTATACGTAACAAATATGAAGTTATGATTGATAGTAATGATGTCATAAGCAATGAAATTATAATAAGGTAGTTGCTCGGAATGATAACATAATAGAGATTAGTCAGTGTCGCGTCATTTTTCGGACGGTCAAAAGGCCATTTTGATTGGTGTCTGACCCGCTTTTGGTTTCACGACTGAACATTTAATTCTTTTCAAAAGAAAGTGGAAAAAGGTTCAAATACCACATTTTTAGGGATTAAGGGTTCGGGGATTGGTTATATTTAGGGAAAGTGTTAAGCACCCTAAATATTCGTAGTACTCTACGAGAACCTCTTGATTTTATTTAAATTTTCGTGCTATAAACTTGCTTGCTTAAAAAAAATGGAATTTGCAATGATGAAAGAAAAGAGAGACCTAATTTATCTACATTTTTATTGATTTGGAAGGACGCGTGTCCCTTGCCTACGTACCCGTGAGGGATCAAAACCTCGTAGTTCGGGGTAGAAATTGACGTTTGATTGGTTGAGTATTTTTTATGTTCTTGAAAAAAGGTTTAAAAAATGAAAGAAAGCCAAAGTGGCAAATGAGAATTTGTTTGTGTTTTTTATATTGAAAGAAAGTAGACTCAAAGTAGGATTAAAGTTGATTTGAAATTTGATTAAGAAGAAAATAAAATGAACGATCACTTGATTTAAGATCAAGGTTTGTTATGAAAATATTTTTGTGTTTTTTTGTATGTTTGCATGTTTTTTGTTGTTTTGAATAATGATATGAAAATTATATAAGCAGAATGAGAAAAATAATGTTAAGCTGGAATATAAGGTTATTTTAACACGGACCAAAATACTCTGGAGAATGATTATATAAGCGGAAATATAATATTAACAGTTTATTTAGGACCAGAGCACTCTGGATTATTTTAATTAACAAGGACCAGATTGTTCTGGAGAATAATATAATATGAACAAAAAATATAATATTAACAGTTAATTAGGACCAGAGCACTCTGGATTAATTTAATTAACAAGGACCAGATTGTTCTAGAGAATAATTAAATTAAACAAAAATATAATATTAACAGTTAATATTAGGACCAGAACACTCTGGATTAAGATGTGTGTATTTAGTGTAAAATAAATGAAAAGATAGAGAAGGAAATAGGAAAGGAAAGAAGAGAAAATGAGAAGAAGAAGGAGGAAAGAGGAAAAGGGAAGATGATATACCTTTGTGGGGAGAATAGGAGAAAGAAAATAAAAAAGAGAGTTGTTTTGTTTTTGGTAGTGATAGTATGTTTTTTTGTGTTGATTTATGGTGGTTTTATGTTGATTTGTAGTGATGATTGTGTGATTTTTTTTTGTGGTTTTTATGGTGGTTTATGTGATGTTTTTTTTGGTTTTAATGGTGGTCTGAGTGGTGGTTTTGTTGTTGATGGTGAAGAAAAGGAACATGCTAAGACTAAAAAATGTGTAGAGGTGTGTTGCTATTTTTTGCTCTCTATCTCAAAGCTTCCCCTCTCCTTTTTCTCTCCAAAACTCTCTTTATTTATAGATGTTAAGACACTTGGGGATCAAGCTAAAATGGAAGCTTAGAGATTAAGTTTTTGAGCTATTGGGAGCAAGTTGTCATGTGATGTCATCATAGTGATGTCACTTGATGATGTCACTTTATTTCATTTGTAGTATGACTAGAATGTTCTGAAGAATGTTCTAGAGAATGTTCTGGTGTATGCTCTAGATCTTGATAAAGCAAATCTCATTTTATGTTTCTTTTATTTTCCTCTTTTTTGGGGGAAATTAATAACGATAAAAAAAAATAAAATTAAACAAATTATCTATTTTTGTGATTTTGAAATTTGTCCTTGAATGAAAAAAAAAACGAGGTATTTTAAAGAAAAAACAGTAGAAAAACATTATTGATAAATTTTGGATCAGAGAACTCTGGATTAAAATACCTCTGCCAAAATTTTTCCTAAAAAGGCAAAATAATATTCCGGGCCAAAAGAAAAAGAAAAAAAGGGGGTCTTAGGTCAAAAATTGGGGTATCACAGTCAGCAATTTACTATACTAAGATGCCAAATAGCGTCCTGTTCAGCATTAAGTGACAAAGTTTAGCAAAAAATATTATGTGTACTGTAACTACTATGGTTTAACAGTCACCAAACTTTAAAACATAAGCTGAACTGATTGCATGCATTTTGTAGATACAATGAGTTGCAGTGTAAGGTTTTAATTTGATGCTTTTTCCAATCGTATAATAGAGTATGTTGCAGAGAAAATATATTGTCAGTTATCGCTTCACAGAGATTTAGGAAATTAGTTATACTTAACGGATACGAAGTGGTGATACCAGTGTAGATGTAATAAACAATGAGATAAAAATAAGGTAGTGTAATCATCATGTACAATGTCAAGTACTAAACATATAATAGGCATTATGAATAAACAAAAAGCTTCAGATTGAAAGTCGCTGCAATTTAAGAAATTTGGCGGACATACTGCACAAATAACAACCAATATCGCAATTGAATAATAAGGTAATCGAATCTAGGATTGTTAATTTGGTTTGACGATGAAATTCATATTAAAAAACATACGGCTACGAATTACCATACACCTTAACCGGCTTCTTAGATGGGAAAGCTGCATTTTTCGATCATATTGCTGAGATGAAAACTAAACCACATCTTGGTTCCTACTAAATTATATAAGATCTAACTTGGTAAAATAACCTCTATGTACAAAATTTGGATGAATAGATTCTATCAAGTCTCAGGTGGTCATTCTATTTTTAATTTAAAACAATATATATTATAAAAGCCGACTGCAAAGCACAACAGAAACGGCCAAAAACGGGACTACTAATGCAGCCTAGTGCATACACAAAGGCGGTCGACAGAGCCATAAATAAAAAACAGCACCATACAATTGCAACAACCCCTAAAAACTGGAAAAGCAGGACATAAAATCAGTAAAACTGAACACCTTAGCAGTACCCAAAACCGCACCAAAATAGCACAACCGCACAATGTTGTCATAACAGACCAAAACAGCAGCACAGAAGGCCCAAAAACTATTAACAGGATCCTACACATTCAGTCAGAAGACATTACCATACCATTGCAACCGAATGCCCCTTTACCACAATTGTCGCTTGAACCTCTCAATATAACACATTGTGTGGCTGTTGTAGGAGCAACAATAATCAAAGAAGGGTACATAGATTTGTGCTCTACTTAAACTTTTCATTAGGCTTCTCTGAAAATTTGAGCAACTAATTTATGAAAAATAACAAAGAAATGACTAAGAAAGTTATACTTAGTGAGTATTTAATTACAAACTAAAAAAGAACATTAAAACCTTTAAAATAAAATGCATTTGGGATATTTTTGAAATGTTTTGTTCTCTTAAGATTTAAATCACAGAGTTAAATAAATTTGTGTTGTTCTCTTAAGATTTAAATCACAGAGTTAAATAAATTTACATAGCATTGCATTTCAAGTTTCAGGAATCACTTTAGAAGCCACATTTGAAACAATATATCAGCAAACCAAGCAAAAGCAAAATTAAAGATAGAAGAATAAGAATCAGAATCCATCTAAATAAAAAACAACCAAATGCAAAAATCACCAAAATCATGTAAAAAAATAAGAGATAAAAATCAATTGAAAGCAAATGTGGACCTTTCAATACTTGTGCTCTTTTTCTCTTCAGATTCAAGTAACTAAATGTGGACCTTTCAATACTCGTGCTCTTTTTCTCTTCAGATTCAAGTAACTATAACTGTGTGGACCTTCATTAGAACCTACAAATTAAAAAAAAAAATTTAGAACATCAAAAGGTAAGAATTAAAAAAAAAGTTCAGAACAATCAAAAGTTTTATGTCATTAGATAACAAAATTATAAATGTTCAATTCAGTAGTGTTAGAAGTAATGAAAAAATAAACAAACTAACCTAACAGGATAAACTCTATTCTTTCTACTGGACATGACAACAGACATGGGTAAATGCAATATATGAATTAAGTAATAGTAGTTTTAGCACGTTCTACTATAATCACAATGAAACAACTTTTTTATAAGCACAATGAAACAATTGTTCCCCATCTGCAAAATGTGTAGACAAAATTTTATCAAATAAACAATAAAAGATTAACAATCACAACATTCTCATGTCTAGTCCATCTCAAGGAAGTTTGAAAATTGAAAAAACCAAAGAAGACACAATCAAAATAGAGAGTTAACTGAATCAGATGCTACAGGAAATTTATTTGCAAAAGAATGAACACCGGCTAACACACAACCATGATTAGAGAAACAGATTAGAGAGAACATACATACCTTCTATTAGTTTCTTTCCTACGGACAACATAATTCGAAGTTATTTAATTCCTCAATGATTCAGTTACTCTCAATTTCACAGCAAATCATCTAATACCATAAAATATAAAGAATCACAGACAAAACAATAGTTGTAACAAATAAAAGCTAAAAAAAAAAACTTAAATATAGATGATAGCAGCAGAAGAGGCATTGGTCTGTTTTCATAACCGCAACCACCACCTGAATTCTTCAACCTTCAGTGGGAAGGGTGAATTTCTTGTTTGTGATTGTGATTTCTGGTGATGCAATTTCACAAAGGTGGGGTCGGAAATTAGGGTTTTCCAACACTTACTTACATACCTGAATCGAAGAAAAGATCTTATAGGAAGAAATGAAAGTACCTCAAGGATGAGATCGCTGGAGAGGATAGAGGGGACTGCCGGCGACGGAGTCATTGTCATGGCGGTGATGGTAATGACGTGATGAAAGTTGACCGCGGCGATGGTTTGTTAATGGTGACGGTTGGTTAGTGATGACAGATGGATACAGCGTGATAACTTATTGTTTGGTTACTGCACTGATGGTGTGGATAATGAATGGTGATAGTGAACAGAGAAGTGAGAGAGAGGGAGATGGAACAATGAAAAAAAAATGGTGTATTGAAGTTGAAAAAAAAGAGATGACACAGATAAAGTAACGTTTTTGGAAAATGAAAAAGAAATTAAAGTGGGGGACACAAAGGTAATTGTGAGATTAGGTATGCATTGTGAACCTTCGTATTATATATTAAGATATCATGTAAGAATGTAGGGTGAACCCATGACTAACTAGGAAATGTTAAAAATGAGGTGAAAAAATAAATGGGATATAAAAAGGGCATAATTGGAAATATCAGTATTTTGTAAGGGTGAAGCCGAAGGTACAAATGTATGAGTATAGGGTAAAATTTCCATAAATTAATCAAACTTCTTATTTTGGATAAAACTTTTGGGTTGGGTCAAACTCAACGATAAGTCCATCGGCTCAAATATCACATCCGCTAGCTGAGACCTATATATCCATGGTCTTACAAACTTAACAAGGTACACCACAATCTAACCTAGCCCCCCTCCTCAAGCTCATACCCACTTGGGACTGATCCATTAAGAAAGTCAAAGTTGAATTTTTTTTTTTTTTTTATCTAGAAGAAGTGAATGCCGATTTAAGTATTGAATTGGGAATTTTTTTTTAAATTGTCGGTCCACCGGTATACAAAATCGAAAACAAGTTGATATTATATAGTTCCACTTCGTTTCACGTTAATGAACTGATCTTCACTTCAAATCTTTGATTTGAAACCTTGGACTCTAGAGTTGTCTCAGATTGTTGTGGTGTTGTTATGGGTTCCACTTGTGTAACATTGGACATTTTTATGTTATATACCATTGCCCAATCAGGATGTGCCACGTGGCACACCCTTTTTTTTTTTTTAAAAAAATCAATTAAAGCTGATGGAAAGTTGGTCTTCATGCGCTATTATCACCCATCGGATTCATCTAACGGCTAGAGACAAAAGGGAATAAAGGGAAGAATAATAATTAAAAAAACGTCATTGAAGAGAGAGGAAGATCGAAGAACTTCAACGACGAGGAACTGTGCGTTCGGCCTCCTCCGCCGGTAAAGGCGGTGGCCATTGTAAGGCCACGCCGCCGCCATGAACCGTCACCGTAAAAGCTGGGTCCTCATGCAAAAATGGGGAATTGATTTTTGGGGTGTTAGAGCATTACTACTCAAAATTAGTATTTTAAGAACAAGAAATCATTTCAAAAACCCCTAATTTTGTGGTAGTACCATCGCCTTATGTGTTTTGTTCCATTGGTAGGTTATTCTTGCCTTACTCTCCCCAATTCGTTAAAACCCCTAATTGATAATTTATTTCAAATATCAAATCTCAATTTCAAGTTAAATTAATTTGTTTGATGGAAATGGATGAGAGTACTGCAAAATACAACAAGAAGAACTACATTGTTCAAAGGAGTATTCAAATTCAATGAACTAATGATAGGAGATTTTGGGTTCAATTACCATGATTATATGTCTCATAGAACCTGTTGAAGAAGAGAGAAGACTGAGGAAGAAAACCCACGAAAACCGAAGGGAAAAAAATAAACAGTGCATAGTTTTCTCTCTCCTCTATTATCTCTTCCTTATTTGTGTCTCAACATTTTGATTAATCTAACGGTTTAGATTGCACAGGAGAGACCGCATGATTAATCTAAACAGTGCATCAGCTTTAATTGAATTTTTTTTAAAAAAGAAAAAGGGTGTGCCACGTGGCACACCCTGATTGGGCAATGGTATATAACATAAAAATGTCCAATGTTACCCAAGTGGAACCCGTGTTGTTATTAGATTGTGCCATTGTGCTATTATGAATGTCACGTGATGCTCATATGGTTTATTATTAATTTATTCTATAAATAAACGTGTAGGACCCACGTGGGGTTATAAGAAGAAAGCAAGCAGGGTATGCCGCCACCTTAGATCTTACTAGTACATACAGTACTTGTTTCAACACAACAGAACAGTGCCTCTCTTACATTAAATTTTGTCTTTCGTAACTTCATCAACTTCTTCTTCTTCATCTTCAACTCTTGTTACAAACTTTACTCATTCATCAAACACTTCAACTCGTGCGTGCGTTCTACTTCAACTTACCACATCACATCGCAGTTTACTCATTTCAATCAACTCAGGTTAGTACATAACATTACTTACGCTGTTAATTCTGTCTCTTTGGTTTTTTTTTTTTTGTTTGTTTACCAAAACAATATGTGACGTTATATTTATCCTATCCTTGTACTTGTACCAAAACAAATTAGTTACTAACCGGGGGTTGAGTTGCGTTAATATGAATTTCATTGCAATTTACATTGTTAGATTAAGATCCTCTTTTCTCTCTAATCATCATCTTCCTTTTGCTACTATTAATTTCTTAACGCTCTCAATCACAAGTGGTGGCCCCACCATAACACCGACCCCACACTCTAATAAATCAATGGCCCCCACACTTTATTTTTTCATTTTTTTTAATAAACCCACATACTTTATTATATTATTATTATATTATTAGATTAAACAACTCAATAAGTTAAAAATTTAAATTCTTCTCAACTTTATTAAGACGAAACATTCATGATAACTTGAATTTGATTTTATTTATGAGAATAAAGAGTGCCTCTCGGGTTTTGGTTAAGACGATAAAAGTAGAAATATTGTATTAGAAAAAGGTGAAGAGTGATGAATTTAATTTTTTAAAACTTAAAACATTATTGAATCTAATGTAAACGTAATACTTTTGGTTTCTAGGGCACTTGTTAGCCTAACCTTTTATTTATTTTTCAACCAAACTCTTGTTAATAGAGGTGGGCAAAAAAACCAAAAACTGAACTGAACTGCTGAACTGAACAAAAAAAAAAACTGAACCATTACTAACAGTTCTGAAACTGAACTGAAACAGTTCAGTTCAATTCAAAACAATTCAGTTCGATTTGAAACAGTTTAGTTCAGTTCGAAATACAAACAGTTCAGTTCAGTTATTTTAGATTTAGCACACAGTTAAGTTCAGTTTTCATCCCGAACTGAACCATGTCCATCCCTACTTGTTACCAGGTGTAATTTCACTATGAACCAGAGGTTAAAAAAATATGATAGTATGATATTTTTTTTGAGTAAATAGTATGATACATTCCTTTGAAAATTATGATATATGACTAAGCAAAGTAAAATGATGTACATTTCTATCAAAAAAAAAAAAATTGTACACTATACGGACCCGTTGTTAGAATCTACCGTTACTCTCCAATCTTCTGAGTCAAGAAATGACAAAACACTACTTTATCTTTCTAGCCGTTAAGTTACCTACATACATACCATACCATATCCTATCTTATTCTTTACATGTAAGTAATAATATAAAATTTAGTGCTTAAAGTTCAACCAAGCTTTTTATTATTCCCTAAGTTTTTTATACAAATTATCTGCTAAGTTTCTATTCTTTCAAAGCAATAATTGATTTTTGTTCTGACCATGAAATGGTGGTTGAGGTGTTGTTTTCAGTTAGCAAATGAGTTGTTTTCATAGAGAGGTGGTGTACTTTCATAGTTGCTTTCTTAATCTTCATTTCAACTCTATATATATTTCTGTTGCTTTTGTGGCATTTATAACTATTTGGAATCAGTCACTATCTTCTTTTATTCATTCTCAAGGTTGGTGAACATTAATCTCATTGCTCTAATTTAGAAAAGGTTTACTCTTGATTCTTTCCAAAACAATCAAAATCATAAGTGATTTAAGTGACAAAATCCAAACTTTGCAAAACCCTTCTAGCTATATATTACATATAAGACATTAGTCTTTAATTTCCATTCTCAGATTCTCATTATAGCTCTTTTTCTTTTCCTTTATCTTTTTTGTTGCTTTGACTTGATTCTAATTATACAAATTTCAAAATGAACTTTTCCAAGCTATTGATTCTCAGAACCTATGCAGAATTTTAGGTGGAAATTATGATGGTTACTGTTGGTAGTTGCTGAATTTAATCCATTCAAAAAGTGTATATCATTTTGGTAGCTACTACCAATTTTCAAGCTAGCCATCAAGTGAGTTCATTTTCTACCAGTTCTCTGAGTTGCATTTATTGTGTGATTTATCATATAACCAAATCAATGGTCCATCTGTCTTCATTCAATTGATTGTTTATGTAAATCAGTTGTTGACTTTCCTTGCCACTTTCTGCTAGCTACTATCTAGGCAACTAAATGTTCATGTTTTTAATGCTTCTGTGCATACGACAATGTTTTAAAAACCAAACCAAACCAGACGGTTGAACCGATTAAACCATGAACTGGCACAGTCTAAATTTAGGTTAGTCGAGTGGTTTGACCGTGTCCCGTTTCGAGCGGTTTAAAGTAATTGAACCATGACGTGGAGGTCACACTAGTTCGATGTCCAATTCGGTTTTTAAAATATTGGTATACCATGCTTTTTTTTTGTCAATATACTTCCTACTGCCATCATTTTCTATCTGATTCAGTACATGGTTGGGTGTTAATTAGGATTTGACTCTGATATAATATTTGTTGGCCAACCGTCTATTTGTTTCTTCCTACTATTTTTACTTTGTCTGCAGGTTGTATTTTTTGGATTAGTTTATCTTTTAAGTCACTTTACCTTCATTTCCACAGATGTTTTGTTTTCTTCAGCACATGGATTTACTGTCTTAGAAAATGATCTGAGATATATGCTTTATTTTCTGACATGAGGAACATTATTGACCAAATATTTGTATAGTGTTAAATTGCTTCTGTTTTTTTATCTGTAGTGTATGGAGTTGAATAAATGAAGTCGCAGATCAAAATTTCTCTTGCTATTTTCATTAGTTTGCTCTGGATTCAACATTCCATTTGTGGTTAGTATCACAATTTATATCATATTTGTTTTTGTTTCCAGTAGATTACTTTATGAGTTGAAATAGTAAAGCCAAAGAAACCATAAATCTCACTACTTTATGCGCGGCATTCTTCTTTTGGCAGATGAAGCATCTGATACACCTGTCCTAAACAAGTGGAAATGTAGATGTTCTTCTTTTGAAGGGAATCAAAGCAACTCTCTTGCTAATTGTTCGAAATCATGCAATTGCCGTTCAGGTATGCAATTTTGTTTAATGTTAAATGAGGAGACAGCGATCACAATATGAATACAATTTGATAATAACTATGTTGCCTTCCATGTAGATGCTGAAGAGGGTGCATCCATATGGACATGCATATGTGATCCCAATGGATTTCCCGAAGTGGCAGTAGATGGTAATAGCTCTAATTGCTTTCACGCCTGCAACTGCACCTGGGGTATATCTTTCTCTTTGTATCATTAGCGCTAATCCTAAATTTCTATGTCAGTTACCATAGTCGTTGTTTCCTGAAGGTGATTTAGATGTACTAGTGCTAAACCAGTTATTATTCTACACCAAACCTAAATGCAATATGAGAGACAAAATTGATTTTACCTCTAGAATTGATTCTAGCCTAAATCTGTTTTGGAGCTTTTACCTTCAAAAATGATTTTTAGCCTAGATTTATTCTCTAACAGTCTTTTACGCGATTGTATTCAAACATAAGTCATTTTACGCTCAACTAACTTTTAACCAAAATTAGTTCATCCAAAATCAATTTTGTCTATGTAGAACCAAACACACACTAACATTTGTTTTCTTGGTAAAACCGTTATTTACGGATACTTAAAAACAATTATTTCGTTCTCATTGTGAAGTGCGGAGATTTTCTTCAATATTTACCCTCTTTTCAGTGTATTTGTATTTTATTGATGATGCTAAAATCTAGTGATCTTTCACACTATATCATTGGCTCATGCCTTAATTTATGGTATTTTGAGTGATATGCAGGAACTATCAGCACATCATTAGGTTCAAAGAAACACATTTCCAGCAAGGTTGTTGTAGTTATCCTAGTGATATGTGTTATATGCACAGCTATTGCATTGCTTACCTCAGCTGTATGCTACGTCTATCGAAGGGACAGATGCTCTATTCAATCACCAATATTCTCATCAGATAAGGAAACCAGTAGTGGTAGTACCACCAACCTAATCAGTCATAGGACAGGAACTTCTTCAGTGCCAGAAACAAAACTTTTTATAAGTTCTCCTATTTGTCACATCACAGGTAAGTTTTTCGATTTCATACTTAGAAGTTTTTTGTTTTTTCTTTCCTTTTCAATTTGTGCAATTGTATATACAAACTCTAAAGTTCTGTTCTTTTTCCATTATGTATTAGTTATTGATTAGTTCTTTTTCTTCATGTAGGATGCTTTCAGAAAGCCTCTTTTTTGTTTGGGAGCCAAAAAGAAACTTTTCATGGAAACATTATTCAATTTCCATTTACTGAACTGGAAAGTGCCACCGATAACTTTTCCGCTACCAACCTTATTGGAGTAGGCGGAAGTAGTTATGTATACCGTGGTCGGCTAAAAGATGGCAATATTGTGGCCGTTAAGCGCCTAAAAGATCATGGAGGGCCAGAAGCAGACTCTGCATGTTTTAAGGAGGTAGAAGCTAATTTATCAATACCAGTGATTTAGTATTCTTTCGAACTTTCGTAATATCTAAATAAAAAATGATTATAAGACTTATTTTTTTTTTTTAATTTATGTTAAATATTCATAATGATTATAATGTTTTTGTTTATTCAGATTGAACTATTAGCTAGACTTCATCATTGTCATTTGGTGCCATTACTTGGATACTGCTTAGAATCAAAAGGAAAACATGTTCAAAGGTTATTAGTATTTGAGTACATGATTAATGGAAATTTGAGGGAGTGTTTAGATGGAGTTTCTGGAAAATATATGGATTGGACTACTCGTGTTACGATTGCAATTGGAGCAGCAAGGGGCTTGGAATATCTCCATGAAGCAGCTGCTCCAAGAATTCTTCATAGAGATGTGAAATCAACCAACATTCTTCTAGATGAAAATTGGCAAGCAAAGGTATGAATCATGGTTATTCTTTTTAGATGGTAGTTACACATTTTGAATTACTTTAGAGGAGATAATATCCTTCGATATGCAACCTTACGAGTAATAGTGACTTGGCTTATGATATGATCGAGGACAGTAGTATACTAAAAGCAAATGTGTTGTTACTTTAACCATAAGGTATATTTATAGATTTTTTATTTTATTTTTTTAAATAATCAACTTGCAGATCACTGATCTTGGTATGGCTAAAAACTTGAGATCTGATGACCTACCAAGCGGTTCAGATTCTCCAGCAAGAATGCAAGGGACATTTGGCTATTTTGCACCTGAGTATGCGATTATTGGTAGAGCCTCTCTTGAATCAGACGTCTTCAGTTTTGGTGTGGTTCTTCTTGAGCTTATCACGGGTCGACATCCTATCCATAAAACTACAGGAAAAGAAGAAAGCCTCGTTATATGGGTACTTTAAACTAATTAAGCTGAATTTACATTTTGTCATCATCTCTTTTAAAGTATTATAATGTGCCGTATCTTCTAATTAAATTTAGAATTAGGACGATATAGATTTTGTTATAGTTACTAGCTTCATTATATGAATTTGTTGCATATCTTACTTTATCAACTATGAACAATTATACTCGATTACTGATATAGCTCGCTGGAATTTCTGTTCTAGGCTTCTCCTCGTTTACTGGACAGTAGACGAGTAATATCGGAGTTAGTTGATCCAGAATTGAAAGGAAACTTCCCAGAAGAAGAGGTACATATAATGGCATACCTAGCAAAGGAGTGCTTGTTGCTGGATCCGGACACTCGACCAACCATGAGCGAGGTTGTTCAAATGCTTTCAAGTATTTCTCCGGGAAAATCAAGGAGGAGAAGAAACATTCCCACTAGCTTGTTTCAGGTAAACACATTCACTATCATGTTTTCAGTTCTTCATAACACTTTCTAGTTTAATCAAGTTTCTTATTTTTTTCAAAATTTGATGCTTGCCGGAATGTTAGTTATGTCACACTGCAAATAAATATTGTTCTTCTGTTGCATTAAAGAAAACCACTTGCTGAATATTTTTCTTTATGGAAATGCAAAGGAAGCGGAGAATGCAGAAAAACAAGGGCAAGTTACATCTGATAAATTTCTAGCTCATAATTTATCGTCGCTAGATATCGATCACAATCCATGTGTTGGAAACAAAAATAAAGAAGAAGATGCAGTTTCAGCCGAGTATATGGAAAGTTTAATCCTGTTGACATCAAAATCTAATAGCTCTCATGCATCAGAAGAGGAAATCGTAGACATAACCGAGCCTCGGTTCGAATCATTTTGCATGACAGACGGCACTGTCCCTTGAAAACACACTCCTTGAATAATGCTATTTATTGTGCATTCCTCACTAAGATATCACAAGGGACTGTTTTGAATTGAATATACAGCAGCACATAGATGTGGTTAGACTTAAGATTATAAGCACAAAAAATATATTCAATGTATTCTTGTACAAAAAAGCTTAGGAGGGCTATAGGTGAGGTTTTTTGGTTCTTTTATTTGGAGAAGAATCCGATTTCATTAATTAACATCGTATATTTTTTCGGACAAATATACTTAGGTTTCCTCTTTAAAAGTAGTCTTGCAGGATCTAGTATTTTGAGAAGTTAACATATGTTCTCTGCAGAACTGATTAAGCATATGCCTGTTTCATAATTCAGAAATCTTTCCCTTGGAAGTATTATTTTTTTGGACAAGAAATCTTCCTTGAAGTTAAGCTTATCATTTTGCAGTGAGCAAATAGTTGTTTACAGGAATATGGAAAGAGTGCATTCACAGGAATAAACAGTTGAAAGTTTAAGCAAAAAATTATATATTATGTAAACAGGAAAAATATATTATTATTTTTACAGTACAAGCAAGCAACTGAAGCTTAGAATAAAAATAAGGCTAAAATATGGTTTTGGTCCCTGCAAAATAGGCCAGTTTTGGTTTTAGTCCCTGCAATTTTTTTTTATAGCTTTTGGTCCCTGCAAAAATAGGCCAGTTTTGGTTTTAGTCCCTGCAAATTTTTTTTATAGCTTTTGGTCTCTGCAAAAATATGCCAGTTTTACTTTTAGTCCCTGCAAATCTTTTATAATTTTTTTTTAAAAAAAAAATTAAAAAATTCTGGAAAATTGAAAAATTAATAAAAAAATTAAAAAAATTCTGGAAAAAATTAAAAATTAATAAAAAATTGGAAAAAATATTAAAAAATTCTGGAAAATCGAAAAATTAATAAAAAAAATTAAAAAATTCTGGAAAAATTAATAAAAAATTGAAAAAAATATTAAAAAATTCTGGAAAAATGAAAAATCAATAAAAAAATCTGAAAAAAATAAGCATATGCCTGTTTCATAAAATAAGCATATGCCTGTTTCATAATTCTGAAATCTTTTCCTTGAAGTATTTTTTTGGACAAGAAATCTTCCTTGAAGTTAAGCTTATTATCATTTTTTTGGTGGTGGTTGGGGTTTGAACCCCAGACCTTGCATAATTCTGAAATCTTTTCCTTGAAGTATTTTTTTGGACAAGAAATCTTCCTTGAAGTTAAGCTTATTATCATTTTTTTGGTGGTGGTTGGGGTTTGAACCCCAGACCTTGCATATTTTATGCATTGTCCATACCAACTGAGCTAAGCTCATGAGGACAGAATAAAAAAAAATAAAAAATAACTTTTGGCATAAAAGTATTTAGAGTAATGCTAGCAACACTCTCTTTTGTACCTCTCTAATACTCACTCTGTTATTGGTTTAAATCATTGTAGGTCTACACTTTGAAAATTGAACCTACACAAAGTGGTGGGACATAAATTGATTTCATCCAATAAAAGAGTGAGTGCTAGAGAGAGTGTTGAAAAGTGAGTGTTGCTAGCATTCCTCAAGTATTTAAACCAAAAAATTAATAATTCAAATATTATAATAGGTGAGATCAGAGACGGATCCAGAAAATTTGTCTAGCAGGGGCAAAACTATATACCATTTTTTAATTGAACTATATACCAACACTTTCCCTCCCTTTTAACAAACTAACATTCGCCTAGAAAAACTAACATTCGCCTAGAAAAACATTCATTTCCATCATTGTAGTTGCAAATAAAAATTAAGTACGTAGCTTCATTTTTGCTCCATCCGTCTTTAAATATAAGCATTTTGGTAAAAAAATTTGTCTCCAAATATAAACCTCTTTTCCAAAAGAAGGTTATTCAACCAAAGGAGTTTATCATTTATTGACTCAAAAATCATTATGTTCGTGCACCTTTTACATAGGTGTTGTTTATACAAGTTCGTTGTTGTGCTCAGGTAGTTGTAGAAATGAGGAATCAAAAAATGTCTTGTAGTTGCGAGAGGACTGGTGTGAGTCGGGTAATCGCCACTGTCTCGTGCCCTATTGCTTCTAGAGTTTGGTGTAGTGTATGTAGGAGGTAGTAGTGGGATTTAGTTTTACTTGGGAGTGTCCCTGGCTTGTTTTAGTTGTTGGTGTCGTTTATAGTGTCCGATAAGAGTAGGTTTGGTTTTACTTTGGTGTGACATTTGATTATGTGGACTCTCTGAAAGGCTCGTAATGATTTTATTTTTGCAGCCAAACCAATAGAGGTCGAACTTCTTATGGATATGATTCAATTCCTTTCATGGAAGTGGTTTTCAGTAGACACTTTGCACTGCCTTTAAGTTTATTTGGGTGTTTTCAAATGATTTGGTTGTCTTGCATTTGATTTATTTGGAAGGAGAGAAACTTTAGTATTTTTACTACCAATGTAATTATTTGGTGGTGGCTGAAGGCTCATAAACCTAATTATTTTTTCGATTTTAATGCTCAGTGGTCTAACCCTTCTCTTTGTACTTTGCACACCTTTGGGTTTTCAATTTTGCACCTCACTCAAAAAAAGTCTCACCGCTATGTTTTATTTCAGTCCACATCTGCTCCATTTACCCAAGCAGTTCTTTTGACGGATGAACGCCACGTGTCAAATAAAAAAAATTGAATGGCTTGGATTAAAAACATGAATTAATGAAAGACACGGAGAAACACTTCCATCAAACTACTCTCTCTCTTCTTTCCAACCTTACGGCGAAGTAGAAGAGTGGACACCGCCGTTGGGAATGGCCGGCAAAAGTGGAACGACTCCGGCGACATACTCACCGTCTCTGACAACCGGTAAAAAGAAACCACTGCTTGTCAAGGAAGAAGATTGGACCCGACCCGATGGCCGTGGTTTTCACCAGTGTAGACCCGCTTGTAAGCTTCTTTACTCTTTCATTTCAATGCTAATTCATACCCTAATAATTTATTATTTATTTTTGTTGCATGAATTTTAATGTGTACAAGAGTTCATGGATGATTACTTAGCTTTAAGTTTTTACGTTGAGTTCAAATGTGTTGTATAGCTTTAAGACATGCTGTGTTGTCATGGCGTCGCGTAACACCAAACCCTAAAATATAAGCAAAAAATGGGTTCACATAAGTTGCATCAACAAATTTTTTGAACTAGATGCATTAACTTTTGTTGATCAAATTTTGCTTACATTATGAGACGGAGGGAGTATAGATGATAGTGGAATAGACACTATTTGCAAAGACTAAAAATAAGTGTACAAGGTAAACATAAATACTCAAATTAAAGAGACCGTCATGCTTAATAATTAAAGACCCTAAAGTACGACAATAGTTTGATAAAAAAGGATTTGTGGAATTTCGCCTCAAAACCCTCATAGCAAACACAATAACGGTTTGGGGCCAAAAGTCTTGTGCTGAATCCAATCGCCGCAGCGCAATGCTATTCTGCTATAGCGCGCTCTTGATAACATAGAGACGACATGCCTTCAATCAGAAGAGTTGGTGCTACATAGCTATATAGCACGCCAACGCTTCATGTTGAAGGCATGCCTAATTCATATTGAAAGCCGTGTCCAATATCTGATACCGACACATGTAGTTATAGTTAATCACTTTTATTTTCTTAAATTATTATCTCTGTCTACACATCCATGTCAGCGTCATATCATGTGTTTGTCTCAGTACTTCATAGCTTTATGATTGTGTTTGTCTCAGTACTTCATACCTTTATGATTTCGTGTTTGTAGTTTTCAGGACTGGTGCTGTGAATGCTGCATCAGGATCTGCTTATGCTGAGTTTGGAAATACCAAAGTCATTGTATCTGTGTGAGTGCTTTCTTTTCTCTCACAAATGTGTCCCTTCATACTTCAATCAGCATGATAATGTGTTTTCATTAGTTTTTGTTTGTTGGCCTGATGTGTTCTTTTAATAGGTTTGGGCCAAGAGAGAGCAAGAAGGCAATGATGTACAGTGATACAGGGCGTCTGAATTGCAATGTCAGCTATACAACGTTTTCAACTCCGGTTCGTGGACAGGTATATTAGATGTTGTAATTTTTGCTTTCTTTGACTCCTTATCATATCTTGTTTATTTTGAGTAGCGTTTAATATCTTATATCTCGCAAAGTTAGGGTTCAGACCACAAAGAGTACAGTTCGATGCTTCATAAAGCTTTGGAGGGTGCAATAATATTGGATTCTTTCCCCAAGACCACTGTGGATGTTTTTGCATTGGTGCTGGAATCTAGTGGCAGTAAGCTTACAAATTTGTGTTGACTTTCTATTTAACTCATAGTCATATTGTTTTTGATGGATAGGTTAGAAATTTTAAGGATTAAAATGTGATGAATATCAACTACAAAAGCACAATAGAAATCGAAGTCTAAGTTTATTGTTATTCTTGTTTACTGTGTTTTTATCTGGCAATTGCTATGCTTCAACAATGTGTTCCCTTGCGTTAATGCGAAGAGGTATTTTTCTTGACCATATTTTCATTTAGCTAATTAATCACGAGGTATGATTCTGTTTGCAACCTAAGCTACATACGGATGCACTCACCTAGAATAAAATGATGGTGTTTGAATCTAACTGGTAGCCTTAGTGAAGCTTATTTCAAGACTTGTTGGTCTGGGTACAGCTTGTAGGAGACATGAAAAAGTAGTTTCTTTTAGTTGAAGTACTATCATAGGCACTGGAAAGAGACATCTACCAAGATTTCTGTTTTGTAAGAATTAATTATATGCTCTTACTGTTAACTACTGCAGCAATTAGTGTATTCTAAGTTGTAAGGTGAGGCACCGGAAGTCTATTATAGGAAAAGGAATAAAAATTGATAGTATTAGATCCCTAGTATAGAATATGTGGCAGTTTTAGTTAAATTAGAAATTGATTGCATTATTCCCCTTATAGAGCGTGGAGTAATTATAACTTGTTTTAAGTTAGTCCTTTTTGTTGCAAGAAGTCTATTTATAGACTTCTAGCTTCTGTGTAAGGCAGCTTTTGAATTTTTTAGATTGTTTGACTGGATTTTTAGTGCGAGAGAGTAGCATCTTCTGTGTATTCATTTTCTTTCGTTATCCCTAAAATTTAGGAGAAAATAATCCCCTTTCAACCACTGATGTTCAAAGAATCCTAACACTAGGATTCCTTAAAGATATAGCCAAGTACATACGGGATATATTATTCACGATAATAGTTGTTTTACACAACTGGTGTACATGTAAGATTTATACATAATTTTGCAGATTTTTCTGGGCACCTTTACTATATAAATTAAGGTAGGTATATATCTTGTGTGATAGAAGTCTAGTTGTTAGTGGACTAGTCTCAGATTTATCATAAAGAAATATTTCTTTGGATTTTAATAATTGTCAAATTTAAGAAGCAGTGGTGAAGGATCGTATTTAATATTTTGGAGGCCAGAGTTGCAATTGATTTAAATATTTAAGCAAAATCTGTTTTATTTGATTTTCTGTGAAGTTTCTAGCAGTAATTTATTATTGAATTTGTCGCAGGTGATCTCCCAGTTGTCATATCGGTTGCTAGTCTTGCCTTGGCAGATGCCGGAATACTGATGTATGACCTTGTCGCCTCAGTTTCAGTGGTATGAATTTACTCACATTTGCAATTCTCTGTAATTTGTGCCTTGGTTTTTAGGGTGCTTGAACTGCCTCCCTTTTTTAAACTATTATTGAAATTTTTGTTTACTATGATATCATCTTCTACTTTCTTTTTTTCTTCCAATATTTTACTTTGCACCAGAATCACACATTCTATGCATCTTTAGATTACTTCTTCATATATGCATCTTGTCCTGTAGCCTTGAAATGCTTGTTAAACTGTTTTTTATTTATTCTGTGGAAACCATACTCTATGCACGATAGCATGTTTGGCATTGCCATTTTTATTGGTTGATCTTTCTGGATTTATTAATGCTAGGAAGACATTGAGCTTATACTTGTTTATGACCCTGCCATGAACTATTCCTTAATTTTTTTTTTTTTTTGACAATATGAACTGTTTCTTCATGACATGCTTGTTTTGCTGCTAAGAGACTAATTTTTTTTTTTTTTTTTTTTTATCTTATAAAATGTATTTTATTTTAATGATTCCAGTCATGTCTCGGTAAGAACCTCGTCATTGATCCTATATTTGAGGAGGAAAACTGCCAAGATGGAAGCTTAATGATTACTTGCATGCCTTCTCGCTATGAAATCACCCAACTGACAGTTACCGGCGAATGGTCCACCCCAAAGATTAATGAGGTCTGCCTGTTCTCCAACTTTTTTTAATATTTTTATTAGTGATAATGCCTATTTCAAGTTTTTAATTTACCTCAGGATACTGTCTCACTTTGCAGATTGAAAAAAAAAAAAAAAAAAATCAATCAGTCGGCAGATCATCTAAACATTTTTATCTTTTTTTTTTTTTTTTGTTTGAAACGGAAGTATCTAACAAGGCTTTTTGAATTATGGTTTCACCGTAATACTTAATATTTTGAAGAGAACCGCAGCTAATGTGACCTCAATTGCGGTTGTGATAGCACCAAAACCCATGATGTTGCAGCCTTGATTGCTGTTGTAAACCTTTTTGTTTAAAACCTTGGTATCTAGATATTTGTAATGTCAACATCTTATCAGACCGCAATAAAATAAAGTAAATTGAGTCAATGCACAACAAATATAGATGGAGCAAGCTCTCATTGACATTTGGTTTCCTTCATGCAGGGGATGCAGCTGTGCTTGGATGCTTGTGCAAAGCTTGCTAAGATTATGAGGTCATGTTTGAAAGAATCTGCTTCTGATGCACAGGATGAAAGCTCTTAGCAACGCACAGATCACAAGATGTGCATTTAAATTGCTTCGTTTTTTTCTTTTTTCTCTTCTACCTGAACTTTAGGAGAGAATTTTTTGTTGGGAGGAGGGATGTAGGGAAAGATGCCTTTTATGTCCTGCAAATTTTGGTTTATGAGCTTATCAAAGATAATGGGAAAATTAATTATTCATATAGCAAGGGTTTGCAAATGCTTGCCGCTCAAGGCACAGCTCACATATGATGTTCGGTTAAGCAAAAGTTTTAGGCTAGACTTGTATCGATAAAACATGAATTTGGCATTTGCTTCGATAATATGCTTGCTTAAACTTTGGATTTTGTTAACAGAAGTTTGAATTGTTGAAAAATTACTCACTAAGCGGAATTGTCAAATCGTTTTCTACAATTTCTCGAAGACGTGTTTTTAAATCTGTGTTAGATGAAATTGATTTTAGCTCTAGCAAACATTATATTTGTTCGAAGTTGTAAGTGTACGAGTTACAAACATGCGCGCCTAGTTTGGAATTTGCATTGAAAATAGTCAGATTTCTTAGTTATCGGATTAGGACTTCAACTGAAATTTCAACAACTAACATATTTACTATATCTCTCCTTTAGGACCATGTCCATCTCTCCATCCCTGTATCTAGCCACCCAACTTATTTGGTTGGACTTGAACATATTTATATGCCCTCTTTTGTCTGCTTATCTTCCACAGCCTCATCCATATTTAGATATTCTTGCTATTAAAGTCACATGCACCAACAATGTTTTTAATTTGTATAGTTTTTCAAAAAATATTAACAATTAATTATTTTTTACTAAATACTATTAATTTTTATATCTATTTGTAAGTGATGATAAATACTATTAATTATTTGCAAACATAATACTTATAAAAACAATATAAATTAATAATGAATTTAATATCACTACTAACTTTCTTAATTTTGTCTCTAAAGAACTTTCTTAACTTCTTAGTTTTTTTTTTGGTTAATATTAAGTTCTTAGTTTATTCGACATATCTTATACTTAGGAATGCATGTTAGCCTATTTATATAGCAATATACATATCATGTTTTCCATACTCCATACGCTTGTGTATTTGTAATGTATTTGTTGCTTTCCTTGCATTTGCATAGGCTATTCCGTCTTTGATATCTTTTCAATCAACTAATATGATTATGAAAACGGTTTTGTTTTTAGTTTTGTTTTTACATGATCACAACGTTTTTGGTACAGTGGCAACTTTTGTACTCTTATTTCTCACATTAAGCAACCAACTCATCTCCCCCTTTTTAATCCTCAAAGTAGTTTTCTGGTTTCTTATATGTTATCTATGACTGATACATATGCACCTCAGCACAAGTAAACCCCTTTGCAGTTCCATTTTAAGGCCACTAGTGGTTCAGTAGCTCTGAAACACGGTTACTCCAAAATTCATGTCGGACATGTATGTATCGGTACCATACACGTATCATATTGTTTGATAATTGAGAGAGATTGACATTGCTGGAAAATCAGCATGGCTTCAGAAGATTCAAGATTTGTTAGGCAAGTTTCTTTTCTGGCATCTTAAGTTTGAACTTATTTCTTACAAGTTCTTTAGAAATTAGAATATTGAACTTCTATGCTAATCAACATTAATTGCATGATTTCAACAGCAACAAAAAATATATATCACCATAATTTATAACACCTTACATTTTAGATTTGAAGGTGATCATCTTGAACTAGCTAAACTAACATCACCTAATGGTGACAATGGAATCAATCTCAACGAAAAACAAGTCGCTCCTAGAGTATTGTCAAGAGTGTTCTCGGAAGACTACAAGAGAGTGAAAAGAAGAAGAAGAAGAATATTTGATCCTAGGGGACAAACCATTCACCAATGGAACAAGATTTTCTTGGTAGCATGCTTAATTTCTTTGTTTGTGGATCCTCTCTTCTTTTATTTGCCAATAGTTCAAGATGAAGTGTGCATTGATGTTGGAATAGCAGTTGAAGTTTTCCTCATAATTATTAGATCAATCGCGGATGTCTTTTATGTCATTCACATTTTCATGAGGTTTCATACAGCATATGTTGCTCCTTCTTCTAGGGTTTTTGGTAGAGGAGAACTTGTTATAGAGACTTCTAAGATAGCTACAAGGTACTTGCACAAGGGTTTCTTCTTGGACTTTATAGCTGCCTTGCCCCTTCCTCAGGCAAGTTAATGAAGAGCAAGGTTTTAACTTTTTAAGATATAATCGACGTCGTGTCGCAATCATTGACAATGCTGCTCTTTTTTCATATTTGAGACAGGTGTTAATTTGGATTGTCATACCTAATCTTGGAGGATCAACCATTGCAAACACAAAAAATGTCCTTAGATTCATCATCATCATCCAATATTTGCCGAGGTTGTTTCTCATTTTTCCACTTTCTTCACAAATTGTAAAAGCTACAGGAGTTGTGACAGAAACAGCATGGGCAGGAGCTGCTTATAACTTGATGCTTTACATGTTGGCTAGTCATGTAAATATATGACACCTTGCCTTTTATTTCTAGAAGATTGACATTGTCACATATTAGAGTCTTTTCAGTTTTTCTTTTTCATGATCATTATAGAAATTTTTTTTGTCGATCTATCTTAAGGTCTTCTTAGGTTCTAAGTTATACCTTAGGCAAAAGTTATATCAGAATGGTTTGAAATTGCAGTTGCAATGTTACGTTATGAACCTTGATATTGCGGTAAAATGCAGACGAATGCGGCTGCAATTGCGTATCTTAGCACTGCATTACTAATACAAAGAAAGTTAATAAATTGATATACTGAACTCATATATTTCTGTTGAAGGTTTTAGGGGCTTGTTGGTATCTTCTATCAATTGAAAGACAAGAAGCATGTTGGAAGAGTGTCTGCAAACTGGAGGAGTCATCTTGTCAATTTGATTATTTTGACTGCAACATGGTTAAAAATTCCCTCAGGGTATCATGGTTTATGACAAGTAATGTCACAAATTTATGCTCACCAAATTCTCTCTTTTATCAGTTTGGTATATATGGTGATGCAGTGACATCTAAAGTTACAACCTCGGCATTCTTTAATAAGTACTTCTTTTGTCTCTGGTGGGGACTAAGGAATCTGAGGTATGTTTTATAGGTACTTTTGGATTGACTTATTTAAGCTTATCTATCAGCATAAGCTGATATGTCCATAAGTTGTGTGACACAATACCTACTAATTATTTCAGTTCTTTGGGACAAGGTCTTCTTACTAGCACTTTTGTTGGAGAAATAATGTTTGCTATTGTTGTTGCAACCCTTGGATTGGTTCTTTTTGCATTGCTCATTGGTAATATGCAGGTAAATGCACTCAAATAATCTCTTAAACCATAGCTTCATTGCAGATACTAATAGCATAAATCGACATTTCCTAATAGATGTACTAAAAACTTATAAAATTCAAATTTGGGCAGACATACCTACAATCGACAACTGTCCGGTTAGAAGAGTGGAGAGTCAAAAGAACAGACACAGAACAATGGATGCATCACAGACAACTACCTCAAGAACTAAGACAATCCGTGCGTAAGTTCGATCAATATAAATGGATAGCTACACGAGGTGTAGATGAAGAATCTCTTCTCAGAGGACTTCCATTGGATCTTCGAAGAGACATTAAACGCCACCTTTGTCTTGAACTAGTTCGAAGAGTGAGTCAATTAATCATCAAACTTTCTTTCTCAATTACTCCATCTGTCTCATAATAGGTGTCGTTTAAGATTTATGTACATGACAGTATACATGAACAGGTTCCATTGTTTGATGCAATGGATGAGAGGATGCTAGACGCAATATGCGAAAGACTAAAGCCTGCACTATGCACCGAGAATACTTATCTAGTTCGTGAAGGCGATCCTGTGAACGAGATGCTATTCATAATAAGAGGACATCTTGATTCCTACACAACGAATGGAGGCCGCACTGGTTTCTTCAACTCATGTCGTATTGGCCCAGGTGATTTCTGTGGCGAGGAGCTTTTGACATGGGCGTTGGATCCACGACCAACTATGGTAATTCCTTCTTCGACTCGAACGGTTAAAGCCATATCTGAAGTAGAAGCCTTTGCACTTATAGCAGAAGACTTGAAGTTTGTTGCATCTCAGTTTAGAAGGTTGCATAGCAAGCAATTGAGGAACAAGTTAAGGTTTCATTCGCACCAATGGAGAACGTGGGCTGCTTGTTTTATACAAGTTGCATGGAGACGTACGATACAAGAAAAGAAAGGTAGTTGTTGAAATGTTGAGTGTGACTCATATTCACTCAAGTGTATGAGATTTAAGAGTAAACTTGTAAATTAAACCCTAGTATTTCAACAATGCATTGTGCTTTTGAACTCTTAAGAATGGTTTTTTGTTTTTGCGTGTGCTTATTTATCTGTTTTCTTTTGAACACAATTTTCTATTCTAGCTGCCAAGGTTGCTGAGGCTGAGACACCAAATTTGCTAACCATACCATGATGCATTCTATTTTATCACAAAAACATTGATAGCTGCTAATTACCATCCCGCGTCCCTGACGGCCAGGCCTTTTTTCTACAGTAAAAAGCTTGACGCATTTCATTTATAACAATATTTTAGATAGATGTTGGAATATCGATAAAAAAAGTCGAAACTAATTATAGATGGACGCACTCTAGCAAGGGTCTAACAGCCTCATTTGTTTGTCTCAGAATGAACTTAACATGAAAGTTCCTAAGATTTGTAGCTTAGATACATCATCAATTCTCTTACTAAAAAGACTAACCACCACATATTTCGAATCCAATTCGAAAATCCATATTGTGTAGCTGCAGCTCATGAACCCAATTTTGAGTGCACTCAGGAGTTCTATGGCTTCACCAAAGTCACTGCTTTTGTTGCAAATCCAATTTTCTTGAGTGTGTGACACAATACCTATGTTAACACACTTAAACAAAGCTACTCAAAAATCATTTAGAAATAACTTCCCCAAACATTTTTATTATACCTATGTTTCTCATTTTCATAATGGGATACTCTCTCATGTAAGGCCTAGTAGGGTCCTTGAACCCTTCTCCTTCCTCATCAAATAAACATGAGAAATGGATGGAACAATTTGGAATGTCATACAATGATACAAAGATGCTGCTGAGAAGGAAAAACGTTTCCAAATATTCAAGAACAATGTAGAGTTCATTGAATTGTTCAATGTTGCAGGAGACAAACCTTTCAACCTAAGACCATTTGCAATGGTTAACCCCATTCAACACCCTTCAACACCCGCTTTTTCAATTCCCAACACTCCACATCATTTTCTCTCTCTTAATTCAACACTCATTCAACTTTTACCTCTCCAATGGTTTTTTTCATCCAACACTCTACCCCACCACCTTTTATTTCTTATTCTTATTTAATTTTATATTTTTGTTTTTATAATTACATAAAATTACAATTATCGATTATAATTAAATTAAAATAAAGAAACACTTAACAATTTTTTTTTTTGTAAAAACAAAATTTATTTAAATAATTTATTTTTATTTTCTTAACTTAAAATGCAATACAACAAACAAAGCACGCAACACACAAATAGCTTAAAATGCAAGAAAAAAAAGCACACAACACACAAGTAATTTATTTAGTACGATACAAATCATCTTCAATCACGAAACATTCCAAACTTTGTCCATATGTCACTAGATCTGCTTGCAATTCGTGATGAACATTTGGATCACGCAACTCGGATCTAGCACGCACATGATTTGCAAAAGTGGGTAACACCTCGGTTGAGTATGGTTGCGGTGTACTAGATCCACTTCCCTCAGATTGCTCAAAATCGGTCCAACGTTGAGCATATGTATCTCGTTCATCCTCAACAATCATATTATGTAATATGATGCATGACCTCATGATGATACCCAAATCGGCTATGTCCCACAAGCGAGCTGGTTCACGGATGATTTTAAATCGAGCTTGAAGCACTCCAAAAGCACGTTCGATGTCCTTCCGACATCCCTTCTGATGTTTTGCAAATAACTTATCGGGTTCACTTTGAGGAAGTCTAATTGATTTGACGAAAGTTGGATAAGAAGGGTAGATACCATCAGCTAGATAGTATGTCATATTATAGGGACGTTGATTCACAAAGTAATTCACCCTTGGAGCCTTTCCCTGTTCCACATCATCAAACACCGGTGACCGGTCTAGAACGTTTATATCGTTCAACGTTCCTGAACATCCAAAAAAGGCATGCCAGATCCATAGATCATGAGATGCAACTGCTTCAAGAATAACTGTGGTGGTTCCCTTATCCCCATTGGTAAATTGACCTTCCCATGCTTTAGGACAATTTTTCCACTCCCAATGCATGCAGTCAATACTCCTGATCATCCTTGGGAACCCCCGCAATTCACTAACATGTAGTATTCTTTGAAGGTCATCTTGGGTTGGTGCTCTCAGGTACACTTGCTCATATAATCGTATGATTCCTTTATAGAATCTACGTAAGCACTCCAATGTTGTACTACCTCCTATTTTGATGTATTCATCGACCGCATCTGCTGCCACACCATATGCTAACATTCACATTGATGTGGTACATTTTGCTAAGGGTGATATACCTTCTTTGTTGGCGGCATCAACTCGCTGGATGAAGTAGTTATCACTACTTGAAAGGTCTCCAACGATTCGAAGGAAAACGTGTTTTTGCATCCGGTACCGACGACGAAACATTGCATCGTCATATGTAGGCTCATTGGCAAAGTAGTCGTCAATGAGTCTTTGGTTTGCCGCTGCATGATCACTATTTAAATATTTTCTACTACAAGATCCACTACCTTCCTCTATTTGTTTTCGACGCTGAATAAATCGGTTGACCATATAAGTGTCTTCAACATCACGTCTTTTGAAGTAGGCTTCCATATCAAAAGGATCCATTGATAGTTTTTGGTAATAATGGAAGTATATATGAATGAGATTTGTGACATTGGAAGTAGATATGAATGAAATTTGTGATAATAGAAGTAGATATGAATGAGATTTGTGATATTAGAAGTAGATATGAGTCCCTATATATATAAGTACATTGTGTGGTGGACATTGACGGATTTGAAATAAGTTATTGTATTGTATTAAAGCAAACAGTGGGGATAATTATTAAAGTCACGGATAATATCATTTTATTAAAGCAAGTGGGCATTGTGATAGTATCATTTCACGAATAGTAGGTGAAATAAGTGGCACACAGTGGGCATAATTATTAAAGCAAATAGTAGGTGAAATAAGTGGCACACAGTGGGCATAATTATTATAACAAATAGTAGGTGAAATAAGTCACGGGGGACTAGACAACACTAGGGACTATCACTTAGGACTAGACAACCCTGACAATTATTAAAGTAAACACTGGGGACTAGACAACACTGACAATTTTGACCGAATACAAACAAATATTACATTGAAATTAATTTCCAAACAGCTCACGCACCAAGTTTTCCAACAGATCTCTTTTTCGGTCATCGAGATGTTTTTGGAAACTTAACTTTATGTACAGTTTCATTTTCTTCAATTTGTTTTTCTCCTGTTGCACTGCGGTGTACTCTTTCATTCGTTCAATCTCTTGCACCTTGAGTTCTTTGAATTGAACCCACTCCTTTTCCACCTCCTCCAAGACATCAGTGTCCTTGCTTTTCTTTTTTCCTTTTTTTTAGCTGCCTCCCTACCCATTGGACGAGCACTGGATCCTACAGAGTCCTCGTGAGATCTCTTAGATCCACTACTTCCTGAGCCAACATTTCCTCCCATTTGACTACTATAACGTGGTTGATCACGGAGAGCGTGCCATTCTTCCATTAAAGTAAATTGAACATTCTTCCCACATGCAAATAATTCTTGCGCTCTTGCCAAGACATCATTTTCCGACCAACCGCTTCCTTGCTGACGCTTAGTGCTTTCATAAGCACCAATCCATTTATTTATTACTTTGCTCATATAATTAAAACGGTTTCGGCATGCAACTAGATCGCGGGGAGAATCGAACGAGCAATACTCATTACAATACTCAGCAATTTTACCCCAATATGTTTCTCCTCTCTGGTTTCTTCCGACAACACTGCTTGTTCCATATTTAATCCATGCACTAATTAGCACCAAATTTTGTTGAGTGTTCCATGCTGGTTCCTTACATTTCTTGCTCTTAGGAGTTGAATCTTCTGGAGTGTCTTCATTAGCAACTGCCATGCCACCAGGAGTTATTTGTGTTGAAAATTCAGGATATTGAGATGCACCACCACTGGGAAAATTTTCATTCTCCATTGGCATATAACCATTAAACGGGGGTGTTTGAGATGAATATCTCATCATAGATCCATAATATGGATGAAAGTTTGGAACAGAGGATGACTGGTTGAAATTTGGTGTAAAACCAAAATTAGGTACGTTTTGAGGTATGTTTTATGGACGTTGGTTGAAAAATTGATTTGGATTTGGATAATTGTTGGGATTTTCGTAGTTAAATGGGTAATTAGAATAATTTTGGATGTTGAAAGAGTTATTATTGGGATCCATTTCACTAAAAAGAAGATTAAAACTTCACTTAGTTTGCTGATAGAAAGATAATAATAAGATGAAGATAGTGAAAAACTTGGTTTTTTTTCTATGTCCAAATCAAATGAACCAAGTCTCTATTTATAGAGAAAAAAAAATCATGAATTTTGGTATTTTTTTTAAAATTAATTTAAAACGAAATAATTGTGGTCCAATAATTAAAATGATAAAAATCCGGGCATCCAATCACAACGCTACACGTGTCCCTTATCTTCCAAAATTCTTCTTCTCTCTCCGTCCACTGCTTTTCACGCGTCCTGTCGGCGCGTGTTCTACACGCGCCAGAATCAGTCCACTCAAAGCGCGACACATGGCAGTTCGCAGACTTTCAATTGTGTTGAACGGTTTCATCCTCTCTCTCATCCATGTCAATCTTCAACAAGCATTAAACAAACCATTGGAAAGGCTTTTGATGTTGAATCTCACCTTCAACAAACCATTGCAAATGGTAGTATTAAGCATTTTGCTCACTTAACTAATGATTGTACTTTTTTTTTGTTTTTGAAAGAAACTAATGATTGTACTTATATTACGGTTTTAAATATATGAAATAATTAATTCCACCAAAAATAGAGTTGTAACACATAAAGTTACATTTTTACTTAAGATGTAACATGATTGGCCTTTCAAAAAAAAAAAAAAGTACAACCACGACTATAACTCCAATCATAAAAATAAACTACAATTATTAATATTTTATTTTTGGGTTAAACATGTTTTTTTTCCCCACAAAATATCAGATTTTATTTTTTGTTCTCATAAAAATTGACATTTTTGGTGTTCTGAAACATCTATCTACATGAATGGTCCTTATTGTAGGTCGACATTGCGTCAACTTTTAAATTTTTGAATGATTTTTTTTTGTTGGATAATTATGGACTTTTGGAGTAATGTTAAAATCATTTTAAAATTTTCTCTACAAAAATTAGAACTTTTTAACATGAGATGAAGTAATAGGAATCTTTTAAACACCAAAAGTTTGAGATAAAAGTATCAAAAAAATTACGATTTAGAAATCAAATTTTGAATTCATTTTTATAGACAAACTTTTTATAATGTTTTAAACATGTCTATAATAATTGTTTAAAATTGGTTATTTACTTAATAGCAAGAACTAAACTGATTGCATAAAATAGTTTTATAAGGACTAAGAAGTGCGATTCATTTTTTACGGGGACGAAATCAAACTTTAGAAATATTATAGAGACGGAAACATAATTATATACATTTTTTTTTTACTAATAATTTGACATGTCGGATTCGTTTTTATTCTGACAACACACATTTAAGCAAGAGATGGTTAGCAAGTAGTGTTATCATTCCTCTATAAAAAAAGTAGTCTTATCATTAGTACAAATTATTGAGTGAAGAAAGACAATCTATCCCTGCTTGGTCTTCTATTGAGAAACAATGTCCGGAATCAAAGAGGAATATTATGCTTGAATTGGACACATTGCATAGAGACAATAGAGCAAAAAGAATTTTTGGAGCCAATAAGATAGTGAGTTTTGCAAAATCCCCACAAGTTGCGTATCCATCTTTGCTTCTCCTACCTCATTCATGTTTGATGATATGCTACAATCTTTATTTTGATGTTGAAATACTTGAAAGTGACCAGTTAAGAAAATTACGTGACTAGCATTATTCCTCAAGATTAAAAGCTGTAGAGTTGCCAACAAATTATGTACCATTCCTTAATGATGGCATTCCTCATCAATTTGATGATCTGATAGATCATTTCGAACCAAATTCATTTGAAATATAGGGCCATTTTGGATAATTAGTTAGGTTTGGTTTGTATGTTTTTCCATATTCTATAAGTATGTATAAAATCTCCACCCATATACATGCATTTTTCAATCATGCATGTAAATGTTTCACCGAAAAACTAAATTTAGATTCGCTCAAACGATTTATCATTAGATAAAACTTATTAATCATAAGTCAAATAACTCTATGCCAATGTTTTAAAAGAAAGTGGAAGCTCAATAACTTATTGTCACACTATTATAATATGATATAACGATTTATACTTAGATGAAACTTAATTTCTCCTTAGCATAACACGTGTTAGCATTAGTTTTCTCACTCGTATTTATTTCCCACGGTCCTAACAAAGAATTAATAAATGGTTAAATATGTTTTTAGTGTCTATAAATATACAAACTTTTCGTTTTAGTCCCTCTAAAATTTTTCATAGACTTTTAGTCTCTATAAAATTTTCAATCACCACTTTTGGTCCCTATTTTTAAGTCAAAACATGTGTAGTCTTTGTATTTTTCAATGAAAATGTGTAGAATATTGTAAAAGTATCTCCCAAATTTTTTTTTATCAGTTTTTAACAAAACATGAATTAAATATGAATTTTTAACCGCAAAAAATATATCTGTAAAAAAACCGTAAAAAATATAAAAATATATATTTAATTAATGTTTTGTTAAAAAAATTCTAATTTTTTTTATGAGTGATTCTTATAATATCATAAATTTTTCTGGAAAAATATGAATTCTGCATATGAGTTTACTTAAAAGGAGGGACTAAAAGTAAAATAATTTTTTTTGAAGGATTAAAACGAAAAGTTGATATATTTATAGGAACCAATAACATAATTAACCCAAAAATAAAAGGTATGGTTTGATAGCAATTGTTAACCAATAAATAATATTGCCAAACATCTTACTATATGATGAGTGATGGGATTGATAAGAAAAATGATGAGTGATGGGAATAAACACAACCCACATAACTCCTTGCTAATTGCTCAACATTCAAAAAATTTGATTTATAGTTCCATAATGTTGGGGAGATAACATAAGGGGAAACCAAGCTCGTGATAAACTAAATGTTTCTAATTTTTGTGAACCCAGTGTGCCAATTTGGTCATGTAGTTATTGGCGTCGAGTTGCTATTGGATTTAGAAATGGTCCTATATCCTATAGGACTAGGTGACCACAACCCCATAATTTTCTCCACAAAGAATGGCTGGGAGGGGATAGCACATGCATGTTCCTATCAACAATCTCTTAATAGAGCAAACCAACATTATGTCAGTGAAGTACTTATTCACTGTTATGTGTTCTCTATTCTCAACTTACACCACCTATTATTGCACGGTTGAAATGGAAACACTTTCTTTTGATAATAATTGGCGAAACTAATGTTGTGTTCTAAACACATTTGTTAAATTACCCCCTAGTCTCATAGTAATTAGTAATTGTTCTAAACACTTTTTTTTTTTTTTGAATTCACACACACTGTTATTGAAAATTTGAGTCATCAAATACATATCAATTAATATTAAAAAGACAAATATTTTAAATGAGAATAAAACATTTAATTTAAAAAAAATATATAAATTAGTTTATTTCAAGACATAATTAATAGTTATGGATTCATTAATATGTGTCCTTAGGTGACCCATATCATTGTATGTTATAGGTTTGTGTGTAAATCTCAACATTTTAAGTATATGATTCTAGCTATGAAGCTCGGAATACTTCAAATATGAAGATGTACCCGTATTATATATGTATTCACGGAGTATTAAAATTAATTATTTTAATTTTTTTTAAAAATATTTTATCGGATACTCCACATGTACAGACAAATACTTATAAAATATGTCGCCGTGAGTTGACCTCAGTTGGTAAGGATAATGCATAATATATGCAAGGTCTGTGGTTCGAACCCCGGACACCACACAAAAAAAATACTTATAAAATATTTTACATATACGTATCTTGGAAAAGAAGAAGGGTAAAAAAGTGAGACATCTTTGTGAAAATTTAATGAAGATGTATATGATTCAATTTCAAGATATGAATGAGTGTACTTGTTTTTCGATTAACCATCAGTTAAAAATTAAGTTTTTTGTGGATGAAATTCAATCAATCAACATTAAACAAATTTTTAGTTGAGTTCTTTTATTGATGCATTTGTAGATATCCTAACATATGAATGAAAATAGAATATGCTTTTTACGAAAACTTAATGTTTTTTATTTTGATCACATGTATTATTTTTTTGTAAATTGCGACTTTTATGATTATATAATATTTTATGATTATATAGTAATGAAGAGCAATCAATATTTTTTTTGATGTATTTTACATGCATATTAATTTTAAAATTTTTAAAAATTTCGCGTATCTGCATACCCGTATCTTATCGTACATGCACTCGTAGTGTACCTATCCAGACTTCATAAGGTCCTATTTCCTAGACGTATCTTGGAAAAGAAGAAGGGTAAAAAAGTGAGACATCTTTGTGAAAATTTAATGAAGATGTATATGATTCAATTTCAAGATATGAATGAGTATACTTGTTTTTCGATTAACCATCAGTTAAAAATTAAGTTTTTTGTGGATGAAATTCAATCAATCAACATTAAACAAATTTTTAGTTGAGTTCTTTTATTGATGCATTTGTAGATATCCTAACTTATGAATGAAAATAGAATATGCTTTTTACGAAAACTTTACGTTTTTTATTTTGATCACATGTATTATTTTTTTGTAAATTGCGACTTTTATGATTATATAATATTTTATGATTATATAGTAATGAAGAGCAATCAATATTTTTTTGATGTATTTTACATGCATATTAATTTTAAAATTTTTAAAAATTTTGCGTATCTGCATACCCGTATCTTATCGTACATGCACTCGTAGTGTACCTATCCAGACTTCATAAGGTCCTATTTCCTAGTCTTCTTTTCTTTCTTTATTCCATTCTAAATCCAATGTGAGGCTCTCAACTCAAGGATCGACACACTTTCACGCCTAGAATCAGGCATTGCATCTAGAATGTGACTTGAATTATCCGCAGATAGCTCTAATGGATCATAATTAGATATGGTTTGATACTACCTTAGACTTTTGAATTGATTCATCATTACAAAATTTGTAAGTTAAGGGGTGCCCCTCACTTGCAAACATTTTTCAGATCAAATATAATTTGTTGCGAGACTCATGTAAAACGTGAATAACAACTTTTCAACAAGTACAATATCCCTTATTTAAAAGAGGAGTGATATTTGTAAAACCCAAATTAGACAACTTTAAATACAACCAATTTTCTTCTTATGTGATTGGGCAAAAACAATGGAGAGAGAAGGAAGAAGAGAGAGAATAAAAAACACATGTGAGTATGAGAGAGAGGGTTGTTTAAAGAGTTGTCAAAAAGTAGTTGTACAAATATCATTTCTCTATTTAAAAAGAAAAAAAATGTAAAATATCCCTAAAAAATACAAGTACATCTAAATGTGAATAATTTATTAACTAATTTGCATTGAAATATAAAAATCAACACGAAAAACATTTATACACAAAAGATGATTTTGTGATAATCATATACAAATTATACATATATGAATCAACACTATCAATTTTTTTAATATGGATAAAAGGTGTCAAAGAGTCGTATAAACAGGGATGAAGAGAGTATTAACAATGAATAACAATGAATTGTAACAAGCATTAATTAAAATGGAAAGTATATATACTTAGTCATAAAAAAATAAATTGATCCCAAAAAAAATATTAAAAAATAAATAGACAACAAAACAATATGTCTAAGACTTCCAAGGTTTTGTCTACGTACAATAGAAATGGGGTGACCTATTTTTTGTCCAAATTAAATTTTAGTGATAACAAAGAATCAATGTTTCCTAGGCATGCATCATATTTTTTGTCCAAATTAAATTTTAGTGATAACAAAGAATCAATGTTTCCTAGGCATGCATCATGTTTGTCTAGTGAAGGGAGGTGGTTGATGATAATACATTTCATAGGGTAAATATGACATCTATAGTTGGAGCTTAAATTAAATATGAATCTTGTTTGGTAGTAGCAATATATATAAGAGTAGTACAATTATTTCATACATAATCTACAGTATCACATGATGTACACCTGTATTGGTAAAAGGCAACGCACACATTGTCTTTGCGTGTATTATTGTGTGTTTCATTTAGATCATTCAGGGATTTTAGAGAGAAAATGCACGTTTGTGATGGGTCATGTTTAGTTTGTTATCAAAATGAATAAAAAATGTCATAAAATAGGAGATTCAAAGTCAACCGATATGAAGATACCTATAAAATTGACACTTTTAGGATACTAGTAGATTCATGCAATCATACGATTTTAGTCACCTTGATTAACTTTTGGAATTTGAAAAAAAGTTTAAAATTTAAAGTCAAAATATGAATCATACGACAAAAATCACGGTCTAGATTTGTAATAACGTGATTGTGTGACCAGGGGCGGATCTGGGATAAAATTACCAATGTGGCTAATTATTTTAGCGAAGTTGATTAAGCTAAAAATATAAAAAAAATTGTTCATATTTTAAATAACACTATAAAAAATTGTTCACATTTTTTAATTGTAACTTAAATAACACTATAAAAAAGATAAAATATTTTAAATAAATAGTCAATTCGAAGTAAAAAATCTCACCCAAAAAATGTATCCCTTTATATATATTTATTGATTACGTACGAATAAGTTCTAAACTTTTAATATACGATGATGTTGCAACTAATAAAACATATCAAACACTATAGTCTAGTGGTTGATGAGTTATTATTGAAGTTTATGTCGTATCGATTCCGTCATGTTCTTTTTTACATTTATATTATATTAATTAATTCTTTAAAAAATATGACAAAAACAAAAGTCCAAACTTGAATCCAAGACTATGAGTTAGGAAAACATACACTTGACCACTAGACCAATACATATAATTATATTTCCAAATTAAAAATATATGATATAAAATTTGCGATTGAATATAAAGAAAAAAAAAATTGAGCTGGGCTGGTGTGGCAATAGCCACACCCAGCCTTGAAGGGATCCGTCCCTGTGTGCGACCGTAGATAACCATTTTTAATTTTAAAGTATAATGGATAAAATGTGCTAAAATGTATAGGTGTTAAATCCTTGAGATGTCTTAGAAAGTCCTTATTAAAGAGTGAACTGCTATGAAGCCCAGATACGGATACCGGTACGGGTACGATACGATCAGGGACGGATCCAGACATTTATTATACGTGGAGCTAAAATTTTGAAGAAACAATAATGCAAATTATATTAAAAATAAGAAGAGTTTTTTCTACCATATGCAAATTTGCACATGTTAAGAAATTTAAAATGGTAAGTTTGTCTTATAACTTGTGTATTTTATATTAAATATATAACTTTCTAATAAACAATATTGGTGTTTTTCAATGAAAGTTACTTCCTTTGTGCATGCGGTGCATCCATATCAGGCACATCAATATCATGCTTATTGCAAATTTTAATAACTTTAGATATAAATTCTTCTCATCCCTCATCCCTCATTCCTCATTTCTTATAATTATTTTTTGGTATCATTAACAAGTGACAAAGCATTAAAAAGATCTTATTTTTAACATGTATTTTATTTATTAAAAAAAATGGAAAATTTCATGTGGAGCTTTAGCTCCACATTGCTCTCAAATGGATCCGCCCCTGGATACGATACGGGTACGCAGATACGCAAATTTTTCAAACTTTAGGATACGATACGGCTAGGATACGTCAACAAAATTTTTATACTAAAACTTATATGTATATAAAATACTTGAAGAAAATAAACATTGATTAAAGGAACTCAACACAAATTTTATCTAATGTTGATTAACTGAATCATCTCTCTCTCGTTACTTCATTCACAAGAAGTATAATTTTAAGCGGTTCATCGGGAAACAATTCTAGTGATGCATATCTAAAATTGAATCATATATATCTCCACCGAATGTTTATAACATTGTCTCACTTTTTTACTCTTCATCTTTTTCTAGGATACGTATCTGTGAAGTATCTTATAAGTATCCTTGTGTATCTGCGGAGTATCGTATAAGTATCTGTTAAAATATTTTTTTAAAATTTAAATAATTAATTCGGATACTTCGTGGGTGCGTATCCGCGAGTATTCGTGGAGTATCGGTATCCGATACGTATCCGGTACGGGTACGTCTCCGTTTTGGAGTATCCGGGCTTCATAGGTGAACTGCAATAATATTCCAAATACATCCGATTCGAGTGATTTTTGCAATAAAGTTTGATTGGATCGATATCATTATCTTATTATTCAATGTCATGTTATAGTTTTGTATTAATCATCACTTCACTTACAATATATGAAAACAAGATACTACCAAAATTACTTAACTACTCATATCTAATTTTCTTCCAAACTTTTTCCTTTACAACTTTAAGGTTATTTTTGTCAAATCCACTATCAAAACCCACTTTACTAAAACTCACTTTCTCACCTTTCTTTATTTAATAATAAATTTTTCTCTCTCCATCTTTATTTATTTAATAATAAACTTTTTTCTCACCTTTATTTTTTAATAATAAATTTTTCTCTATCAATCTCACTATCCTCTCTTATCTTTTTCTTACCAACTTTCTTCATTTTTCATTTTCTCTCTTCATTTTCAACTCCATTTTCTCTACTAATTTTCGATTTGGTTTTACTAGCAAGTTTTTTTTTAGAAGAAACTAACAAGTGTTGTTGTTGTAGCAGAATATGATTTTGTATTTTACAATAACACTATTATATAATACGTTAATTATGTTTTTTCACGGGACGCATACTAATATTTTTCACACTCAAACATATTAGTAAATAAAATCTATGATTATTTGTATTTATTAGCTTTTTTCATATCGTCAATACTAAAACAAGAACAATATTATAATATACTTTGATTAATCATACTTCAATTTTTTCTGTTGTTTTTTTTAAATGTATCACTAAAAAACCGTTTGAGTGTACAATTGTAACACGAGACCCATTTCAGTAACTACAACGAGTGATTAGTTTTAATTAGTATTTTTTAATATCTCTAATTAAACACCGCGATTGCCTAAGTTTTATTAATATATTAATAAAATATACGTGGGTGTATGGACTATATATTAATAAAAATATATATGAGTATATGTTTGTTTTATGGGAATATATTAATATATTCTTATTTCTGAAATTTAATGGGAACTATATCTTGATAAAATACAAATGAGTATATGAACTATATATTAACAAAAATATATCTCACTATGTTTTTTTTACGGGAATATGTTAGTATATATTTATTTATGAAATGTATTTTCATTTATTAGCTTTTTTAATATCGTCAATACTAAAACAAGAACAATATTATAATATACTATGATTAATCATACTTCAATTTTTTCCATTGTTTTTTTTTTTTGAAAATGTATCACTAAAAAAATCATTAGAGTGTACTATTGTAACACGGGACCCATTTTAGTAACTACAACGAGTGATCAGTTTTAATTAGTATTTTTTTAATATCTCTATTTAAACACCGGGACTGCTTAAGTTTTATTAATATATTCAAAAAATATATGTGGGTGTATGAACTATATATTAATAAAAATATATATGGGAGTATATGTTTGTTTTACGGAAATATATTAGTATATTCTTATTTCTGAAATCTAATGGGAACTATATATTAATAAAAATATATCTCACTATATGTTTTTATACGGGAATATGTTAGTATATGTTTATTTGTGAAATGTATTTTCATTTTTTTTAATATAGTCAATACTAAAACAAACAAAAAAATTATAATATATTATGATTAATCATACTTCAATTTTTTCCATTTTTTTTAAATGTATCAATAAAAAAACCCGTTGAAGTGGGGACCCATTTTAGTATCTATAACGAGTGATCAGTTTTAATTAGTATTTTTTAATCTTTCAAAAAAAATAGTATTTTTTAATATCTCTATTTAAACACCGCGACTGCCTAAGTTTTATTAATATATTAATAAAGTATATGTTGGTGTATGGACTATATATTAATAAAAATATATATGAGTATATTTTGTTTTACGGGAATATATATTAGTATATTCTTATTTCTGAAATCTAATGAGAACTATATATATTGATAAAATATATATGAATGTATGGACTATATATTATCAAAAATATATCTCACTGTATTTTTTTACGGGAATATGTTAGCATATGTTTATTTATGAAATATATTTTACGATAACAATATTATATAATACATTAATTATGGTTTTTCACAGGATGCTTATTAGTATTTTTCACACTAAAACATATTAGTAAATAAAAACTATGATTATTTTTATTTATTAGCTTTTTTAATATCGTCAATACTAAAATTTAATATTCATATTAAAATTAAATTATTTAATAATTTTTCATTACTACCGATCAATATATACATTACTATGCTTTAAATACTTAACATATTTTCATCATGGACAAAAAAAAAAATACTATGTCAAGTGTAGCCGAGACGCGACACGGCGAAGCTGCGCTACCCGTGCTGTAGCACGGGTATCTCGACTAGTTTATTTAAAAATCAAATCAAATTTTAAATAAATTTTGCATACGAGGTATCGGCACACAATCACACTTCACGGTACCTAAGAATTTACCCAAGTTAGTTTACAACTTTATTTATTAATAACGTTGTGCTTTTGGCTCTCTGTAATGCAGTTGTGTAGTTTTGGCCTTCCACTTTTGCTTTGAGCGATTTTAACCCCCTTATATCTAAAATCGTCGAAAGACAAAAGTGCAATTAAATTTAATTATTAATTGTGAAAAGTGATAAAGATGTTAACAATTTAACATTTAAATCTTTCAAAAAAAAAACAATTTAACATTTAATAATGAAAACCCATTTATATATATTTTTTTGTTGTCAAAAGACCCATTTATATTCTAAATATGCTGATTGAATTGAATTGGTTTACATAAAATAAAAAGAAATTTTCATCTTAAGAAGAATAATGTCTACAACACACTTTTTAAGGTGTAACGTGTCCACATTAGACAATTACACAAAAGAGATAATCTTCACATATGAGCATATAAACTAACTTTTGTGACAGAATTAAACCTAGAAAAATTATCAATGGACATTCAACACCCTATCTATATGAAAGAGAGAAAAATAGAGAGATCAACTTGATATATGTGATAGAAAAATAGAGATATAACAAAATAAGGTGTGAAACGAATATTAGAAAATTAAGGATATTTAAAAATAGGGTCTTGTTAACGAGTGCCTCTGGGGCACTCTCTAAGCATGCTCAATTAAGTAACTATTATTTTAAAATGTAAAAGTTTTCAATTTCCAATGCATTAATTACACAAACTTTTATAAAAAAAGTAATCGTTTACGGTTCATAACCAGTGCCCCGGGGGCACTAGTTAACATTTCCCTTAAAGGGTCTCTTAAATCTATACCTAAATTTCATAAGGGGAATGTTAATGAGTACCTTTGACAAAGAGCAACAATTTGTTGGCATGAGTTTGGGGATATTGATTTTCGGTTTAGGGATATTATTTTCGGGGATCTTGATGTTCGGTTCAGGGACCAAAGTGACCATTTTCTACTTTCACTTTAGTCCTTGTGACACCTCATACTCCTCGTCAGCATAAAACATTTGCCACATCAACATTTAACAGAATTATTTAACGTTGGGGACTAAAGTGATAACAGAAGTGCACATTCAAGGACTATTTTGTATTTAATTCAGACATTGTGACAACGAGATGCAGAGTCATGGATCAACGTGACCATTTTCTCTAAAATTAATAAGTTTGTATTAAAAAAATAGTGTAATTATTGATAAGACAAATGTACAATCTTATATTTCCAAAACAAAGTTTCTATTAAAAAAATTATCAATCAATATTTTTAGGACACTGATTAGAAAGACTCATTTCAAAATGATATTAGAGTCTAATCAAGATTACTCAATAACCACTAAAATACTGCTTCCGGTTCTATTTACAAGAGACAGTTTACTTTTTAGATACATTAAATAATTAATGTAGTTGGTTTAGGTTCTTGACTAGATGCATACATTATTCAATGTATATAAAAAGTCAATTTTCTCTTGCAAATAGAACCGGAGGGAGTATGAATAATACAATATTATAAAAAAAAATACAATAACTCAAACATAAAAATGCAACACCAAAGTCTTCGTTAAAAAAAAAGTGAACACTACTACGAGAAACTCTTAGGTGGTCACTAGACCAAGAAATTGATTTTGGTCACATCCAACCAATGCATGACGCATCAGCTAAGAGAGGAAAAAAACGAAAAAAGAAAACAGAAGGAAAAAACAAGAAGAAATGAAGAGGAGAGAGAAACCGAGCTTAACGACGACAGAGATGATGATGCCTGCAACATTGGCCTCGCCGAACATTGGCCTCGCCGGAAAAGAGTGTTCTTATAGGTGACGACGTCGGTGGAAGAAAGGAAATACGTAGAAGAATTGAGATTTAAGTTGCAAATTCTGATCTTGTAATGGTTGCCGTTTCTGGCGAGGCCAACTTTGCCGCTGTCGTCAACGTCGTTGTCATGGTTGTGTTTCCGGCGAGGCCAACGTTGCCGTCGTCGTTGTCATGGTTGTGTTTTTGGCGAGGCCAACGTTGCCGCAGTCGTTGACGTCGCTGTCATGGTCATGTGCATTTTTACCACCCGGCTAGCCCGGGCACACGCTGGGCTCAACCCATACCTTCTTTGTATAGCTAAAAGAAATTTACAAGAAATTTGACTTATAGTGACAGCCAAATGGTTGTCATTGCATGTTTTCTGCTTTTACCTACGGACAAAACGTAGTTAATTCTAAGGAGACCATTTTAAAAACATTATGGACTTCTACCTACGGTTTTGGCTGTCACTAAAACTTATCATTGTTTTATTTATTTTTATTATATTTTCAATTCTACTATAAATTCTAAAAATGAATAATTCATAAAATTACCACTAAAATTAGTTTAATCAATATAATAAAATATTATAATCAATATCATTGGAATTTGAAATTGATTACTATAATCAATTTTTAGAATAAATTATTGAAGTGACTTAACTAAAATAATTCTCCTTAACTATGAACATTCACCCAAGCTAATACTCGATACTCACAAAAATTCTTAATACTCACATAAATTAAAATCTATATATACTTCATTGCTCATTTAATTTATGGTAACAAAATTTATGGCAAAAGTTGGAAGTCCACCAGTTATCAAGTCCTGTCAATGAGCTAGTAAAATAATCTTATAAGCCCGTGAGAAATAATTGTTTTCAACAAGATCAACGATGTGTGGTTCAATGACTTGATGATATGTTACATCGAGCGGGAGATATTCAAGTCACATGTTGATATTCTTCGAACATTCACCGCAAAGAGGTTTCAGAAAGGACATTTACCTCTTAATTTTATTTAGCACACTATTGACAGGTTATGTTTCATCTCTCTTGTTTCAAACTGTACTTTTATCGACAAAATGACGAGCCTATTTTATTTCAATTTATGACTATTTATATATTATGTCACATGTGAATTTGCGGTCAAAATTTTGTCTAGGCTCTATAAAATTCCTGGCTTCGCCACTGGTCATGGTTGTGTTTCTGGCAAGGCTAATGTTGCCGTCGTCGTCATCATCTCTTCCGCCGTTATCGTTGTTGTCTTCGGCGAAGCCATCTTTTCCGTCGTTGTCATCGTTGTTCTCTCCATCGGTGGCATGGCATGAAATCATTTTCTCTCTCTCTCTTTTCTTTTTTTCCCGTTTTTCTTTCTTTTCTTTTCTTTTTTTCTTCTCTCTTTGTGAGGTGTCATGCATTGGTTGGATGTGACTAAAATCAATTTCTTGGTCCAATGACCACCTAAGAGTTTCTCCACTACGAACCCTATGAAACTGTATTATAGACCATGATGACAGAGTGTTGATGATCAACATCTAATCATATATATTAAGGTTCCTATTCCAATACTCAATTTGGTGAGACCAAACCACACAATCATCTTTACATAGGACCACGGGTTTCCTATTTTACATATTATTATTTTCTTTCTCTCTTATCTTTTCTGGTACAATCAGGGACCATATTAAAGTAGAAAACAAACACACACGTCTGTGTTATGTTATGTGTATCAATTCTTCCCTCGTGTACAATTTGTAAGGAGTCATCATCGTTATTGCTCATGATGTAATCATGCTTCCACATTTCTCTATATATAGGTGTTGTGCATACAAATTGTGAAGGGTTGGAATTGATCTGAATAGAAGAAATAAAGAGATGGAGGAGGAAAGTGAGATGAAAGAATCAAAGTTTAAGAGGATTTGTGTTTTTTGTGGTAGTAGTCCTGGTAACAAGAGTAGCTATAAAGATGCTGCTATTGAGCTTGGAAATGAGTTGGTAATGTCTCTCTCTTCTCATCTCTCTCTAACTCATACACATATGTTTGTTTGTATCTTAGAATTTAGACCGGACAAACCCTACAAAATCCGCTTGTAATAGGAGTGATGTCTGTCAATTATAATCGCATGCATGTTTAAATTGTATTTCATCTAATGTAAGACTCTTGACGTTATTCTTTGAAACATTTGTTTCCTAATGTCCACCATCCATTCTTCTTGGAAATTTAACATTTAATTTTTTTTTTTTTGAAGGATTAACATTTAATGTTTTGTTTGGTGTTTTGGTTTATGTTTTACATATTTTTTAAAACTTTTTGTTTTTGTTTTGTTTTGTTTTGATTAAACCTTTGTTTGGTGTTCCTTGATGAGTTTCTTGATACCACATCAATTCCTTCATTCGCAATTGAACTACTTAATCTCATCAAGGATGCTGTGAAACAAATTTTCATTACGAACCTTTTGGTGGTGGGGTTCTTCTATTCTCATTAATTTTTATTTTTGCTCAAAAAAAAAAAATCTGTCACACTTTTTAATTGTATCCTTTTATACTTAGTCAAATTAGATAAACAAAAAGAATAATTCATTTCAGTTTCTCAACTTTTTTCATGGACCCTCTATATATACAAACCATTTATCTTTCACAACTTCACATAGATAAAGTTGTGGTAAATAAAAGAGTGTTGATTGACCAAAAAATAAAAGTGTTGAAGATTACTATTGTTCTCTACTTGTCAATTTTAACAAACAATAATTGTAGTTTTCACATATAGTTATTACCCAAAAACAAAGAAAGTATGTGGGAAATTTATTTTCTCTATTTTATTTATATATAGATGTATTTACAATATCCTTCTCTCTCTCTCTCTCTCTCTCTCTCTCTCTCTATATATATATATATATATATATATATATATATATATATATTAATTTAGAGGTTTATTTGAAAGAGAAAAAAATATCTAGTATTTGTTTTATAACTATATTATTGGTGTAAAGTATCTATCAGCTTTACCGGTGACTAATATGCGCTAGAGAATTTCGCTGACCACTTTCGGTGGCATCTTTCCTCTCAAATACATTTTTTTTTCATTCACAAGACGTGTACATGAGATTTTACTTAAGGGATGCAAGTAAAATTTGTTCAAACCAATTTAATGTCTACAAAATGAATGTAGTAATTTAAAAATGTGTTTGTATTTAGAGATATTTGTTTTCCCTAAAAAATTGCTTGTAAAAAGAGACATTGAGTAATATTGTTAATTAAATCCTTTTTTGGGTATTGTTTTGATGTCTTAAAAAGGTGTCAAGAAATATTGATTTGGTTTATGGAGGAGGCAGCATTGGTTTGATGGGGTTGGTTTCTCAAGCTGTTTATGATGGAGGTCGACATGTGATTGGGTGAGAAATGAGCATCTTCTTCATTATGATTTGTCTTGGTGGTGATGGTGTTATGTTGGATATGTTATTAATTTATGCTATTTTTATTGTCATTGTATTTTTGCAGGGTTATTCCAAGGACACTGATGCCAAGAGAGGTAATTTTATGATGTTTGGATTTGAAGGAAATGACCAAACAAGTTACCATAGGAGAAAAAATTATCAAATATACCTTTCTCCTTTCGGTGACATTTCACATGGGAAAGGTGAAAATCTTCCCATGATGGATCACATGTGATTATAGGTTAGATTTTGAGGCTGTATTAAATTTTATCATATGTTTCCCACACCATAGCACTTCTCTTTCTTCTCTCCCTCGTTGCTCCCCAGTCCCCATCCAACATCATCATCATCAACCTCAAACACCTAGAATGAAGGTTGTATCAAATCAGCATCACATTCAATTTTTGGGTTTATATTTCATTCTTTTTTCCTTATTGTTTTTATTTATTTTGGATTCGCATCGAATGATATTGAAATTAAAGCAATTCAACTTGTTATTATACCCATTAAAAAACTTGGACTTTTAAGTGAAATGTAATTATTATAAGTTTTCAGATTTGAGTGTTTGAGTTTGGTGATGATTTGTGTTTACATTTATTATTGTGATAGTGAGGTTGGTAGTGTTTGATGTTGCTGGGAAGGAGAGAAGGTTGCTGGGAGGAGGTGTAGAAGAATATTATAGTGCTGATAGACTATGATAAATGTGTGTACTTTATTTGATCAAATGGTTAAAATTGACTTTCCCATGTGAAATGCCACCTTATCTTTCTACCACAATATGTGCTTATTTTGCTTTTCTTGTTCCAATTCTATGTATCATCTTTTTGATTAATTTCCACCTTGCTTTTGTTATCCAAATATATTGATTTTCCACTCTCTTTTTATATTTGTGTGATTCATGTAGGTTTACAAGTGGGAGTAACTTGTGTTGTTGTGTTTGCTTTTTTATTTTGATGTCACATTTTGGATCTCTTTAACAAACTTACCTATCATTACACCTGGCAATCTGGGGCATGGTCCTTCTGAGCATTTTTGTCCCCCTCTCTCTCTCTCAAAGCTCTACATAACCTTTTTTAGATTCTTTTGTCAAGCTTTGTTTGAAGTTTTTTTTTTTTTTAATTCGGTATTGTTCGAATAATATGGGGAATATTAATCAAACTTTGTTGCGAGTTAATTCCCATTTTCTTAACATTGGATCCAGATTGCCTGCCAAAATAATACAGTTATTGTAATTGTAATCGGTAAACGTCGATTATCATATGAAAATTAGATATAGTTTGTGTTTCAATCATTTAATTACGATAATACAACTTAAAATCATAAGTTCATTTTCATTTTTTCTTTTTGAATTTCTTTTTCTTTGGTGCCAATGTTTTTCGAAGGAGACTAGTATTGATCGGTTCAATCGATCGAATCAAGAACAAAACAATCTATATATAATTGGTTCAATCACGGTCGATTCTTGGTCCTCATAACTGGATAGAATTACAGTTCAACCTCATTGTTTTTATTTTTAATTTTTTAATATTTATTTATTAGATATCTTGTTCAATAGTAATTAAACAAATTGAATCATGACTAGGAAGCCTCACTTGTAGTACCTCACATCAAGTATTTAAAACATGGGTTAGTACATATTTTTGTTGTTTTTCTCCTTTGAAAAAATGCCAAGTTATACGATTTCCACTTGAGCCCACTTCTGAAGCCCTCATCATTACTATTTTTGCATCCATGCAGCACGAATCATTCACAAAAAGGTGTTTGTAATTTGTGTAATAATTTGGATTATTCTTTTGTGTGTGAGTGGGTTTGTGCAGATCACTGGAGAGACAGTGGGAGAAGTGAAGGCAGTAGCAGGCATGCATCAAAGAAAAGCTGAGATGGCCAAGCATTCTGATGCTTTTATTGCCTTACCAGGTTGGTTCCCATTCCACAAATATTCTACTCCCTCCGTCCCTCAAAATATGACCTAGTTGACAATATACATTATTGACTTGACATACTTTGACCATATTTTTCTACTAATTCACAAAGATAAATAATACTCCATCCGTTTCAAAATGAGTGTCGTTTTAGGTGTTTACACACATATTAAGAAATGCAATTATTAAAAGAAAGAGAATGGTTATTTTACCAAATTATCCTTATTAACTATTTGTTAGTTTTAAAAGTAATATTTTGGAAGTAGTGTGCAGAATATTAATTGAAGAATACAATTGAAAAGAAAAAGTTATTATTGCATTGGAAACTGAAAGTGACATTCATTTTGAAACAATTTTTTTTTTGCTAAAGCGACACTCATTTTGAAACAGAGGGAGTATCATGTAAGATGTTGTTGGATTCGTCTCGATGAATATTTTTAAAATATTAAATTTTCATAATTTTTTTAGTAGAGAATCAAAGATATCAAAGATAAAACATATGCATTAGTACTTTTAACTATATATAGTATATGCATTTTTAATGTGTTTGTTATTTTTTTATCTTTTATTTTTAAATTGTTGGCAACACTATTGTCCCATTTGGATCGATCTTATTTTAAGCTTATGAAAATAGTTTATGCAAATAAATAAGCTTTTATATTAATTCCTAAGTTCTTTCTAACGTAAATTTTATCTTCATTAGTTTTTTTTTTCATAAACTATCTAAACAAAATTATGAATAATAAATAAAAACTTATTTATTTGCAAAAGTTCAATAAAATGTATGAAAATAGCGAGAAAAATAAGTGTTGAATAAATGTATGAAAATTGAATATTTAGACATATTATTTTTGGTATGTTTTTACTTCGGAATTCTGATGCAATTTGGGTGATATTAAAATGTAAATCAAAATTCTTTATTTTTTTTTGGGTTAATACATTTTTACCCCCCTGTAATATAGGCGAGTTCCGGTTTTCCCCCCTGTAAAAAAGATTCTTTCGATTCCAACCCTGAAATATGAAGATTCCGTCGAAAACACCCCTGGTCAAATCTGGCACACGCCAGGTGCTGATGTGGCGCGCCACGTCACCTTTTTTGATGACGTGGCACGCTGACTGTATAAATATTTTTATTTTTTATTTTTTTAATAGGGACACGTGGCATTTCCGAATTTTTAATAAAAAAATATTTTTTTAATAAAAAAAATATTTTTTTAATAATTAAAAAAATATTTTTTTTTAAGTTTTTTTTAAAATTTTTTTTAAAAAAAATAAAAAAACGAAAAAAATTCTTAACGAATAAAAAAAATTCTGGAAAAAAATAAAAAAATACCGAAAATTTTTTAAAAAAATTGGAAAAATTAATAAAAATGAAAACAAAAATCTCGAAAATTTTAAAAATAAAAAGTAAAATCTGGAAAAATTAAAAAAATGATAACATTATGGAAAAAATTAATAAATTTTGAAAAATTCATATTTCCAGATTTTTTCAATACCGGAAAAATGAAAAAAAAATCATATTTTTTTTCGGAAAGTACTTGTCATTCAACCGTATAACATGATTTATATACCGGTGTCAATCAATATACATTGTATCCTGTTATTCGTACATGATTTTTATAAATATGATTAATCTTCAAATTTTTGAAAATGATGAATCTTGAAATTTTTGAAAAAAGATTAATCATATTCAAATAGTAAAACAAATATAAATTATGTTTGACTCAAATACCATTGAAACTAGTAGACACTAACATAAAAAATGTTTTGAGCAGTTTGTATATTTTTCGAAAAAAATATGAATTATGTTTGACTCAATTACCATATTTTTTTTTATCTTTTTTTTTTTCGAAAATTTAGTTTTTGTAAATATGATTAATCTTTTTTCAAAAATTTCAAGATTGGTCATTTTCAAAAATTTGAAGATTATTCATATTTATAAAAATCATGTCCGAATAACAGGATACAATGTATATTGATTGACACCGGTATATAAATCATGTTATACGGTTGAATGACAAGTACTTTCCGAAAAAAAATATGATTTTTTTTTTTCATTTTTCCGGTATTGAAAAAATCTGGAAATATGAATTTTTCAAAATTTATTAATTTTTTCCATAATGTTATCATTTTTTTAATTTTTCCAGATTTTACTTTTTATTTTTAAAATTTTCCAGATTTTTGTTTTCATTTTTATTAATTTTTCCAATTTTTTTAAAAAATTTTCGGTATTTTTTTATTTTTTTACAGAATTTTTTTTCATTTTTTTTATTTGTTAAGAATTTTTTTCGTTTTTTTTATTTTTTTAAAAAAATTTTTTAAAAAAAACTTTAAAAAAAAATATTTTTTTAATTATTAAAAAAAAAAAATATTAAAAAAATATTTTTTTATTAAAAAATAGGAAATGCCACGTGTCCCTATTAAAAAAATAAAAAATAAAAATAATTATACAGTCAGCGTGCCACGTCATCAAAAAAGGTGACGTGGCGCGCCACATCAGCACCTGGCGTGTGCCAGATTTGACCAGGGGTGTTTTCGACGGAATCTTCATATTTCAGGGTTGGAATCGAAATAATCTTTTTTACAGGGGGGAAAACCGGAACTCGCCTATATTACAGGGGGGTAAAAATGTATTAACCCTTTTTTTTTTGTTATAAAAGAGGGCCAAAGCCCAATGTAAATCAAAATTCTTTCACTCATTGAATATTAGCTAAAATGACATCTAAGTTCACAAATAAGGCTAAAATGACATACGAATTTCGTAGTAATAAAGATATAATGACAAACTACATTTCAAAAGAAGATCTAATAACTAGTAAAAAAAATGATCTAATAAAGAAATGTTTTTACTTGACTCAAAAAAAAAAAATTACTACAATTTTGGCAAAAAATTACCAAAGGTTTGAGGTTGTCGCCGTTTGTTTTATTAGTTTGAATCTGATATCCTCCGAACGTAACAAGTGGATGTTAATCTCTAGATAAGAACATACACCCTCCGGTTATTATAAGCAAAAATTTAAATTTTAAATTCTTTTCAGTTAATAATGTATATGATCTTTATTATAGACCACATACATCATTTAATGAATGAATCTAAAATGTTGATTTTTGCTTATAATAGTGACCAGAGGGTGTAGTGGATAGCAAAACAGTGATCAAGAAATTTTGATTTAAAATTAAATAAAGACGTCTTCTTTTCCCATCATATTTATTGCGCCCCCTATGCCGATTGAATTTACCCCATGAAAATCACCAAAAATGCGTTAAAATATTTTGGATTTTAGAATCCAAATTAGACGTGCAAGAAACTCATAAGGTGAGAAAAATAATGACCTTAAAAAAACAACCCAGTATTTATGATGTGGAAGATTAGTCTTGTCTTGGGCCCTAACAAGCAACGCAATGCCCTCTAGCAGTCTAGCATTATTCAAAAATTGATTTTTTTTTTTTAGAAGTTATTCAAAAATTGATGTCGGCCGAGAAAAGAAACTGAGGAAGGGACCATTTAAATAATTATTTTTTGGGAAATTATATAGTAACTTGTATCTTACTATATCTATATAACATACCATCTACATATACAACTAAAAACTTAAAAATACAAATCAACGGGTTGGATTTAGCTGAATTTATTAAACTTAATCAAGATTTGAATCCACTTAGGAGAAATATCTATGTTTAATTTCTGACACGTCTTAGATAAAATTATTTCAAGTTCTCAACGGATGGAAAAAAAGGATACATGCCTTAGTTTTTATTTTAAAAAACATAAAAAAGTTAAGGAAAACATGAATTTTCTTCAACAGATTTTATGATGTTTTGTGCTTTAAACAAACATATATTCTGAAGCTGTAAGGATGTTGCAATTTTAATTTTTAACTAATGATAATGCATGAATATGTCCATTATATGCATGAAGGTGGCTATGGGACACTTGAGGAGCTTCTTGAGGTCATAACTTGGGCTCAACTTGGCATCCATGATAAACCAGTAAGTTTCCTCCCTCAATCTTGCCATTTTTATTAAAAAGTTAAACATGTATATATTATATTCTATAATCTATAAATTGAATTTTGGTTTTGGAAAAGGTGGGATTGTTGAATGTAGATGGCTACTACAATTCTTTGTTATCTTTCATTGACAAAGCTGTGGAGGAAGGCTTCATTAGCCCTAAAGCTCGTCATATAATTGTATCTGCCCCATCAACAAAAGAGCTTGTCCAAAAGATGGAGGTACTTGACATCTTTTCTTTCTTCAAGCTTGTCATAGTATGTGTTTGTTTTCACGTTGAAATCTTACCAAACGTGCGTCCATTTTAATGCTACGATTTTTAGCTTATGAATATTCATGGTGAAACGACATTCGAACACGCGAAAGAATAGACAAACGCCAAACCAAACGGGTTAATAATGATTTGATATATCTCTCAAATATGGATTAAAAATGTTTTCAATATATGGGAAATAAGTTTTTATCAAGTTTAGTAGTGCAAATATTTTAGATAATGTTTCGTCCTTCATTTGTTGATTTTGGCAAAAAAAGAAATCAACCGTGTATATTTGAATCGACAGTCGAAACCCTATGTATAGTTTATGCCAAAATTGTGATAATTCATCGTAATTGTCAATCGTACCGCCTATTCAAACATGCACGAAAGATGACGAGTTAATTTTTCATACTAATTCATTATTTAAAGAACTGATTATAGATAAAGAATTTTGTAAAGTGAATAAAGAATTAATTATTCGCTGAAACTAAATAGATTTGATTTTACCCTTATAGGAATACTCTCCACAACATGAAAGAGTTGCATCTAAGCAAAGTTGGGAAACTGGGAAGCTGGATTAGTCCTCACATTGTGACATCTCAAGTTGTGGTTAGATGATGATGAAAGTGTGAATTAATTAGAAACAGTTGTTAGTTTATTTCCTCAAGCTATAATTCTTTCTTATGTTCTAGCATTTTTTTTTTTTGTTAGTGTGGACTATGGACTACATAGCTACTTTGTTAAATGTGAATTATTGTTTTTTCAGGACTAAATTTGTTGTTTGCCAAAAAACTGAATAGATGTTAGAGGTTTTGTATAGTATGAGTAGTTTAAGAGTTTGGTACTGGGGGAGAAACTGGATTTCATTTCTATTCAAAAAAAAAAATGAAAGATATATAAGTGAAAGTCTTTGTCATCAATTGTGGTGAAATTCTCAATTTGGATGGGAACAGTCGATGTATCTTTTTCTTTTTAAAGGAACAGTTGATATATCTTATCAAATTGGGATTATACCAAGGTTGCAATGCAAATGGATTTCGTGCTGTAACTACGTGATGCAGTAACAACTTCCGGCCGTCCAATCTCAATTAATGGATGAGATTGTTAACTGTGTGAAATTATTTATGTAATTTGAACCAACCGATCTCAAATCAATATCTGAGATTTATAACTGCGTGATTATGCTACAAAAAGCAAATCCTGGCCTGGTTGCAATGGTATCATTATCATTTAAGCCAAATACATGTTGGGGTCTGTTAACTTGAAATTTTTTGGATTATTTTTTTGTAAAGAATATAATATGGATGAAGAGGATAAATGCCAATTAAATATTCAATCTGAAATATTTGGGTTTTTTTTTTTTTTTTTTAATTTGATGAAGATGTTGAAAGTTGATGAAGATGTTAAAAGGTATTTTGACGAATATAAAACTGATCAAGGTAAAGAACACTAAGATTTTTTTATTTGAGATTTTCATTTGTTTAATATTAAAAAAAAATTAACTTATTGATTTAAACTAGCCACTTCAACGTCAAAACGGATGCATAAACATTTTTTTTATCGGAGTTTGGTGCAAAATGGTCACGACGTGATATTTTTTTTTAGTGGGCAATGCTATATCTCAACTTTCATGATTTTTTTTTTTTTTTGAGAGAACTTTCATGATATTTATAATGAGGAAAAACAGCACCTATATCACTTACGATATTATAGGTAAGTTTTATCCTAATATATATATATATATATATATATATATATATATATGTATGTATGTATGTACCAGTACTTATGTTTTGTGGCCTCATAAGGACAACTTATAAGTCTGACTTTGACCTTGTTTATTGACTTTAAGGTTTACAAATTAAGATCCAATCTAGCCTAATTTTTTTTTTAAGACATGTGACGCATTTTCACACTGTTGTTAATGCATAACGATTAGTTAAGTATTGAACATCATAAACCAACATCAAGTTGTATTTCTATTTACATTTTACATACTAATATGTTTGGTATTAAAACAATGGTCGTGTAAGTCACTAAGCTATCACGGTATCATTTGTTTAGCTTAATTTCAGTCGCTTATAATTAATTATGGGATTTGAACAAGCCATGTACGGATTCTGTAAGGCACTAGTGCAATAGTTTGTTGAAGATTTTGCTACAAGGTTTATATTTATGGGTTTTGATTAGGGGTGTTCGCGGTGCGGTTTGGTTCGGTTTTGAGCAAAAAAGTCATCCAAACCGCGAGATAAAAAATCATGCGGTTTGGTTTGGTTCGGTTGATTTTTAAAAAGTCATCCAAACCAAACCAAACCAAACCAATGCGGTTTGGATTGGTTCGGTTTGTGCGGTTTATCGCGAGATAAAAAATATTAAATTAACTCTAATATTGCCAACTTGTTACAAAATAAACATAGGACATTTTATTTTGATGTTTATATGATAAAATATTAGGTAAAACTTATATCAAAATAGGTACAATTAAGAAGAAACATAAGCATGAAACAAATTATTGGGAAGTAAAGAAAACAAATTCATCACTGGAAATGAATTGAAAGAGATGGAAAGGAGTTAGAATCGAACATGTGGTGCAACAATGGAAAAATCGAATCAAAAGAGATTATTCTTGAGCTATGTAATTGGGCTAGTACATATTTAAGTAATATTCATTATTCTTGCGGTTTGGTTTGGTTTGGTTCGGTTGCTGAGACGCAAACCGCAAACCAAACCGAACCGTGCGGTTCAGTGCAAAATTCATCCGAATTCATCCGAACCAAGTGCGGTTTTTTGCGGTTTCGGTTTGGATTGGTTTGGTTTGCGGTTTTTCTATTGGGTTGGTTCGGTTTTGAACACCCCTAGTTTTGATAACGAGTGCCTTAAGAGCATTGATTAAGAAATCTTTTAATAGAAACTTTATTTTGGAAATACAAGTTTTTATTTTTGTTTTAGTAATAATTACATCACTTTTTTATGTAAGTTTACTTATTTTAATAATTTAACCAATACTCCAAAGAAACTCATTAGCTTTCTCCTTTAATTATTTGTCAGATTGTTGTTAAAAATATTATTTGTCAGATCAAAATGCAACGGCAATAGTTTGGTGAAGGTCCATTTTGTCTGAATAAATAGCAATTGCTGTTAATTTAAGACCATAAATAAATTCTTCCGCATAACCTTGACTAAAATTATTCATAAAAAAGAACCAAACATGCATTTGATAACATACTTGGATAATAAAGATTGCAATGAAATGACTCGGCAACATTACATTGTACTCCATTAAGCTTTTGGGAGAAAAAAAAAAGTTAACAAGATACTTCCTCGGTCACTATTATAAGTAATAATTCATTTTTTAGATATATTGAATAATTAATGTATCTAGTCTATATTATAAGCAGATACATTAATTATTTAATGTATCTAAAAAATAAACTTTTGGTTATAATAGTGGCCGGATGGAGTACCTCTTAACACATACTTCCTCCGATCCAATTTATAAAGAAATTTTGAGTCAATAAAAGTTAATGTATCTGGTTAAAAAGTTGGAGCAGATACAATAATTTTCGTTGATCCAAATGTCTCTTATAAATAGGATCGGAGGGTATGGGAAAGATTGTTTTACCTTCTTTTATTAGAGATGATTTCTATAGGGACCGCTATAGTTTCTCTTCTTTTATTTTTCTTTTGTTTCGTTTTGTTTATGAGGCTTAGGTCCAGTCCTCCTTCTTGTGTGTGTGTATTCGTATTTTTTTAACAATATTTATTCTATTAGACATGCGACACAGAATGAGTGTTTCACATAAATGCCAACCTAGTTGACATGTCTATGTTTCTCAACTGATGCATGTCCTCCTCTTGATCGAGTGAAAATATATGAATTAAAGAAATTGGTTGTGATATTAAATTATCGACATGGATATTGTTTTATATATTTATTATATATTCTACAATCCTTCAAAAAGAAAAAAATATATATATCCTGCAAAACAGATGAACATAGTAAAGGGTAAGTTGGTAAAGAGTAATTAATAGAGTAGTACTATTTAGTATTTAAGCACAGATGTAATATTATTTTTTGTATATCTATATATAATAGTTGGTTGGATTGAGCAAAATGAAAGTTTATTTCGTAGATAATGACTTGTGAGTTCAATCTCGTTGTTAATGTAAAGATCTTTGATGGTAAATTTCCAAAGTCTAACTAATTTAAACTTTTTTCTACTAAAAAAAGCGAGCAACGTTATATCTTTAGAAAAATAACGTCAAGAATTCTTCAAGAATAAAGAACAGTCAACCACAATGCACTATTTGCCACAATGCAAGGAGGTGCGGCTGAAAAATAGGAACTGAACAAATAAATTATGCAATTAAAACTTGTCAGTTGTGTATTGAAAAATTCTTGATGTTATTTTTCTAGAGAAATAACATTTTCCAAAAAAAAACTAGTTATAGAATAGGAAATAGATCGGGATTTAACCTCTTGCATGATCCAGTCTTATGTCATGTATGGATCGTTGTTAATTTTATTTGTTTGTAGATGGTCTCACGGCTATTTTACACCCTTGGAGCACTCTTATGCTCCCTTTAAATATCGAAAGAAAGTTTAATAGTCTATTTAACCTTGGATCAAATTACTTATTTAAAGATGTTCATATGAAATAGACTTTTAAACAGGCTAGCGGGCCTAATCATGCTTTCATAGGTCAGGCTCAGGCCTAAAAAGTAAGCTTATGACAGACCGAAAGCCAGGCTTAGGCTTTACAGAAATTTGACAGGTCAGGCTAAGACCTTGCAAAGCTTAGCTCGGCCTAGCCTATTCTCATCCCTAATTTATGATATATAGTAAACTTCCGAAGTCTAACTAATTTAAACATTTTTCTCTTAAAAAAAGTTGGTTATAAGATAAGGAAATAGATGGAGATGTAACCTCTTGCATGATCCAGTCTTATGTCATGTATGGATCGTTGTTGATTTTATTTGTTTGTAGATGGCCTCAACTCTCACGGATATTTTACACTCTTGGGAGTACTCGTATGGTCCCTTTAATAAACTTCTTTATGCTTACAAAAAATAAAATTAAAAAATAATTGGCTGGATTGTGTCCTTTGCCCTAACAAAATTTTCCACAAACGGCAAGAGATTGCTTATATAGTTCCCCACTACTAGGCCACTACCTTTCCTTATGCTTAATAATCACCAACCAAAAATGACTCGAGAAGTAGGAGATGACATGATTTATATATATACCAACCTTGACTTTCTTCAAGAGTTTGATAGATCCTCCTCACGTGCATAGGCGGCGATCAACTTGTCAACTTATAATCATACAAAAATTATTGTAAATTTTTAATTACTAGGTGAGTAAGTATTTTTTGTATTTGAATGGGATTAAAGATCTCCCAGATGTTGTCCCTTTTTTTTTTAAATCAATAGATAAAAATATCAAAATTTCTAATTCAAATTTCGATCATGGAGTTTGAATTCCCATCTCATATCCATTCGTGTGTGTGAATTTTCATCGACTAATATATTTATTTATCTAAAAAAAAAACTTCCATTCTTTTTTTAAGGATTCCATGCTTGTTCAACTAGAAAATTAGTAGAGAATTCGGCTAACAAGTCTCAATAATGATTCTTGTACCAGAAAAAAAAAGTCACAATAAGTATTTTTTTTTCCTCTCTTCAAATTACTCGGATATTTTAGATGTTTAATCATCTTTCAGGTTGAACATAATTAAACGATAACCGTAAATTTGTTTTTTATTAGCTAATTATTTTGAAGTGTTCAATGTTTTATTTGATTAAAAGATCATTTATACTTTTGATTAGTGAAAGTTGATCTTTTTATTTGATTAAAAGATCATTTATACTTTTGATTTTATTTGATTAAAAGATCATTTATACTTTTGATTAGTGAAAGTTGATCTTTTTATTTGATTAAAAGATCATTTATACTTTTGATTAGTGAAAGTTGATCTTCTAACTAATTGACTAGTTAAAGATATTTGTCTCGCACATGTTTTAGTTTTTGGTGGTGGTCGGGGTTTGAACCCCAGACCTTGTATATATTATGCATTGTTCCTACCTACTGAGCTAAGTTCACGAGGACTCGCACATGTTTTATGAAGTAACTTATAATTGGTATATTATAATTTGCTTCAAATTTTTATTTTGAAAGTATTGAAAAATCTCAGAATTGATTTTATATTACTAGCGAAAAGACGAGCACTCACGTGTCCGTCTTTCTGATCTTTCTATTGCGCTAACGTTTAAAAATTACGAACGGTGTTTTTTTATCAAATTTTGATTTTAATTAAAACTAAAAATATAAATGTTTATTGCTTTCAAATTATAACATACCAAAATAATCATGATTATCCATTTCAATAACACCAACAATATAACAAAAAATATAATCTAAATTCTTAATTTTTTAACAGACACTAACAATAATATTTATTATAAAAAAAATTGTTTAAGAGTATAATTGTGATAATGAAAAAATAAGTATAATTGTTTGTTACATTCTTTAAAGGATAAATGGAAAAAAAAACATGATACACACACTCATATCGTGTTTGTTACACTTTTATTTTATTATTTGAATTTAATCTTATCTATTTGTTATATGTGTTATTTGTATTGAAAGTTGAAGGTAATTTTGAAAAGAGAAAAAGTCAACTCAAAAGAGGCAAAACATGTTATTTTCTTTAGGGTTAATTATGTTTCTAGTCCCTATAAAATAGCGACCTTGTAAGTTTAGTCCCTACTTAATTTTAATAGCATTTTTAGTCCTTAATTTTGTTTTTCTGCACTGAGTATTAGTCCCTACTCAATTCAAATTTGTTTAATTTATGCTTAAACTCTTAAATTTTTGAACAATTTTTTGCAGACATGTTTAGAACATTACTAAAAGTTCGTCCGCAAAAAATTATTGCAAAATTTGATTTCTACATCCAGATTTTATTACTTTTTATCTTTAACTTTTGTCGTTTTAAAAAATTCATATTTAATTCATTTCATGTCAGAAAATTCTAAATTTTAGTAAACGAACCTTTCATAGTGTTCTAATCTTGTCTCAAAAAAATCGTTCAAAATTTTAAGAGTTTAAGGATAATTAATCAAACTTTGTTTTAGCAGGGACTAAAATTATAAGTAAATTTTTTTTATAGGGACTAAAAATGCTATTAAAATTAAGTAGGGACTAAACTTACAAGGTCGCTATTTTATAGGGACTAGAAACATAATTAACCCTTTTCTTTATATATAGTGTATAACTGTATATATATTTCTCTATGATCACACGTGGCCACTAGGGACTTTACCTCCTGTATTATATTAGCCTCAGCATGCTTACATACTATATTATCTAGCCTCAACAGGCTTATGTTTACCGGTGTTTTTGGTAAACAATCACTAGTTTTAATTAAATTACTTGCATGATCAAACTAGTAAATCTTATGACATATTTGTGCAATATATCTCAAAAAAGTTTGAATGTTCATCATTATTCATAAGTTTGATATTAGAATCAATTATGTTTATTGTATATTCATTAGGCATTTATTAGAATAAATTATGTTTATTGTATATTCATTAGGCATTACTATTATATTGATTAGACATTATTGTATATTCATTAGGCATTATTAGTTTCTCTATCAGAATCAGAAACAATTGTATATGTATCACAATTCTCATCAATAATAATCAGATGATTACATTTCTATATGGTATCAGCTTTACCGATCCAAACCTAAAATTCTCTCTCTCCACCACCGCTTTTCTTCCTTCAAACCTAGCCATGTCTGCGAGCACCAATCCCCCCATAAACGATGCTGACGACACTTCGTCGGTATCAAACCCACCTGCTCCAACGAATTCAAAATCAAATTTTCACACCGCTTTCTCCATTACCAACGTCAAAACCATCATCCCGGTCACGTTGGATAATGATGCTAATGTCTATTTATCCTGGTCTGCACTCTTTCTGGTGCAAGCCCGCGTTCACAACCTTCTTGATCACATCATCCCACCCTCTGATGAAACCGCCCGCAAAGCTGCGGCTGCCGCCAAGGAAAAAGATTCTGATCTTTGGAATCGCCTTGATGCTGTGTTATTGCAGTGGATGTATGCAATTGTCACACAAGATATTCTTACCTCTATTCTTGTGATTAATGACACTGCTGATGAATGTTGGACACGTATCGCAGCCATGTTTAATGACAACAAACATGCTCGTGCCGTTCAACTCGAAAATCAATTCAGCAACACCAACCTGGAAGATTTTCCATCCACCAAAGCTTATTGTAACCACCTTAAGCTTCTCTCCGACCAACTGACCAACGTTGGCTCTCCTGTAACTAATACTCGTTTGGTATTAAAGATGATTGCAGGTCTCACTGATGCGTATGCTGGATTCGTGACATATGTCCAACAACATGACCCTCTTCCCACTTTTGCCGCTGCAAAATCACGATTAGAACTTGAAGAAACAACCATGCTTCAGCGTGCTGCTCGTGAGTCTAGCTCTTCTAACACAACAGCGCTTCTGGTCAAAACCGCATCAGAGGAAACTGTCATCCCTCCCACCCCCTCAGGTCAAAACCGCGGTAACCGAGGAAGAAAGAACCACCGTAACAGTGGTGGACGGAACACTGGTCGGGGTGGTCGAAACGGGCCTAACCACTTCGGTGGTGGTGGCCGCGGACAACAACAGCAGCAGTGGCAGCAATGGGGTGGCCCTTGGCAACAATGGGCTCCGTGGAACATTCCACCATGTCCTTATCCATCCTACAATTGGAGTAGACCCAACAACAACAATCCCAACTCTCAGCAAGGGGGAGTTCTTGGACCTAGACCTCAACAAGCTGCTTTCAATGTCAACACACCTAGCCCAACTGACATTGAAAATGCCATTCGCACTCTCAACCTTGCGCAGCCGGACCCATCTTGGTACATGGACACCGGAGCCACTTCCCACATGACGTCCTCGCAAGGTAATCTCTCGTCTTATTTTAATTTGAGCAAAAATAATAAAATCATCGTAGGAAATGGTCACTCTATTCCAATTTATGGTTTTGGCAGTACACAAATAGCACCCCCCCACCCTCCTCTTGTCCTAAACAATGTGCTACATGCCCCAAATTTAATCAAAAACTTAGTTTCTGTTCGTAAATTTACTACAGATAATAAGGTTTCAATTGAATTTGACCCGTTTGTTTTTTCTGTGAAGGATTTTCAGACGGGGATGCCTCTAATGAGATGTGAGAGCCAAGGTGACCTTTACCCCATCACTACTTCCACCTCTCCTAATAAAGTCGAGCCTCCCTTTTCCTTTGCAGCTTTGTCATCATCCCTTTGGCATGATCGTTTGGGTCATCCGGGAGAAATTGTTTTAAATTCTCTTAGGCAAAATAAGTTGATTGAATGTAATAACTCTAGAAAATTACATTCTCATATTTGTCATTCATGTCCTCTTGGTAAACATGTTAAATTGCCTTTCATGAATTCTCATAATAGAAGTTTGTTGCCATTTGATATTTTACATAGTGATGTGTGGACCTCTCCTGTTTTAAGTTCAGTTGGTCACAAATATTATGTTCTTTTCTTGGATAATTATTCAAATTTTTTGTGGACTTTTCCAATGTCACATAAATCCCAAGTTTATCCAATTTTTGAAAAACTAAGAGCATACATCAACACACAATTTCAAAGAGAAATAAAAACAATTCAATGTGACAACGGCGGTGAATATGTCAATAGTAATTTTCGAAAAATGTGTGAATCTAATGGAATTGTTTTTCGTTTGTCTTGTCCTTACACATCTTCTCAAAATGGTAAATCTGAACGAAAAATAAGGTCCATTAATAATATTATTCGAACTTTATTAATTCATGCGTCATTACCATCTTCATTGTGGCACCATGCTTTAGAAATGGCAACATATCTCATGAATATTTTACCAAGCAAAACTATCAATTTTGAGTCACCTCTTAAAATGTTGTATCACAAAGATCCTTCTTACAATCACTTACGAGTGTTTGGTTGTTTATGTTTTCCTCTCTTTCCTTCATCAAAAATACACAAACTTCAACCTCGTTCCACAAAATGTGTGTTTCTTGGGTATCCGTCAAATCATCGAGGTTATAAATGTTTAGATTTATCGTCAAATAAAATTATTATTTGTCGTCATGTCTTGTTTGATGAAAATACTTTCCCATATGCAAAGCTGCACATTCCCCAACCCAATACATACACTTTCCTAGACAATGAGTTGTCCCCTTATATTATACAACATCTAATGGACCAAACCCAAACTGGCCAACCTGATCCTCAACCGGCTCATCAGCCAAACCAAATCACTTCTCCTTGTCCAAACTCACCAAATATCACCTCACCCTCAAATTCAACATTACCACATTCACCCCCCTCACCTCCACAATCAAACCCCACTAGTCCCATCCAACAAAATCTTCCTCCCATTTTCCAACCAACTTTACAAGCTAACACAAAACCTATCACTAGGAGTCAACATGGGATTTTTAAACCAAACCAAAAATATTATGGTTTGCACACCCATGTTACAAAATCTCCTCTACCTAGGAACCCTGTGTCTGCACTTAAAGACCCAAATTGGAAAATGGCCATGGATGATGAATATAATGCTCTAATTAAAAATGAGACGTGGGACCTAGTACCTAGACCACCTGATGTTAATGTTATTCGGTCCATGTGGATTTTTAGACATAAAGAAAAATCTGACGGTACTTTTGAGAGGCATAAGGCCCGACTTGTAGGTGATGGTGCAGGTCAACAGGTTGGCATTGACTGTGGAGAAACTTTTAGTCCAGTTGTAAAACCAGCTACTATTCGCACAGTTCTCAGCATTGCTACATCCAGATCTTGGCAAATTCATCAGTTGGATGTCAAGAATGCTTTTCTTCATGGTGAATTGAAAGAAACAATGTACATGCACCAACCTTTGGGATTTAAAGATCCTGAAAACCCCCATCATGTATGCCTTCTTCGCAAATCACTTTATGGGCTCAAACAAGCTCCTCGAGCTTGGTATAAGCGATTTGCAGACTACGTGTCATCTATTGGTTTTTCTCAAAGCAAATGTGATCACTCTCTTTTCATATACAGGAAAAACACTCATATGGCATATATTTTACTTTATGTTGATGATATTATACTCGCCACATCCTCAGATGATTTGCGACAATCTATCATTTCACTACTCAGTTCTGAATTTGCTATGAAAGATTTGGGACCCTTAAGTTACTTCTTGGGCATTGCAGTCACTCGTCACCAACAAGGGTTGTTTCTCTCGCAAAAGAAGTATGCTGAAGAAATTCTTACACGTGCTGGAATGTCCTCTTGTAAGCCGTGTCTAACCCCAGTTGATACAAAACCGAAAATGAGTGCCACAACTAGTAATCCATGTAAGGATCCATCTCTCTATCGTAGTCTAGCAGGAGCTCTTCAATATCTCACCTTCACTCGTCCTGATATCTCCTATGCAGTACAACAGATATGTCTCTTTATGCATAATCCGATGGAAGACCACATGAATGCTCTTCGACGTATCTTGCGCTACATTCAGGGCACAAGCCAATATGGCTTGCATCTTTATCATTCATCCACTACTTCCTTAATTTCATATACAGATGCTGATTGGGGTGGGTGCCCCGACACCAGACGTTCTACTTCTGGCTACTGTGTCTTTCTTGGAGATAATCTGATATCTTGGTCATCTAAACGACAACCCACCTTATCCCGATCTAGTGCCGAAGCCGAATACCGTGGAGTTGCCAATGTGGTCTCAGAATCATGTTGGCTACGCAATCTTCTCCTTGAGTTATATTGTCCCATTCACAAAGCAACCATGGTTTATTGTGACAATGTCAGTGCGATTTATCTCTCTGGTAACCCGGTCCAACATCAAAGAACAAAACATATTGAGCTGGATATTCATTTTGTTCGTGAAAAGGTGGCTCGTGGCCAAGTCCGAGTTCTGCACGTACCATCACGATATCAAATTGCAGATGTTTTCACAAAAGGTCTTCCCTTGATATTATTCCAAGATTTCCGTGACAGCCTCAGCATTCGTCCACCTCCCGCTTCGACTGCGGGGGAGTATTAGAATCAATTATGTTTATTGTATATTCATTAGGCATTTATTAGAATAAATTATGTTTATTGTATATTCATTAGGCATTACTATTATATTGATTAGACATTATTGTATATTCATTAGGCATTATTAGTTTCTCTATCAGAATCAGAAACAATTGTATATGTATCACAATTCTCATCAATAATAATCAGGAGATTACATTTCTATATTTGAATGTTAAAATATGAATTTAACTACTTATTTCAACTAGGTCGAAATACTTTTCAAAAGCAAAAGAAATGAATTTAAAAGTGAAAGTAAACAACTTTAAATAAAAGTGTTTGATTGAATTAATGAAGAAAATTGGTACATCAAATCATACATACATTTTCCTAAGACTCGTTTCTCACTGTAACTTGGATAGCTTGAGTGTAAAGGTTTCTGTAAATAATTTGTGACCCTTATTTCCTATACAAAACCACTATATATACTTAGTAAGAAATAACTGAAAATAACAGTCACAAACTAAAAGCCTTTGACACGTGCCTTGATATGCTCTCAGATTTAATGACAAGCTCCCACGTGTCTTCGACCATTTGATCTTGCCTCTTCATAAGCAATTTGAATTCCTTCAGTCGAAACTGAGTAGCTTTACAATCTCCAATATGCCAAGTGTTCTCAATTTTGTCGAACTAACAACTATCTTGAATGTAAACAAATACTAACCCTAACTTGACATATTTTCTTCTATCGAATCATGTGTGTCGATAATACAGTCTAACATCTTACACATGACTTTACACTTTTCTTTCACTCAACCTCACTTAACAAACTTTTCTACACAAGGTGTTTTGAGAGTTTGAAAGAACAAGAACAATGGATCGGATCTTTCGAATCCTCTTCTTATCTTTGTTTGGTAAATTGCACCTATCCCTAATAATGTTCCACTGGTTTTACGATGATTAACAAAATTACCTCTGATCAATCCCTTGAGTCAGAGCTCTTAAAGATTATAGTTCCCTAATCCCTTAGGTGGACTAGTATTCTTTGAAGGTTTTTTCGAACGTTCACCTATTATCACAATTAAACCATCATCCATTCCTACACTGACTCGTTTAATTAAACAGTTAATTTAGATCCAAGTTTAAAAGCTAGCGTTAATAGCCATTCAATCTTTGAAATAAGTTTATATATGATCAGTATAGAATTGCCCACAAATTACACTGAATAAAACAAGATTTGCATTATCATAAATAGTGTTAAACAACCTACATGATTCAAACAGATAAATAAGATTCATCTCCACACCTAATCACTATCAACTTAGCTACTCATAATTGAAATTAGAATCACCAAATTCGAAGAATAAATCATTACATACATAAGGATCAACTATTAGTTTAATGGCAAGCCACCTCTCCACTCTTCAATCTTCCGCTAAAAAATGCACTTTTAGATCTCCAAATTTCATAACCCTTTTCTAAAAAATGTGTTCCATTTATATAGGTAAGGTTATGGGCGTCAAAAATCGTGTCACGATGATGAAAATCGTGACATGATTACCCCATTTAATGAAAAAGTTAAAATTGATGCTCCTTATAATTGTGTCACGATTATGGCATCGTGACACAATTTTTTTGGCAATGGCAAATGTGCTCATCTGGTCTAGAAATCGTGTCACGATGCCAAAATCGTGACACGATTTCTGTTTCTTCAATCATTGTCATTTTAGCAGAAGATCTAAAGGTGCTTTTCTTCCTTTTAGGCTATCGCTACAGGCTCATAAAAGATCAAAAATTTATGCTAAAAAAACATGTAATGATAGGATGTCATCAGTTACGTCTCACTAGCTCATGGAGAGGATGTGCCTTTTACCTATGCGAATAAATCTAGATAGATCTTTGCTTTTTGCGCTCAAAGATCTATGTTCATATCAAGTAATTTGTTCAAGTACCCAACTTCTTTCAGTCTTATGGAAGTACCTCATATTAAGCAGACAGTTTCATTTCAATGGAATATCATATCTATAGAGAAACATTTCTGAGAAATTAGTTTCCGCCGTTGCGCAAACCGACGATACCCGGTTTTAAAAAATAATAAAAATACTCGTATACCATATCTACTTTTTTAGCAATCAGCAAGTAATTACTCTCTCAATCATGGTAACTCTATCTATATATCTTCGTTGATTCATTCGTCCTATCTCTATCTCTCTAGCTGGCCACTTGCAACGTCAATGGAAACTGACCAAAAATAAGAGAAAAATAGAAATGAAAAATGACTAATGTTCTTGAACAAGAAAATATTGTTAAAAAAAATCATGACTACTTAATATCTAGGAAATGCTGCGTTACCATTATTCCACCAATACCATACCTTTATTGATAGTCTAAGCAACCAAGATGCATTTGAATTCTCTCTTCTATAAGCTAATTAACCATGCAAGCCATGAGGTTTCTTGCGTTGAACCCGCTATAGTTTGGCAATCAACCATTAAAAAAAATGTTTGCTACTAATTTCATTTACGTATCTTCCTTCAAAATTAATCAAGGTCAACCACACCATATACTATATACTTCATTTTATTTTATATGCAATAATAATTTCAATGAGTTCACACCATATATACTGTTTGCAACAAAAAAAAAGCACTATATATAATGTTCCTTGTAATTTAGGTTTCATTAATTGTGGTACGTATCAAATATATGCACCTATAGTTTTAGGTGTCTCGTGTAACCTTGTTTTGCTGAAGAAGCAAAGGCTTTGATTGTTTTCTCTCTTATAATTTATCTTTTTAACAAACCTATATTCATTAATGTACGTATGATCACTTTCATTTCATTCCATCCCATGTTATTTTCTCGTGTTTGTTTGTGCCTTTTGACTTAATTCCCTTGAATCATGCTTTTCTTTTCTTATTTTATGTTTTATAATCACAATATAATATTGAAATTATTGGTTAAGGCTTAACTTATAGTTTGGGTAAAAAATATGAGTTATGAAGTGCCAAAAACGCAGCATTGCCTTTTTCTATGGCATCAAATTTGGCTTTTAATATGGTATCTTATGGGTCCAATGGGAAAATATATGTGAAGGTAACGCGTTTAGAACATGTGACATACATTATAATTTTCGTGCCTACTTTTCCACTTGTACTTGTATATATATAATATATTGGGCACACAAACCGTTACTCTTCAAATTTCAAGATACCATCCTCTCCTTTAGTTTTCTATATTCATCTTCTAGTGGATTTCAATTACAATCTCAAAGATTAGTGATTGAAAAATTTGGTTAGACTTTGTTGAACTATAGTTTCCGTTTGCAAATTTGTGATTGCAATCATGGTTTTAAATTGTGGTCTGCAACGATAATATAAAGAATTTTGAGGTGTCAACAACAGCATCGCAGCCGCAATTTCAAATCATGATTGCAATTAAATTTATATGAGAGGCCTTAATTAGCTAACTTTTTTGTCTATGTTGTTTTTTTTTTTTTTTTTCAGGTTAGAAGACATTGAATCTATTAGTACTCCAATTTGTAACATGAGTTTTAGTCGAAATACGACGGCGAGAAGTGGAGATTCCTTGGATGGAATGTTGAATGACTATGTTGCTGGAAAGACCAAAACCAAGCCTCAAAAATCAGGCACAACAAAATTTGTTGCAGCACTAACATGTCTTCAATTTTTCTTTGCAGTCTATGCAACATTTTTATTGTACTACATGGGTCCTTCGATTGATTTAAGAACCAAACCAGATTTCTCAAGAATTGCACAACAATGGAAAAGTCTCATGATCACACCACACATTGTAGGACATTACCAAGAAGCTGCATCTTCTCTCATCCAAGAAGACAACAATAACCAAATTCAAGCAACAACAATTCCATCTCTTGTTTGTGAGAATGAAAAAATTGATTTCTTGCAAAAGAAGTCAAATGATGTTCAAATGATCAAGTTAAAGAGAGAGCTTTATGAAGAGGTTTTGAATTTCCAAAACAAAACCATTGGAACTGAAACCCTTCAAGAGCTAATGAGCATGAAATCCAAATGGGAGTTGAAAGGTCCAAATCCAAACAAACCGAAAATCAATGTTTTGTTGAACCATTTCAAGAGAAAAACACTTTGTGCTCAACTTGATTCATTGCTTCAACAAACCCTACCTTTTCATCAAGTTTGGGTGCTTTCTTTCGGGAGTCCAAACGAGGCGTCCCTCAAGAGAATCGTGGAAAGCTATAACGATTCGCGGATAAGTTTCATAAGCTCAAGTTACGATTTTAAGTACTATGGAAGGTTTCAAATGGCTTTGCAGACAGAAGCAGATTTGGTTTATATTGTTGATGATGATATGATACCTGGAAAGAAAATGTTGGAGATTTTGGCACATGTAGCTGGGACTGAAAAGTATAAGAATTCTGTTTTGGGAAGTATTGGGAGGATATTGCCATTTAGACAAAAGGATTTTACTTTTCCAAGTTATAGGAAATTTAAGTCTAAAGAAGCTGGATTATATTTACCTGATCCTGCTTATGATATCACTATTGATAAAATTGTGCAGGTTGATTTCCTTTCAAGTTCTTGGTTTTTATCTGCTGAGCTTGTTAAGACACTTTTCATTGAGACTCCTTTTACCTTCTCAACTGGTGAAGATTTGCACCTCAGGTATAATCATATTGTCTACTTTGTTTTTACATCTTGTTAACTTTTTTCTTTTACCATTTTATGATAATATATTTTTTTTTTTAAAAAAATTGGATAGAGTTTGATTTTTATGCTATATGTGCCATGCATGAACCCCCATAATTTTATTTTATTATACCATATGCAATTTTATTTTATGATGAATGAATGTCATTTATGTAGTGATAAAATGTCATATATATAAAGAGTACATGTTATTATTAAATATTATATAGTTTAGAGAAGAAAACTATCACTTTAATTTAATAAAAAGCATAGTGAAAAAACTATTTATCTTATTAAAAATAATCTAATAATTCAAATATCTAATATTTTTTTTATCTAAAAAAAAGTTTGTCCAACATGTGTAATATTGTCTATGTTAAAGTAACTAAAAGTAACAATTTTTTTTATTGAAAAACAACAATTATTTATCTAAAATTTATATATTTAATATAAAATGCACAAGTTCCGATACAAACATACTATTTTAAACTTTTTAACATAGTGTAAATTTGTACTCCTTAACATTTTTCTTTATTTTAATATAGAAAATCTTTGTATATACACGCCACTTACTTTAATTTAGTGAAAATTTAACAAATTAGCTGTGAAATTTGTTTGAACGTTGACCATCCAAGTCAAACAATGACTTATTTGGTAGTGCTCAACTAGTTGCCATTAGGTTCAGAAACACTTGCAGTAACTAGTAAGCATATCTTATTCCTTTGAAATCAGAATTCCAAAGACTTTTTCTCTAGTGTCAACTACTATATATGTTTTTCTTACTACAACTAGTGTACTTTATTCAATTTTCATATGAAGGAATCTTCTTATTTTATTCCTCTATTTGCAATCAAACAAACTCTTATTTTTATTATTGCATTTGACTTAAATGTTCATTTTATTTGACACTTTGAATTCGCGAACAATTTCAACCTATTAAACCCTGTCACAGACACCGGACATGATACTGCATTCACACGTAGACACCAGTAATAATTTTTTACATGTGTTGGTGCATTAGGGTTGAACACTAAAACTTGTCGGACACCAGAAACACATTCGATCGGATTTACTGAAAAATCTTTTGATATTGTTTGCAGCTATCAGCTTCAAAAGTATAGAAATGCAGGCTCATTTGTTCTACCAGTAGATCCAAAAGACAAAGAAACATGGGGTGATAGTGAACACAGACTAGCCTATGTATCAGAAACAACAGTGATTTTCAAAGATATAGTTCAAGTACGCGATGATCAATGGTGGAAAGCACTTTCATCTGGCTACATAACACAATGGGCAGCAATGTACCCACAAAAAATTGATGCACTCTTCTATGCACATTCAGTTGATGAAGTAAAAGCACTTTCACCACTTCTTGAAAAATTCAGATCAACAGTTGGCAAAAAAGCATACATTGTTGTCTCTGGTGGAAATTTCTGTCCTTGTGAACAAGCTGCAGCAGCTCTAAAATGGCCTCTTTTGGTTTGCAAAGAACGTCGGTTTAAGATCTTTGATTTAGGCGTTGGTTCAATTTCCGGGGTGTCGAACTCTGAGGCACCAGTTATACAAGCAGTGTATTCTAGTTTGAAGGGTTTGATTAAAATTCATAACCCAAGTGTTGTTATTACTGTGGATGATATTGATGTTAATGTGAAAAAGGCTTTGAAGATGGCTTCAGAAACTAATTCAAATGGGACTACATTGGTTCTTTTGCCTAGGGCTTCTGTGTCTAAAGTTCTTTGGATGGCTGATTTGAGATCAACAGCATTGCCAAGTAAGAAAGACTATTTTTTTCTAAATTGCATTTTTTTAACTCTAGATTAGATTATTAATAATGATAGATAACTAAATTTTGGGTCAGTCTAACTCAACATGTATATAGGTAAATCATATAATGATCTAGCAATTGTTTAAGTCAATGTTTTAAAGACCGGTTAAATCAGGAACAAGCCAATTTGTCGATTGGTTTGATCCTGAGTACTCTGCAGTCCGGTTGAATCGGACTGCACAAGGTTGAACCGGTTAAACCAAGGTTGGTTCAACTGGTTTTTATTTATTTTATTTATTTGTCATCTAGTTTAACCACAATTAAACCGATTAAATAACCAATTAAAATGTAATCTAATTGTTTCACTAATTCAATCTCCTGTTCGACTTTCAAATCATGGAAGTTTAACCTAGGAGTAATGCAGAATAGTTCATTTTTCTGGTTTAATTTTTTATACAATTTTCTCTTGCAGATTGGAATAAAATGAGGCTATCCATCAACATCATAACCCAAAACAGGGTAACTTCACTAACAAGGCTTCTCAAATCACTCACCAATGCCTACTATCTAGGAGATGAAATTCCAATCACTTTCAACATGGATAGTAGAGTTGATGAAGCAACCATAAAACTAGTAGGTTCATTTGAATGGCCTCATGGATCAAAAACACTAAGAAGAAGAATCATCCAAGGTGGACTCATAAGAGCAGTAAGTGAAAGTTGGTATCCATCTTCAGATGACAACTTTGGATTACTACTTGAAGATGACATTGAAGTCTCACCTTATTACTACCTTTGGATCAAATATGCACTCATGAATTACCATTATGACCCTCAAGTCTCTCTCCCAGAACTCTCTTCCATCTCCCTATACACACCAAGAATTGTTGAAGTTGTCAAAGAAAGACCGAAATGGAATGCGACAGAATACTTCAAACAAATCCATCCAAACACACCTTACCTTCATCAATTACCTTGTAGTTGGGGAGCAGTGTTTTTCCCTAAACATTGGAGAGAGTTTTATGTTTACATGAACATGAGGTTCACTGAGGATCCTAAGAAAAACCCGGTTCAAATTCCTAAATCAAGAACAAATGGTTGGCAAGCTTCATGGAAAAAGTTTCTCATTGATATGATGTATTTAAGAGGGTATGTTAGTCTTTATCCAAATTTTCCAAACCAAGCAAGTTTTTCAACTAACCATATGGAACCAGGTGCACATATTAGTGCTAAAGATAATGTGGTTAAGCATAATAAAATGGATTTTGAGGTGCCATTGTTGAAGGATGATTTTAGGAATTTTTTGCCTGGAATGAAGATGCCTTCAGCTTCAAGATTACCATCTTTGAACCTTTTCAATCAGGCTGTTTCTCTTAAGGGACTTAAAGCTGCTGGTGCTAAGTTGGGACAGGATGTGCTTAGATGTAATAATGTTACTGAGATTGTTGCTGTTGATCATCATACTGGTCTACCTCATCACTGCTCAAGATTCTGAAAATCTGAATTGTGATCATTTATCAATTAATTAATTATTCTTTCTGCTTTTATTTTTCACTCTTTGTTTATTTTACTTTGAGTTGAAGAATTGTTTCTGTTTTTTGTTTATAAAAGCAATTTTGCTGTTGATGGAATAAGTATGTATGAGGTAACTTGTATATTTCCAAAAAGACAAGATAAAGTGGTCTTTCCCAAAATGCAATTGTAATTAGTTGTTGAATGTATTATGCTAAGATTTTTCTGCATAAATTGTGTTCTTTCTCGTCATTTGTTAAAATGGTTAATGCTATGAGTTTCAAAGGGAGTAAAATAGAAAGTTCAACGAGGTACTACTCTCTCATCCCATCTAATGGACTGATCTTTTGGGTTTAGTTCTTTTTATGAGCTTAATTTCATAGCAATTGGTGTTTTCATTGCTAGTTGAGTTACGAAAAGAACTACCTATAAGTTGGATTATTGTATACCACCGAATACAGATAAACGAAGGAAGCCACCAAAGGAAAAAGGGCAACCCTTGGATAGATAGAGTGATAAGCAGGCTACCACTGGATCGATACCGACATAATGAAAGTCTTACAAATTGTGGTTGGGTCTAGCACAACTGGCTTGTTAGGTGAGGATGGTCTTTAGGCCATCTTTTGTCTGATGTGGGATCTTAGATATACTCTGATACCATCTTAAAAATTGTGGTTGAGCGTAACAAAACCCCATAAAACCGGCTTGTAAAGTGAGGATTGTCGCTACTTGTAAACACATTGTCAGCTGAGAAGTGGGACTTGGGTGAGAAGTGCCTAAGATGGTATCAGAGCCACAAAACCGGCTTACAAGGTGAGAAGTGTCTCTTTATAAACTCTTATAAAAAATCTTATATGTTCGATGTGGGACTTGAGTTTTTCCCAATAGACCCCTCTCACGCCCAACACTCTTTGGGCTTGGTGTGTGGATAGGTAAGTGGCCCTTCAATCATCAATCTCTGATATCATGTTGAAATTTGGGGTCTAACTCATCCTTACAAAACCAACTCCTAAGGTGAGGAGTGTCTCCTCTTTATAAACTCTTATCAAGAGTCTTATCTATCTGATGTGGGACTTGAAATTTTCTCAATAGAAAGTCATCGTGGAAGTTCTCGTAAAAAGGGTGAAAATATTATGAGTCACACAATGAGTAAAAAAGAAAAGTCAATGTGGTACTTAGTTAGAATCATATCATAACTATTACTTTTTCACCTTATGAGGTTCTCGCGCGCCCTATTTTTTTTCAAAACAAGTCTTCGGATTTTATAATAGGAAAAGAGTTATGATTCTAAAATCCGAGGAAATAAAAGAATTCTAAAATCTTAAACCTGTCAATATCATCACTTTTCAATCTTTATCAAACATCAAACTAAATGTTAGGTCTCATTCCCTCTGCATGCAACTATTTGGGTTCAGATTTTTTTTTTTTTTGTAGACTAAAGTTGTTTAGATTATAAAATCCAAACATGATTGTTGTTGTACGAATTTTATAATCCGAACTGTACTAGTGGACATTTTTTTAGCAGTTTCCTGAATTTCTGCTAATTGTGTGTATACTTGATTATGCATATTACAAGTATGGAACGCATCAGAAGTCAAAGAGAGGCGATGAATGCTTCTGTTAGCGAGAGCGTATGGAGAGGATGGAAGCAAAGGGGGGAGTGCCCATGTGTAGCAGGGGCAGGGGCAAGGGAGGGCACGTCGTGCTAATGGCGATGGAACATCTCAGGGGAATGATCCTGAGCCACAATACGAGCCCCAGATGGAGAGGGAGGAGCAGGTGGATGGTGATGTTGAGAAGCAGGTGGATGTGGAGCCAGAGGCAGAGGAGTTGGATGACTATCACAGTAGTCCACATTACTTGTCTGTGCTAACTAGGGGTGTGCATGGGTCGGTTTGGGTTGGGTTTGGTCAAACCCAAGACCCGAACAATATAGGCTACTCCGATTTGGGTAAGGTAAAGTAACCACCCGTTACATTTTTGGCTTGGGTTGGCAGACTGTTTTATCTTGGTTTTCGGGTGTCAAACATTGATTACGTTTGAACCTTTTTAACCTTTGACATCTCATTTTTCTTGGGAAGGGAAAAAATAAGCAAAACCCTTGAGAATCGAGGTCCGGGAGTTGTTTTCGCTACGGGAAGGTGTTAGGCACCCATAACGACTATAGTATCCTATAGGAACCGTCTTTACTTTCTACGCGCGCGCTTTATTTTTAAATGCTATTTATAAAATGATATTTACACCTAAAGGTTTACTAAGTCAAGAATTGGAGGGAGAAGAAAGTGTTTGAATTTTTATTTTATTTGAATTGAAGGAATATTGTTTCCTTGCCTACGTACCCTTTTAAGGGATCAAATCCACCGTAGTTCTCTTCCAAAAATGTTTTTGTTTTTGTTGGTTGATTTTAAGTTTGAAAATTGGAATTTGAAGAAAGAGAGAGAGAGGCCTCAAGGGCATAAGATTGTGAAATTGTGAGGTTGAATTAGTTATTTTGCAAAAGAAAGTCAAAGTATGATTAATTTTCATTGAAATTTGATTAAGAAAATAAAAAGGAAAATACAATGGGATTTGGATCCCAAGGTTTATTTAGAAAATGATTTGAGTGATATTGTTCACATTTATTTGGAAAATGATTTTTCTAAGTGTAAAATCCTATGCATTCATCTAAACATTCAATCCTAAACATACATCTAGACATGCATATCCTAGCCATACATCTAGCAATATCTATGTGATGTGTGTGCATGTGTCGGTGCTTGTGTCGGTGTACATCATTAGAGTCCATTGTCCTTTACATCATTGGCCTAGATACATTCTATGGTCTTGCAAAAAATTAAAATTGCATGAAGTAAAATACAAAATTCCTAGGTCATTTACATTCTAACTCTTGGTAAAATTTAAAGTGCAAGAAATAAAATGAAGGAGGAAATGAAGTATGGCATGCTCATGATGTATGAAACATGAAATGAAATGGTTAGTAGGGCAAGGTATAATGGCATGAAAGTTATAAGCAAAAGGAACATTAAGCTAAGTAGCAAAAACTTGCAAAAAAAAAGGTGATTAAACTCTTAGCAAAATATGCCTAAGAATCATCATGATAACAAGACAAGTGTGTGATTTATAATTCCCATATCATGACAATATTCAAAGATTTTTATCACAATCAACAATATGAAAATTATAAGAATACATCCAAATCAAGAATCATGATACATTTTAGGCATATTTGGCATCTAATTTCACAAACAAATATTCACATGACTTGTAAGACAAGAAACTAATTACACATATTCACATGCAGCAAGAAACACATACAAACAGTGACAAATCCATCACAACTTCACCCATCACAAGTCTCAAACATATCTCAACACATTGAGGACAAAATTATGCACATTTTCGCCAATTTTTCAATATAAAATCCAAGCATTAAACAAAAAATGTATCAATATTTTTGTCAGGTTTTTAACGTGCAATAAGGCCACAAAAGTATCAAGAGAATCATCAAGAACACATGGAAAATTTTATGGAATTATTTGCAAGAATTTTAAGCAAGGCAGGGGGTGTAAAAATTAAAATGCAGTACTCAAATAGCAAAAAAAATGCAAGGACGAAATCCACAACCCACTCAGACCCAGGCCCAAAGGGGAGATGGATTCTGGATCATCCAAACGCTCCAGGAGCGTTGGATTGATCCAGATCACACGTAACCTAAATCTAAGGGCTAGGAACAACGCAGAAGTGAACCAAGATTGAACCGGTCCGGTTCAATTGCTTATATAAGAGTCTGTGGACCGGTTCAATTCATTTTCCAACTCTCTTTCTCTTTCTTCCTCTCACGTTCTCTTGTTCTTCTCTCTCTCCAACCTAAACCCTAACGACGCCGTTTGAACAAGAGGAAGGTGATGAACACCTCGTAAACCTTGCAGGACGACAGAATCGTCGTCTTCTCCGATGAGAACGACGGATTCCGTTCATTCTTTCTTTGTATCTTCTTGAAAATTGAGGTTTAACTTGTGTTCTCACCGTTCGTCATTTCAAAACCCTAATCTGTCTTATTTTTCATGCTGATTACAAGTTTGCACTTAATTTTACAAAATAAACGGTGATTCATTGCAGATCTATGTCTTAGGTTTCGGTTTTCAAATCTTTTCAATCTTCCTCAAACTTTTTCGAAAGAACAAGTTTTAAAACTTGTTGATCTACTCTGTTTCACCGTTTATCTTTGATTACGAACCTTCGATGATGCTTTAGAACAAAAATTAGAAGAGTTCATGTGTTTACCTGGTTTTAATATTGGAGATTTCGAACAAAAGATCCTTGAGACTGCTTCAGATTCTCCTGGTGAGTTTGAACCGAAAGTAAATCGGTGTTCTATCTTCTTCTTCTTCACTGGTTCAATTTCTCTTTGATCTTTCTTCTTCTCTTCCTCAAGTCCTCTGTGATCACGCTGATTTGTCCTCTGGATGATTCGGCATTGGAATTGCAGAGTCTTATGGTTCGATGATGAAGATTCACTTCGAATCTCTGAGAACTTGCGAAACAAAATGTTTTTAATTCGAACTGTTTTTTGTTGCGAAATTGCTGAATTTGAGTTTTATGTGATGAAATTGTTAAGAATTGGTGATGGATTGGTGTGGATTTGTGAAGAATTGAGGTTAATTTGAGTTAGGGTTTATGATTTGGGGATGAAGTTCTTCATGAACTTCATCGTGTTCTTGAGTTTTCTGGATTTTGATTCGTTTGATTCTGGAGAGAGAATGGAAAGGTGTTTGTTGAGTTGGCACTGAGCTGACACATGTGCTTGGGATCCAATAGTGAGCTGACACGTGGCCTGGACTGTAACTAACTCCCTTTGGACTAATCTGCAAAAACTGAAACTTGAGGGCCAAACTGCAAAAACAATAAAAAGGACTAAAAAAAACCAACTGGACAAGATGTGGACTGTTCTGCAATTTTTTAAAAGAAAAGGACTTGAAAAATAAATTCGAAACAAAGAAAGGACTTAGCTGCAATTATTAGAAATTTGAGGACTTTAAAAAAAATAGAAAAAATTTAAAATAAAATTGAACTAAAAATTGGTAAATTTGACTAAACGTAAAGTGAAACGATTAAAAATAACAAAACGGACTAAAACGAACCAATTACTTAAATGAGGTACTTCAAAGTAACCTCTCTCTGCCAAAATTTCATGTGAAATGACCAAAATGCCCCTGGGGACTAAAACGACTCGAAACGTCTCAAATGCAATTTTTAAAGAGGACTTTTAACAGGGCATTGGAACAAGAGCTTATACAAGCAAATTAAGACTCAGAGACAATTTTTTTAGAATTTAAACAGAGTTTTAACACATGAAAAGACTAAAATGCCCCCAGGGGCTAAACTGACTCAAAATGACTTCAAATGCAATTTTTGAAATGGATTTTGACATAGGATTGAAATAAAGACTTATTCAAACCAATTGAAAAGACTCAAACAAATTTTTAAAGGACTAAAATGAGTTTGGATACAAGAAATGACTAAAATACCCTTTTTCATGAATTTTACAAATAATATTGAAATAAAATGCAGAGGGAGATGCAATTGATCAAGGACAAATTCAAATGACTTGAAATACAAGAAAAGAAGAATTGAGCTAGTATTTTTAGGTCCAAAATTAGGGTGTAACAGCTGCCCCTATTTAAGTTTCTTTGTCCGGAGAGTCAAGAGACGGAGTCTTTGATTTGACGGGACGAAGATACTTAAATATTAACATTTGCACTGTTTTTGGACATAAAAATACGCTCTTAGATCTTCAAAATATGAATGTCATGCAACGTTTTAATTATGAATGCAAGACAAACGAACTGGAGTCTAACAGAGCATGTCATATCACTGGGGATTTAGGTAGACATTGACAGGGTAGACAAACCAGGGAACAAAATATAGGTACAAGCTGCTCTTTGGATCGAACTCGCCACTTGACCATAAAATACAAACAAGAGATGGGTACAAGCTGTTCTTTGGATCGAACTTGCTGCTTGACTGGAGAATAGAAACACAAGACAGGTACAAGTTGTTCTTTGGATCGAACTTGGCACTTGACTGGAGACCTAGACATATAGGAAGATACAAGCTGCTCTTTGGATCGAACTTGTCGCTTGATTGAGAATGTAAACAGCGAGGCAGGTACAAACTGTTCTTTGGATCGAACTTGCTGTTTGCCCTAGAAGTATAGACAAAAGATTGATACAAGTTGTTCTTTGGATCGAACTTGCGACTTGATCAGTATTACAACATGCAGGTTGGTGCAAACTGTTCTTCGGATCGAACTTGTCGTTTGACCGATAACAAAACATAAGCAGGGTACAAACTGTTCTTTGGATCGAACTTGTCGTTTGTCCGGGAGTATAGGCATATAAGGAGGTACAAGCTGTTCTTTGGATCGAACTAGCCACTTGACCAGTAACAAGATACAGATTGGAAACTTGATTTGGAAAGATACAAATTGAGAGTAAGTTGATATTGACTTGATTTGAAAATAGACATGACCATTTTTGTTGGCCCAAAAGCAAATTGAGAGTGGATTAACATTGACAAAGACATTGAATTGAAAGTTTGAGATTGAAAGAGGGATTGAAAATTGAGATTAATCAGAGACATAGACATAGACATTGAATTGGAGAGTTGAAATTGAATTGATTTGGAGATTGAGATTGAGTTGAATTGGAAATTGAAACTGAGTTAACTTGACATTGAGATTGGATTGAAAGTTGAGATTGAATTGAATTTGACAGTTTGAAAATTGAGTTGGATTGAAATTGAGATTGCATTGCAATTGGAGATTGAGTTAAATTTGACAGTGAAGATTGGAAATGCAACATGTATGTATGGTATAACAAGATTACGGAATGTATGAGCACATAAAATGCATGATTATGCGTGTGTGAATGCTTGAAATGCATAATTGGTTCGTAGTTTGACAGAGAAATTTCATAGAGACAGACGAAACAATGGAAGATTAGGTACGTAGTGGCTCGTGCTATAACATATTCACATGGAAATCCGCTTTGGAAAGACCGTCGTTGAGACGTATCAAAACCACGGCTGGGGGCAAGAAGACTTGTAAAGGAGGGACCTTTGGAAGATTCTTGGATATAGGTCGCCGTTGTTAGGCGTGTCAGTGTTGGGTAGACATTGGATATTCGCATCTGTGGTCAATGCTTTTCATATCATTTTCATTCTTTCATTCTTTCATTTTTCAATCCCATTTTTGCCTGAACCGCCCTTTCGGGTTTTCAATTCACCGGGAATAAATTCTTTTCATTGCCCCATTTTTGCCTGAATTGCCTTCATAGGTTGTCATTCAGCGGGGTGCTCATTTTTACCTAAGCCGCCCTTTCGGGTTTTCAACTTAGCGAGCTTTTATTTTCATTTTCATTTCATCATTTTTTTTACTTTCATTATGTTTTTTCATTCTTGCCATTGACCACAGATCATCCTGGGGGAGTAACCTGCTCGTAACACGTATTGGAATAGACATTGACACTCATTTATTCATGCATGTTTCATTGAAATGTACCCTATTGCTCAGGTTTGCTTTCAAAATAGACAGGAAAGGATTTTTCAATTTTCAAAGATGTTTGTTTCATACATTGCCATTATCAAATAGAAAGAGGATGTTTTGTATATAGCATTGAAAATAGAAAGAAAAATAGAGTTTCAAACAATAGCACAGGCTCAAATTGATGTAGAAGAGTGAAAGTCAGCCAACGGCATAACTCCACGGATTTACAAAGCTTGGAAAATGGTAATTTTATTGGTTGGTGATACATTGAACATGATGACCGCTACATTTCATATAAATTTTGAATTCACAAGTACAGAAGCTTCTGATGAAGACGATCATTGACAGTTGCGGATGCCCCAAGGGGTGATGGTGATTTGCCAGATATAGTTACTTGTCTTTTATTGTCAACCTCATTTTTGCATGAACCGCCCTTTCGGGTTTTCGGCTCATCGAGGCGCTCACTTTTGCCTGAGTTGCGCACAATCTCAGCGAGCTTTTTCATATTCATTTTTTTGTCCCTAACTTTTGCCTGGATCGCCATGTCGGGTTTTCGATCTACCGGGAAGCGCATTTTTGCCTAGGCCGCCCTTTCGGGTTTTCGACCTACCACGCTGTTCTTTTCTCTTTTTAGACAAAGTATTTCTTGACTATATCGGCATTAACAGGATTTGGGAGTTCAACACCATCCATGTGTGTAAGGATTAAAGCACCACCAGAGAAAGCCTTCTTGACAACATAAGGACCTTCATAGTTATGTGTCCACTTGCCCCTTGGGTCGGGTTGCTGGCTTATCCTTCTTTTCAATACAAGTTCACCTTCCTTGAATTCTCGAGGTCGGACTTTCTTGTCAAAAGCATTCTTCATTTGCACTTGATACAACTGTCCATGAGCCATAGCATCCATACGTTTCTCTTCGATCAAATTCAACTGGTCATACCGACTTTGACACCATTCAGCCTCAGTTAGTTTTGCTTTCATGATCACTCGAAGAGATGGAATCTCCACTTCCAGAGGGAGAACTGCTTCCATACCATATACCAAAGATAAAGGAGTTGCCCCGGTTAAACTGCGCACTGTAGTACGGTAACCATGCAAGGCAAACGGTAGCATCTCATGCCAGTCTTTGTAAGTGGTGACCATCTTCTGAACAATCTTCTTGATATTCTTGTTAGCGGCCTCAACTGCACCATTCATCTGAGGTCTATAAGGAGAAGAGTTGTGATGTTCAATTTTGAATTCTTCACATAAAGCTTGCATCATGCTATTGTTCAGATTGGAACCATTGTCAGTGATGATCTTGTTAGGAACACCATATCGACAGATGATGTTATTTCTGATAAACTTGACAACCACTTGCTTGGTCACATTGGCGTAGGAGGCAGCCTCAACCCACTTAGTGAAATAGTCAATTGCCACTAGAATGAAACGGTGTCCGTTAGAAGCCTTCGGTTCAATTCTTCCAATCATATCAATGCCCCACATAGAGAAAGGTCATGGGGAAGAGATAATATTGAGGGCATGTGGCGGCGCATGAATCTTATCAGCATAAATTTGACATTTGTGGCATCTCTTGGCATGTCTGTGGCAGTCACGCTCCATAGTTATCCAGTAATAGCCGGCTCTTAACAGTTTTCTTGACATGGTGTGGCCCGAAGCATGGGTCCCAAAAGTACCATCATGTACATCATGCATCAATTTCTCAGCTTCTCGTTTGTCAACACATCTCAACATGACCATGGCATAGTTCCTTTTGTATAGGATTTCTCCGTCCAGAAGGAATTTGCTGGCCCATCTTCTCAAGGTCTTTTTATCCCTGTTGGAAGCACCAGGTGGATATTCATGATTCTGCAAGAACTGTTTGATATTATGATACCAAGGTTTTCCATTATTCGCATCTTTATCAACTTGATCTGGCATATTTTCAATAGTAAACACATGAGCGGGTCTATCAAGACGCTGCACTTTGATCACGGGCACATCATTCCAGTGATTGACACGAAACATGGAAGACAAAGTGGCAAGAGCATCAGCCATTTGGTTTTCATCCCGAGGGATGTGGTGCAGCTCAACCTTGGTAAAGTATGTCAACAGACGTCTTGCATAGTCACGGTAAGGGATCCGTTTCTCATGATGAGTCTCCCATTCACCTTTTATCTGATTAATAACAAGTGCAGAATCTCCATAAATGTCAAGGTGTTTAATTCTCATATCAATGGCTTCTTCAATGCCCAAGATGCATGCTTCATATTCAGCTATGTTGTTCGTGCATTCAAAGGTTATTCGAGCAGTAAAAGGAATGTGGTGCCCCTGCGGAGTTACAATGATGGCCCCAATTCCTTTACCATAAGCATTAACAGCACCATCAAACACCAATCCCCATTTTCTATTAGGATCTGGCCCTTCAGTGATCAGTGGCTCTTCACAATCTTTTGCTTTCAGATACATAATCTCTTCATCAGGGAAATCAAACTTAATTGGCTGGTAATCATCAAGAGGTTGACAAGCAAGATGCTCAGCAAGGATACTTCCTTTGATCGCTTTCTGAGCTTTGTACACAATGTCATATTCAGACAACAACATTTGCCAACGTGCAATCTTTCTAGTAACAGCAGGCTTCTCAAAGATGTACTTGATCGGATCCATTCGGGATATCAACCAAGTTGTGTGATTCACCATATAATGACGCAGGCGTTTGGCAGCCCAAGCTAAAGCACAACAAGTCTTTTCAAGTATTGTATACCGAGTCTCACAATCAGTGAATTTCTTGCTCAGATAGTAGATAGCATGTTCTTTCTTTCCAGTCTCGTCTTGTTGGCCGAGAACACAACCCACAGAATCATCTAACACTGACAGGTACATAATCAAAGGCCTTCCTTCCACTGGCGGGACAAGGATAGGTGGTTCCAACAGGTATTCTTTAATGCTATCAAAAGCTTCCTGACATTCATCATTCCATACAACAGGCTGATTCTTTCTGAGCAATTTGAAAATTGGTCCACAAGTAGTAGTCATGTGAGATATGAATCTTGAAATATAATTCAGGCGTCCGAGGAAACCTCTGACCTGCTTTTCAGTTTGAGGGGCCGGCATCTCTCTGATGGCTCAGACTTTGTCAGGATCAACTTCAATGCCTCTTTGACTGACAATGAAGCCTAGCAACTTTCCAGATCTTACACCAAATGTGCACTTGTTAGGATTCAACCGCAGCTTGTACTTTCTCAGTCTTTCAAACATCTTTTTCAAATATACAATATGCTGCTCTTCATCACTTGATTTCACAATCATGTCATCAACATATACTTCAATTTCTTTGTGAATCATATCATGAAACAGAGTGGTCATACCCCTTTGATAGGTAGCACCAACATTTATCAAGCCAAACAGCATTATTTTATAACAGAATGTTCCCCATGGAGTGATGAAGGACGTCTTTTCTCTATCTTCAGGTGACATTAGTATCTGATTATAGCCAGAGAATCCATCCATAAAAGAGAACACTTTAGACTGAGCAGTACTGTCAACAAGCACATCAATATGAGGCAATGGGAAGTTATCTTTCGGACTGGCCTTATTCAGATCTCTGTAATCAACACACATTCGGACTTTCCCATCTTTCTTTGGTACTGGTACAATGTTGGCAATCCATTCAGGATATTCAGCTGTCATGAGGAAACCCGCATCAATTTGCTTCTGCACCTCAGCCTTGATCTTAAGAGCCATATCTGGACGAGACCTTCTCAATTTCTGTTTGACAGGAAGACATTCAGGTCTTGTCGGTATCCGATGTTCCACAATCTTGGGATCTAGACCCGACATATCTTCATAGGACCATGAAAAGACATCTGGATAATCATGGAGAAGCTGAGTAATCTTCTTTTTCACTTCTGGCTCAAGTGCAGCACCGATCTTGATCTCTCGCTTGTTCTCTTCAGTACCCAGGTTGATAAGCTCAATCTCTTCCTGGTGAGGCTGAATGGCTCTTCTTTCTTGTTTAAGCAGCCGAGTGATCTCATACGGTATCTCTTCATTATCCTCCTCATCTTCAGCTTCATATACAGGGAATTCAACATTTGGAGGAACCATAGGGTCACTGTGTTCAACGGGTTTATTATGGTTCAATCTGCATAATATGATTGGGATGATTTTAGAAAAATGTTTTTCATGCAGATTTTTGAAATTAATAAGAAAATACAGATGTTTTGGTTTTTTCTGGCATTACCATTATTTCCAAGAAAAAGGCACTAAAAAGTAAAAAACAAAGAGTCGTGGGAAAGACGACAACTTTTATTGATAACGGCAATGCCGAAACAAACATGCCCTTACAAAGATATCACTTTCGCCTTGGGCAGAGCGGAAGGATTGTTATTTTGAAAACAAAGAAAAACATGAGAAACAAGACACATTACATGGAAGCATGCATGACTAAAGGAACATCAATGGCCTCCCAATTTCTCACGGTGCCTCCTGGTACAACAAACGTAGGCACATAACTACTTTCAGCAGCATCTTCGGCAATAACATTGATGAACCCAGCACTATAGAAGGTTCCTGTTGAAACGCCTGAGGTCGGGGAGAATCCAAGGCCCTCTTTGCGCTTGTTTTCCAAAATCTGTATCACTTTGCCCCAGCCAGCAGCTTGCCCTTCTTGAACAGCTTTCTGGGCTTCTTTCAATGAAGCCATACTAGCACTAGCCCTCCGGGGTTCTGCACCTTCAACAGTCAAGCCTTGAAATGACATCCCTTCAGCGGACCCTGCTTCAACACAAGAGAAAGATGACACTTGGCTAACCAAATACGCTTCTTCACCATGCACCGTGACAAGCTTACCATTCCTCACAAACTTGAGTTTCTGGTGTAGAGTAGAAGTTACTGCTCCAGCATCGTGAATCCACGGTCTTCCGAGGAGACAACTGTAAGAAGCATTGATGTCCATGACCTGGAAAGTGACCTGGAATGTCTCTGGACCAATGGTAATTGGCAGGTCTACCTCCCCAAGAACATCCTTGCGAGACCCATCGAAAGCTTTAACCAAATAGCTACTTCCCCTTAGAGAGATTCCATGATGACTCAACTGTCTTAGTGTAGATTCAGGCATTACATTTAAGGATGATCCAGTGTCCACCAGCACATTGGATATCATGTCAGACTTACAGTGCACTGAGATGTGTAGAGCCAAGTTGTGGTGTTTCCCTGCTTTGGGGAGCTCATCGTCACCAAACCCCAGGTTATTGCAAGCAGTAATGTTACCTATTATTCCATTGAACTGATCCACGGAGACTTCATGATCAACATAAGCCTGTTCCAGTACTTTCATTAACACTTTCCTGTGAGCTTCTGAGCTTAAGAGCAGAGACAAGATGGATATCTTTGACGGAGTTTGCAGCAGCTGGTCTACAATCTTATAATCGCTCTTTTTGATAAGCCTCAGAATTTCGTCCAGATTAGACTCTTCAATAGACTGGCCTGATGGGCCGGCATTCTTGTCAATAGGAGGAGCAACTGGTGGAGTTATTGTGGCAACAGGTGTAACCATCTTCTTTTGGAACAAGGGTGGACGGACTTTTCCGCTTCTCAGAGCTGTAATTTCTCCGGCGACGTTATCAACCGTAGCTGGGGATACCAGAGGTACTTCCGCCCCGTTCTCAATCATAGTTGCATCATACTTGTAAGGGATTGCCTTCGTAGAGGCATAAGACACCGGGCCAGGTAGCCTGATCACCAAAGGTTCAACATTCCTTGTCTGAGATGCCCTTTCAGCCGGAGAATCATGAAACACTGGCACAATCACACAAACATCACTGGCAATCAAGTGTTTGCTATCCATTAGGCTTTGTATATCACCTTGCACCACATAACAACCCATAGGATTTTGAAGACATTCTGAACAAGAAGCATGATCGTGATTAAACAAAGAAGCTTGGCAAAGTTTGACATGTAGCGGCACCAAAGGAGTAGCAACATTACGGACATCTAAAGTGGGATCCTCTCGAGGAACACGAACTCCTTCGAAAGCCTCAATCATGTTAACAGCAGCGTGGTTTGGAAGTGGATTGTCAAGAACATGAGGAACACTATTTTCAAAAGTCAACCGTCCTCTGTCTATCAGGTCTTTTACAACATATTTCAGAGTATAGCAACCTTCAACATCGTGGCCTTGAGCACCCTGATGGAATTCACATGTGAGATCCTGCCGGAACCTGGGAGGCAATGGCATAGGCGGAGGCTTGCCTGGTCTGGTGACACAATGGCCCTTTAGCAAGTAGAGTTGGGAGCAGATCAGCATACCGCATCGGATCGAGCACGAGCCACTTTTCAGACTGCGGCAGAGGAACCAGGAGACAATGAGCACGGGAAGCCATTTGTGACCGATGAATGATGCATATGATGCATGATATGCAAATGCAAAAAGACTCTTTTTTTGTCAGAAGACTTGTCAAAGTGGTTGTGAACATCACGGAGAAACACAGTTTTATTTGAAGATCTTGAGCAAAATTAGAAGCTTAGTTGAGATGGTATCACTTGGTGTTCACATCCGTGCTGTTCAAAAGATGACTTGTCTAAGTCATCCGATAAATGCATGAAAAAAAGTTTATGCATGTATGCATGTATGCATGATTATGTTCAAGTACGGAGAAAACATGGTGGGTTGAGATTCAAAGTCAAGGAGTCATGGGTGGACACGGTGTCCGGTGAAACTAGGGCTTTAGGAGATAGTAACCGGGTTCTAAAAAGGTTCCCAAGTTGCAACCTCTCCGACGTATATCGTGGTGTCACGAGACAAACACTCGCTCCATGATTATACGTAAGAAGGTCTAACTTGAGCGTAGTATCGCGTGACGACTAAAACTCGAGACAACACTCGGTTTAGCCTCCGCACTACATCCTAGAAAATGGCCATGGATGGGTTTGGTTATCTACGGTTCATAGCGTCATAGAACAATTAGAAGTAAAGTGCCTAAACGCGACAACACGCGTCGACCACATCACCCCCAAAATGCCTCAGCTATGTGGGATTGATCGCATAATCCAAAACACGAGGCAACCCCCAGAATGAATTGTCGATTATATCCCCCCTAAATCCTAATTTCACTCAGCCCGGGTGTAGGACTTTTGATATTCTCACCCCACATGTTTGCAAGAATTTAAACATTTATTCACATAAGAAAACAAAAAGAAGCAAGTAAAAACGAAAGCGCAAGCGCGGAAATAAAGACTAGGCGTAACTCTCGAATCTCCCCAGTGAAGTCGCCAGCTGTTTTATCTTGGTTTTCGGGTGTCAAACATTGATTACGTTGGAACCTTTTTAACCTTTGACATCTCATTTTTCTTGGGAAGGGAAAAAATAAGCAAAACCCTTGAGAATCGAGGTCCGAGAGTTGTTTTCGCTACGGGAAGGTGTTAGGCACCCATAACGACTATAGTATCCTATAGGAACCGTCTTTACTTTCTACGCGCGCGCTTTATTTTTAAATGCTATTTGGAAAATGATATTTACACCTAAAGGTTTACTAAGTCAAGAATTGGAGGGAGAAGAAAGTGTTTGAATTTTTATTTTATTTGAATTGAAGGAATATTGTTTCCTTGCCTACGTACCCTTTTAAGGGATCAAATCCACCGTAGTTCTCTTCCAAAAATGTTTTTGTTTTTGTTGGTTGATTTTAAGTTTGAAAATTGGAATTTGAAGAATGAGAGAGAGAGGCCTCAAGGGCATAAGATTGTGAAATTGTGAGGTTGAATTAGTTATTTTGCAAAAGAAAGTCAAAGTATGATTAATTTTCATTGGAATTTGATTAAGAAAATAAAAAGGAAAATACAATGGGATTTGGATCCCAAGGTTTATTTAGAAAATGATTTGAGTGATATTGTTCACATTTATTTGGAAAATGATTTTTCTAAGTGTAAAATCCTAGGCATTCATCTAAACATTCAATCCTAAACATACATCTAGACATGCATATCCTAGCCATACATCTAGCAATATCTATGTGATGTGTGTGCATGTGTCGGTGCTTGTGTCGGTGTACATCATTAGAGTCCATTGTCCTTTACATCATTGGCCTAGATACATTCTATGGTCTTGCAAAAAATTAAAATTGCATGAAGTAAAATACAAAATTCCTAGGTCTTTTACATTCTAACTCTTGGTAAAATTTAAAGTGCAAGAAATAAAATGAAGGAGGAAATGAAGTATGGCATGCTCATGATGTATGAAACATGAAATGAAATGGTTAGTAGGGCAAGGTATAATGGCATGAAAGTTATAAGCAAAAGGAACATTAAGCTAAGTAGCAAAAACTTGCAAAAAAAAAAGGTGATTAAACTCATAGCAAAATATGCCTAAGAATCATCATGATAACAAGACAAGTGTGTGATTTATAATTCCCATATCATGACAATATTCAAAGATTTTTATCACAATCAACAATATGAGAATTATAAGAATACATTCAAATCAAGAATCATGATACATTTTAGGCATATTTGGCATCTAATTTCACAAACAAATATTCACATGACTTGTAAGACAAGAAACTAATTACACATATTCACATGCAGCAAGAAACACATACAAACAGTGACAAATCCATCACAACTTCACCCATCACAAGTCTCAAACATATCTCAACACATTGAGGACAAAATTATGCACATTTTCGCCAATTTTTCAATATAAAATCCAAGCATTAAACAAAAAATGTATCAATATTTTTGTCAGGTTTTTAACGTGCAATAAGGCCACAAAAGTATCAAGAGAATCATCAAGAACACATGGAAAATTTTATGGAATTTTTTGCAAGAATTTTAAGCAAGGCAGGGGGTGTAAAAATTAAAATGCAGTACTCAAATAGCAAAAAAAATGCAAGGACGAAATCCACAACCCACTCAGACCCAGGCCCAAAGGGGAGATGGATTCTGGATCATCTAAACGCTCTAGGAGCGTTGGATTGATCCAGATCACACTTAACCTAAATCTAAGGGCTAGGAACAACGCAGAAGTGAACAAAGATTGAACCGGTCCGGTTCAATTGCTTATATAAGAGTCTGTGGACCGGTTCAATTCATTTTCCAACTCTCTTTCTCTTTCTTCCTCTCATGTTCTCTCGTTCTTCTCTCTCTCCAACCTAAACCCTAACGACGCCGTTTGAACAAGAGGAATGTGATGAACACCTCGTAAACCTTGCAGGACGACGGAATCGCCGTCTTCTCCGATGAGAACGACAGATTCCGTTCATTCTTTCTTTGTATCTTCTTGAAAATTGAGGTTTAACCGGTGTTCTCACCGTTCGTCATTTCAAAACCCTAATCTGTCTTATTTTTCATGCTGATTACAAGTTTGCACTTAATTTTACAAAATAAACGGTGATTCATTGCAGATCTATGTCTTAGGGTTTCGGTTTTCAAATCTTTTCAATCTTCCTCAAACTTTTTCGAAAGAACAAGTTTTAAAACTTGTTGATCTACTCTGTTTCACCGTTTATCTTTGATTACGAACCTTCGATGATGCTTTAGAACAAAAATGAGAAGAGTTCATGTGTTTACCTGGTTTTAATATTGGAGATTTCGAACAAAAGATCCTTGAGACTGCTTCAGATTCTTCTGGTGAGTTTGAACCGAAAGTAAATCGGTGTTCTATCTTCTTCTTCTTCACTGGTTCAATTTCTCTTTGATCTTTCTTCTTCTCTTCCTCAAGTCCTCTGTGATCACGCTGATTTGTCCTCTGGATGATTCGGCATTGGAATTGCAGAGTCTTATGGTTCGATGATGAAGATTCACTTCGAATCTCTGAGAACTTGCGAAACAAAATGTTTTTAATTCGAACTGTTTTTTGTTGCGAAATTGCTGAATTTGAGTTTTATGTGATGAAATTGTTAAGAATTGGTGATGGATTGGTGTGGATTTGTGAAGAATTGAGGCTAATTTGAGTTAGGGTTTATGATTTGGGGATGAAGTTCTTCATGAACTTCATCGTGTTCTTGAGTTTTCTGGATTTTGATTCGTTTGATTCTGGAGAGAGAATGGAAAGGTGTTTGTTGAGTTGGCACTGAATGAATGGATCTGTGATGATTAGGTCTTTTATAGGCTGACACCTGTGCTTGGGATCCAATAGTGAGCTGACACGTGGCCTGGACTGTAACTAACTCCCTTTGGACTAATCTGCAAAAACTGAAACTTGAGGGCCAAACTGCAAAAACAATAAAAAGGACTAAAAAAAACCAACTGGACAAGATGTGGACTGTTTTGCAATTTTTTAAAAGAAAAGGACTTGAAAAATAAATTCGAAACAAAGAAAGGACTTAGCTGCAATTATTAGAAATTTGAGGACTTTAAAAAAAATAGAAAAAATTTAAAATAAAATTGAACTAAAAATTGGTAAATTTGACTAAACGTAAAGTGAAACGATTAAAAATAACAAAACGGACTAAAACGAACCAATTACTTAAATGAGGTACTTCAAAGTAACCTCTCTCTGCCAAAATTTCATGTGAAATGACCAAAATGCCCCTGGGGACTAAAACGACTCGAAACGTCTCAAATGCAATTTTTAAAGAGGACTTTTAACAGGGCATTGGAACAAGAGCTTATACAAGCAAATTAAGACTCAGAGACAATTTTTTTAGAATTTAAACAGAGTTTTAACACATGAAAAGACTAAAGTGCCCCCAGGGGCTAAACTGACTCAAAATGACTTCAAATGCAATTTTTGAAATGGATTTTGACATAGGATTGAAATAAAGACTTATTCAAACCAATTGAAAAGACTCAAACAAATTTTTAAAGGACTAAAATGAGTTTGGATACAGGAAATGACTAAAATACCCTTTTTCATGAATTTTGCAAATAATATTGAAATAAAATGCAGAGGAAGATGCAATTGATCAAGGACAAATTCAAATGACTTGAAATACAAGAAAAGAAGAATTGAGCTAGTATTTTTAGGTCCAAAATTAGGGTGTAACACAGACCCACTAATTTATGGTTTGGGTTGGGTTGGGTAGTGGGTTACCCAAATTATTTTTCTGTTTTTTTCTCAATATTAAATGACTAAACGATTAGTCTTCATGTTTTTTCATTAAAATTACTCAAAATTTTTATTTTTTCAAAAAATTGTGTAACATATTTTCACTATATTTTAGTGTCATAAAACAATAAATGATAATATCAAATAATAAATTTCATCATAAAATACTTGCAATAAACTAAAATTGAATGACATAAAATTTCATTAGCATCAAAATAACAAAAAATTGCAACATCCTAATTTGTAACTCTAGAATGTTTTAATTTTCAATATAGATGATATCATGTGTCAATTTTGAATATTAGACTTAATATATGACCAAAACTTTTTGTATTCTCCTTCATTCTTATGAAAATTAAAATTAAAATGTGGGTATTATTGGATAAGTGGGTTTATTGGGTCTGACTATGATTTTACCCGAGACCTGTTATTTTTTATGGGTTTTTCATTTTTAAAAAACCATACCCACCCATAGACCCAACCCAATCCACTTTTTTGGATTATTTTTTTTGGGTGGGTTTGACCGGGTTAACCCAACCTATGTACACCCCTAGTGCTAACCATGTATCATGTTCACGTGGCCAGGATGTTGGTTGATGAAGTGGTAAAACACTACACCTTTATTTAATGAAAATTGAATTTCTATGTTGTTTTAATTATTGAAAACTATTGTTAATTTTTTTCATGTATTATTCTGATTATTGTGAAGCTGATGTTAATTTTTGTTTTTAATTTTTGCAGTGATGTGACAATTAAAAATGTGTAACAGAAAGAAGATTGCAGCCATACAAGATGAAGAAAACACTGCTCGGAAGGCATATAATACAATATGTCAAAGAAGATTGCGGCCATACATGATGAAGAAAACATTGTATCCTTCAAAAAAAAATACAAACTTTTTTATCTTTTTCAATTACAACAATAATATAGCACTTTGTTTCTAAGATAGATATATAATTTTTTTTTGGTAGATAGATGAAATGATAAAGCCATTGTAAACTTACTCACAGAAGTGGATGTGTCAGAGTTCGGACCAAGATCATGACGTTTGGCCTAACAATTTCGATATTTTATCATTTAAGTTAGAACTTGTGGATAAGAGACATATATAATAACTCCTATAAAAAATCAATTTAATTTAATTCTCGAAATTATGGTCAATTTTGTTTAAAGGTATTTTGACCAAAGGAAAAAAAAAACACATAAAAAAGTTTATCTACTCTATAAAAATATATCTATCCTATAACACAACATTATATAAAGGGGATAAAAGATTTTAGATGGACTTTTTTATTGACCTATACGCTAAACTTACACTGAGATCTGATTATGGATATACAATTAAGCATAGTTGAAAAACAAATATATACAATCATTAATTTTCGTCTTTGCTACAATCCTATAAAATGTACACCCCTCTGGTCACTGTTATAAAAATAAATAAATAAATTAGATTCATTCATTAAATAATGCATGTGATCTATAATAAAAATCATGTACATCATTAATTGAATAAATCTAAAATGTAGATTTTTTTTTATAAAGATTTGAGGGTGCAGAATATATTAATTAAAACCTAAATTAATGTCCAAATTTATTAGAATATCAATTAAAACTACTTTAATTAATTACCAAAAGACAAAACGAATATTTGGGGGTGCAATTTAGTCATTTAATATTTGGTTGAAACGTTTTCCTTTTTACTTTCTTACAAGTTTTCATAGTATAGGAGCAACCATCAGCCATACCGTGCGTGCGTTTGTCTTTTCAATCACTGTCTTGTTCTTCTTGTTCGATCCACAAAGAACCCAACCCTGAAGAACCCTACCTTCAATTCCGTAAGTTCTTCTCATTTCCTTCAATTCTCCATTACATTATTATTTCATCTTTAATTTCATCTAAATTTTCATCTCATTTATTCCAATATTTACCATAATTTTATCTTTACCATAATTTTGCCACAATAATAACGTTACATGTGTATCACTTAATTACTTCATCGTTTTTTGTTTGTTACATTGAAGCTCTAATGCAGATCCAGAATGCAAAATATTGTCACGTGAATTTAGTTTCAATGTTTTTGATTGATTTCACGTGTGTGTATGTGCATGCATCCGTGATTAACGTTGTTTACGATACTATGTTTTATTTGTGTCTTATTCACTGTGTAACCTGTCTTGGTTTTTATTTTTATTTTATTTTTTTTGTTTTTGAAGGATGACATATTTGCTTCATAGTTTGATTAAGGAGTGGTGCTTAAATCTTTTTACTTGATATTGGAAAATTCTTACTGCTCTGGAAATAATGCACCGCAGGTATGAATAGTTTTTATCTTGTAGTTTAATAATTACAAGTTTAACATTAAATTTCCCCATGTCTTAAATATAAGTAAAAGTCAAAATGTATTTGGTTCAAGATATACGTTTTGACTCTGACTTATATTTAAAACCAAAGGTATATGAAAGTGTCAGAACTCATTAATCATCAATTGAATACAATTAATTACGATTTGAACGTCATTAACCGCAATTTTCAAGTATATCTTTGAACATAAATCATGGTTAATGAATATTATTATGTATATTAGAACATGATTTGGATGGCTGATTAATGGATATATGAATATTTGAGCTCTTAAAGATTGTGGTTAATGACATTCAAATCGTGGTTAATTGTGTTTAGTGAATGATTATGGAGTTGTGTCACTTTGTTATATTCATTAATCATCCAAATTGATGTCAATTTTGAAGTCAGGTTTCTGTGTCAAAATATCATTTCTCTCTCTGATAATGAAGAACATTTTTTTTTTCTTTTTAATCTTAGAAATTCATTAATTTAGTTCATTATTTCTTCTGTATATGGTAAAAAGAATATATGGTGGTACAAAGGCTATCATTACAACAATTATGGCAATTGCCTTTGGAGTTTTTATTGGTATTTCCATTCCACCTTTACATTTGACTAAGGTAATATTTGCACCTTTTTGAATCATCAATGTTGTATGGAGAATTTAACATCCTCTTTTAATGTATTTCCTTGCAATTTTCTTTTCTTGAATTTTTTCAGATTAACTTATCTTCAAGCTTTGGACATTCTTTTAATGTACCTATAGCTGAAATAGAGAGATTTTCAGCTGATCTAGACAAATCTTTAACTATAGATGACAAATCTTCAACCAAGCGTATTGAATTTCTTGGCTCCATGAAATTACCTAAGGTCATGCTTATTATTTACTTTGTGTGATTTGTATTCACTTTTATTCTCAAAAATGTTAAGCTAGAACTTTTATGAAGATAATTAGAAAAACAATTATCAAGCCTGATTGGAAACTGTTACTTTTGCAGATGTATGTTCCAACGAATCCTCGTGGAGCAGAATCACTACCTGCGGGAATTGTTGTATCAGAATCTGATTTGTATTTGCGCAGATTATGGGGTGAGCCTAGTGAGGTATGATCGGTGATAGTTGTTTACTATACAATTAAAGTCGTGTAAGATGAGTTTGAAACATACAATTGCTCTCAAGCGTTGCAGATAATTTATCGATATCTGGTTAATGATTAAACTAACTATGACATCCTGAATTTTATAGGATCTGAAGAAAAAGCCAAAGTATTTAGTAACATTCACGGTCGGCTATAATCAGAGAAAAAATATTGATGCTGCTGTCAAAAAGGTTATAAAGAAGTACTATATATTTGAATATGTGATGTTTCACCCTTTCATATTTGTCTTCAAAGTACTAACAACCATCATATTGTTCTGTAGTTCTCGGATGATTTTGAGATTTTGCTTTTTCATTATGACGGACGGACTAGTGAATGGGATCAATACGAATGGTCAAAGAAAGCAATCCATATTAGTACTAGGAAACAAACCAAATGGTATGTTTTTTTCATCCCATTCCCCTCGATTTTTGGTTGACAATATACAGGCCTTGTTTTTCGCTCTTAAATGAAACTTGAAAATTCTTGAAGCAGTTTGTCATATCTAAGTTTTTACTTCTTATACTGTTTTATGCAGGTGGTATGCTAAAAGGTTTTTGCATCCTGATATTGTGGCAGCGTACGAATACATTTTTATATGGGACGAAGATCTTGGATTGGACAACTTCAACGGAGACAAGTATCTTCTTTTTCTTATCTATTCTATCCCGCTCATACTTTTCATCGAATGTAATTTTTAGTTTACTTAGTTGTATTTATGTACCAGGTATATTAAGCTGATTGAAAAACATGGTTTGGAGATTTCACAACCGGGACTCGGGGCCAATAGTGGATTCACCTGGGAAATGACAAAGAAGAGGGATGATACAGAAGTTCACAAGTATGCCTTTAACCTTCCTTTCCTCTCTAATTTCAATCATTACTCTATTGAGATTCCCTTTCAAAATGTGCTCTTGATCATTGTTATGTTTCTTGGTGAAAAGAGTTACAGATGAGAAACCAGGCTGGTGTAGTAGTCCAGATTTGCCTCCTTGTGCCGCGTATGCTCTTTTTTCTTCCGTGATGAAAAGTTCAAATGTAACCTATAACTTCGTCTGGTTAACATGATTAACGTTCCTTCTGTTTTTTTTTTTAGATTTGTAGAGATTATGGCCCCAGTCTTTTCTCGAGAAGCTTGGCGTTGCGTCTGGCATATGATTCAGGTATGCAATGATTTTCAAAGCACTCGTAACGATTCAAATTTTTTAATTGCATGATGAGCTTACAAAACATATGCTTGTAGAATGATTTAGTGCATGGATGGGGATTGGATTTTGCTCTCAGAAGATGTGTAGAGGTCAGAAATTTTTTCTCTCTTATACACTAATGGCATAGCCTTAGTTCTTGTAATAAATTCAATGGTTTTAACTATGTTTTGGAATCATTAGAAGAGAATTCCAAAGTAAAAAAAAATTATTAAAGGGCTTTTTCTAAAATTAAAAAAAAATTTGTTCTGTACTAAACATTAAGTATGAGTTACTTTCTGGTCCCTTCAATACCTTACTGTTTGTTTGGTATTTGGCAGCCAGCACATGAAAAAATTGGTGTGGTGGATGCACAATGGATTGTTCATCAAACAATTCCTTCTCTTGGAGACCAGGTTAGTCATTATCACTAACTTACAACATTTTTATTGCCACATATTTTCTCTGATAATAAATACTAATTGGACTGAGCTTTCAAATTAGGGAGAAGCTGATGATGGAAAAGATAAATATGACGCGGTATGTACATTTTACACGCAAACGATGTTACTTGCACAACTCTTTGTATTTACAGTACATTTTTCACCTAAAAAAATGTTCAAATCAGTTCATTTTTTCCTCTTATACTACATTTGAATTTGTCTAGTAACAATGAGTTTATGATTTTTGTCTTGTAAAATCAGGTGAAAACAAGATGCAAGAGTGAGTGGGCAGAATTTCAAACACGTCTCACCAATGCTGATAAAATGTATCTTAAAGGACTTGGAAGATTTGTGAGGGGTTAACATATACAGTTTCTAATTCTAGTGTACATGTTTTACTTATATATACAGATGCATACACATATATTTATCAAAGGAAAAAAAGTTATAGCTCATTTCTCAAGCAAATTGCCATTAACTGGTTGTCTTTTGCACTCAATTTGCAACCAAAACCTGCTCATAGTGAAAGTTTTAGATAAGTGGTTTGTATGTTGTTAAAGATTGGAAAGTCTTGGTATCTGAAACGTCTAAAAGTTCAAAACAAAATGATCATCCACAATAGATAACTTTGTTTTACTCCCTCCATTTTAAAATGAGTGTTGTTTAAGGTTTTTACATATAAATTAAGAAATGTAATAATTATGTCAAAAGACATGTCAATTTTACCAAAGTAATGTTTTGGAAGTAGTGTACACTCAATTAATTAGAGGGTATAATGGAAAATAAAATAATAATTATACAATGAAAAATGCAAGTGTCATTAATTTTAAAACAATTTCTTTCGACTAAAACGACACTTATTTGGAAACGGAATGGATCTACATGTACGTATTACTTGTTTATAAATTTTAATGATAATAATTCCATGTGTTCAAAACCACTTCTACATCCTCTATAAGCACGTCCAAGTCCTTGAAAATACCCACTCGGTCTTACAATGAGTGACTCTTTTATAATTTCACATTGATTAAGAAAAATGTATAAATGAATGAGAGTTATAGTTTTACTATATTATCTTTTATATTAGAAAGAAAAAAAAAACTAAATTATATTTTCTCTTGTATGGTGTAATCACCACTACCATAAATGTATGGTGGAATATTTTTATTTTTTTTGAAGAATGTATGGTGGAATATAATGATTTTGAAGTCATGAACGTAGTATTAATTAGATGATAGAATTGGAAAACAAATAATTAACAATATGGTTAAATATGTTTTTAGTCCCTGCAAAATTGCAAGCTTTCAAGTTTAGTCCCTACAAATTTTTTATTCACTTTTAGTCTCTATTTGCATTTCATATGGACTATTTTGGAGGACTAAAAGTATCCATTGTTTATAAAAATAAAAAAAAAGTTTTCAAAATAGGGATTATTCATACAAACTACAATATTATGGAGGACTAAAATCACCATAAAATTTTATAGGGACTAAACTTGAAAACTCGTAATTTTGTAGGGACTAAAAACATATTTAACCCTTAACGATATCTTGAAAATCAAAAGAGACGTTCATTTTAAAACAATTTTATTTTACAAACAAGTCCCTCAATTGTGAGACCAAGTGACAAATAATAGGAAGTTTGACTTCAATAAACTCTTGTAAATGCGTTTTCCTTGAAGCTTCAATTCATAGTTTTTAGGGTGGACCAAAATCAATTCTGAATTTCATGGTACAATGTTTTCCTAGCTTCATAGGATGTTTTTAGGGAGTAGTATAAATTTTACCATGATTGGTTTTATGGTAAATATGATAGAATTATGGTGTGTTAGAGTGATTTCATCAAACTCAATCTAATTGCATATATATAGTACTTAGAAACCCCATGATTATTGCAATATGTACGTATTACTGTCCAATTTTAAAAAGTAAATAAAAAAAAATACATACAAATTTATATTATACAAAATTCAATGATAATTTATACAACTGTCTTGGTTCTACACAATATATAACTAGCAAAAAAAAAAATTATCTCAAATTATATATCATTTTACAAAATAGACGGACGGATGTTTAAACTTTTTTTATTGTGTCCTTTATTTTATTATTTTTGATACTACCGTGTTCTTTGATTATTTAATTGGTTTAATAACTTTTTAATGCATGAAAAAGTTAAGTTAGCGTCTCAAGGATCACGTTGTCCACTTGTTGAGGCACACAATTGAATCGAGAACTAGTGCTGTACCCGTGCATACGCACGGGTTGCGCCGTTGGCGCATGTTTTTTTGCCAATGTTTATAATTTAATTTGGGAGTTTTTTAAAAAAAGCAAAAATTTTTAAATATATTTTTCTTTGGCAGTAATTCTATTTTGTTTTGGAATAAGTAAGATTTGGATAACGTATAATTATCATAAATTCATATAAATGGTAGCTTGATGAGGAAGTAATAGGAAGCAATGTTCCCATCGTAAGTTTTGACAAAGTAAATGGGAGGTATTATAAAATATATTTCCGAGTCAACATGGTAATTAGCAATAAGCAAGATTAGTAGTATTGATAGATTTATGGTAACACAGAGTAAAATGCAGCTTCATTAATGAACATATTCAAATGTGCATTACACCACTTGCGGACGCATGGGTTGTACCGTTAGCGCATTTTTTTCATCATTGTATAAATTAGATTAATGGAATAATAATTTGGGTAAATAAGAATGTATAAGGACTTTGGACTATCACCTTAAAAAAAGGGACTTTGGACTATCTGTTTAATTTTTATTATAGATTAAGAACATAGAAGATGAACTTTTTGGAAATTGAGTATATAAATGTAGGACATGAATCCTCTTAAAAGCATGGATCCTACAACTATATCCATTGTTGAAAATTTAAAGCGAATATCTTATTTTTTATATATATCAACGAAAGAAGATACTCTACATGCATTTTAGTTAAAGAGGGTTTAATATTTGTCTAATATTAAACATTGATATAGTAATATCATTATTATTTAATATATTGATGACAAATATTACTTTATCAATGACTTCTCAACAAAAAATTTTAAACATTGTTAAAGTTTTTTTGATGACAACTTATCTCATGCATTTGAGTTATTTCTAAAATATTGATGTCTTGTCTTATGTATTTGTCCCCCCAAAAAAAACTTGTTTTCTGTATTAGATTTAATTTAATCAGTAACAACTTCTCCCAGGTATTTTAATTCTTTTTCAAATTTTAGTCAATGTCGACTTCTTTTGTGCTTTGTAGCAAAAGAGAGCTTAAGATCAATGACTCTTTTGTGGAAAATAATTTTATCAATGACCACTCAACAAAATTATTTTATCAGCGACAACTTGTCTCTTTTATCAAAGTTAATTTCATTTGTGACAACTTATATTTGAGTTATTTCTAAGATTTTATAGGTGACAACTTGTTTAACGTATTTGCTCCTAAAATAAACTTGTCTTCTGTATGCAATTTAACTTTATTAGTGACAACTTATCACTTTTTTCATGCATTTTAGTTAAAGAGAGTTTAATATCATTGTATAATAAAATTTTATGAGAGTTCATTTTATTTGTGACAACTTATCCCGTACATTTGAGTTATTTCTACGATTTTATAAGTGATAACTTGTCTTTTTTATCATAGTTAATTTCATTTGTGACAACTTATATTATACATTTGAGTTATTTATAAGATTTTATAAGTGACAACTCGTTTACTGTATTTGCTCCTAAAAATAACTTGTCTACTGTATGAAATTTAACTTTATTAGTGAAAATATATCACTTTTTTTATGCTTGTAAGTTAAAAAGAGTTTGATATACTTGTATAATAAAAGTTTATTAGAGTTAATTTCATTTGTCAAAACTTATCCCGTACATTTGAGTTATTTCGAAGATTTTATAAGTGACAATCTGTCTTTTTTAACAGAGTTAATTCCATTTGTGACAACTGATCCCGTACATTTGAGTTATTTCTAAGATTTTATAAGTGACAACTCGCTTAGCGTATTTGCTCTTAAAAAAAACTTGTCTGCCGTATGATGTTTAACTTTATTAGTGACAACTTATCACTTTTTTCATGCATTTAGTTAAAGAGAGTTTAATATTTTTGTATGATAAAAATTATAGTACAAATAATACGAATATAGTTATAGTGATATCATGTTTATTTTTTTATACATCATTGAAAGAAGATACTTTACGTTGAATCTTATTTAATTATGGTATAAAATGTCTCTAAAAAAAATGAATCTTATTTAATATGTCAATAAAAATAACGTACTTATCAATGACCACTCAACAAAAATTATTTTATTAGTGAAGCTTGTCTCTTTTATCAAAGTTAATTCCATTTGTGAAAACTTATCGCGTATATTTGAGTTATTTCTAAGATTTTATAAGTGACAACTTGAATAGCGTATTTGCGCTTAAAATAAACTTGTTTTCTGTATGAAATTTAACTTTATTAGTGACAACATATCACTTTTTTCATGCATTTTAGTTAAAGAGAATTTAATATCGTTGTATGATAAAAGTTTATCAGAGATAATTTCATTTGTAAAAACTTATCCCGTACATTTGAGTTATTTCTAATATTTTATTAGATCCAAATTGTCTTTTTTATTAGAGTTAATTCCATTTGCGACAACTGATCCCGTACATTTGAGTTATTTCTAAGATTTTATAAGTTACAACTCGTTTAGCGTATTTGCTCCTAAAAAAAAACTTGTCTGCGGTATGAAGTTTAACTTTATTAGTGACAACTTATCACTTTTTTCATGCATTTTAGTTAAAGAGTGTTTATTATCGTGTTGTATAATAAACGTTCTGGTATAAATAATCAGCAAAAGAAGATACTTTACATTGAATCTTATTTAATATATCGATAAAAATTATTATTTTATCAATGACAACTCAAAAAAAATTATGTTATCAGTGACATCTTGTCTCTTTTATTAGAGTTAATTCCATTTGTGACAATTATCCCGTACATTTGAGTTAATTTCTAAGATTTTATAAGTGACAACTTGTTTAGCGTATTTGCTCCTAAAAAAAAGTTCTAATCTTATGAAATTTAATTTTAGTAATGATAACCTATCACTTTTTACTTGCATTTTAGTAAAAGAGAGTTTAATATCGTTGTATAAGAAAAGTTTATGAGAGTTAATTTTATTTGTGACAACTTATCCCGTACATTTGAGCTATTTCTATGATTTTATAAGTGACAACTTATCTTAGGTGATATCAAAGTTAATTCCTTTTGTGACAACTTATCCCGTGCATTTGAGTTATTTCTTAGATTTTATAAGTGACAGCTCGCTTAGCGTATTTGCTCCTAAAAAAAACTTGTATGTTGTATGATGTTTAAATTTATTATTGACAACTTATCACTTTTTTCATGCATTTTAGTTAAAGAGTGTTTATTATCGTGTTGTATAATAAACGTTCTGGTATAAATAATCAGCGAAAGAAGATACTTTACATTGAATCTTATTTAATATATCGATAAAAATTATTATTTTATCAATGACAACTCAAAAAAAATTATGATATCAGTGACATCTTGTCTCTTTTATTAGAGTTAATTCCATTTGTGACAATTATCCCGTCCATTTGAGTTATTTATAAGGTTTTATAAGTGACAACTTGTTTAGCGTATTTGCTCCTAAAAAAAAGTTCTAATCTTATGAAATTTAATTTTAGTGATGATAACCTATCACTTTTTACCTGCATTTTAGTTAAAGAGAGTTTAATATCGTTGTATAATCAAAATTTATTAGAGTTAATTTTATTTGTGACAAATTATCCCGTACCTTTGAGCTATTTCTAAGATTTTATAAGTGACAACTTATCTTTTTATCAAAGTTAATTCCTTTTGTGACAACTTATCCCGTGCATTTGAGTTATTTTTTAGATTTTATAAGTGACAACTCGTTTAGCGTATTTGCTCCTAAAAAAAACTTGTCTGTCGTATGAAGTTTAACTTTATTAGTAAGAGTATAGAAAGAGAGTTTAATATCGTTGTATAAGAAAAGTTTATGAGAGTTAATTTTATTTGTGACAACTTATCCCGTACATTTGAGCTATTTCTATGATTTTATAAGTGACAACTTATCTTAGGTGATATCAAAGTTAATTCCTTTTGTGACAACTTATCCCGTGCATTTGAGTTATTTCTTAGATTTTATAAGTGACAGCTCGCTTAGCGTATTTGCTCCTAAAAAAAACTTGTATGTTGTATGATGTTTAAATTTATTATTGACAACTTATCACTTTTTTCATGCATTTAGTTAAAGAGAGTTTAATATCTTTGTATGATAAAAATTATGATATAAATAATACGAATATAGTTATAGTGATATCATGTTTATTTTTGTATACATCATTGAAATAAGATATCCTACATTGAATCTTATTTAATATGTCGATAAAAAATAACGTCTTTATCAATGACCACTCAACAAAAATGATTTTATCTGCGAAGCTTGTCTCTTTTATCAAAGTTATTTCTAAGATTTTATAAGTGACAACGTGTCTAGCGTATTTGTTCCTCACAAAAATTTGTTTTATGTATCAAATTTAACTTTATTAGTGACTTCTTTCACTTTTTTCATGTATTTTATTTAAAGAGAGTTTAATATCGTTATATAATAAAGTAATGGTCTAAATCATAGGAACATCGTTATAGTGATGTGTTTTTTTATATATCAGTGAAAAACGATACTATACATTGACTATTATTTAATATATCGATGAAAAATAATATTTTATCAATGATCACTCAACAAATGTTATTTTATCAATGATAGTTTGTCTCTTTTATTGGAGTTTAATATCATTGTAAAATAAAAGTTATGGTCTAAATCATAGGAACATCGTTATAGTGATGTGTTTTTTTATATATCAGTGAAAAAAGATACTATGCATTGACTATTATTTAATATATCGATGAAAAATAATATTTTATCAATGATCACTCAAAAAATATTATTTTATCAATGACCACTCAACAAAAATTATTTTATCAATGACAGCTTTTCTCTTTTATCTGAGTTAATATCATTTGTGACAACTTATCCCGTGTATTTGAGTTATTTCTAAGATTTTATAAGTGGCAACTTGTGTAGCGTATTTGTTACTAAAATAAACTTGTCTTTTATATCAAATTTAACTTTATTAGCGATTTCTTATCATTTTTTTCATGCATTTTAGTTAAAGAGAATTTAATATCGTTGTAGGATAAAAGTTTATCAGAGATAATTTCATTTGTGAAAACTTATCCCGTACATTTGAGTTATTTCTAATTTTTTTTTTTAGATCCAAATTGTCTTTTTTATTAGAGTTAATTTCATTTGTGACAACTAATCCCGTACATTTGAGTTATTTCTAAGATTTTATAAGTTACAACTCGTTTAGCGTATTTGCTCCAAAAAAAAACTTGTCTGTCGTATGAAGTTTAACTTTATTAGTGACAATTTATCACTTTTTTCATGCATTTTAGTTAAAGAGTGTTTAATATCGTGTTGTATAATAAACGTTTTGGTATAAATAATCAGTGAAAGAAGATACTCTACATTGAATCTTATTTAATATATCGATAAAAAATATTTTTTTTTTTGGTTACTTAATAAAAAATATTATTTTATCCATGACAACATAACAAAAATTATGTTATCAATGACAGCTTGTCTCTTTTATTAGAGTTAATTCCATTTGTGACAATTATCCCGTCCATTTGAGTTATTTATAAGGTTTTATAAGTGACAACTTGTTTAGCGTATTTGCTCCTAAAAAAAAGTTCTAATCTTATGAAATTTAATTTTAGTGATGATAACCTATCACTTTTTACCTGCATTTTAGTTAAAGAGAGTTTAATATCGTTGTATAATCAAAATTTATTAGAGTTAATTTTATTTGTGACAAATTATCCCGTACCTTTGAGCTATTTCTAAGATTTTATAAGTGACAACTTATCTTTTTATCAAAGTTAATTCCTTTTGTGACAACTTATCCCGTGCATTTGAGTTATTTTTTAGATTTTATAAGTGACAACTCGTTTAGCGTATTTGCTCCTAAAAAAAACTTGTCTGTCGTATGAAGTTTAACTTTATTAGTGACAACTTATCATTTATTTTTTCATGCATTTTAGTAAAAGAGAGTTTAATATAGTTATATAATAAAAGTTTATGTGAGTTAATTTTATTTGTGACAACTTATCCAGTACATTTGAGTTATTTCAAAGATTTTATAAGTGACAACTTGTCTTTTTTATCACAGTTAATTTCATTTGTGACAACTTATATTATACATTAGAGATATTTATAAGATTTTATAAGTGACAACTTGTTTAGTGTATTTGCTCCTAAAAAAAACTTGTCTACTGTATGAAATTTAACTTTATTAATGAAAACTTATCACTTTTTTCATGCATTTAAGTTAAAAAGAGTTTTATATTGTTATATAATAAAAGTTTATTAGAGTTAATTTCATTTGTGAAAACTTTTTTTCTTTTGAACAATTCATTTGTGAAAACTTATCCCGTACATTTAAGTTATTTCGAAAATTTTATAAGTGACAACCTGTCTTTTTTATCAGAGTTAATTCCATTTGTGACAACTGATCTCGTACATTTGAGTTATTTCTAAGATTTTATAAGTGACAAATCGCTTAGCGTATTTTCTACTAAAAAAAACTTGTCTGCCGTATGATGTTTAACTTTATTAGTGACAACTTATCACTTTTTTCATGCATTTAGTTAAAGAGAGTTTAATATCTTTGTATGATAAAAATTATGGTTAAAATAATACGAATATAGTTATAGTGATATCATGTTTATTTTTTTATACATCATTGAAAGAAGATACTCTACATTGAATCTTATTTAATATGTCGATAAAAAATAACGTCCTTATCAATGACCACTCAACAAAAATTATTTTATCAGCGAAACTTGTCTCTTTTATCAAAGTTATGTCCATTTGTAACAACTTATCGCGTCTATTTGAGTTATTTCTAAGATTTTATAAGTGACAACTTGTATAGTGTATTTGCTCCTAAACTAAACTTGTTTTAGGTATAAAACTTAACTTTATCAGTGACAACTTATCAATTTTTCATGCATGTTAGTTAAAGAGAATTTAACATCGTTGTATAATAAAAGTTTATCAGAGATAATTTCATTTGTGAAAACTTATCCCGTACATTTGAGTTATTTCTAAGATTTTATAAGATCCAAATTGTCTTTTTTATCAGAGTTAAATTTATTTGTGAAAAATTATCCCGAGCATTTGATTTATTTCTAAGATTTTATAAGTGACGACTTGTGTATCGTATTTGCTCCTAAAAATAACTTGTATTATGTATGAAATTTATATTTATTAGTGACAACTGACAACTTATCACCTTTTTAATGCATTTTAGTTAAACAGAGCTTAATATCGTTGTATAATAAAATTATGGTATAAATAATAGGAACTTTGTTATAGTGATATCACATTTTTTTATATATCAATAAAAGAAGATACTCTACATTGAATATTATATAATATATCGATAAAAAATATTATTTAATCAATGACCACTCAACATAAATTATTTTATCAGTGACAACTTGTCTTTTTAACAGAGTTAATTTCATTTGTGACAACTTATCCCGTTCATTTGAGTTATTTATTTTATAAGTGACAATTTGTTTACCGTATTTGCTCCTAAAAAAAACTTAACTTCTTTATGAAATTTAACTTTATTAGTGACAATTTATCAGTTTTGTCATGCATAAATTACAAAGAGAGTTTAATATCGTTGTATAAAAAAATTTATGGTCTAAATAATACAAACATTGTTATAGTGATATAATTTTTTTATTATATATCAGTGAAAGAAGATACTCTACATTGAATATTATATAATATATCTATGAAAAATAAGATTTTATCAATGACCACTCAACAAAAATTATTTTATCCGTGAAAACTTGTCTATTTTATCGGATTTAATTTAATTTATGCCGACTTATCCCGTGCATTTGAGTTATTTATAAATTTTTATTAATGACAACTTGTCTAGCGTATTTGCTCAGAAAAAAAACTTGTCTTATGTATGAAATTTAACTTTATTAGTGACAACTTATCACTTTTTTCATGCACAAATTATAAAGAGAGTTTAATATCATTGTATAATAAAAGTTATTGTCTAAATATTAGGAACATTGTTGTACTGATATAATTTTTTTTATATAAACATATGTGCGACCACTTGTCTCTTTTGTCAGAGTTAAATTTATTTGTGAAAACTTATCCCGGGCATTTGATTTATTTCTAAGATTTTATAAGTGACCTCTTGTCTAGCGTATTTGCTCCTAAAAGTAACTTGTCTTATGTATGAAATTTATATTTATTAGTGACAACCAACAACTTATCACTTTTTTTAATGCATTTTAGTTAAAGAGAGCTTAATATCGGTGTATAATAAAATTATGGTATAAATAACAGGAACTTCGTTATAGTGATATCACATTTTTTTATATATCAATAAAAGTACATTGAATATTTTATTATATATCGATAAAAAAGATTATTTAATCAATGACCACTCAACATAGATTATTTTATCAGTGACAACTTGTCTTTTTAACATAGTTAATTTCATTTGTGACAACTTATCCCTTTCATTTGATTTATTTATTTTATAAGTGACAATTTGTTTAGCGTATTTGCTCCTTAAAAAGACTTATCTTCTTTATGAAATTTAACTTTATTAGTGACAACTTATCATTTTTTTCATGCATAAATTACAAAGAGAGTTCAATATCGTTGTATAAAAAAAGTTATGGTCTAAATAGTAGGAACATTGTTATAGTGATATAATTTTTTTTATATATCAGTGAAAGAAGATACTCTACATTGAATATTATGTAATATATCTATGAAAAATAAGATTTTATCAATGACCACTCAACAAAAATTATTTTATCCGTGAAAAGTTGTCTATTTTATCGGAGTTAATTTCATTTGTGACAACTTATCCTGTGCATTTGAGTTATTTATAAATTTTTATTAATGACAACTTGTCTAACGTATTTGCTCCTTAAAAAAACTTGTCTTATGTATGCAATTTAACTTTATTATTGACAACTTATCACTTTTTTCATGCATTTTAGTTAAAGAGAGTTTAATATCGTGGTACAAAAAAAGTGATGGTATAAATAATAGGAACATCATTATAGCGATATCATGTTTTTTATATATTAGCGAAAGAAGATACTCTACATTGAATCTTATTGAATGTATCAATGAAGAATATTATTTTATCAATGACCACTCAACAAAAATTATTTTATCAGTGACAACTTGTCTTTTTTGTCAGAGTTATTTTCATTTGTGACAACTTATCCCATGCATTTGAGTTATTTCTAAGATTTTATAAGTGACAATTTGTTTAGGGTATTTGCTCCTCGAAAAAACTTGTCTTTTGTATGAAATTTAACTTTTTTTGTGACAACTTATCATTTTTTCATGAATAAATGATAAAGAGAGTTTAATATCGTTGTATAAAAAAAGTGATGGTATAAATAATAGGAGCTTCGTTTTAGTGTATCACTTTTTTATATATCAATAAAAGAAGATACTCTATATTGAATATTATATAATATATCGATGAAAAATATTTTTATCAATGACCACTCAACAAAAATTATTTTATCAGTGACAACTTGTCTATTTTATCGCAGTTAATTTTATTTGTGAAAACTTATCCCGTGCATTTGTGTTATTAGTAAGATTTTATAACTGACAACTTGTCTAGCGTATTTCTCCTTAAAAAAACTTGTTTTATGTATGAAATTTAACTTTATTATTGATAACTAATTACTTTTTTCATGTATTTTAGTTAAAGAGAGTTTAATATCGTTGTATAATAGAATTTATGGTATAAATAATAGAAACATCATTATAGTGATTTCATGTTTTTTTTATATATCAGTAAAGAAGATACGTTACATTAAATATTATTTAATATAGGGTTAATTAAGTTTTTAGTCCCTATAAATATTCACAGTTTTGTTTTTAGTCCCTATAAAATAAAATCACATTTTTTAGTCCCTGTGACTTTTTTCTTAAGCATTTTAGGGACTAAAAATGCTGATGGAAAAATTTTATAGGGACTAAACATGCGGATGGAAAATTTTATAGGGACTAAAAATGTTGATGGAAAATTTTATAGGGACTAAAAAGTGTGATTTTATTTTGTAGGGACTAAAAACAAAATTCTGAATATTTATAAGGACCATTTACTTAATTAACCCTTTAATATATCGATAAAAAAATATTGTTTTATCAATGAACATTCAACAAAAATAATTTAATCAATAACAGCTTGTCTCTTTTATTAGAGTTAATTAATTTGTGACAACTTATCCCATGCATTTTAGTTATTTCTAGAATTTTATAAGTAACAACTTATCTAGCGTATTTGCTCTGAAAATAAACTTGTCTTCTGAATGAAATTTAACTTTATTAGTGACAATTTATCACTTTTTTCATGTATTTTAGTTAAAGAGTTTAATATCGTTGTACCATAAAAGTTATTGTGTAAATAATAGGAACTTCGTGTTAGTGATATCATCTTATATATATATATATATATATATATATATATATATATATATATATATATATATATATATATATATATATATCAGTTAAAGAGGATACTCTATGTTGAATATTATATAATGTATCGATTAAAAACTTTATTTTTTTATTGATCACTCAACAAAAATTATTTTATCAACGACAGTTTGTCTCTTTTATCAGAGTTAATTTCATTTGTGACGACTTATCCCAAGTATTTAAGTGATTTTTAAAATTTTATAAGTGACAACCTGTCTAGCGTATTTGCTCCTCAAATAAGAGGTTTACTAAATTTGGGAGTAAATTTCTTAGTTGAAGTATCTCTACTAATGTTAGATGTACCACCAATTTTTTTCTCTTCTAATACTTGTTTTCTTTTGTCTCTTAATCTTAATATGTTGTTGAGTAAGCTGAAGGTGATCCATTAGATTGGTTGATGGCAGAATTTGTGTGTTTATAACAGTGTGTTGTTTTGAGTTTCTAACACCATTTGTTTGTAATCGAAATTTAGTTGAGACAAATAATTTTCATTGGTTCCCAAAAAATGGTACTCATTACTATTCTAGATTAGGTAGTATATGATAGACTTTGATTAGACAGAACTATTCAAAGTTGGTCAATTGATAATGCTATTTTTATTAATATAATTGTTACAGGTACTGTTTCTTACATTGTCCAATGTCATGATTTGTCTAACACATGTTTTGACTTGCATTTGAATACATAGTTACAACCCAGTTGACATAGTTAATTTCCTTAGTTAACAGCCCATGGTTTCTTAAGGGTAGTGAGTTGGTCTATTAGTTTTTATGTTGGTCACACGCTTCTGCTCATGAGTTGCTCTATTGGCATTTCTCCAACTTAAATGAGTAGTTTCCAACGTACATAAATTTGATATTCATTAATAAATTGCCTTTAATGTATTAATCAATAATTGGAGAGTTATATGAAATTCTGCCTTGTGTTACATAAATTTTCTTGTGACGATTACATCTACTTCATAAAATCCATTTTTGCTTGTTAAAAAAAACAAAAAAACAAAGATTCTCTGCTTAAATATAATTTAATATATCGGTGACAAATATTATTTTATCAATGTTCTCCTAAAAATATTATTTTATCAATGACAACTTATCTCGTGAATTAGAGTGAATTTCCTAATTAAAGAGTTTAATATCACTTTTTTCATGTATTTTAGTTAAAGAGTTTAATATCGTTGTCTAGTAAGATTTTATAATTTTTATCAGTGACAACTTCTTTCGTGCTTAATAGTTCAATTAATCAATGTAAACTTCTTCCATCCATTTTTAATTATTTTTTAAATTTTAATCAATGTCAATTTCTTTCATACATTTTAGTTAACGATGGTTTAATGACATTGTGTAATCAAAGTTATGGTATAAAAATAGGAACACCATTATAGTGATATCATATTTTTATACATATCAGTGAAATATATCAAAGATAAATATTATTTTATCAATGGCCTCTCAATAAAAATTATTTTATCAATGAGAACTTGTCTCATTTATCAGAATTGATTTCATTAGTGACGAATTGTATTAGTGAAAACATGCAAGTTCATGATAGTTTAATTGTATAAATCTCAAATAATGACACCCATTGCAAATAATTTTTTTAATAAATTGATTAAGGATCCACATTTTTTAGAGTTGGATCGGTTAAAAATATACAATTAATTTTTGAAATACATCTCCCTTTTTAATTTTGACTAAGTGATCACAACCATTGATTTTTTTTTTTGGCTAAGCAAGTAGAGAGGACACGCATCAAGAGGAAACACAGACATCACAACCATTGATTAAGAGTACCAATAATATTTAAAGTTTAATGGTAATGAGTTGACGGTCGAAAAATAATTTTACACGTACAACCAATTAAAACATTTTTTTAAGAGAACCAATTAAGTAACTTAGAGCATGATTATCGGTGCTTTTGCACCGTGGTATAACTGCCACAAATGAAATTGTGTCAGGAAACCTCTGTTATTTGGCAAAAAAGCAAGTAGTAAAACCAACCATGGTGGCAATGCATTACCACCGTTCCATTCCAGAATTTGTCAGAACTTTTGTATTGCTTTTGAGTTCTTTTTATTTTAATTACTTATTTTAATGTAAAATATAATTTAAAGTATATTGTAGGTGTAAGATAAGTGGGACCCATTTTAGAGTTTTAGAGGAGTGGTATGGATATTTAGAAAATATAGTTGAGTGGTTTAAATAATTGAAAAGTGTAAAGTAATATAATATATTATGTGGGTCCCATTTATACCACTCATTTGGGTGGCATGGATGTGGATGCTCTTACATCTAATTGTAAATACTCATATCAATTTTTTCACATTTTTTTCTCAAAGATCAGCCATTTAATTTTAGAATTTAATAACAATTGAATGTATTGTACAACAATTGAATGTATTGTACAACATAGGCTACCAGTTTTCATTTTTTTTTTCTTTTCGGTAATCCAACTTTTAAGTTTTATAATTTATCTCTCCCACCCTTTATTATTATTATTATTTTTAGACAAATGCTCATTTGTTAATTTTATTCTCTCTCTTCATCAAAGGAATTTGAGAAGCTCTCCTCTTCTAACAAACCCTAGCCGCCGGATTACTGTTCACAACCTCCATGATTAATTTCCGGCTGCCTTTGGCTGAACCACACTCATAATCTTGCCCTATTCTTTATCATCTATCATTCAGATCAAATAGATTTGTAAACTTCTCAACTACCACCTTCTTGGCTAGATCTCGGCCAACATAGACAACCTTTTGAAAAATCAATACCATAAAAAGACTCTCCTCCAACTCCTCTACAAAACCCACAAAAAAGATCATAATTTGAAACACTTTCCCCGTCGACCTCCACACCAGAAATTGCGACCTCCGCGCCTGAAATTGCAACCGCCGCTGTTATGGTATGAAACTGGGTTGGTGTCTTCATCAAGGTCAAGTTCTTTACATCTTATGTTTCCATTACATGCAACAACAACAACAGTTAAAAGATGAAATTGGATCTGATTCTCTTGTATTTTGAAAAGATGTAAGAATTTCTTATGTAGATCAAATAATCTTTTTCTATTGATGTTTTTTGACAATCCTTCTACTGGATTTTGATAAAAAAAATATATTTTTTCTGAAAATCCCAAATTTCGTTTCCAGCAAAAATGAAGACTTTTTTTTTCTTCCATAATATCAATAGAAAAACCATTTTTTCTGCAAATTTTGTTTTTTTTGACGTTGTTACAGAATGATGTAAACAGAAGAATTCTCTTTCTTTCTCTCTGTTTTTTTTTTTCTAAGTCTAAATGAGGACTGTTCTTTTTAGAATATATAAAGAATTTTCTCTTTCACAGTTGAATAATAAAAAAAACTCACATGTTGAATAATAAAAAATCACAGATCTGTGTATTTTAATAGCTTAATAGCAACAGGTTGTAAAAACAAATTAATGGAAGTGAAAATTGTAGACACAATTTACATCAGACAAAATTGTTGTCTATTTTGATGTTTGTACTCATCTTTATTTTCTTTTTCTTGTTCTTAATCCTTCATGGTTGTTTTTCATTTTTATTTATAAGCTATTTTTTTCTTATACAAAATAGTATAAACTTTATTTTTACTCAATTTTTTTTCTTTCAAAAATAATAATAAACTAAAGGAAGATTATGTAAGTTTAGAAGTATTTGAAAAAGATTGAACAAACACCATTGATACAAAATAGTATAAACTTTATTTTTACTCAATTTTTTTTCTTTCAAAAATAATAATAAACTAAAGGAAGATTATGCAAGTTTATAAGTATTTGAAAAAGATTGAACAAACACCATTGAATCATTGATACATTCGTTTTAGGTGATACATCCATTGAATCACCTTTCCTATCCATACTTACACATTTAAGTTTGTTGTTCTCCATCTTTGTTTTCTTTTTTCCCTTTTTTCTCTTTTCTTTGTTTGTAGTTTGATAAAGAGAAATGAACTCCATTCAACTTTCCTGCAACATTTCTAGATCAAAAAATTGTAGTTGAATGTAAATACAAATATTGAAAAGGTACATGTTAGATAAAGAAAAGAGAAAAGAGTAAATTTTAGACACTTTAAACATCAAATGAACTTGTAGATCTGAAAAGTTGTTCATAATATTTTTTTTGCAACACTTCAAGTTTCCTGCAAAATCCAATTGAAGAGAAGGTAAAGATTAGAAAGTTTGGAAAGAAAAGGACATCAAGAAGAAGAAGAAAGAAGAGTTGTTGTTGTTGTTACCTTACATTTCGTTTCATTTCCTGCAAAATAAGAAATAGATTATTAAACATTAAACATAGATAAGAAAAAGTGAGAGAGAAGAAAAATGAAAGAAGATATCTAATGAAAGAAGAGATCCGTAGAAGTATTAACTTTTATAGAAAAGGGTATTGAAATTTGAAATTCAAATGTAAGAATTTGCCCCCCAAAATGACCTTTCTCTTCATAAAGCAAATTTGAAAATACCAGATGCCATATGTCAAGCAGAAGAGCTGTCCACTTGTCAAGCAAAGCCGCTGCCAAATGGCACTCACACACGCTGCCAGAGGTCAAGCTGTGGTTGAGCGTGCACTACTTTCTTATATTATAGTAGATGTAAGAATGACCCAACATAAACATTGTTCACATTTTTTAACTCGAGATCCAAAGACAAATACACTTTTAAATGTCCGTAGTAGTACGTCAGTAGTTTTATTTTTTCCTTTTTTATCAAATAGTTTAATGTTAGAATTCATTTTTTAAAAGAGAAATGATATTTTGACAACCACTTTTTGACAACTTTTGGACAACTTTCTCTCTCATACTCACATGATGTTGTTATTCTCTCTCTTCCTTTTTCTCTCTCCATTGTTTTTGACCAATAAGAAGTGAGAAAAACAAGGTTGTCAACAAAGTTGTCATCAAATGGATGTCAAAATATCATTACTCTATCCAAAAAGGGTAGCATCAATTTTTGAGTAAGGAGATCAAGATCTTTATTCCTCAACAACATGATATTTGTCGTTAAAGACATTATTTAAAGCAGTCATAGTCTAACGTCCTTCTTGTCTTTTAAGACATACAATGAATATGAATTTACTTACAACTTCATGGTAGTTGCCACCAACACCAAATCAATCATCCTTCACCACATTCCATTCCCCGAAATTTCCCATTTCCCATTTCCATAAATCATCATAAAACCCCATTCTCAACATTCATTCATTTCTCACATTCACTTCATCTTCTTCAAAATCAATTCAACATGGCAAAGCAACTAGAACCATGGCACGACCTCGCCGGCAAAGTTGTCCTTGTCACCGGCGCATCAGCAGGGATCGGACGTGATTTCTGCCTTGATCTGGCTCGTGCTGGATGTCTTGTAATCGCGGCGGCTCGTCGTGTAGATCGTTTACAGTCATTGTGTGATGAAATCAATGGAAAGGAGGGAAGTCTCCGTGCAGTTGCGGTGGAGCTTGATGTGGCGGCTGATGGTGGAGCTATAGAGAAGTATGTGCAGAAGGCGTGGGAGGCTTTTGGACATATTGATGCGTTGATCAATAATGCCGGTGTTAGAGGTAATTTGAATTTTAACGTTTAAATCTACCAAGTACGAACACTCTTTAGATTAGACGTGTCTAACACCAATACGACACTCACTGATACATATAATTATACCGGATTATATGATTTTCTCGAATTATTAGTGATATCAGCATGTCAGTGTCCATGTCGTGTCTAATATTTGTAGCAAGTCAGTGTCCATGTCGTGTCTAATATCTATGTGCATGCTTTATAGATTTCGATGATGTTTACGTTGATTAATTTATATTTAAATATGATTTTGTTTCACTAAATTAATTTTTTTTTGTCACAAAAATATTGTTGTTTTTTAGTTGATTCAAAAAGTTGATGATGGCTCTTGTTGAAGAAAAAATAAAGTTTATGATGATTTATTGTTTGTGTGAAGGAATCGTTCTTTATTTGAGATGTGGTACCAAGCGGTGCAATATTGAAAAGGGAAAAAAATGTGTGACACAAAATAAAAGTTATTAAAGTTTATACTATTTTCTTTTTTGAATCATAAAGTTTAATACTACTTTTTTTTAATCATAAGTTTATACTACTTTGTCCCCTACATACGTAGCAAAACTCTGTTTTTATTTTCTTTCAAAAAAAAAAACTCTGTTTTTATTTTTTTCTTTCTAAATTACTTTTTTGTCCAATATTTCACTTTAATACCTTAAAAAATATTAGTTTTATTGTGATTCGCTATCGGTGTTGAACACTTTGGGTTCTTGAATTTATTTCATTTTATTTTGATCATTTAAATTTTAAACATTAGTCACTTTGGTATGATAAATTACAAACGCTAGACATTTTAATCCCTTATATTATAAGTATTAGACTATTTGATCCCTTAAGTTACTAGCATGTATATTTACAAAAAGGATCATAGTGTCTAACATTTACAACTTGATGAACTAAAGGGTCCAATATTTTCAAGTTAGGATCAAAGTATCTAATGTTGATAAATTAAGGTACCAAAATGGAATCAAAAGCACTTATGGGATTAAATTGTCTAATGTTTGTAACTCAGAGATCAAAGTGAAACGGAAAAAACTTAAATGCTAAATAAAACTTAAAAAATATTTCGAAGAACCAAAAATATATACTACTATAATTTAGCACTTTTCTTCGAATGATTGGTTAAATTCAGCAAAAACTTAAAGAACAAAAGTGTATGAAAAAAATATTGTAAGGTAATCAAAAGTAAAGTATTTCAAGCGTTTTTTATAAATAAGTTGTTTATATAGTCCAAGATAAAAGCATAAGATTAAACTATTTTCAAAAAATAATTTTTAAGTTGCTTCTGTAAGTTATTATAATTTTTTAAAATATAAGGCACCAACAGTTGATGCATCCACCATAAGCTATATCATCCAAAGTGACTGAAAGTGACTAATTGTAAAATAAAATATATAAAGATTGACCTTTCTCGACATATTTTATGCTCTCCACACCTCAATCAGAGGTTGAACCTTTGACCACATACACTTAAAATTATTAATAAATTTTTAACGTTTTTGATTTATTGTTGTGTTGTGTAGGAAATGTGAGTTCACCCTTGGAATTGACTGAGGAGGAATGGAACAATGTGTTTAAAACAAATATAAATGGTACATGGTTGGTGTCAAAATATGTATGCAAACTCATGCGTGATTCAAAGAGGAAAGGATCAATTATCAATATCTCTTCAATTGCTGGCATAGAGAGGGGGCAATTGCCCGGTGGAACTGCATATGCTTGTTCAAAGGCAGGTGTCAATATGCTCACAAAGGTAATTAGTCTTCAAATCAATTTTATAAATTAGACAGCCTATTTTCAATTTTATCTTTGTATTTTAAATTTGTTTTCATGTGACTTGGTGCAACTTGTAAAGTTATCGTCACATGACTGAAATGTTACGGGTTAAAGTTTTGGAAATAGTCTTGTGTAAAAAACTTTGTAAGGGTTTTCGGAATAGAGAATGTGATAAATGGATAATTGCAAATTGAATGTCAAATTAAACATTAATCCAAGGTTCCTTCATTTTAGGATCATTAGTCACGTGTCAATTTGCATCAACCAATTATGATATGACAAGTGTATTTCATATGCTATTTTGAATCATAACAAAAATATGGTAAAGTTGCGTACAATACACCAAATAATGGAACTTTTTTCCAGAATTTTTTTTCAGACCGTATATATACAGAAACTTTAGTGTATGGGGTTGTTGCCCTTTATTCTAATACTACTATTTGTTTTCTTTGGATGCCTTTTGGTCTTTTCAAGAAATTGGTAAAATGAAGAAGCTCACGGCCTTAATTCTTCTTGCCATGTGTGATGAATGAGATTATTTTAAGAGAAATGATATTTGTACAGCCATTTTATTACAATTTTTTGACAACTTTATCTTTCATATTCACATTATATCCTTATTCTCTCTCTTCATTTATCTCGCTCTATTGTTTTGGACCAATAAAAGAAAGAAAGTGAAAGTTATCATCAAAGTTGTCACAAATAGTTGTACATATATCATTACTTTTCTTTTAATAAAGTTGTGAATATTCATCAATTAAAATAATGTGTCAGAATTTAAATAATTAAGCAAAGACATACTGACATTGGTTAGTATTTTTGTAATAAAAATTGACAGGTGATGGCATTGGAATTGGGGGCACACAAAATAAGAGTGAATTCAATATCACCAGGACTTTTCAAATCTGAAATTACTGAAAATTTGATGAAGAAAGATTGGCTAAACAATGTAGCCATGAGAACAGTGCCATTAAGAGAATGGGGCACTTCAAATCCAGCATTAACATCAATTGCTCGCTACTTAATTCATGATTCTTCTGAATATGTGACGGGAAATATATTTATTGCTGATGCTGGTGCTACCTTACCAGGCTTTCCTATTTATTCCTCACTATGAATACTTGATATGATACACTTTGCAATGGCAAAAAATATTATGAGTGAAACTTGGTTTCACCATTTTTTTCCTGAACATGAGTTAAGATGTTCTCATGGTTACTAATCTACAGGAAATATGTTATTTTTGCTCTTCTCATTGCATTATTAATTACAATTGATGTATAAGATGGGACATTGTTTATGAGAATTTTTGAAAAGAAATGGATAATTGTGATTTTTGTGTCAATTTTAGAATAGATCAAAATTATATATAAGAGCTCAACTGTGATTTATATATAACTCATTTTCAGCTAATCAGAATCATCACCTAACAACCTTCATGAACTCCTATGATGCTACTCATAAAATATAAGAATTGAATTCCATGCTGTAACTGCATGAAACTGGCGGTGTGAATTGGACCGTCTGATCTCAAATAATGGCGGTGTGACCACAGGAGATCTAGATCCTAAAATATTGAGGTTACAACTATATATATATATATATATATATATATATATATATATATATATATATATATATATATATATAGGGTTTTGTTACAAACCCCCCTTTGGTGGTGTCTTTTAACAAGTCACACCTTAAGGTGTGATTTTCACTTTTTAGTTATAATTTTGTTAAAAGACACCTTCATAAAAGTAAGTTGGTGTCTTTTCGCAAATGCTCACAGAGTAACTTGATAAAAGACACTTCATAAAATGTGTCTTCTATCATAACCCATATATATATATATATAGAGGCCATATCAAGTGAGAGGAGGTTTTATTGTGAGAGATGAGAGGCTTAAATCATGACCCTTGGATTAATCTTTACTGTAGTGCTTATTTTCTATACTTGCAGCGTAGTATCTTTTCAGCTTCTTCCTCCATCCATCATTCCAGTCCGCGTCTTCTCTCATCACTTAAGAAAAAATTACAGAAATATTTCTTTCGATCTAATTACTCTTTTCAAGTTCTATAGTGATGTATTAACACTATTATTATTTTTATATAAAAGATTCACTGTTTTGGAATCAAACTACTAAAGAATTATTCAAAATTGGGATAGAATTTGGAATTAAACAAAGTTAATGACTTGGTTATATTCAACGTTCAATTCTAAATTGAAACCTGTAAAGATTACTTGAGCACAAATGAGAAACATGAAGAATTGAAAAAAGAAGGATAATTCAATCCCTAATTGTAAAGATGGAATAATTTGGAAAATCACCAAATTGTCTCACGGTGGCATTGAGATAAGCGGTGGAAGAAGCCAAGAAGAGGATTGAGAACTTTCTTCACTGTTGTGAGTTGCCACTTGCGATGCGATAAAGCGGTGAAGGAAGGAGATGACAGAATGGGAATTGGGAGAAACTGAGAAAAAAGGATATTCGCGTACGGAAAAGAGAGACATGTACAAATTTGATCTGATCCGTTGATGTTAATCCAAAGGTCATAATTTAACCCTCTCATCTCTCACAATAAAAACCCTCTCATTTGATATGCCCTATATATAATACAGCTCTTAATACAGCTCTTTGCTCTTCTGGGAAAACTAATACAGTTAAATGCATGCGAGTTATACTTGTAATTAAAGAGTTAGTTTCAATTTCGAAACTGAAATAATTTCTAGGTACAAAATTAATGATATAAATACTAAAACTTATAAACATGATTTCATTTATGATAAACTTAAAACTTACAATAATAGAAAGTTTTACAAACTTTAAAACTTGGAACTTAAAAAACTTAAACTTACAAGAGATTCAGAGCTCAGGGATCTAAGAATGCTTGCAGAGGATTATGCTTGCAAACTTCGAATGCCTTTGCAACTGAAAGACTTTCCTAATATATAGGCTAGAGTGAAGTCCGGACTTCAAAATTATACACCGGATTTGAAAATATAATACATGGCCGACACTGGTAAAACAAATAACGTGGCCGACAAAGTTATTTGGCTAAATAGTAAAACATAATGGTCGACATGACCTGTAATCAATACAAAACGACAACTAACTTTTAATAAAGCAAAAGTAATATTCGCAACAATAATTATGACCAGCTTTAATCAATAATTCCATAGCAATCGTCTTCATTTTCTTGTAATTGTTCTTCTGTGGCTGATTCACTGTCACTTCCAGACACAGTAGACATCGCTTCATGTAATTTTTCTAAGAATTTATTAGGATCAGAAGTAGATGATAGTGAAGCAATTAATTTTGATTTAGTAGCTAGAAATGCAGATTCTTCTGGGACAGATACTCCTCTACATTTGTTGGGGTTAGCTTTAAACCATTCATCTAATACCTTGGTGTTTAAAAGGGCTGGATTGAACTTAACCCACCATTTAATTCTAATTTTCTTTACTAACTCTTGTCCAGTACATTCGGGCCAAATTTGCTGGGTGGCAAAGGACCACGCGGTAATCCAGGTAATTCCAAAAACAGCACAAAAAGCCAAAAGACTTTTATGTTTGGGGCAAGTAGTTGCTTGTGAGAATCGCTCATAAGCTGATAGGGCATAATCAGGTAATATGGTTTTGTTAAGACCATAAACCTCAAACCATTGTACGAACCAATTGGGGAAGGATAATGAGATATTCTTGTTAAACCAAATAAACCAGGTATGTTCAAATGGTAGCAAGTGTAAGAAGGAACTCCAAGCATCCATATAATCAAAGTAATTGTAATGTTGTGGAGAAAAAACCCTAGAAAAGGATTTTTTAGTGTAAGGAGCCATTCCCCAATCTGATGGAGATAAGACTTTATTAATTTTGAATTTAGAAAATTTTATAGATGAATTCTCTTTTTGATGAGTCAGAATAATAGAGTCTGAATCAACTAAAATGAATTCATAATATTCTCTAGTTTTTGATAAATCTTTTGGTAGAAACCAAAAGCCTGGTGGAAAAATTTTTGAAGTAATTTGTAATAATGATGACCCTTCAGGGCAGTAATGAGATTCCAAAGGAATAATTGGCAGAGCAATATCTTTTGTAATAAAATTAGTCCTCTCCAAAGGAGGAGGAGAATAATAAGCTAATGGTGACCCAGATGACTTTTGTGAAGTCGTAATTCTCTGATTAAACTGTGATGGTGCGACCAGCACAGTTTGGGCTCCAGTTCCGGAGGAGGAACTAGGAGAAGAAATTTTTGATATGTAGGTAGGAGATGATCCTACTACAATCTGTTTATCTGCGGAGGGTAATGGAGGGCCATAAGAATCTTTTCTGGAGGTTTTATCTTTTGAACTCATGTTTTTCCCTGCAAGAATTCTCTTGTTAAAAAATCTGGTAAAGCGTTTTTAGTACCTTCAATATGCATAATTTCAAAATCAAAACATGCAAGTAATGCTTGCCATCTGGCAAAAATATGTTTAGAAACTAAATTTTTAACATCCTTTTGCAAAACACTTTTTGCTGATTTACAATCAGTTTTTAATACAAACGGTTTTGAAAATAGATCATCTTGAAATTTCATAATACATAAAACAATAGCTAAGATTTCTTTTTTAATAGTACTATAATTCAATTGAGGTCCAGTCCAAGTTCCGGAATAAAATCTAACAACTTGTTCCTTTTCTGAACTGGGTAAGACTTGCTTTAATATACCCCCAAATCCTAAATCTGAAGCATCGGTTTCTACTATTAGACTAGCATTAGGACAGGGAATCCCTAGACAAGGTAATCTTTTAACAATTTTCTTAAGATTAATAATACTAGTGGTCATGGTATCATCCCAAGCTGGAGGATTTTTCTTAAGTCTTTTAAATAAGGGGCCGCAAATAATTCTAAGATTGGGTATGAAATCAGACACATAATTAAGACATCCCAAAAATCTTTGTAATTGAGTTTTGTCGACGATCTTATCGGGGAATTTTGTGACAAATTCTAATGATCTACTAATAGGTGAATACATCTAAATATTCTTGTATTTCTTTTTTACAATAATTTAATTGTTGTTCACTCATATGTATAGGTCTAGCTTTAGTAGGTATATTAATTTCTTTAAAATTAGGTTCATAGGGTAGAGATACCGTATGTACTTTTCTTTTCCAGAAAGCGTTAGGTTGATCTGAACACAGATGTTTAATAAATTTTTCTTGTATATTTTTAATTATATCTTGAATCTTTTTAGATTCTAATTGTTCATCTATCCGTTTATAATGAATTTCTTTATTTATAAAATTAATTTGTTTTCTTTTTAAATCTATTTGATTTAATGCAGAAATATTATTTCTTTTTACTGAATTGATATCTTTTATTTTAGGTTGATGTATAAATTCAAATTTTACGGTTCTTCCTAAAGCTTCAGTAATTATTTCTTTGTCATTAACCATAAACGGATATAATAAAGTTAAAAAGGGTGTTCCTAAAATTATATTCTCTTTCATATCTTTAACTAATAAAAATGAAGTTTTATAACATATTTGGTCTTTACAAATTTTTGCATTAGACAATTTATATGCCACCTGCAATCTAGCCCCATTAGCCCCCGCAAGAACTTCCTTAGTTTTTTCGTAATATTGGGTAGGAATTAATCCTTCTTGAATACAATTTAAATCCGCACCAGAATCTATTAATGCATCTAATACATATGTATGATCATGGACTATTAATTCTATTTTAACGTGCCATTTATGGGATATAATTCTAGCGATATTGGCTATGTATCCTTCTTCATTTTTATTTTTAAATGAATTGGAGGTTTCTCCTTTCTGTTGTTGAGATAATATATAATGTCCTTGTAATTCTAAGAATTTTAATTCTAAATCATCACTTCTTTGCTTAAAATAGTTATCTGCTTCCTTTAATTGCTTAATTTCGTTTTTTAGGACTTTTATTTCTTCATTCAAATCTTTAATAGTAACCTCCTTAGGGGCTTCAAACATTTTCATAATTTCCTTAAATTCTATTTTGTGCACATCATTTTTATGAATATTATTGTCTTCTATAATATCTTTAATTTGTTTCATAAAAGCGGTTTTATTTTCAGAATCTTCCATTTTATCTAGAATAGTAATTAATTTATCAGCTTGACTATTAGTAAGTACATTAATCGTTTTAATACAATTATTACAATTACAAAAATCTAAACCAGAACATTCTTCTTCTGGTCGATCTTGAATGTTATCTTCCCAGGATTCTAATTGATTAAGATCTTCGAAATCAGATAGGGAGTTATTAGAATCCTTTTCTGAGGAATATTCTCCTACCGATTCTTCTTTATCAGATTCTAACATTAATTTTTGTAAAGTATTAACCAGACTTTCTTTTAATTCTTCTGAAATATCTAAGCTACTAATTTGCTTAATTTCTTTAACTCTACATTTATTAGAATAATGCCCAAATTTTCCACATTTATAACATTGAACCTCTTTAGTATTTTTAGATGATTTATGAGGTTTTTTGTAATTTTTTCCCGAACTTTTCTTGTTACTTTTATAATAATCTTGATTATCCTTCTCTTTAATAGTTTTGTAATGTTTGTGTTTATGAGAACTCCTTCTTTTAGAATTAGAGTTTTCTTTAGTTTTCTTACTGCTAGGGGCTCTTAAAGGAGGGGCCCCATATTGTTCGCAAAATGATCCCATTTCGCGTCTATTACTTCCTAATTCACTCTTAATTTTTCTTTGTATTTTAAAGTCGGTGCAAACCTGCATACCGGTTTCTATAACGTAATTAGAAATTTCTCCTAAAGTTAAATTATCATAAGGGATAGTCCCATTATAGGCTCTCTTAAGGTTTTCTTTTACTTTATCTGCAAATAATCTAGGTAATCCACCTATAAATCTTTCTTTCCAGTATGACATACCTCCGTCTGACCTAAGACATAATTTTGAAAGAAACATATCTCTATACCAACGATAATCAGACATAGTTGGACAATAAAGATTCATTAATTGATCAGAAGCTCTTTGTTGAAGTTTAAGAGGTTCTCCCACAAAGAATTTTGTAATTGAATAGAGGAGAGTAGTAACACAATTCCCTTCGTCAACACCATTCTCTGATTTTAAGGCCGTATCTATTATAGTTTTATCTTCTGGGGAAACTATGTTATCCCACCAACCTTTTAATTGACCAGTAAATCCCATAACTAACATATTCTTTGTGTTTTTATCCGAATTATTTTTAATTTTTAAAGCGGTTGCTGCCATGGTCATTTGTTGAATAACATCTAAAACATGTTGTTCAGACGCACCATCGATATTCCACTCGGTTATAGCTTGTCCGGAATACGAATTTTCGACAAAATTAAACCTTTCTTCAAATTGCACATCTGCAAATGAAGGGCGAGGATAAAAGTTTCTAGTCCTTGGCTGAGGACCAGGTCCTAATCTATTAATACTACTTTCTCCTTGAGAAAGAGTATTTAATGACGAAGAGGCTAAACTCATTTTATTTAATTTTAAAATTAATTCATCTATTTTTTCTTCAGGTCCTAATTTCATTTTAGTAGCAGCATTTTTAGAGGGAACTTCATACTTATATATTGGTCTACTCGGATCAAGTTTAGTAATCTCTTCTTCTTTAGGTACAGTGAGTGTTCCTTCCAATCTACTTAATTGTCCTGCTATTGTATTTAATGTTTGATTTGTATAATTTAATTGGGTGTGTAGGTGGTAAAAATCTTTTCTCGTGGTACTCGCTAGAGGTTGATCAGGATTTTTGATCGTTTTAAAAGGTGCAGCTTCTATTTCCATATTTTCTACTTTTAACATAATAGGTTCCAGCGGTGGATGTGTAGAAATGATAGTTTCTTTATTTGTAGTTTTCCACTGAGTAGTCATTCTAGTATTAGTATCTAGAAACATTTTATCAGTATAAGGATTAGGTATTTTATATTCTAGGCAGTATAATTCAAACCATGTGAAAAAGTTAATATTAATCTCGTGATAGTTCAAGAAATCGTAAAATTCCTTTAAATAATGATTTGTTAATTCTTTGCTAAAAGTAGAAAAATACCACTCACGTTTTATTTTATTATGCACTCCCATAAAGTTAGTTTTAATCCAATTTTTGTCTATTTCAAAAGGTTCTTCTTTTGTTAATGTATTACAAACTTGAGATCTAGTGGGAGAAGGCGATCTAGATGGCGATCTAGGCCTTTCTTCTCTATATAAGGGAACTGGAACTGTGGGGACAAAATTAACCCCAGCTAAACCTACCCTTATAGTGGAGTCCACAGATCGTCTAGACGCTGAAGGCTGCGTACTAGATGATGAACTAATACTGCTGGACCCATAATACCTATGAGACTGACTTCTATTCATTCTAATTATGACAGATCCTTCTCTATCTTGGATCGTATGACTAATAGATCTAGATTCTGGGTTGTCATTTTTAATTATATTTTGTAAAACCCATTCTTCTGGTAGTTTTTCTATTATTTCAGAAGCAGTTAATATCTTAGGAGTTATTACCATAGTTTTATTAAGATTTGCTTCTATAATACAGGTTTCGTTTCTTGAGGTTGCTTTTAATGATTTAAAGTCATAATTAACCTTAGAGACTTTATAAGTGATTCTACTTATTACATCTAAATTAGCAACTCCTGGTACGAAAGTATCTCCCTGAGTCACCACACAAATAGCTAATGAATTAGGGGTAAAAGGATTAGCTAGACTCATACTAAAATTGGGATGACAATTAAAGTATGCTGGTCCACTATTTAAATTTGATTCTAATGTAGCTATGGTTGATTCATGAAAATCTTTAATTCTAGTATCACGTAAGACTAAGAGTAAAGGGGTATTTAATCCTAGCCTGTGTAGAGGTTTAACAGCAATTTGGATTAATCCTAGATGAATATATTTATATCCATCTTTCTGATGTTTATCAATTAATTCTTTCCTCAAAGGTTTAATAACTTCATATTTATTTACAACCGAAGTTGCAGTTTCAACAGTGTGAATTATCTTTTGAGCCTTAAACTCAAAAGTACTAAGTTTATAAATCTCTTTTAGCTTTATTTCTGGTAAAGACCAATTAGCTAATTTATCTTCTATTTCTTGAATTTCTAATTCATGATTTTGATATTCATCTTGGTTTAATTCGTCTATATTAGGATTACTAGATGTTGAAGGACATAATGTTCTATTACTAGTACTTCTACGACTACTAGACCCTAACTGACTTAAAGCCCTTATTATCTGAGACATAATTCAAAATCTTTTAAACAAACTAGAGTTCTTACTTTAAATTCTTATTATCTCTCTCTCTCTCCCCCCTTATAGTTTGTGCCTATTTAGTTCTTCAGTGTGCTAAACCAACGGTTTCACAGCCTACCCTTAGGACTTACTACCTGGACCACACACTAAGGGTAGGCTGTGAAACCGTTGGTTTAGCACACTGAAGAACTAAATAGGCACAAACTATAAGGGGGGAGAGAGAGAGAGATAATAAGAATTTAAAGTAAGAACTCTAGTTTGTTTAAAAGATTTTGAATTATGTCTCAGATAATAAGGGCTTTAAGTCAGTTAGGGTCTAGTAGTCGTAGAAGTACTAGTAATAGAACATTATGTCCTTCAACATCTAGTAATCCTAATATAGACGAATTAAACCAAGATGAATATCAAAATCATGAATTAGAAATTCAAGAAATAGAAGATAAATTAGCTAATTGGTCTTTACCAGAAATAAAGCTAAAAGAGATTTATAAACTTAGTACTTTTGAGTTTAAGGCTCAAAAGATAATTCACACTGTTGAAACTGCAACTTCGGTTGTAAATAAATATGAAGTTATTAAACCTTTGAGGAAAGAATTAATTGATAAACATCAGAAAGATGGATATAAATATATTCATCTAGGATTAATCCAAATTGCTGTTAAACCTCTACACAGGCTAGGATTAAATACCCCTTTACTCTTAGTCTTACGTGATACTAGAATTAAAGATTTTCATGAATCAACCATAGCTACATTAGAATCAAATTTAAATAGTGGACCAGCATACTTTAATTGTCATCCCAATTTTAGTATGAGTCTAGCTAATCCTTTTACCCCTAATTCATTAGCTATTTGTGTGGTGACTCAGGGAGATACTTTCGTACCAGGAGTTGCTAATTTAGATGTAATAAGTAGAATCACTTATAAAGTCTCTAAGGTTAATTATGACTTTAAATCATTAAAAGCAACCTCAAGAAACGAAACCTGTATTATAGAAGCAAATCTTAATAAAACTATGGTAATAACTCCTAAGATATTAACTGCTTCTGAAATAATAGAAAAACTACCAGAAGAATGGGTTTTACAAAATATAATTAAAAATGACAACCCAGAATCTAGATCTATTAGTCATACGATCCAAGATAGAGAAGGATCTGTCATAATTAGAATGAATAGAAGTCAGTCTCATAGGTATTATGGGTCCAGCAGTATTAGTTCATCATCTAGTACGCAGCCTTCAGCGTCTAGACGATCTGTGGACTCCACTATAAGGGTAGGTTTAGCTGGGGTTAATTTTGTCCCCACAGTTCCAGTTCCCTTATATAGAGAAGAAAGGCCTAGATCGCCATCTAGATCGCCTTCTCCCACTAGATCTCAAGTTTGTAATACATTAACAAAAGAAGAACCTTTTGAAATAGACAAAAATTGGATTAAAACTAACTTTATGGGAGTGCATAATAAAATAAAACGTGAGTGGTATTTTTCTACTTTTAGCAAAGAATTAACAAATCATTATTTAAAGGAATTTTACGATTTCTTGAACTATCACGAGATTAATATTAACTTTTTCACATGGTTTGAATTATACTGCCTAGAATATAAAATACCTAATCCTTATACTGATAAAATGTTTCTAGATACTAATACTAGAATGACTACTCAGTGGAAAACTACAAATAAAGAAACTATCATTTCTACACATCCACCGCTGGAACCTATTATGTTAAAAGTAGAAAATATGGAAATAGAAGCTGCACCTTTTAAAACGATCAAAAATCCTGATCAACCTCTAGCGAGTACCACGAGAAAAGATTTTTACCACCTACACACCCAATTAAATTATACAAATCAAACATTAAATACAATAGCAGGACAATTAAGTAGATTGGAAGGAACACTCACTGTACCTAAAGAAGAAGAGATTACTAAACTTGATCCGAGTAGACCAATATATAAGTATGAAGTTCCCTCTAAAAATGCTGCTACTAAAATGAAATTAGGACCTGAAGAAAAAATAGATGAATTAATTTTAAAATTAAATAAAATGAGTTTAGCCTCTTCGTCATTAAATACTCTTTCTCAAGGAGAAAGTAGTATTAATAGATTAGGACCTGGTCCTCAGCCAAGGACTAGAAACTTTTATCCTCGCCCTTCATTTGCAGATGTGCAATTTGAAGAAAGGTTTAATTTTGTCGAAAATTCGTATTCCGGACAAGCTATAACCGAGTGGAATATCGATGGTGCGTCTGAACAACATGTTTTAGATGTTATTCAACAAATGACCATGGCAGCAACCGCTTTAAAAATTAAAAATAATTCGGATAAAAACACAAAGAATATGTTAGTTATGGGATTTACTGGTCAATTAAAAGGTTGGTGGGATAACATAGTTTCCCCAGAAGATAAAACTATAATAGATACGGCCTTAAAATCAGAGAATGGTGTTGACGAAGGGAATTGTGTTACTACTCTCCTCTATTCAATTACAAAATTCTTTGTGGGAGAACCTCTTAAACTTCAACAAAGAGCTTCTGATCAATTAATGAATCTTTATTGTCCAACTATGTCTGATTATCGTTGGTATAGAGATATGTTTCTTTCAAAATTATGTCTTAGGTCAGACGGAGGTATGTCATACTGGAAAGAAAGATTTATAGGTGGATTACCTAGATTATTTGCAGATAAAGTAAAAGAAAACCTTAAGAGAGCCTATAATGGGACTATCCCTTATGATAATTTAACTTTAGGAGAAATTTCTAATTACGTTATAGAAACCGGTATGCAGGTTTGCACCGACTTTAAAATACAAAGAAAAATTAAGAGTGAATTAGGAAGTAATAGACGCGAAATGGGATCATTTTGCGAACAATATGGGGCCCCTCCTTTAAGAGCCCCTAGCAGTAAGAAAACTAAAGAAAACTCTAATTCTAAAAGAAGGAGTTCTCATAAACACAAACATTACAAAACTATTAAAGAGAAGGATAATCAAGATTATTATAAAAGTAACAAGAAAAGTTCGGGAAAAAATTACAAAAAACCTCATAAATCATCTAAAAATACTAAAGAGGTTCAATGTTATAAATGTGGAAAATTTGGGCATTATTCTAATAAATGTAGAGTTAAAGAAATTAAGCAAATTAGTAGCTTAGATATTTCAGAAGAATTAAAAGAAAGTCTGGTTAATACTTTACAAAAATTAATGTTAGAATCTGATAAAGAAGAATCGGTAGGAGAATATTCCTCAGAAAAGGATTCTAATAACTCCCTATCTGATTTCGAAGATCTTAATCAATTAGAATCCTGGGAAGATAACATTCAAGATCGACCAGAAGAAGAATGTTCTGGTTTAGATTTTTGTAATTGTAATAATTGTATTAAAACGATTAATGTACTTACTAATAGTCAAGCTGATAAATTAATTACTATTCTAGATAAAATGGAAGATTCTGAAAATAAAACCGCTTTTATGAAACAAATTAAAGATATTATAGAAGACAATAATATTCATAAAAATGATGTGCACAAAATAGAATTTAAGGAAATTATGAAAATGTTTGAAGCCCCTAAGGAGGTTACTATTAAAGATTTGAATGAAGAAATAAAAGTCCTAAAAAACGAAATTAAGCAATTAAAGGAAGCAGATAACTATTTTAAGCAAAGAAGTGATGATTTAGAATTAAAATTCTTAGAATTACAAGGACATTATATATTATCTCAACAACAGAAAGGAGAAACCTCCAATTCATTTAAAAATAAAAATGAAGAAGGATACATAGCCAATATCGCTAGAATTATATCCCATAAATGGCACGTTAAAATAGAATTAATAGTCCATGATCATACATATGTATTAGATGCATTAATAGATTCTGGTGCGGATTTAAATTGTATTCAAGAAGGATTAATTCCTACCCAATATTACGAAAAAACTAAGGAAGTTCTTGCGGGGGCTAATGGGGCTAGATTGCAGGTGGCATATAAATTGTCTAATGCAAAAATTTGTAAAGACCAAATATGTTATAAAACTTCATTTTTATTAGTTAAAGATATGAAAGAGAATATAATTTTAGGAACACCCTTTTTAACTTTATTATATCCGTTTATGGTTAATGACAAAGAAATAATTACTGAAGCTTTAGGAAGAACCGTAAAATTTGAATTTATACATCAACCTAAAATAAAAGATATCAATTCAGTAAAAAGAAATAATATTTCTGCATTAAATCAAATAGATTTAAAAAGAAAACAAATTAATTTTATAAATAAAGAAATTCATTATAAACGGATAGATGAACAATTAGAATCTAAAAAGATTCAAGATATAATTAAAAATATACAAGAAAAATTTATTAAACATCTGTGTTCAGATCAACCTAACGCTTTCTGGAAAAGAAAAGTACATACGGTATCTCTACCCTATGAACCTAATTTTAAAGAAATTAATATACCTACTAAAGCTAGACCTATACATATGAGTGAACAACAATTAAATTATTGTAAAAAAGAAATACAAGAATATTTAGATGTATTCACCTATTAGTAGATCATTAGAATTTGTCACAAAATTCCCCGATAAGATCGTCGACAAAACTCAATTACAAAGATTTTTGGGATGTCTTAATTATGTGTCTGATTTCATACCCAATCTTAGAATTATTTGCGGCCCCTTATTTAAAAGACTTAAGAAAAATCCTCCAGCTTGGGATGATACCATGACCACTAGTATTATTAATCTTAAGAAAATTGTTAAAAGATTACCTTGTCTAGGGATTCCCTGTCCTAATGCTAGTCTAATAGTAGAAACCGATGCTTCAGATTTAGGATTTGGGGGTATATTAAAGCAAGTCTTACCCAGTTCAGAAAAGGAACAAGTTGTTAGATTTTATTCCGGAACTTGGACTGGACCTCAATTGAATTATAGTACTATTAAAAAAGAAATCTTAGCTATTGTTTTATGTATTATGAAATTTCAAGATGATCTATTTTCAAAACCGTTTGTATTAAAAACTGATTGTAAATCAGCAAAAAGTGTTTTGCAAAAGGATGTTAAAAATTTAGTTTCTAAACATATTTTTGCCAGATGGCAAGCATTACTTGCATGTTTTGATTTTGAAATTATGCATATTGAAGGTACTAAAAACGCTTTACCAGATTTTTTAACAAGAGAATTCTTGCAGGGAAAAACATGAGTTCAAAAGATAAAACCTCCAGAAAAGATTCTTATGGCCCTCCATTACCCTCCGCAGATAAACAGATTGTAGTAGGATCATCTCCTACCTACATATCAAAAATTTCTTCTCCTAGTTCCTCCTCCGGAACTGGAGCCCAAACTGTGCTGGTCGCACCATCACAGTTTAATCAGAGAATTACGACTTCACAAAAGTCATCTGGGTCACCATTAGCTTATTATTCTCCTCCTCCTTTGGAGAGGACTAATTTTATTACAAAAGATATTGCTCTGCCAATTATTCCTTTGGAATCTCATTACTGCCCTGAAGGGTCATCATTATTACAAATTACTTCAAAAATTTTTCCACCAGGCTTTTGGTTTCTACCAAAAGATTTATCAAAAACTAGAGAATATTATGAATTCATTTTAGTTGATTCAGACTCTATTATTCTGACTCATCAAAAAGAGAATTCATCTATAAAATTTTCTAAATTCAAAATTAATAAAGTCTTATCTCCATCAGATTGGGGAATGGCTCCTTACACTAAAAAATCCTTTTCTAGGGTTTTTTCTCCACAACATTACAATTACTTTGATTATATGGATGCTTGGAGTTCCTTCTTACACTTGCTACCATTTGAACATACCTGGTTTATTTGGTTTAACAAGAATATCTCATTATCCTTCCCCAATTGGTTCGTACAATGGTTTGAGGTTTATGGTCTTAACAAAACCATATTACCTGGATTACCGCGTGGTCCTTTGCCACCCAGCAAATTTGGCCCGAATGTACTGGACAAGAGTTAGTAAAGAAAATTAGAATTAAATGGTGGGTTAAGTTCAATCCAGCCCTTTTAAACACCAAGGTATTAGATGAATGGTTTAAAGCTAACCCCAACAAATGTAGAGGAGTATCTGTCCCAGAAGAATCTGCATTTCTAGCTACTAAATCAAAATTAATTGCTTCACTATCATCTACTTCTGATCCTAATAAATTCTTAGAAAAATTACATGAAGCGATGTCTACTGTGTCTGGAAGTGACAGTGAATCAGCCACAGAAGAACAATTACAAGAAAATGAAGACGATTGCTATGGAATTATTGATTAAAGCTGGTCATAATTATTGTTGCGAATATTACTTTTGCTTTATTAAAAGTTAGTTGTCGTTTTGTATTGATTACAGGTCATGTCGACCATTATGTTTTACTATTTAGCCAAATAACTTTGTCGGCCACGTTATTTGTTTTACCAGTGTCGGCCATGTATTATATTTTCAAATCCGGTGTATAATTTTGAAGTCCGGACTTCACTCTAGCCTATATATTAGGAAAGTCTTTCAGTTGCAAAGGCATTCGAAGTTTGCAAGCATAATCCTCTGCAAGCATTCTTAGATCCCTGAGCTCTGAATCTCTTGTAAGTTTAAGTTTTTTAAGTTCCAAGTTTTAAAGTTTGTAAAACTTTCTATTATTGTAAGTTTTAAGTTTATCATAAATGAAATCATGTTTATAAGTTTTAGTATTTATATCATTAATTTTGTACCTAGAAATCTGGTAAAGCGTTTTTAGTACCTTCAATATGCATAATTTCAAAATCAAAACATGCAAGTAATGCTTGCCATCTGGCAAAAATATGTTTAGAAACTAAATTTTTAACATCCTTTTGCAAAACACTTTTTGCTGATTTACAATCAGTTTTTAATACAAACGGTTTTGAAAATAGATCATCTTGAAATTTCATAATACATAAAACAATAGCTAAGATTTCTTTTTTAATAGTACTATAATTCAATTGAGGTCCAGTCCAAGTTCCGGAATAAAATCTAACAACTTGTTCCTTTTCTGAACTGGGTAAGACTTGCTTTAATATACCCCCAAATCCTAAATCTGAAGCATCGGTTTCTACTATTAGACTAGCATTAGGACAGGGAATCCCTAGACAAGGTAATCTTTTAACAATTTTCTTAAGATTAATAATACTAGTGGTCATGGTATCATCCCAAGCTGGAGGATTTTTCTTAAGTCTTTTAAATAAGGGGCCGCAAATAATTCTAAGATTGGGTATGAAATCAGACACATAATTAAGACATCCCAAAAATCTTTGTAATTGAGTTTTGTCGACGATCTTATCGGGGAATTTTGTGACAAATTCTAATGATCTACTAATAGGTGAATACATCCCTTGGCTTATATCAAATCCTAAAAATCTAATTTTTGATTGGAAAATTTTTAATTTCTTCTCAGATAAAGCCAAACCATTAGATTTTATAATTTCAAAGAATTTATTCATGTGATCTATATGTTGATTAATAGAGTCTGAAAAGACTAATATATCATCCAAGTAGACTATAACAAAATCAGAATATTTATTAAATATATCATTCATTTTATTCTGAAATTCTGAGGGTGCATTTTTTAACCCTAAAGGCATAACATTCCATTCAAAATGCCCAAAAGGCACTACAAATCCAGTTTTATATTTATCTTCTTCTTTTAATTGAATTTGATAATATCCAGACTTAAGGTCAAATTTTGAAAAGACACTTTTATTTTGTAATCTGTTGATTAAATCTCTTTTATTAGGAATTGGATATCTAATCCATTGCAAGGCGGAGTTTAAGGGTCTATAATTAATAACAAGGCGAGGACTTCCTCTTTCTAATTCAGCGGCATTAACTACATAGAAGGCTGAGCAACTCCATGGGGATTTACTATGCCTGATTAGTCCTTTATCTAAATATTCTTGTATTTCTTTTTTACAATAATTTAATTGTTGTTCACTCATATGTATAGGTCTAGCTTTAGTAGGTATATTAATTTCTTTAAAATTAGGTTCATAGGGTAGAGATACCGTATGTACTTTTCTTTTCCAGAAAGCGTTAGGTTGATCTGAACACAGATGTTTAATAAATTTTTCTTGTATATTTTTAATTATATCTTGAATCTTTTTAGATTCTAATTGTTCATCTATCCGTTTATAATGAATTTCTTTATTTATAAAATTAATTTGTTTTCTTTTTAAATCTATTTGATTTAATGCAGAAATATTATTTCTTTTTACTGAATTGATATCTTTTATTTTAGGTTGATGTATAAATTCAAATTTTACGGTTCTTCCTAAAGCTTCAGTAATTATTTCTTTGTCATTAACCATAAACGGATATAATAAAGTTAAAAAGGGTGTTCCTAAAATTATATTCTCTTTCATATCTTTAACTAATAAAAATGAAGTTTTATAACATATTTGGTCTTTACAAATTTTTGCATTAGACAATTTATATGCCACCTGCAATCTAGCCCCATTAGCCCCCGCAAGAACTTCCTTAGTTTTTTCGTAATATTGGGTAGGAATTAATCCTTCTTGAATACAATTTAAATCCGCACCAGAATCTATTAATGCATCTAATACATATGTATGATCATGGACTATTAATTCTATTTTAACGTGCCATTTATGGGATATAATTCTAGCGATATTGGCTATGTATCCTTCTTCATTTTTATTTTTAAATGAATTGGAGGTTTCTCCTTTCTGTTGTTGAGATAATATATAATGTCCTTGTAATTCTAAGAATTTTAATTCTAAATCATCACTTCTTTGCTTAAAATAGTTATCTGCTTCCTTTAATTGCTTAATTTCGTTTTTTAGGACTTTTATTTCTTCATTCAAATCTTTAATAGTAACCTCCTTAGGGGCTTCAAACATTTTCATAATTTCCTTAAATTCTATTTTGTGCACATCATTTTTATGAATATTATTGTCTTCTATAATATCTTTAATTTGTTTCATAAAAGCGGTTTTATTTTCAGAATCTTCCATTTTATCTAGAATAGTAATTAATTTATCAGCTTGACTATTAGTAAGTACATTAATCGTTTTAATACAATTATTACAATTACAAAAATTTAAACCAGAACATTCTTCTTCTGGTCGATCTTGAATGTTATCTTCCCAGGATTCTAATTGATTAAGATCTTCGAAATCAGATAGGGAGTTATTAGAATCCTTTTCTGAGGAATATTCTCCTACCGATTCTTCTTTATCAGATTCTAACATTAATTTTTGTAAAGTATTAACCAGACTTTCTTTTAATTCTTCTGAAATATCTAAGCTACTAATTTGCTTAATTTCTTTAACTCTACATTTATTAGAATAATGCCCAAATTTTCCACATTTATAACATTGAACCTCTTTAGTATTTTTAGATGATTTATGAGGTTTTTTGTAATTTTTTCCCGAACTTTTCTTGTTACTTTTATAATAATCTTGATTATCCTTCTCTTTAATAGTTTTGTAATGTTTGTGTTTATGAGAACTCCTTCTTTTAGAATTAGAGTTTTCTTTAGTTTTCTTACTGCTAGGGGCTCTTAAAGGAGGGGCCCCATATTGTTCGCAAAATGATCCCATTTCGCGTCTATTACTTCCTAATTCACTCTTAATTTTTCTTTGTATTTTAAAGTCGGTGCAAACCTGCATACCGGTTTCTATAACGTAATTAGAAATTTCTCCTAAAGTTAAATTATCATAGGGGATAGTCCCATTATAGGCTCTCTTAAGGTTTTCTTTTACTTTATCTGCAAATAATCTAGGTAATCCACCTATAAATCTTTCTTTCCAGTATGACATACCTCCGTCTGACCTAAGACATAATTTTGAAAGAAACATATCTCTATACCAACGATAATCAGACATAGTTGGACAATAAAGATTCATTAATTGATCAGAAGCTCTTTGTTGAAGTTTAAGAGGTTCTCCCACAAAGAATTTTGTAATTGAATAGAGGAGAGTAGTAACACAATTCTCTTCGTCAACACCATTCTCTGATTTTAAGGCCGTATCTATTATAGTTTTATCTTCTGGGGAAACTATGTTATCCCACCAACCTTTTAATTGACCAGTAAATCCCATAACTAACATATTCTTTGTGTTTTTATCCGAATTATTTTTAATTTTTAAAGCGGTTGCTGCCATGGTCATTTGTTGAATAACATCTAAAACATGTTGTTCAGACGCACCATCGATATTCCACTCGGTTATAGCTTGTCCGGAATACGAATTTTCGACAAAATTAAACCTTTCTTCAAATTGCACATCTGCAAATGAAGGGCGAGGATAAAAGTTTCTAGTCCTTGGCTGAGGACCAGGTCCTAATCTATTAATACTACTTTCTCCTTGAGAAAGAGTATTTAATGACGAAGAGGCTAAACTCATTTTATTTAATTTTAAAATTAATTCATCTATTTTTTCTTCAGGTCCTAATTTCATTTTAGTAGCAGCATTTTTAGAGGGAACTTCATACTTATATATTGGTCTACTCGGATCAAGTTTAGTAATCTCTTCTTCTTTAGGTACAGTGAGTGTTCCTTCCAATCTACTTAATTGTCCTGCTATTGTATTTAATGTTTGATTTGTATAATTTAATTGGGTGTGTAGGTGGTAAAAATCTTTTCTCGTGGTACTCGCTAGAGGTTGATCAGGATTTTTGATCGTTTTAAAAGGTGCAGCTTCTATTTCCATATTTTCTACTTTTAACATAATAGGTTCCAGCGGTGGATGTGTAGAAATGATAGTTTCTTTATTTGTAGTTTTCCACTGAGTAGTCATTCTAGTATTAGTATCTAGAAACATTTTATCAGTATAAGGATTAGGTATTTTATATTCTAGGCAGTATAATTCAAACCATGTGAAAAAGTTAATATTAATCTCGTGATAGTTCAAGAAATCGTAAAATTCCTTTAAATAATGATTTGTTAATTCTTTGCTAAAAGTAGAAAAATACCACTCACGTTTTAATTCTTTTGAAATAGACAAAAATTGGATTAAAACTAACTTTATGGGAGTGCATAATAAAATAAAACGTGAGTGGTATTTTTCTACTTTTAGCAAAGAATTAACAAATCATTATTTAAAGGAATTTTACGATTTCTTGAACTATCACGAGATTAATATTAACTTTTTCACATGGTTTGAATTATACTGCCTAGAATATAAAATACCTAATCCTTATACTGATAAAATGTTTCTAGATACTAATACTAGAATGACTACTCAGTGGAAAACTACAAATAAAGAAACTATCATTTCTACACATCCACCGCTGGAACCTATTATGTTAAAAGTAGAAAATATGGAAATAGAAGCTGCACCTTTTAAAACGATCAAAAATCCTGATCAACCTCTAGCGAGTACCACGAGAAAAGATTTTTACCACCTACACACCCAATTAAATTATACAAATCAAACATTAAATACAATAGCAGGACAATTAAGTAGATTGGAAGGAACACTCACTGTACCTAAAGAAGAAGAGATTACTAAACTTGATCCGAGTAGACCAATATATAAGTATGAAGTTCCCTCTAAAAATGCTGCTACTAAAATGAAATTAGGACCTGAAGAAAAAATAGATGAATTAATTTTAAAATTAAATAAAATGAGTTTAGCCTCTTCGTCATTAAATACTCTTTCTCAAGGAGAAAGTAGTATTAATAGATTAGGACCTGGTCCTCAGCCAAGGACTAGAAACTTTTATCCTCGCCCTTCATTTGCAGATGTGCAATTTGAAGAAAGGTTTAATTTTGTCGAAAATTCGTATTCCGGACAAGCTATAACCGAGTGGAATATCGATGGTGCGTCTGAACAACATGTTTTAGATGTTATTCAACAAATGACCATGGCAGCAACCGCTTTAAAAATTAAAAATAATTCGGATAAAAACACAAAGAATATGTTAGTTATGGGATTTACTGGTCAATTAAAAGGTTGGTGGGATAACATAGTTTCCCCAGAAGATAAAACTATAATAGATACGGCCTTAAAATCAGAGAATGGTGTTGACGAAGAGAATTGTGTTACTACTCTCCTCTATTCAATTACAAAATTCTTTGTGGGAGAACCTCTTAAACTTCAACAAAGAGCTTCTGATCAATTAATGAATCTTTATTGTCCAACTATGTCTGATTATCGTTGGTATAGAGATATGTTTCTTTCAAAATTATGTCTTAGGTCAGACGGAGGTATGTCATACTGGAAAGAAAGATTTATAGGTGGATTACCTAGATTATTTGCAGATAAAGTAAAAGAAAACCTTAAGAGAGCCTATAATGGGACTATCCCTTATGATAATTTAACTTTAGGAGAAATTTCTAATTACGTTATAGAAACCGGTATGCAGGTTTGCACCGACTTTAAAATACAAAGAAAAATTAAGAGTGAATTAGGAAGTAATAGACGCGAAATGGGATCATTTTGCGAACAATATGGGGCCCCTCCTTTAAGAGCCCCTAGCAGTAAGAAAACTAAAGAAAACTCTAATTCTAAAAGAAGGAGTTCTCATAAACACAAACATTACAAAACTATTAAAGAGAAGGATAATCAAGATTATTATAAAAGTAACAAGAAAAGTTCGGGAAAAAATTACAAAAAACCTCATAAATCATCTAAAAATACTAAAGAGGTTCAATGTTATAAATGTGGAAAATTTGGGCATTATTCTAATAAATGTAGAGTTAAAGAAATTAAGCAAATTAGTAGCTTAGATATTTCAGAAGAATTAAAAGAAAGTCTGGTTAATACTTTACAAAAATTAATGTTAGAATCTGATAAAGAAGAATCGGTAGGAGAATATTCCTCAGAAAAGGATTCTAATAACTCCCTATCTGATTTCGAAGATCTTAATCAATTAGAATCCTGGGAAGATAACATTCAAGATCGACCAGAAGAAGAATGTTCTGGTTTAGATTTTTGTAATTGTAATAATTGTATTAAAACGATTAATGTACTTACTAATAGTCAAGCTGATAAATTAATTACTATTCTAGATAAAATGGAAGATTCTGAAAATAAAACCGCTTTTATGAAACAAATTAAAGATATTATAGAAGACAATAATATTCATAAAAATGATGTGCACAAAATAGAATTTAAGGAAATTATGAAAATGTTTGAAGCCCCTAAGGAGGTTACTATTAAAGATTTGAATGAAGAAATAAAAGTCCTAAAAAACGAAATTAAGCAATTAAAGGAAGCAGATAACTATTTTAAGCAAAGAAGTGATGATTTAGAATTAAAATTCTTAGAATTACAAGGACATTATATATTATCTCAACAACAGAAAGGAGAAACCTCCAATTCATTTAAAAATAAAAATGAAGAAGGATACATAGCCAATATCGCTAGAATTATATCCCATAAATGGCACGTTAAAATAGAATTAATAGTCCATGATCATACATATGTATTAGATGCATTAATAGATTCTGGTGCGGATTTAAATTGTATTCAAGAAGGATTAATTCCTACCCAATATTACGAAAAAACTAAGGAAGTTCTTGCGGGGGCTAATGGGGCTAGATTGCAGGTGGCATATAAATTGTCTAATGCAAAAATTTGTAAAGACCAAATATGTTATAAAACTTCATTTTTATTAGTTAAAGATATGAAAGAGAATATAATTTTAGGAACACCCTTTTTAACTTTATTATATCCGTTTATGGTTAATGACAAAGAAATAATTACTGAAGCTTTAGGAAGAACCGTAAAATTTGAATTTATACATCAACCTAAAATAAAAGATATCAATTCAGTAAAAAGAAATAATATTTCTGCATTAAATCAAATAGATTTAAAAAGAAAACAAATTAATTTTATAAATAAAGAAATTCATTATAAACGGATAGATGAACAATTAGAATCTAAAAAGATTCAAGATATAATTAAAAATATACAAGAAAAATTTATTAAACATCTGTGTTCAGATCAACCTAACGCTTTCTGGAAAAGAAAAGTACATACGGTATCTCTACCCTATGAACCTAATTTTAAAGAAATTAATATACCTACTAAAGCTAGACCTATACATATGAGTGAACAACAATTAAATTATTGTAAAAAAGAAATACAAGAATATTTAGATAAAGGACTAATCAGGCATAGTAAATCCCCATGGAGTTGCTCAGCCTTCTATGTAGTTAATGCCGCTGAATTAGAAAGAGGAAGTCCTCGCCTTGTTATTAATTATAGACCCTTAAACTCCGCCTTGCAATGGATTAGATATCCAATTCCTAATAAAAGAGATTTAATCAACAGATTACAAAATAAAAGTGTCTTTTCAAAATTTGACCTTAAGTCTGGATATTATCAAATTCAATTAAAAGAAGAAGATAAATATAAAACTGGATTTGTAGTGCCTTTTGGGCATTTTGAATGGAATGTTATGCCTTTAGGGTTAAAAAATGCACCCTCAGAATTTCAGAATAAAATGAATGATATATTTAATAAATATTCTGATTTTGTTATAGTCTACTTGGATGATATATTAGTCTTTTCAGACTCTATTAATCAACATATAGATCACATGAATAAATTCTTTGAAATTATAAAATCTAATGGTTTGGCTTTATCTGAGAAGAAATTAAAAATTTTCCAATCAAAAATTAGATTTTTAGGATTTGATATAAGCCAAGGGATGTATTCACCTATTAGTAGATCATTAGAATTTGTCACAAAATTCCCCGATAAGATCGTCGACAAAACTCAATTACAAAGATTTTTGGGATGTCTTAATTATGTGTCTGATTTCATACCCAATCTTAGAATTATTTGCGGCCCCTTATTTAAAAGACTTAAGAAAAATCCTCCAGCTTGGGATGATACCATGACCACTAGTATTATTAATCTTAAGAAAATTGTTAAAAGATTACCTTGTCTAGGGATTCCCTGTCCTAATGCTAGTCTAATAGTAGAAACCGATGCTTCAGATTTAGGATTTGGGGGTATATTAAAGCAAGTCTTACCCAGTTCAGAAAAGGAACAAGTTGTTAGATTTTATTCCGGAACTTGGACTGGACCTCAATTGAATTATAGTACTATTAAAAAAGAAATCTTAGCTATTGTTTTATGTATTATGAAATTTCAAGATGATCTATTTTCAAAACCGTTTGTATTAAAAACTGATTGTAAATCAGCAAAAAGTGTTTTGCAAAAGGATGTTAAAAATTTAGTTTCTAAACATATTTTTGCCAGATGGCAAGCATTACTTGCATGTTTTGATTTTGAAATTATGCATATTGAAGGTACTAAAAACGCTTTACCAGATTTCTAGGTACAAAATTAATGATATAAATACTAAAACTTATAAACATGATTTCATTTATGATAAACTTAAAACTTACAATAATAGAAAGTTTTACAAACTTTAAAACTTGGAACTTAAAAAACTTAAACTTACAAGAGATTCAGAGCTCAGGGATCTAAGAATGCTTGCAGAGGATTATGCTTGCAAACTTCGAATGCCTTTGCAACTGAAAGACTTTCCTAATATATAGGCTAGAGTGAAGTCCGGACTTCAAAATTATACACCGGATTTGAAAATATAATACATGGCCGACACTGGTAAAACAAATAACGTGGCCGACAAAGTTATTTGGCTAAATAGTAAAACATAATGGTCGACATGACCTGTAATCAATACAAAACGACAACTAACTTTTAATAAAGCAAAAGTAATATTCGCAACAATAATTATGACCAGCTTTAATCAATAATTCCATAGCAATCGTCTTCATTTTCTTGTAATTGTTCTTCTGTGGCTGATTCACTGTCACTTCCAGACACAGTAGACATCGCTTCATGTAATTTTTCTAAGAATTTATTAGGATCAGAAGTAGATGATAGTGAAGCAATTAATTTTGATTTAGTAGCTAGAAATGCAGATTCTTCTGGGACAGATACTCCTCTACATTTGTTGGGGTTAGCTTTAAACCATTCATCTAATACCTTGGTGTTTAAAAGGGCTGGATTGAACTTAACCCACCATTTAATTCTAATTTTCTTTACTAACTCTTGTCCAGTACATTCGGGCCAAATTTGCTGGGTGGCAAAGGACCACGCGGTAATCCAGGTAATATGGTTTTGTTAAGACCATAAACCTCAAACCATTGTACGAACCAATTGGGGAAGGATAATGAGATATTCTTGTTAAACCAAATAAACCAGGTATGTTCAAATGGTAGCAAGTGTAAGAAGGAACTCCAAGCATCCATATAATCAAAGTAATTGTAATGTTGTGGAGAAAAAACCCTAGAAAAGGATTTTTTAGTGTAAGGAGCCATTCCCCAATCTGATGGAGATAAGACTTTATTAATTTTGAATTTAGAAAATTTTATAGATGAATTCTCTTTTTGATGAGTCAGAATAATAGAGTCTGAATCAACTAAAATGAATTCATAATATTCTCTAGTTTTTGATAAATCTTTTGGTAGAAACCAAAAGCCTGGTGGAAAAATTTTTGAAGTAATTTGTAATAATGATGACCCTTCAGGGCAGTAATGAGATTCCAAAGGAATAATTGGCAGAGCAATATCTTTTGTAATAAAATTAGTCCTCTCCAAAGGAGGAGGAGAATAATAAGCTAATGGTGACCCAGATGACTTTTGTGAAGTCGTAATTCTCTGATTAAACTGTGATGGTGCGACCAGCACAGTTTGGGCTCCAGTTCCGGAGGAGGAACTAGGAGAAGAAATTTTTGATATGTAGGTAGGAGATGATCCTACTACAATCTGTTTATCTGCGGAGGGTAATGGAGGGCCATAAGAATCTTTTCTGGAGGTTTTATCTTTTGAACTCATGTTTTTCCCTGCAAGAATTCTCTTGTTAAAAAATCTGGTAAAGCGTTTTTAGTACCTTCAATATGCATAATTTCAAAATCAAAACATGCAAGTAATGCTTGCCATCTGGCAAAAATATGTTTAGAAACTAAATTTTTAACATCCTTTTGCAAAACACTTTTTGCTGATTTACAATCAGTTTTTAATACAAACGGTTTTGAAAATAGATCATCTTGAAATTTCATAATACATAAAACAATAGCTAAGATTTCTTTTTTAATAGTACTATAATTCAATTGAGGTCCAGTCCAAGTTCCGGAATAAAATCTAACAACTTGTTCCTTTTCTGAACTGGGTAAGACTTGCTTTAATATACCCCCAAATCCTAAATCTGAAGCATCGGTTTCTACTATTAGACTAGCATTAGGACAGGGAATCCCTAGACAAGGTAATCTTTTAACAATTTTCTTAAGATTAATAATACTAGTGGTCATGGTATCATCCCAAGCTGGAGGATTTTTCTTAAGTCTTTTAAATAAGGGGCCGCAAATAATTCTAAGATTGGGTATGAAATCAGACACATAATTAAGACATCCCAAAAATCTTTGTAATTGAGTTTTGTCGACGATCTTATCGGGGAATTTTGTGACAAATTCTAATGATCTACTAATAGGTGAATACATCCCTTGGCTTATATCAAATCCTAAAAATCTAATTTTTGATTGGAAAATTTTTAATTTCTTCTCAGATAAAGCCAAACCATTAGATTTTATAATTTCAAAGAATTTATTCATGTGATCTATATGTTGATTAATAGAGTCTGAAAAGACTAATATATCATCCAAGTAGACTATAACAAAATCAGAATATTTATTAAATATATCATTCATTTTATTCTGAAATTCTGAGGGTGCATTTTTTAACCCTAAAGGCATAACATTCCATTCAAAATGCCCAAAAGGCACTACAAATCCAGTTTTATATTTATCTTCTTCTTTTAATTGAATTTGATAATATCCAGACTTAAGGTCAAATTTTGAAAAGACACTTTTATTTTGTAATCTGTTGATTAAATCTCTTTTATTAGGAATTGGATATCTAATCCATTGCAAGGCGGAGTTTAAGGGTCTATAATTAATAACAAGGCGAGGACTTCCTCTTTCTAATTCAGCGGCATTAACTACATAGAAGGCTGAGCAACTCCATGGGGATTTACTATGCCTGATTAGTCCTTTATCTAAATATTCTTGTATTTCTTTTTTACAATAATTTAATTGTTGTTCACTCATATGTATAGGTCTAGCTTTAGTAGGTATATTAATTTCTTTAAAATTAGGTTCATAGGGTAGAGATACCGTATGTACTTTTCTTTTCCAGAAAGCGTTAGGTTGATCTGAACACAGATGTTTAATAAATTTTTCTTGTATATTTTTAATTATATCTTGAATCTTTTTAGATTCTAATTGTTCATCTATCCGTTTATAATGAATTTCTTTATTTATAAAATTAATTTGTTTTCTTTTTAAATCTATTTGATTTAATGCAGAAATATTATTTCTTTTTACTGAATTGATATCTTTTATTTTAGGTTGATGTATAAATTCAAATTTTACGGTTCTTCCTAAAGCTTCAGTAATTATTTCTTTGTCATTAACCATAAACGGATATAATAAAGTTAAAAAGGGTGTTCCTAAAATTATATTCTCTTTCATATCTTTAACTAATAAAAATGAAGTTTTATAACATATTTGGTCTTTACAAATTTTTGCATTAGACAATTTATATGCCACCTGCAATCTAGCCCCATTAGCCCCCGCAAGAACTTCCTTAGTTTTTTCGTAATATTGGGTAGGAATTAATCCTTCTTGAATACAATTTAAATCCGCACCAGAATCTATTAATGCATCTAATACATATGTATGATCATGGACTATTAATTCTATTTTAACGTGCCATTTATGGGATATAATTCTAGCGATATTGGCTATGTATCCTTCTTCATTTTTATTTTTAAATGAATTGGAGGTTTCTCCTTTCTGTTGTTGAGATAATATATAATGTCCTTGTAATTCTAAGAATTTTAATTCTAAATCATCACTTCTTTGCTTAAAATAGTTATCTGCTTCCTTTAATTGCTTAATTTCGTTTTTTAGGACTTTTATTTCTTCATTCAAATCTTTAATAGTAACCTCCTTAGGGGCTTCAAACATTTTCATAATTTCCTTAAATTCTATTTTGTGCACATCATTTTTATGAATATTATTGTCTTCTATAATATCTTTAATTTGTTTCATAAAAGCGGTTTTATTTTCAGAATCTTCCATTTTATCTAGAATAGTAATTAATTTATCAGCTTGACTATTAGTAAGTACATTAATCGTTTTAATACAATTATTACAATTACAAAAATCTAAACCAGAACATTCTTCTTCTGGTCGATCTTGAATGTTATCTTCCCAGGATTCTAATTGATTAAGATCTTCGAAATCAGATAGGGAGTTATTAGAATCCTTTTCTGAGGAATATTTTCCTACCGATTCTTCTTTATCAGATTCTAACATTAATTTTTGTAAAGTATTAACCAGACTTTCTTTTAATTCTTCTGAAATATCTAAGCTACTAATTTGCTTAATTTCTTTAACTCTACATTTATTAGAATAATGCCCAAATTTTCCACATTTATAACATTGAACCTCTTTAGTATTTTTAGATGATTTATGAGGTTTTTTGTAATTTTTTCCCGAACTTTTCTTGTTACTTTTATAATAATCTTGATTATCCTTCTCTTTAATAGTTTTGTAATGTTTGTGTTTATGAGAACTCCTTCTTTTAGAATTAGAGTTTTCTTTAGTTTTCTTACTGCTAGGGGCTCTTAAAGGAGGGGCCCCATATTGTTCGCAAAATGATCCCATTTCGCGTCTATTACTTCCTAATTCACTCTTAATTTTTCTTTGTATTTTAAAGTCGGTGCAAACCTGCATACCGGTTTCTATAACGTAATTAGAAATTTCTCCTAAAGTTAAATTATCATAAGGGATAGTCCCATTATAGGCTCTCTTAAGGTTTTCTTTTACTTTATCTGCAAATAATCTAGGTAATCCACCTATAAATCTTTCTTTCCAGTATGACATACCTCCGTCTGACCTAAGACATAATTTTGAAAGAAACATATCTCTATACCAACGATAATCAGACATAGTTGGACAATAAAGATTCATTAATTGATCAGAAGCTCTTTGTTGAAGTTTAAGAGGTTCTCCCACAAAGAATTTTGTAATTGAATAGAGGAGAGTAGTAACACAATTCTCTTCGTCAACACCATTCTCTGATTTTAAGGCCGTATCTATTATAGTTTTATCTTCTGGGGAAACTATGTTATCCCACCAACCTTTTAATTGACCAGTAAATCCCATAACTAACATATTCTTTGTGTTTTTATCCGAATTATTTTTAATTTTTAAAGCGGTTGCTGCCATGGTCATTTGTTGAATAACATCTAAAACATGTTGTTCAGACGCACCATCGATATTCCACTCGGTTATAGCTTGTCCGGAATACGAATTTTCGACAAAATTAAACCTTTCTTCAAATTGCACATCTGCAAATGAAGGGCGAGGATAAAAGTTTCTAGTCCTTGGCTGAGGACCAGGTCCTAATCTATTAATACTACTTTCTCCTTGAGAAAGAGTATTTAATGACGAAGAGGCTAAACTCATTTTATTTAATTTTAAAATTAATTCATCTATTTTTTCTTCAGGTCCTAATTTCATTTTAGTAGCAGCATTTTTAGAGGGAACTTCATACTTATATATTGGTCTACTCGGATCAAGTTTAGTAATCTCTTCTTCTTTAGGTACAGTGAGTGTTCCTTCCAATCTACTTAATTGTCCTGCTATTGTATTTAATGTTTGATTTGTATAATTTAATTGGGTGTGTATGTGGTAAAAATCTTTTCTCGTGGTACTCGCTAGAGGTTGATCAGGATTTTTGATCGTTTTAAAAGGTGCAGCTTCTATTTCCATATTTTCTACTTTTAACATAATAGGTTCCAGCGGTGGATGTGTAGAAATGATAGTTTCTTTATTTGTAGTTTTCCACTGAGTAGTCATTCTAGTATTAGTATCTAGAAACATTTTATCAGTATAAGGATTAGGTATTTTATATTCTAGGCAGTATAATTCAAACCATGTGAAAAAGTTAATATTAATCTCGTGATAGTTCAAGAAATCGTAAAATTCCTTTAAATAATGATTTGTTAATTCTTTGCTAAAAGTAGAAAAATACCACTCACGTTTTATTTTATTATGCACTCCCATCAAGTTAGTTTTAATCCAATTTTTGTCTATTTCAAAAGGTTCTTCTTTTGTTAATGTATTACAAACTTGAGATCTAGTGGGAGAAGGCGATCTAGATGGCGATCTAGGCCTTTCTACTCTATATAAGGGAACTGGAACTGTGGGGACAAAATTAACCCCAGCTAAACCTACCCTTATAGTGGAGTCCACAGATCGTCTAGACGCTGAAGGCTGCGTACTAGATGATGAACTAATACTGCTGGACCCATAATACCTATGAGACTGACTTCTATTCATTCTAATTATGACAGATCCTTCTCTATCTTGGATCGTATGACTAATAGATCTAGATTCTGGGTTGTCATTTTTAATTATATTTTGTAAAACCCATTCTTCTGGTAGTTTTTCTATTATTTCAGAAGCAGTTAATATCTTAGGAGTTATTACCATAGTTTTATTAAGATTTGCTTCTATAATACAGGTTTCGTTTCTTGAGGTTGCTTTTAATGATTTAAAGTCATAATTAACCTTAGAGACTTTATAAGTGATTCTACTTATTACATCTAAATTAGCAACTCCTGGTACGAAAGTATCTCCCTGAGTCACCACACAAATAGCTAATGAATTAGGGGTAAAAGGATTAGCTAGACTCATACTAAAATTGGGATGACAATTAAAGTATGCTGGTCCACTATTTAAATTTGATTCTAATGTAGCTATGGTTGATTCATGAAAATCTTTAATTCTAGTATCACGTAAGACTAAGAGTAAAGGGGTATTTAATCCTAGCCTGTGTAGAGGTTTAACAGCAATTTGGATTAATCCTAGATGAATATATTTATATTCATCTTTCTGATGTTTATCAATTAATTCTTTCCTCAAAGGTTTAATAACTTCATATTTATTTACAACCGAAGTTGCAGTTTCAACAGTGTGAATTATCTTTTGAGCCTTAAACTCAAAAGTACTAAGTTTATAAATCTCTTTTAGCTTTATTTCTGGTAAAGACCAATTAGCTAATTTATCTTCTATTTCTTGAATTTCTAATTCATGATTTTGATATTCATCTTGGTTTAATTCGTCTATATTAGGATTACTAGATGTTGAAGGACATAATGTTCTATTACTAGTACTTCTACGACTACTAGACCCTAACTGACTTAAAGCCCTTATTATCTGAGACATAATTCAAAATCTTTTAAACAAACTAGAGTTCTTACTTTAAATTCTTATTATCTCTCTCTCTCTCCCCCCTTATAGTTTGTGCCTATTTAGTTCTTCAGTGTGCTAAACCAACGGTTTCACAGCCTACCCTTAGGACTTACTACCTGGACCACACACTAAAAGCTGCAATAGGTTAAAGGTCAGGGTTAAAAAGATCAAAAGATAATTGAGAAAATAAAAGTTTAGAACTAAAATAAGTTTTAAAATAACTTTGAATTAATTTCAGACGGAACCAGGCTCTGATACCAGTTACGATGCGGAAACTCTTAATACAGCTCTTTGCTCTTCTGGGAAAACTAATACAGTTAAATGCATGCGAGTTATACTTGTAATTAAAGAGTTAGTTTCAATTTCGAAACTGAAATAATTTCTAGGTACAAAATTAATGATATAAATACTAAAACTTATAAACATGATTTCATTTATGATAAACTTAAAACTTACAATAATAGAAAGTTTTACAAACTTTAAAACTTGGAACTTAAAAAACTTAAACTTACAAGAGATTCAGAGCTCAGGGATCTAAGAATGCTTGCAGAGGATTATGCTTGCAAACTTCGAATGCCTTTGCAACTGAAAGACTTTCCTAATATATAGGCTAGAGTGAAGTCCGGACTTCAAAATTATACACCGGATTTGAAAATATAATACATGGCCGACACTGGTAAAACAAATAACGTGGCCGACAAAGTTATTTGGCTAAATAGTAAAACATAATGGTCGACATGACCTGTAATCAATACAAAACGACAACTAACTTTTAATAAAGCAAAAGTAATATTCGCAACAATAATTATGACCAGCTTTAATCAATAATTCCATAGCAATCGTCTTCATTTTCTTGTAATTGTTCTTCTGTGGCTGATTCACTGTCACTTCCAGACACAGTAGACATCGCTTCATGTAATTTTTCTAAGAATTTATTAGGATCAGAAGTAGATGATAGTGAAGCAATTAATTTTGATTTAGTAGCTAGAAATGCAGATTCTTCTGGGACAGATACTCCTCTACATTTGTTGGGGTTAGCTTTAAACCATTCATCTAATACCTTGGTGTTTAAAAGGGCTGGATTGAACTTAACCCACCATTTAATTCTAATTTTCTTTACTAACTCTTGTCCAGTACATTCGGGCCAAATTTGCTGGGTGGCAAAGGACCACGCGGTAATCCAGGTAATTCCAAAAACAGCACAAAAAGCCAAAAGACTTTTATGTTTGGGGCAAGTAGTTGCTTGTGAGAATCGCTCATAAGCTGATAGGGCATAATCAGGTAATATGGTTTTGTTAAGACCATAAACCTCAAACCATTGTACGAACCAATTGGGGAAGGATAATGAGATATTCTTGTTAAACCAAATAAACCAGGTATGTTCAAATGGTAGCAAGTGTAAGAAGGAACTCCAAGCATCCATATAATCAAAGTAATTGTAATGTTGTGGAGAAAAAACCCTAGAAAAGGATTTTTTAGTGTAAGGAGCCATTCCCCAATCTGATGGAGATAAGACTTTATTAATTTTGAATTTAGAAAATTTTATAGATGAATTCTCTTTTTGATGAGTCAGAATAATAGAGTCTGAATCAACTAAAATGAATTCATAATATTCTCTAGTTTTTGATAAATCTTTTGGTAGAAACCAAAAGCCTGGTGGAAAAATTTTTGAAGTAATTTGTAATAATGATGACCCTTCAGGGCAGTAATGAGATTCCAAAGGAATAATTGGCAGAGCAATATCTTTTGTAATAAAATTAGTCCTCTCCAAAGGAGGAGGAGAATAATAAGCTAATGGTGACCCAGATGACTTTTGTGAAGTCGTAATTCTCTGATTAAACTGTGATGGTGCGACCAGCACAGTTTGGGCTCCAGTTCCGGAGGAGGAACTAGGAGAAGAAATTTTTGATATGTAGGTAGGAGATGATCCTACTACAATCTGTTTATCTGCGGAGGGTAATGGAGGGCCATAAGAATCTTTTCTGGAGGTTTTATCTTTTGAACTCATGTTTTTCCCTGCAAGAATTCTCTTGTTAAAAAATCTGGTAAAGCGTTTTTAGTACCTTCAATATGCATAATTTCAAAATCAAAACATGCAAGTAATGCTTGCCATCTGGCAAAAATATGTTTAGAAACTAAATTTTTAACATCCTTTTGCAAAACACTTTTTGCTGATTTACAATCAGTTTTTAATACAAACGGTTTTGAAAATAGATCATCTTGAAATTTCATAATACATAAAACAATAGCTAAGATTTCTTTTTTAATAGTACTATAATTCAATTGAGGTCCAGTCCAAGTTCCGGAATAAAATCTAACAACTTGTTCCTTTTCTGAACTGGGTAAGACTTGCTTTAATATACCCCCAAATCCTAAATCTGAAGCATCGGTTTCTACTATTAGACTAGCATTAGGACAGGGAATCCCTAGACAAGGTAATCTTTTAACAATTTTCTTAAGATTAATAATACTAGTGGTCATGGTATCATCCCAAGCTGGAGGATTTTTCTTAAGTCTTTTAAATAAGGGGCCGCAAATAATTCTAAGATTGGGTATGAAATCAGACACATAATTAAGACATCCCAAAAATCTTTGTAATTGAGTTTTGTCGACGATCTTATCGGGGAATTTTGTGACAAATTCTAATGATCTACTAATAGGTGAATACATCCCTTGGCTTATATCAAATCCTAAAAATCTAATTTTTGATTGGAAAATTTTTAATTTCTTCTCAGATAAAGCCAAACCATTAGATTTTATAATTTCAAAGAATTTATTCATGTGATCTATATGTTGATTAATAGAGTCTGAAAAGACTAATATATCATCCAAGTAGACTATAACAAAATCAGAATATTTATTAAATATATCATTCATTTTATTCTGAAATTCTGAGGGTGCATTTTTTAACCCTAAAGGCATAACATTCCATTCAAAATGCCCAAAAGGCACTACAAATCCAGTTTTATATTTATCTTCTTCTTTTAATTGAATTTGATAATATCCAGACTTAAGGTCAAATTTTGAAAAGACACTTTTATTTTGTAATCTGTTGATTAAATCTCTTTTATTAGGAATTGGATATCTAATCCATTGCAAGGCGGAGTTTAAGGGTCTATAATTAATAACAAGGCGAGGACTTCCTCTTTCTAATTCAGCGGCATTAACTACATAGAAGGCTGAGCAACTCCATGGGGATTTACTATGCCTGATTAGTCCTTTATCTAAATATTCTTGTATTTCTTTTTTACAATAATTTAATTGTTGTTCACTCATATGTATAGGTCTAGCTTTAGTAGGTATATTAATTTCTTTAAAATTAGGTTCATAGGGTAGAGATACCGTATGTACTTTTCTTTTCCAGAAAGCGTTAGGTTGATCTGAACACAGATGTTTAATAAATTTTTCTTGTATATTTTTAATTATATCTTGAATCTTTTTAGATTCTAATTGTTCATCTATCCGTTTATAATGAATTTCTTTATTTATAAAATTAATTTGTTTTCTTTTTAAATCTATTTGATTTAATGCAGAAATATTATTTCTTTTTACTGAATTGATATCTTTTATTTTAGGTTGATGTATAAATTCAAATTTTACGGTTCTTCCTAAAGCTTCAGTAATTATTTCTTTGTCATTAACCATAAACGGATATAATAAAGTTAAAAAGGGTGTTCCTAAAATTATATTCTCTTTCATATCTTTAACTAATAAAAATGAAGTTTTATAACATATTTGGTCTTTACAAATTTTTGCATTAGACAATTTATATGCCACCTGCAATCTAGCCCCATTAGCCCCCGCAAGAACTTCCTTAGTTTTTTCGTAATATTGGGTAGGAATTAATCCTTCTTGAATACAATTTAAATCCGCACCAGAATCTATTAATGCATCTAATACATATGTATGATCATGGACTATTAATTCTATTTTAACGTGCCATTTATGGGATATAATTCTAGCGATATTGGCTATGTATCCTTCTTCATTTTTATTTTTAAATGAATTGGAGGTTTCTCCTTTCTGTTGTTGAGATAATATATAATGTCCTTGTAATTCTAAGAATTTTAATTCTAAATCATCACTTCTTTGCTTGAAATAGTTATCTGCTTCCTTTAATTGCTTAATTTCGTTTTTTAGGACTTTTATTTCTTCATTCAAATCTTTAATAGTAACCTCCTTAGGGGCTTCAAACATTTTCATAATTTCCTTAAATTCTATTTTGTGCACATCATTTTTATGAATATTATTGTCTTCTATAATATCTTTAATTTGTTTCATAAAAGCGGTTTTATTTTCAGAATCTTCCATTTTATCTAGAATAGTAATTAATTTATCAGCTTGACTATTAGTAAGTACATTAATCGTTTTAATACAATTATTACAATTACAAAAATCTAAACCAGAACATTCTTCTTCTGGTCGATCTTGAATGTTATCTTCCCAGGATTCTAATTGATTAAGATCTTCGAAATCAGATAGGGAGTTATTAGAATCCTTTTCTGAGGAATATTCTCCTACCGATTCTTCTTTATCAGATTCTAACATTAATTTTTGTAAAGTATTAACCAGACTTTCTTTTAATTCTTCTGAAATATCTAAGCTACTAATTTGCTTAATTTCTTTAACTCTACATTTATTAGAATAATGCCCAAATTTTCCACATTTATAACATTGAACCTCTTTAGTATTTTTAGATGATTTATGAGGTTTTTTGTAATTTTTTCCCGAACTTTTCTTGTTACTTTTATAATAATCTTGATTATCCTTCTCTTTAATAGTTTTGTAATGTTTGTGTTTATGAGAACTCCTTCTTTTAGAATTAGAGTTTTCTTTAGTTTTCTTACTGCTAGGGGCTCTTAAAGGAGGGGCCCCATATTGTTCGCAAAATGATCCCATTTCGCGTCTATTACTTCCTAATTCACTCTTAATTTTTCTTTGTATTTTAAAGTCGGTGCAAACCTGCATACCGGTTTCTATAACGTAATTAGAAATTTCTCCTAAAGTTAAATTATCATAAGGGATAGTCCCATTATAGGCTCTCTTAAGGTTTTCTTTTACTTTATCTGCAAATAATCTAGGTAATCCACCTATAAATCTTTCTTTCCAGTATGACATACCTCCGTCTGACCTAAGACATAATTTTGAAAGAAACATATCTCTATACCAACGATAATCAGACATAGTTGGACAATAAAGATTCATTAATTGATCAGAAGCTCTTTGTTGAAGTTTAAGAGGTTCTCCCACAAAGAATTTTGTAATTGAATAGAGGAGAGTAGTAACACAATTCTCTTCGTCAACACCATTCTCTGATTTTAAGGCCGTATCTATTATAGTTTTATCTTCTGGGGAAACTATGTTATCCCACCAACCTTTTAATTGACCAGTAAATCCCATAACTAACATATTCTTTGTGTTTTTATCCGAATTATTTTTAATTTTTAAAGCGGTTGCTGCCATGGTCATTTGTTGAATAACATCTAAAACATGTTGTTCAGACGCACCATCGATATTCCACTCGGTTATAGCTTGTCCGGAATACGAATTTTCGACAAAATTAAACCTTTCTTCAAATTGCACATCTGCAAATGAAGGGCGAGGATAAAAGTTTCTAGTCCTTGGCTGAGGACCAGGTCCTAATCTATTAATACTACTTTCTCCTTGAGAAAGAGTATTTAATGACGAAGAGGCTAAACTCATTTTATTTAATTTTAAAATTAATTCATCTATTTTTTCTTCAGGTCCTAATTTCATTTTAGTAGCAGCATTTTTAGAGGGAACTTCATACTTATATATTGGTCTACTCGGATCAAGTTTAGTAATCTCTTCTTCTTTAGGTACAGTGAGTGTTCCTTCCAATCTACTTAATTGTCCTGCTATTGTATTTAATGTTTGATTTGTATAATTTAATTGGGTGTGTAGGTGGTAAAAATCTTTTCTCGTGGTACTCGCTAGAGGTTGATCAGGATTTTTGATCGTTTTAAAAGGTGCAGCTTCTATTTCCATATTTTCTACTTTTAACATAATAGGTTCCAGCGGTGGATGTGTAGAAATGATAGTTTCTTTATTTGTAGTTTTCCACTGAGTAGTCATTCTAGTATTAGTATCTAGAAACATTTTATCAGTATAAGGATTAGGTATTTTATATTCTAGGCAGTATAATTCAAACCATGTGAAAAAGTTAATATTAATCTCGTGATAGTTCAAGAAATCGTAAAATTCCTTTAAATAATGATTTGTTAATTCTTTGCTAAAAGTAGAAAAATACCACTCACGTTTTATTTTATTATGCACTCCCATAAAGTTAGTTTTAATCCAATTTTTGTCTATTTCAAAAGGTTCTTCTTTTGTTAATGTATTACAAACTTGAGATCTAGTGGGAGAAGGCGATCTAGATGGCGATCTAGGCCTTTCTTCTCTATATAAGGGAACTGGAACTGTGGGGACAAAATTAACCCCAGCTAAACCTACCCTTATAGTGGAGTCCACAGATCGTCTAGACGCTGAAGGCTGCGTACTAGATGATGAACTAATACTGCTGGACCCATAATACCTATGAGACTGACTTCTATTCATTCTAATTATGACAGATCCTTCTCTATCTTGGATCGTATGACTAATAGATCTAGATTCTGGGTTGTCATTTTTAATTATATTTTGTAAAACCCATTCTTCTGGTAGTTTTTCTATTATTTCAGAAGCAGTTAATATCTTAGGAGTTATTACCATAGTTTTATTAAGATTTGCTTCTATAATACAGGTTTCGTTTCTTGAGGTTGCTTTTAATGATTTAAAGTCATAATTAACCTTAGAGACTTTATAAGTGATTCTACTTATTACATCTAAATTAGCAACTCCTGGTACGAAAGTATCTCCCTGAGTCACCACACAAATAGCTAATGAATTAGGGGTAAAAGGATTAGCTAGACTCATACTAAAATTGGGATGACAATTAAAGTATGCTGGTCCACTATTTAAATTTGATTCTAATGTAGCTATGGTTGATTCATGAAAATCTTTAATTCTAGTATCACGTAAGACTAAGAGTAAAGGGGTATTTAATCCTAGCCTGTGTAGAGGTTTAACAGCAATTTGGATTAATCCTAGATGAATATATTTATATCCATCTTTCTGATGTTTATCAATTAATTCTTTCCTCAAAGGTTTAATAACTTCATATTTATTTACAACCGAAGTTGCAGTTTCAACAGTGTGAATTATCTTTTGAGCCTTAAACTCAAAAGTACTAAGTTTATAAATCTCTTTTAGCTTTATTTCTGGTAAAGACCAATTAGCTAATTTATCTTCTATTTCTTGAATTTCTAATTCATGATTTTGATATTCATCTTGGTTTAATTCGTCTATATTAGGATTACTAGATGTTGAAGGACATAATGTTCTATTACTAGTACTTCTACGACTACTAGACCCTAACTGACTTAAAGCCCTTATTATCTGAGACATAATTCAAAATCTTTTAAACAAACTAGAGTTCTTACTTTAAATTCTTATTATCTCTCTCTCTCTCCCCCCTTATAGTTTGTGCCTATTTAGTTCTTCAGTGTGCTAAACCAACGGTTTCACAGCCTACCCTTAGGACTTACTACCTGGACCACACACTAAAAGCTGCAATAGGTTAAAGGTCAGGGTTAAAAAGATCAAAAGATAATTGAGAAAATAAAAGTTTAGAACTAAAATAAGTTTTAAAATAACTTTGAATTAATTTCAGACGGTACCAGGCTCTGATACCAGTTACGATGCGGAAACTCTTAATACAGCTCTTTGCTCTTCTGGGAAAACTAATACAGTTAAATGCATGCGAGTTATACTTGTAATTAAAGAGTTAGTCTAACTGACTTAAAGCCCTTATTATCTGAGACATAATTCAAAATCTTTTAAACAAACTAGAGTTCTTACTTTAAATTCTTATTATCTCTCTCTCTCTCCCCCCTTATAGTTTGTGCCTATTTAGTTCTTCAGTGTGCTAAACCAACGGTTTCACAGCCTACCCTTAGGACTTACTACCTGGACCACACACTAAAAGCTGCAATAGGTTAAAGGTCTAGTAGTCGTAGAAGTACTAGTAATAGAACATTATGTCCTTCAACATCTAGTAATCCTAATATAGACGAATTAAACCAAGATGAATATCAAAATCATGAATTAGAAATTCAAGAAATAGAAGATAAATTAGCTAATTGGTCTTTACCAGAAATAAAGCTAAAAGAGATTTATAAACTTAGTACTTTTGAGTTTAAGGCTCAAAAGATAATTCACACTGTTGAAACTGCAACTTCGGTTGTAAATAAATATGAAGTTATTAAACCTTTGAGGAAAGAATTAATTGATAAACATCAGAAAGATGGATATAAATATATTCATCTAGGATTAATCCAAATTGCTGTTAAACCTCTACACAGGCTAAGATTAAATACCCCTTTACTCTTAGTCTTACGTGATACTAGAATTAAAGATTTTCATGAATCAACCATAGCTACATTAGAATCAAATTTAAATAGTGGACCAGCATACTTTAATTGTCATCCCAATTTTAGTATGAGTCTAGCTAATCCTTTTACCCCTAATTCATTAGCTATTTGTGTGGTGACTCAGGGAGATACTTTCGTACCAGGAGTTGCTAATTTAGATGTAATAAGTAGAATCACTTATAAAGTCTCTAAGGTTAATTATGACTTTAAATCATTAAAAGCAACCTCAAGAAACGAAACCTGTATTATAGAAGCAAATCTTAATAAAACTATGGTAATAACTCCTAAGATATTAACTGCTTCTGAAATAATAGAAAAACTACCAGAAGAATGGGTTTTACAAAATATAATTAAAAATGACAACCCAGAATCTAGATCTATTAGTCATACGATCCAAGATAGAGAAGGATCTGTCATAATTAGAATGAATAGAAGTCAGTCTCATAGGTATTATGGGTCCAGCAGTATTAGTTCATCATCTAGTACGCAGCCTTCAGCGTCTAGACGATCTGTGGACTCCACTATAAGGGTAGGTTTAGCTGGGGTTAATTTTGTCCCCACAGTTCCAGTTCCCTTATATAGAGAAGAAAGGCCTAGATCGCCATCTAGATCGCCTTCTCCCACTAGATCTCAAGTTTGTAATACATTAACAAAAGAAGAACCTTTTGAAATAGACAAAAATTGGATTAAAACTAACTTTATGGGAGTGCATAATAAAATAAAACGTGAGTGGTATTTTTCTACTTTTAGCAAAGAATTAACAAATCATTATTTAAAGGAATTTTACGATTTCTTGAACTATCACGAGATTAATATTAACTTTTTCACATGGTTTGAATTATACTGCCTAGAATATAAAATACCTAATCCTTATACTGATAAAATGTTTCTAGATACTAATACTAGAATGACTACTCAGTGGAAAACTACAAATAAAGAAACTATCATTTCTACACATCCACCGCTGGAACCTATTATGTTAAAAGTAGAAAATATGGAAATAGAAGCTGCACCTTTTAAAACGATCAAAAATCCTGATCAACCTCTAGCGAGTACCACGAGAAAAGATTTTTACCACCTACACACCCAATTAAATTATACAAATCAAACATTAAATACAATAGCAGGACAATTAAGTAGATTGGAAGGAACACTCACTGTACCTAAAGAAGAAGAGATTACTAAACTTGATCCGAGTAGACCAATATATAAGTATGAAGTTCCCTCTAAAAATGCTGCTACTAAAATGAAATTAGGACCTGAAGAAAAAATAGATGAATTAATTTTAAAATTAAATAAAATGAGTTTAGCCTCTTCGTCATTAAATACTCTTTCTCAAGGAGAAAGTAGTATTAATAGATTAGGACCTGGTCCTCAGCCAAGGACTAGAAACTTTTATCCTCGCCCTTCATTTGCAGATGTGCAATTTGAAGAAAGGTTTAATTTTGTCGAAAATTCGTATTCCGGACAAGCTATAACCGAGTGGAATATCGATGGTGCGTCTGAACAACATGTTTTAGATGTTATTCAACAAATGACCATGGCAGCAACCGCTTTAAAAATTAAAAATAATTCGGATAAAAACACAAAGAATATGTTAGTTATGGGATTTACTGATCAATTAAAAGGTTGGTGGGATAACATAGTTTCCCCAGAAGATAAAACTATAATAGATACGGCCTTAAAATCAGAGAATGGTGTTGACGAAGAGAATTGTGTTACTACTCTCCTCTATTCAATTACAAAATTCTTTGTGGGAGAACCTCTTAAACTTCAACAAAGAGCTTCTGATCAATTAATGAATCTTTATTGTCCAACTATGTCTGATTATCGTTGGTATAGAGATATGTTTCTTTCAAAATTATGTCTTAGGTCAGACGGAGGTATGTCATACTGGAAAGAAAGATTTATAGGTGGATTACCTAGATTATTTGCAGATAAAGTAAAAGAAAACCTTAAGAGAGCCTATAATGGGACTATCCCTTATGATAATTTAACTTTAGGAGAAATTTCTAATTACGTTATAGAAACCGGAATGCAGGTTTGCACCGACTTTAAAATACAAAGAAAAATTAAGAGTGAATTAGGAAGTAATAGACGCGAAATGGGATCATTTTGCGAACAATATGGGGCCCCTCCTTTAAGAGCCCCTAGCAGTAAGAAAACTAAAGAAAACTCTAATTCTAAAAGAAGGAGTTCTCATAAACACAAACATTACAAAACTATTAAAGAGAAGGATAATCAAGATTATTATAAAAGTAACAAGAAAAGTTCGGGAAAAAATTACAAAAAACCTCATAAATCATCTAAAAATACTAAAGAGGTTCAATGTTATAAATGTGGAAAATTTGGGCATTATTCTAATAAATGTAGAGTTAAAGAAATTAAGCAAATTAGTAGCTTAGATATTTCAGAAGAATTAAAAGAAAGTCTGGTTAATACTTTACAAAAATTAATGTTAGAATCTGATAAAGAAGAATCGGTAGGAGAATATTCCTCAGAAAAGGATTCTAATAACTCCCTATCTGATTTCGAAGATCTTAATCAATTAGAATCCTGGGAAGATAACATTCAAGATCGACCAGAAGAAGAATGTTCTGGTTTAGATTTTTGTAATTGTAATAATTGTATTAAAACGATTAATGTACTTACTAATAGTCAAGCTGATAAATTAATTACTATTCTAGATAAAATGGAAGATTCTGAAAATAAAACCGCTTTTATGAAACAAATTAAAGATATTATAGAAGACAATAATATTCATAAAAATGATGTGCACAAAATAGAATTTAAGGAAATTATGAAAATGTTTGAAGCCCCTAAGGAGGTTACTATTAAAGATTTGAATGAAGAAATAAAAGTCCTAAAAAACGAAATTAAGCAATTAAAGGAAGCAGATAACTATTTTAAGCAAAGAAGTGATGATTTAGAATTAAAATTCTTAGAATTACAAGGACATTATATATTATCTCAACAACAGAAAGGAGAAACCTCCAATTCATTTAAAAATAAAAATGAAGAAGGATACATAGCCAATATCGCTAGAATTATATCCCATAAATGGCACGTTAAAATAGAATTAATAGTCCATGATCATACATATGTATTAGATGCATTAATAGATTCTGGTGCGGATTTAAATTGTATTCAAGAAGGATTAATTCCTACCCAATATTACGAAAAAACTAAGGAAGTTCTTGCGGGGGCTAATGGGGCTAGATTGCAGGTGGCATATAAATTGTCTAATGCAAAAATTTGTAAAGACCAAATATGTTATAAAACTTCATTTTTATTAGTTAAAGATATGAAAGAGAATATAATTTTAGGAACACCCTTTTTAACTTTATTATATCCGTTTATGGTTAATGACAAAGAAATAATTACTGAAGCTTTAGGAAGAACCGTAAAATTTGAATTTATACATCAACCTAAAATAAAAGATATCAATTCAGTAAAAAGAAATAATATTTCTGCATTAAATCAAATAGATTTAAAAAGAAAACAAATTAATTTTATAAATAAAGAAATTCATTATAAACGGATAGATGAACAATTAGAATCTAAAAAGATTCAAGATATAATTAAAAATATACAAGAAAAATTTATTAAACATCTGTGTTCAGATCAACCTAACGCTTTCTGGAAAAGAAAAGTACATACGGTATCTCTACCCTATGAACCTAATTTTAAAGAAATTAATATACCTACTAAAGCTAGACCTATACATATGAGTGAACAACAATTAAATTATTGTAAAAAAGAAATACAAGAATATTTAGATGTATTCACCTATTAGTAGATCATTAGAATTTGTCACAAAATTCCCCGATAAGATCGTCGACAAAACTCAATTACAAAGATTTTTGGGATGTCTTAATTATGTGTCTGATTTCATACCCAATCTTAGAATTATTTGCGGCCCCTTATTTAAAAGACTTAAGAAAAATCCTCCAGCTTGGGATGATACCATGACCACTAGTATTATTAATCTTAAGAAAATTGTTAAAAGATTACCTTGTCTAGGGATTCCCTGTCCTAATGCTAGTCTAATAGTAGAAACCGATGCTTCAGATTTAGGATTTGGGGGTATATTAAAGCAAGTCTTACCCAGTTCAGAAAAGGAACAAGTTGTTAGATTTTATTCCGGAACTTGGACTGGACCTCAATTGAATTATAGTACTATTAAAAAAGAAATCTTAGCTATTGTTTTATGTATTATGAAATTTCAAGATGATCTATTTTCAAAACCGTTTGTATTAAAAACTGATTGTAAATCAGCAAAAAGTGTTTTGCAAAAGGATGTTAAAAATTTAGTTTCTAAACATATTTTTGCCAGATGGCAAGCATTACTTGCATGTTTTGATTTTGAAATTATGCATATTGAAGGTACTAAAAACGCTTTACCAGATTTTTTAACAAGAGAATTCTTGCAGGGAAAAACATGAGTTCAAAAGATAAAACCTCCAGAAAAGATTCTTATGGCCCTCCATTACCCTCCGCAGATAAACAGATTGTAGTAGGATCATCTCCTACCTACATATCAAAAATTTCTTCTCCTAGTTCCTCCTCCGGAACTGGAGCCCAAACTGTGCTGGTCGCACCATCACAGTTTAATCAGAGAATTACGACTTCACAAAAGTCATCTGGGTCACCATTAGCTTATTATTCTCCTCCTCCTTTGGAGAGGACTAATTTTATTACAAAAGATATTGCTCTGCCAATTATTCCTTTGGAATCTCATTACTGCCCTGAAGGGTCATCATTATTACAAATTACTTCAAAAATTTTTCCACCAGGCTTTTGGTTTCTACCAAAAGATTTATCAAAAACTAGAGAATATTATGAATTCATTTTAGTTGATTCAGACTCTATTATTCTGACTCATCAAAAAGAGAATTCATCTATAAAATTTTCTAAATTCAAAATTAATAAAGTCTTATCTCCATCAGATTGGGGAATGGCTCCTTACACTAAAAAATCCTTTTCTAGGGTTTTTTCTCCACAACATTACAATTACTTTGATTATATGGATGCTTGGAGTTCCTTCTTACACTTGCTACCATTTGAACATACCTGGTTTATTTGGTTTAACAAGAATATCTCATTATCCTTCCCCAATTGGTTCGTACAATGGTTTGAGGTTTATGGTCTTAACAAAACCATATTACCTGATTATGCCCTATCAGCTTATGAGCGATTCTCACAAGCAACTACTTGCCCCAAACATAAAAGTCTTTTGGCTTTTTGTGCTGTTTTTGGAATTACCTGGATTACCGCGTGGTCCTTTGCCACCCAGCAAATTTGGCCCGAATGTACTGGACAAGAGTTAGTAAAGAAAATTAGAATTAAATGGTGGGTTAAGTTCAATCCAGCCCTTTTAAACACCAAGGTATTAGATGAATGGTTTAAAGCTAACCCCAACAAATGTAGAGGAGTATCTGTCCCAGAAGAATCTGCATTTCTAGCTACTAAATCAAAATTAATTGCTTCACTATCATCTACTTCTGATCCTAATAAATTCTTAGAAAAATTACATGAAGCGATGTCTACTGTGTCTGGAAGTGACAGTGAATCAGCCACAGAAGAACAATTACAAGAAAATGAAGACGATTGCTATGGAATTATTGATTAAAGCTGGTCATAATTATTGTTGCGAATATTACTTTTGCTTTATTAAAAGTTAGTTGTCGTTTTGTATTGATTACAGGTCATGTCGACCATTATGTTTTACTATTTAGCCAAATAACTTTGTCGGCCACGTTATTTGTTTTACCAGTGTCGGCCATGTATTATATTTTCAAATCCGGTGTATAATTTTGAAGTCCGGACTTCACTCTAGCCTATATATTAGGAAAGTCTTTCAGTTGCAAAGGCATTCGAAGTTTGCAAGCATAATCCTCTGCAAGCATTCTTAGATCCCTGAGCTCTGAATCTCTTGTAAGTTTAAGTTTTTTAAGTTCCAAGTTTTAAAGTTTGTAAAACTTTCTATTATTGTAAGTTTTAAGTTTATCATAAATGAAATCATGTTTATAAGTTTTAGTATTTATATCATTAATTTTGTACCTAGAAATTATTTCAGTTTCGAAATTGAAACTAACTCTTTAATTACAAGTATAACTCGCATGCATTTAACTGTATTAGTTTTCCCAGAAGAGCAAAGAGCTGTATTAAGAGTTTCCGCATCGTAACTTATATATATATATATATATATATATATATATATATATATATATATATATATATATATATATATATATATATATGATCTAGTTGACAATGTGCATTATTGAACTAATATATTTTGATTATATTTTTCTACTAATTCGTCTTGATGAATATTTTTCAGATATTAAATTTTCATTTTTTTTCTTCTAATAAATAATTAAAGATATTAAATATAAAAAAATATGCATTAATATCACTTAACATGGGACGGAGGGAGTAACATATCAGAATTTTTTTGAACCCTAAAACGAAATGAAATTACCTGTTCGACCTAGTATGAGATTTATTTATTCAAGTGATCCATTTTTAGATATTTTTTTTGTCTTGTAATGGTATAATTGCCACCTACAATGAAAATACTGTCAAAAAAGTGACATGTGGCACCCATTGCCATTGGTCGGTCTCAGTTGCTACTATCGATCGCCATTTGGATTTTTTTTTTGGCTTGTTGTGGTATACCGCCACTGCCACTTGCAGTGGCAGGACTACCAGAAAGTGCCACGTGGCCAAATCACACGATGCCATGTGTCCATATATGCTGGAAAATCTTAAAATTGCATGAAATATCCAAATTACTCCTCCAGGGAATCAAACCACCCCCATGTCACACATAAATCATACTACTTTACCGATGTGCCACCTTTCTTATTATTATTGTTGAAAACAATTTCACACACAATATCTTAATTAGGTTTTTTTTTTGTCTTCCTTTTTATTAATGGGTGTGCAACATGAACCATCCATATTTTTTATTTTTTTAATATTATTTTTATCAAAATAATTAAAATAGGAGATTTGACACAAACTTCCCCTTCCGTTAGAAACATTAAGTTCTCGTAAGTTGAAAAAAAAAACGCATGTGCTTCTCATTCCTTTCACTCTACTTATAAATTGCATACACACCTTTTCAGTTTCTCTTCTCATTGTTGTTGTAACGTGTTCTCATTTTTTCCATCATCGATGCTTTTCCTCTATGGAAGCATTGGACAACAGCTAGATCATTGGGTATAGTTGCTTTCATATTCATCCTTGTTCGTTGCATTGGGTATCGTTTCTTACATCGTCATTCTCATCCTTGCTCGCCATATTTTTCATCTTACCGTCATTTTCTGCAAATTCGCGGTGTTCTGTTCAATATTTTGTTATGCTCGTCGTTGTTTTGGACTCATGTTTTCGTCTCGCTGCTATTTTCGTCTCGCCATTGTTTTCGTCTAGTTCGTTCTCATTGTGAGTGGCGTTACTGATGACAGAGCATCATATGACATTTTGGCTATCTTTTTAGTACTTTTGCATTGCATTTGAAGACAAATAAGATGAGAGTTGGAGGAGTTGTCAATGGTTTGAGGAACATATTGTATTGTTTTTACTCGAGTCTTTGTCATTCAGTTTTATCCTAGATCATGCAACTCCATAGGTGTTTTGAGTGTTTTATAGTGAGGAATCATGTAAATCATCAAATCAAGACATCATGTGAAGGATCAAGAATGAAGAACTGGAGATCAAGGGTTCTTAAAAGGTTGTTGAAATCTCAATTGAGGGGCTATCTCATGCGCCCCTGCGCCTAGGACAAGATTACATGCTTCCTCAGGCGCCCTTGCGCCTGGTACTGGGTAAGAAACCCTTTTTACTTGTTTTCCAAGCTAGATCGGCAAATAAAGCCCAGTTTTCATTAGAAGTTAAGGTTTGAGTTGTCTCCGTCATTACTATGTTCTTTAGAAAAATGTAGTACACTACTCTGGTGGGTCCTATACGAGTTATCTAAAGAACCTAGTGTGGATTTTACCGTCATGACACATTAAATCAATGATTCACCACATAAGTTGTTTTATTTCTTAAAAGATAATTCCAATAAAAATTAAGGGGGGATTCAAGGAAACCCTAATTGTTGTTAATCATCTGAATAAAAACACTTAATCTTACATTGGGCAGGGCAATTTAACCCTACAATTCTAATCGCTTTATTTACTTTTTTCTTTTGAAATAAGTTTTACTAATTATTAAGTTGAACGATAATCCCTGTGCAGAACGATAATCTTACTACTTTACTACTTGTTGCGATTTGGTGCACTTGTCAATTTCGTCCATCAGTTACCTTCAATGTTCATTCTATACATATAGATTATATGTTTGTTTGATTAATTTTAATAGATTATTAAGATCATCCTCTGTTTTAAATTCAGATTGTAATTAGATGACTTTCTCCGACGATGACCGTGACAGCGACTACCTCCCACCCGGCTGCAGCAACAGGTACTCCGACAACACAAACCCCAACAACGACGCTTCAAACGATCCCAACGCAAACCCGTGGGAAGTCATGACTCATGATCCCCACACCGCAAATATTTGTACGCAGGTACTTTTCCATTTTTGTTGCATTTGTTTTTTTTACCGTTTATTTGTTCTTAAAGGCTAATCTTTTATTTACCATTCTTTGTTGCACCTATTGTTATTGACTACATTCTTCTGTTTCAGAACCTATACTGTGCAAACCGTATATTTAGCTTGTTAGGTTAAACAATGAATATATCGAATTTTTAACTAATTTAATGTGCACACTTATTTTGGATGGACCTGCATGTCGATTTACATGGTTAACAGATTAATTGACTTTGTCTTACACAAAATCATTGACCATGTGTATATTTCATTGTTTTAGACGTGAGACAAGAGGATTCTACCCTAAACCAATCAATTATTTCTATACGGTCATCTTACCAAAAAAGGTAACAAATCATTTTTTTAAGCTCTTCTAGTTTTATTCTTATTATTATCTGTAGACTTTTTTGTCAACTAGTTGCTTATTGATTGTTGCATAAGGCAACTGGTCTAAGATTAGACTTTTTTGTAAACTAGTTGCTTATTGATTGTTGCATAAGAAAACTGGTCTAAGATTAATGTAACTTTATAGTCCATTTATAATCTATTTTTCCCCTTACAGAACACAATCAAAGTGCCATTAGATTTTGCCAATAATTGGGCGAAAGAGCTAAGGGTTCAGAACCAATATAGTGTCATCCTCCCTAGGGGGCAAATCCTTGATGTTGAAATGATATGGGATCACACACTTGTGTACATGCAATCCGATAGATGTGTGGCGGAAGAATGTGGTTTTAATGAGCCGACATGGGTGGAACTGAAATATGTGATTGAAGGTAATAGGTTTGTCATGACTGTCTTAACTGATGCCGACAAGGTGTTAGGTTGTTCAAACAAGTATCCATCTCTATTAGAATTTGAAGTCGAAGATGACAAAAATGCCGTAGAACCATATGTTCCTGATGACGATTGTGTTATCCTTAAACATCCTCCTGATGGTTACGGACCTTTGTTGATTGAACTACAGGATGCTGATTATGACAATGAGGATTTGAGTGAAGACTACGAAAACCAACATGGTGATGGAGATGTTGGAACTGAAGGTGGTATTCTGATGACTGAAATGGAAGATGCTGATTATGATAATGAGAATGAGGATGAGGAATTGGTTGATTACTATGCTTTTGCTGAAGATCATGGCCAAGGTGGTGGTAATGATGTAGATGGCCAAGGTGATGGTAATGATGTTGAGAATGTGTTTGGAAATCATCGTGGTGATGGTGGCACTGAAGAATGTGGTGGTCATTATGTTACTCGTGAAGATGATGGTGGTAATTATGCTGATGGTGATGAAGACTCTGACCAGGAAGATGAAGAAGATTGATGAGTCTTCATCACCATCAGCATAATTACCACCATCATCTTCACGAGTAACATAATGACCACCACATTCTTCAGTGCCACCATCACCACGATGATTTCCAAACACATTCTCAACATCATTACCATCACCTTGGCCATCTACATCATTACCACCACCTTGGTCATGATCTTCAGCAAAAGCATAGTAATCAACCAATCACTACTAAAAAAACGCGAATTAGAGACGGATTTTAGGGAGGGACAAAATTCCCTAACTAATTGTGACGGAATTAGGGACGGATTTTAGTATTAAATACAAATATTTAATTGCCAATTATTAGTGAGGGAATGGTTTAAACATCCCTCACAAAATATCCCTCACAAAACATCCGTCACTAAATCCCTTGCAAAATTGATGAGTTAAATGTTTGTTAAGGAATTTGTCATGGAACTGAGCCCTCTCTAACGATTCCCTCACTAAAATCGTCACTAATGTCAATTATATAGTTGGTGAGGCAATTAATCCCTCACAAACAATTAATGAGAAAAGTGAATTATTCCCCCCAATTGTTTCACGTTTTGGCTTTCCCTCTCTTATACTAAAATATTCCCCCTCTTTTTTTTTTCACAAACCCTAAAATAACATTTTTCCCCAAAATTTGGCTCCAAGTTTTGAACCCAAAATTAGAATGTTCTCTCAAATTCATTGAACCCACAAAGATGAAATCAGTACCAAAATCACTTAATACTCCCTCTCGTTCCAAAATTTTCCCCCAAATTCATTGAATCTTCACTTAATCTCAGAATCCTTCCTTCGTTTGTTCTCCCAGAATCGTAATCTTCACCAAAAATCTCTCAAATCTTCACTTAATCTCGCTGAATCTCTCCGAATCTCACCGAATCTCTCAGAATTTCTTTCTCTGAAATCTTTCCTTCTCATCGATGAACTCACACTCATGGTAACATCTCTCTCTCTCTCTCTCTCTCTCTCTCTCTCTCTCTCTCTCTCTCTCTATCAATCAAAGAATTTAATTTATTTTTTTATTTTTTATATTTTATTGCAATTTGTTTTGGGTTTTGTGGTGTAACAGTGAACTCACTCTCCTTTCTGAATCCAAAAGTGAATCAGTGAACTTGCTCACACACATTCTCTGAAACAGGTGAATCCAAACCCTTACCTATGTTTGTTATTAATTTTGATTTTTAATTTTGTATTTTGAATGATTGTTGTTGAAGACTGAGATTATTTAACTTTTGATTTTGTTGAAGATTGGTAGTATAAGACTTGTTTTTCAATGAATTCGTGTTGGACTTTCTGTTTTTCAGCTATCCTTCAGTTCCTAGGCTTGTGCTAGAATTGGTTTTGTAAGCTGTTAGGTTGCAATTTAAAAAAATAACGGTTTTGCAGCTAAACTGCTACTTCAATTTTACATGGTATATATTGCAAGGTTAGAACATTAAAAAAGGATGATATTGTAAAACAAATGCAAACAGAAATGAAAAAAATTGTAAACAAAGTTAGTTAGCAAGATTTTCAATCAATCGAGTTTTGGCTAGAAGAATTTACATTGATGAAATATGTGTCCTTAAACTACCACACAATAGAAAGTTTTAAATAATTTTTAGAAATGTTAACTTAACTACATCATATATGGTTTTAAATAATTTTCCTAGGCTGCACTATGGTTTTTTTTGAAACAGCACGTATATTAATTGTCTTGCACAAGAAGTACGACAGGCTGAGAATGATACAAAAGAGAAGGCATGGCATAACTTCACTACTCAACCGTAGGAAGTTAGTGCACATCCTGAAGGCCAAAAACAAAGGCTGAGATGCCACAACCTAAACCAAACTGATAACAGCCAAACAAACACGAAACAGCCGGCCAGAACCTCTCAGCAACCAAAACTGTCACGCCACAGCCTGCACACAGACTCCTAGTGCTAACAACCTATGTCAAGTTATTGAAGTATTATTAAATGAATAACCAAAAAATATATTAATACATGAACGGTCTTAAAATATAATTTCAGGTGTCTAAAACAATTATTAACATATGTACATGAAGTAAACATGTCATCAGAAATTGAAAGAGGATAAGTGATAATCACAGATTCAGCCCAACGTATAACCTTTATCGCCAGTCAGTTTTGTGTCTCAACCATTATAATTTGGAAATTATATTTAAATGCCAAACAAGGCGGTTGAACGCAACTGAGTTTGAATGGATCAAACTCAATCCACTGAAGAACCTTCACCAAAGGAAATCAGCCAATTTTACCTGCTACTGTCCAGAGTTTCCCAAAAGTCGCTCAACCGCTGCATGATCATTCCCTGATGTAGCAATAAGAGTCGGCTGCACTATGGTTGTATGACAGTTAGCAGGTTTTTTTGAGTTTGTTTAGCTTTCCCTGATTTGTATTGTTGCGTTTTGATGTTGGTGAATGTTGTGTCTTTATGGTTACTGTTACGTGTCTTGTTGGAGTTTTGCCTCTGCTAGTATGTTGGTGAATTTAACTTTTTGTTTTGTTCTTATAATACTTTACAAAACATAAAGTTAAATTCAAGCTCTGTCAAGTTATTATATGAACATGACCGACAGTCCAATATATTGTCTATTTGTGATAGATTAAACCCATTTTCAGTTATAAATAATAATGTGATCCAAATGTTCTTCATATTTCACCAAAAATTATAACAAGACATGTAGGCTTGTAGCAAAAAAATATATAGATGTAAGCAGGTCTAGTAAATGAAAATTGAGTAGGTTTTGCTTCCTGCTTGTTTACATGCTCTGTTGCAGTCCTATTTTATTCATTTATTGGTTTTCCCATAATACATTTGTATTGCATAAGCTAATGGACATTATAGAGCATGTAAACAAGTGAGGGTGTTTGGGACTGTTGTAACAGTGCTGCTGTTGTGGCTGTTTTGGTACTGTCTTTTCTTGAATTAGACAGCTTGGTGCCTGTAGAAACTGTTAATGGGGTGCTGTTTTGATTGCCTGGGCATTAGGGGCTGTTTTTACTTTATGCAGCTAGCGTTTTTGTGCTGCTATTTTTTCTGTTTGCTCCTGCCCTGTATGCTTATGCGTTGGGGTGTATTTTGTTTGTTTTTCGTACCGACTCTTGTCTTGAGAGTTTTGGTGCCTATTAATAATATTGGCTTTTCAACAAAAAAAAAAGTACTTTCTAGTTGTGTGCAGGGATGTCTTTTTAGCATTACCTCCCAACTAGTTATGTGACGGATCTTCACTTTCAAACATAATGTTTAGCAAGATAGCCAGCTGACATATCATATATTGCACCGTCAAATCGAAATTAATATGTATGCCTATCTCTCTTATTTGCACTGTGCATACTTCATGCATTTGAGTGGAGCTAATACTGATGTTGCATTAGTTCTTTCTTGTGACACTCAACCAAGCTTAGTAGTTACTTCTTCAAAAGTTGTTAGGTATATTATACAGGTTTTAAAAAAAGAAGAAAAAACATGTTAAATTGAATTTGGACTAAACTTTGTGTTGGTATATTATACAGGTAACTTTATAAGATTAACTAATGTCTCTCTGTAATTAAATACTAGCAAAAGGATGGTAGTTAATATTAAAGGTACCTCTCTATATGAGCCTTAATAGTATTTACCTGTTTAGCTGCCGCAGCTGCAAAATGTGCTGCTGTTGTCGTTGTTTTTTTGTTGCGTGATCAGCGCCTGGTGTTTTTTGTTGTGTTTGATATAATTTTTGAAAGAAATTAAAAGTTTTTTTACCTACTGTAGTAATAATGCAAAATGAGCCTACTGGTAGTATAATGTTCCACTTATATACTTCATAATCTTCTACTTTTTCAGGTAAACAAATGCTTCTTCTAGATGTTTTTAAAAATAATTTGGTGTTGTTTACATGCTCTGTTGATGTGCTATTCCATGTTGTTTACATGCTCTGTTGTTGTGTTTGGAACAAGATTTGGTGTTGTTTACATGTTTTTAATGTTATATTTGATTATTAATAATTTGGTGATGTTTACATGTTTTTAATGTTATATTTGATTATTAATTTGGATTTTGATTGAATGGATGTTTTCTCACTCGCAGTTCTTGAACCATTCGTTTTAAATAATACATCACCAATGGAAGTACCTGAAAATAGAAAGTGGATGTATAACAGAGTTGATTGTTACAAGAACATTACTGCAGAATTTAATACTGGAGTTCTGGAGTTTATTAAGTTTGCTTTGGAACAAGATAAAGATAACATTGGAGGAGGGGATATCAGATGCCCATGTAATACATGCAAGTGTTTGAAACATGAAAGTCCAGCAACTGTGAGGGCACATCTATGTTTGAAGGGATTCATGAGTAATTATTATCATTGGACGAACCATGGTGAGGAAATTCCCCCGATTCCGCAAGTGGCTGTTAATCACTCTTATTATGCAAGTAGAGGTCAAAGGGAAATGTTTGACAATTATGAGCAATTAGTAATGGATGCCGCGGGACCAGACATTGGCAACTATCTGGATCAACAAGGTGAAGACGAAGGAGACCTAATGGAAGAATCTCCTAACGTAGAAGCTCAAGGATTCTTTGAATTGTTGAAGGCCGCACAATCTCCTTTATGGGATGGTTGTGATAGATATTCCGTGTTGTCAGCTTCTTTAACAGCATTAAATTTGAAAGCAGACTATGGTTTTTCCGAGGGTTGTTTTAATTCATTGATGCAATTTATGGGAAATGCATTGCCAGATAATAACCGCATGCCAAAAAAATTTTATCAAGCAAAGAAGACGGTTGCTGAACTAGGGTTGTCAAGTATGAAGATTGAATGTTGCCCGAAAGGATGTATGTTGTATTATAAGGAGAATGCTGCGCTCCAAAGTTGTAAAATCTGTGGAGAGGAGCGGTATAGGCATATTAAAAAGCAGGGAAAGGATAAATTAGTACAAAAAAAACATATGTGGTACTTTCCGCTTGTTCCGCGACTACAAAGATTGTATTCCTCCATACAAACAGCTGGTGAAATGACATGGCATCGTGATAAACCTCGGGAGAACGGTTCTTTGTCTCATCCTTCAGATGCAGAGGCCTGGAAACACTTTGATGAAAAATGGCCTGACTTTGCTCGAGATCCTCGAAATGTTAGATTAAGTTTGTGTTCAGATGGCTTTGCTCCATTTGACATATCGGGCCGAAAGTATTCTTGTTGGCCCGTGATTGTTACCCCTTATAATTTGCCCCCATGGATGTGTATGAGAAGGGAATTTATGTACTTGACCATTATAATTCCTGGCCCGGACGACCCAAAGAGAAACATTGATGTGTATTTGCGTCCCTTAATAGATGAATTGAAAATGTTATGGGAGGATGGGGTTATGACTTATGACGTGTCCTTGAAGCAAAACTTTTTGATGAAGGCTGCTGTAATGTGGACAATTAATGACTTCCCAGCCTATGGGATGTTAAGTGGTTGGATGACAAAGGGAAAACTAGCTTGCCCAATTTGCATGAAGCAGCACTCTAAGGCATTTACCCTAGATACTAGTAAAAAGACCTCGTGGTTTGATTGTAGTAGACAATTCTTAGCACAAAATCATCCATTTAGAAGGAATAAGACTGCATTTACAAAAGATAAAGTTGAGACGTCAATTCCTCCGCGAAGGCTGGGTGGTGAAGAAGTTTGGGAAAGTGTTAGAAATATACCAAGTGCAGAGGAATCCCAAGAATGTAAACCACCAGGCTATGGGAAAGAGCATCATTGGACAAAACGGAGTATATTTTGGGAACTTCCATATTGGAAAACTCATCTTCTCCCACATAATCTTGATGTAATGCACATCGAGAGAAATGTATTTCTTAATATTTTGTTCACAGTAATGGATACCAAAGGCAAGACAAAAGATACTTACAAATCTAGGAAGGACTTAGAAGCACATTGTAAGCGTAAGGGCCTGGAGCTTAAACCTGGTAGGAATGGTAACTTTGTAAAACCAAAGGCACAATATACATTAACCAAACAACAAAGAACAACTGTATGTGAATGGGTTACAAAACTTAGACTTCCAGATGGTTATGTTTCGAATTTGAGTCGATGTGTTGACTTCAAGGAAGCAAAGTTGTCTGGCATGAAGAGTCATGACTGCCATGTATTCATGCAGCGTTTGATACCATTAGCATTTAAAGCCTTACCCAAACCTATTTTGAACACACTTACCGAATTCAGCCAATTCTTTAGAGAAATCACATCATCAGTGTTGAGTGAAGATAAATTGCGTAGTTTGGAGGAAAACATTGCAATCATTATGTGCAAATTAGAACAAATATTTCCTCCAAGCTTTTTCGACTCAATGGAACATCTTCCTATTCATTTACCTTACGAAGCAAGAGTTGGTGGTCCCGTGCAGTATAGATGGATGTATCCATTTGAAAGGTAAATTTTTCTACCTTATATACTCTCTTGGTTAGTTATCTTAGTTATTTCTTCATTTATCTAAGCTTAATCTTAATTTTGTCTGTAGGTTCATACGAACTTTAAAACAAAAGGTAACAAATCAAGCTTATGTGGAAGGTTCGATTGCCAAAGAATATTTACTAGAGGAGATGTCTACATTAGGTTCCTATTATCATCCCGCTGATGTTCCGTCGAGGAGAACACGAGTGCCTCGGAACGATGATGGAGGAGAAGATTTTTCAGTTAATCCTACATTGTCAATCTTTAACTATCCGGGTCGTCCTTTTGGAAAACGTACGAATTCTAATTTTACTGATAGGGAAATGAAAGCTGCACATCTTTATGTGCTTTTAAATTGTCCTGAGGTGGTGCCTTACCTGAAGTAAGTATTCCAAAGTTTAAATTTGCACACATGTATTGATTGTTTATGAAGTCAAATTTAATGGATATTTTACATGTGCAGCATGTACTCCGGTTTGTTACGAGAACTAGACCCCGAGTTGAGTGAACCAGATTTGGACAAACAAATTTCTGCAACATTTCCAACTTGGTTCAAAACACATGTACGTGAATCTCCATAGTTTCAAATTATAGTACTTAATTTATTAGGTTGAATTTACAATATTTTGCCTAATATAGGTGCTTGATTCAAGGAATGAGATAAATGATGTGCTGTTAACAAGTTTGGCATGGGGCCCTCTTAGAAATGTTATCAAGTGGCATAGTTATGTTATTAATGGCTACAAGTTTGTGACAAAATCTCGAAATGAAGGGATGAGTACAACCAATTGCAATTTATGTGTTCGGGGAGGGCAATTAGATTCTTTAGAAAATGATTACTATGGTGTTTTGACTGACATTGTCGAATTAGAGTACACCGGTCACCCTACAAAGAAGGTGGTTTTGTTTCAATGTGATTGGTTTGATCCGAGCTCTCAAGGGACCAAGACGGATAACTATGGCAATGTTGAAATAAAAAAATCTAGGAAATATCAAAATTATGATCCTTTTATATTAGCCCAACAAGCAGATCAAGTTTACTTTACATCTTTTCCTGAAGGGCAACAAGGTTGGCTAGGTGTCATAAAAACCAAGGCCCGCAGTAACATTCAAACTGTGGAAAAAAAACAGCAAACAACAGATGCATATCAAGATGATGATGCTAATACACTACCTATAGTTGTTTCAAATGATGATTTTCAGCAATGTCTTGTTGACGTTAATGGTGTAGCCGAAGAAGTGCCAAACTCTTTGTTGAGGAGAAGTGCCAAACCCATTGTTGAGGATGATGATGATGATGAGGAGGAGGAGGAGGAGGAGGAGGAGGAGGAGGAAGATGAATATGAAGGGGAGGAGGAGGAAGATGAATATGAGAGGGAGGAAGATGAAGATATGTATGAAGATATAGATTCAAACTAAGTCATTGATCCAAGCAAGTGGGTTTCCTCAAAATCAAAGGATATTGCTGTAAGTTACTACTTCATGACCTTATTGAACTTGATGAATATTTAGTCTATTTTTAAAGTAGTTGAACTATGATATGGAGGTTCTGCACTGATGCTAATTGTTAAGAACTGATGCTATTTTTAATTGTTTTAATAGTTCTGCACTGAAATAATTGTTCACTGATGATATTTTATGGAGGTTATGCACTGATGCTAATTGTTAAGCACATATTAAGAAATAATATAAATGTACCTATGACGTAGATTGAGCACTACCATTTCAATTTTCTTTTTTTTTTCTTCCATACCAATCCTAACTCCACTTGATTATTTTTTTGACATAAAGAACTCCATATGAAACTATGTCCATATTTAAGAAGCAGATTGAGAAAAATAATGAATTGTCTTGATAGGACGATATATTAGAATGTTAGTTTGTTTGATGCTTCTGGAAAACTGATATAGGCAAGCAGTGAACACATCATAAGTTTTTAGGACAACATACCGGGTAAAAATCAACAACATTGTTTTTAGATAAGGTTTTAGGCGGTGGATTTTGTTTGTTTGTTTGTTGCTGTTATTCATCTGTTATTCACTCTGCTATTTTGCAGCTTGTTTTTCTGTCATGGGGTTTGCTGTTCTGCTTTTTCCCTCCCTCTCCTTTCTGTTGAGCGGCTGTTGGTGTGTTTAGTTTGGTGTTTTATGGCCTGTTCATAGGTGAGGCAGGGGTATGCTTGGTACTCGTAGGTATTCTACTACCTCAGCGATTGATGCCACCTTATTTTTGGTTTTTTGGGTTGTTGGTAGTTCCATATATTTGCGGCTACAATTGTATTTTTCCCTTGTATCCGCGAGTTTTTTTGCTTCTTGCAATGGCTCGACGTGAATAAATTTCCTTGTGACTCTTTATGTATTTTTGAGAGTTTCCTTGTGTCTCTTTATGTATTTTGAGAGTTGAACAATGGTTGTAAACTTATTGAGAGTTTCCTTATGACTTTTATGGTGACAAATGTATGTGTTGGCTATGAAGACAATTTATGAAGTGGTTTTTGTTGTATATTTATAATTTCCAACAAGTTCAATATGGTTTAATATAGTAAATGCATATACAATATTAATATAATCAATTAATGAAATCTGGTTTGAAATGGAACATTAATCCGCTGATGCAAATTTCTGTTTGAATTAGTGAGGGAAATAAATTTCTCACTAAACTTGTAGTTTGTGAGGGAATTCAATTTCATCACAATTTATGCCTTCAAAATTTGAGAGGGAAAACCAATCCGTCACTAATTACTGACGGAAATATTGGTAAAAATTGATGGAATAGTCCCTCACTATTAGAGAGGGAACAAGAATCCCTCACTAATTACTGACGGATTTGTCCAAGGTTTAGCACATTTCTGGTTCATATTTAGTGACGGATTTATATGATTAGGGACGGAATGTATCCGTGTCAATTAGGGACGGAAACCAAAATCCCTCACAAAAATTTAGCAAGGCCAATATTCTTAAGGGATTACCGGTCGTCACTAAATCCCTCACTAAATTCGTTAGTGAGGGAATTATGGTAGTTTAGTGACGGATTTCTACCCTCTCTAAAATTGATTTTTCTAGTAGTGAATTCCTTATCCTCATTCTCATTGTCATAATCAGCATCTTCCATTTCAGTCATCAGAATACCACCTTCAGTTCCAACATCTCTATCACCATGTTGGTTTTCGTAGTCTTCACTCAAATCCTCATTGTCATAATCAGCAACATGTAGTTCAATCAACAAAGGTTCGTAACCATCAGGAGGATGTTCAAGGACAACACAATCGTCATCAGGAACATATGGTTCTACGACATTTTTGTCATCTTCAACTTCAAATTCTAATAGAGATGGATACTTGTTTGAACAACCTAACACCTTGTCGGCATCGGTTAAGACAGTCATGACAAACCTATTACCTTCAGTCACATATTTCAGTTCACCCATGTCGGCTCATTAAAACCACATTCTTCTGCCACACATCTATCGGATTGCAAGTACACAAGTGTGTGATCCCATATCATTTCAACATCAAGGATTTGCCCCCTAGGGAGGATGACACTAAAATGGTTATGAACCCTTAGCTCTTTCGCCTAATTATGGGCAAAATCTAATGGCACTTTGATTGTGTTCTATAAGGGAAAAAATAGATTATAAATAGACTATAAAGTTACATTAATCTTAGACCAGTTTCCTTATGCAACAATCAATAAGCAACTAGTCTACAAAAAAGTCTAATCTTAGACCAGTTGCCTTATGCAACAATCAATAAGCAACTAGTTGACAAAAAAATCTACAGATAATAATAAGAATAAAACTAGAAGAGCTTAAAAAATGATTTGTTACCTTTTTTGGTAAGATGACCGTATAGAAATAATTGATTGGTTTAGGGTAGAATCCTCTTGTCTCACGTCTAAAACAATGAAATATGCACATGGTCAATGATTTTGTGTAAGACAAAGTCAATTAATCTGTTAACCATGTAAATCGACATGCAGGTCCATCAAAAATAAGTGTGCACATTAAATTAGTTAAAAATTCGATATATTCATTGTTTAACCTAACAAGCTAAATATACGGTTTGCACAGTATAGATTCTGAAACAAAGAAAAATGTAGTCAATAACAACAGGTGCAACAAAGAATGGTAAATAAAAGATTAGCCTTTAAGAACAAATAAACGGTAAAAAACAACAAATGCAACAAAAATGGCAAAGTACCTGCGTACAAATATTTGTGGTGTGGGGATCATGACTTCCCATGGGTTTGCGTTGGGATCGTTTGGAGTGTCGTTGTTGGGGTTTGTGTTGTCGGAGTAACTGTTGTTGTAGCCGAGTGGGAGGTAGTCGTTGTCGCTGTCACGATCATCCTCCGTTTCAACTTTATCGTGCAAGAAAAAAGGTTATACAAGACATTAAAGGGGTTCACGCACTTTCATTTAATGACTTTTCAATTTAGGTCGGTCTTGCTTTAGAGGCAAATCCTGGATTTGAAGTAAGAGTTGGAACTAAAAATCACCAAAAATCAACTCTAGATCAATATAATCAAGGTAAGAGTGTTGATAAGGATCAATATTCGAAATTGGTATACTCACTTCTCCATAAAAGTGTACCAGTAAATGCACAAATCCTGAGTTAGGTTTATCACCAAAACCTAAAACATCGTGTAAATAGAAAAGGTGAGTAAATAAGAGGCATCAACCTAGTCATGACAAGTGACAACAAAATAAACACACCAGATGAGTATTGCATTGATTTAGGAAGAGATACATAATATGATATAGTTAGTGAAAGAATCTCTATAATCTAAATTACAATAGAAACTTATTACTACAACTAATAACAATAAGAATTTATTAGGTCATCTAATTACAATCTGAATTTGAAACGAAGGATGACCGTAATAATCTATTAAAATTAATCAAACAAACATATAATCTATATGTATAGAATGAAGATCGAAGGTAACCTAAATCACAAAGAGAACGAATTGGATGAAAACAACAGTGAGACAAAAATAGCGGCGAGGCAAAAACGTGAGTCCAAAACAACGACGAGCAGAACATAATATTGAACAGGACAACCACGACTTTGCAGAAAATGACGGTAAGATGAAAACGGCGGCGAGCAAGGATGACAACGATGATGGAAGAAACGATACCCAATGCAACGAACAGGGATAAGTATGAAAGCAACTATACCCAATGATTTAGTTGTTGTCCAATGCTTCCATAGAGGAAAAACATCGATGATGAAAAAAATGAGAACACGTTACAACAACAATGAGAAGACAAACTGAAAAGGTATGTATGCAGTTTATAACCAGAAAGAAAGGAATGAAAAGCGTGTGCGTTTCTATTTTTCAACTGACGCCAACTTAACTTTTCTAACAGGAAGGGAGGTTTGTATCATGTGATAAAATAGAGGGTGAGTCTCTATCATTTAAAGAAACCTAAGGGGAGGTGAGTTTATTTTTCCCTTTTATCTATTTACGTTTTTTATATAGGATATTTAATATTACTCTTTCTATATATTAATATATTTTATCGTTTAGCTCATTTATTCTAATGAATTTTTGGAACAGGTGCAATTTATGAATCAGACAAATATAGCTAATTACAGCAATTTAACACTTTGTAGTACTTTTGATAATCTATGACATTGACTACTCTAAGTTTTTCATACTTAGCCTTACTATTCATGAAAACTTTCTGTTCAAAAGATGAGATTTTGGCTTGTGGTTCTGATTGAGAGGTATGAGGTGGTGTAGGGTTTAGGGTTAAATAAGTAAATGGTCTCCCTAAAAATATCAACATTTGATTTTAGTCCCCCTAAAATATTTCTTAGGCTACATTTGATTTTAGTCCCCCTAAAATATTTCTTAGGCTTTTGGTCCTTCCAAATTTTCCATCCATGAAATTAGTCCCTACTTTTTAGTCAACTTATGTCTAACCTTTATATTATTTAATGAAATTTTCCAGAAGTAGGTAGAATATTATGAAAATATTTTCCAAAAAAAATTAGAACTTTTTAACAAAACATGAATTAAATATGAATTTTTATGTTTTTGGTGCTAAAAAATTCATATTAAATTCATGTTTTGTTAAAAAAAACATAATTTTTTCTTTGGAAAATATTTTCATAACATTCTACCCATTTCCGAAAAATTTCATTAAAAAATATAAAGGTTAGACATGAGTTGACTAAAAAGTAGGAATTAATTTCATAAATTGAAAATTATGAAGGGACCAAAAGCATAAAAAAAAATTAGGGAGACTAAAATCAATGGTTGGTATATTTAGATGAAATATTTACTTATTTAATCCTATATATAATTATAGTAATTATAAAAATTAAAAGTTGGGAAAATTACACTAACCTTTGCTAAGATCTTCTCAAATTGACAAACACTTTCTTTCCACTTTAACTTTAACGCCATTTAATCTCCAATAACTCTCACAAAGCATTTTTCTTCCACTACTTTACACCAAATTAAAAAAAATTAAAAAAAACTGCAATTCCATTATATTTTTTTTCAAATCTCTTATTTTCCTCTCTTATTTTCCAAGATGATTTGATGCTATGTACATTTTGAAATTCCAATCAGCCATGAAATTAAACTTTATATATTTATTTCATATCATAGTTTACTCTTTACCTCCAGTCATTTTCTGGCTCTACCACAGGCTAGTTATTGACTCTTTATATGATGATCATCTGCCATGGAAAAAGTCTTTAAAGAAATAAATTTGTATATATGAACAAAAATGATATTTTGTCTCGTAAGAATGACTTAGTTGACAGTTACAAGGACAATATTATATGTACAGAATGAGAAAAAGTTTCATGATTTATTTTCCACATATAATGAGAAATTATAACCACTGAAACTTTTCTTTTATTAATTCCTTAACCATAGCAAAATTCATTTTCAATAACTATTAATAATTTAATGATCATATTTAAGAGAAACACAACGCAAATCAATTTATATGTTACTTAAAAATAAATTAATGATGGAGATTTATCTTTTTATTATAATTTAACGATCATATTTATGAAAAACACAACGCATATCATTTTAAAGAGATTCCTTACAAATTAGAAGAATTGATCGAGTGTCTTGATTTGAATATAACCATACTTCTTTTATGGGTTAATAGGCTTTTACCCCCTGCCAAATATGCTTTTGGTTTACCCCCTGTAAAAAAAAGTTTGGAGATCCCCCCTTGTAATTTAAAGATTCTTTGGTTTTAGACCCTCGATGCATATGACTGTGCATTTTAGCTTATGTGGCAGGGGGTAAACCAAATTTTGCCTATATGGCAGGGGGTAAAAGCCTATTAACCCATTAATTTATGCACAATCATATGCACTGAGGCTCGAAAACCAAACAATTTTTAAATTACAAGGGGGTCTCCAATCTTTTTTTTATACGGGGATAAACCAAATTTCGCCTATATGGCAGGGGGTAAAAGCCTATTAACCCTTCTTTTATTTAGTAATAAAAATCATCATGTAACTTTTCTAAAAAAAAAAAAAATCAAAAATCATCATGTAACTCTCTTATACAAGTACAAAACCTAATTAAAGGCTCAAGCTTTTTCTAAATTGCAAGCATCAACAATGTCATAGACAAATTGATAAATACCCTTTTCAGAAGAACCACCTTTCCTCTAATGTTTCTTTTCAACCTCTTTCACTTTTGTTGCCTTCTTCTTATCTCTTTTGGTTTTTGCCCCTCCATTACTTCCTTAATACACCTCTCAATCTCTTCAATGCTAGCTAGGCACCTCATTTACCTCATATTTAATATCACCCCATTTTGGTAATTGACCCAATTTTTAGTTTTTAATTTGTTGCAATAATAAAAGTAGTTAAAACAGTTAGTTGATTAGTTAGTTAGCTACTTTGTTGGAAGTTAGTTTTGGTTGATTACGTGTATAGCAAGTAACTCATATATGTAAATGTATATAAACTTGTAACCTCACAACTTTCATTGCTAATGAGAATACATAGTTACAATTGCATAGAACTCTCTCACTCTCAATTCTCCTTAATTCTCTCTCAAAATTTGATTGCTTGCAAAGCAAGCTCTCTCTGTTGTGCTAGCACAAACAATCAATAACTTGCACACCAGTAGTCACACTTACAACCATTGAATTCCAACACAATGTGTCAAAAAACAAGCCGATGCGGGTTGACTTAAAACCTTCTCTTGATCACATCATGTTACAATCAAGCTCCTCCCTTTTGTTTCTTCCAAAACCCTTTTGGAAATTCAATAGTATCATTTCTAGAACCTTTTTTGTTGCTATTTTTCAAAGCATTAGCTATATTATCCCCTTCTTTTTGTGTCAACACAATTATGCTACCAAAAGCAAAATATAACTGGAGAATTTTACTTACTGTCAAGACAATCTCATACATGAATCTTCAACAATACACATATTAAAGATATTATTGTTATTATTAACACTAGTGTTCAGACACACACTCTCATGCTCGTCTGTGCGCTTTTTCTACTGTGCTAAAGTATTCATATACTTGACTGTGTTTTTTTATTTTTATAAATAATAATAATAATAATAATAATAATAATAATAATAATTGTTATAATAAATTATATAAACATAATGATTATAGTTTTTACTATTTAGGTTGAAATATCTATCCAAATTGTCAACTTACAATAGTAAGTGATAATTACCTATTACCTAGGTAAATGCCAAATTAGAATAGTAAAACAAATAATTTCACACATGTAATAGTGGTAAATTTAGTAGTATAAATACCACACTTTGATTCATGTAAAAACACACAATTTTGAGAGATCAAAATATATCATCCTAGTGTTATATATTATTTGAAGCATTATAAATAAAGTAGTATTTTATATCATCTTATTAGTTCACTAATATCATAAAATAAGTATTTAAATATCTAAATCTTTAACACGTTATCAGCACGATCGTTTCTATCGGAAGTTCATACTACTACTAAGGTATGTTATCTATACTTATCATTTTAATATCATTACTTAATATTGCTATGTATATATTTTATCTTTATCATTTTTTTAATAAAATTTCTTTGAGTTTGGCGGCAGAGGATGGTGGTGTCTCGGGGTGCCAACCTAATTGGGATGTCGACGATGTCTCCTGATGCCTGTCCTTTCTCCTTGCTTATCAAAAAAAAATCTTTATATTATTATTATCTGCCCTGGTTATAGAAAACTAGCAATCCGTCAAGTGATTTATAACTAAGAGTGGCTATTATTGTTATTATTACTTTACCACTTATTATAGAAAACTGACAACCCGTCAAGTGATCTATAATAAGTATGGATATTATTATATTAATTTTAAGTGGTGGTCTAAAACCCCATATATACTATATTATCACGAAAGATAATTTCGAGTAGTGATACTAACTTTTATACTTAATGGAGGTTTAAAACCCCATCTAACTTTTACAATTAATGGAGGTCTAAAACTCCATTTATAATATTGATTCATGAGATATTATTAAAAATAAATAAAATTTAATGTTATTATCATATGTATTCATTCACCATACATATTATCTTATAATTTTCTCTACTGTTTGTGTGTCCTAACAGTTAGATGATATTAACACTTAAAATATTTTTCTCATTATCCAATGTTAAAGAATAGTAAAATCAACGGTAACAGTAACGGTCATTTTTACAAAATGCACTCTATAAATACCTCACCTTCATTCATAATTTTCACATCTCAAAATATTTACGCATACTTTCAAAATGACTAAAATCTTTCTTCTATGCATCACTCTACTTGTCGTTATTTTGTTCTTTATCAGTTTCACCCATATTGAAGAATTAGGAAAAGATTTTGTAGGATTAATTATAATTAGCGTTTTACCATTACTACGCTTAGCTTGTATGGTTACTTTTTGTTTTGGTAGAGACTTAGATTAAAATATTATCATATTTTTGTAATCGTTGCTATTAAATAAAATGATATTTTTATTATATATATATATATATATATATATATATATATTAAATGTTGATTATGCTCTTCTGTATTCTAGATATAATCATGTCGAATGTTAAGCACCAATTTAAAATTTTAAACATAACTGGCGACAACTACATAACTTGGAACAACAACTTAATTGAGTATCTTGCATGTGAGCGACTCGACAAAATTCTTGAAGGAGACGATTTGGGAGATGTCCCAGAGGAATTGGCAAAGAAAAAGTCGAAAAGTAAATCGAATAATCAAGCACCACCTTGATGATGGATTACAAACAGAGTACTCGAATGCAAAGGATCCTAAGATCTTGTGGGACAAGCTTAAGGCAAGATTTGCCCATCATAGGAAAGTCTTACTACCCTCGTTGATGGATCAATGGAACAAATTAAGGTTCCAAGATTATAAAAGTGTTGTTACATATAACTCTGCCATGCACCAAATTATAGCACAATTAGAATTTTGTGGCATAATTATAACCGAAGAGGAAAAGTTGGAGAAAACATTCTCAACTTTCCATGCATCTCAGGTATTGTTGCAACAACAATATAGACTGAGGGGATTTACTGAGTACTCTGATTTGGTTGCAGCCCTTCTAGTGGCAGAACAAAATAACAAGCTTCTCATAAAAAAAAACCATCAGTTGCGTCCTACAGGAACAATGGCGTATCCTAAAATAAATGCCACAACTTTTAATCAAGGGCAGGGTGGTTATAGTCGCCAAAAAGGACGTGGTGGTCATGCTCGTTTTGGTGATCGTGATCGAGGCAGAAATCATGGTCGAAACCATTTTCGTGGTGGAGGTCGTGGACAAGGTTATATGAATTATAGGCCTTTCCAAAATGACCAAACCAACAAGAATCATCAAGGTAAGGGTAAATACATCCAAGAAGGCCCCTCTAGAAATAATGATGATCTTTGTTATAGATGCCGAAAGAAAGGTCATTGGTCTAAAGCATGTGGGACACCGGAGTATCTGTGTAAAAGATACAAGGCATCTGTAGATGGAAAGGAAAAGGAAGTAAATTTTAATGAAATTGAACCCAAGAATGATACTACCTGCCTTGAGGCTGCTGATTTCGTTGGAGGAGAAATTAATATAGATTAAATAATTACTTAAAAATATATATGTATTTGAATAATGTGTGTTGTTCTTGAATTACTTTTATATTTCTAATATGTACTTAATTAAGAATTTGTATGTTGCGTGACTTGTGTAATACGTAATGTTTTCGTTGTCTATATAAAATAACATTGTTAAATATGTTGTGTTGATTTACTCTATCTTTCTTTAAACTTATTTTTATTTTATGAAGGTTAGAAATGGATCATGTCAAAGACATTTGCATTCCAGACAGTGGAACTACCCATACGATCCTCAAAAGTAAGAAATATTTCACCAAAATATTTCTTACTAAAGGTTTAATAAACACAATCTCATGTCCTGCAAATTTAATTGAAGGAACAAGTAATGTTATGTTCATGTTACCAAATGGGACAAAGTTTGTCATTAAAAATGCTATATACTATCCAAAATCAAAGAGAAATTTATTGAGTTTTAATGACATATATATTCAAGGATCTGATACTGAGACTACAACCGAAGGTAATATGAAATAAATTAATATTACTACTAATATTTTGGGAAAGAAGAAAATTTTAGAAAAACTAGCAAAATTGCCTTCTGGGTTACACTATACATATATACATGAAATTGAATGTAATTTAGTAGTAAAAAAAGATCCCAAAACTATGACTTTATGGCATGACCGTTTAGGTCACCTTGGTTCAACAATGATGCGTAAAATAGTTGAAGGTACCCATGGTCATCCATTGAAAGGTTTAAAGCTTACAAGAGAAGATAGACCATGTGAAGCTTGTTCTCTTGGCAAATTAATAACAAAATATTCACCAGGCAAGATTCAGACAGAATCACCTGCATTTCTTGAAAGAATCCAAGGAGATATATGTGGACCTATCCATCCACCTTCAGGACCATTCAGATACTTTATGGTATTAATTGATGCATCTAGTAGATGGTCATATGTCTGTTTACTGTCAAGTCGTGATATGACATTTGCAACATTTCTTGCACAAATAATAAAACTAAGGGCGCAATTTCCTGATTATACTATAAAGAAAATTAGACTTGACAATGCCGGTGAATTTTCATCTGAATCACTTAATAATTATTGCATGTCAATTGGAATTACTGTTGAACATCTTGTTCCTCATGTACATACACAAAATGGTTTAGCTGAGTCATTAATCAAACGTCTTCAATATATTGCTAGACCTTTAATACTGATAACTAAGCTACCAGTTACAGATTGGGGTCATGCAATTTTACTTGCTGCAGCACTCATACGTCTAAGGCCAAGTGTTGATCATAAACATACCCCTTATTAACCTGCAATTGGTAAGGAACCAAATATCTCTCATTTAAGAATTTTTGGTTGTGCAGTATATGTACCAATAGACCCACCACAAAGAACAAAAATGGGACCACAAAGAAGGTTAGAAATATATGTGGGGTATGAATCACCATCAATTATTAGATATCTTGAACCTTTAACAAGTGATGTTTTTCAGGCAAGATTTGCTGATTGTCATTTTGACGAAACAAAATTTCCAACACTAGGGGGAGAAAATAAACCATTGGAAAATGAAATAACATGGCATGTACCACATTTATTACATTTGAACCCATATAATAAATCATGGGAAGAAAATGTAAACAAAATAGTACACTTACAAGATTTAGCAAATCAACTGCCAGATTCATTTTCTGATTTGAAAAAGGTGACAAAGTCACATGTACCAGCTATAAATGTCCCAGCTCGGATTGAGATTTTGAAAATAAATGATGTAGCAAGTACATCTAAGGCACGCTTAAAGCGTGACCGACCTATAGGTTCCAAAGACAAAAATCCCCGAAAAAGAAAAGGAACAGAAAAGGTGAATATGATTGAAAGTGATCTTGAAAAGACACTAGATAATGATAAATCTGAAAATAAAAAGTGTGCTCTCGAAAAAGCACAAGATGATGATAATGAGATCATTGACAATGAAACTGAAAACAAGAATGATCTCGAGATTTCAATTAATTATGTTAATGCAGGAAATTTGTGGAGCCGAAAAGACATAAATATTGATGAAATATTTTCATTCTTCATTGCATGTGAAATTACAAATGAAAATGATGATCCTGAACCAAGAACTGTTAATGAATGTCAAAATAGACATGATTGGAAAAATTGGAAAGACGCAATAGATACTGAATTAAATTCTCTTAAAAATCGAAAAGTATTTGGACCTATTGTGGTTATACCTGAAGGTGTGAAACATGTTGGTTATAAGTGGGTTTTTGTAAGAAAACAAAATGAGAAAAATGAAATTGTAAGATACAAGGCCCGTCTTGTTGCACAAGGTTTTTCCCAACGACCAGGAATTGATTATGAGGAAACATATTCTCCTGTTATGGATACCATTACTTTTCGTTATTTAATTGGTTTATCAATATGTAATAATCTTGATATGTATCTTATGGATGTTGTTACTGCTTATTTTTATGGATCACTTGATAATGATATATACATGAAAATACCGGAGGGACTTAAGATGCATGATACATCAAAACCAAGAGAAATGTATGCAATTAAGTTGCAAAGATCATTATATGGATTAAAATAATCCGGACGCATGTGGTACAATAGGCTAAATGAATATTTGCTTAAAGAAGGCTACGAGAATAATCCAATTTGCCCTTGTGTTTTTATAAGAAAAACAATATCCGGTTTTGTAATAATTGTTGTTTATGTTGATGATTTAAATATCATTGGAACTACTAAAGAAATTAAAGAAGCAAGAGAGTACTTAAAGAAAGAATTTGAAATGAAAGATATGGGGAAAACTAGGTTCTGCCTTAGTTTACAAATTGAGTATACTAAAAATGGTATATTGGTACATCAATCAAATTATACAGAGAGAGTGTTAAAAATGTTTAACATGGACAAGGCAAACCCTTTGAGTACTCCAATGATGGGAAGAACACTTAACGTTGAAAAGGATCCCTTTAGACCTAAGGAAGATAATGAAAAGGATCTTGGCTCTGTAATGCCATATCTAAGTGCCATTGGGACACTCATGTACCTTGCTAACTGTACAAGACCTGATATAGCTTTTGCAGTGAATTTACTAGCAAGATTCAGTTTATGTCCTACAAATAGACATTGAAAAGGAATAAAACATATATTTCGATATATACGAGGCACATCTGATCTTGGTTTGTTTTATTCTAACAATACAAAACCAGTTTTGCTTGGCTATGCAGATGCATGATATTTGTCAGATCCACATAATGCTAAATCACAAACTGGATATGTATTTACATATGGTGGCACTGCAATATCATGGAGATCTCAAAAGCAAACGCTTGTAGCAACTTCTTCAAATCATGCTGAAGTAATAGCCCTTTATGAAGCAAGCAAATAGTGTAGATGGTTACGTTCGGTTTTTCGACATATCCAAGGAGCGTCTGATTTAACAGTTGATAAGAATCCAACAATCTTGTATGAAGACAATGTTGCATGTGTTACTCAAATGAAAGAAGGTTACATCAAAAGTGATAGAACCAAACATATCCCCCCTAAGTTTTTCTCATTCACACAAGAACTTGAAAGAAACAAAGAAGTGGATATTCAATATATTCGTTCGAATGATAATGTGGCAGACCTCTTCACAAAGGCACTCCCTACATCAATTTTCAAGAAGCACATACAAAACATTGGAATGCGTCAGCTTCGAGATCTTTAAAGAAGAACAAGTGTTTGGTTGAGTGGGAGCATAATGTTGTACTCTTTTTCCCTTATTAAGGTTTTTATCCCAATGAGTTTTTCCTAATAAGGTTTTTAACGAGGCAACATATGTTCCAATCAAATTATCCTCAACAAAACTTCAATGGAGCACCATGATAGATATTTCAAAGGGGGAGTGTTATAATAAATTATATAAACATTTTTTCGATCCACATAAATTATATATACATAATGATTATAGTTTTTACTATTTAGGTTGAAATATCTATCCAAATTGCCAACTTACAATAATAAGTGATAATTACCTATTACCTAGATAAATGCCAAATTAGAATAGTAAAACAAATAATTTCACACATGTAATAGTGGTAAATTTAGTAGTATAAATACCACATTTTGGTTCATGTAAAAACACACCATTTTGAGAGATCAAAATATATCATCCCACTTCCTTCTCTCTTAATTTCCTTAGTTTGATAAATCCTGGTGTTATATATTATTTGAAGCATTATAAAATAAAGTAGTATTTTATATCATCTTATTAGTTCACTAATATCATAAAATAAGTATTTAAATATCTAAATCTTTAACAACAACAACAATATCATCTTGGCCTTATCCCTCATATATAAACATATATATAAACATGGTTACTTTTATTTCAAAACAAAAAACAGTTACTTTTGACATTGTTCCCATATTACTTGATCATTCATATCATTATCCTATGACTTCTAGGCCTTTATCCCCGGACATGTATTTTTTCTCCTTTTTTTGAGAATGTTTGTTTTCATGTTATATGCACCTTATCTTAAATTTTTAATTACCTAATGTCTCCTTTATTAAATTTGTGACACTAACATCACAAAGAGAAATGATAATCTACAATTCTTTCGACAACTTTTGACTACTCTCTCATACTCATATTATATTTTTGTTCTCTCTCTTACTTTTTCTCTATCTATTGTTTTTTACAATAAAAAAAATGTCATAAAAGTTGCCACAAATGATTGTGCAAATATCAATACTCCATCACAAATATCACTACTTGGGTGTCTATTGATTATTTTCCTTGAAGAAATTATAAACATACGACGAATACCATAAAGTTGTACTCTGCAACCAAGCATTGTATCTCTGTCTTGTCACCTCTTATAGACTTTCGCCATCTAGCACGTGCATTGTACATTTGTTTTATATTCGTCAAGCTTTCTTGATTTTTTTCTTCAAATCCATGAGAATATTCCTAGGCAACGCCAAACTCTTTGTCATGCCAACAACTTTTTTCTTCTCCTACTCTCTTAGTCTACCCGTAAGAAGATGACCGTCTAACCTTGGCTCCAACTCATTGTTGTGAACTCTATTAAGAATGGTCAACCGCCATTCATTTGTCTTCTTCTCAAAGTAACCACGCATCCTAAACGGACAATCATATTTCCTTGAGCACGTGTCTTCAAACTTCAATTTCTTTTTCATCTTTGGTGGTTTGTATACACCACTCCTTTCACATTGCAACATCAACATTGAATTTTTTATATTGGATTTATCTATATATATATAGTAAATCTCGCCTTTGCCGTTTGTCGACGAGCCCAGCCAAGCAAATCATCTCGCTCTTGCCATCTATCCTTTTTGAAGATAAAAAATGACGCGATGTTTACTTCATTATCACGAAGCTTGGAAACACCGGTAGGTTTCGCTTCATTTGAAGGTTTGACATCAACCGAAGCTTCAATGGAAGATTTGACATCAGCAGAAGCTTCAATGATGGCCGGTCTCTGCTTAACATCATCATCCCCCACATTTTCAACAATCACTATATATACCGAATAATAAATAACAAGAAAAAATTATAAATAAATTATGTAACAAGCCTAAGGAAACAACAAAATTGCTGCCGAAACTCAAACACTGACCCCCCATGCAAGTTAAGTCACGCTGGACACTCAGCGTGAGTTAACTCGCGTTGGCACCTCAGCGGGAGTAAACTCACGTTACGTCTAGGGCTCTAGAAATGTTGAACCACACAACAAAACCCACAAAAAGTAAAGGGGTTAGATGATACATTACATGATTTTTGATGTTTGATGAGCATAGAAATTTGCTTCCTGACGTTTTCCAATGATGTGAGTTCAAGCTTTTTCACCAAAAAATCACACTTTTGGGTGTTTTGGAGGTGAAGAGGGAAAAAAAGTGTATTTGAAGTGTGAAGCTGGTAGTGTTGGCCTAAAAATAGGAATGGATCGCGACGTCAGTTAACTCACGCTAGAGTTATTTTTGGAAGTTTGGGGTTGGGATGAGCAAAATTGTTTGGAAGAAGAGCAATTTTCTTTGGTTTTGGTAGAATTACACTTAACTACGGACAGTTCATGTCCACCATATGCTTTTGGCCCGAATCTTTAAAACGTCCCAATTCGCTGGAATAAGTTTGTTGGCGCACCTCCACACACCCAAGCAAATCTCAGTTTGTTACTTGTCTTTACTTTCAAACCATTGCTTGTTCATTCTTTAAAATGAGTTTACATGTGTATTGTTTAGTGTCTGTTTTGTTCAACAAAACAGATGAGATAGGAGAAATTTTAAAGGAGGGGAGGGGAGGGAAAGGAAGGGAAACATATATATTTTTGGAATAAGAAAGATAAAGGGAGGAGGCATTTTAATTAAAAGTATGTTTGGGTCAAGGGAGGTGGGAGGATTTTAAGTTGTTTTTATCTCCACCTAAACCCTCCAAATCGCCCCAAAATGGACGGAGAGTAAAATGATAGGTACTCAATTCTATTTTAGGGCAATAAATAACTTAGAGCAAGAGAAATTTTAATGGTTTCCAATAAATATTTTTCCTGCATCTATATAGATCCCGTTGGCTTTTCATCAAGATTCTAGAAAGCGCGTTGTTTTATATGCATTAAGAATTGGATTGCGGTTCTACGATATATCGATTTGAAGAAATTTCAGTTGTAAGTCATCCAATTCTTATAATTAGCCTGGAGTGTAGCTAAGACGCCCCCTTCCCATTCATTTTCGCTTAGGATGGTAAAATGAATCTTTCTTCTATTTTAAAGCACTTTTATCTTATCTGACACTCACAACTAACTACTCCCCTATACATATAGTGAAGACCACTATCGAGGTTGGAACTCAAAGGGTTAGGAGTGATTTTGCTCTCATCCCTTCCTAAAAAATTAATCAAACACATAAAACTAAAAGTATCCCCTTTATTCCCCTCCCCTTCATCTACTTCCAACCAAATAGACCCTATAAACTAGGAGTGTTCGCAAGGCGGTTTGATTAGATTTTGAGGTTAAAAGTAATCTAAACCACAAGATAAAAAAAAAACATGTGGTATGGTTTGGTTCAACTGACTTTTAAAATATAAACCAAACTAATGTGGTTCGGGTTGGTTCGGCTGTTGCGGTTTTTTGCGAGGCAATGCAATTTTTTGTTACAACACTAAAATCAAGTTAAAGGCAACTTATTTCAACAATGTTTTCTACAATGTTAGAAATTTCATCCAACATTACAATTTTCCAACCAAAATTGAACCAACTATAATATAGTGATGATTCGTTCAATAAATGATAAGATTGGAGCAATGACACACCATTCAATAAAAAAAAAAACCTAGAAAAGAAGCACTGAAATAGAAAATCTCCAATTCAAATGATTTCGGAAACCCTAGAAACAAAAGCATTATAGTTTTCTTCAACAAAGCAAATATGGAAATCAAATTAAATAAACACATAATTGAATCACACAACCGGCATAATCAATTGAAATGAACGGCCGAATCGAAAGAAGCAAGCAGATTGGAAGGGCATGATATATATACTTATAGTTTTAATCAAATCAAAATTTTATAAAACTACTTTTCATAATTTATACATATTAACATAATAAAGAGAGTGGACAGACGACACAGAGCTCCGTCATGATTGGTGGAAACACCCGCTCCTTTGTATGGGTGTTCACTTGTAATTTTGCTTTTGGTTTTGGCGGTGCTCTCTGTGTGTATTGCACCCTGAGTTTGTAAATACTTTTGTGTGGTTTTCTTTTGCACTCCTTGTGCGGGGTAAATCACAGTTGTTTATATATCATTTTAGTTTGTTCAAAAAAATTTTTTTTTTAAAGAATCAGTTTTAAATAATTTAATAACAAATTATTTGTTCAAATGTCAACTCTACTCAAGTTTTCATTAATTAATAAGTATGTGAGTCAAAAAATTAAATATTTTGATTTTCCGTTTTGTTGCGGTGCTCTTTTTTTTTCCTATTGAAATATTAGTTATTCAATCAATGATTTGGGCTTCAACGTTGTGGATCCGGAGACTTGAGTATTTTGATCACTTTAATTTTATAATATTATTTGTAAGCATTTTGTTGTGGTAAGTTACTAACTTGGATGATTTGAGTTTGTTTACATATTCATCCTTTATAATTTTAACAATTTTGATTTTTTTTAAGGAGCAATGTAATATGAATGAATGAATATCATTTTGTTTTTATAAAAAAAACATACTACCTCCGTTTCAAAATACATGTCCATTTTGAAGAAATTGCAGTAACCAAGAAACTAAATAAATTTTGTTACTTTTGATGAAATTATATATGTATTTTCTATAATACCCTTAACCATTTATTATTTCATTATATTTTTTCTCTCTCTGCAATAAATATGCAAGGGTATTATTGAAAATACACTAATTAATGTTGCATTGAAACTTGAAAGAGACAAGTATTGTGAAACAAAATTATTCTTCAAAATGGACAAGTATTATGAAACGGAGGGAGTATATTTTATACTATCATTTTTTTTAGGTTAAATTGCAAAAATCTCCCTTGAGGTTTGCTAAAATGTCACTTACATCCCTTCTATTTTTTAATGAGACATAAACCTCCCCTACTTAATTTTCAATGTGATAAACACCTTTATAAGTTAACACTGTTGGCCTCAGTTACATTTCAATTGTGGCTGGTTCCTCCATTTTTTAAGTGGCTGGTTCCTCCATTTCTGCAATTATTCTTAGATTTCTTCCATTCAAAGTTTCCTTCCATTTCCTATTTATTTCTCCTTTTTTTTCAAGTATTTCAAATTAATAAATGGCAATATTCAATCAGAAATTGGTATTTTATCTATACAGGCGGTGATGCATTTTAATCCGATGTGACAGAACCACACGATGTAGCCCTAAAACTATATTAATGTATTCCAATATGATATGATATGATGGTTCTTATTCCCTCAAATTTGATGGTTTGATTCTTAAATTACCATCAAGTTACACAAACTAAGATAACTTGTTATTAAAATGACCGATGAGATTGAGTTGAAAGGTTTCATTTGTGCCATTAATTTTAGAGGCAAAATGGTTAAAGTAATTTTAGAGGCAAAATGGTTCAAAGAATTGAAAGGAAAATAATAGAACCTCTTTCAAAGAATTTATGAAAATGTGCAAAAAGATAGGCCCGAGTTACAAGAACTTGAGAGCTAAAGTGTATAACTGCGTTTTTCTTACTAACGATGTTAACTCAAGGAAGGTCAATGTAATTTTCCCTTTTTTTAAAAGAGATATTTTATATATCCTTATTTATTAATTTTGTTACGTCTGCAGCAATTTAACCTAATTTTTTTCCCGCTCATTTGCTTTATTAGGTTTTCAATTATTTAACCTAACCAATTCCATCTAAAAAAATGCATCGCACCAATTTCATTCTATCCTCTTGCCTTTTTTTTTCCTACACTTATCCTTATTTATTAATTTTGTTACGTCTGCAGCAATTTAACCTAATTTTCCCTTATTTATTAATTTTGTCAGGTCTGCAGCTATTTAACCTAATTTTTTCCCGCTCATTTGTTTTATTAGGTTTGCAATTATTTAACCTAACAAATTCCCTCTAAAAAAATGCATCCTTATTTATTAATTTTGTTACGTCTGCATCAACTTAACCTAATTTTTTCCCGCTCATTTGCTTTATTAGGTTTGCAATTATTTAACCTAACAAATTCCATCTAAAAATCCTTATTTATTAATTTTGTTACGTCTGCAGCAATTTAACCTAATTTTTTCCCGCTCATTTGCTTTATTAGGTTTGCAATTATTTAACCTATCAAATTCCATCTAAAAAATGCATCGCACCAATTTCATTCTATCATCTTGCCTTTTTTTCTACACTTATCTTTATTTATTAATTTTGTTACGTCTGCAGCAATTTAACCTAATTTTTCCTTATTTATTAATTTTGTTAAGTCTGCAGCAATTTAACCTAATTTTCCCGCTCATTTGCTTTATTAGGTTTGCAATTATTTAACCTATCAAATTCCATCTAAAAAAATGCATCGCACCAATTTCATTCTATCCTCTTGCCTTTTTTTCTACACTTATCTTTATTTATTAATTTTGTTACGTCTGCAACAATTTAACCTAATTTTTCCTTATTTATTAATTTTGTTACGTCTGCAGCAATTTAACCTAATTTTTCCTTATTTATTAATTTTGTTAGGTCTGCAACAATTTAACCTAATTTTTTCCCGCTCATTTTCTTTATTAGGTTTGCAATTATTTAACCTAGCAAATTCCATCTAAAAAAATGCATCGCACCAATTTCATTCGTATCCTCTTGCCTTTTTATTTTATTTTATTAGGTCTGCAGCAACTTAACCTAATAATTTCCCTCTAAAATGCTGTATTAGGTTAGCAGCAATTTAACCTAACAAATTCCATCTAAAATGCAGTGCATCAATTTAACCTAACAAATTCCCTCTAAAATGCAGCAATCCCTAATATTTCTGCTCGCTTTTCATTCCTATCATGTTTTGTCATCGTTTGTATATATCTATTGTTTCTGTAGACTTTTTTTTTACAATAATTAATGTTAATATTCCTGAAATCCAATAACTTTAAACCAAATATTCTCATACTTCTTTATTTTCACACGTCTTTAAAATTTTATTTTATGGCAAAGTATTATACCTTTTTAACATATTATTTTATTTATGATGCAGACTATGAATATTATTTTCTACCACTATAAGCCAAGTATTGATAGCTTATTTAGGTGCGAAACTAAAGTCAATGTTTGTTGGTTAAAGGATTTTAACCATTAATATGTTATGTTGTTTAATGAATTTTATTTATGAATTTAAATTATTTCAACCTAATATATTTATGTTTGCCCGAACACAAAAATTTGCTTATAATAATTAACCCGGGCAACGCCGGGTGTTTAGACTAGTTGTCATTAATTTCGTTAACAATTACATAATAAAAGTCTTTTTTTTTTGGAATAAAATATAAAAGGTTTTTTATTTACATGACCAACTAATTTTTTCGTAAAAAAAAAATAATTTTTCGGTTTCTAATTATAGTATTAGATGTAAAAAAAAAAACTAACGAAATCCTTATTTATTAATTTTGTTAAGTCTGCAGCAACTTAACCTAATTTTTTCCCTCCACTAATCCGGTTTGCAACAACTCAATCCTAAAATTTTGTTCTAAATTTGCACTAATCCTCAACCCTAAAATTTTGGCTCTAAATTTGCATAATTAGTTTGTGATTATCCATGCTACCTCAACAAAAACCCTAATGTTTTCCTCTTTTTGCATAATTAGTTTGTGATTATCCATGCTACCTCAACAAAAACCCTAATGTTTTCCTCTTTTTTCTTTACCTATCCATGATTTTTTTCGAGGTTCGTTCCCATTAAACCTTTCTCTCTTCATGATTTTTTCTTTACCTATCCATGATTTTTTTTTTTGTACAAGTTGTATTCATGATTTTATTCTTAATGAAATGATAAGTTTGCTTGCCTAGAAAAACAATTCAATTTCTCCAAGTAGCATAAATCTCTATTCTTTTTTCTTTTTTTACATAAACCATAAATCTCTATTCCGACTTCATATTCAATACTTTTTTTACATTCATGAACAAATCTTATAGCATTCAGATAGAATTTATAGAAGAAATTGAATATATCCAAAACATTAGTGTTTATTACATTTGTTATTTTTGCTGTTTTTTTTGTCTTCACTGGCATAAAGATAGGCTATGGTAAAGAAATATTATTTTGATTGGAACAAATTTAAAGAAACAAAAGTAATATTTATACCACGGCATACCAATTATTTCATCTCTTATACTTTACTTTTATATATTACAGTCTATTCGACCCCTGCAACGCACGGGTCATCAATCTAGTTAAAATTAATAACTCAATATTTACCGAGTTATTCAAAATAAAAATAAATAACTCATAATATTCAATAACACTACACTGATAATTGTATTAAATATTAAGTACACAATTTTATATTAATCCAAAATAAATAACACATTAAATTATTCACCAAAAAGAAAATATAACACATTAAATTAAAAAGCTTTGACTCCTCCAGTTATATCTGAAATCAACAATATAAGAGAAACTTATTGACAATGTAAGATATATTTTAAGCTTTTCAAGGTGAGCTACCAATATCTACATGTATGTGTTCAAGTATTATTAGTTTATATTTTCTACATATATATATATATATATATAAGGTTTTGCTATAAGACACCTTTTATGAAGGTGTCTTTTAGCAGAGTTATAACTAAAAAGTGGAAATCACACCTTGAGGTGTGGTTTGCTAAAAGACATCTTCATAAAAGGTGGCTTCTAGCAAAACCTATATATATATATATATATATATATATATATATATATATATATATATATATATATATATATATATATATATAAGAGCGGCTTGAACAAAACGTTTTTTGTTTTGCTTTTTCTAATGAAAGTCTCATTCATGAATTAGGAGTAGGATTGAAGTTTATGCTGAATTGGGTTGAGAAGTCTTACTTGAAGTGGCAGACACCTTGTTTAAAAAACAAATGTTAGTTTCATTCTCACCTTCCAAACTTATGAGTTAAGACTCGATTACTATACAATTTTTGAAAGCAACATGTTACAAAAAAGTGTTTGGTAGAAAAATCTGAATAGACTATAATGCATCTAATTGGACTAAAACAACCTCATGATTTTAACATCTCATCTATCAATTTGTTTGCTGCATGCTTTATACATTAAAAAATAACCATGAAATCTTAATGTCCATGTGTTAATTTTATGTTATGTTCTTCTTCTTTTTTGCTTCAAATGGTCGTTAACTCAACCAAACCAACAAACATAAACTCAATGAATTGAGCTTCTTCTACATCAAAAATAAAAAGGCCACACCAAAAATTGCATTCCCCAATAAGATAGTCACTACTACTCTTCTCTCTTTCTCTCTCTTGGACTTGAGAAGAATTTCAGGTGTGAAATCTTTTGCAATTTTAATTCTCCTTTGTATAAGGTATGTGTTGTGATAATAACAATTTAGTCCTGCATGCAGCATGTCTTTATGTTCCACTTGGTTAGTACTAGTAGCATTTATTCCTTATAAATAGGAATTAATAAATCAATTCCTTAATTTGACTTTGGTAGCAACCATACTTATTTTATGCATATCCTATAAACCATGAGTAATTAGTTTACTTGTTATGATCAACTATACTCTATATGATGTTCTTGATATTTTAAGTCTCAATTTTTTTTCTCTTTTCCTTTCAATTTTTTTTGTGTTCATGAAAAGTGATTAGTAATCTTTGTACATTTTGTATTTATCACTTATATATTATGTATGTCTATAGAAGAATCTTGAAAAAAATATATTGGTGGCAAAGATGGGAGAGATGTCAAAAACTCAATTGGGGGTTATTGGTGCACTATTCCTTTCTGTGGCTTCTTCTGTCTCCATTGTCATATGCAACAAAGCCTTAATGAGCAATCTTGGTTTTCCATTCGGTAATTATCATTTTTGTTACTTCTTAAATATGATGTACTTTTCATGATAAAAAATGGTATTTATTTAACTTTATTTTTGTCACATTAATTTGGACCAGCCACAACACTTACAAGTTGGCATTTGATGGTTACTTTTTGCACCCTTCATGTGGCTCTACGTTTCAATCTGTTTGAGGCCAAACCTGTTGACATGAAGACTGTCATGCTTTTTGGCATTCTAAATGGTGTCTCCATTGGATTTCTCAACTTGAGCCTTGGCTTCAATTCCATTGGATTCTATCAGGTTTACTTCAACTTTTTTTTACCACTAGTAATAAATATATTAATTATGGAAAAAAAATGTTAAAAATATTTGGTCCTTTGATGCATGTATCAATATTTTAAAAATCGAACCGAACCATCCAATTTAGCCAATTGAACCGAGAATCGGTTAGTTGGTCAGTTGGTTTGATCCCAATTATTTTGCAGCCTGCTTGAAACGGATTGAATTGGGGTTAAATCGGTTTGGTTGCGGTAGATTCAACTGGTTTTTTTTTTCTTTCATTTTTATACTATTTATTTGTCCTATTTTAAATATATCTTTTTACTTTTATTTGTTGATCATCCTGTTCAACGGTGGTTAAACTGATTGAACAAATAAAATCTTGACCCAAAGGTTTCACCAATTCGATCTTCGGTCCGATTGAAACATTGGTATGCATAATGCATTGAACTACTCATTTGATGTATATATTGATTTTAATGTTTATTTTGTAGATGACAAAACTTGCAATCATACCATTCACAGTTATGCTAGAAACTCTTTTCCTAAAGAAGCAGTTCAGGTAACAATTTAGTTACAAGACACCTAGTGATATTGAAAATAAGTGTGACCATGGTCATGCTAAATTGCTTAATCTGATTGTGAATTATTTTACTACTATGTGCAGCCGGAATATTAAACTCTCTCTATTCTTCTTACTTGTTGGAGTTGGCATTGCTTCTATCACAGACCTTCAACTCAATTTTGTTGGAACCATTCTTTCACTTCTAGCTATCATAACAACATGTGTTGGCCAAATTGTATCCTTTAATGTTCTGTCTTCCTATTGTTAGCATGTTAATATTTTGATGATTTAACTACTCGTGGATTGCTTTATTTGAGCTTATCTACTAGAGAAGCACTTGTGAAACTGTTTGCGAGAGCTTATGGAAACAGCTTATGACAAGTCCATAAGCTCTCTCGGATAACTTATGAAAACTGTTTTAACTTTTATCTTATCTTTCATTATAGAAATTATTTATACATAAACACTTAATTTAGGGCTTGAAAGTTAAAAAGGTTGTTGATTCTTAACTTATTGAACAATTCAGCTCACTAACACAATACAGAAGAAGCTTAATGTCACTTCCACACAACTTCTCTACCAGTCTGCTCCATTCCAAGCAGCAATTCTCTTTGTTTCAGGCCCTCTTGTGGATCGGATGCTAACCAAGCAAAATGTCTTTGCATACAAATATTCTCCTCTTGTCTTGGTAAGTAATGTCAAATTTCAAATTACCCTAATTAATACTAATGTAATGGATAACTAGAAGGATGAGATAAAATTATGTAATATCAACACTTCGATTGAAGACATCTAGTCCAGTGTCTGAAACTAACACGACCCGATACATATTTTTTTTTTAACAAGCCACCAATACATAAAGTTAAATTCAATCGCTTTTATTTTCTTAAGTATTAGCGTTAGTGTTATGTCTAGTGTCTGTGTATCATATAAAATTGTAGATTTGAAACTAAGAATGAAAGCAGCAATATATTTGAAAAACATATATAATTGCTTATACTTATCATATAGAATATGATTATATGACTATATAACTCATATTGTCACCTTTGTATTTCAGACTTTCATCATCATGTCATGTGTGATAGCTGTTTCTGTGAACTTTAGCACCTTTCTAGTAATAGGAAAAACATCTCCAGTAACATATCAAGTGTTGGGCCACCTCAAGACTTGTCTTGTTCTAGGATTTGGCTACACATTGCTCCATGACCCTTTCACTGAAAGGAACATTATTGGAATACTAGTAGCAGTTTTTGGAATGGGTTTGTATTCCTATTTCTGCACTCAAGAGAACAAAAAGAAACTCGTAGTCGATCCTCCTTTGTCGTCTCAGGTAATTTTTTCACCATTTTTCTCACATAGTTTCTCATGTTCATGAGAATTTTGTTGTTTATCTTTGATTATATTTTTCAGGTTAAAGATAAAGATATAAATTCACCACTTTTGAATGGTAAAAACATGGATGAGGAAAAGGAGACTCATGAGTCTAAGAAATCAAACAAGGACTCTCTTGTTTAATAGAACATTTGCTTTGTGTTTTTTTTTAAAGATCTTTCATAATATTTGTGGTTATTTTAATGTTCACTCAGGGAAACCTTGTTTAGTGTAAATCAAATTTTGTTTATAGATTCATTTTGATGCACTCTTTCAATGTAAAAGAAGTTGTATACCCTTGTCCAGTTATATTTTGTCATATCATATGATTACTTTGACAATTCATGTGTTACCAAACAACATCATGTGTCAATGTACCTTTGAATGATGATGTAAAACTATTATATGCTACTATAGTAGTTCGTACAATTTTTTTTTTTTTTCGATTGCTTCTTTTTATGTATTTTAGTACCACCTACTCATAGCATGCATCAATGTGACATATAAAAATATTAATATCGTGGGTTTTCCAAATTCTCCATTATAGCTAAGAGATATAAAAAAAACAAACAATAGTAAAAAAAAACATGTTGTAACTTCGCCATCTAATGTGAGACTTCTTTTATGCAATACCTTAGATTGATATATTCTTTTCAAAATATTCATTCACAAGATTATTCAAATATTAATTCTTTAGGTAGATGGCTCTCAATTCCTAATTTAACTTCTTAAGTAAATCAAAGAGGATTAAAACATCTACATCAAAGAGGAATAACTATTCATAACCTAAAGATTCACATGGTTTATAATCTCTCAAATGGTAAAAACAATAACCATTTAAAGGATGGCCAAAGTATAAAAGATATGAAGAATAGAGCAATAAAAACAAAAGAGTAGAAACCAATAACACTAACAAACCTTAAATCAAGTATGAAAGAAATCAATCAACATCCACACAATTCCATCAAAAGAATTGTTGATGTATCATCTGTGAGTAAGAGTCTCGCATGAAAAAATTGATGTTGAACAACATATATAAGTGTGAAGATCATATATTTAACATCTTAAAGTTTTGGGTCAAAATGTGATGTCCAAGTCACATGTGTGGTTATTTTAGCCCAAATTTAATAATACATTATCTTTTAGACTCTCCTCAAGATCAAACAGTGATATCAGAATTGATGGTCTGACCGATTCCTTATATCTAAAGTCCTCATGACAATTGTGGTCAGATGATATGTCTCGTTGATATATGTGAGTCAACGTTGTTGCAAATGCATGTGGATGAAAAAACTTTCGTTTAACAGAGAGCAATCTCATTTAATAGATGAACTCACATTTGAGAGTAGCTTGTTAATTGGCATGACAAGTGTGAGTTGGAGTCTTAAATTAGATGAAAAAATGGAAGTTGAACGATATATAAATCAAGTGTGAATAAGAGTTTTACATTAGATAGAAAAGTGGAAGTTGAAGAACATATAAGTAGGTGGACTGATATACATAATGTTATGGTTGAGTGAAGATGTAGTGTTTAATTCATTTATGATTTTTCGACACATTAGACTCTCCTCAAAATCCATCAAAAAGTTCATCTAAGCATAAGGTAAGAGATGACAACAAGTTCATGGAGGCCAAGGGAAAATTAGATGACGAAAAATTATCAAAAAAATAGTGCAAACGTCCCAAGTCATATGGATAACTGCACGAAAAGTCTTGTGTTGTTTTACATTAATTGGTAACTATTGCTTCTCTTGTTTTACATTTTTACACATCTTGTTACTGATGTTCGTCGATTTGTTGTTATAAAAGTTGTCATGAAATGATTATACAAATATCATTTTTTTTCACAAAAAGTGATTGAAGCACCACAATTGTACTGAAAAGTGGAATCAACAACAATGGGAGAAGAGAAACCGCACCACGTGCATGATGTTAAACATCCACATGCCCGCCATACACAAACTTGACCCGTTGTGTCGCACTTTCTAATTTTTCCTTTTAAAATAGGATAGATAGATTGTACAATTAGGCAAGACATTGCAATATGCCTTAGTCGTGGGGGTTTGAATTTGGGATTTACCATTTATTTATTCTAATGGTGAAATTTTGTCCAACAAATTACTTGACAAGATAGAATACTCTTTTGATTTTCCATAGGTATCACCAGTCACCACCACTTCGATTTTGTGCAAGGTTGGACCAGTCATTCTAATATTTGAAAGACCACCTTCCATGATACACATTGTATAAATTAATTTAATAAATAAATTAAATGATAGTTGAGTGATTGAAATTTTTTATCCCTGGGAATCGAATTTATCTTTTTCTTTTGGAGGGAATCGAACTTATCAATCGCTTACACTTCCACGTCGATTTCTTTATTATTTTTTTAGAATGACAGATGAAAAGAGAGGAGGAAAAACCTTAAAAACATGGATCGGTCTTGGACATCAAGTCTCAACACGACTTCAACTTCGACGGAGAAGTTTGTCAAAAGATCACACCTAACCTCAAAAAGCGTTCAAGTTTGGTAAAAAAATCCTTACATGAGTTGTAATCTCTAGGCACACATGTTGGAAATAAATGTTAGGGATAGACTCCTTTAAACCAAAAATCTTCACCAACAAAGAAGCATATACATGCATATGCGAGTGATCGGTTACAACTATTTTCGCCATGACTAGGTTTTTTTCGTTTCATTTTGCAAATTCAACTCCATCTAATTCTCGTAAATGCAAGTCAATTTGCTCAATCACATAAGGTAACACGAATTTTCATTTTTATTTATTTAATCGTGTAATCATATGTTGATTTTGTGTGTGTTTTAGTGATTTATTTGATTTGAGATTTTGGTGAAACAGGCGGAAGAGATCCGAAACGGCTTGCAATCGGTGATAAAGTTTGACAAATTTTCGTCAATGTATTCTTATTTATTTACTCTTTTGGTGTTAATTGGAATGTTTATGAACTTGATTTAGTTCTCTTTTTTTTTTTTTTTATGTTGTGTAGGTTAATATTTTGTAGTGGAATATCACTATTTTGGTGTTAATTTTTAGTGATATAATTAGGTTGGTGTATGAAGAGGAAGAAAAGGGAGGTGGTGGTGTGGTTTCGGAAAAATGGAGAGGAAGTGGGAACAATTGGAGAAAGAGCTCATGTGCTTATTTTTTTATCTTTCCTTTTTTTAAATATTTTTAATTCAACAAATACATTCATGATCTTTTTTTAATTTTTAATTAAAATACATAAAAGGCATTCGGTTACTTAAATTACATGTCATGTAAATGTCAACCGAGTCAAAATCGCAACTTTCATAAAGTTAGAACATAAAAAATGCATTTAAGCATAATTATAAATGAATGAAATAATTTTTTTAGTAGTAGTTTGTTTTTTTCGTTTTTACCGTTCTTTTTAAGTAATTTTATAGCTGGACTTTCATTATGAATAAGTGAAAAAATTTGTATTCCAACTTTTATATATTGAAATTTTTTAGAGGTGCGTTTCATATGCTAAAATGTATTCCAACTTTAGATATTTTAAGAAGAAAATGATTAATTACGTTGCCATTAATAATAAAATTAGCATGCTATATCTACCAAAAAAAATTAGCAGGATTATTTTTGACTAAAAAAAACTTGAAAGTGTGAAAAGATATCTACGCACGGAAACAAAAAAAAAAAAAAAAAAAAATTCTGCACTCTTTACCATTTTCAGCAAAAACCTTTTTCATTTCAAAACCTTTCAAGCGTTTCATTTCAATTTCACCTTCAACTTCATTACGTTAATTTTCCCGGGAAAGTTTTTCTGTATTTTCTCGAGAAAACAAAACAGAAAAACAAAGGGTTTTGGAATCGCGGTTTCTGTCCCATCGAATCCCAACACTGTTGTACAAATTTACGAACACGAGATCCCGAATTTCAATACAGGTAGGTCCCACTCTCTTCATTCTGGTTTTGTTTCTCTTTACTTCATCACTCTCTTCATCAATTCACTCACGCTTTTTTTTTTTGTTAGGGATTTCGTGTTTGTAACTATGGATCATATTTTCAAGCTTTTCGCGTTTCTCATTCTCTTTGGATTAGGTAAAATCAATCAACTATGCTTTGTTTTTTGTTTTGTTTTTTTGTTGTTTTGTTTTGTTGTTTTTGGATTAAGCGTTTTTTTTTTTGCGATAGTGAATGCTTGTTTTGCGGAAAATGGTTTTGGACATTGTGAGAGAGTTGTGAAGAGTTGGGCAAGTTCTTCACTTGATAGAGAAATTGGACAAGAAGATAAACATACCCTTAAGGATTTGTTGTTTTTCTTGCATGTTCCTAGAACCGGAGGACGCGCTTATTTTCATTGGTAAGTTTTTTTATTTGGGTTTTTGAGATTTTTCTATTAATCAAATTCATTAACCGGGCCGCAAGAGCGTTTGGATGAGATGTTTCGGGTGTCTTTCAGCTTAATCAGAGGTTTTGGGTTCAAATCCAACCTTGGGAATACATCAGTGGTAAGCGTGTGTTTGGTTCTGCGGTGGGGATAATTGATTTTGATTGAATTGATATAGATTGGATTTTGGTTAAAAGTGATTTGTGTTTGGATATATTCATGTAAAAGTGCGTTGAACTATAAATTTGTTTGTAAAAATCAATTCTACAACCAAAAGCTACAAATCATGGCTTCAAGCATAATCAATTCTTCTGTCAAAAAAGTAGAATCAATAATACTCGACAACAACCAAACATGTCAGAATCAACTCTACACCTCCAGAATCAATTCTGGTCCCTCTAGAAGTGGAACCAAACATGCACTAAGTCTATTAAGTTTTGTGGCCCATTATGGTCTTATCTGGCTCGAGGGATGAGTCTCTGCAGTTGTATACCATGTTCAAACAAAAATAATTCATTGACATGTTTGTTTGATGCGGTTGGTTTGTTTTTTTATGCAGCTTTTTGAGGAAATTGTATCCGAATTATTTGGAATGTCCTCGATCTTATGATAAGTTGCGATTTGATCCAAGGTGATGCCTGAATTCTTGCTCATTACGATTGCATGCTGCCCTTTTTGTTGCAATTTTTTTTTAAATGATCTTGCATGATTGTTTTGGTTGTTCGTTAGAGTAAAGTTGGTAGCAATTTGAATGAGTAGCTCTAACTGGTACAGACGTGGGCTTGTGGCTTTTGTTGCTGTTGTTTTTTGACAATATTAGTCAAAATAGTTTTTGAGGAGTGCTTTAGATAACTCTTTGTTAAGCAGATGTAATTGTTAAGAAATCTTTAGCATCTAAAAAGTCCTTTAACATTTGTTATGTTGTCTGATGTTTACTTTTCTGGGTTTAGATTCTTGTACGTCGGGGTTTATCATTACAATCTTCTTCTCTTCAAATGTAGATGTTTTTCTGTAGCTTTGCCTATTCGTCTTTTGATAGACTGACTCGCATAAAACCACAAATGCTTTTATGTTATTTGTACCCAACAAACTAATGGCGGATCATTGCAGTTGTTTTTTGTTTGATTGTAAAGCGTAAAAACTTGTATTAGGTCATACTTACTCTTAGCATGTGTTTGGATACATGTTTGGCCACTGTTTTTTGCGTCCCTATGCTGTTCCACCGTGAATTTTCAGAAACGACAAAACTAATCTTATGTGTTAAAAGTAGTTTTTTGTCATGATTTTTGTTGCTACATGACCAAACCTTTTATTAGTCCATTATTGAAATGTCATTTCTCCATTTAAAAATCTACTGTGAAATCCATCATATATTGCTTATTTTCCGTTTTCTGTTGTTTACATGTGTTTGCAGCCAACAAAAATGTAGACTGTTAAGTACACATGATGACTATAGCATGACATCTAAATTTCCAAAGGAGAGAACTTCTGTGGTTACCATACTTAGGGATCCGATTAACCGAGTCTTTAGTACTTACGAATTTTCAATGGAGGTTGCGGCTAGATTTTTGGTGCATCCAAACTTGACATCTGCAACACAGATGGCTTTACGCTTGCGCTCTAAGGCTAAAGGAGTAAGCACATTGGATATCTGGCCTTGGAAGTATCTTGTTCCATGGATGAGAGAAGACCTATTTGCTAGGGTATGTCTTACTTTATTTGTTGTTCGACGTTTGTCTATTTGTGTTTTTTTTTCAATGCTTCTAAATTCATACAAGGTTGTAAAAGGATCATTGTGCTAATACCATGTAACCTAAACAAAGAGCATGAAGCCCAATTCTTATATGAAGATTAATCTTAGACATAATTTGCTTTTTTTGATATGTTTATGGATCTAGATACGTTAAATATGCAAGTGCAGCCATTCATGTCTTGTTTATGATATCTTACTTCATAATGCAGTTTTGTTTGCTAATGTGTTTTAGCATTACCACATGATGGGTGATACTATTTGGCCTTCATACTTTTAAAATATGTTCTTCCATATTTCCATTTGATGTACATGTGATTGATATAGACTTTAATTTACAGAGGGAAGCTAGGTATAGTAAGGGAATGAATATTGTTGAGGGCAGTGATCCTTATGATATGAAAGATTTTGCAATGCCTTTACAAGAATACATCAATCATCCTGTGGCTTGGGATATTGTACATAATGGAGCCACATTCCAGGTACTTCAGCACATGTAATGCGTTTCTTTAGTGGTGTTGAGGTTCTTATGCTTCATCAATTTCTATGAATTCCATCAATGTTTAACTGTTTTCTGAAATCATGATTCAATTATAATATTTTGCCTGCAATCTGTTTACTGTTCTGATGCCTCCGATTATCGCCTCAAAAATATGGATGCATTTTTTTAAGCTGCAATATCCATTAATATCATCCTTTTTTTTTTTTGGATAATTCAACCTTGACCTATGTCTCAATGCCGAATTCCATAGCTATCATTTGAATATTACTTTGCAAGAAAGATGGCCGTGTTTGTTCTAGTTGTTTATCCTGCAAATTAAAATCCCCAATTGCAATCGAAAAACTTATATCTTGTATTTTCAGAGTTTTTTTGGTAATGATGTTTGATATATGTAATGAAGTATGGTGGATTGTTCAATCATCAGGTTGCAGGTTTGACAAACAATTCTTATATAGCAGAAGCACATGAAGTGCGTCATTGTGTACAGAAATATAAGGTTCTTGGTAAATATGTGCTACAAGTTGCAAAGGTAATTTTGAAGTTTAAATAGTTGCATCTCATGGTTGTTTAATCACCCCCCCCCCCCCCCCCTCTCTCTTCTTCCCAGCTGCTCCTTTCCTCAATCCTTTTTAAGGTATGTACTTGTACATCTTGCAGAAGAGACTTGACGGTATGTTATATGTTGGTCTTACTGAGGAACACAGAGAATCTGCAACAATGTTTGCAAATGTGGTTGGTTCTCAGGTTATATCACAGCTTAATGCACCAAACACCAGCCTAGATACTATTGAAAATACAGGTTAGTGTGGTTTAAACACTTATTTGTTTCTCTCAAACTTTTTTCTCAAGTTAGAAGAAGGGCTGAAAAGTTGTCGGGAATGGTACAGAATTTGGAGCATGAAGCTAGCGCTCATATTCTTGCATTCACCTGGACATGTAATATTTTCAGAATATATGGGTGGGTGTGTCAAATTGAGTCAAATATCATGTTTTGAAATGATCTTTGGGTGTGCTTTGGTGTTGACATTTGTTGTCTCTGATATTGATTGTGTTGCATTTTAATTAACATATGGCATTTGTCATGTACTTGTCAACAGAACAGAGTTCATTTTCAGATGCTGATCCTGATAGCAGTGAACATCAGGTAAGAAGCATCTCTTGGATGAGTGAACTTTGTTATTGAGGTTTGAATATGGAAAGCACTCTTAGAACGTTTCTGATTGCAATACAGAATAGCACCTCGGACAGGGGAGCAAGCGAGGCTACTTCAACTGAAAATGGAGAAGCAGCAGAATCAACTGTAAGCCTGTTTCCTTGGCAAATATGGTGATTTTATTTTATGGACTCGCCAGATATTATCCATTTCTCATTTTTTCAGCTTACTGATCTTTCATTGATTTCAGATGACTGTTGGGAAACTCATGGACTCTTATGAAACCTGTATTTCTAATTTACGGAGCTCCCAATCAGGCCGACGCATCTCCTCTTTGAAGAGGATTCCGGTGAACTTTACAAAGGAGGTAAGCTTAACAGCTTTAGTACTAACATAATATCATTCCATAATTCTTTCACTATCATTATGTGGCGTGTATATCTATCCTTTCTTCACTCATTCTTTTTGTGTATACATTTATTACTGCTTGGGATATCTATTGCTTAATTGTGCCTCTATTTCAAGTTACCTAGGGTGTATTTGAATGAGGAGGGTTTAGGAGGGAGGGCTTACTTTTCTTTTCTAAATTACGGACACTATAAAATGGTTTTTAATAAATTGAAATGACAAAATGCTAATGATCATATAATACTTCAATCACACTTAATTTATTTTGAAAAAAAAAAAAAACATTTTATATTGTCCATAATTTAAAATAGAAAAGTAAATCCTCCCCTTCCTTCCCCTCATAAACCCTCAATCCAAACACACCCTTAATCTTCGGTTTCGAATTTATAGTTTACAACCTGATAACTTTTGTATTACTAAACTTATTTCACAGGCTTTCAAATCAACTTGAACAATTTAACATGGATTTATGCTTTCATGATTCTGTTATAATAGTTTCTTCACAAGATTAAAACATATCCGTGTTGAAAAAAACATTCTATTTCAGAAGATTTTGCAAGCTAATATAATTTATTATCTGAAACACGTCTATTACATATCCTTTTTTACTGGCTTTTCGGTGGTGCAGAATATCATATATGCAAATCAAATTGCATCTATACATATTGGAATATTGATGGCATGAATGATGAACATGTTTTCATTTACTTAATGTTTCAACGTCTATTATTTTGTTTTTATATGTATCTCTTATCAATGACATTGAGTTAATGTTACTACTTGATAAGTGTTGGGTAGTTCTATAGCCTTCTCTTAGCTTGTACTTATGTGTTATCCCTTTCTAAATATTTTGTGATTTTACAGTCACGACTTCAAGTTCCCGAGGAGGTTCTCCAGCAGCTACGGTCTCTTAACGATCTTGACTTGGAGCTCTATGAATATGCGAGAGCCATTTTCAATAAGCAACATAAAACCTCATCGCTGATCACTGAGGTATAACTGTTAGGTTTGATGCATTCTTTCTTTGCACAAAAATGGTAAGATATAGATAATCTTATCCATGGCTGCAAAAGATTGGTAGTCTAAATTTTAAACGGCTTAAAATGGATAAAAAAAAATATGGTCACGGTATAGAGTTAATTATCTATTATATGCATATTTATATAAAGTTTATCTTAATACAAATTACAAAATAACAAATTGGTGTAGTATTTTTAAAACTTGATATTTTTTATTATGGAGTGTGTGTAGTATTTATATTCATCTGTTAACAATGAGCTAGAGTTCATATTCATAAAAAAACAAAAAATGAAAGAGATACTACTCTGTAAACTTGGCTACACAACCAAAAACGGTAACATTTAGATCTCTACTTGTTGATTCAGGGAGATACTATCATGACTTTTACTGAAATCTTCTTTCTTGAATTTTGATTACCTTTACTGTGTTAAATTAAATTGCAGGAGAGATGGGATAACATATCAAACAATGAATATGTCATCATCCTGTGGAAGGTTCTTACATTAGCACTAACTCTGTTCTTCCTTCTTTTCTTATTCGTACAAATTGTAAATGCAAGAAGAAGAACGTCGAAGGTAAAGAGGTAAAGTAGTTAGGTCATAATTTGTGGTAACTAACACAGATTTTAGAGAACAAAATATATGAAGACAGAATTACGTTCAGATTTGGATCGAGTTATCCATATTTCCATCACCGGTCCTATAACGCAAATTGATGTTGTTCGATGTTTTGTCCACTGATGGGTAGGGTTTTGTGAGGCGTTTCCTTTTTACTTTAATTTTCATTTTTGTTGGCAGGAGTTGTCGAGTTAATCACCATTAGAGTGAATCAGCAGCATTTTGGTTCTCAAAATTAGTCAATTTGTTGTCCAAAGTTTATAAAATGAGAATATACAAATGGAGAAACTCATATTTCTCAAATAATTAAATGATATGTATTTTTATGCGAGTGTATCCAAATCTTGTGACCACACAAGTATTTTTCACACAGATGAAGGTTGTTAATCAATTCGATTTCAACTTTTAAACTTTATTAAATTACATCTAATTATTTTCTCTTTTTCTACAAGCAATAAAATAATAAATACAATGTTTAAAAGGACAAATTGATCCCATCTCTTGAATGACTAATGAAGAAAAACAGTACCAATTCTTAGCATTATTTTCTAATTATCTTGATTTAGCAAACAAAGTTCATATAATGAGTCTAACATCGTTTGATACATTTCCTTAAAAAAAAAAAAAAACTTGGTTTGATATATAACTGATATAATATCTATTCAGAATTTTTAAATGACTGCAACTTTCAAGTTGAATTTTGAATTGATAAACTCATCTATTCTAAGCATTCGAGAATAAGTTTAGAAGAGCATGACTCTTGAGGTAGTTAAATTATTTTTTATTTATTTTCGAGATGAAGAATTTACTGGTTCTAATCTGATTTCACAACAACTTTTTTATTTTAATTACTATTTTATTGTATAAGAAAATCGAACACCACAAAAGTGATATGCGCAAAGTATCACAAACAATGTGAAAGCAAATATGCCAATTCTTTTAGAAGAACAAGAATCATGTGGAAAAAAATGTGGAAGTATTTCTTGTTAGGGTTAATTATGTTTCTAGTCCCTATAAAATAGAGACCTTGTAAGTTTAGTCCCTACTTAATTTTAATAGCATTTTTAGTCCCTATAAAAAAAAATTTACTTATAATTTTAGTCCCTGCTAAAACAAAGTTTGATTAATTATCCTTAAACTCTTAAATTTTTGAACGATTTTTTTGAGACAAGATTAGAACACTATGAAAGGTTCGTTTACTAAAATTTAGAATTTTCTGACATGAAATGAATTAAATATGAATTTTTTAAAACGACAAAAGTTAAAGATAAAAAGTAATAAAATCTGGATGTAGAAATCAAATTTTGCAATAATTTTTTGCGGACGAACTTTTAGTAATGTTCTAAACATGTCTGCAAAAAATTGTTCAAAAATTTAAGAGTTTAAGCATAAATTAAACAAATTTGAATTGAGTAGGGACTAATACTCAGTGCAGAAAAACAAAATTAGGGACTAAAGATGCTATTAAAATTAAGTAGGAACTAAACTTACAAGGTCGCTATTTTATAGGGACTAGAAACATAATTAACCCTTCTTGTTATACGCATGATGTTTTATAATGGGTATTTATAAAAAAAAAAAAAAATGTTAAACGCCTGCAAGTTATTTAAGCACCCTTAACATATGAAATGATCAACAAGACATAAATTTTGACCAGAGAATAAATTTGTATCTGAACAGGACAACAACATGATGATGAAACTCAAAGGTGGTAAATTTTCAATTAAAGATCGAAATCTCATTATCATGGAAATAAAGTCTAGAGTCAATAAATTATGTCACAAACGAGCAGTGGCGGATCTTGAAAAAAAGTACGGGGGTGCCAAAAATAAAAATTCATCAGTGTAATTAATTTACCTTAGGGGGTCCCGAATGGTTTGAACAATTTGTTTATGGTTTAAGTGTTTATTATTTAATCTATCACAAGAAAAAAGAAAAAAAATGGATAAACAAAAGTACAAGTTAGTGGGGATCGAACCCACCACCATGTGGTTTGAACAATTTGTTTATGGTTTACGTGTTTATTATTTAATCTAGCACAAGAAAAAAGAAAAAAAAAATGGATAAACAAAAGTACAAGTTAGTGGGGATCGAACCCACCACCATGTGGTTTGAACAATTTGTTTATGGTTTACGTGTTTATTATTTAATCTAGCACAAGAAAAAAGAAAAAAAAAATGGATAAACAAAAGTACAAGTTAGTGGGGATCGAACCCACCACCATGTGGTTTGAACAATTTGTTTATGGTTTAATTTACGTGTTTATTATTTAATCTAGCACAAGAAAAAAGAAAAAAAATGGATAAACAAAGTACAAAAATGGATAAACAAAAGTACAAGTTAGTGGGGATCGAACCCACCACCAACCACCATGTTGTTGACTGGACGGACATGTTGACTGGACAATGTTTACCACTATGTGGTGAAGCAAACTAATATATGTTGGTCGCATATTTAGTATAAATATCAAAGTATAGGGGGAGCCGTGGCCCACATGGGCTACTGAAGAGATCCGCCACTGCAAACGAGTATAGAACACAAGTAATATTATGAACAAGTAAGAACCAAATTATCTCATATTATTAGAGAGTTTCGTGTTGAAAATGTGTTATAAAATGAATTATAAAGAGCAAGATAATGAAGGCGAATGTTAGAGCTTGCGCATTATTCTCTTTTTTTCAGAGAATAATTGGATGGAATGAGGAAGATCTTATTCAAGTATGCTTAGATAGAGTCATGCTGCCAAAGTCAGCATTGGTTAATAAACCTATGATTTTGATGTGTAGCAATGAGGATCCAGGGTTTCCTCGATATAGAGTTTTACAGCTTTTGAAATCACAAAATCTATGTAAGAAGGTTTCAAGCTTTGTCCGTGTATTATGTTTATCATAAGACATGTTCTTGGACAAGTTTATATCAAGTTTAAAGACAATGCATATGCATTTTTTATGGCTTACAAGGGGCATCATCTAGAAGCGTAACGATCTCTTGATGCCCTATTTTGCATCCTTCTTTTCCAGAAGCTTTATGCAATTTTTGTATCACAATTTTGTCTGATCCGTGATCTATTATGTTGTGTTATTATGTTTTTTTTTTAAGGATGTGTATTATTATGTTGTTGGATTTAAGTTTAACTCATGAAAGTTTATGAAAATATTAGCATTGAAGTGTCTTACTTAGTATAAGGATTTACTAATCTCATTGAGAAAACACAAAATGGAGAGAACATGTTTTGTATTCTACCTTTTTACATCAAATTCCTTCATATAAGAAGAGCGGTGACGAAATGGAATGTGTTTCAAGATGTTGTTTTGAACTTGATCGTGTTTCTATGTCAATTGAAACATGTCAAATGGTATAAATTAGTAACATTTACCAAAACATGCTCATTATTTGCAGTTATTGAAGTAATTAAATGAAGTTAGAATCAATAAATAAGAGTATTTGATCAAAAAGTAATAATAAATATTACATTGATATTTTGAAGTGACAATTATTTTGAAATAGACAAAAAATACAAAAGTTACAATTATTTTAAGACAGTGGAAGTATCATTTAAAAATTATTCTGAAGTGATGTGTACAAGATTTAATGATTTTTTTACATTACCCCTTAATGAATTGAGGTAATTTACCCCTCTCAGAGAAAAATAATTTTTCTTCATCTTTATTCTTACAATTTAATATCATTTTTATCTGAAGAATATCAAACTTCTTTATCTACTTTAATCAGTATGTGATTTCTCTCTTTGTTTCAGAATCAAATTGTACTCGAAAATTGTTGTTGACACATTTGGTTTGGCTGATAAACACGAGTAATTTACCCAAATGCCCCTCGACAGTTAACTGCCAAAGTTTACTGGATCCGGCTGCAATTAACTGCCGAGGAAAACCTCGGTAGTTAACTGCCGAAGTTTTGTTATAAGAACAGAACTGGCATAGGAGTTTCCAAAACTCCATTACGTTTTTGGTTGTGCAAGGTGCGATTTTCAGCCTTTTAAAGCCATTCCAAGCTAATTTCAATCACAAAAACAAGTACGTTGTTTGAATCTTATTGCATTGCTGTTTTGTTTTTGAATTGTTTTTTTTTAATTTCGATTATATAGGTTTTATTGATTTTATGATATGTTAGATTTATGTTTAGGTTTTATTGTTTTGACGATTTGTTGTAGAATTGTTAAAATTGTTAGAGTTGTTAGGTTTATGATTTTAGGATAGTTTAGGTTAGAATTGTTAGGTTTAGGTTTTGATGAATTGTTGTAGAATTGTTAGAATTGTTTAGGTTTAGGTGTAGGTTTTGATGATAGTTTAGGTGTAGGTTTAGTTTTTGATTTTACGATTTTATGGCATTGTTGTTTAGTTTAGGTTTTGATCGCCATTTTTTTTAATGTAGATATGTCTCAGAATCAGAATCAGGGTAACGTTCAGGGTGATGAGAAGAACAAAGAAAAATCGCCTATGACATGGCATGAAATTGTTTGTGATGGTTCCCAAAAAAAAGAAGGGTTCGATTCCTTTAGATGATGGTATTCAAGTGCCAACAGAATGAGGTCCATTCCTTGACACTTAATACCTTCATCTAAACCAGCCTAACAAAAATTTAATCTTTTCAAAGGAAAAACATGAATGCCGAGCGAAATGCTTGAGTCCTCGCCGTTTGGCAAGTTTGAATTACCCCATTTCAGAGGTAAAACAATTGTTGTAGTTGGAATGCACATTACCCTAACTAATGACGATCTTCTGGCGGAATCAGACTCTTGATAATATCTTCAGTTGATCTTAGCAACGTCACCCGCATATCAATCCACTGGAACATGTTGTGCTCCCAAAACATGCTCGTCACGTTTTCGTCGTTCTTTAACTCCACCCAAGTGAATGATACCCTCCCCTCGTCGAGCGTTGGAAGTTTATACCGGACGTATTCCACCCTCCTTGTGTCTCTGGGATTGACTCCTTGGTTGAATTCATTCAGTTGATCCTTGAGACCTCTTAACGTTACATCAAGGCACCGAACCTTCAACCTCTGAGGTTCTCCGCCATTGAATTCTGCATGAATGTCGATCCACCCGGCCATTGCTTCAAATCTACACAATAAGAAATTGAAAACAATCAATGAAATACTCATTCAAACATTTCATCAAATACTTGAAGTGTAAATTTTACATAAACCCTAAAAATCATAAAAATAACCCTAAAATGTTTTACCCTAAAAAAAAACACAAAAATAATGTAAAATATAACAAAATTATTCAACTTATATCTAATCTTAAAATTAATCATATACTCTTACATGTAAATATACTTAAAAACTAAAATAAAAAAATAAATATAAAACACCAAAATTAAAAATAACCCTAAAATTCTAAATTATAACATAAACATCATGCAAACATTTTAACAACATTAATCAACTAACATTTACTCTAAAAATGAATTATAACATGTAAATCTACTCAAAAACTAAAATAAAATAAATCTACTCAAAACCTAAATAATAAAAACATTTATAACAACTAAAATATAAGTTAATACCATTATAATTAGTTACTTGTGATTTTGTTGAATTAATTTGGTTGAATTTTTTAGAGAGATTTGGAAAAAAATTTGTAAGATGAGATGAATAATGGATGAGAGCTTCTGCCAGATTTGTAGCAGAAAATCATTGACTGTTAACTGCCGAGGTTTTCCTCGGTAATTAACTGCAGCCGATTTTGAAGAAACTCGACAGTTAACTGCCGTGGGATATTTAGGTAAATTACTCGTGTTTCTCCGCCTTTGCATATGTGTCAACAACAATTTTCATTGTACTCATCATTATGGTAAATTATCTCCGATTCATCACAGGGTAAAATAGACTCGTCTATTTAACGAGTGGAATAAAGTAGTACTAAAAAAGAGTAGTACACGTGGAATAAGAGTAGAAAAGAGACATGTCACATGGGGGAATAAGAAAAAAGTGGGAAAGATACATTTATGTTAGAGTTAGGACAGCGCAGAGAGTAGACAGCATCCATCAACTGCGTTCACTGCAGATAGATAAGGGCTTCCTCCCTCATCTCATCATCATCATTCATGCGCCACCACCGCCGTTAATTTCTCTTTTTTCAGTTCCGGTGAGTCTCTTCAAATGTCCAATATTCTTTCTTTTTCATTTTCACCTCAATTTTGTTTCGCTTATTTTTCCATTATTCATAATGTACAATCTTATTATGCTTCTTGTTCTTCAATTTTAATATGACCATATTATGTCTTTAAGACTTTGTTTGCCACTTGGGTTTTGGAGGGGAGAGGTTTACTATACGCCTCCGTTACTGTTAGGTTGAACACCTTCACCCGCTTTGAACCTAAGACCTCGCAGGTGTGTGCGAGTTTTAAGTGATACTTATTATTTCGTCTACAGACAAAAAATAAAGACATTGTTAAATGTTTTTTTTAAATTGAATCAATATTATACGATCATTTATCATGTTTTTCTTTTCAAAAATCAAATATATATTAAAATAGAGATTTAATTTAACCCAAAAATCAAATCAACTAGCAAACAAAGCTTGACTGGTTATCTTATCAGAATGGTGCACATGCAGTAGGTAGTATTGTTGGATTTTTATCATTAACATTGATTTTTACATAGTGACTATGTAATTGCTTAATGTTCCCATGGTAGAGGAAGAATAAACCGTCAATTTAGTCTCTGAAGTATCAATATCTCTTCAATTTAGTCTCTAAAGTTTAGTCTATGCTGTTGAAATGTAAGAGACTAACGTGACGGATTTTCTTATACTTCAGTAACTAGTGACGAGTGACGGATTTCATATACTTTAGAGGCTACTTGTTATATTTATATACTTTAAGGGTTAAATTGTATACAAAGTGATACTTTAAGAAGTAAATTGATGGTTTATTCGCAGAAAAGTGAGTGTGAAGTAGCATATGTTGGGGTTGGATTCTCAATTACTAATGGATGGTTTCCCCCTAATCTTTTTGCAGGATACTGCTAATATGAAGAACAGCTGGTTTTTTGACAAGAATTTTAATGGTGTGTCGGATGAGATTCTTGGTGACGTCGTTGAGTTTTTTGATTTTCCACTTGAAGATGTGGAAACTGATGGTGTGGAACAGGATTGGAATGATCAATTCAAACACCTTGAAGAACCATCTCTTGGTGTTTTCTCAGTACCGGCATTTGAGCTACGCGGCAAAACTCAAGACGAGAAACCAAATCTTGTGAACAATTTCTCTGCTGCTGTGAGTTTTCTGCTCCTGTCTTTGCTGTTTGGATGGACGTATTTTTCTACTTAATAATTATATTAATTTGATGAATTAATTATGTGCATGGTTTGAATATGTGAAAAACTAAAATTACATAAATATATCAACATCGAACCACACATTTTTTATTATCAGAGTCCTGTTGTGTATGTTTGGTTGCTTGCAAAGGCTAATTCGTTTGATAGGGTTTATCCTTTTCAACGGGTGTAACTTTCTTCTTAGACGTTTTTAATTGGAGAAGTTTGTATGCTTGCTTTGATGACTATGGCATTTTGTTGGTCAGGATTTTTAGCGGGAATTGAGAATTACTACAATGATGTTGTGCAGGAACTTTCTCATATTGACAGAAGAAATGTTGTGAATTCAAGCTTAAAAGATCGACGAGGACTAGTAAGTGAAAGGGGAGAATGTAATGATTTTAATGTTTAAGTATCTTTTTGACTCGGTTCTTTTTGAAATGTTTTCTAGGCTGTTAGAGATAGATGTGTTATAAAACTTTTTTGGGGATAAGAGAGAAGATTTGTTGAATGACTTAAAGTCGAGTTTAGAAGAACATGAGCAAAATCAAATGCTAAAGTTTCAATTTTCATGCAATTAGTTGATAAACATGATTATAAAATATGCTGATGATATCTTTACTTTTATGATACATTTTGGTTCTGAACACAAATCATGATAATGGTAACACTTAATGAGTAAAAAACTAAAAGCTACGCTCAAAATATGTTCAAAAAAGGACTAACTAGTAATCACACAAATTGTTCGTGTATGATTAATTTTCAGGTATTAGTTTTACAATATGATACTTTGACACTGAAAATCTGTCTCAAATTCTCTTGGTAAATAGTACTCATACCTTAACGTGGAGGGGTATTGCGCTCAGAAAGTGAGAAAGTTCTGGTAACCATGTTTTGAAGTTGTAAGTATTTTAGTTGTGATGAATAGATGGTATTCATGTGTGTGCTTGAAGATGGTTTATGGCTAGGTAACATGGTAATGAATGACATTCCTTTGGCTGACAACCAGGATAAGATCGATCGATGATCACAAATGACAAAATAAGTAGAAACTGTCATGCCGCCAATGACTAGGTTGATTGAGTTGCAACATAAAGTCTATGTAGGCAAGTTTGTGCAGAATCACAAGCTGAAGTTGCAAAAAGATACAAGTAATTTTACTCGCATGCTTTTGGCTCAATATATGATTGATGTTACAGAAACTGATAATATTTTTTTTTAAATAAGGGAGGGGAAAAATTATTATATGTTTAGAGACGGGAGAGGCATTTGACCATCATACAGTCTTCAACGGTGATTGAACTCTGTATCACTGGATTACAAAGCTAGGCATTCGCCAAAGCGCACCCGTAGGATGGCATCTGATAATTGAAAAGTATTTATTATAAATTTCCTTTCAAGTGATTTTCTCTGTGGACTGTGGCGTGTATACATGTAAAGTATGGAAGAATTTTAGTGGATTCCTTGAGTTTAATTAAAACATTATGTACTATTGAAAGTTTAATCTTTTCATTTCTGTTGCCAGAAATTAGCATCTGATTGTTTTATATTTTGCGTGTTTTTCAAATAAAACAGCTTGGAAAGACTGCTGGACCTGCATATGGCAAAACTATTCCCATCCAAAATGTCTCCTTCAATGGAACAAATTTACGCGGATGCCGAACCTACAGCCCAGTTTCAGTTTTTGAAAGCAGTAGTTATTCCTCGGTTGAGAATTACAACTTTGAATTACCAGTGATCCCGACAAAGCGTCCTCGTGGTAAACGCCGGCGCCTCTCAAGCTTCGACAGGCTCTTCTCAATTCCATTCATACCTCCTTTTCAAAAGCAGCAATCGGATAAACAGCGTGCTGGTAAATCATTATGCAGAGCCCAAAAAAGGCCAAGGAAAGACAATATATCCCAGCTCTCTAATAGCATTGAGATGAAGAGATCATCGTTACATGAATCAATTGCTCGTAGAAAATGTACGCATTGCGAGGTAACTGAAACGCCACAATGGAGAGAGGGGCCTAAGGGTCCTAAGACCCTATGCAATGCTTGTGGAGTTCGATACAGGTCTGGTCGCCTATTTCCTGAATATCGGCCTGCAGCTAGCCCAACCTTTGAAGCATCAGTGCACTCAAATTCTCACAAGAAGGTCTTGGAAATCAGGAAAAAGGTTAATCAGGAGACTGTTAAAGGTTCTTCCATGTTGTATTTATCATCAAACCTTTCAGGAATTCTCTAGGATAATATTATGTTAGATATTATTGAGAAAGAACAAATGTTAGTACTAGACATTATTCTATTTGTTCATTGTTAATCTTTTCTATAAGTAGGAATCGAACTCGGTATCCGAGGGTTTACAACACTCACACTGTGCAAGTATTTGTTTGTTGTTTTTTTAGTACAAAGGACATGACAGATTGAACTGTAGAACGACAATGATATTCCGTGCCTGGTAACATGAATGTGAATAAGACATCTATAGCGAAAAAACATGCACGGTTTGACCGGTAAGCCTGAATAGTTTCCGAAACCATGAAGCAGACATAGTCATACTCGGTTATTTTCTTGGACATTTCAGGCATACTATGTTCATGACTTGGATAAACTATATCGGGTCTGCAAATTGTTTATCCAAAGCCATGGATATTCAGAGACAGGTCATAGTCTCACCCTGTTATTTTTAAAAGACCATGTCTTTATGTGCTTGTTCATGGTATATATGAATTAAGTTACCAAAGAAACCAATGATTTCATAGTAAAATCAAGCTGAATTCATTCAAAAGGCAAACATTACAATAAAGTGCATGCTTATACTTGCAATTAAGAACAATTAGTTGAGCATCATTGACATGTGCTCTTTTTACATGGGCAAGCCCTACCCACAATGTGCTGGTTCAAGACCTATGAAAATTCAAGAAGCAAACCGTGACCATGGCCAATATATAGATTGAGAGATTAACTAGGAGGAGAATTCTTTCATTTTTGACTGAAACAAAACGATATTAATTTATTCAGATTGATAGAGTACATCAGATTCAACCACATGCTCAACATGCCAAAAACGTAAATGGTAAATCTGTGAACAAACTCACTTAAGTTGATAACATACAACGGTAAAATATCTACTAATAATACGATAAGTTAATCCTAAACAGACCATAAGTATCCATAAAACCTGCAGGTACCGGCACCCATAAGATAAAGTTAATCCTAAATTTAAAATTCACCCATAAACTTATGAGAGCGTTTATTTTAATTTTCTACATTAGCTTTGAACTTGGGATACCACAATAAATATACAACCTAACAATGTCGGTATTGTTGGTTTTCTTCAACAAAAAAAAATATTGGCATTGTCGGTTGAACCGTGCCTTACAAATATATCGTTATGAATATTAAAATAGGCAGTGTCATTGAATGTGTGTGCATAAAAGTCTTATATTGACGATCATGATGCATGCTGTTGTAAATTCGAACTCAAAATCACACTAATAAACTTATATGTGTGGAGCAAAAGGAAAGTAGTGTTACCAATATCAAAGTAACCTCAAGCAACAACAACAATAACAAACCTAGATCTAATCTAGGAACCAAGTGTAAAACACAAAACCACAAGCAAAAAATAAAGAGATAAGATAAACAAACACACCAAGAAATGTTTAACCAGTTCGGTCTAACAATGACCACCTGCTCTGGGGGAGAGATTGATCTCTCCAATCCACTCAATGAGTTCTTTAGAAAGAAATACAAAAGGGTTACAAGAAATTATCTTCAACAAGCTCTCTAAGAACAAAACTTAATTTCTATCATGTTCTCAATCTTTTCCCAAGAACACTAGACTCAATGATTTCACTCAACCAAGATGTTTACAAATGTTTCTCAACCCAAGAGAACCCTCACCAAAGACTTTCAACCCTAAAGTTACCTCCTTTGATTTCTCAAGTTTCTCTCTCTTGAAACCCCTACACAAAACATAAAGAATGAGTTCTTAAATAGTGCACTGCACAAGTTCTATCAAAATTGTGTCCCGATATTCAATTGTGTCACGATTTCATGTTAGTACATGGTGCAGTACTAACGTTATCCACAAAAATCGTTTCCCTGATTTCTTCAAATCGTACCCCAATTCTTGTCAAAATAAAACTCGCAAAACTGACCTAAAATCGTGTCCCGATCTCACCAAATCTTACTATGGCTTTTGTCCTATTTCAGCCATTAATTTGGACGTCAATTCTCAACAAATACAAATTAAAGTCGTTGATTAATCTCACACACAAAACATGTGGGAGTTGCTATTCTCATCTACTAACTAATTTTGAAGTTTTAAAATAATGATTGATTGAAGAATCTAAAATAAATTAGTGGACCCGACTCCATCCAACAGAAAATGGGTTGGGACTTGGGAGCATGAAGTTACACTTACAGCTTTAGGCCCTTAATTATGTCGACAAGAAATAAAAGAGAAAAACCCTCATTTTTAAATAAAAATATAAGATTTGTTTACTCTGCGAAAATATTTTTTATTTTTACTTTTTAAATTTGTGTTAATTAGGGCATTTTTACTGGTTTGAGCTAAGAGTTAGAAGTCGTCACTACAAAAAAAAAAGGAGTTAGAAGTCGTCTTCTTCAAAAAAATAAAACGGAAGTCTTGTGTTCAAATCCGGGAAAATGAATAAATATAAGTCTAACAACCAATTACTAATATTTTTCAATAAAAAATAAATGCTCTTAAAATAAACGAGGGTTAAATATGTTTTTGGTCCCTATAAAATTGGAACCTTTTAAATTTAGTCCTTACTTAATTTTAATAGTTCTTTTAGTCCCTAAAAATAATTTATGCACTCAATATTAGTTCCTACTCAATTCAAATATGTTTAATTTATGCTTAAACTCTTAAGTTTTTGAATGATTTTTTGCATACGTGTTAAGAACGTCACTAAAAGTTCCTCCGCAAAAAATTATCGCAAAATTTGATTTCTACGTCCACATTTTGTTACTTTTATCTTTAACTTTTGTCGTTTTAAAAAATTCATATTAAATTTGTTTCACGTTGAAAAATTCTAAATTTTAGTAAATGAATTTTTCATATTGTTCTAAACTTGTCTCAAAACAATGGTTCAAAAATTCAAGAGTTTAAGAATAATTAAACAAACTTTGTCTTAGCAAGGACTAAAATTATAAGTAATTTTTTTTTGTAAGGACTAAAAAAACTATTAAAATTAAGTAAGGACTAAATTTAGAAGTTCTCAATTTTATAGGGACCAAAAACATATTTAACCTAATAAACAATTGTATGTATTTTTTGAAAGCAATCAAAATGCAAAAGAATTCTTTTCATTATTTCCAAAAAATACATCGCCACTAAGTGACATTTCACCTTTTCTCCATCATAAAAATTCAATTCAAAGGTCTCACATCTTATTAACAAGTTAAAATGAAAATTTGTCAAGAAAAATTAAAACGAACACATAATTGGAGGAATGAAAATAAAAATAAAAAATAAGAAATGGAATGTGATGTGGGGTGAACTCATACTTAATTTGGAAAGATTGAAAATGAGAGTAAACAATAAAAATGTTAAATGTTAAGATAAAGGGCAATATTGACATTTTCAATGGTTTGTAGGGGTGATGGTAAAAATATAAAGGTATGGGGTAAAATGTCCAAACCAAACATGTCTCTTCTTCCAACTTTCAACCCTCTTAAACAGTATGCAATGATAATAGGGTTTTTTGGAAAAATATTGATAGAAATCCAAAACTAAGATGTGATATATGTACGGGTATTTTTTTAAAAAATAGAGTATGGAGAAGGGCATTGTAGTACCCTACCCATAGAGTATCCACTGCCATCTCATACAACTTTTCAAAAAAGAAAAAAAATTATATGAAATATAAAGAGTGTTAAAATATAAAAGTTGGGTTTTTTTTTTATAATGTGTGCACTTAGAGAAGTATCTAATGTTTAAAAGATCCTCATTTTATTATGTGATAATACTCTATGTTTTGATAAAAAAAAAAAAAAATTCTCAAGTCTCACATTGAGTTTAAAAGAATATCCGGTGTTTAAAAGATCCTCATTTTACGAGTCGTTTTGTGACATTGAGTTTAACCCAAAACCTAAGATTTTATATTAATTGAAGGACCATAATTTTAACAAAAATACTTCACTGCAAAAACGATGATAACAATTTACCAACATGGTGTAGCATAAAAGTGGTATGTTTTTTATTTAAAAAAAGGTGGTAGATGTTTAGGCCATTTAACTATTTGGTTAATTATTTCAACGAAAAAAAAAAAACTATTTGATTCATAGTTCGATCCCGTGATCAGTGTTTATGAAAAAACATACATTGTATTTGAGAGAGATCAACTGTTTAAATGAATTTAAATTACCCCAAAGAATTATTTTTTTACTGTTGCACACAAGATAAATATATATGATGATAACAACTTTTATAATTTTGGAAGGAGTGGTTATGGTGAGACACTGCTCATGGGCAAGCAGCATTAAAGAAAGGGTTAAACAATTGGAATGAAAGTCAACTATATTACTGACTACTTGATGCTTAGTGTATACAATGTTCCTACTTACTCATAATTAATTAAGGAACGCTCGTGTTGTGTTGGTTTTCCTTCCTCAACCTATATGCATCTAATTCCTCAACCTATATGCATCTAACCCCACCCTCCTAATGCTACATAGAAGAATATAGATGCCAACTTTAATTAGATGAATGACCGTGTATCTCTTTTTGCCTCTAAAAGTCTAAAAGACTACACATAATGCCCAATACCTAAGGTTTGTCAAAAAAGAAATATGGTTTAGCTAAATTTACATTGAAATTAATGAAATTGAAATGAAAGAACATGCATTAATCCTAAGTCTATAAATATGCTTCTTAATTACATAAATATGCTTCTTAATTACATGGTCCATACCATAACTTTCTGTTTTCTGACAGCAACATTCCCCCAATTCCTTTAATTTTCATAATAGCCCGGTCCATTTTGGGTCATAATTATTTTGTTTATAACACATTTTTGTTAGTGAATTCAACTCCATAATTAATTATGCTACTCTATAGTTACGTATTGGTTGATGAGTTCCATCTTGCTCATGCTAATAATGTCGCTTTCTAGTTGGCTTGTGGTCAACAAACATAACTCCATTCCTTTTTTCTAGTTGGCTTGTAGTACTAGAAAAATTCCTAACAATGAAATTATGGTTTTCATTTTGTGTAAAAATTAACACACACGTATCACATTATTAATGATTTAGAATTTTTCCACAATTTTCACCTTTCATTTCACTAGAATTGAAAATGAGTCTATGTCCTATGATTTTGAGTGTCACGGACAAACAAAGTATTTTGCCCTTATCATGATTTAAATTTTTTCCACTTCTCTCTGCTCCCTCCGTCCTATAATAAATGAGTCTTTTGTAAAAAAATATTGTCTTAAAATAACTGATCAATCTCACTTTTTAATACAATATTAATTAATTTTTTCTAATTATAACTCTAATTAATACTACTTTCATCACACTCAATTCAATATATTTCACTTTGCATTTATGATAATGGTGAATGCACCATTACTTGACAAAAACACTTAAAACAATTTTCTCTCTCTCTCTTTCACTTATACATTTTTTTAATACGTGTGAAATGAGCAGCTGACTCACTTAATCAGGGATGGAGGAAGTACTTCTTTATTTATTGGATAGGAGATTGTTGCGGATTCGATGAAAAAACTCACACCAATAACAACTTGATGTGTGGAGCAAGGGATAATAAAGCAACCAATAATCAAAGTGAATAGAACAGTTATAATCACAAGCCAAAAGTAGAAAACAACACAGCAAGAGAAAAGAAGAAGAGAGAACACAAAGAATCTGTTTACCCAGTTCGGTCCAAATTGACCTAGTCTGGGGGAGAGAGCAGCCCTCCGTTCCACTATATGATGAGTAACGTTACAAAAGAGATGGATTACAAGAATAAGTCTCCCGCCTAATTCTACCCAAATCCCAGCCTCTTCCCGTAACCAAGAGACTCAATCCTAATAGTGTTTCCCAAGGTGAATCAACCCTCAAAACCTAGTGTTTGTTCCAAAGAGACAAACTCTATACAAACCCTAGTTTTGTTGTTGCCTTTCTAAACCCTTGTTTCAGCCCCCTCTATCTCCAGGTTTACACTGATACAATGCCTATATTTATAGTAAAAGAAACTCCCATAAAATTGTACCAAATCTGGCCCAAAAATACGTTTCTGAAAAATAACAGCACGCAAAATCGGGCCCCGATTTTTACCATTCGGGCGCCGATTTTTCCAGTACCAAACTGCTTCCAAAGACAGCCAAAATCGGGCCCCGATTTTTGCCATTCGGGCCCCGATTTGTACTTTCAGCAAACATCAATTTTTGGCCTCCAAACTCCAATTTTGAGTCACTTTCACAACAGAGATGGTTATTTGGAGGCACTTTTGTTTTTAAGATTCACATTTTTGCATCATCTTTTTTTCTTCTTTTAAAACAAAAAAAAGTGGTTTTCACTTAGATATGATTTTTCTTTCGTGATTTTGCCATTTGAGTGTGATGTAAATTGTTTTGTTCTATGTCTTGGTGGACGTTGTTTGATTTGTCGTCGTGTTGTTTGATTTAGATTGAGAGAACAACTTTGATCAATCACATATTTAAGCTATTTTATACGAGATTTATGATATTTTCAACATAGTTTCAAGTTCGTATTATAGATTGACGTTCCAAAACTTTAAATACTAAATAAATCAAAAATATTTTTACTTGTTTCATTCTCTTTTTTGTGTGTGTGAACCGAGTATCATCTACACACAACTGCAAAGACTAATCTTTCGAGCCGGGTAGTACTACAATGAGTGGCTAAACTCTCCCTCAAGAGATTTAACATTGATAGATTCTCACACCTGTATTTGAACCAAAACTTTTGGTTAAATTGAAAGACATTGACCTGCTCAAAACTTTTATTAAGGGATCAAATGCTTGACCAATAATACATAAAAAAAATAATGAATTGCGAAAGTGTCTTTAACATACTCAAAGTTTTATTAACTATATAAACATATTTTAAGTACATGTTTAGTATCACAATGAATTTGATAAAACCACGATGACACGATTATAGTTCTAAAATATACTTTTTACAAAAATTACAACGGCTCAGGATGATTTTGTCAAATTCAAATGCTAAGTGGAACATGTACTAAATTCTATGTCTAATTTTTATGTTTAAGGGGGAAATGATGATTTTAAACGTGACTTGTTTGACTAAGTTACAACTTCTGTTAAAAGGAATAGTACAAAAATGTATCCTTTCAGCCAAGAACAAAATGAGATTTGGCTGTTATGTATAGAAGGCTAAAAGAACAGAGAAGCAATCAAAGTAGAACACGATTGTGACCCGACATTGCAACTCTATAGAGAAATGACACCAACATGAAAAGGGAAAGACACACTCTAGTGTGTCTAGCATGAAAAGACACATATGAAGTTGTAGCTAGCTATAGTATGCTCTTGGATCAATCGTTGCCATCAAACATTCACTCACTCACTACATAATTAACACTAACACACACTTTCACCCTTTTAGCATGTTTTGATTTGATGTCTCTCCTAACACGTCCCACTAATCCACATAAAACCTCTTCAACAAAAAAGATTATTCAACTTAATTTTATTACTCCCTCCGTCCCGGAATAACTGACCTATTTTTTAAAAAAAAGTGTCCCAAAATAACTGACTCATTTCAATTTTCAATACAACTTTCATCATTCCCAATACAATATAACACTAAATAATACTACTTTTATCATTCTCAATACAATATATTCCACTTTCCCCTTTATTTATACACTTTTCTTAATCTGTGTGAAAAACCAAAGTAGGTCAATTAAACCGGGACGGAGGGAGTAGTGAATACTACCTCCGTCCCAATTTAATTGACACAATTTTGTTTTTCACACATATTAAGAAAAATGTATACATAAAGGAGAAAGTGGAATATATTGTATTGGGAATGATAAAAGTAGTATTATTTAGTGTTATATTGTATTGGGAATGATGAAAGTTGTATTAAAAATTGAAATGGGTCAGTTATTTTGAGACACTTTTTTTTAGAAAATGAGTCAGTTATTCCGGGACGGAGGGAGTAGTCTAGTATTTTAATTTAGTTTACTTTCCTTATCATATAAAAATGCAGATTAAGTTTTTGTGTGCAAGAATTATTTGATACATCTTATTTCAAGGTATAAGGCTCTTGGAATCTAATTTGGAAGTTCAAGATTCTTCTAAAGGTGTGAATTTGTAGGAATTATTTACCAACTCATGTACGTCTAAAAGATAAAGGCGTTACATGTCCTATGAATTGTACACTGTGTACGGTGGATAGTGATGATACACTTCATTTATTTTTTCAATGTCCAAGTAGCTTAAATACTTGGAGTATGCTTCCTTTATTTTCTTCTATTTCTATTTTGTTGTAACAAGATATGGATAATAAAAATATTATCTTCAAAGTATTACATGATTTATCTAAGGAAGATGTGGCTTTATTTTGTTGTGTTTTATGGGTATCTTGAAACAAAGAAGCAACAAAGTGTGGAATGAGGTAATTGATGCTTAAGTTTGTTGTAGAGAGAGAAAAACTATGATTCATGATTGACAAGATGCATGTAGGATTTGTAATACATCTTGTGCACATCCGCGACTAGAAGGAAATGTGAAGCAACAAAGTGTGGAATGAGGTAATTGATGCTTAAGTTTGTTGTAGAGAGAGAAAAACTATGATTCATGATTGACAAGATGCATGTAGGATTTGTAATACATCTTGTGCACATCCGCGACTAGAAGGAAATGTGACATGCATCAAACCATAGTTGAAGGAAGATTTAAGTGCAATATTGATGCTTCTTTCTCCCAACTTTCTAATAGAGTGGGAAATGGAAATAGGTGTTTGTATAAGGGATGATACATACACTTTTGTTTTAGAAAAAAACTGAATGGTTTACTCCAGTCTGTGAGGTACGTAGAAAAAAAACTGAATGGTTTACTCCAGTCTGTGAGGTACATGTTAGGTTCATCAATTGCACTTGGGACTTATCAATTTTGAACTTGATGCCAAAAAGGTGGTGGATAGTTTTTCATCTGCACATCAGGATGTTACAAATTCGGAATGATTATCCATAATTGTAAAACTATCTTTGAACAACAGGGCCGTTTTTTGGGGAGTGCAAAGAGCTCAATCGAGCCGGGCCTCCCAAAGTGATGGGCCTCAAGAAAAAAATTATTGCTCAATATCCCCACCCCCACTCAAAAAACAAAAATTAACATGTTTCATGTTTCAATTTCTAAGTAAAAATTCATGTTTCATGTTTCTATTTCTAAGTTAAAAACATGTCTTTAGTAAAAATAATTGCTAATTTTGATTTCGGTGACTAATAATCATTATACGAGCGTTATTTTCAATTAAATAGAAGATTAATCTTTTAAAAAAATTGAGCGCTTTTTTGATTAGGGGCATATTTACTATGAGAGTCGAGCCTCCAGTTTCAAAGGAACGGCCCTGTTGAACAATATTATGTCAACTACGTTTAGGGTGTGTTTGGTAAAATTAAGCTATAAGCTAGCTTATAGCTGATAAGCTAGCTGATAGCTGAAAAACTAGCTTATAGCTGAAAAGCTTGCTGATTTAAATTAAAGTGTTTGGCAAAATTAGCTTTTGAAGTTACTAATAAATATAAAATGACTTAAAAGTACATATATGTTTAATATATTATAAATTTAATTTATAAAAAATTTAACTTTTTTTTTACCCAAAAATATTTTAGCTAAGAGTTTATCTTAATAATTTTAATTTATTTCAAAATATTTTTATGGAAAATTATTTCTTTTGATTTTATTCGTAAATATGTTCAAAGAAAATAATAATGATAAATATTTATATAATTTTTTTGAAGGAATAAATAAATATTTAAATATGAATTTAATAGAAAGAGACCGTATAAAACAATTAAATTTACAACAATATTTCAACCAACAGGAACAAAGTAACCAAAAAGAACCAACAGGAACAAAAAAAAAAAAATCAAATAGAAACTAGCGTAAGGCAAACTGTACAAAAAAATGAAGCACTACGTGGGGGAAGTTTCTTTCTTTTACGTGGGTAGTTTTTTTAATAAAAAATAATACTAAAGGTTAAAAATAGAATAAAATATGAAAAGCTACAAGTTATAAGCTCAAAAGCTACTTGGATTAGCTTCTTAAAAAACGCTATAAGCTAGTGAAAAAAGCTTTTTACCAAACGCATCTCATTCTATCAAAACAAGCTTATAAACTAACTCAACAAGCTATAAGCTAGCTTATTTACGTTACCAAACACAGCCTTAAGCAAACATGCACTAAAATGTCTATTACATTTTTAACCTAGGAGATCAAAATAAAACAAAAATAAATGAAAATAAAATTTAAAAATTATTTAAAGAACTTCAAGTGTAATTTAACCCAAATAAAATTAGTAAAAAGACTCGCAAACTCATAAATATGAATGTCTCAATCTCTCACCCGTGACTGAGAAGAGAGAACACATCACAACGACAGAGATTTCATACTCCTAAGAGCATCCACAATGGTAGTTCTCTATTAAGGATTCCTTAAATGGATCCCACGTGACACATCACTTATTTATAATTTTTTTAATAAAAGTACCTATTAAGGACTCAATAACTCCAATGACAATACACTAATAAGGACTCCAATGAAAAATACTTAAATATGTCCCACTATCTTTCCATATTAAACAAAAATAATTTATCTATTACTCATTTTTACAAGTGGGACCAAGTAGTACACATTTTATTACTTCTTTATGCAAGTGAGACTAAATAGTACACATTTTATTACTTATTTATACAAGTGGGACCAAGTAGTACACATTTTATTACTTTTTTAAACGTGGGACCCGTTAGTTACTCAGGAGAGAGAGAGAGTCCTTATATAGTTGCCCGTTCCTTAACGGGGACTCAATTTTTCTTCCTCCAATGGAGGGTCCTTAACGGGGAGTGGTCCTTGTTAAGTAAGGACCCCCCATTGGAGATGCTCTAAGAGAGGGAAGATAAAGTGTGTATGTTTCCTCCATCAACATTTAGTGGGACCCACACGTTACGTATGCCTATACCATGCCACTACTACACTTTATCTATAGCATGGGGTTATTTAGTTGGCATATACCATAAGTTTTGTATTTATATCTTCATATACAAATAATTAAATATATATGAACTTTAGTAAAATTACATTTCAACCAAAAAAATGGGGTTATTTAGTTGGCATATACCATAAGTTTTGTATTTATATCTTCATATACAAATAATTAAATATATGAACTTTAGTAAAATTACATTTCAACCAAAAAAAATTAGTAAAATTACAGTTTAATTTTATTATACATTTACAAAATACAGTGATATGATAAATTAATAATTTTTTTTTTGTACATATCCTTTAAATATGTGGATTAATAATATGAATGCTGAAAACTTTATCATAGGACATCAATTATTCTTGTGAGCAGAGTGGGACTGATCAGACAAAAGCAAGCAGAGAGGAAAGCAACGTTCCTTTTTGGTTTTACCGGCATGTGTCTTTACTCTGTAGGGTTCCCTTTCTTCTCAGTTTTCAATTGTCCATGGTGGCCAGTTGTTTTGGGCACCAAGTCTTAAACATGGGCAAATGGCCAAACTTCAGTTAACTTGTCAATTTTAAGGGACCCAAATTTCAGAAAACTGTTGCTTAGTTTAGGGGCAAAGTGGTCCATATGTAATAAATAAATAACTATCACATTAAATATATTAATAATGAGCCATTAAAAGAAAACCTCTCAAAAAAAGTAATTAATTTAAAATTTTTGTCAAAAAAAATATGAATTTGATTACTAATTTTTTAAAATATAAATGGTTGATATAAAATACTTTTTTAGAGACACAGTATTATACAAACAATTGGGTTATGAGATCATAGATTTATAAACGGTATGATGCAAAGTCGAGATGTTATTAGGTCGAGTGTTAATGTGTTTGGACCGGCGTTTTCGGGTCCAAATAAAAAGAATTTTGGGTTTTTGAGAAAGAAATATGGCAAAATTATTTTGAAATTTGTGTAGTCATCCTCTTAAGATTGTAAAAAAAATGATCTTTTTAATACAAAATTTACCTTTTTATTCTTAACAAGTATCTCATAGGCACTAGTTAGCATTACCGTAAAAGGCAGAACTACTCTAGGGCTAAGGTGGGTCATGGTCCACCCAAGAAAAAAATTCATGTGTGTACCCTAGAAAGAAATGTTTCATTTAGCTGCGATTTCTTTTCCATTTTGCGGGGTTTATAAACCTCCGCAAACCGAAAATAGGAAATTTTGGGAAAGACCGGTAATTTTGGAGGGGTAATTTTGTAATTAACCTCCATTAAAAGAAAATTACAAGATAATTTTTCTCTCAAAAAACAAGTCATTTAGCTATGACTCTTTCTAGTTTCACCCCATATAATCATAGTTACACCCAAATTTTTTAAAAATTTTACAATAATACCAAAATTACCCTCTTCATCTAAATTTCTAAAAACCCTTCTTTTACTATCATTATGAACCCTCGCCCCTTTTTCACCCACAAACCACCATGGATATGCAATCAATACCTACTAAAATCGTCAATTGAATCAACGTCTCTTCCATTGATACGTACTCGATTAATACAAGTAAGTGAATTTCATAAATTTCTTCGAATTTCTATTTATCGTTTGCTCTATAATTTATGGATGTTTATAGTTGTTGTTAATTTCACGTTTGTCTATCTACATCGATTTGTTTGATTTAAGTTTACGTAGAAAGGTAACGTAATTTAAGTTTACATTTAGGTCTCGCGTGAATTTAGTTTACATACATATTCTAAAAAGGAATAACATACATCTAAACTCAGTTTACTTGGTGTATGTAAATTCAGTTTACATAAACTACGCAAACTCAGTTTACGTGGTGTATGTAAACTCAGTTTACATAAACTACGTAAACTCAGTTTACATGTACTAAAACTCAGTCTTAACTTACTTATGTAAATTCACTTTACATAATGTATGTAAATTCAGTTTACATAGTGTATGTAAACTCAGTGTACGTAATGTATGTAAACTTAGTTTACTTAACTCATGTAAACTGAGTTTACATACACCATGTAAACTGAATTTACTTATACATAATTAATGTACAGTGAACATGAATAAAGGGTATATTAGTAACTTTGGGGTGTAACTTGGATTATTTGAGGTGTGGGTTGTATCTCTCTTTAGCTATTAATTAAAAGAAATGCTGTACCGATGCACTCGAGTTTTTGAGTGTACCATACAACTTGTCAATTTCAAAACTCAGATATTATTATTTGTAATTAACTAGCTTTTTTACCTCAACTAATTACGATGACTTTATTACTAATATTTATGTATTTTTTAAATTTATAACAATTGTAAAATATATTATTCCATGAAATTTCAATGAGTAATAGAAGATTAATTTATGTTTTCAACTTCGGCAATTTATTGTTGATGTCCGTTGAAAATAAAGTTTGAATAATTAATTTATTTCAGTGACCAACCAAAACGTTTTTTTTTATTGCTATGCAACTGAGGGGAGCAGATCTGCTCCAGTGACTTGAGAGTCCTGTGGGATCTCAGCCACTAATTTTATTTCACTAGACGCTATAAAAATCATTAAAAAACAATTTAATGGCTGAGATTGTCACTGGACCGAGTGCAGTGAAAAAACCACTGAAAAGAATCCTTGTCTGCAAGTGAGCATGGTAATAAAACTCATCCTCGTAGATATCCGTCTGAATTCTCTCATTTTGACTGATTTTAGGTGTGAGTTTAGGTTTTTGTCGATTTTAAAACACGTGTATAGAGCAAGTGACGTGAATATATGTACTCACCATTAACACATACCCAATTTTGTCTGAATGTACATCAATTTATTACCCATTTTATACAAATAGAAACTCAAACCCTAAATCATTTCACTAATTCAAAGTCTCAACTCTCTCTTTTCTCCTTCCATTTCGCATAGCAGTCTTTCTCTTCTCCATCACCATAGTCATCGATCGTCATCATCTCTTTACTGAATAATACATTACAACATTGCGCTCGGTGTTGAAAAATACTTCTATTTTTATTTAAAAAAATTATCCACCGCACGGATGAGGATGAAATGAGATACCCGAACCCGTCGAAGACAGAGATGAGATTCGATTTCATCCTCGTTGAATATAGATAAGATAGCGAGTAAATATATGAGAGTAAAGTATGACGACGGAGAAGGTAAAAATCGCCTCCACATTGCCCATTGTCATGCTTATATGCAACCAATAACCACAAAAAAAGATAACCAAGTGAAATTGAGGTTAATTGTTCAAAGGAGAGAGTTTAATACAAACTTTACCACACATTTTCTAAGCTTCCATTAATTTATTCTCAGTTGAATAAAGTCAATAGTAAGAATCGTGATATTTTGAATCAAAGTCAAGAGTAAACACTCGTGATATTTTTTTCTGACATATTAGCATTGACACAACTTTAATTGCTTTACTATCTTTATCACATCATATGATCATCATTATAAGACAAAAACAAAAAATAAAATTTTACTTTCTCATACCTTCTTTTTATTCTTCTTATTAATCAATAAATATAAATATAATAGTAACATAAACAGTATATTCATTAAAAATGATGACGACTTGGCTCGGTCGTTTGTTTTCTTCATAGATTCCGGAGTGTGTCTGTCTGTGTTGTTGTTGGACACAGAGAAATAGACAGAAAGAGAGAGAGAGAGAAAATTAGATAAAAATGTGTTTTTTCATTTCATTTTATTTACTTGAGATCTGAAAGAAGAAGAAAACAAATTCAGGTGAGTGAAGTTTTTGCTGATGGATCCTGTTTAACCATAGTGAATGATTCAAATTTCCATTTTCAGATTCTCTGAAGAAAAAAAAAAAACTTTTCTTTTCTATTGAGTAAACCACAAGAAAACCAAAAAACTTCAATTTTTACATGACCCTTTATTCAAAATCTTCATATTCTTCTTAAAGAAGAATTTGGGTTGCTAATTCTAGAAGAAAGAGTGTTAAAGTTGGAATCTTTCTTTGTTGGGGTGTTAGGATTCAATCTGTGAAAGAAGAAAAAGTGTTTCAATGAAGGAAAGTGAGAAAGGGTATTTGGATCCACAGCTATGGCATGCTTGTGCTGGTGGAATGGTTCAGATACCTCAAGTGAACTCCAAAGTTTTCTACTTTCCACAAGGACATGCTGAACATGCTAATACAAACATTGATCTAAGGGTTTCAGTTTCACCACTGATTCTTTGTAAGGTTGTTGGTGTTAAATTCATGGCTGACCCTGAAACTGATGAGGTTTTTGCTGTAATGAAGCTTCTTCCTTTGAGGAATTCAGAGCTTGGTTATGATGAAGGTGGTGGTGGTGATGGTTTGGAAAATTCAGAAAAGCCTGCATCTTTTGCTAAGACTTTGACTCAATCTGATGCAAACAATGGTGGGGGGTTTTCTGTTCCAAGGTACTGTGCTGAGACGATCTTTCCAAGGCTTGATTACGCAGCTGAGCCGCCTGTTCAGACGGTGGTGGCGAAGGATGTGCACGGTGAGCTTTGGAAGTTTAGGCATATTTATAGAGGGACACCGCGCCGGCACTTGCTTACAACAGGGTGGAGTAGTTTTGTGAACCAGAAGAAGCTTGTTGCTGGTGATTCTGTGGTGTTTTTGAGGGCTGAGAATGGTGAATTGTGTGTTGGAATTCGTAGGGCGAAAAAGGGAATTGGTGGTGGTTTTGATGGTTCATCTTGTGGTTGGACTTCAGGTTCTGGTTCTAACAATGTAAATTGTGGAATTGGACCTTTTGGGGCATTTTCTTTTTTCTTGAAAGAAGAGAATAAGACATTGAGAAATAGTTGTTTTGATGGTAATTTGAGTGGAAGAGTGAGAGTGAGGGCTGAAGATGTTATGGAAGCTGTGAAATTGGCTGCTAATAACCAACCATTTGAAGTTGTTTACTATCCAAGAGCAAGCACTCCCGAGTTCTGTGTTAAGGCTTCAGCTGTGAAGGCTGCTATGAGGATTCAATGGTGTTCTGGGATGAGGTTCAAGATGCCCTTTGAAACTGAAGACTCTTCTAGGATTAGTTGGTTTATGGGAACAATTGCTTCTGTTCAGGTTGTTGATCCTATTCGCTGGCCTAATTCTCCGTGGCGCCTTCTTCAGGTATTGTTTTTTAGTTACAATTTGGAGAAAATATGTTGAACACATCTTTACATAAGGGACTCAATTTTTATGCTTCTTTGGATATCTATCTGTGCTTTGTTATTGTTCATTTTTATGGTCATCTCTGGTGTTTGTGGTTATATGGTGTAAATATCTGTAAAAACAAGTCGATTTAGCTGAAATCATAGGTATAATTTTTCAATCAACCTCCTATACTACTAATTGTTTCATTTATTCGTGCACTAATTCAAGTGAAATTCTTGAAAAAATAGCTCAATTGTCATACTGCGAGGTTTTAAATTGCAGTCGCATTGCTAGTCGTGATATTGTGGATAATCACAGGCAAATGTATCTATTACGCCTCAGTTGCGATCTCAAAGATATCTAAATCCTTGATATTATTGCCCAGATTGCGGGGTGAACTTTTTTTTCAAACTCTTGGTTTTTTTTTCACTCTTGTGATTATGAGGATGAAATAACCTGTGTTAAGTAGGGAGATGTTTTTGCATTCTTGATTGCATTCACATCTTAGTTCAAAAATCAATTTAGTTTTGCACAGAATCATATCACACATTCTTGATTATCGATCTCATTGTTATGCCTACTACTACAGGTTACATGGGATGAGCCTGATTTACTACAAAACGTGAAGCGTGTTAGCCCGTGGTTGGTCGAATTAGTATCAAATGTACCAGTCATTCATTTCAGCCCTTTCACTCCACCGAGGAAGAAGCTGCGGTTTCCACCAAACCTCGACTTCCCCCTCGATGTTCAATTTCCGTCACCGAAGTTTTCAGGCAACCAGCTCGGGCCAAACAGCCCCTTCTTTGGTTTATCTGACAATGCTCCTGCATGTATACAGGGAGCCAGGCATGCTCAATTTGGAGGAATATCTCTTTCAGATTTCAACCTTAGCAACAATAAACTTCAGTTAGGGTTGTTTCCTACTAACATTCAGCACCTTGATGTGCATAGTAGGATTTCAAATAGCAACAACATGATGAACAACAATGATAAGACCAAAGAAAGCTTATCATGCCTGTTGAGTATAGGGAAAAAATATGATAAAAGTTTGGAGAAATCTCAATCTGATGACAATGTTGTTAAGAAACATCAGTTTTGTCTCTTTGGTCAACCAATACTCACTGAGCAACAAATTTCTAGAAACTGTTCAGAAAAAAATTCAGTAGATGATAGTAAAGACAAAGAGAAGTGGTTTTTGGATGCATTTTCAGCTGGGAAAGGTTCTAATGCTGCTGAGTTTAGTTGGCAACTTGGATTGGATATTGGTCATTGCAAGGTTTTCTTGGAGTCAGAAGATGTTGGAAGGACCCTTGATTTATCACTTCTTGGTTCTTATGAAGAGCTCTACAAGAAACTTGCTAACATGTTTGATTTAGAAAAGTCTGAGATGTTGAATCATGTTTTTTACCGTGATGCAACAGGTGCTGTGAAGCAAATCGGTGAAGAACCCTTCAGGTATTGCTTTTGTGTTTTGAGTAAACAAGCGCCTCGGTCCTTGAATATGTTAGACGTTGGTACTATAGTCTCTGAATGTGTCAAAATTACAAAAACATATCTAAATGTGTCTTTTGCTAGTTTTTTTGGTCCGGTTGTTAGTTTAGTCTACAAAATTACTTTGTTTTTTTAAGTTTCACAATACATTCTAGGACTATGATGACACTGACACACACGTTTAAAGACCAAAATGACTTCACTTTATTTTTTTTCTTTTGAATTTTCCCATTATTGTACAGTAGCAAAATAGTACTACTCTTGGATTAATGGGGGGTTTTGTGATCTCATTGCAGTGAATTCATGAAGACAGCAAAAAGATTGACAATTCTGACAGATTCAGGCAGCAAAAATGTGAGAGGGTAAGAGAGAAAATGAGTTCATCAGTTTTGTTTTATTCATCTGTGTAAATGATTATGTGTTGAAATGTCTTATATAATAAGAGGATCTTGATTGTTTTTCAGGGCATGGATAACAGGAACTCACAAAGGTGAACATGGATTGGATGCATCAAACAAAACAGGACCTCTAAGCATATTTGCATAATGTGATGTAACATCTAAGATATTGTTGTTTACTTAATGTGGTGTAACATCTGAGATATTGTTATTATTATGATCATGTGAAATTTAAGGATAGTTTTTAACATTAATTACCTCTGAAAAGTCTGAATATGAACAGAATATTTTTATGGAGGTCACTATTGTATCCAAAAAAAGAAGATTCTCTTATCAAGATGGATGAGATTGTTTATGTTTTTTTTAAGTTTAGAAATAATGATGCATATATCATGGTCAACTATTATTGTAATAATGTTAACCAAGATTTGGACCCCACATTTATTGATTTTCTTTTGCTTATTTACATTTACATTGTGCACTTACCTGCGTGTCTCCACGTCATTAGTTCTAATAAACCAAACATATAATGAGATTAATGACATATCTTGTAACCTTTTTCTTCTGTTTGTTTCCACCTATGGTCCCAAACAATTGTCTTCTCCATTTTGTGACTTCTAATCCTAAATGAGAGAGTTTGATCAATAAAAATTGATGAATTTAGTTCAAATTTTGAATCTATTATGTTAATTTTTGTTGACTTAACTTTGTATTATATTTAGAGTCGTAGGGATTATTTGTTATCATAGTCGATATAATTTGTAACGCAATCTAATGGTTACTTCTACTAAAGACCCCATATTAGGCGGTCCACCAAACATCGTACTTTAGCACCATTAGATTAATCTTTTCCTCATAGAATGTTGAACATCGTCTTGTTGGGGAGTCTTAGAAAGCGTTAAGAGTAGTAATGGGTTAGACATTTATAACCATCAAAAGAGTTAGACACGGCAACTTCATCTAAAACCTTATGCATTAAATATATGAATTAACTCTTTTAAAAAGAAGGAGAAGAGAGGGAAAATATGATTTGGTGTGGACGATGCATTGTTATATCTAACAATCATACAAGATCTAATAATGGAGACTAAAAATAAATATGGTCTAATATGAACCACCTATGCGATGGGTCATATTAGCTTTTCCTCATCTCTTTTGTTGCTTGTCCTTTTATTTTGTTGACATTTTCACATTATAAGAATTTTTATTGTTTGGATTTCTTTTATACCTTTGTTTTCTTGTGAGATTTATATAAAACTCACATATTTGGAAAAAAACTAGTACTCACTCCGTGTTATTATAAATCTCATGTTTATAACTTTTACCTTCTTAAATTATTGATCACTTTAGAATATAAAGAACAACATTCGTTATTTTTTCTCCTATAATATCTTTATTCACTTAAATAGTCTATCTACCTTACTAGCATTTGAACTACTATCAATTTCAATTGTTCCAATTAAAAAAACATTCCAATTAATTTGATATTTTATTTTATTTTTCATAAAGATATTTTAATCTTCAACATATTTTCTACGAAATTAGCATAATTAATCATTTTCTTAAATAATACTCTCTTCGCCACACAATGATCGATCTATTTGATGTTTAACAGAGATTAAGAGACGTTTCAAAATGAGAGATGAGAGAGAGAAAGTATTATTTTTACTATGGTGCCCTTATCAAGTAGTGGTGTATGCTTTCATTACAATGAGTGCAAAATGAAAAATATTGACTTGTGAGTGATGCATGTAGTAGTAATTAGATACACAAGTATTAACAATTAAAATAATATTGCACTCCAAATTTAAAGTGTCATTTATGTTGGGATTTTTTTTTTTTAAATAAGTCAATTATTATGGACAAAAAGAAACATCGAGCGAGTAACCAGGAGGTCTAAAGTTTAATCCTTAGAATCCATCATAACTTATTAATTTACTACTCTCCCATTTTAAAATACATGTCTTTTTATTATAATGTGTATTATTCATATAACTTGATCATATTATTTAACTAATATATAAATACAAGTATTAGTATGTATGATGTTCGATGTGTCTCACGATATATATTTTCAAAAGTGTTCTTTTTAACACCCTCTCTAACACGCACTATCTAAAGATATTGTTTTGATCATTTCTCAATATTTATAAAGCACAAACACTCTTCAGATAAAGTATGTTCCGGTATCATACATTTGTTGTGCTTTACACCGACACATATAATTACACTGAATTATGAGATTTTCTCAAATTATTAGTGGTGTCTGCTTGTTATTGTTCGTGTTGTATTCAGTGTTTGTATCGGTATCCGTGTTCAAGTATTAAATTGGAAGGCAACCCGTGCGCACGTACCTGACTTTGAGAGTGTTTGATTAGGTTTTGGATCTAGAAATCCAGAAAACATGGCATGGGTTTTGAAGGCAGTTGTTTGACGGAGAAACAGGAATTGGTCTCAACACACACCACTATGTTGTCCAAACTCCAAACCACGCCAATATTGAATTTGCATGCATGCATGGGTTTAATCACTTTAATTCTCAATTCTCCATAACGTGACGTGATATGTCGTAAGTACACAAACAAAAGGTTCCTCATCCTACCATAATTAAGTGTTTGTTTTGTTGAGTAGGAACAAAGTCATTACTAAGCACACGTGGGGGTGTGACAAGACCAAATTAATGTAATGTAATGTAATGGATCCATACGTACGTGGAGGAGCTGAATACCACGATTCAAAAATTTGACTGTTTTTATTACTTTCACATGCAAACGGCACCTCCCCACCTATCTCGCCGTTTTGTTGCTCGGACCTTTTCGGGATTTGCCTCCACTACATTTAATTTCTTTTCCTTCAAACCCTCCAACACAAAATTAAGGTGATTTTGATTAATTTCTTTTTAGATTCATTCAATAAATGATGTATGTGGTCTATATATGGACCACATACATCATTTATTGAATGAATTTAAAAAGTCAATTTTTGCTTATAATAGTGACCGGAGGGAGTAGTCAAAAAGAAGGGAATTGGAAGATAATTTGTGTCGAAATAAGAAGATGTATTATGGGGCATGCCAATTCACAAATTGCAAAGACAAAAGAAAACACGTTCCAATGAGTTGAATTCCCTTTCTTCTCAGTTTCAAAGCCGTAGTTTTTGGACTATGCTTGTTTTGCATTGGGATGGAGAAGCATCTCCATACTTTTTTGGACTATGCTTGTTTTATCATGAACTCTATCCTATTTTAAAACCTTATTTGCAGAAAGAAAAAATGGTAGTACTTATCTGTTATCATTATCTAAATAAGAAAGAAAATATAAGTTACTCCTTCCGTCTCAAAATATAAACAAAAATGAGTCAATATAAGTTGATGTATGAAAAAGAGAAATTATAACTTTTGTTATAAAATTATTTATCATGAGTAGTGATATGGAAAAGATAAATTACAAGAGTTGAGAAAAGAGAAAGTATGAATTTTGTCTCGTAAAAAGTGTCATATTTTGGTTGTGCGGAGTTTTTTTTTTTTTTTTTTGAAGGAAGGTTGTGCGGAGTTCTTAAGTAAATCATTAGCTGTATTGATTTGAATGATAAAATTAGTATTCTATCATTTCCTAAAGTTAGGGTCCTCTTCATTACAATAGTTTTGAAGAGTTTTAAAATATATATTAGATTATTATTTTTCAATTAAATTCTTATATTTGTGAGGATTTGTTGTATTGATGAGAAAAGAATAATGGTAGCAACCCACAGTCTATAACACACTTTTTAACATTTTCATTAGGCAATGAACTGTGCCAACTCAAAAGTAGTTTGAAATCTGACTCAACAATTAACTCGTTGAATTTGTTTCAGGAACTAAATGAGTTAAAGTTGAGCTAAAGAATTAGTTTGTTAACTAAATGAGCCGAGTTGCAACTATATATAGTTTATTTGTTTGATTCATGAGTTGACTCGATGATATATTCAATGTTTGATTCTTGAGTTGACTCGATGATTTGTTCAATTCTAATTGTCGAATTTTTTGTTTTTGAGAATATTTTCAAGAGAAATGATATTTTGACAACCACGTTTTGACAACTTTTGGACAGCTTTCTCTCTCATACTCACATGATGTTGTTATCCTTTCTCTTCCTTTTTCTCTCTCCATTGTTTTTGACCAATAAGAAGTGAGAAAAACAAGGTTGTCAACAAAGTTGTCATCAAATGGATGTCAAAATATCATTACTCTATTTTCAATTCTAGTTGTCGATATTTTTATTTGGTTTTGTCTATATTTATCTACATATTTATGTAGGTGTGAATTTTGTATGTGTTTATCCTCTTAACACCCTGTGCTTGCAATAACTTTTATTTTAATTCAATCTTTACTTTTTTATAAAAAATAAAATGTCAAATATTTAAAAAAAAATTGTCTTATAAATTATGTGATACAAGCAAACAAGTTGAACCTAACGAACTAAAATATTCGTGAACTTTAAACGAGCTGAAAAAGAGTTCATGTCGAACTCGAGCAGAGTTTTAAGTAAAACTAATTCTTATCGAGTTGAGTCGAACTCAAACAAGTTCGACTCGACTCATATCCAACCTTGAGTCCACCAAAATTTACATGAGATTCACATGATTTGGTGAGACTCAATTAAATCTATAAAAAAATTGTTTTGACAAGTATGTTTTAAAGAGTATTGTTAGCACTCATAAAAAGGAAATGATAAACATTTTATCATGATAAGAGAAAAAGGAATGAGTATTCAATGTCTTATGTAGGTAGCTCGGTTGATGAGTTAAGAGAGATAGAAAGAATTTCAAAGAGGAAATCTTAGGTTGATCCCCGCCAACTAATTAATTAGTTTTCATAACGAGTTTAACTACTTTAAATGTGATACAATATGAGGACTCCAATATAAGACCGAGGAAATATGGGAAGTAGAAGCTTTAGATTTTTTTTCACGCATACTACATATGTTCTTAAATATAGGTATTATGTGACTATGCTGTGACAATTTAAAAAATCAATAGTGGTATTATACTTGTAAACATTATTGACACTTAGTTTGTACCAATTATTTTTTGAGTGGTTCTCTGCCCCGTTTTTTTTTTTTTTTTTTAGAAAATAGCTTATAGCTTTTCATTAAAAATCAAAGTCGAAATACAAAAAGATACATATATCATCAAAGACGGGGAACTAGTCAAGAGTATGAGCGACCACATTCGCTTGTCTCCAACTAAACTCCACCTTAAAGTTTTGACAATAATTATTGCAATTTTTCCTACATTCGTCCATAATAGTTCCAAACTAGGATATGTCATTCCTTCCCTTGTTGAAATAATCCAAAACTTTCTCGGCGTCCATTTCAAAATCTACGTTCGAAAGTTGTAATTCTCTTACCCATTTAATAGCATGGTAAAGTCCCATCACTTCTCCTACATCCGAAGAGCAAACGAGATTCGACCACAACGTTTTAGCTTTGATAAAATTCCCTTCCTCACCTCTAATACACAGCCCATATCCAACGCAATTCATCAATTCCGAAAATGACGCATCCACATTTCATTTTAGCCTTCCTTGGCACGGTTTCCTCCATGTGTGTGCGCTGTACTGGCAGCGCTGCTGTTGCTGCAGATTCTGTCATGACAGTAGCAGCGTGTGTCCCGCTGATTTGCATCTTAAAATTTGAAATGTTCCAATTTTGCAGTAATTGCTTCGAGCGCTCAACTATAACCTGCCAAGCATCTGTAACATTCTCCCAAACTCACAAATTACGACTTTTCCAAACACTCTACAATGAAGTTGCAAACAGTTCCGCTTGGCCTTGTGGCAGCTCTTGTAACGAAGTAAAAATCATTTCAGCCGCGGTATAACTATTTTGCATTACTGAAACGGTGAAACCACTTTACTCAATAACAAACTGTGCTGCCACACAATTCTCGCTTTCGGGCAGTCGAAGAACACATGACTCGTGTCTTCACACCTTTCATCACACATAGCACATAACGAAGTACAGTTCACCCCTTTGTCCAGCAATCTTGCTCGCGTCAGTAAGCAGCCCGGACAAATTCTCCATATTAAATTCTTTCGGTGAGACTTTTAAGATTCCAAATATTACCCCAATTTCCTACCTGGTACAAGTGTGCATTGTCTGCTATATTTTCCATACACAAACGATAAGCACTTTTGACTGAATACTGCCCATTCTTCTCTAATCTCCAAATTGTAATTGGTCTTCCTCCACCTGCCTAAAAATAGGAGTTTTAAGAATGTCTTGCACTACAGTTTGATCAAAGTAATAGCAAATCAGAAGATAGTTACAAGTACTATTATTATGATGAATGAAAGAATTAACTCTTGAGTGCTGAATAACATCACTCGATTGTCCAACACCTGAATATCATCAAATTGAGTTATTTCATACAAATTAAAGAAAAACTAAGAATGAAATAAAGAGAATAACAGTTGCTATCAAGTCCTATTCAACAATTAGATAAAAACAATTAACAAGGTAAATTTTATTTCTTAGATGAAGTTTTTTTTGAAGGAGTTTCTTAGATGAAGTTGTTATTGTTTTTTTAAATTCTTAGATGAAGTGTTAATCTGTAAGTCTCCAAAATTAACATTAGAGTCATTTAATCTCGCCTCTTTCAAAATGTATATATTTTTTTTTTTGGTTACAAGGCTAAGAAAAGAAGAAAAACAGCAACAGAAAAGGAAAAAAGAAAAACAAACTAAGCCCTAGGGAAATAAGTTCCCATAGCGTCGTTCCTGATCAAAGGAATAAGGTCTTCTGGCGGAGTAACATAAGTAGTAAGCTCTTCATCAGAAGTGGCTCCTAACTTAGCAAAGAAATCGGCACATTGGTTCCCTTCTCTTAGACAATGATGTATGGAGAAATTTCTTGTTGAAAAGAGGTCTTTGATGTCTTGAATTAGTACAGCATAGGCATGGAAATTTGAAGCCTGTTCGGTGACTAGTTTAATGGCGAGCATAGAGTCCGAGTAACAAACCAACTCCTCAATACCTGTCTCCACAGCCAGGATAAGACTGCGGTGCATAGCAGAAAGTTCTGCAAACAGAATGTCAGAAGATGCTGCTAGGTAACCTGAGAATCCCGAGAGATAAAACCCAGCAGAGTTCCGGATGATGCCACCATAACCCGCTCGAGTAGGAGATCCTAAACAGCTCCCATCTACATTTAGCACAACACAATTGTAGTTATTGTTGTTCCAACGAACCTGATGGTCTGAAGTAGGAGCAGGCGCGACATGAAAAGAACTTTCAATAGAAGCTGTCGTATTTTGAATGTGACAGAGGATCATAGTGATGGACCAGGTATCATGGCTAAGGCACATCTGATTACGGTGTCTCCACGACCACCAGAGAGCAGCGAGGAAGATGGTAGAATGCGCACCAGTCGCATTAGTTTTGAGCCAGCTTTGCGCATTTTCTTCAAAAAAGTGGTCTTGGGCAGTAAACCCGAGCTTGGTCCATATGAGTTTAGAAAAATTGCAATCTCTTAAACAATGCAAAAGAGTTTCATCATGTTCCCCACATCTCGAACATGTTGCAGCGGGAGCAATGTGGCGGTGGTGAAGCAAAGCAAGAGTAGGTACCGCGTTGTGACAAGCGAGCCAAATAAGCAATTTGAATTTTTCAGGGATCTTTAGCTTCCATATCCAAGACCAAGAGACCATTGAAGTAGGGATGATGGTGGAATTAGAGTTTTCAAGGAGCCAATCATGGCTCTGTTTGGTAAAAATAAGCTATAAGCTAGCTGATAGCTGATAAGCTAGCTGATAGCTGAAAAGCTAGTTGATAGCTGATGACTGATAGCTGATAGCTTATAGCTGAAAAGCTCGCTTATTAAAAATAACGTGTTTGGTAAAATTAGTTGTTGAAGTGGCTGATAAGTATAAAATGACATAAAGGGACATGTTCTTTTTAAGTTATATATATATATATATATATATATATATATATATATATATATATATATATATATATATATATTACACACCCTTTCAAAAAAAAAATATATTACACACACATTTTTTCTAATGTATATATTTTTTAATATTTTAATATATGATTAAATATGTTTTTGTTCCCTATAAATATTCAAACTTTTGGTCTTAGTCTCTATAAAAAATTTCTTCGACTTTTAATCCTCAAAGAAATTTAACCGACAATTTTGGTCTTTGCTTTTATGAATCTCAAAAATAAGTGGAAGGTGGAAACAAAATGTGAGTTAGAATATATAAAATTTTACAACGTACAATAGGCCAGTTATTTATTGTTTGATGTACAGTAGGCTAGTTATAACAATATATAAAACATTTCTTTAAAAAAAAACATATATATAAAACGTTCCATGAAACAAAAAAGCGTGGCAGTTTTTCTTTTCTTTTTAATTGATAACGTGGCGGTTATAAACATGAACATGGGGTAGTTGTTTTATTAAAAATAATTAATTTAAATTAATAGGGTTAAAATTGGAAGAAAATATAAAAAGCTACCAGCTATAAGCTCAAAAGCTACTTGAAATAGCTTCTCATAAAAAGCTATAAGCTCGTGAGAAAAGCTTGTTACAAAACACATCCCGTTTTCATCCAACAAGCTTATAAGCTAATCCAAAAAGCTATAAGCTAGCTTTTTTTTGTTACCAAACACAGCCCATATCTACTTTTAGCGGTATAGCTGCCATTGATGTTATGCTTCCAAATGAAAGTGTCATGAACTCTATCATTAAACTTCACGTGAGTGTTATTTATGGAGTCTGCAATTGTTTGAGGGAGATTGGTGCAGAGAGCATGCGTGTGCTGCCCATGATGAGAGAAAACATCACGGACGGTGAGATGGATATCATGTATGTCAATGATAGGAACGTGAGAACCAATAAAACCATGAGAACTCCAACTGTCGAACCAAAAGGAAGATGAACCTGAACTAGGGCGCCAAATATATCCATTTCGGAGGACATTCTTAGCTTTGATAATGGAGGACCAAGTGGGAGAGCTGTTGTTGTTGGTGGCGGCATGAAGAGTATTTGGGCCTGAAACATATTTGTCAAAGAGAATATGAACCCACAGTTTGTTTGTTGATTGAACCATGTCCCAAACAAGTTTCCCAAGCAAGCATGTGTTAGCCTCTCTTGTTGTTCGGATACCTAGACCACCATTTTGCTTTTGACTAGTTACTTTCTTCCAATTCACTAAATGGATTCCTGTGTTATTTGTGCCTTTCCAAAAGAAATTCCTAGTTGTCTGGTCAATACTATCACAAATGTTTTGGGGGAGCCAGTTAATCTGCATGTAGTAAGTAGGAATTGAGGATAAAACAGAAGAAGCGAGAGCTAATCTACCTGTTCTGTTTAAAAGCCTATTCTTCCAAGCTGCCAAGCGAGTTTGCATTTTATCAATGATGAAGTTGAAATCGCTTCTCTTGGGTCTGCCATGGAGCATAGGGAAACCCAAATATTTTCCTATAGATGTTGTGCTTTGAATTCCAAAGATAAAGGTGAAGTTGTTGATTTTACCTTGAGGAACACCGGAGGAGTAGTAAGCTCTTGACTTGGAAATATTAATTTTCAAACCAGATGCACGGCTGAACCTATCGAAGAGGTTATGGATGAAATGAAACTGACAGCTATTCGCTTTGGTGAAGAGAAGGACATCATCTGCAAATAGTAGGTGGGATATCTGAGGCCCCCTATTTATGATTTGAATCGTTTCCCAACTCCCTTGGTTGACAGCTGAATTTATAGCAACAGAGAGCTTTTCCATGCAAAGAATGAAGAGATATGGGGACAACGGATCACCTTGGCGAAGACCATGAGTAGGTTTGAAGGATGGGAGCTTGTTTCCATTCCATAGGATAGAGTAGTTGGATGAAGATACACAGTGAATGATGAGCTTTATTGTTATGTCAGGGAAACCGAAGTCATGGAGACAAGAGCTAAGGAATTCCCAGTTGACGTTGTCAAAAGCTTTTTCCAGATCAAGTTTGAAAGCTACAAATCCCTTCTTCCTTTTAGATCTCCTCATGAAATGAATTATTTCCTGCAAAACAATAGAGTTATCTGAAGTTCCCCTTCCAGGCAGAAAACTACTTTGGTATGGGCCAATAATGTTAGTAAGAATAGGCCTTAGCCGGTGAACCAAAACCTTTGTGATTATTTTGTAAATAATATTACAAAGGTTGATGGGTCTGAAGTCTTTATAAGTAGTGGGAGGGTCAATTTTTGGAATGAGTGCAATGAGAGTGTTTGAAATCTCTGGATCAAAGTAACCGGTTTGGAAAGCTGTGTGGACCATTTGATAGATATCATCAACCAACTATGTGCCAGTATTGTTTGAAGAAGATACAATGGAAGCCATCGGGGCCTGGGGCTTTATAGGGCTTCATAGAATTAAGAGCAATAAACACTTCTTTTTTGGTGATCGGAGAGGTTTAAGATAGCTTCCTTTCGTCATCAATGGTAGGGTGGATGCCTTCATTGAAAGTTCTGTCATGGTTTGGTTCGATACCACTGAAGAAAGCCTTGAAATAATTTTGTACTTCTTCTTGGAGAGTGTCACTATCGGAGGACCAAGTACCACAAGGAAGTTGAAGTCGATGGACTCTATTTTTCTTTCTTCTGATGATGGTTTGAGCATGGAAGAAGGCAGTGTTTTTGTCTCCAAATTTGACCCACTTTTCTCTTGATTTTTGATACCAAAGCATTTCTTCTTGGTAAAGAATGTGGTTATATTCTTTCTGGAGCTCTTTTTCAAGCAGGGAGTGCCGTAGAGAATCTACCCTTTCTAGATAGTTTTGGATGCCTTTTAACCGATTTTCGATATGCTTCTTTCTTTGAAAGATGTTTCCAAAGACTTCAAGGTTGAAAGTGGTAGAATTCTCTTTGACTTTATTCAAAGTCGCGGAGATGTTATGATGGGGGTGGCGCCAAGAATTTTTTACCAGCTCCGCATAATCTTTATGGTCGATGCAAGCTGCTTCAAAACGAAAAGGACGAGGCCCTCTGGCTAAGGGGAGCCCACCAAAACGGAGAAGAAGAGGATTATGATCAGAGTGAAGCCTACACAAAACCTCAACAAAAGCTTCAGGAAAAGATATGCGCCAGTCCATGTTAGCAAGACCTCTATCAAGCTTTTTAGAGAGAATGCGGATACCATTATTATTTCTATGCCAAGTAAATCGACCACCTGTGGTTGTGAGGTCAAGAAGGTTGCAAGCAGTCATAAAATTAAAGAAAGAGGCAGCTCTGTTGTAGTGGAAGACGCCACCTCTTTGGTCACTGGGAAGGAGGGTTTCATTGAAATCACCGATAAGCATCCAAGGGCCATCAATTATATGGTTGATACTAACAAGATGAGACCAGAGATTTGGGCGAAGGGTAGGATTGGGGCTTGCGTAAATACAAGTGCAGTTGGTGATGGCACTGCCACGGCTGATAGAGAAGGTCAAGGAATGAGAGTTTGAATCAATCACAGTAGTAGTAAAATTCACAACTGATTGTTTAAAGAGCCAAATACCTCCGGAGTGGCCATTTGCTTCAATGATGTGGATTGGTGTATAACCATTATTTGTCCAAAAAGTGGAGAGTCTGTTGAATGTAACATGAGTTTCATAGATTGCCATAACAATTGGGTTATGTTTTCTCATCAATTCTTTCAGATGTCTTCTGGAGTTGTTATTTTGAGCCCCTCTAATATTCCAAGAGAGGATGGTTATATCGAAGAGAGCTTCCATAACAAAAACGGAAACAGATGAGAACAAAGAAGGTGACGGCTACGTAACCATGTCCTCCTCATTAGCTTCCTGGGAGGTATGGTTCTCAGCTATAACAATGGAGTTATCTTGGTCATCTTCAGCAGTGTGACAACTTGAAATTGTGGTGATATTATTGTACTCAAGCTCATCTTTGTTTGTGTTGATGGCACTGGGGATAGGGTTTTGGTCATGATTGTGTATGATACTTACAGGAGCGACGGGTTTGTGTAGTTCATGGGTGGCTTTTTGGTTGTTGTTAATTGTTTGAGAATTTTTTGTCACGTAAGCGTTTTTGATAGTGCTTTTATGGTTGGGGACAGACGGCATAGAAGTTTGGCCTATGGAATAATTCAGAACCGGTTCAATCATTAGGGAATCATCAGGTCGGCGCCGTTTGTTTTCATTAGGGGTTTGTGCAGCACGTGCTTCGTCAATGGGGTAGGGGCGTGACTGAGATGTGTGATTGTGTGGGCCGGGTTTCTTTTTAGGATTTAGGTTATTTAGGGAATTGAAACGATTGGTCTGTGGTATAACGGCTTTAGTGGACAAAAATGTGGAACTATTGGTGACTTTCTTCTTTCTAATGACAAGAAGCCAATACCCATGAAGCTCATTATTATTTCCATCAATGCTAATTATTTCCTCATTATTAGCTAATGATTGTTGAGGGGAAACTTTAACTGCCTTACCGTTTTGAGGCTCCGGAATTGAATGCGGTTCCTTGGTTGTTGGGCTTTGTTGTTGCGACTGGAAGCTGTCTCCATGGTGGTTGACGGCGGCTTGAGGAGGGGGACGGTATTGTTGATTTTTGCCGGCATGGTGGTGCAGTTCCTTCCCAGATGTCCGTAACAACCGCAACTGGTGCAAATTAGATGTAGACCCTCCTACTGGACTTTGTACCAATGGCCGTTCACCCAAATTTTCCCTCCTACTGGCACAGTGAGGTCAATTTCCACACAAACACGAGCAAATTTTCCGCGTTCAATTTTTTGTGTGTTTGTGTCCACCTTGACGGGGTGGCCAAGAGCAGTGGCCAGAGCTAGGAGGAAGCTTTCATCGTAATAGACTAGGTTTAGTCCTGGAAATCTTACCCAAATGATAGTCTTATCCACTTTTGCATTTGGAGAAGTGATAGACGTTTGGCAAGTGCACCAAATACTATCGAAGTAGTAAAAATATCGATCCCACGAGGACTGTTTTTAACTTCAACAATTCAATTTTTTTATATAATTAGGATGTATAAAATTTATTTTGTTTTGCCACTAGGCAGTAGATTTGGTTTGATTTTAATTAAATCAAAAAACAGAAATAAAGTTGATTAAGAAAATATGGAGAGAGAGATGAGATCAGGTCTGTCGAATCCTCTATGTTTCCCCTAATTGGTTACTGCACCTAGTATTACTAATGATTCTCTAGTTTCACGATAGTTAACAAATTAGCCCTAATCAATCCCTTGAGTTAGGACCCTCTTTTTAAACTACAGCCCCTAATTCCTTAGGTGGTCTAATAATCATCAAAGGTTTAAGCACGTTAACCTAATATCACTAACAAACGATTATCCATTCCTAGACTAACCATGTTTATTAGAACAATTCAATTAGGTCTAAGTCGAAAGCTATGGTCAGTAGTCATTCGTTCTCACAAAATCATGTTTATATTTGATCAGGATATAAAAAGCATTAAGAACAATTGAATTGAATGAAAACTAGAATATCATTAATAAGTAATAGAGTTTCACAGCAACATGTATCAATTAGGGTTACATAGATTCATCTCTGACCTAATCTCTGAGAGATTTAGCTACTCATAATCGAGTTTACAAATAGCATAATCAATGAAATAATTAAAACATACATGAATTGGTAAAAGGATGAAGAAATCGCCCTTCTAGCCGTCTCTGATGTCTCAAAATCGCACTTTGCTCTCCAAAATCGTAACCCTTGTTCTTCAGATTGAGTGCAGTATTTATAGAAGTCATGGGCCTGACCCATCAAAATCGCGCCGCGCCTTGTATTATGGCGTGCCGCGATTTCCTCTTTACAGGAAGTGTGTAATTTTGCTTCAAAAATCGCAGCACGGCTTGAAATTGGCGTGGCGCGATTTCCTTCGAACAGACTTCAAATTTTAAGCTTTTTGCACTCCAGAACAGTATAAATTGCATGAGAACTCTATCAAAATGTCACAATAAGTCCCTAATATTACGTAATGACAGGATGTCATCACAACCCCAAACTTAAACCATTCCTTGTCCTCAAGGAATTTGCTTGCAACAGTGACAAAGGACAGTAAAATAACAGTTACCTGACAAAACGATAGTACCCAAAAGTTCATTCTCCTTCTAGCTAAAGATGAGCTAGTTTGACTTGTTCGCATCCACCAATTCACAACTCCTCGCATCAAATTGAAACAGGGTTCTACCAGTCGACATGCAGGTCTACATATTACCATACGCTTGAAAAGTTTCTAAATATCAATCAAAGTCAATATCATTACACACTTTTGAGGTCTTTAGGGTTATAACGGGGCTTAGGTGAAAGGTGGGATATATTTGGATAAGTAGGCTACACAAAATTTGAGTTAGGCATTCCTACGGAAGTTAAAGCACAAAATTTCAATCCATCATTCATTCACCCTTTTGGAATAACAATCAATATAAAGGTACTAGAGAATATTTTTAACATTTAGGGACAATCGAGTTTGAAGTTACTCGGATTTTCAATGTTTTGTCCCTTTTTCATCATTCATTTTCATTTTTTTTTCATACACCATTTTTGTGTATATTTTGCATGACAATTTTTCTTTTTCTTTCATTTTTTGTTCTCTAATTCTCTAGTACCCCCACCCCAAACTTAGTTGGTTGCAAATTCCAATAGCAACCCCAAACTTAATCTTTAGCAACATTCTACAATGCCTTAACTCAGAAAATACATTAAGGGACAAGTCCTAAAAGTCTCTAGGTTTGTAATGTAGTTTGTCACCGAACAAAAAGTTCTAATCCTACCGGCTCAAAATTGGTTAAGAAAGGATAAATTTAACAATTTAAAACAGGGTAGGCTTCAAAAAGGCTCACAGGACCAAGCACTTTTGCCTCAGTGTGTAATTGACAAAGACCAATCAATAATAGAGAAACAATACAAGTTCTAGAAATGTAGTTGCATGGAAAACTAATCTAAATATAAGTAAATTGAAAAACAAATTTGGCAATGAACCTTATGGCTGAGATTTCTGGGAGTATGTGACTACCTAGCAACGCCGTACACTTCGCCTTTGAATCAAGTCACCCCTCCTTTAGAACTTTTGGAATACCGTTTCATCAAACAACTGTTACTAAACTGGAATAGGTCACATGAAACAAAACAAATTCATTAATAATAAACAAGTGCAGGAGCAATTACAATAGGGAAATAAGTTCAATGGACTTCGACATTAAAAAGAAAATAAAGAAAATAAATTGAAAACAAAATAAATGTAGTGGGTTGCCTCCCACCCAGCGCTTCTTTATCGTCACTAGCTTGACTGCTAAGGATTCTCAGAGGTCATTCAGAATGAGTGCCACCCTTCCTTTTGGTAGGTCGCCACCTAGGTATGGTTTAACTCTTTGTCCATTTACTTTGAAACTTCGATCTCCTTCAGGTGTCACTAGTTCAACAGCTCCATATGGTGACACACTTTTGACCAAGAATGGTCCAGACCATTTTGACTTGAGCTTCCCAGGAAACAACTTCAACCTGGAATTATACAACAAAACTAGTTGTCCACAGTTAATATCCCTAGACACTAAGTTTTTGTCATGATACCTTTTTGTCCTGGCTTTATAGATGAGCGCATTTTCATACGCTCTAAGCCTCATCTCCTCAAGTTCATTAAGTTTCAAAATTCTTTTCTTACCAGCGGCTATTTGATCAAAATTTAAGGCCTTAATGGCCCAATAAGCTTTATGTTCTAGCTCGACTGGAAGATGACATGCCTTCCCATAGACTAACCGATAGGGTGAGAACCCAAGATGGGTCTTAAAGGCTGTCCTATATGCCCACAGTGCGTCATCTAATTTCCTAGACCAATCTTTCCTATTTGACGCAACTGTCTTCTCCAGAATCTGTTTCAGCTGTCGGTTTGAAACCTCTGCTTGACCACTAGTTTGTGGGTGATAGGGAGTTGCAACTTTGTGCTTAATGTTATACTTTTTGAGCACATTTTCAAGAAAATTATTGCAAAAATGCTTCCCCCCATCACTGATCAATACTCTAGGGGTTCCAAACCTAGTGAAAATATTCTTTTGAAGGAAGTTGACAACCGTTTTGGCATCATTAGCAACACATGGTATCGCTTCAACCCACTTTGTGACATAATCAACACAGACTAGAATATGGAGATAAGAGTAAGAGGAAGGGAATGGTCCCATAAAATCAATACCCCAACAATCAAATGGTTCAACTTCAATGATTCCTTTTAGGGGCATTTCATTCCTCTTTGATATGTTACCTGTCCTTTGGCATTTGTCACATCTTGTGACGAAGTCGTGGCAATCTTTGAAAAGGGTGGGCCACCAGAATTCACTTTGCAAAAATTTTGCAGCTGTTCTTTCTCCACTGTGGTGGCCTCCATAAGCTGAACTATGGCAGTGCCACATGATACTATGTGCTTCCTCACCTACAACACAACGTCTAATCAAACCGTCAGTACCTACCTTAAACAGATACGGGTCATCCCACAAGTAGTGGTTTGCATCTTTGAAGAACTTTTTCCTCTGAGGGTAGGTCAGATCATCAGGAACTAAGTTGCCGGCCTTAAAGTTCGCCATGTCAGCAAACCAAGGTCTTTCTCCAATAGCAAACAGCTATTCATCGGGGAACTCGGCCTTGATGGCCTTCTCCTTCTTTGTCACCTCATCATTCTCCAGCCTTGAGAGGTGGTCAGCTACCACGTTCTCGACTCCCTTCTTGTCACGAATCTCAAGATCAAATTCTTGCAATAATAGGATCCACCTCAACAGTCGAGGCTTTGAGTCCCCTTTAGTTAAGAGATATTTGAGAGCTGCATGATCTGTAAAAACAATGACTTTGGAGCCTATTAGATAAGAACGAATTTTTTCCAATGCAAAGATTACCGCAAGCAATTCCTTTTCAGTTGTGGAATAGTTAACTTGATTTTCATTTAAAACCTTGCTTGCATAGTAAATTGCATGAAAAAATTTGTTCTTGCGTTGGCCTAAGACTGCACCAACAGCATAATCACTTGCATCACACATAAGTTCAAAAGGTAAATCCCAATCGGGTGCAATGATTATTGGTGCAGTCACCAACTTGTTTTTAATCAAAGAAAAAGCATTTAGACATTCAGAATCAAAATTAAACTCGTTTTCTTTGACCAAGAGGTTACAGAGGGGTTTGGAAATTTTAGAAAAGTCTTTTATGAACCGCCGATAGAAACCGGCATGCCCCAAGAAACTCCTCACTCCTTTAACATTAATGGGTGGAGGAAGTTTCTCTATAACCTCTATCTTGGCTTGGTCCACCTCAATGCCTTTAGCACTTATTTTATGCCCCAAAACTATACCTTCAGTTACCATAAAATGACATTTTTCCCAATTCAAAACAAGGTTAGTTTCGGTGCATCTTTTAAGTACAGCATTTAAATGGAACAAGCATTGATCAAAAGACTTACCAAAAACAGAAAAGTCGTCCATAAATACCTCAATGTTCTTCTCTATCATATCAGAGAAGATGGAAAGCATGCACCTTTGAAAGGTTGCTGGCGCATTACACAGCCCAAAGGGCATCCTTCGATAAGCAAACACTCCAAATGGACAAGTGAAGGCAGTCTTTTCTTGATCCTCCGGAGCTACTGCAATTTGATTATACCCTGAATACCCATCCAAGAAGCAATAGAAGGCTTGGCCAGCCAATCTCTCAATCATTTGATCCATGAATGGTAATGGAAAGTGGTCCTTTCTTGTTGCGGTATTCAACCTCCGGTAGTCTATACACATTCTCCAACCAGTGACGGTGCGCGTAGGTATCAATTCATTTTTTTCATTTGCTACCACCGTCATTCCTCCTTTCTTGGGTACCACATGAACTGGACTTACCCATGAGCTATCTGAGATAGGGTAGATCATACCTGCATCTAGTAACTTCAGCACCTCTTTCTTTACCACTTCCTTCATTGTTGGGTTAAGTCTCCTTTGAGGTTGAACCACCGGTTTGTATTCAGCCTCCATGTGTATTTTATGCATGCAATAAGCTGGACTAATACCCTTCAAATCAGAAATGTTCCACCCCAAAGCTCCTTGATTGTCTCTTAACACCCTCATTAATTTTTCTTCTTCCAAAGGTGTCAAGGTATTGCTGATAATTACTGGTTTAGAGGCATCCTTAGTGAGAAAAACATATTTCAAGTGAGAAGGGAGTTCTTTTAATTCTGGATTTTTCTCTCCTTCTCCACTCAAAATAGGAGCATCCATTGAGTACTTACCCATTAATTCTTCTATTTTTACCGGACCAAACTCTTGCTTGCTTGCTTCTAGTTGCTTCACACAATCACTTACTTCAAGATCTTCATCATCTTCACCTTTTGCTATAGAATTCACAATTGCACGTTCAAGAGGGTGTGTTGGTTGATGTTCACAAGAGTCATCTTTAACTATTTCTTCAACAATGTCAATCCGGTAACACTTGGGATTTTCGTCTTTGTGCTTCATGGCCTCAAATATATTAAACACTACTTGCTCCTTATGGAATCTCAACATTAGCTCTCCTTTCTCAATGTCAATCAAAGCACGGCCAGTTGCAAGGAAAGGTCTTCCTAGAATGAGTGGCATATCCTCATCTTCGGCCATATCTAAGATCACAAAATCTGCTGGAAATACCAAGTCATTAACCTTGACTAGCACATCTTCAAGTATACCGAAAGGATAAGAGATTGACCGATCAGCTAAAGTAATGGTCATTCTTGTTGGTTTTGGTTCCCCACACTTAAGCTTCTTCATCATTGAAAGAGGCATCAGATTTATACTTGCTCCCAAGTCACATAAAGCTCTTCCAATGTCTACCGGTCCAATTGAACAAGGGATAGTAAATGCACCAGGATCCTTCAGCTTAGGTGGCAGCTTCTTTTGAAGAATAGCACTACAATTTTCAGAAAGTGCAATGTTCTCATCATCCTTAGGCTTCCTTCGTTTAGTTAACAAGTCTTTCATTAACTTAGCATATAACGGCATTTGATCGAGAGCTTCGCCGAAAGGAATGTTCACCTGAAGTTGTGAAAAAAGTTGCATGAACTTCTTGAATTGACCTTCATCCTTTTCTTTCTTCTTTGAAAGGTGAGGGTATGGAAGCTTCACATATGATGGAATAACCTGTGGTTTGTCTCCATCTTTCAATATTTGACTCTTCGTCTTCCTCAAGATTGAATCTTCATCAATTAACTTCTCACTTTTTTCTCCCTCTATTTTTTTCTTCCTTTCGTTTTCAACTACTCCATGATCATTTTCTTTTTCAACTTCACCCTCATCATTTTTTTCAACTACATCATCCTCCTCTACCTCAACTACATCATCAACCTTCTTTGGAGCTTTTGGAACTAAAGGTGTCAAAACCTTTTTGCTCCTCAATTCAATAGCATTACAAGACTCGTTCTTAGGGTTGTCTTTAGTGTTACCTGAGAATCCGCCTTTACTTTGTTCAGCCAATTGCTTAGCCAATTGCCCCAGTTGAGTTTCAAGCATCTTCCTAGAAGCTTCATTGTTCTTTCTTTCAGCTTCTTGACTCTTCTTCATCTCTTCAAAGTTGCCTTGAGTCATCTTCATGAAGTTCATCATAGTTTCCTCAAGAGCTGATGGCTTCCTTTGTTGTTGTTGAGGAGGAGTGAGCATCTGAGAGTTCAAAGCATTGTTATTTGAGTAGCTTAGATTTGGATGCTTATTGATGCCTAAATTGTAGTATTGATTCTGCCTTTGATAACCTCCCATGAAGTTAGCTTCTTCACTTGATCCTTCTGGAACACACTCACCGTTGGGATGTTCTTCACCACATAAGTCACACTTGATTGCAGCTACTTGTTGTTGCTTATGAGCCAAAGTGAAGCCTTGAAACTCCTTAGTTAGAGCTTCGATTTGTTTGTTCATAGCTGCTTGGTTAGCAAGGATAGCAGTTTGTTCACTCACCCCAAACACTCCTCTTTCTTTCTTTTTAGCTTGATCACGATACTCATTGCCAGCCATGTTTTCAATTAGAGCTTGAACTTCATGATCAGTTTTGCTCTTGAGACTACCTCCCGCGGAAGCATCTAAGAACATTCTAGTGTTTGGAGTTACCCCCTCAGTGAAGATTTGGAGGTATTGTTTCTCGGTGAACTCATGATTAGGGCACCTCTTAAGAAGCAAATTGAATCGCTCCCAAGCATCATATAATGATTCACCTTCTCCTTGCTTGAAGTTAGAGATCTCCATCTTCTTTTCCCAATATTTAGACATAGGGAAATATTTCTCCAAGAACTTCAGCTCTAACTCTTCCCATGTTTGGACAGTCCCGTTTGGTATTGTCAGCAACCAATCTTTTGCTCTTCCCGTCAAGGTGAAAGGAAACAGCCTTAGCTTCTTTTGTGCTTCAGTCACGGTGGCTGGTTGCACACAAAACTCGCAGGTTTCAGCAAAGCGGCTCAAGTGTTCATGAGGACTCATAGCTTCAGTCCCATCGAATTGCTTGTCCCTCAAACCGTTGAGGACAGTTGTCTTGATGTCGAAAGCTACAGGGTTAGCTGGTTGAAAAGTGTGGGTCAGTTGACCGCGATGAGTGGCTAACCCGTAGTCTCCTAGCTTAGGTCTCGGTGGTACAACTCCTTCTCCTTCCATAGTTGCAGATTTAGGAGAAGAGATTGTTTCAGATTCAGTTGAGAGTGGCTCCGGTATTTGTTCTCGAACACCCGGTGGAACGGACTGAGCTAACCTTTGCGATCGGACAGCTTTCCGAAGTGCTCTAGCAGTCCTTTCAATTTCCGAATCGTACTCTAAGTCGTCTGAGCTCTGTTTACCTCGCATAAACAGCAAAATACCTTAGTAGCACTGCACAACGCAAAGTAATCAAGTGAATATGAAAACAGAAAAAATAAAAATTAAAAACAGAAAAGTAAATTGCAAAAACCCTAAATTATAACGTAATTGCCTTGTTGAAATAATTCAACAGTCCCCGGCAACGGCGCCAAAAACTTGATAGACGTTTGGCAAGTGCACCAAATACTATCGAAGTAGTAAAAATATCGATCCCACGAGGACTGTTTTTAACTTCAACAATTCAATTTTTTTATATAATTAGGATGTATAAAATTTATTTTGTTTTGCCACTAGGCAGTAGATTTGGTTTGATTTTAATTAAATCAAAAAACAGAAATAAAGTTGATTAAGAAAATATGGAGAGAGAGATGAGATCAGGTCTGTCGAATCCTCTATGTTTCCCCTAATTGGTTACTGCACCTATTATTACTAATGATTCTCTAGTTTCACGATAGTTAACAAATTAGCCCTAATCAATCCCTTGAGTTAGGACCCTCTTTTTAAACTACAGCCCCTAATTCCGTAGGTGGTCTAATAATCATCAAAGGTTTAAGCACGTTAACCTAATATCACTAACAAACGATTATCCATTCCTAGACTAACCATGTTTATTAGAACAATTCAATTAGGTCTAAGTCGAAAGCTATGGTCAGTAGTCATTCGTTCTCACAAAATCATGTTTATATTTGATCAGGATATAAAAAGCATTAAGAACAATTGAATTGAATGAAAACTAGAATATCATTAATAAGTAATAGAGTTTCACAGCAACATGTATCAATTAGGGTTACATAGATTCATCTCTGACCTAATCTCTGAGAGATTTAGCTACTCATAATCGAGTTTACAAATAGCATAATCAATGAAATAATTAAAACATACATGAATTGGTAAAAGGATGAAGAAATCGCCCTTCTAGCCGTCTCTGATGTCTCAAAATCGCACTTTGCTCTCCAAAATCGTAACCCTTGTTCTTCAGATTGAGTGCAGTATTTATAGAAGTCATGGGCCTGACCCATCAAAATCGCGCCGCGCCTTGTATTATGGCGTGCCGCGATTTCCTCTTTACAGGAAGTGTGTAATTTTGCTTCAAAAATCGCAGCACGGCTTGAAATTGGCGTGGTGCGATTTCCTTCGAACAGACTTCAAATTTTAAGCTTTTTGCACTCCAGAACAGTATAAATTGCATGAGAACTCTATCAAAATGTCACAATAAGTCCCTAATATTACGTAATGACAGGATGTCATCAAGAAGCAAATTCCGGTGTCCAGTGGGTGACGGCGAGGCAGTGATCAAAAATTAACCAGGGGCCTCCGGTGATGACTTTTTCTTTGTCTGCTGCTTGATCGAATTTTACCATATAGAAGCCGTTGTCATTATCCATGATTTCGAAGCCTCCTAGAAGTTTCCATGTTTTGTGTAATCGCTCTCTCATGGTGTGGTATCCAAGGTTTTTTCCTAGCAGCTTAACAACAATGGCGTCCTTCCATGGTGTGCAAAGTTCTTGGAAGACGGATGGCTCAAGGTGTATCTTGGGTAGCAGTCTGTTTCCATTCTCATGTTCGATGCAGACAAGTTTCTTTTCGATCATATCTTCTTTTTCACGGGTTAGTATTTCTTGGGAGGGTCCTAAAAGCTTATCTCGGAAGGAAATCTTTTGGGAGGGAGGCTTATGGTGGGGATCAGGCGGTTTTTTGGTGGCCGGAGGGTTATGGTTGTGGTCATTTTGAGCAGAGAAGACAAACTCAGAGCTCATTGCACTCTGCGACAACAATTTTGTAGTTATACTCTTTCAAAATGTATATGTTATCAAATTCTAATTTTTTTTTCAATTAACTTATCTTAATAAGTGTAGTAATTCCACAATAATTTTTTTTTTTGAACGGGCCAAAATGGAATATATTATAACACAAAGGGTGATTCATCTCGCACAAGGTGTGCAAAAGAGAACCACCCACCAAAAGTCACAGATACAAGTCTAGTGCCAATAAAAGCACTTCTGAAGAGAAATAAATCAAAACAAGCTACAAAATAACACCCATACAATGTAAAGGGTGACGCCACCAGTCATTGTAACTGTAGCCGAAAGTAGGCATATTCGCCTATAGCCTAGAAAAAGACATAAATTTAACTTTGTCTACTAAATGATCCAAAGTGTCAATCTTCTAGTTAAAAATCCTGTTGTTTTTTTCCTTCCAAATAACCCATACAGTAGCCATCCAAATCACCGTCATAAAAGAGTGAGACAATCGCGGTAACCCCGCCAAGTGACCAAAATGATAAAGGTGATCACTAGCAGACTCTGGAGCAATAAATGAGATGCCTAGCCACTGATAGATACGATGCCACACCATACCGAAATAATCACAATGAATGAGTAAATGATCCATCGTCTCGGAAGAACCGCACCCACTAATACATGACGCGCTTACGAAAAGGGTTGTCTTTAGTTGGGATTCGGTTGCGGAGAAGACGCCAAGCAAAAACAGAGACCTTAAGCGGAACTTGCTTCTTCCACAAATCGACAGACAACCCACGCTCTGGAGTGAAACTCGGCGCCGTGAGATAAGAGTAAGTACCCTTAACGGAATAGCCATGAATAGGGTCAATAAGCCACCGCCACCTGTCAATAATATGGTCCTGCAAAACAACATTATGCAACAGAGATGCACACTAGGACACCGATTCCTCCTCCCACGCCAAAAGGCGCCTCCTCCACTCCTAGGCACCACCACTGTCGACCCACCCCCTCCTCTCCATCTGACTCACCGTCACCCATTTATCCACCGCCAAATCAAAAAGGCGAGGAAATTGCACCCGCAAAGGCACATCCCCCACCCAATTATCTAACCAAAAGTATGTGCTACCTGGCCTCCACCTACTACCCTACGCAAATTATCCTCGAACCAACTCCCCTCCCACACCCCCACACCTCCACAATAAATTGATAGAAATAGAATTCATTTACCCTAAAGACTGACTGCAAAAAGGAAATTTGACAACAAAATCCTACAAAAGTTTTATTTTACTGGAACATAATCCTACAACAGTTAACCCCCCCGCCATTTGTCTAAACCATATAAACATTAATAATGTTAAAACTTTAAATCATTTTGTAACTTAGATCATCAATTTGACATAAAAGCTTATAAACTGAAGCATAATTAAGAATAAGATAAGATACGGGATTAAGAAAAGAGAGAACATGCATAAAATTTAAGAAGTTTGGTAACGTAAATTGGAAACAGACTCAAGTATTCAATAAATGCAGGAACTCCCTTTAATCACTTGCAGAAGGCAAAACTTCAAATTAATAAACATGCTTTAATATCTCATAAACTGAAACAGAATTAGAACCTAATTGAAACAAAAAAAAAAAATATACTGTACACTAATTGTTGTATATATGAAATTATTTCAAAAGTTATTATTATTATTTTTATAATTATTATTATTATGATTAGCTATTAAAGAGAAGAAAAATAAACGTGATTGTACTGTTGAATTTTTACTCCTATTTTATCTCAAGGTAAGTTACCATGTTGACCACAATTTCTCACATTTAAATTAAATTTGTTTAAGAGTCAAAAAATTTTGTTACCTATTTACTAGCTACTGAGATATTACTAAGAGTCTTCCCATCATTTTAGCAACTGCTTTTGGTCAATCTCCACTTACCTAAATAATAGCACCCAATTGCATTTGAGTGAAACAAAAACGTGCTTAAGGTTTTCTCAATATGGTACGGTATAAATAAAGCAACTTTTACTTAAGATACACTACTACAAACCATTTTTCTTAAAAGCTACTTCTTTCAGTGTTACAAAATACTAAGAGCCTGAGTCATTAAGTCTGTGTATTTTTCTCGTGTTCTGATAGCCTCGGTATGATTATCGCCGAGATGAACCTGTTGTACTCTGGGGGAGTTGCGCAATTCTGCGGATAATTCCTTAGTTCAGTGACATAGTCACGCCTCAGGTTTTACGTTTTATTTTCTTGTTTTGCAGGTTGTGATCCTTCAGTCATCCGCCTACAACAATCTAAGGAATTATGCCTGGAGACGATTATGACAATGGTAACAAGTATGATGATTTCACTTCTTCCGCAGTTACCGGTGCTCAGGCTTTGTCGCATACACCACATAGTTTGCTGATGTTACCGGTATGTACAAATGTGGGGGTTTACATATTATTTGTATGCTAAAGATTCAGGTAAGTCTCCTTAACTAATCTGCCTCAAGCGAATATGATTTGCGATCTAGCCTATTAAAACCTTTAAGTGAGTATTCAATTTAGCTTACTAGAAATTTGAATACATCTTATTGAAATTTACTCAATGTTTATAAAATGGTTTAGGCCTGTTCTTATTTTGAAAACTTGGGTAGATGTTTTTTTTTTAATAATTGGAAATAAATTTGAGAAATTAAAAGAGCACCTTAAAGCAATATATAATGTCTATTTTGATTCATCTTGAATTCAAATATATTAAATTGATAGACATTGGAAAAGTTATGGATTTTATTATGAAGGTTGGTACATTCTTCTAACAATTCAACTTTTAGCATTGTCAAAGTGGATATGCATCAAATTAGATGCACTTATCGAATGCCCATCCAAAGAATTTTACAGGATCACATGGTGGAATGATTTTGACGGCTGAACTTAATGAATTCTCTTGCATAGGAGTATATTAATTTGGAAGATAATGCACTGCATAACTATTTCTTTATGGTGTGAAGTTTGTATACTGTGATGAAGATTTACTATACTATTTAGTGGCCATGGAAAGGCAAGCAGCCTTTACTTAGTTGAGCAAGGAGATGAGGTATGTCTTCAGCTTGCTTGAATATCTCTTATGAACCTAATTTTTTTTTTTTTTTTTTTTACATAAGAAGAAGACCTTTATATTAATGTGTAAGGTATAAGACAATCAAGTTTGATTTGTGGTCTAAGATCATAAGGATGTGTGATAGTATAATACACTACACAAGAATATTGTTTTGAAAAGCTTCTTATGAAGTTTGTATTTTGAAAAGTGAGATGAGTATCCCTTATGATCAATGCTACTTGAAAAAAAAATGATGTTTAATTAACTTGTGACAATTTAATTGAAATCCATATCTCCTTAAACATTTTATACACATATGTGCATTTGTATAGATTTTAAATTTGATGAGTACAAAAAATTCGTTCTCTTTTAATTGTTATGCATTAAGATGTGCCTAAGTGTTTATGGTATTAGGAGTTATTGTTATTATCATTATTGACATTAAATAGAAACATGATTTTCACAATTTCTAACTATGACGTTGCAAGCAATTGCCATGTAAAGTTGTGTGTGTCTTACTGCCTGTTATGATTGAACAACATGAACTTTAAAATTTTGTTCCAATTCAAAATTTGATGATATTTTCAGTGGGTAGTTCTTGCTAAATTTGTTTTAGACCAAACTGTGTGGCAACTAAAATTGGAGCATTTATTTGTGCTTTAAGGCTTGCTGTATTTAGACTCTTTGACTAATAATGCTGGTTTTTTTGTGGAATTGTATTATTGAGGAGTAATTCTTTTGGGCCCATGCATGTTATTATAAATTAATTAAAATCTGTTTGATAGTGTGGTCATGAGATTGAAGTTATGATAATTATTTTATTTATCTACACTTTGCTATTTGTTCATGATGAATTTTGGTTCACTTGTGAGTTCATTTTAGCCGTAGTACTCTTTTGATATAATACATACTGATGTGGTTGTGAGAAGATTTATTCTGCTGTGAAATATTACGCTTATATTTTTAGAAGTAGATCGAGGAAATATTGTTCGGAAATGTATGACAAAAAATTTTATATGGTAGAATGAGAGATATTTGAGTACCACAAAATATTAAATGGTTTATATGGATTCTCCATTGTATTAATCTAATACAATGATGTGTAATGAAATTAGTGTGAAATATACTTTATTGTGGGGGTATATAATGTTCATAGTATGAGAATTCATTATGACGCGTTAGCGTACACATATTGGAAGCAAATACATACTTTTTGTAACGTGAATGAGCCATTGTATTAACTAATACAATTAAGTAACATACAATGATGATGACTAGATTTTAATCCAATGAGAATAAATCTACAAGTAGATTTATCTTATTGATGAATATGTTTTCGCTTAGTATCATCTAAGTAGACTTGTATAAATTTATAGTGAAATCCGAGTTTATTTTTAGACTCGATGAAATATGAGATTAATTGATTAAGAGACGTCTTAGTCAATATTTGTGAATTTAACGAATTTGTTGACAAAAACCCCGGGAAGAAAACGAAGGAAATAAGACTATGCCACCCGAAAACGACAAGTGATGGGAACCCAACCTTTATGATTGGAGATCCCATGAAAAAGGTTCAATGGGAAAAACAAGTCACTTGTTAGTTATGTTAGCACTAAAAAGTTGTCTTTTTCCTATAGTGTTATACCAATGAGAAGTGCTAATTAAATTAAAATTTGAGGGTTAGGCTTTTAATGCCTTTAATGATTACCATAAGCCTTTAGGGTGGTGTGTGGTTGTAGCATGCACTAGATGGAATCACCTATATGAGTGTCAAGTGGGGCCGCTTGCATGAGGCCGTGGCGGGTCTCTAGAGCACTCATGAAAACCAGACACGCGCACGGCCTAAATGCGCAACACAGCGATTACACGAGAATTGTGGGGGTGTAATGCGACTGTGAGACCTCTAACATACATCAAGTGTATTGGGTTCCATAGCTTGCTAAACCAATTCACTGTGTGTTAAGCTTCATTAGTCTAGGACGGGTTCCATAGCTTGCTACACCGTTCCGATGCATTACCCTCAAAGGTGACTCGGGCTATATATTTTCTTAATTTAAAACTTTTGAAATATGTGGGGGATTGTTGTATATATGAAATTATTTCAAAAGTTATTATTATTATTTTTATAATTATTATTATTATGATTAGCTATTAAAGAGAAGAAAAAGAAACGTGATTGTACTGTTGAATTTTTACTCCTATTTTATCTCAAGGTAAGTTACCATGTTGACCACAATTTCTCACATTTAAATTAAATTTGTTTAACAGTCAAAAAATTTTGTTACCTATTTACTAGCTACTGAGATATTACTAAGAGTCTTCCCATCATTTTAGCAACTGCTTTTGGTCAATCTCCACTTACCTAAATAATAGCACCCAATTGCATTTGAGTGAAACAAAAACGTGCTTAAGGTTTTCTCAATATGGTACTGTATAAATAAAACAACTTTTACTTAAGATACACTACTACAAACCATTTTTCTTAAAAGCTACTTCTTTCAGTGTTACAAAATACTAAGAGCCTGAGTCATTAAGTCTGTGTATTTTTCTCGTGTTCTGATAGCCTCGGTATGATTATCGCCGAGATGAACCTGTTGTACTCTGGGGGAGTTGCGCAATTCTGCGGATAATTCCTTAGTTCAGTGACATAGTCACGCCTCAGGTTTTACGTTTTATTTTCTTGTTTTGCAGGTTGTGATCCTTCAGTCATCCGCTTACAACACTAATTTGTTGCATAACCTTGCGAACCGATAATAAGGTCCAGAAAAGGATTCATACTTGGGCCAGCGACTTGCACATCCCATAACATGTCACATCAAGAAGATCATATTTCTCCTAACAAAAAATTACTGGCTATAAGAATATGAGAATAAATACTCACCTCCCTTGATCATCACCAAGTCTGAGGGAGATATGACTACCTCAGCAGAATCATCATCAAAGTAGACATCCTACATTTGATCCAAGAACAAAGAACAAAGAATGTAAGATTAATTACTATACAGTAGAATAGAACACTTATACAAACAAATCAGTTATCGGAAACTGCAAGATTACTGTGTGTTGGAAAAGCTAGCTCTGCCTCCATTGCAGTTGACTTTGGGTTTGAGTTAGACTCGGCCCAAGCTTTTAATATGACATTAGAGCTTATCCAAAATTACGACACTTCTTTAGAATAAAAGACCTTGCTCAGGGATCTAAAGCCTAAACCCCTTTGATGCTATTGTTATGTAAACAATTTTCAAAAAGTGTACTAAACACATTATAGGCTCTTATCCTCAAAGCAGAACAAAATGAACCAAACAAGACTATTAATAACAGATACCGAAACTTCTTTGATGACTTTGTAAGCAAATTCTTCAAGAATTCAATTCAAGGCATTTATTATACTACAAATATTTTTGATATTTAATCAAGATAGCTGAATTTCACATGCTATAAAAAAAAAAAAAAAAATCCAAGTGTGTCATGTTTCTCATCATCATACTTTTAAGAGTTGTATATCAGGGACCAAATACACACAATTCTTATGTATTAGTTTGAGGGATACACACAAATTACGTGAGATATGTAATACACACACAATTCTTGTGTGTCGTGTTGAAAACTTGTGTTTTTATTGTACTTTCAAATAAAATTACGTGAGATAAGTTTCTTTATTAGGAACCATTTAAATTGACAATGAGCGAGACGAGGATGTGAATTGCTTTGATAGCATTTTTCTATCAAAATAAAATAATATTTCCTTTAAAATAATATTTTTTAAAAAAGAAATAAATGAGGTAATCAACCATCTCATTTCCATTCAAAATGGAATTTGTGTATTATTGATGGATGATTACATGGACATTGTCTTATCAAATAGATTACACATTTTTTTTATGAGGTGCATTTAAATTTAACAAGCGTGAAGTGCAAGTGTACTTTATATTTTGTGCAAGCCATTTGTTTATAATAAAAATAAAGATAAAGATCATTCCCTCCCTGTGGATTTAACTCAGTCAGTAGGAAAATTACATAATATATGCAGGGGCGGCGTTCGAACTCCAAACACCTACTTATTCTCCTTAAAAAAAGAATTTCTAGCCATTAAACTATTAAAAGAATAAAATAAAAATAAAGATGTTCTCTTTTGTTGTCTTTAAAAAGATGTTGTCTTTATAAAAATAAAAATAAAGTACCAATACAATTTAAAGTTGCTAAAACAAAAAAATATATTTGCGAATGAACTCACAATATTCAAGATAATACTACAAAATTCAAGTGTATGTAATAACATCAACGACATCAAAGTCATTGATTGAATATGCATTGAATTGAAACTAATCTATCAATCAAAATCAAACGAATACCACATCAAGATAAAAAAAAAACGCACCAAGCCGAAAAATAAAACAAACATTATTGCACAAAGTTTACGAAATCACGATAATATATAAAAGAAAAACTAAATATATACATAGTTATCACTTATCACTTATTTAAACAAAAGAAAGAAAGTTTGATTTAGACGAGTGTTGATTAGGTTAAAAAGAAGGATGAGTGTTAACAACGCTATTTTTTTAACACTCTTTCTAACACTTGTTATTTTATTGGATGAAATCAAAGTAGGTTTTATATTATGAAAACATAACTCACATAAAATAGTAAGATCCACATTAATTTTATTCGATAAGAAAATGAGTGTTAGTTAGAGAAAAGATGCTGGTTAGGTTAAAGAGAAGAGAGAGTAAAAGAAAAAGACATTTTTACTTAAAAAAAAACCAAGACTTTTTTTTTTAGGGAAAAAAAAAACAAGACTTGTAAAATGTAACAACAACAAAAAAAGAAGGCTTAAATATGTCTTTAGTCCCTGCACTTTCATCAGATTTTGGCATTGGTCCTTACAATTTTTTTTGTTTGGAATTGGTCCCTGCACTTTGTAAAAATATTAGTATTGGTCCCTCTGTTAACTTTCTGTTAAAAAAAAAAAACACAAAACTATTGGTATTGTTCCCTGCACTTTGTAAAAATATTGGTATTGGTCCCTGCACTTTGTAAAAATATTGGTATTGGTGCCACGTGGCATGAAATGATTGGGCCACGTGGCACTCCGTTAGTTTTGTGTTTTTTTTTTTAACAGAAAGTTAACAGAGGGACCAATACCAATATTTTTACAAAGTGCAGGGACCAATGCCAAACAAAAAAAAGTGCAGGGACCAATGCCAAAATCTGATGAAAGTGCAGGGATCAATGACACATTTAAACCAAAAAAGAAAGAAAAAAAAAAGTAACAAAAAGAAAAAGAAGAAAAATCAAAACAAAGAAAAGTTCTCACAACTGACGCGTGCACCAACATTCAACAACACCAACAACTGCACTCTGCAGGCACTCTTCTCTTCTCTCTTCCATTTTGCTTCTAATACAGATCTCTCTCTCTCCAATTCTTCATCTTGGTATGTTTCTTTTTCTGCTTTTTGGGTATTTTTTTGTTTTTTTAATTCATGTACTATAAGCTAGGAATTGATTCTGTTTTGTTTTGTTAGTTTTGATTATATCTTTTATGTATATAAATAAAAGGGTCGTCACTAGTTTATAATAATCCAATAAAAAATACAATAAAGTTATAATTTTTATTACTTTTTAGATCATGGGTTATTGAAATTATTTGATGGGTTTTGATTAGATTTGGTGAAGAAGAAGAAGAAGAAAGTTGGGTGTGTGTGATTATGAATTGAAGTGTAATTGGGTGAAGAAATGAACGTTAGCCATGCTTCAATTCACCCAGTTGAAGAAGTTCCAACTACTGATGGTGGTGTTGCTGTTGCTGAACAAAATGTAAATGTTCCTATGGTGAGGATGAAGGATATTCAAGGCATGCCTGGTACTATTGGTGGCCTTTCCTTGCGTGTTTCGCAGTTTGTTTTCGCGGCTGCTGCGCTATCTGTTATGGCTTCCACTAGCGATTTTCCTTCTGTCACTGCCTTCTGGTAATTCGTTTTGTTTATCGTATAAGTTTTCGGTTTTTTGTTGTTGTAGTTGTTGCGTTTAAATGCTTTTTTATTTGTAATTGTCATTGTAAGAATCTTGTGCCATTGGATTTGGCAAAGTTGTCACTTTTTAGATTTAGGAGATTCCAAGTTAGAGATTTTTGTCTAAGGTTAGAGATTTGTCTCACACTAAATGGTGAGAGCAATGTTGTCAATTGCAGATCGTGGAAAATAGCGATTTGTTTAAATTACACTATGTATGGCCAATCTTTGACAACACTGGCCTGTTTGGATTGGCTTATTTGAGCATATCTATTCGATAAGTTTTGTGAGACTGTTTGGGAAAACTTATGAAAACAGCTTATGACAATTTTCATAAACTTTTTTCAACTTATTTTCATAAATTCTCCAATATAGCTTATAAAAACAACTTATAGCACATACAAAAACAAAATGTTACTTTATCTTTTGCTATAAAAATAGCTTATGCAAGCTTATACGTAAGCACTAAGCACTTACCATGACAAGCGCTTGTGCTATAAGCTGTAAATAAGCTGTTTAATCCAAACAGGCCCTTTGTACTAAATAGTGTATACTATCGCAGAACAATAACAATTTGTTCAAATTCCGCTACGCTGCAACGCTGCCATAGCCGCTATTTGGCAACACTCGGCTAGAGAATTAGGTAAGGGTGAATAGAAAGGGAAGAGTGATAAAATAGGAAATGTGACGGAGAATGAAAGAGAGAAATACAAAGGGAGAAGAGGTGTAAATTGATATAGATAAGAGAAACTTGTGTGAAAAGATCAGATTGTTTGTCAATTAGGAGCTTGATTCTGATAAATTTTCATCGAAGTATCTGTCACATGGTTATGGTATAGATATCAGTGTCATGTATTTGGACTAGTAATTGTTGTGATTGTGTCTATCCAGATTAACGATGAAACCTGAAAACACACAATTAGAAATGCTAGCAGATCCTTTAGAACAATTATTCTTACTGATCTAAAGATTCAATATAGTAAGAAAAGACTAAAAAAGATGGAAGAGAAGAGAGAACAACAAAAATTGTTAAGGAAGTTCAGAGTGATTTGCTCCTACACTCCGTAGCACCGACACGACACGTGATTACCATCAATTATGTCATTTTTTTCAAATTCCTACCGGTGTCGACGCATCAGTGTCATGTCCGGTCCATGTCTCTTGGATAGAATCTTATATGATTCGAGTTTACACCTTTAGAACATCACTATTGATTCAGCTATGAATTACTACGAATCCCTCTAAGATATTCTCACTGTTTCTTTTTCTTCTCCTCTCTAATTCTTAGCACTCAGTATGAAAGGTTCAGAATAATTGTTTTCCCTCCTAAGAGCTAGTTAGTTACAATCAAATGACAGAAAATAACAAATGGCTGAGTACACGCCAGACGCAAGTTTGTTGAGGGTTTAATATTTATATTCATTTTGTTTATCTTTTTTTTTTTCCTTTGTTTCTACATTTAAATGCTGTTTTATTTGTAATTGTAAGAAGCCTGTGCCGTTGGATTTGGTGAAATTATCATTTACAAAATCCACACACAATAATTTGTAGATAATATATGAGTGACACGAGGGTTCAAGGTTTAAAGCATGTGGAAAAACATTGGGATTTTAAGGCAATAGAAATATAAATGCATTTCTTAGTTGAAGAACAGCGAAGGATGTAAGGAAGGATTTGTTTTTATGTTAAAGATGAAATACATTTTTTAGTTTTCTAGATTTATGTTTTTTTGAGTTGTGGTTGGTGATATAAATGAGTTTTTGAGTTATTTGTTTCGATGATGATGGTTGGCTTAGATTTAATTTTGCAAGCGTTTGATTTTAAACCAAGACAAGATTTGATTAATGATAATGAGAGAAATAATGGTTTAATTGGAAGTTGGAAGAAGACCAGGGAGAGAGGACTCCAATAGTCCAATGAGAGAAATAAAGTTTATGGATCAGATTTGGTATGGATAGTGCATAGCAAGATTTAGTGATTGATCTAATCTAAAGGTAAAAATAAATGGTCTAAGTTAGACCAATCTAATTGGTGGTGCAAACTAAATGCACCCATGGTTAAAATGTTTCTGCCACATGGGTAAATGGTTAAATGTTTATCTACTGGGAGATTGATTCTGATCAATTTTCATCAAAATTTCTGCCACATGGGTATGGTATAAATATCAGTGGCATGTGGATTTGGACTGGTAATAATACACTGCATCACTGCATTTTACATATGTTTCTGATACATGGTTATGAATTTGAAATTGTTGTAGAGGAGTATGATTGTGTTGCTGTATGAAAACTTAATAATGGGTTGGTTATTTGTCATATCTTTTTACTTTTATGGTCAGTGAATTCAATGGGTCTGAGTGTGATAGAGCTGCATGTTTATGCATGCTAATGGTATCAAATTTACTGTACTAATAAAGATGATTTCGAGGATTATTTCCCAACAAAATGTAGCCATCCATGTCACTATTTGGTGCCAAAATGGAGCTGTTGTAATGTACAATACAACGACTTTAAGACATGTTTAGTTTATCTAATACTTTGTTCTCCATACCTTAGGGAGTCTTACATTTTATTTACATCTACCTGAGCTGCTGAAAGGACACACAATATATCATAGTTGATTGCTATGTGTATATAGCAATGGGGTGTGAAGGAAAGTGTGTGGAATGTTGGAAAGGAAGTAGGAGAGTCCAGAGTCTTTCAAATATCTCTGGGATTTCCATTTGTAATTTCTGGTCCATACTCCATACAAACTTTTGGTCTAGCCTAGATTTCTATTCTGGAAATAAAGTAGTCGGTTGAGAGTCCGCATTAGGTGATTGATACATGACCTACAAAAATGTCCGTAAGTGGAAGACATCCCTCACCTTACACTACAAGCCAATTTTCTGGGGTTGAGTTAAACCCAACTCAAATTCTAAGATGGTTTCGTAGCCTATCCAAGACTTGTTAGGCTACCCCTTATCGGCCAATCCAGTCACGTTCCAGATGTCCAATCATGTCTTGGGTGCAAGGGGTGTATGTTGATTGTCCCATATTGGATGAGATATGACATGAAAAAGTGTTTATTAGTGAGCGACATTTCTCACCTTTTGAACTGGTGTTATGGGGTTCAGTTAGGCCTAACTAAAATTCTGGCCATATTTTTTGCTATTTTTTTAGTAGCAGTTCTATTTGGTACGAAGGGGAACCCACGAGAAACACGTGAATGTGTAAAATCGTTCTCTCTCACATACATGTTCTGTTTTTAAGAAACCAAAAAAAGTCTTACTTCCGTCTTTGACGTATATCATGGTCAGGTAAGTGTTGTGAGAATATAGTTGTGCGTTTCGTGTTTTGACTCTGTCTTAACATTAAGCATAATTCTTTTTTGAGATGCCAGTTTCTATCAAAGTTTCATATTAACTATTGGAACAGCAATTGTTGTAGAGAGTCTTAAAATGGGATAAAAAGATTATGATAATGACTTAGTGCCATGCCTAAAAGCATTTGGTATTGTTGTATGGAGGGGATTCTTTAAATCTAATTCGATTTATTTGTAGACAATACCAGGTTTTGATGGTTCTGATATTTGCCAATACATACTAGCCTACACTGTTTAGGGTAATTTGTAAGAGCTTATTTGTTTATTTGGAATTATCTGACATAAATACCTGTAAGTGTTTTATTGACTTTTTGAAATTAACTTATGACATGTCTATTAGATGTTTTCAGCATATTTCATGAAGTTTCTCATGATAGCTTATGAATCGTACAACCTATACAAAAAACAATTTAACTACGTTCCATTGATTATAGAAATAATGCATACATAAGCGTTTATAGAATAAATTCTTATTCAATAAGCTGTTTACCTAATTGAACAGATCGTTATATATTTTGGCTTTATCTTTGTTGGAATTCCTCTTATATTTACGAAAGGCTACTACATTACATAAAATTTGTCTCATCTTTTTATCAGTTTCCTTGTTGCGGCTGCTGGCTTGCAGACTTTGTGGAGCATTGCATTAGCTATTACTGATGTTTATGCCATTTTGGTAAGACGATCTTTGCAGAACTACCGACTTGTCAGTTCATTTACAATTGGCGATGGGGTAAGATCTCCAACAAGACTCATTAATATTGTTACAATAATTGTCGCTATTTCATTCACTCTTAAGCTTCATAACGTGGACATTGGATTTTTAACTTCTGTTATCATTATTTTCCCATTTGAAAATGCTATATAGAGTTAATTAAGAAGACATGTATCTTATTACATGCAGGTGACTTCGACGCTTATATTTGCAGCAGCTTGTGCATCAGCGGGCATAACAGTGCTCATTGATAATGATCTTGGTAATTGCTATGAGAACCACTGTGTTCAGTTTGAAACGGCTACAGGCATGGCATTCATATGCTGGTTCACGACAGTGCCGTCATTTCTTCTTAACTTCTGGTCTTTGGCATCGAGATAATTAAAAACAGTGTCACACACATGGCTGTCACACACATGGCAACAGAAACAAGGGCAAGTTGTTTATAAAGTTTGTTTTGGTATCAGGTTTGTGACTGTGTTTGAAGTTTGTTAAGCTTGGTATCATATGTTAGTAGTAGAACCAAATGATGTGATTCATGTACTCTTTCCTTGATCAAACAAGATATCTGAATTGGGATTTTGGAATGTGTTATGGTTTAATTCACATTTGATGGTGGAATGATTAAACAGGACTTACAATATAGTTACGTGCATTATTCTATTCTATTGGCCCGTTCACTTCAATATATATTGATCCTAAACTGCTCGTAATTCGATTTCCCTCTCCCCCGGCAAAAATAAATCTTTTAAGAGTGTGTTTGCATTGGTAATATTGTTGTGAACGTCATGGTGGTCTAACTCCACACTGAGTAGCTTTGCACTAAACTTACGGTGTATTATATTTGCTACAATGCAATGTAATGCAATATAGATGCCTAAAGAGATAGAGAAAGACACAAGGATTTATACATATTCATTTTCTAACTGAAAACAACTTATGCCCCTTCAATTGAAAGAATTAACAAGTCTAATTGACTGTTCTCTAGTATCTTGTTGCAAAGTTTTTATGGTTTAACCAACTGATTAGCAACAATCCTTTCAGTCCATTCCCAAAAATAATTCAATCGAATTCGGATCCTATGTCGCCAAAGCAAAAAACAAACTAGCCCTCAAATTATGACCTAACTTTGGTTAGGGCTCACACTTTTTTGGTTTGGCCACATAGAATCAAGATTCTCATCTATGATCATATAATCACAAAGTAACATTTTAGTTCATGTTTATCTATAAATTTAGAAAAATTCTATTTCACAAATTATACTATTATATTTGCCTAATAAATTAACAAGACATAAGATGCGGACAAGCGATATATCAAAGATGTAAAGGACAAATAAATTGAGCAATTATTTTAAAAAATAACAATATCCTTTGTTTTACATAATTGAAATGATTTAAAGATGTGACTCAATTGGTTAAACAACACGGGTTTGTGGGAGAGGATTGTAGTTCAATATTTGTAGAACACATTTTTAAGGGGAGAAAACCTTTAAGTTGCGACCTGAACACATGAACATAGATTAGTCTTATAGTAGCTCAGAAGATCGGATCTTCTGAAAATGCTCTGTGGAGCCACTTGAATGTCAAGTGTCCTATTTAAATCAGCTTTTTACCAAAAGAAAGTCTTCATAATGATTAAAAATATGAAATTGGGGGAGTAATATGAGAGTTTTTTTGTCTGGCATGGATCATTCTCCCAGATAGATTCATTTTAGATGATATTTGTGCATCTTTTTTTTCTTGTCTCCACTAAACTTCGATATCTTGAGGTTAAAGAGGGAAAAGGTAATCTCCTTAAACACTTTGGAAATCAATATATTTTTCAATACAAACTCTTTTTCTTCTATGATGAAGGTATAAAGGGTCACTAAATTCTAAAAAATAATAAATAGGAGCACTTTTTTTCTTTGGGTTGTACTTGACATTGACATATGGAATTAACTAAGACGAGCTTAGCTGGACTGGAACAAAAAGGAAAGGAGATATGCTCACTTTTTCCTTAATGTACATTTTGACTTATCTCCCCATTTGCAATTGCAACCAACGATGATAAAAGAGGATAAACTTGCTAAACTATAATCTCTCAGGATGATTTGGTCAAGAATTGACACATATATCAGCTTTTACTTGCTGATGCTATTTATTTTTTTTTTGCTTCTTCTTGATAAAAGAATGCTCAAACTAGAGAATTAAAAATGAGTCATGATCATGATTATCTCTTAGACACATTCCAATGCCTATCTTATTATTTGAGAAAGTTGCGTCAATGTTGCACTCGTACATATCGATAAGAGGCCTATTCCATCTGTTGTAACTCGGTGGAGTTTGTCTCGGCTGCACTACCATGAGCTTGGCAAGTTGGCACTGCTGTAAAAACGTTACGGCTCACATGCACGCTTTGATCCGCGTCTCCTCCACATTCTCCAATTCCTTGGATTGCGACTCCTCCAAATACTCCAAAGCGTTTACACCCCACATTGATGATAAGTTGTACCATCAGCATGCTTAATATAAGGCTCAATCAAATTCCAAAAACCAGCTTTCTGTATCCAAATCCAAATCTAAAACATATAAAAGGAAAAGACATACTCCTCGTGACCTTTTCCTCAATGCTTATTTTGACTTTTTCTCTAATTGCAGTGATGATGAGCTTTTCCTCAAATAACTTTTGTTAAAACTCTAACTCTACCATATCACATTCTTAAGGAAAAGATGATGAGATTTAATTTATTTTTGTATTTCCCATTCATTGCATGCATCCATTACTTATAAGTAGTTAATCTAATTAGACTACAACTCTTTTTGGCTTATAAATTCTTAAGATAAGATGTACTTTTAGGCTGTACACGTTAGGCATGGCTGGTACAGCAGTCAATATAGTTTTAGATTTAAATTGCCTAGAAATCTGATTTATCTAAAATTTCAATTTACTTATGTTTCCATCATCTTTCAGACAAAAAGAGGACAATAATTGTTCAAATAAACTTGTAAGCTATGAGCCTTTCAAGATGATTTGCTTTAGAGTTGCTACATGTCCTTTCAAACTAGACAGATACTAATGCTAAATACAAAAACAAGTACTCCATACAAGTCTCAACTTCACTCTAGCACTACCAATAATTTACAAGATTAATTCAACTTGGTCAATGCAAATAAATAAATTAAATCTAATTAAATGCAAACTTGGTACATGAACAAAATTTCCTGATTTTTCCCCTTCAAATTTATCATTGATTACTAGCATTCACATTGGATTTTTCATACAAATGACCAATTTATGAAAGAGAAAGCTAAGCAATGAACAGTGTTATCTTCTGGTGTTAGCACTTTCCATGCAATGGCTTGCTCGTACGAAACATGCCGCCCCATTGTCGACATGCAGATCCCAGCTGGCAGATAAGCAAACCCCTAATCAAAGTATACACAACTTATAATTAGTACAAGCTCTTGAAAAAAGATTTAAAAACATCTATTGCATTATTCATGTTAAGTTGAGGAAACCACCTGTTGCATTAACTTGGCAAAATCAGCACACAACGCCTTGCGACCAGACTCGTCAAATATTTTATCCAATGTAATGTCTTGTAAAGCTACTAGAGTTGTTTCCAACATGTCAAGGCCAGCTTGATTTGCAAATACAAACACCGGCTGCGACTGCAATACCAAACAGAAAATCACATTAATCTCGCGTTATAAAGGACTACCAAAATTACAAACCTTCCAACTTCCTTTCTAAACATAAGAACCACCTCCGCCACCGTACAATGAAATAGAATTACAGCCATACCTTCAATGAACAGCATAAAATCGCGTCCTGGTGATGCCACAGTTGCTTCAGCATCAAGTCACCAACAAGAGAATCTGATCTCAGTAAGTCCGTCCCCAAATAGTAACTGATTAAAGGGAAAGATAAATCCATTAGACTTTTTTCAGAAAAGAAATATCAACTAGAATGCTCAAGATATTCGAGATAAATATGTAGACTTGCCTATAACTCTGGCAGATCCATTGAGCTAGTGTAACTGCTTCTGGAGAACCAGGAGAAAGTTTGGCACCAACAGCTGGGTTTATACCGGACGGAGAAATGGCCATGGCAACCCTCTGCACAGAGGAAATCACACTACGAACATATTGACGTGCCATGATTACAACATTATCTTGCATAGTGCTGTCAAAAGGGAACTGAAAGGCAATAGTCAACACTGATCGGGTGTTTTGGCTTGATGATGAATCTGCACTGCCGTGAGTTGTCGTTGGGTTCACTTCAAGACCTGACGTCAAATCCAGTGTCCGGTTTGTATTCACGGCATCCTTCTTATCCCCCTAAAACAGAAAATAGTAACATCGTGTGAAATTAAATTATTTGAACTCCAAAATCATCACATTCATCCGCCATAGGAAGACACTTAATTTGAGTAAATCAGGAAAAAGATGAAAAATTAGCTCAATAGAGAGGAAAAAAGAAGGGAACAAAACTTAACTGGTTTTGAATCTAATGGGATGATGCGGAAACCAGAAGGCACCAATGGAGCATCATCTGGGAACATTTCATCAATTGGAGCAAATATGAGCTCAGAACAAGTCCCAACAGCGTTCTCATCAGTCCCACTACATATCTGCAAGAAGAATACACATAAAACACCTCAGTACATACCTATATTGATCATATTTGTTTATGTTTAGACCACAACTACATACAAGAAATCATTTCATCGGTTGTAAAATTCAACCATTTTTACCGAAGATAATATATTACCGATAAATCTGGCTCAGCTTATGTAAGAAGAGGTTGATAGGGAAAATGCTCAATAATTTATCAATAGTAAGGCATTACCTGTAACAGGTGAATATCCCTAGAAACAAAAGCATCTTCTTGAGCAAGAGAGTGGCCTTCAAGCCTAATAACTTCAAGCATCTGCAGTGAAGATTTAACTTCATCAGGAACATAATTTGAATGAACAAATGTTTCTAGTGATAAGATCAAAAATTGTTGACATCACTATACATAGCATGCTAATGGATTCCACAACACTGAAGACATTTTGATCAAGCATGTGAAGTGAATGTAAACATTACAATACCTCTTCATGTTCAATTGTGTTCCCAAGAGGCATGATTATTTGATTGCCAGTGAATCTTGTAGGCCTCATCCCTGGATAGGCATAGGTTCCTGCTTTCAGTGATGCAGCGGAGTATGCATCAACATTGAAATCAGCCCATTCTGAGCGGTGTTCCCTTAGAAAGCGAACCAAAACCGCTGGAGGAACGTTCTGCAAGCAAAGCAGTATAAAAACTAACATCCCAAAACGGACACTGTTGAAAATATTGTGACATCGAGTTCACAAGACTCACTTGTAGCAACATAGAAGCTTTTGCACAGAGAATTCCTCCAAGCAATGTGAGGGAACTTGCTGGATTAGAAGAGCTACTTAGATTCTTGGTTGAATTAACAGCAATAATTACATCCTCAGCGCCGTCACAGTTCAGTATAGACCAACCATCATCACTGAATCCATTTACAGCGTCATTGAAGCCTCTGCAGATGTAATACATCAGTTTTCAGCCAAAAAACTGATATACAAATCAAGAATGATACTGTAAAAATCGATAGACCAGAACTGTGGGCACGTATGACCTTCAAGGAAACAAATCATTTCATGTGGCTACCTGCTCAATCTTTGGCTGAATGTTCGCAAAACAGCAGGCTGTCTACCTAATCCGTATACCACTTCACCACTCGATTCCTGAGCTATTTGCCTAATATATCGAAGTGCCTATCACAAAAGGCACCAATAACATTAGTCAACAAACTTTTGCAACGAATCTTACACTTTACAGATTAATAATAGTGAACTTACTGCAATGGTCATTTTTTGAGCCACCACCTTTGGTGATTCATAAAGTGGTCGTAGTACTTCTGGCACACTCCACGGCTAAAAGACAAGAATAAACAAATTAATGTGTGTAATGAATGAAAAGATATACATGATCTCATATGGTTAAGATGTATTACTTCAAGATTTAAGTGGTCTACAATGTGGATGATTGAACCGCCACCATCACATGGTCGAATCAAGTAGCCACTCGGGAGCATTTCAGCTCTTACAAACTGAGCAGCAGCAGTTGAATTAGGGCCAGTGCCAGAACCAGACAGGGACCTTTCACAAACCTTCAAAAGTGGAATCAAAATATATGCGTCAAGTAAGATTAGTCAACTCCTTTTATTACTATGCACCAGATGACAAAACATACTCACCACAAGACTGCCATTGTCCAAAGTTGTAGTGTATCTAAGAGTCCAGAAATCCCGGGCCGGAGCCAGCGTTGTTGGAGCATATGTCTGTAGCAAATCTGAAGGTTACACAAAGGTATGAATAAATCAACACAAGTCTCTAAATTTATATTTGAAGCTCACCTGTGTGTAAATAAGCTCAATGGTTCCTCCATTTCCGGCAGGAAACATTGTGAAAACTTCTAGGTTCCGACACTCGCGAAACCAAGATAAACGATCTTTAAGGATCTCTGCAATCTGTTAAAAAATCGGGATTTAGAAATTCATACAGTTTGATGAACTCAACTTGCATGGCAACAAATGACATAAAAATTGCAAACCACACTTTTACATCTTATTCGGAAGTATGGAATTTACCTTTGTAGGTTCTAAACTAACAAGACCGCAAGCTCGAGCTGCCACTCCACTACAACTTTGTGAAATCGCAAAGATCCCAACCGAATCCGGACCAGGCTGGCCAAGAGAATAACAAATGTATACAAAGATAATTTAGTAGAAAAAACTTGGCCTTCATTTTCAAATCGGCATAGTATCATAATGAAAATCAAAATTATTATCTCCTAAAAGCCATGACCACTAATTTCAATTGTCTTTAAAGTATTACTCTTTCTCGAGTTTAGTCTTGAAAGTATATAAAATTAATAAGTAGTCCTTAAAGAATATCAAATCCTTCATTTTAGTTCTTTAAGTATATGCAAATCCGCTATGTTAGTCCCTAACCTTTTAATGGCAAAGACTAAAATGACAGATATCATATACTTTAGAGACTTTATTGGAGAGAGTCATATTTTAGGGACTAAATCGATGTTTTGTTCGTACTAAATTTACAGCAAGGAATACAAATAAGAGACCTTCATCCCAGGCATCTGGACCCAATCAACAGCAGTTCCTGTAGCCTTTGAAAGGAACTCTGTCAAAGTCTCCTCCGCAATTGATAGGAGTCTGCAAATGATTACACAATAGAAAAAGAATTAGGAAACCTTCAAGACAGAAAAAAAAATCACAAAAAGTTCATTTCATAAGCCTAAAAATTACCCAGCAGGGTTAGTAGCATCTCTCTTAGAATTCTGAGGAGTAGTAACTACCGAATCACAACTTGCATCAGTATTTGCTGCTGATGGCTGCATAAGATCAAAGCAACCAAATACAATATCCATTAATATCAACTCCAAGGCCTTAACTTACTGCATGTTTTGGTTTTTTGGGGACGAAAAATTGATTTTAAATGAATTGTTTTGTAATATTGATTCGGGCTAAAAGTGAGTTAACGTAAAGTGATTTATATTTGAATATGTTCATGTCTGTTCATGTCAAAGTGAATTGAACAACAAATTTGAAGTTAATATAGTAATCAATTGTAGAGGAAAAAGGCATTGAATTCTAGCATTAAATTGGAATCACTCCTAATCGAAAAAATCCAAACATGTCAAAATCAATTCTACTCGTATAGAATCAATTTTGCCTCCACGAAAAGTAGAATTATGACATGAAACATGTTCCTCACACACTTACAGTATGCAATTGTTGCCTCATAAATCCATTCTCACACACAAGCTGTGACACTTGTTTCTGCAACCTATCATTTTCCTCCATCAACAACTTGTTCATTGCAGACAATTTCCTATTCACAGTTTGAAGCCTTGAAGCCTCTTTTCTTTGCTTCTCTCTACACCTGCAAAACATTAAACACCAAAAAAACAAAACAAAACTAAGTGCTGATTTCACACATACCAATGAAGCTCAAACTTATAAAAACCAAAGTTTTCAATACCTTCGATTTTGGAACCAAACCTTGATCTGTTTAGGTTCAATGTTGGAAAGAATAGGACACTCACGAATCAATTGTTGTCTTCTCATGGAACTAGGCTTAGGACACTCAGCATAAACCCTTTCCAATGCTTCAACTTGTTCAGTAGTATACCTAACATATTTCCCTGAATCTAGATGCTTATCAATGCTTCCACCACTGCTACTAGTTTCTCTATGATGAGCCACAGCCATAGCCATAGCCATGTTTCTTCCCACACAACACACAAACCTCAAGACAAATGAAAGTTCTTGGTTCTAATAAAGCATGTAACTTTGCATGAGAAATTGAAGAGATTTGATAGAATATGACAAGTTTAAGGGAAAATGAAAATGGGTTTGTGAGAATTCAAGAAAATGAACAAGAAAGTTTGGTTTTTTTTCTACTGTTCCTTCTTTTTTCACTTCAACTTTGACTACAAATAACACCATTACCTTGTGAACCAAGATGGTTTTTTTTCTTCTTCTTATATTGTTATATGTTTTAAAGGTTAATGGAATCAATAAAAGAGAAGGGTGATTTGAAAAATGAAGATTTAAGAGCTTTTTTCTTTTGAACAAGATAAGTTTGAATGAAATGGAGCTTGAGTTAGAAGGAAGGAATAAGAAGAGTTAAGAAGAAGATAGATAATAGAAAGTGAAGTTGTCTTTGTCCTAGGAAGGAATATAGTCTTGTCTTTGTTGCTGTTTTTTTGGAAGTATTAGAATCAGTGTATCAGTATCAATCAAGAGAAAAAGGAAAAACCTTAATAAGCATGTTGGTGATGGAGGAAAAGAAGGGAATGAAGAAGAAGGAATCAGAATAGAATAGAAGAGAATAGAGTGAGTAGTAAGCTCAGATATCAAGAAACATGGCATGAGATTGATGTTTTCTTTGTTTATAAAATGTACAAAAACATTTTCGGTGCACTTACGTCTCTGTCCTTCTTCTTGTCTTGTTCCTTCTTAATTACATCATCCACCCCACATTTCACCAACTATTGTCAACCCCACTCTTCCAATGTTCAATTTGTCTTGTCAACAGGGTTAATCGGTTTGGTTTGGTCGGTTTTCAGTAAAAAATGATAGGGTTAATATATGTTTATCCTTGTAATATTAGTGATTTCTGGTTTATCTCTTGTAACAAAAAATTTCTAGATTCCAACCATGTAATTTGAAGATTATTTGGTTTTGGACCTTCGTGAATTTTGACCGTACAAAATCGATGATATGGTAGAAGGTAAACCGAAATTCTCTCAAATTACAAGGGGCGAAAGTACCTTAAATTTTGTAATTTCACGTCATGAAAATCCAAAATCAAAGAATCTTCAAATTACAGGAGTAGAATCTAAACACATTTTTTTACAAGGAGGTAAAACGGAAATCGCTAACATTACATGGGATAAACATATATTAACCCAAAATGATAATATTAGAATCGATCAAATTTACATCGATTCGATTTATTCGGATTTTAATAATTTTTAGAGGTGAAATGGAACCAAAAAATAATATCAAGTTTGTAATATTTAAATTTCAGTTAGAAAGAATAAATTTGTCATTTGTTATTTTTAGTTAATTCTTTATACTCATTCAAGTAAGTGGAGAGGAATTTATTTTTTTTCCTTTTATTTTCATATATTTATTTCTTTTGGGTGATGATGTTAGTAAAATGTTGCGTGTAAACTAAGTCAATGCGAGTTTAGTAATTAGCTTCGTAATAAAAAAATTTGGTTTTCGAAATTGAAACACGAGAATCGAACCAATCCAATTTGGTTTTCTTTGGTTCAGATAAATTTTGTATCCTAACAAAAAAAGAACATGTAATTCTTGGTTTGCTTTGTTTTTCCGAGTTCATAGGTTTTGTCCAAACCATTTCCACCTACTTATGAGATAAGGGTAGAATAAGCTTTATTTAGTGTATGCTTGGATTCACATTGAGTTATTTTTTATAGCTTCAACAAAATCGCAGTGTACATGTCAAAATTTGATATAGTAAAAAGATTTAAGGTTTAAATCCGACATGTAGTTTATCTTAGCTTATTTTTATATATGAGTGTAACTCTTGCGAAAGATTGGTGTTCTGAAGTGAGTCAAGTCCAATCCAACAACAAGAACAAGTCTCTACCAAGGTAGCAACCCACTACATAATGCATTATGAACATGGCACAAAGGCGCAACCAATCAAGTCCAAAGGTATATGACCAAGGTCGTGCGATTTTCATCACACCATGACTTGTCCATGGTTGTCTCCGAGGATAGTTGTTCTATAAGAGTTATGTCTTGAAAAAACCTAATTTATCCCCTATTAAAGTTAACTTATGACTCGGGTTAGAGTACATGTTCTCTAAACCCTAAAATCTCATATGATTCATCTCTAATTTGATCACCAAAGTGTTTACTGGTATACCACCTTTTTGTGGAGAAACTATCATTATCAACGCTCAACAACCATCTCGCAAATTGTAGATCAAGGTCCACTTTAGATCAATTGACATGCACACCGCTTTCCAGGTTATTGTTTGTTTTGGGTGTTAACCCTTCATAATTTTGTCCTTTATAAAAGACATCTCGTTGGTGGACGAGCATGAGTGTTGTATATAAACTACCATTGTCCTCAACTTCTAAGCGATATGATACTTTTAAAGTGTACATCGTAATACTATTTATTTCTTTTCTTCTATTTTGTAAGAAAATATCTTTCTTGCTCTTAATTGTTTGTCTTCAACAATTTACATTAAAGAAAAGGAAAAAAAAAAATAAAAGAAAATTGTATTAGACTTTAAAATTTATTATAAAAAATATTTCTAGAGGCTCTCAAAAGAAAAAATAAAAGTTGAATATCAACCCATATATAATATTGAAAGGAATTATAAAATTAAATTATGAGGTCATTCCCATGTTTTGGTTGCTTTTGGCATGCGCGAAAAGCAGTGTCACGTGCTTCCCATAAATAAAAATTCTTACACAGCACATAGGTATATTAATTTATTTATGGATTTATTGACAAAAGGTATATTAATTTATCCTTACATATTATTTGTTGTTTCTCATTATACTCAATAATTAATCCAACTTTTCTATTATTGTATCACAAGCAAGGAATATATATTATAAAATTTTCTTTTTAACGCTGGAAGTCAAAATTGATCTTTTTGATGCATCATTTGTATTTTGTGTACCTCATTCATGGTTGTGTGAATATATGATCTCGTTCTCGTTAATACATCTACGTGAAAGAGCTCTTGCAGCTGCAAATACATTTAAAACACACAATTACTTTTATATTACTTGATATTAGGGTGGATTAGAAAAGCCACGATGATATTGTGATTTTGTTGAAGCTTAAAAATGTAATTTTTTATATGATCATAATGGTAGTTCAATGTGATTTTGGCGAACTTAGCACACTATCAAAATAACACGATAAAGATTAATTAATAAAATCAGATAGACCTATTCAAAATCATTGTGATTTATGGGATGTACGTCGTTAACTATCTTTGGTGGAAAACAATCCTTTGCACGTCTCTACAACAGTGTCATTCGTTAAAAAGCCGCACATCGGATAAAAATGACTTTAACATGTGTTTATGAATGAGACAATGTCCATATTATTAGCCATTTTCTAAGATGCTATTAGATTCTTCTCTATGATCAATTAGGCCATCGACTATTATATTTCTGTTTTCGAACCATCCACTTCAATGGTGGTGAATGAATTCGCATGAAATACAAAAATATTATTAAAACAACACTAAGCAACAAATATGAATGTCAAAAGCCATTTGAAAATCTAGAAAATGATGACATAAACAGAGAAATCTTGACATCTAAAAATAGATTAAAATACACGTAAAAAAAAAGTCAAGATCTTTGTTTGGATTTGATAAGGGATGATGAGATTCAAAAAAGAAAGATTTTCCACTATATATACGACTTTGCGTTAATTACATTCCAAGCAAGCCAATAGCAAATAACCACGTGGACAATGGGAAGCACAAGTTATATGAAATTGACTTCCAACATTGAAAAAAGTCCTTTTTGCTTCCATAGTGTTGTCGGCATTATTTGGGTGCAATCAGCTCACACCGGACAACAATCCTCTCTCCCAATCTCTCTTTCTTTCCTTGTGAGAAAGTGAAAAAATGCATTACACTATATGGACAACAAAACAACAATTGATTTTATTCACGTTTAGTAATTTTTTAGAATCAAGGTATAGTTCCATGGTTATACTACATCATAGTTTTAGAATATATGTAGATATGAAACAAAGTGCCAATTGAGAGCAATGGTGGTTAGTCTAGGGTATGAGGTTAGTTTTATAATATCATGGCTAACTTTGAATTTCGATATGAAAAGACACCCATACTTACAATCCCAGTTTCAAATGTTAGTCATTCATTTAATAATTTTAAAAATTATTACTCTGGCTATTCTTTTAAAATTATTTTGCACGCAATAAATTGTTGGGTTCAAGTGTGAGTGATTACATCAACTATGAATGAATTCAATGTTGAATATATAAAAGAGGTGACATATATACTTAATGTCTTAAGATTTTGGATGAAAATGTGACGTCTCCGTCTTTTGCAGTCATAGAGCATTAATCAATTGTTTATCCCCGCACTCCCTCCCACTCTCTAACAAGTGGTATCAAAGTCTTGTTTCGGCTTGGTGGAGGAGCAGAATTGGAATCCTAGTGTTGGATTCTGGTATAGGATGTAGAAGAGTCACACTTGAGGTGAAGATTGCCCGATTTACGTGTGAGTAGTTAGTTAGTTTCGCATCGACTATGAATAATTTTAATGTTAAATATATAAGTGATATGATTCATATACCTAATGACTTAAAGTTTTGGTTGGAGATTTCACATCTCCCTCTCCAATGATCATTGACCCGATGTTGCTTAGGACGCTCCACGAACTCACCAACACAAATTCATATCATAAGAGTTGTGTACATTTTGTGTTCGACAAACCTTAAGATTTTAAGTGGAGATGAGACATATATTCTCTTGTGATTATGAAGCATTGATCAATTTTTGTTACTAATGCTCCCTGGATTCACGGGCACAAATTCATGTCGGAAGAGGTGTGTAGATTTTGTGTTCGATATCTTAAATATGATTATCTTTGGTAGATGGAATCTATGAAAAATTCCAAAAAAAAAAATCAATTTCTCTTTATTTTTTTTAGAGTGAAGAGTCAATGCAGTCCTTCACAATTTTCTCGTGATCCAATCTAGTCTCTAACAGCAATAAAGCCCTAAGTGATTCATCATATTTTCATACTGAGAACAAATTAGTCCCTTTGTTATAACGAGTCATGGTCTAATTTGTCATTCGTATAATACTATCAAGGATTACTCTGTGTTTTATTTTTGTCTAAAACTGAATTGGGTCGCGAGAAAATTACCGTGCCAGATGAACTCGTATGGCACAAGCATGTTCCTTTGAAGATATCCATTCTTGCCTGGAGACTGCTTCGAGATAGGCTGCCCACGAAAACCAATCTTTTACGGCGCGGCATTATTCATTCCGAGGCTATCAGGTGCCCAGCAGGGTGTGGCCTCGACGAAACGGCACATCATTTGTTTCTCCATTGTGAATTTTTTGGCGGCCTTTGGCAGCACATAAGGAATTGGGTTGGCATTTCAGGAGTCGATCCGTTTTCCATCCATGATCATTTTTATCAGTTTACTAACTCTATAGGAGGGTCGACAAAGCGACGGTCATTCATGCAGATGCTTTGGCTATTGTGTGTGTGGATAGTTTGGAACGGAAGAAATGATAGAATATTCAAGAATACCCAAGTTAATATGATAGATCTTATAGAAAAGGTTAAGTATAATTCATTATGGTAGCTGAAAGCTAACAATGCCAAGTTTGTTTATGGCACGAGTAGATGGTGGTCGGACCCGTTACTTTGTTTGGGTATCGACTGACTTGTTTTTTGTAATTATACAGTGACTGCTTGTTCTTTGGGGTGGCTTCTTTAGTACACCTTGTGCTAAAGAGGATTCATCGTCGTTGTTAATATATTCCATTTTTTATTCTTCAAAAAAAATATTCACTCTTTTTTAATATATATTTTTTTTGACAGAACTTTTTTTTAATAGATAACTAGGGAGCAGATCTAAAATACAACTTAAATATATATTTCTTTAGAAAAAAAGTGATTTATTCACTAAATCGCTGGACTTGAAAATTGAAAGACAAAGCATGGTTGAAAACAAGTTTGATTTCATTCTTTTGTCAACAAAGGTAACAACATGAGGCACAGTAGTGGTTACATAAAGAATGAATGTGAAATTTTTTTTGCCCCTAAATATATAGTACAATCAATGGTGTATGATGAGATATAACAAAGTCAAATTGAGAATAATTTTCTTTTATAAACTTTACAGTGATGGAATTAACATTCTTCCACTTTGTCCCCCTCTTATTCTCTGATTGTTCCATCTTTTATTTGTTTTCTTTATATGATTTAATTCATGTTCTTTTTCTTCTTCCTAATGGGTGGAGGGTTCCCATCTCCTTTTTCATTCTTTCATTGCTTTTTTTCATAGGAAAGGAATATAATACCAGTGTGCACCCTTTGGGCCCCAATTTGTGGTCCAATCAAAGTGGGCCCTTCCTGTCTGGGCCAGCTCCATACACTTACACACCCCCTCATTGAATTAAATTTTCCCTTTTCTTAAAATAAAATATAGTTTGTTGCGTAAATGAATAGAATAATGAGGTGGCCTTTGCTTTGAGGGGTTGGTGTCTTTGAAGTGGAGACTAGGTCCCACATAAGTCAGCCCACTTTGACACACAGTGGATCTTCACACTTTTATTTTTTCTTTTCAACTCTCACTTACTATTGCTTGTTTGGCACACTTATTATTTATTGTCATTATCTTACCCTATTTTTTTTCTTCAAAATTTGTTTCCTCACATCATTTCACCCCCCATGCCTTGTTCTTTTCACCATAAAGCTTTCACCCACAAATGGATAAAAGATGACACTGCAATGTCTTGGTGGTTAAGGGTGTTGCCTATGCAAAACTATGTACTTGGTTTGAATTGAGCACACATACAATACATACACACTCTACCCTACCATAAGAAAAAAAAAATCATTGATTGATGTGGTATCTTCTTACTATCCGTATAATTTGAGTCGGATCTAATCAAACGTTACAAAATTAGTTTGGTAAGAAGATGATCACTCACTGAAACATAACTCGAGTGATCTAATATGTAACTTAATAGCAAATGATTCAACGAATTTTAAATAAGTTCTAATATCATTTTAAAATTTAGATTTAGTCTAACTTAACTATTACAAAACAAACTTGTAAGGTGATAATTATATCCGACTTATAATCGCATTTTCAAACTTTATCAAATATCATTCAAGACTTTTAACAATTAGTACTACAAGCAAATTAATTGCTATTGTTTAACTACCCGATTCCAAGCACCTGGCTTGTCATAAAGAGGACTATAATTAGGCCAAAGGGAAAGAACAATGGACCCATTAGTCACTTCAAATAAATGTGATCACTGATCACAAATGTTTGGCATGGTCACTCATTGTATGGGTTGTCTTATCCTTCTACACCTCTTTGCACTACTGATTAATATTTGAGACCTTGTTGATAATTGACCTACAATCCAATGCTGCATACCCTATTGAATTTTTTTTTTTTTTGAGCAAACCCTATTGAATTCTTTGTTCTTAGGAACTGGGAAGTATGTCATATTAAACCAATCAATGTCCAAATAAACTATGTACAATAAGGTAGTTTGGTTGATTGTGAGTTTGAATTTTATGACCAACATTTCTAAAAATTGATTATTGACCTTTATCATTAAAAAAGTTCAAACAAATTGGAATCAAGGAATCAAGGAAATCTAAAGAATCATTTGTGAGATTTTAATATGCTAATCTTTCTTAAAACTCTATCTTTCTTGGTTCAATGAGTAGTATTTTTTTCTTAATAACGTAGACATTAATGTTGGCACCTTATACAACAAGTAACATAATCTCTTCCTAAGTAGTGCCTTCCAATCATTTTATTGAACTTGTTAAATATGCAAAGTGGGATAACGTCGTATCACTTTAAGTAACAACCTTAACTTCTTTGTCTTCATTGAAACCAATCAAGTTTGAGAAAGAAAATTTCTCTAATACATCCAAATTCTAAAGTCAGCCATTAGTTGGGCATTATTGCGTGTCAATTTTAAGCATGCTTTTTCTTTTTAGGGGAAATTTTTAAGAATGAAACTATATAAAAAAAAAACATGTAGAAATAATTAGTAATGAGTTTGAAGTACATTTTAATTAATAATTTTTTAATGAAATATAAGTAAATTATAATTACTTTTCTTCTGTATAATAACAATGATCCGAGGTTGATCTCGAGAGCTGATCAAAATATCTAGATAAAGGTGGAGAACAATGGTATGAGGCCTCTTATGGGATAGTAGTATATGTTAACTTTGAACTTAAGTGAGTAAAGATAGTTTTACGACGCGTTATGTTAACCTGTGTTTCCGAGACATTAATTAAACAATTAAAAATAGAAAGAAAAGACAAAGTAAGTTTTTAAAAAAAAAAAACACCTTTTCAAGTTTTAAAAAGTAAAATACACAATTTTCAAGAAAAATATTTTCTTTTATAATACCTTAGCTAGTGTCCGGAGGCACTAGTAAACATTTTCTTTTACAATTATGAATATTATTCCATCATGATGTACAGATGAAAAACTATCCACGACTTTTTTGACATCAAACTCAAATTAACACTGAATTCCTTATAGAAAACTAGTTTTGATGTGTCTGCACACGGACTTGGATTCCCTTGTTGTAAAGATACCATGCAGTTACACCTTGTAGTGGATCTCAACCATAGCGATCCAGATTTCAAACACAGTTTTACATTGTAAAGTGATCTCAGCCACCTATTTAAAATCAGACGGCTCAGATCAGTTACAGGTGTAACTGTGGGACATCCAATTCCATCCGCACACCCTGCATCAAGTATTGATTTCTATAGTAGCCTTAGGATTCTTCTCATGTGTCCCGATTTGAGAGATGGAAATTAGTTCTAATATTGGTAATATGCCTCATGCATTTGAATATCAAGCACAAAGACAAGTTAGGTAATAATATAACACAGTACACAGTAGTAAAAGAAGTTTTCCAGAGCAATAAATGAATAAGAACAAGCAGTTATACGGTTTTGGGTATTTGTGGACTCAATTATGACATATAGTTGCAGTTTCTGATTGTTATTTTTCTAGAAAAGAGGACCTGCCTCTTAAAATCATTAACTTGGACCAGCTTAATTATGTCCAAATTTAAACTAGCATTAATCAAACACCAACTACCACCCCCATCACTCACTCTGTACTTCAATTTAAGACTGTGTTACAGATGATTAGTCTCAGTTGGTTTACATAAGAAATTGCAATAAAAAAATCTAAAAAAATTATCCACTTTACAGAGGTTTATATAAAAAATTCAGAGAGATTTACATAAAAAATTGTAAAAATTTTTGGTCAAAGCCTGGGGAATTATCCAGGCTAACCGTGCCTTGAAACCGCCCCTGATTATAAGTGGAGGTTAAGTTACTTCAACTCTTTGAAAAAACTTAAGTGTCGTTTACTATTTCTAAAACACCCATATTAATTAAGTAGTTAAATGGAAGAAAATTTAATAAATAAAATTATATTAATGAAAAAATTAATAAATATTACATTAATATTGTAAACCGACGATTATTTTAAGGCAGACAAATAATGCTAAAGTGATAATAAAATGAGACGGAAGGATTGTACAATTGCTCACTACCATATATACACCCTCCGGTCACTATTATAAGCAAAAATCAACATTTTGGATTCATTCATTTAATGATGTATGTGGTCTATAATAAAGACCAAATACATCATTAAATGAATGAACCTACAATATTGTTTTTTGCTTATAATAGTGACCGGAGTGTGTATACTCAATATATATGATCAAACAATTATTCAAAATTACAACCTTCATGTTATTGTGCATTTGATTCCAATGCACGCCCAAAATTTAAAACATCAAAGACACCGAGACCGTAAATGCCAAATCACAAGGTTTCTTTTAATTTGGACCAATACACGTTGGGGTTCAACTTGGACCAGTTGAAGGTTGGTCATTGATATATTAATATTTAATACATACGGTTGAGATTAATTATTCACTACCTGTTGTACAAGTTGAAAGATGGACAAGACTTATGTAAGATTGGCTGCATTGTAACATTTTTGTCATTTTGTGAAAATGGATTTATGGGTTGGGTCTAAACATGGACCTTTGTCATTTTGTGAAAAAACTATATACGAAAAATAAAATAAGATTTGTGAAAAAGATTAATGTGAAAAAAATATGCTACAATAAAATACGAACAAATAATTTATATAACATAAGATGAGAGTAACGTAAAGTAATATACTAATATAATATCAGCCAATTTATTCTTTTTAGAAAGAATTATTTACGGAAAATAAAATTAGATTTGTGAAAAAAAAAACTATATGAGTGAAAAGAGTTTGAAAGGAAAAAAAACTTTTATTAATTTTTATTCCTCAAACAAAACTTATATTAATTTTTATCAAGTTTGGATGCCAATCTCTTATTAATAGTTACGTTTTTATTTTTATTGCGAATTTCATTCTTACAAATTTTTATAGTGGTTTGTATTTATTTTTAATAAGATACATAAATTGACTGTATTCTGGAATTTGTAACACTCATACCCATGTGCATCTAGACTCTAGGGAAAAGGGGAAAAGAAATTGCTAGCATGTTTTCTATAAGGGGGTGTATGGTATGGGACAATTGAAACACTACCTGTGATACCAGGTGATTTCACTAATCCAAGTTGGACCAAAACATACACTAGTCCAAGCTAAAGGGACCCTCACAACAATACAATATAAGACAAAAATAAGAATGAAGGGAGAAACTTAGATTATTGTCTCATCGCTCAGTTTTAGTAAAGGAGAGCAGATTTACACACTAATGAAGCTTTTCATGATGTGACTAGATGAAAGAAGATTCATTTGGGGGAATGAATATTTTCATACTGTGCTATCCTTCGAAATGAAATATAAGCAAAACTGATAGTTGAAAGATCAATATACGTGGTTAAAAATTTAATCCACACTAGCGAGATACTCGTGTGTATGCACGGGTGAGTGTGTTGCGCTCTTTTTCTTTTGTGTTTATAATAGGGTTAAATATATTTTTGGTCCCTATGAATATAACAACTTTTCGTTTTAGTTACTCTAAAATTCTTCTTCAACTTTTAGTCCTTACAAAATTTTCAATCACTACATTTGGTCCCTATTTTTAAGTTAATTTTTGTATTTTTTAATAAAATTGTGCAAAAATGTGTAGAATATTGTAAAAAAATCCAAAAAAATGGGTTAAATGTTTTTGTTCCCCGTAAAATTGGGACCTTTTAAGTTTAGTCCTTATTTAATTTTAATAGTTTTTTTAATCCCTATATAAAATTTCTGCATTCAATTTTAGTCCCTAATAAATCCAAATTTGTTGAATTATGCATAAACTCTTAAGTTTTTGAACAATTTTTTGTAGACATGTTAAGAACATCAGTAAAAGTTTCTCCGCAAAAAATTAGTTCAAAATTTGATTTCTACGTATAGATTTTTTGTGACTTTTATATTGAACTTTTGTGGTTTAAAAAATTCATATTTAATTCATCTCATGTTAAAAAATTCTAAATTTTAGTAAATGAACCTTTTATAATATTCTCAACATGCCTCCAAAAATTTGTTCAAAAAGTTAAGAGTTTAAAGATAATTAAACAAATTTAGTTTTAGCAGGGACTAAAATTACATGTAAATTTTTTTTGTAAGGACTAAAAAGACTATTAAAATTAAGTAAGGACTAAACTTAGAAGTTCCCAATTTTATAGGGACCAAAAACATATTTAATCCAAAAAAAATTAGTGTTTTTTTAACAAAACATAAATTAAATATGAATTTTTAACCGTCAAAAATATGAAAATTCATATTAAATTCATGTTTTGTTAAAAAATTCTTTTTTTTTTTTTTGAGAGATTCTTATAATATTATGAATTTTTCTGCAAAATTCTATTCAAAAATATGAATTCTACATATAAGTTTACTTGAGGGACCAAAAGTGAAGATGAAAATTTTTTTGGGGACTAAAAGTTGAAGAAATTTTTTAGAGGGACTAAAACGAAAATTTGACATATTTATAGAGACCAAAAACATATTTAACCCTTTATAATATGCATTAGTTATATTGTCAATTAAAATTGATTTAGAATATCATATATTATTATATTGTAATAAAAAATAGACACATGTATAAATAAAAAAAAAAATAGGTATCAATATCCATATATAAGTAAAAATATAGACACGTCTACAAATTAAAAAAAAATTAGGTATCCATTGATATATGAGTACAAATATAGACACGTGTATAAATTAAAAAAAAATTAGATATCCGCATTGATATATGAGTAAAAATATAGAACGTGTATAAATAAATACAAAATAAGTATTAGTATTGATATATTAGTAAACATATAGACACATAGACACATGTATAAATTAAAAAAAATATAGGTACTTGTATTGATATATGTGTAAAATGATGTACGCATGTATAATTTAAAAAAAGGCCAAATACCATTTTTGGTCCTTTTAGTTTGACAAAATTCTCAAGTTAGTCCTTTAAGTTTCGAAAGTTTCAATTAGGTCATTTTAGTTTGACAGAATTCCCAAGTTAGTCCTTTAAGTTTCAAAAGTTTCAAATATGTCATTTTAGTTTGACAGAATTTCCAAGTTAGTCCTTTAAGTTAATCCTTTAAGTTTCAAAAGTTTTCAACTAAAAGGACCTAGTTGAAACTTTTGAAACGGTGACGGTGAAATAATTTATCAACTAAAATGATTTATTTGAAACTTTTGAAATTTAAAGGACTAACTTGAGAAAAGGACCTAATTGAAACTTTCGAAACTTAAAGGACTAACTTGAGAATTTTGTCAAACAAAAAGGATCAAAAGTGGTATTTGGCCTTTAAAAAACTAGATACTCATTGATATATTAGTAAAAAAAAATAGACACGTGTGTAAATTTTAAAAAAAAATTAGGTACTCGTACTGATATATTGGTAATAATATCGACCCATGAATAATTTAACAAAATTAGGTATCTGTATTGATATATGAGTAAAATTATAGACATGTGTATAAACATATAAAAATAAATAAATTAGATGCCTCTATTGATATATGAGTAAAAATATACTCCTTGTTAAACCTTTTGAAGTTTGCTAAAAATAAAAAACCTTTTGAAGTAATAAAATTTCCTAAAAACAAAACAATAATAAAATGGAAAATGCTAATATATTTAAGAGCCTTGTTCTAATATATTATGTTATTGAGAGCCTTGTTCTAATATATTTAACTTCAATGCATTCAGTCCTTGTGAACTTAGCTCAGTTGGTATGGACAACGCATAATATATACAAGGTTCAGGTTCAAACCCCGACCACCACAGAAAAAAATGCTAATGAGTGACCTTAAACATTGGTTAAGGATATAAATATAGAAAATTTGTGTTGGAAAATGATGCATTAAACTTTTTAGAAGTTCAAATATTATTGTTTCCAATTAAAAATGCATACTTTTGAATTCCTTAACAAAAACTATAAAGTCAATGAAATATTGAAATCTCATTTCATGCGTAAAGATGCGTAACTCTATTCAGAAAGAGCAGACTTGCCTAGGCATATGCTTATGTCATAAAAGCTCATTATTGTCGATATCATCCATCATTGATTTACCACTAGAGACTACGGGTCTGTTTGGATAATCAAAGAAAGTGAAAGGAAAGAAAGAGTGAGGAAAGATTATATGAGGAAAGAAAAAGAATAGAAAGTGAGAGGATTGTTTTGGTTGTTTGGTATAAAAGAAAGTGGAATAGAAAGTGAAAGGAAAGAATGATGTGTATATTTATAAAAAGACAAATTACATCCTTGAAAAGTTTTGGCTACATATGTCATTTTAAATTAAATATTGTATCTACACATTTAAATATATTTTAATTTAGATATAACAATTCTCTCAAAAAAAAATTAAGTATTTTTTTACGGTAGGAGAATAAATTTGTAGAGTATGTGTCAAAATCATAATTTTCTCGCATGTACTATGCACCGGCACCACGTTAATGCCTAAAAAAATGGTACAATGCAAATAATATGTTACATCAAGGTTATTTTGGACATTTTCCCATGAAGTTGGTGCATTTCTCTTGTTTCCGTCCTTGCACCTGCGGAAATTTTTTGAGTGTGGGTCCCACCTCAAAACTTTCTTTCCCTATCCTTTCTTTGTCCTGTCAAAGGGTGGAAAACTACTGTATTCACTCACTTTCTTTCCCTATCCTTTCTTTCCCTTATCTTTCCATGGATCCAAACATACCCTACAACAAAAATAAATTAATTATTGACATATAATAATAATTTAACTAGGTCCCAACAATATTTAAATTAAAAAGAAATTCAATCCATCATTTTTAAATAACCCAAAGAAAAACTGTCAAATATGTTTAATGAGAAACTAAATCTAAATTTCATCTGAACAACCATTCAACCAAAGCTTAAAAAACCTCCAATAATCCAGTATCCTCCAATTTGACAAATTGCGCATTATATGTCCAATATCAATTCTCTATAGCATTTTGTACTTTGATTAAGCATTTTGCATTATCAGCATGAGTCTAGCTACTTTAGAATGCGGTCATGTAGAATTTGGTAGAGTATCGTCAGATTGTTGGTGCTCCTCCAACTCAATAACAATATTGTTTTCTTGTTTCTCACAGATGGATCCCCTCCCACTTGAATTTTTATTATTAGTCATAATGTACGAGAAAATTGAATTACCTTGAAACTTTTTGACTTGAGAAATGAACATTTTAGTATTAACATGCATACATTGTTGTCTCAATAATCTTTCTTGATGATTTTTCTCTGAAATTGCATGCATCACTGCCACTGGATCCAGAGGACCTAGTTGATGCTGCTCAACCTTTTTTGTGGTATTGGACAACATATGTTGGATTGTGTTTTGATTAAGTGGCGGTGAACCTAGACCTGATTGGGCAAATTTCGCATATTGTCCAGCATATGTAATTATAACATCTGACCAATTTGAAAGTAACTCATCATCAACTTCCAATTTAGGAGGAATTTCATTTATGTCGAGACCAATAAACAGTTCTTGGTTCCCAATGTTATGGATAGGAATATTCTTCTGATTCAAATTATAATTCTCCTGAATATGATCAACATTAGTGGGACATACTCAAGGAACATTCACATTGACACTCGCTTCAACTTGTGTAAGTATATGAGACAAGAAGAATGTTTGACCCTATAAACTAAGACCATTCCTTACTCTTACAGTGATAAAGTATCCTCCAGGAGCAGGAAGTACTCCATCAATGATGCCTGTGAATTCTATCCTCGGATAGATTGCGTCCTTTGTATCCCTCTGGTGTCTTTGATTTTCTAGTTGTCGTTTAAATCTTGGAGAAACTTTTGGTATTCGGTATTTACTTTGATGACCACCTTGCTTGGTCTTCTCTGTTATCAAGATCTACATTTTGCTTTAGTTTTTTATTCATAGTTACTTTCCTCTCTGCAATAACATAAAATCGAAAGTAAAAACAATTATACTATTTATTTACCAAATACTTAACATATATGAATGATAGATATGCATATCAAGGATAAAATGTACATATTTTTTTAATAGGGAAATTACTAAAGAGTAGCTAAGTCGTAGCTTTGGGTCTATTAGATAATACTCATTAGGGTTAATGAGTAATATATGAACTACATATTAATGGGAAAGTACATAAACTATTTCCCTCCATCATAGTTATTAGTATTAAAGTTGTTTATTATTTCTTCAAAATATTTTGTTTTTTAGAAATAGTATTTAAGTTACCTTTATGTATTCAATTTATTCAAGTTATAAAACATAAGCAAAGATTAGCTAAGACGACCGCAATGTCAGCCCATTTTTAGATTTTGGTTGAGGTGCAAAATTGTACTAAACACCACTGGATTATTGAATTGTCATAAGTTTATCGTTGTAAAAACATAAATAGGTGAAGATAGTTCTTGACTCGTTAATTTATGCAGCATGATCTAGCTAATTATATATGTAAGATCATGGAAAATATTATTTTATACATCTAATCTAATATATATAGGCACCACTGACAGTATACCCCGCAACCGTATCAGATGTCCACATCCAGAAATCTTCGGTATCAACCTGCAACATAACATTTAACAGCAAATACGTACACTCCTCTACCAAAGCCTCTTCCCACTACCACAACCTTCTACGCCACTTCCAAGCATCCCCTCCCTCATCCCACCCCCAAGCAAACATTTGTGCAACTGTTGCCATTTTATTTTCTGATAAATCATACAAACGGCGAAATCTATCACAAAGAGGGACATCACCGACCCACCTCTCCAGCCAAAAAAGAGAACTAGCACCATTATCGACAATTAGACTTAAGTTATCAAGAAACTAGCTACCCGACACCGAACCAAATATTAATACACGTCAATACTCAATAGTATGCATAAAAAAATGTGTTTGCAAGAAAATATTTGATATCATGTAGTAATCATATATGTAAGTAAATGATAGTAAAACAAGTAATTTGTATAAATGATGTAATCAAATATATCTACGAGGGAGAAATATATATATATATATATATATTCTAAATATTGATATATGATAGTAAAACAAGTATATTGTATAAGTTGCCATATTACATATATTCTAAATATATGCAATGGATTGAGTTCATGAGCTTAATTTAGGACCTGTGGATTTTGAACTAGACGCAAAGAGAGTGGTGGGTAACTTTAATTCCCAAAAGTGTGATGCTAGGGAATTTGGGAACATCATTAATCATTGTAAATCTCTTTGTAGTAATTTTTTATGGAAACTCACGTGTCGAGTTTGTGCGAAAACAAGCAAACGAGGTTGCTTATAGTTTAGCTAAAATTGCCTTGTTATCATCTAGTTTCCAAATATGGGTAAAAATACCAGATTGTATTGAAATCATATTGATAAATGAAATGCAATAGTTTTATTCCTCTAAAAAAAATTGCCACATTAACTAATGAGGTATGTATGATAAGTCATGTGCTTTAGTTCATTATATGATGTTGCAACACATCTTTAGTTCATTATATGATGTTGCAACACATCATTGAATGCTTGTAAAACTGTTTTACACTAATCCTGCATTTAAATTAACTCTTTTGTTATTATTTCTGAATGTTTGTAAGTATATTACACAAATGCTGTTGAAGAAGAAATTAAACAAAAACAAATAATATATTTTTTTTTAAAAAAAAAAAGATAAAGAAGATTATCAAGTTATACATATACTTAAGGAGATCAAACTCCCTGTCATTCCTTTGTTGTCTTTACATATATTGAGGTTTATTGTTAGATTGATACAATGGATAAGAGATCAATGCTCTTAATCATTTGATGAATCCAACGATCTATCTATAATTGTTGAGCACTAAAGACAAAAGTAATTCAAATCAATTCTTGAGATAGTATGCCCTCCTTTAAAAAAAAGACTAAAATATGCATTTGGTCCTTGCAAATATGGGATGGTTGGGTTTTGCTCCCTGCAAAAAAAAAAAAAAATTGAAATCCATCCTTGCAATTTTTTTTGTTTTTTAAAATAGTCTCTCGGCCCACTTTCTTGCTGATTTGGTGCGTTTTTGCTAATGTGACACTTGATGACCGTGTATGGATGTCCCATGTGTATTTTAATTGGAATTAAATAAATATAAATTAATTAATAAATCAAAAATTGTATTTTATTTATTTTTATATATCAATTTCCATATTTTAAAACATGGCTTAATCAAAACTTTGTTTTTTATTTGTTGGTATTAATCAAAACTAAGAGAACGTGAAACTAATTTTCTTCAACCCATTCCAGAACTTTATTTTTTCCCTTTCTTCTACAAAACTTCATTATTTTTCCCTTTCTTCTTCAACCTATTTCAAAGACTTTCTTCATTTTATTAAAAAAGGAAAGGAGATAAAATTTTATGGGCATAAACATTATCAAGCCATTCATCTTCGTCCCTAAATTTCAATTATGACCAGATATGGATCTACAACCCCTTACACACAATTACCATCAACAATAAGCAATCATAATCAATTTTTTATCTCAAGTTCAAAGACACGAAACAATCATCAACATTGCATCGAACATTGCAAATGAATCTCACACCAAAAATTTCGCTTCAATCTTCCTTCTTTTTCAAGATCAATAATCACATTCATTCTTTTTCTTCTTTCTCATTTTCAACCCATGGCTTCCGTCGAAGAGCCCACCGTCGCCGTTGTTGCGCAACCCATTGTGGAGGAATCGGTCGTCGTTGATACCATGGAGAAGAGAATACGCATAGACAAACATACAAAACACATGGAATCTTTGTCTCTCTGTATTCTATTCGCCATCGTATCGACGATGGCCGATTCCTACACAATCGGTTGCGCAACAACGACGATGGTGGGCTCTTCGACGGAAGCCATGGGTTTAAAATGAGAAAGAGGAGAAAGAATGAATCTGGTTATGGATCTTGAAAAAGAAAGAAGATTGAAACGAAATTTTTGGTGTGGGATTCATTTGTAATGTTCGATGCAAAGTTGATGATTGTTTCGTGTTCTTTGAACTTGGGATAAAAAAATTGAAAGGATTGATTATGATTGATTCTTGTTGAAGATAGTTGTGTGTAAGGGGTTGTAGTTCTAGATTTGATCAGAATTAAAATTTAGGGATGAAGATGAATGGGTTTATGCCCAGAAAAATTTATCCTTTTTCCTTTTTTTAAAATAGATGAAGAAAGTATTTGGAATAGGTTGAAGAAGAAGAAGAAGAAAGGGAAAAAGAATGATGTTTTGTAGAAGAAAGGGAAAAAAAATGAAGTTCTGGAATGGGTTGAAGAAGATTAGTGTCACGCTCTTAGTTTTGATTAATCCCAACAAATAAAAAGTAAGTTTTGATTAAGCCATGTTTTAAAATAAGGAAATTGATATAAAAATAAACAAAATACAATTTTTGATTTATTAATTTATTTTATATTTATTTAATTCCAATGAAAATCCATGCGGGACATCCATGCATAGTCATCAAGTGCCGGATAAGCAAAAATGCGTCAAATCAGTAAGTGGACCCAAAGACTATTTTTAAAAAACAATTTTTGCAAGGATGGATTTCAAAAGTTTTTTTTTTTTGCAGGGACCAAAACCCAACCAACTCATATTTGCAGGGACCAAATTCATATTTTACCCTTAAAAAAATTCATATTTAGATCTACCCTTTAAGATGGAAGTTATCTCCTAAAAATATTAAGAATTTTGTTAAAAACTAACATTTACCAATATTATTGTGTTGTACTTTAATCATTCGTCAAAAAACATTTAACAAACATTCAAATTGATATGCATATTGAGAGATCAAACCTTTATTGTCTTCGCATTTAGTGGTAGACGATTAGATATTCATCCAATATTTGAGAGATCAAAACTTCAAACCATTGTATGAATCCAACAATTGATCTCCAACTACAAATGCAAAAAAAAAGTAATACGAGAATTCAGATCCAAGCTTGAGATTATATGTTGTTCGTTAAAAAAATAAAGAATTTTGTAAAAATCAAACATTTAATAACTACTTTGATTTTTTTTAGCTTAATCCTTCATTTTTTTTAACCAAACCATACACTTACGTCCTATGTTATTATAAATTCATAAGAACTTTAATAATCAATAGAAATAGTTTTTTTTTTTTATGAAACATCCAAAATGATATATTAAAAACTCTCTTTTAAGCACAAAATGTGCCAAAAGGGAAAAAAAATATGTAGTCCAAAAACTCAAAAATAAACGAGCAACAACACAACCAAATGAAACTGATAGCCAATAACAAGAGCTAAACATCTGGATAAAAAAAAAACCGAAAGAAAACTGACAATCAATTGAAATAAATCTTTATATAGTTTTTTTTAGTTGTTAAATTTATTAAATTTATTTAAATATAAAATATTAAAAATAAATCTGGGGTAAAAAAGAAAATTTTACATAATCAATGGACTATCTGAGAAATTTGATGTACAAAAAAGAAAGAAAAAATGAATTGTAAAAACACACAAAAACACAATCTACACACAAAATAAAAATAGCACAAATATAATTGATAAAATAAATTGAAATGAAAAATATCATACTAAGCCTGATTCTTACTTCAGTGTCTCAACATTAGCAGCAATCTCTGAAACACCTGAGGAGAAAAAATAACAAAAGTAATATTAAAATTTTACCAAGATAACAAATATGAACTCTTTAATTTTGTAAAATCATCCGAACACTAGATGTTAATTTCTATGGATGAAATAATTAAATATTTATTTATGCAACTTATCTGAACATTGTAATAAATAAAAATTAATACTTTTAAAATAAACAATGGAGACTACAAGACAATCGAACTACATACCGATTAAAGTGGTGGAGTAAGAAAGGAAATGAGAGCAAATGTAAAAGAGAAGAAGAGAAAAATGTATGTAAGTGATTTGAGAAATTGATAGCGATTTGAGATAAAAGAAGCATTGTGATTAATGTTACTACGATATGATAACTTATAGTGAGGGCGCACTATCGCAACATGATTTGGACCATACATACGAATCATCGTATGCAAAAAAAAAAAAAAAATAGATCTCACTCACTATCTGTCACAATGATTTTTTTAGGGTAGGTGATTAGAGATTGAACCTTTTTAATGATGCCAATGCGTTTTTTACGAGGAAAAAAAGGAAAAAGTAACGAAAGTAAGCAACTATACATTTTTTATATTTATATTTATTTTTACAAATAAAGCATACATTTATTATTCTTTTGACTTGACGGTATAAATAAAAATAAAATATTATAGAATACCATACATTTATTATTCTTTTGACTCGACGGTATAAATAAAAAAAATTATAGAATTTAATGAAAAAAAATTTGTTTTATTTTTGTACAAAGATATGAGTTTTTTTTTTGAGGGAAATATATGAGTTGTATTATGTTTTTATACTGAGTTCAACTCATTCTTACAACATCAATTTGTAAGGTGATGAGTGTTGCTTTTTAAAAACTCATTTAAGGTTTTCTTTTGTGTTTGTGTGTTAAGGTCTTAACTTTATTCTATGTGAGATTAGATTTTTTTCTCAAGACACTCCTAACCCAACAATATTGAGTTTGTTATGTGGATATAAATGGTGGGTGGTCCAAAACCAGGCTCTAATAGCATATTACATTTTTTTTTAGAATGATATCTAGTGCTCTATAGGCATTGGTTAAGCTACCAAAACATGTAAGTTTATATGAAAAAGATAGTGTAATTATTAATTCAACAAAAGTAAAAACTTACATTCAAGAAAAAATATTAGAGCGAAAACCCATTTTGGTCACCGACAAATTTTATAGGGGCCAACTTAGACCTCAACAAATAAAAAGGCCCTATTTAGGTCTTTATTAAAATAAAACCGAGACAATTTAATCTTTGAATCAGATTTTATCATTTAACCTATGACGTGTACAATTAGTTTAACTATGTGGCGTTAGCGATGTGAATTAAGTGTCAACGTGGACGCAAAAGAATTTTATAAAGGGACAAACTAGTCTCTCATTTAAAAAGAAAAGCAAAATAAAACAAAAAAAAATTCACGTGTTCACGATAAAAGAATGGATTGTCGTGTTGAACGCTGAAATAGAATGAATGAATCAATTCTTGCTTCCGTTTTGATTTCATGCATTCGTTTCATGTTTCTCGTTTTCTTCGACACTTTCGTTTTCGGCAAGTGTTAGCGACCACGACTGTTTCAAACAGAGAATATGAGTTTCATGTTTCTCGTTTTCTTCGACACTTTCGTTTTCGGCAAGTGTTAGCGACCACGACTGTTTCAAACAGAGAATATGATTGACAAAAAGATAAAATTACCACTTTGGTCTCTTCAAATTTAACAGACTGCATTTTATATTTTTTGTCATGAAGAAATCAAAAATTAATAACTAATTTCACTTTTTATTTTTATATTTTTATATTTTATATTTTTTGTCCCAATTTTTTTTTTTAGTAGGGAAGACAATACATGGCAATCACAAGTCAAAAATATATGCCAATCACTGGTCAAAAATAGGAATAAAAAATTGGTCGGAGAAAAATATTGACAGAAACTAAATTGTCTCGATTTAATTTTGCAAGGGATTTTTGGTGAGTACTAATTTAGTCCCTACATAATTTGTCAAGGACCAAAGTGGATCTTCACTCAACATATTATGAAGACAATTTTTTTTATTGATTTTTAAGAAATCATAAACGACAGTTGAAAAAACAATTAAGTTGAATACTTTTTTCATTAACAGAACCAAAAAAAAATCATTAAATTGTTGAAAAAGCATAGACGTAAACTATGAACTACTCCCTCCGTTTCAAAATGAGTGTCACTTTAGCCAAAAAAAATTGTTTCAAAATAAGTGTCGTTTTCAGTTTCCAATGCAATAATAACTTTTTCTTTTCAATTGTACCCTCCAATTAATACTCTGCACACTACTTCCAAAGTATTACTTTTAAAACTAACCAATAGTTAATAAGGATAATTTGGTAAAATAACCAATTTCTTTCTCTTAATCATTGTATTTCTTAATATGTGTGTAAACACCTAAAACGACACTCATTTTGAAACGGAGGGAGTATGTTTTTTTCTCCATTCTATAAAAAATTATGTTTAAATGTATTTTTTGTCTCGCTATTTTTATTTTTATTTTAAAATGAAATTTTGGTTTCTCAATATTATCACCACAAATTTATTTTTTTTTAACAAAATAAAATTTTAAAAGAACTTGTACGTAAACATAATTAAAACATTAGTTTTAAAAAACTTAAACAAACCCACTTTTATGGTATCTATTGGATAATGACACTCACGAAGAACATAACTTGCTTCACAAGCAATTAAGTGTAGAATGATTAGTTAGCAATATAGTACTTCTCCTCCATTGTAACTACTATACTCTAGCTTGTATGTATAAATACTCCATGTACCTTCATTCACAAGTAATAAGAATATCATTTCCACATTCATTTTCTCTCTCTTAATAGTATCTTAAGTAATTATGCCAATGGAGCGTTCTAGATAATGAGCTGGACACGATGAGTAAAAAAGTGTTGATATGGATGATCGGGACAAAAAAGAATGAAAGATAAGGTCTTGAGTGAAAATATTATGTATAAGAAACTAGCCATATTAGCCAACAAGCATGTCTTTGCTCTACGTATAAAAATGGATATGGATCTTATAAAGTGAGTAAAATGTAAAGTGAGAAAATTAAAAGTTATTATGGTGACCATGTAATGATTTGTTATTATGTACCTATAATATATATATTTTTAATTTGTTAATCAACGGTTGATATTATCCACTCTGCACTAAGTTATTCACTTTAGAGGAACCAGATTCTATAAAAATGGGTTCACAAAGTTGGTATATCTGGTAGGTGTAAAAACATTCAATTACCTAGATCATCCAAAAGGTAAGTTCTACGCATTCTGGAATTATACTGCTAAAGAAGTTAACCTCCAAAACGTAAAACAAGTTCGGATAATTGATAAAAGAAATTAAAACCGGCATATGGGGTGTGTGAGCAAAAAAACCAATGGTGCAAAAAGCAACCCCAGTGTAACACTGAAAAATGTTAGCAAAGCCGACAGCGCAGCAATTATTAAGTTATGGAGAAGAATGCAAAAGAGTGCCCCAGAAGCATTGGTTAAGCAATCTTATATTTATGGATTCCTTAACCAATGTCTCGGGGACACTAGTTAGCAATGCCGGTAAGTTTTCAAATAAGAGAACTTCTTTTCCCACCCCCGACGTTTCTACAAAACCACATCTGTGTCTTGAAGTATACCGTAAAAAAATACGTGTTTATCCCCATAATAAGTATACTTCAAAGAGACTTTGAGGTGGGAAAAGAAGTTCTCTCTGGAACCATGCAAGAATCTCACGAGAGGAGCAATGAATGAAGCTGGCAGAACAGGTATACTAAGATATGATATGACCAACATACATAATAGTAATATCAAAAATATGAGCAAATTATGTGCTAAGCTGCTCTTCAATTTTCATATATATTCATTCCATTGCTCATGCTAACCTTCAACTATTACATTACTCATTATAAGAGATCAGAAACAAACTCTAGATTCTCACAATCAAATTTTCAGCTGCTCCAACCTCTGCACTGTTTCAGATTCTGCTGGAATATTCTCAGTTTTGGCGTCGGTTTTATCTGCACCACTAGTTGGTGCTGGGTCATCTTTGCTGACAAGAACAGTTTCATCTTTTTTAACTGCTGATGCTGCTGGATCATCTTTGCTGATAGGAACAGGTTCGTCTACTGGAATTGGTAGGGCAGTATTTTCTGCCGGTGATGGACCAACTTTGCTGACGGTAACAGGTTCATCTATTATAACTGGTGGAGCGGCATAAACTACAGGTGCTGGATCGACTTTACTGATGGGAACAGGTTCATCTACTCGAAGCGGTGTAGCAGCATTTAGTACTTGTGCCAGATCATTTTTGCTGATGGGAATAGGTTCATCTTTTCGAACCGGTGGAGCAGCAGCATATACTGGAACTGCTTGCCGAATATTGATCGGGGGAGCAACTCGTACTGGAAGTGGCCGCATAACTTGTGGGGACACTGCGGCTGGTGGCGGGGAGAATACAGGTATTGCATTCCTTATGGTAACTGGAGGTGCAACTCCCTGGCAAGATGATCGCATATGTCGAATGGGAACATAAGGTGCTGCTCCTGCAGCAGGGAATTTAGGGCGACAGGTCCATCGGCTTTCTGGTGTAGAAGAGAACGGTGACATAATGGAACTGTGATCACTGCTGGCTGACGCCGTTGCGGGATGCCTGCTTCGAGGTGATGTCTTTTGGCAAATTAGAGGAAGAATCTTTGATGTTGCTGGTCGAGGTTGAGGGCTGGTTGGCCTTGGATTTTGAAACTGAAACTTCATTGGAAATGAAATCATAGCATTTGGATTTGACATAGCCATCTTTTCCTTCAGACGGTAATTCAGTAAGGCTCGTGCTATGGTGATCTGTTCCAGTTCGTCATTGTTCTCCGGTTCAGTTGAAGAGCTTGCAGTTTCTTTCGCCACTGTCAATGAACAAAATTACTGTCAATTTTACATTTAATCATATTTGCATATATAAACTATAGTTGTTAACACCGGTTGCTAATAGAATGGCTACACTACCAAAAGATTAAGGATATAAGATAAATTAAGTTCACGTGAATTCTTCGAAATACAAATTTACTTAAATTAAAGACATTTATCATTTATAATTGAAGTCTTAGTATAACGCACAAACACCATCAATCTAAGGCATTGTTATCAAGTAAACAATCAATCAGCAAAACTGATGCAGAGAAGTTGACATGGCTGGAATTAGAAAAGTGGCTGGAACTTGTTGTAACGGAGCACATAGCGAAAACAGTTTCTGAATGAAGTAACATATAACAAATGACTAACAAGTTTAGCCATGAAAAATGTGTTTGGCATGAAAATGATTGAATTGCAGGGTTGTAGTTGGAAAACAACTATAAAAACACGGTATGCTAACAGAGGGTGAGGCTTCAGGTGATTTTTTAATGGATGAAGAGAATCCAATCCCTAGATCCATTGTCCCTGCTCAGCTGTGATATTCCAAATCAAAAAATGATGCAACAAAGAACTCAAAACCAATATTGTCAAGTAGAAGTTACAGTGTGGCAGAATTTAAACAAATCACTATGGTTGGTTCTGCAATATGCCATTTAGTGCAAAGTGTTGTCAAATCGCAGCACTATAGACTGTAGTGTAGTGCAATTTGAACAAACCACCATTTGTAGCAATCCATGATTGATAACACTTCTTAAAACAGTCAAAAGCTGCCCCATTCTGCATTGCTACTATAGTGCTGTGATTCACTGATATTAAACCACTATGCACAAAACTCACAGATAAAAAGGAGAGCAAAAATGGAATTTATATGAATGACTGGAATAAGGGAAACCGTACTAGGCTGGGTATTGCTAGGGTTTCAAAAACAAGTATGCAGGTTCTGTGACCGCAATTATTGCCACAGCATCATAGATTATGAAATTCCAAGAACAAAACGCACCCACGATTGAGACTGCATCAACCATATTTGACCCACATTCTCCGCAAATCAACGATCACAACCACAAATTAAACTGTGGTTATGGGCAATATTTCATTTTATGATCGGTTTTGATGCTATATTCATAGGACAATTGATGCAAAAGTTTCATATTTCTTTCAACGAAGAAAATCTTCACAGAAAAGCTGGCTAACCACTTACATTGCTTTAGAGACGACCAAGCTGCCATAGCTGCATTTTTCTCTGCTTGTTTCTTATTCTTGGCATGTTCACCAGTGAATGTAATTCCAGCTAATTCCACCGTACCGGTGAAAACAGGTAGATGTCCTAAGCCTGACCGGAAAGTTGTGTACTGCGGCAACGGAGCCCCTACCCTTTGTGCAATTTCTTGTAAGAGATTCTTGTACACTCCCGTCTCATCCTGAAATTTTGTAAGTGATAAGTATTCAAACAGAAAGATTACCAATGACACAATGAAGACATACCATGCAATATGAATTGATAAACATTTAAACACTGACAAGAGATACTTTGAAGAAAATGCTCATAGAATATGCATAAAGCATAGTTCTAAATTTCGGTCCACAATATTAAGGTTTTAGCAGTCTCCACAATGGCATTGCAACTGCAATTGCAACCACATTTTGCCGCAATGTCAACATTCGCAATGTAACCACAACTGCAATTTAGAACCATGACTGATGGAAAAAGATAGGTAACTGTAAAACACAGGAGAAAATTGGAACCTGAACTACATTTTAGGATCCTACAAATTCCACTTTAGAAGACAAGGAAAAGGCCAGAATCTATTTTATATTTCAACTTTTTTTTTTTTGTACATTACATAACATTCTTGACTATATGAGTAAATATATGACAGACACAACAAAAAGGTGGTTAGCCAGCATAAAGAGAAAAAGCTTCTTTGCAAATTATATACAACAAATCAGTGGAAAGCCCAATCCCCTTTTAAGAAACAAATCTTAGTGCATATATGTTTGATTCACTTCGAGTTTGTCACAATATCGCATACTCTTTGGATCTTCAACAAAATCACAGTTCTACCGATCATGTCAAACTCAAGGGAATTCAAAAAATGCCCTTACAGTTACATCCTCACTAATCTCACAACTCAAAAACTATGAACTACTTACAAATTGTCAATTTTACCCCCATATCAAAATAAAAACACTAATCAATGACAATCATCATCAAGTGCATCATCACCTTCATTGAACCAATAAAACAAAAAATAAATCAAAATCATCAAAGAATAAAACATTACACAATAACAATTTCCACTCATATAAGTATTGCATAAATAAATCCTAAATGAAATGAAACAAAGGACAAGTACATTTGTCTTGTAAGTACAACTCAGATGATAAAAGCTTACAAGTAAGTTCAAACCCGCAATTATCTACTTATCAGTACTTAGTGTGTGTGAATTTCGCCGATAGACTCTAGAAAATAAAAAAGGACAAGGGCAATTATGTAATTCAACAGCAGAAACAAAAAAACAAAGTGAAACAGAAGCACCGACAGAAGAAAAACAAAAAGCAAAACTGAAGAAACAAAAACTCACAAGGATTTTTGCAGCAAGAGAATGAGAAGGACCACGATGAGACAAAGAACTAAGTGCCACCTCAGCAGCTGAATGTTCCGCTTGACGAAGTGTTGAACAGTACTGAGGACTTTCAAAGATCTCGCCGTTAAAGTTAACGGTAGCTTTGAACCGCGGCGCGTGATCAGGACCTTCTCTTATGCACGTGTATGAAGGTAGGTTGAAACAGCTTCTTTGTGCCAGCTCTTGTAGCTGGTTCTTGTACATTTTCTCTCTCCTCCTCACTTTCTCTCTCTAGAAAGTGAGTTAAACGGTGAATGATCCAGTGCTGTACCTGGTACAGATCCGATCCGTTTTGGGATTCGGGTCGGGTTGAAATGGTTTAAAGGTGGAAGCTTTGGTTGCTGTGTAGGTGAATTAGCTTCAGAGGAATCATGGGTTGTTTTCTGTTAAGGGTTTAGAGAAGAGAGAAAGTAGAAAGAGAAAGTGAAGCAGAAAGGAAGAAGATGAAGAGGAAGAAAATGAGAATTAGAAATGTTTTGATTTTGATTTTGATTTAATAATAAGAATATTATAGTATTATACTATATGAGATTTAATGTTGTATTATTATAATGTTATAGTAGTATATTGAAAAATGAGAAAGTTATTTATTGCTTTGTTTGATGGGGAGTCAACTGAAGTGTTTGGTTGCATGGATGTGATCTTTCTTTAGATTTTCTTTTGTTTTTGTTGGAATCTATTTTCCTCTGTGTAACATACACCCTCTGGTCACTAATATAAGCAAAAATCTAATTTTTAGATTCATTCGATTAATGATGTATGTAGTCTTTATTATAGGCTATATACATCATTTATTGAATGAACCTAGAAAGTGGATTTTTGCTTATATTAGTGACCGGAGGGTGTACACTAAGTTTTTTTTTTTTGAAACAAAGTTTTTATAAATAAATAAATAAATAAATAAATACTCGTATTATTAAGAGTAAGGGTGGGCATCGTTCGGTTTGAGATGAAAACTGAACCGAATCAATCTGAACTGTTTGCTAAATTTAAAATTACTGAATTGAATCGAACTGTTTGCATTTCGAACTGAATTGAACTATTTCAAACCGAACTGAACTGTTTCGAACTGAACCGAACTGTTATTATTGGTACAATTGAAAAAATAAAAAAATAAACGAAATCGAATTTTAGTTACCGAATTGAACCGAATTGTTTCGAATGGACCTGAACAGTTTTGAACTGAACTGTTTCACTTCAGTTTTAGAACTGTTAGTAATAGTTCAATTTTTTTTTCTTTTCAATTCAGCAATTCAGTTCGGCTTTTTAATTTTTCTTCCCACCCCTAATTAAGAGTAAAAAAAGCAAATGAGAAGAGTCCTCGAGTAAAAAGTATGAGATATGTTAAAGAGTATCATTACCGTATAGGTCTTACTAGCTAGTGTTCTCAGAGCAATGGTTAAGAAATTTATAAATAGGAAATTTGTCTTGAAAATACAAATTTTGACTTTTGATTATGTAATAATTACACAACTTTTTATAAAAAAAAGCTACTTATTTTGGTTGCTTAATAAATGCCCCAGGGACACTGTTTAGCATTCTCCTTACCGTATTGGTTAAGAGAAAAAAAAATGAAAATAATGGGTTGAAAAGGGTTGAATTTAACTTTCTACAAGTTTAAAAGATGTTACTATTTGCAATGCAAAACTACTTACTTTTCATTTTTTTAGGGTATTTGTTAGCAAGACCCGCAAAGTATTAAGGTTAGGTAGTCTTAAATGTACTCTCTCTAGCACGATCCTTTTTGTTAACCCTTTGGTTTTGAGAGGAATAGTTTTTTTGTTTTTTATTTTGTGCATTTGTTAAAAAATGATTAGTAATACTAATTTTAATGGTAAAATGAATTTTATTTATTAAAATACTCTTATAAATTATATTTTTTTTACGGTAAAATAAACTTCATTCATTCAACTGGTAAAATAGCAAAATTACAATCAAAATGATCATGAATTGGGACAATCCTCATCCATAGTTTGAGAGCAGTACAAGTTATCAAGATAGCTAAACCCCCCTTAAGGATACATATAGTACTTTCAAAAAACATTACGGCAGTAACAAACCAGAATACAAATCGTAACAACCAGGCTAAGATCTTCCACATATGGCCAAATGTCACTAATAATTTGAGATCCACGGTCTTTAATTTCATCCAACTTTGGAAAAAGATTATTACAGGCGTTCGCACATATCGATTATAAATGGTCTCTGAAATGACAAATTCTACCACATGTTGAGAAGGCACTTGTGTGATTGTGAGGATAATGAGTTCGGTGCTAACCACCATAAGTCTCTTACTTGTAATACAGTACCTATGAAACAAGACCCTCAGAAGCATTTTAGCAAACATATAAAGTACAAACTTAAACTCAAATAAGGAACAAAAAAACCAGGCAAAACAGCATAACAATAAAAGGAGAAAAACAGCCACAAATTTATTAGATACCAAACCCAGTGATGATGGAATAGCCCAATAATAGGAATACCATGGTGGCTTTCGAGAGGGACGCTCAGTTGACGTTTCAACGATTGTGATAACATCCATAACAGCGAGATATAGAGGCGATGGACGCGGTAGTGGGCGATCTGACGGTGGTGTAGAGGAACTTCCATAGCACAAAGAGGGGAAACACCAATCGGCGGTCTCGGAGCCGTTAAGGGAGAATCGACTAACGCTGAAATCGATTTGGTGGTGATGGCGATGGTGGTGGCGAGCTATTTTGGGATGAACGAGATTTGGGACGAAAGGTGATTTCATGGAGGTGAGTTGGGAATTACAGCGATTTGGGGTTGAAATCAGATTAAGGATGAAGCTACGAAGACGACATGGTGAAGGTGATTGGGAGGCAGGATAAACCGATTGGATAACACGATTGAAACGGATGAAGAGGACGCTATACACCATAACTCCCTAAAACCCTAGCAAAGGGTGGGAGCGGCGCAAGGAAAGTACTCTTATAAATTATAGTTAGTGGTGTAGTTTGGTGATTAAAATACAATAAATAATAATTGTATGTTAATGGAAAAAAATAATAAATGTTGTATTAGTAATTTAAAATGGACAAATAATTTTCTTAAAAGAGAAAGAAAAATAATTTGAGACAAGAAATCACCACCATAAACAAAATTGAGACAAGAAAAAATGGTAAAAAAGATATTTAATTTGAGACAGAGGGTGAATTTATATTATAAACACATTTCTAATACATCTTTTATTAGAATTTAATGTATAAAATTGTTCAACAAAAAACATATTTGAGGACTGATTTAGGTGGTTGGGATGATACTCCCTCCGTCCCGCAATACTTGACCTACTTGGTCATTTCACACAGATTAAGAAAAGTGTAAAGATGAAAGAAAGAGAATGATATTTTTACTGAATTGCCCTTATAAGTAATGATTATTTTTAAATAATAATTACTTTCTTTGTTCCACTACAAATTTTTACATGGAGACCACAAAAAGTATTTATAAGGGGTAAACTTGTCAAATTAAGCTTAAAAATTTGAGAAGGTCAAGTATTGTGGGACAAATTTTTTTTCTTCAAATAGGTTAAGTATTGCGGGACGGAGGGAGTAGTAGGTTTTACCTTTAGATTCAGCAAATCTTCTCAGTTTTATGTTCAAATTAGGATAGAAAAAGGAGTGGTTAGGAGTACTTCATTTGTCTCATAATAATTGTCATTTTTGCATCTTTCTCTGCCCCAAAATAATACTACAGGAGAATGTTAAAATGTACCCATTACACTAGTTAATCAATTAACACAAACAACTTATTATAAAAAATTATGTAATTATTATTTAATTAAAAATTAAAATTTATATTTTAAAAATAATTTATTTATAGTTTTCTCAAAAAAAAAATTATAGTTTCCTTAACGATGAGACATCGGTTGACAAGACGCAATAATGCATTTTTTTTGTGGTGTCCGTGGTTTGAACCCCAGACCTTACATATATCATGCATTGTCCTTATCAACTGAGTTAAGCTCACGACAACAATAATAATGCATGGTTTGATGTTGAGAGACAATTAATGAACCGCGTAATTGAAATTAATAGCGTGTTTAGGCCTTTTTGTTTGAGTGGTACGCACTAGCTAGCTAGCACCAAGGTCCTGGTTTTTATTTTCTTGATTTCACTTTAATCATATTAATTGAACTTTGGCTTAAATGTAGTACTTTTTTGTTCACTTTTGATTGACTTAACTTTAAGGTGTACAAGTCGATCCTTTAATTTTTAAAAGGTACTAATGTTAACCAGTGTCTTGGGGGCAGTGGTTAAGGGAGTAAATATATTAATACTCCCTCCGTCCCTTAATGTAACCACCCATTTGATTTTATTTTTGTCCCTAAATGTAACCCCCTTTTCAAATTACTAGATGCATTTATTACTTTTTTCCTAAACATACCCCTAATTAATACTACTAATTTGTCTTGAAATATGAATAGTCAAATTTATTACACATACAAACAAAGGACAATTTGGTAATATTAATATACAAAACAGACACATTAATTACACTGACAACCTTTCTTAAGAAATGTGAAAAAAGCAAAGGGGGGTTACATTAAGGGACGGAGGGAGTATGACATTAGAAGTTGTGCAGTCAACTTATTAATTTCTGATTTATTTAGTTTAACAAAATTAATTTAAGTTAATCATTTAGTCAATTGCTACTGACTACAGTATTTTAAATTTTGCTTGTGTGGCAGATACGTGACAAACAACACAAATAAAAATGCAAAATTTTAGTAGCATATCATATAATTGAGACTGAAGAGAGTATGTTGTTTTAAAAAGTACTATTTTTAATTTAAAACTTTCTTTTTCTGGTTTCCTTAACCAGTGTCCCAGGGGCACCGGTTAACATAACCCATTTTTAAATGTTCTATATTAGTTTGGTTTATTTAGTTTAACAAAATTAATTTAAGCTAATCATTTAGTCAATTGCTACTAACTACAGTATTTTAAATTTTGCTTGTGTGGCAGATACGTGACTAAAAATGCAAAATTTTAGTAGCATATAATTGAGACTGAAGAGAGTATGTTGTATGGAAGATTAGTCTCTTTTGCTATATTCAATCTCGTTTGGTGTAGATAATTTCTTTTATATTAAAATTTTCATGACATTATGAAGCAAATTTTCTTGCAAACACATAATTTGTTAGTTGATAAACTTCAATAAAATTTTAGCATAAAAAATGTGTTCTCATGCTAAAATTCAACCATTAAACACGAGCAAAGCAATATATTGACAAATTCGTGAAACTCACCTAAAAATTGGGGTATTCAATCACTTTGGACCACTTCTTTTATATTGTATTTTATTTCTTTAACTTTTTCCGAATGCACTTTAATTAAAGTTTGTAATGTTGTATTAAACATAGAATATGAACACAATTATACACTAACCACAATTCGACGACCATATTTGTAGAACAGTGCCCCCTCTTTCCATATTGTTGTGTTTGTAAAGTATCTTACGGGTCTCTCTACGTGATTGTAAAAAGAAGTTAGGCACAAAAAAAAAAGAGGAATGAATCATCCTAATATGTATAAGAATATATTTTAATCATATAATTTTTCATTTTCATTTAATTTTTTTTACCATTATTTAAAGTAGTTACATAAACCTTTCAAAAATATATTTACATGAAACATAAATAAACTATTAATAAAATATATTTTTGATGGATTAAGAGAATTTTTTTATTGGAAAAGAATATATTATTTATTCTTTTATAAATATGACACAGCATTGACTATTTTTGCATTAAAAAAGAAAAAGACACAGCATTGATTTTTACTTTTCTAAAATTGAAGCCTATTTCTCAACAACAAAAAAAAAAGAGATGCTATATTACCTTGATATGTAAAAATTATTGTTGATTTTTTAGGCATAAATTAGACCATATATATGAAAGACAAAACTTTCTCACAACAGGTTTCAATTTTTTTTTTTTTTTTTTGAATAAAGGTTTCAATATTGTTGTTTTCATTGAATATCAACTATGGTTCTTTATTTTTGTCCAAAAACAGCTTTAGTTCTTTTTGAAAAATCAACCAGAGACCTTTGATTAAACTCATGAAAAGGGAAAATGTCATTTCATTCATCCAACTAGTATTCTTTAAGTAAATTGTTATCAATTGTTGATTTTTTAATGATTATCTAAAAGTAAGTTGGAACATTGAGAATAATAATTATGAAAAGATTTACGCAAATAGATAATGGCTCCAAACATGGTGGTCATGATGGTAAAAGTAAAACAGATGCACTTGCTTTTTCATAATGTCGTTAATAATGCAAGAGCCACTCAAGTTGAAGGACCAATAACATGATGTCACGTGACTTGAATATGTGAGATTACTCCTACTTTTCGATTCCATATTCACTAACACTGTGTTTGGTATAGATGAATTAGGGAAGAGAGAAATTGGGGCTAGAGAGATACAAGAGAATATTGGCTTTTCTTCAGTTTGGCAGAGCGCAGAAATTGAAGAGAGAGAGTCCAGAAGCATGGGGCCCACACATTTTTTCCCCTCCCCAAAACAGCAGAGAAATAGGAGAGAAACTACACTTTCCAATTGTGTCCTTGCTTGCTGCAACATACTAATAATAAATAAAAAGAAGAAAGAATTGAAGCACAAGAGATGGTGGGGTGTCTTTGGCATTAGCGAGAAATCAACGGCAGATACATGTTGATGAAATGATTTATTTAATTATTTAATTCAAAATACCAATTGTTTCGTTTTTTTTTATCATTTTAACATAAAAAATTAGCTATCTTTATTAAATAAAAAATTAACTATCTAAAGTTCGTTGTATTTAACCAGTTAATTAAACTAATTTAGGTCAATTAAATTTATTAAATTATAATTTATATTATAGGTTCTTTAATTTTTTAATTCAAGGGAATATTAGACCTTTCAAAAATAAACATATTTCTCTCTCTCCTATCTCTCTCTTCTTTCTCTTATAACAAACAATACATCAAATCTACTCTATTTCTCACATATTTCTCTCTTCTCATATTCTCTCTCACCTTTTTCTTTCTTCACAACTTCTCTTCTATACCAAACACACCCTAAAAAAATCTCAACATAGACCTTAAAAAATAGGAAAATGTTAACTTGTGTCCTTAGGGCACATGTTAAGAATTCCACTAATAGAAATTATGTATTGGAAATTGTGTTAATTTAATGCTCAAAATGTTTAATATTAATTTTTTTCAATGAATTCTTACCATTAATGGAATGAAATTAATGTTTAACATGTGCCCTTAGGGCACAAGTTAACTTGACCCTAGAAAATAAGATAGTAGTACTAGTTAACTGTGAAGCTCGGATACGAGATACGATACTGCACCGATACGGGAAAATTTTAAAAATCAAGATACGATACGTCTGGGATACGTTAATAAAAAAATTATATAATTAAATGTACAATATAATTATAAACTTTTTTTTAATATGCAAATATATTAACAAACAAAAGAAATCAGTCATAGGCTCGTAGCACATCAACATAAATATAAATAATTTTGACGATTAAGAGAGTGATGATTAGTCAATTACATACACAATATATCCCAAAAAGAGCACCATAAGTGCTATACTATACCCAAAAGGAACATTGTTAGTGCTATACTATATCGATCCAAAAAAGAAGCACTATACTTAAGAGTTAAGTTATTTTAGTTAACATTAATTGGGAATTATTGGGGCAGGTATAGGTGCAGGATAATTATCGGATACTTTCCTGATACGTATCGGGAAGTATCGGATAATTATTTTTTAAAAAAATAAAATTTAATCTTCGGATACTATTCTGATACGTATCGGGAAGTATCGGGCAGGTATCGGTGCAGGATACGCAGGGGATACAATACGTCATTCATTTTAAAGTATCGGGGCTTCACGGTTAACATCAACTAACAAATATAATTTTGAAAATGAGAATATTAATGAGTGCCCTTAAAATACTGGTTGAAATGTATGTTTATATTAAGACAAAATTTTCTTTACTGAAATTCTTAAACGATGTTCTTATAACACTCGTTAATTTGACCCTAAACATTTGTGTTTTTTCTTCAGTATGAATGCATACTATGGTGGCTTCCGCACTATATACAGCATCCTCTTTTAGGATAGTTATGTTGCCAATTCTAAAAAAGTAAAAGTTATGTTGCCTTATTCAACATCGAGCAAGGCCATAAGACCATCAACATTGGAGGTATTAAAGTGGGTACGATAAGGATAATCTATTTTATAATTTTTTTAATGATAATATACTTAATAATCAATCAATCTCATTAACTCAATTTATATATTGGAAGTTTGGGACTCACTAGATAGTGAAGAGAAAGCGTGTATCTATAACAATTTTTATCTATTAACATCAAATTTATTCATTTTATAATGAGGGTGTTTATTTAGGTGAAGGACCATCATTCTAAATGCTTTAAGGAGTTTTCTAGTACTTAGTAGTATATCCTAATTGTTTTAATGTTTAAAGTATTTTATATCCATTTTAACTAAGATTATTTTAGCAAAATGTATTTATATCAAACTACTTTTATTTTATATCATTGATGAAAATAGATATTATTTCTTAATATGTTAATAATACGTAGGTAAAAAAAACACATAAACAGTGTATACAAATATTTTTAATTATATCTGAGGTATATTTTTTAAAAATAGGTTAATCATATGACAGATTTCTAAAATACTAGTATTTTTAGATAATAAATTAAAAAATCGCCCAAAATTTACAATGAAAGTATGAATTTGTCTAACATGCAGAAGTAAAATGGTACCATTTGATTAACAAGTCACATCATATCTCATTTAATCTAATAATAAAATTTATTGATTTAATGATGTAAGGTAACGTATACATAATGCAAGACTTATTTCATTTGTGTGCGATAGAATTGGTTTGAAAGTGATATTAAAATTTAAGTTTTGCAAAACTAGTACACATGAGACATTAGTTAAAGAATTAAAAAAAGAAAATTTTACATTGACAATAACGTATTTTACACTTCTAAAGTTTGATTACACAAGATAATTAGTGTTTCAAGACACTAATATTTTCCTAAAGTTTTTTTAATATGTTCATTCAATATCACTAAGTGGGGAACATAACTTTTTATAATCTCCGAAATTGCTGAATAGAGCATTTGACAAAATTGCAGCCACCGAATCCACCACAATGAAGAAGACCAACGTAAGTAAATGATGAAAGAGGCTTGATGAAGAAAAAAGTTTATTCTTATTTATTATCTCTTCCCCACCTAACTAATGAACACAGTCACCACCTTATCATCATCGTCATCCATGCATTTAATGGGCCATTACATTTTGGTACACATGACATTCCATGGAAGCACCGTACACACTCATATACGAGAATGTATTTTCTAAGGAAAATGCTACAAGAAAAATAGCTTCAAGAATTTTTCAAGAAATAGTTGGCAAATTTTAATTGAATGATTTATTTGTTCACTTCCTATTTTTCAGCCACACCTCCTTGAATTGTGGCAAATAGTGCATTGTGATTGGCTATTCTTTATTCTTGAAGAATTCTTGATGTTATTTTTCTAGAGATATAGCATTGCTCATTTTCTAATATCAAAATTAGATTTAATTGTTATCCACTGTTATTTTTTTTGTGAGCTTTGTTATTGACGGGTTGGTGTAAAGATCTATACACTATCACATTTTAGTACATATGTCATTCTATGGAACACTGTCTATACTATTAGTACTACTTTTATTTAGAATTTTTACTTTTATTGTCTTCCTTTATATAGAATTCTCTTTAACTTTTATTTTATTGCTTATTTTTTTACTAAATATCCCTAACTATTTTTCACATTTCTTGAATTTTAGTGGTAGGCTTCATTCCTGTATTCAACTTTTGGAGATGATGATCAAGCAATTGCAACTTAGTATTGTTAAAGTAAACGGCTCTTTAATTTGGATATCTTTTGGATTTTGGATTCTTTATCTCATATAGATAGCGAACTTAACAGAAATTATCACTAAAATTGTGAACCTGATAAAAGACACTAAGAAAGAATGAGATATCTCTCTCACTTTGTAAAGTCATATGAGCAATGTTGTGAAAACCACACTGGAGTTCAAATCAACGAGATTCTAAAGAACACATGTTGACATTTCTCTTGATTAAAAACTATATGAAAAGTACATTTTTATATTAAAAAAAAGCATGTCTATATAGTGCAAAAAAATCCTAGTACGACTTAACACGATAAACGGTGGGTAGTGTTATTATACTATTAAAATAAATAAAAAGTAAAACAAGATCAAAAATAAAATGCAATCTAACGGCTTTGTATTCATTCGTTGCTATTCGTCGGCAATTATCTTGCACCATTAAGCTTTTCCCTTAAAAACATACTCGATTAAATAATCCACAAGTAAGTTAGTTCAATCCAATTTGATTCGATTCTAAAGAATTAACAACTAACTATGGTTAAATCAATAGATAAACTAATTCATTTCTTGTTCAACGGTCGATTTAGTGCTATTGTGAGATTTAGTGCTATTGTGATCTCGCCAAGTTTAAGCCGAGTCCCCACAATTTGAGAACAATGAGAGTGAGGGATGGCAATGGGTACCCAATGGGTAGGATACTATAGTACCCTTTCCCATGTCCGCGTTTGTAAAAAATGCCCGTACCCGAGTCCGTTACCTTCATGGGTAACAACTTTAGTGCCATTCCCCATACCCTATGAGCACCTAAGTACCCATACCCTATGAGCACCTAAGTACCCATACCCGTACCCATTACCAGGGCCGGCCCATAGCCCGTCGAGGCTGGGCTACGGCACCGGGCCTCCAATTTTTTGGGGCCCAAAATATTTTTTTTTTTATATGTAAGACACAAAAATAATGGCTATATATTTATTAAAAGCGAATTATTTCAATCTGCACAGATTGCTTCAGTGGCGAGGCCTTATTTTGTTTGGTGTGAGGTCATGTGTTCAAGACCCACCAAAGTGTGTGATTTTTTTTTTTTTTAAAATGACTTATTTATTTTTTTTGGGGCCCAGATTTTTTCTTTTTTTTGCATCGCTTCTAAAATTAAAACTGGGCCCATGAATTTGTTAAGACGGCCCTGCCCATTACCCACACTTTAATTATAAAAAGACAATAAAAAACACCACAATTGAAATAAAACTATGATCCAAATATTTTTAAACCAACTCGTAAACTAGTAGAAATCATAGTATTTAACCAAATAAAAAAACATCCAAAATATTCCTCGAAAATTAAAATAAAAACATTCAAAATACATATAAAAAAGTGCATGCTAAAATAAACATCAAATTGATTTAAATCATAAATTTGTAGCTCGTGAGCTTATGAAGGTAAGGATGAAACAATTACCGCATTAGTTTTTAGGTTTAGGTTTATGCTTAAATAACTAAATAAATTAAATAATTGTACACCAAAAATAAATAAAATATTTATTATATTATATAAATATGCATATGCGGGATTGCGGGGCTGGGTAGTATAGTGCCCTTACCCGCATTCATACCCATCTAAATTTGCGGGTAATTACCCGGACCCAAGCCCATACCCATAAAAGCGGGGTTTTACCCTGCCCATTACAGATATTTTTTGCGGGTGCCCATCGGGCCTGGGTCCAATTGCCATCCGTAAATGAGACCCAATCTATTGTTGATAACTCATAAGTCATCACATTTTGTACTGTTTGACCATCTTTTTCAACTCCTAATAATTGTTTCTCTTTTTTTCAAATATATTCAGAATTTGTTTTGAAGTGATTTGATTTCATTCCACATTCACATGGTTTATTTCCCTTTTCATGTATTCATTTTTTAGTAAATTATACTCTCTTTTCTTAAGAGATATTTTTATATTACATGACTCTCCCATCCGTGTTAAAATATACATCATAATCTCCTCTTTTGCAATGCATATTAGATAAAACTACATTGAACTAGTTTCAACACTTACCTCAATCCATTGGCTAGATTATAGACCAGCTGACTAATACGTTATTTTTATCAGTCCTGTGTTTAATGGAATTTTGCTTTAGCAGTTTTCGTGTGAGTACAATGTCTAAAGACAAAATCAAATAAAATTTCAAGATACAATATATTTGAAGCTTTTAGTTGGTCTTTTGTTTTGAGTTTGCATTCATTGTACATGGAAACTATAGGGTCTTGCAAGAATTATTGGTTAGAATTTCTATCACAATTTCGTCAAAACAAGTGCACGGTTGAACTTGAATTGGACTTCATGGAAAAAGCGGGAAAGTAGGCCTGTGTCTGTAGTCTGTTTTGTACAATTTATGATGTAGGTACATCTACTTTTTTTTTACTGAGTCTTGGTAAGTTTAATGGAGGAAATATAAACTCAGATAGATGAACCAAAAGAACAAAAAAAAAGGAAGAACCCATCATGTGAGGATGAGTCTTTTTACATTCTATTGGTTATACTAACATAGCCCTAGATTGTACATGCAGGTGTTTGTGGAAACGAATTGTCTCCATTAAGAATCTCTCAAGTTTTATCTGTTGAATTAATCTTTACCATTCAAACACCAGCCAATTCACTGATGCACAACAGCACAATTAATTTTTTTCACTTTTAGATATATAAGGCTCACCATATCACACTTGATCCAATAGTGAGATTTATTGGTCCAATAGTGGAACATCTATCTCACGAGAAAGTCTTGCATGGTCACAAGTTTTTGGGCACATCACTTAGGCACACACATAAAAATAGATTTTATTTCATTATTTAAAAAATAAATATTATTTAATTATTTTTTCATTCTACCTTTTCTCAATTGTGTATGTGTGTCTAAATTTAATGCCCAAACCCTTGTGTCCAAGTAAGTATTTTCCCTATCTCACATGTGCGCCATAGAAGTATCCTTAAGAGACCAATAGTGGAACATCTATCTCACATGTGCACCATAGAAGCATGTTTAAGGCTATGTTTAGGTTGATGATGATGGGGTGGAATGAAATGAGGTGGTATATAGTCATGCTCCATTGTTTAGATTTGTTTAAAATGAATGGAATGGTATGAAATACAATGGAATCCATTCCATCTCATACCATCATTTCCTTCTATTTTTCATTCCCCTAATTTGAGATGTATGTAATGGAATGAAATATTTTAATTGAATAATTACTCTTTTCTCCCTATTTTTGTTTCATCAGTGAAACAATTCTCCACACCCCATATTCTTGCTGCTTTCGGTGTTAATATGCGCTTCTGTTCCTGATTCCGAAAACTCGGTGCATCACGTCATCTCTTTAACAACCCATCATAAGTTAATTTACATTTTTCATGTGTTATTGTTTCATATGTATTTATTAAAAACTCATTTTCATGTGTTAATTTTTTTATCAGCGAAACCCATTTACGTCTTTATAAAAAAAGAACAACCAATCCCCGTAAGTTTAACTCAGTTGGTAGGGATATTGCATATTATATGCAGGGGCCGGGGTTCGAACCTCGGACACCGCACTTCTCCACAATTAAATTGTGTGAGATCTAGCCACTGAGCTACTTGACGGAAAAAAAAAAAAAAAAAAGAACAACCATGAATTTTCGATGTTAGTTTACATTTCAGATAAAAATAATAGAAAAACTTCATACATGCTAAACTAATTAAATTCAAAAATGAGAAAGTGTAAAAATCAAAGAGAAAAAGACAACTTTAAGATCTAACTATTAATTCTACCTAATAGTTCATTCAAAAAAGAAATCTACCTAATTATAAGGGTAAAATGGAATAAAAATGTCATAATCCCTTTTATTCCATCCACTTTCCAAACAAAAAAAATAAAAAGTTTGTTCCGTTCCGTCGTAAAATATCTAACCAGTAGATAGAATGTAGTTTTTGTTTCATTCCACTCCATTCCATTATGTTTCATTCAGTTTCATTCCATCAATCCAAACAGAACCTAAACATTGTAATCTTATGTTTGTATATCATTGATTCTACCACCATTAAAAATGACGATGTTGTCGGAAACAGGGGATAATAATTTTCACAATGGATAGTTTCTTTTAAAAAAAAGAAAGAAAAAAAAAGCTAATAGAAATTTTAAAAGAAATAAATGCTAGAGGAATTTTATTTAATAAAAAAATTATAGTACATGTTTACAGAATTTGCAAATAAATCACCATGAAAAGGGGCTAGCTCCTAGCAAAAATATTTCATTTTCCACATCTTTTATCCATTGACAAACACGGTTGCATGTCTTTATTGCCAAGGCCTGCATATATTCAACAGTGTACACAAACATTTGAGAATTTATCAAACAAGAGTTGCAAAGAAATACATGTACATTAATCTGTAAAATTTGACCATTTGCTTATTTAATATAGCTTTCCCTGCTCTTTTAACTCTTCACTTTGAATTAGACAAAACAGCTTTGCTTTTTAATAAAAAGACCAAATGCAATCCGTGGTCCTTTGAGTTAGAGGTTTTGTAACATATTAGTCTTTTGAATTATTATTTTTGTAACAAATTGATCATTTAAGTCATAAAATATATACACCCTATGGTATATATATAAAATATATACACCCTATGGTGTGTGTGTGTGTGTGTATGTATATATATAGACCAGAAGCATCAGTTATTCAACGAATCTGAAAAGAATATTTTCGCTTATAATAGTGACTGGAGGAGGGTGTACACCATTACCCTTTTTTTAATTTTCCTTCAAACTCAGTTAAAAAACACAGACATGTTGTAATGGTGATGTGGCAAGTACCAGTGGGATTACAATCAATATTTTATTGTGTAAAATAATTTATTTTATTAAAAATATAAAAATCCAAATTAAATAATTAGGGTTCTTAAGACTCTTCAATCAAACCCAGAAATTACCAACCCTCTTTCAAATCTCAATACGACCTCTTCTCAATTTTGAACCTCTCCATCATCATCATCAAGTGTTTTCTCTCTGGAATTTTCTCTTCTCCATCTCTCACATCAAGTGAGATCAAAACCCTTATTCTTCATCTCTATTTCAATCTCAGCACCGTTTTTTTATTAAAACCCTTACTTCTCTTCCCTTAGAATTTAAATTCATCCACCTTTGGTCAACCCAACCGCACAATTTCAATTTCACACAAACTCAATAAGAGGGAATCCCTTGTTTCTTAGGTAATAAGTTCCTAATTAACCATATCATAAATAATGCAATTACAGTGATTTTTTTGTGGATCTGACCTTTTTTAATTTCAACTGTACAACACTTAGGAGATTGGGGTTCTTTAAATGATGTATGTTGGGTTTTTATTGTTGATTTGTGCCTTCAAATGTAGGTTCCTAGTTTCCATGTCAATGTCAATGATATTGCTGTTGTTGTTACAGTATCGGATACGGGTTGGGGGTTTTGTTTTGAGGAAAAGGAAGGAAGGGACAGGTTTGGACTGGATGAAGGTGCAGGAGTGAGAGTGCGGAGTGTGTGTTGTTGATGCATTTGCGTTGTTGAGGGACAGAGAATTCATGCTTTGCTCCCTCAGATTGCTTCCCTGATGAATGGATTTGAATGACGATGCTATGGACGGAAATGGTTTAGGCTGGAAATTGCTGGGACCAAGCTTGATGATTGACCAGAAGAGATTGAAAGAGAGCTGGTAATTTCTGGGTTTGATTAGGTTTTAAGAACCCTAATTATTTTAATTTAGCCTTTCATATTTTTAATTTATTTTATAAAATATTGATTGTAATCCTATGTGGACTTGCCATGTCACCATTAAAACGGCCATGTCAGCATTTTTTAACAGAGTTTGACGCAAAATTTAAAAAAGGGTAACGATGTACACAATTTATGACTCAGGATAAATATTTAACAAAAAAAATCTAGAGGACTATATGTTACAAGCCTCTAACTTAAAGGACCGTAGATTGCATTTGGCCTAATAAAAACTACACCAAATCCTTAAGTTTTTTTTTAAAGAGAAGAACGATATGCAAAAGATCCATAATGATTGATTCAAACTTGTTTTCAAACAGGTCTTCATCGACAGTTAATTATGAATCTATGCCAATTTCGGTGGGCAAGTCCATACAGAGCTTTGCTCTGGCTTAGAACGGGGCCCCCACAAGTGGGCGGTGGGATTGGTCCCCTCGGATTAGTCGGTCCTTGGATCGGATATCGAGTTTTCAAAATAAATAAATTATGAATCTATGCCTAGACACTGATGGATAACATAAGGGACATTGATAATTTAATAGTAAAAGATGATATATCAAGAAAAAAAGAAAAATTTGTACCTTGTCTGCAAGGGGATCAAAGGCAGCATAAAGCTCAAAATCCTGTGTCACCCAACATAAAAGAACTGCCACGAAAAAGGCGATATGAGTTTCATCAAAGTTTAAGTGGTTATCTTTAATTGGTATAAATCTAAAAAATGTCCTCATGGTGACCCAGCTAATTTCTCCATAGAATAATGGCTCTTTCTAAAATAACCATAAAAGCTTAAAATTGAGAACAAAGCAATAAATAAAAAGACATGAACTTGTACCCAACCGCTCCAATTTTCCTTAAAAGATTGTATTTGGAAAGAATCAACTTTTCGAAAATATTCAGTAAATGTAAATTTGCTCAAATTAATTCTGTTTGTGTATTGGTGAGTAAAATTACCAAGCAAGATACAAAAGTTAAATATTACGAGGAAAAATTTGTAAAAGTCATGATCAGGGTGTGTCAATGCATTTAGACATAACAGACATAGGACAAAAATAATTTAACATCCTGCTAAATGCCGTTTCACAAAAAACCAATGTAAAAAATGTAATATGCCATTTCCTTACACGTGCATATTATCTCCACCCAATTAACAAATAGTCAAAAATGAAGACGCATAATGCAGATATCCATTTTACTTGAGACAGAATCCCCGAAAATATGCGGTAAGAGCCACAATATTTATTACCATAGTTTTCATCTCTTCTAAACTGAGTTCTGTGTGGTCCGATTCCTTTATCATGCATCGATGCAAAAAGTTTCTGGTAAGCTCTATACAATCTGCAACAATTAAGTAGGTTATATTTCTGACAGAAAAATACACAAGGGCAGTGAAAATTTTAAAAAGGCCATAGCACCTAGAGACATAAAAAGTCGAGATAACATTTAATAGCACCTTTTCTGCTGTTGACGAGTACTAATTGATGATGAAAACTCTGAAGAGACATATTGATCCAGGTATATACTGCGGTATATGAAATGCCACAACCCAGCAGGACCCCCAATGCCATAATGAGGTTCCTTAAATCTTTCAGGAGAATCTGATGGAAGCATGTGCTGACCCAAATGAGGTGCTCCAGACTGAGGTATTGGTGGTAGATCTTCAACATGCATTCCTCCGTCTAGCAAGGATCTCTGAACTTCACTGAGGACATTGGACTTCAAAAGGACCGTTTCAATACAAATCCTACAAATTTCCATAGAAAGATAGTTGCTAAACAGAGACATGGGATCGCTTTGTAAAGTTAAGGTTTGCACCACCACCAACAATAGTAAGATTGGATTATAACTCATCATTTACCGGCAATCCTTAAGATGATAAAATGCATCTGAATTAGTGGTTAGCAACATCAAGTATGTGTCCGCCTGCCATAGATATACAAAGCACTGTCACTTCTTTCCTAGTGTTAGAAAAATAAAAACATTGGCCAATGCACATGTATTAAAATCTAGCTCACATCAAAATAGTGGATATAAGCATACAAAAATGCTGAAGGATTATATCTTGGCAAGCAAACTGGAGAAAATGATTCCGACGTCCTGCACAATTATAGCCCATGAAATAGAATAAGGATGTGCAGAAAGAATGCTTAATAAGAAATCCATATACCACAGCCAAGAATTAAGTGCCTTTAATGTATGAATGTTCAATAAGTAATAGCAACAGTAAATAAGCTAGACCGAATATTTAAACGACGTTAAAGCTAAATGAGAATAAAGCTGTAAATAGGGTTGCTCATTTTAACCGGATAAATGGTTTAACCACAACCAGGTCCGAATCCAGATCCGGTTAAGAAAAACTGGATAAATTGATTTGAATTTTTTTTACTGGCCTATATATATATATTGATATCGGTGGATAACCATATCCAATTAGTTGGATACCCATAATCAAAGGCAAAACCAAATTCTGCTTTGGTCTCTCTCAGTCTCACTATCTCACATCTCCAACCAAATTCTGTTTTGCTTCTCGCTTGATTCCCACCTATTGACTCTCTCCCTCATTGGATTCCTATGTTTTGTATTCTGCTAGTATGAAGGACTAATAATAATTGCAATTATAATTATATCTAAGAGAGGATTGGCATCCAGTAAAACAAGAGAATAGATCCGCGATTCGGCTTAATCGAATCAAGAAAACCCCACAACCGTCATTGATTTTGTCATCATCGTCACCGGGATCAACCTCTGTGATGGTGCCACCGTTGTCCGCATCTAACTCCTAATCCAATACAACGTGTCTGCTGTTTGTTTCATTCGGATCACAACTCGCTAGATTCAAACATCACGGCGCTTCTCTCCCCATGCCGATCTGTCACGCACAGTTCTCCGCATACCTCTTCATGAATTCATCATGTTCTTTGCTCAAGGTTCAGATTCTTCATTTTTTTTTTCGCCAATTAATTTTCTGGTTTTTTCTACTGTAGAGACAAAATAAATTTTCTGTTTCTTTTTTATTTCAATTTATTTTCTGGTTGTTTAGTTTTTGGGAAACGTAAATTTGGATAATGATTTTTGCTCTGAAAGTTGGAACTAAAAAAGTACAAAAAAATGTGAATTTCATGGTTCATTTAATATCTAGAATAGGTTATATATTATGTATAAAAAATTGTTTATATTGAGTGTTAAAATGTGGGGCCTAACTCATCCTTACAAAACCGGCTTGTAAGGTGAGGAGTGCCTCCTCTTTATAAACTCTTCTCAAGAGTCATATCTATCTGACGTGGGACTAAATCCACCCCCTCAAAGCCAACACAATGTAGGTGTTGGAGGCTGCAATGAAGGCTAACCAAAGGCCGCAATTTATGCGACTAGAGGCGGACCGCAATAAAGGTGGAATTTCCAACATTGAGTAAAAAAAAGATGGTTACATTAATATATAAAAAATTAGTAGAATCTAAAACTGGTTTGAAATCTAAAACAGGTAATTAAATTTAAACCAATAACCGGTTTTGTTAAAATAAAACCGGTTGTATGTATTGGTTATGATATCCAGTTATAAGTTATAACAAGTGGTTGTGGATTAGTTATATCGACAATCCAAGCTTGAGCAACCCTAGCTGTAAAGAATCAACATCTCCCCATCTAAAAAACTGATCACCGTATAATGGAAGATATTCAAAACATACTAGTATTTAGTTGTGGAAACTTTAAGCAGAAATCTACATGTTAACTTAAATTACTATGCAATAAAAATAAGATTCATAAGAACTAAAGGATGATGATCATCTCAATCCTAAATAGGAAAACTTAATACATCAAGTTTACATAAATCATAGTTGCCATAATTACCTCTAAAAGAAAACAATAGAATGGTTATAACTTCCATAACCAAAATAAACAATTAACCACATCTTTAAGAAATGTGGAGTAATACAATCAAGTTAAACCATCTGCTAGTGTGAGTACTATCTCAAAAATAATATGAATTTTACTTGCCTGAAGGATTCTGATGACATGACAAAGTTGGCCAGCAATAACATATCATCTGGATGAAGGGAAGCTTTCTGAGCGCCAACAAGACTAATCACCTGCATTCAACCTTCAATGTGTTATTCTATGTCGGAATACAAATAAAAAGAAAAAATTAAGTAGATTCAAACCTTGTGCCTGCACATCAGTGTTGCAAACAGAACACCAGAATCAGCAATGTCTTGCAAGACAGCTCCAGCAGCTTGCCTTGTTGCGTAAGAAAGAGGAAGGCAAGTATAGGCATGAAGAAATGTAGCCGGGTTCCTAAAATAGACAGAAAAATAACAATATTTACTACCAAGACATAAAGTAGAACGTTGGGAATTAGGGCAAGCTAAGAGCAGAGAAACAAACCAACTGAAAGAGTGGATCAAAGAAGAGAAGACGGTGTCTGTTCCACCAAGCAAGGGTGTCATATCAAACTTCGGATTCTTCTCAAAACATCTGTTTATTGATTTTGTTAATATAACAAGCATCTGCACATACGTGGAGAACAAGGAAATTTCATATAACCATGACAACATAATATGTCCATTGCAATGTCCTCACGAAGCAATACCAATTTGAGATCAAATTCAGTAATTTCCACAATACAACTCAATTATACCTGTCCATAAAATAGTTCCAACTGCCCCCTTAACGACTCATAAGGTTCTTCCGTGGAGCTAATGCAAACCAAGTAAATTGGTCCTTTCACAAGAAAAACCACCTACACCATATTTTCAAACTATAATGCTAATAATAATGAAGCATATAAAATCCAAGCATAATAAAAACATCGATAAATAATAATAAGCATGTAATTAGTAGATCAGACCTGATGTTTTCCAGCTCTCACCAATTTGATAGAGTCACCCCTAACAAAGAGTCAAATGCAAAATCAAATTAAAATATGTACATTAGTGCTATTATTCAATTAATTAACATGAAACAGAAAGAGCGATTATGTTAATACCCATTCTCGACAAAAGAAACGATTGCTTGCAAAGTAGCGGAAAACCCTGCAAGCTTGTGTTCATCTCCATACCTACAAGGAAACAAAAAATGCAACAAAAGATAATCAAGAGTAAGGCCATATGACTGTGAACAGTGTTGTTAAATAACAGCTATATCAGTCTTATACGGCTATAGCGTAGCAGAATTTCAACAAATTGCTATTGTTCTGTGATACACTATTCAGTGTTAAATGTTGTCAAGTAGCTGCTATACTATAGCACTACTGCATAGCGGAATTTTAATAATCCGCGCTGTTTTTCGCAATCTATGAGTGAATGAACTAAACCAAAAACTAACCTAGAATATATAGGTTTGCCAGAATTGCTAAGAATAAAGAAATGCTTCTTCCTTTTTCTCCACGATATAGAACCGTCGTCCTGCACTTTATTCATTAATCAAACATAATACGATATTTCTACATACATATAGTCCATTAAACACCAACACGGACACCGATACCAGTAATAATCGACACTTGAGAAAATGACATAATTCAGTGTAATCACATGTGTCGGTATACACATGCATTTGATCAGAAGTGTTTGTGCTACAAATGAATGAGATGATTATAGTAATGCATGCACTACATAGAGGTGAATTCAATGTAAGTACCTCATCTTGATGTCGTTTACCAGGAATCCAATCAGTATTAGAATCAGTGATCGAAATTTCATCGATTTGATTTCGAATCCTCAATTGTTCTTCTTCATCTTCTTCTTCAATTTCATCATCGTGTTCGATCTCAATTGCGGAACCAGTGGTGGCACTGGTACTACCACCTCCTTCGCCGGCGTAACCGCTACTACTAGGACTTGAAGGAAGATCCATCTCTTGCTCTGAACCGGTTCGAACCCAGACGGTATTTGAACCGGGTTCGATTGTAGTTCGAAAATCTATATCTCTTTCTTCTGTTACTGGTTCGGTGGAATGAGATGATGATGACATAGTGAGGAAGTGAAGTGAGAGAGGATTTTGGAGTTTTGAAATTTGTTTTGTTAGTTTGTTGTTTACGCTGCTGCCAGTCGGTCGTTGATTGCCGTGGTGCAGTCTGACCGATTGGTTCGAGTTTGCGTCCAGACAAGGCTACGATCGTGTCCTCATGTTTCCGGGCTGGGCTTATACATTCCTTTTCAAGGCCCAAGCCGGCCCAACCAATGCTGGAATATTTTTTGGCAATTACTTTTGCCAACATACTCTCTTCTCGCACGCCCTCTGACTTATTCCCAAGATATCTCCGAAATATGCTTATATATAAGTAGGAATGGGAATAGGTTAGGCCGGCTTACAATAGGTCTGATCAGACTTTTTTCGTAAATAGAGAAGCTCTAGGCTTTTTTAGAACCTAATTTAGTTTAAAAGGTCAAGTCATAGGCCATTAAAAAAGTCTCTTAAACCTAATAGGTCGGCCGACTTTAGTAAATACAAACAATAGTATTTATTATTATATTATATTTTGTATTTTAAATTCATGTTAACCAGTGCCCCCGGGGCACTAATTAAGCAACTAAAAATAGAAAGAAAAAGCAAAGTCAACATTAGAAGCAACACTTTTTTAAAGTTTCGAAAAGTAAAGTACACAATTTCCGAGAAAACATTTCCTTTTATAATTCTTTAACTAGTGCCCCAGATGCACTGGTTAGCATTTCCCTTTAAATTAAAATATAATTTTTTTAACCTTTTCAGTAATTTAAGTTTATTAGTATCCATTATTTTTCGCATATTTAAAAGTATGATTATAAATTAAAATTAAAGTATGATCTAATATATAGTCAAGTTTCCTATAGCTCATGTTAAATATCAAAAGAGAGTTTAATCTAATTGATCTATTAGATTACTATTCTATTTAAACTTAAATCACATGACTTATATCGATATGTTCAAATGAAATAAACTTTTAAAGATGCTAGCAGACCATATAAGACTTTTAGAAAGCCAGCCTCAAGCTAAAAAAGTAAACATATGACAGGCTTCAGGCTAGACTTAGGCCTTAATAAAATTTATAGGTCAGACTTAGGTCTTGCAAAACCTAACTCAGCCTAACATATTCCCATCTTTATATGTAATATTTAGATATTGTATCAAAATTAGGATAAAATTAAATTTTGATGTATAAGATGTTCCCTAAACACCCTTGTAAGATAGTTTTAATTAATACACATTGACTCTGCATGATTTTCAAGGAAGCAAACAATCATAACCTCTCTCGTTTCGGCAGTTGCAAATTTTGTTTTTAAAGTTTACTAAAAAACAAAATAAAAAATGTTAAAATCTACGAAATAAAATAAAACAAAATAAGTAAATTACACCAAAAAATATTCTAAAAATCAAATAATTCTAAAGCATTTTTTTTTCGATTTTCTTGGGACCATAAAAAATCTATAAAAAAAAAAGGAAAAAAAGGGTATTAACAGTTGAATTTTGGATTTTGAGAGACGGAGTCCCGTAAGAAAATCCATTCTAAGGAGTCTTGTTCCTTGATTTTATTTTCTAATTTTCTAGACAAGTTTCGGAGCAATCCTATCAAGTAGTCTGAAAATCAAATTTCGACTTGACACGGCGAGAATCACTAACAATGTCCTAAAACATAAGGCGGAGGTTATTATGGTTAGTAACGCTTTTAAACTGGTCATCCCTGCCACAAATAGACTTAGTCTTTGTGTTGATACAATTCAAGTTATATAATCCAATATGTTTTTTCCATGAATTCTTGACACGAGAGAGTGTATACGGGGGTGTTTGAATTTTATAATTTGAAACAACAAATAATTTCAGATTTTATAGTTCGAACACCCATATACATTCTTTGAAATGTTATTCAAATTTTGGGTGTAATAGAGTAAACATCAGGTTGTCAAACTCCATTTAGCTTTGATTGATTTTAATACTTCAACGACCTTTGTGAACATATCTGGACTTGAGAAAGACTCGATTGCTTTTTGTTCGAATTTTTTTTGCTTAACTAACCTTTATTCAGTTGATTCTAAATTTGATTAATTTTCGTTATCGGTTAACAAATTAAGTAGCCAAGAAATGTTAATAACACTCTTTTTCTAGCCCTCTATCTCACACTCGCTCTTATCTTTCTAGCCCTCTCTCACACTCGCTCTTATATTGATGAAATTCGTGTGTATCTCACCACTTAACGTAAGATTCATTCCTAATGAGTGATATTCACATGGATTTCACCCAATAAAATAATTGGTGTTGGAGAGATGTTAGAGAAAGAACATTCATAATACTTCTTTTGACTAGATATATGTATATAAAATCTTTTTATACTACCGTGGATAGATACAAGTTAAACTAATATCACTTGTAATTCAAAAATCAATATCTATAGCTATTGTTTTAATAAATAAACACAAAAATCTAACTATTATCATCCACTATGACGATGATTGGATATTTTTAGGCTATCTGTGGTAGAGGATGACCTGCAATGTGGCCATTTTATTAACTCCCAAACCTAAACTGCCAAAACCTAAATCACATCGAAACCCCACCCACCATGCGATATGCACGAATTTATTGAGCAAGCTGAGACTACTTTCAATTTCTGCTCCTACAATGACCCCACACCCTTTCCTTCCTCAAATCTCCGACATAAGTTTTGATTTTTTTAGGTCTTGCTAACAATGACTACACAATTTTTAGAGAAATGATGCTTGTAGAATATTTTCTTTACAATTTTGTGATAACTTTATCTCTCATATTCATATTATGTTTTTATTTTCTCTCTATTGCTTTAGTTTTTGTGTCAATACATTTTTTTCTTTTATAAAATTTTTGGTTTTCTAAAAAATTGTTGTATAAATGGTTGTTCAAATAACATAATACCAATTTTTAATATAAAAATTGTATTGTTTGATATATTTAAACAATAATCTAAAGACATTTGTTAGCATTATATTTTCTTCTTTTTATCAAAAGAGACACACTTCAATAATAGAACATAGCCTCATCATGGGTATCGTCTCATCACTCTATCAAAATAAATACTGACTCGATGTCGGTTTTTTTATTCTCTATTATTTGTCGTTTTCAATTTGTTTATTCATCTCATCATTTTCTAATTTTGTACAATGAGGGGTTGGAAAAACGACGAAAATTTATAATAGAGAGAAACTAGCAGTTACAGTTTTTTTTTTTACTAACAGTTACAGTTTTTTATTTCAAAAAAATTATATAATTTTTGTTTCTAGTAAAAATTATGGATAGCAGTGTTTACCTTTTTTAATCTATATCAAATATGATCAAATGTGTATTCACGAGTTACTTTTTTTGTTGTGGTCGGGGTTTGAACCTCGGATTTTGCATATTACCATACATTGTCTCTACCAACTGAGCTAAACTTACGAGTACAATATTCACGAGTTACTGTGAGACGGGCGAAGGTTCTATCAATTATTATTTTGTAAAAAAAAAAACTCAAAACTATGCATAATTATCATTATTACCTAGAGTAAAAAAAATGATAATAAATAATTAAAGATATTACTTGTGAGATTTAGATTGCTCAATGGTTTGAGAATTCGAAACATTATATAAGCAAGACGAAAAAAATTGAAGAAGTAAAAGACTAAATAAATTCATGAAAAGTAACAGAAATTTATTAATTTTCTTAATATATAAATAACTTTAAAATTACGACTATTAGATTAATGAAAGCAATAAAGACTTCAAAAAATAAAAACATTAATGTTGATGAAAAAATCCTTAATTCTTCATGAGGACATGGACATCAATACAAACACCAGGTTTCAAATCAATATCCGAAACCTCATACATGTTAATCATCTCAATACAAAGTACAAACACTCTATCAATATATATTTCACTTCTTTTTTAGTAAATGATAGATATATTTCACCTATAGTAAAACACATACTATATATTATACGCGGACGTAATGTGCTCACCCACCAAAAATAAAAGCAAAAAACACATGTAGTACATTAGAATATAAAAAAAAAAAACAGAAAAATAGTAAAAAAAAAATTATTGGAACCCAGTTTTTGCCCATATTGCATTTCTAAGCCTGCTAAGATCTCTTCCCTTGAGAGTCCTTCCAACACCTTCATGTACAGAGAAAGAAGCAACTCTTGTCCTCGCCAAAAACTCATGCGGTGGTAACCACTCATCTTCGTCTTCATCCTCCTCTTCCACGTAATTTCTCTTGGTATAGTTATTTTTGTACTCGTCCCCGAGGATCTTTGACCAGTCGGGGATGTTCACTGGCATGGACGCTGGAGCTACTCCAGCGTCCTTTTGCTTCTGCTTCGGTGAAGATGGTTTCTTGGCCAAGCGAGAGCCATGAAGAGATTTGTGAAACTCTACGGAGTTGGTATGATTGGAATTGTAAATGTCTGATTCTTCAAACTCAAACATGGTATCTGAATTCGTTAGAGGAGAGTCTCTATCACCAGAAACTGAAAGAAAGAGGTGGTTTCTTCTTGCAAAGTAACCCTTATTGTTTGCCATGTTGGTTATGGAATTTAGAATACAATGCTTTTTGATCACTCTAATATAGTATATGTGTGTTTAGTTGCATATAATCAATGGTTTATTTTTTTCTTTCTCCTACGTTGTTAATGGTGGTTCCACAATGACAAGCCTTTGTCTTGCTTTTATAAAGAGCTTCATATGAAGCTTTTCTTTATTCTTGTTGTTAAAAAAAGAAAAAAAATTAATATTGGGTGGCATTGTGGATAAGGTTCAATATTCTTTTTATGTCCTTTCTTTCTTTCATTTCGTCAGTTTGTGTGTGTGAATGCCAAATCACCCACCAATTTTATAAGAAAATCCAATTCTGGCGTCATTCACCGATTTTACAATTCATTCATTATTGAATCTTTTTTGGAAAGCTAGTGTAATATTTAAGACCACGATACTTTCATTGGATTTTAACTATAAACTATTTACTTTTTTTTAACATGTCTCGTTTGATATCCATATAGATGTAAGCTCGGGAGATTGTATATATTAGGTTTAATTGCATTTTTTTCTATAAAAAAAAAGGTTTAATTGCATTTTCGTCTTCAAATTTTACAATATTTTGGTCCCTAGTGGCCGCTAAGTTTAAGTGTGTGTTTGGCTATAGGTTGGTTAGAATTGATTTTATAGAATTGATTTTGGTTAAAATTGGGTTGAATATAAAGTGATTAATGTTTGGATGTCTTTACAATAAAAGTGATTTGTATGAAAAATGTTGTTTGAATATTTTGTATCAAAATTGTTTTTAAGTATGTAAATGGCCAAAATGGGCTTGAACATGTGTGTATTTGACCTTAGTGTGGTCCTCTCAAGTATTGACTCGATTATCTCCGGTGTGAATTTTGGTTAGCTAGTTTGACTTCCTAAAAAACACATGTGTGTACACACACGAGCTGATGAGAATTATTTATGCAATATTTCAATTTTGAACAAGGGAGAAAATGCAGTTAAATAGAGTTTCATCAAGGGAAAAAGGAGAACAAATGATGGTATGCATACATTCGGTGGGGAAAACTCGATTTCAAGAAGCTAGGAGTTGCAGCTTTACCAAGAATCAATTTTGAACAAGAAACGTATGATCGGAGTGGCGAGATGAAGGACAACCAAACTTGACAGAATCACGTCTGAGGAGTTAGATCACGTGTTTAATGCTTCTCAACGCGTAACCAAACATGGGCTAAAATGAGTGATTTTACCCCTCAATTTTACCTTGTTCTGTACTTACTAATCTTCCATGCATGTTTTGACCAATTTTGAGTAAAAAAAAGTCGTCTATGTAGCTAATTTTAATGATGTGGTATCTCACTATATTTGCCAACGTGAAAATTAAAATTGTTTTTTTTTAACCCTCAACTATTTTGTAAGAGGAAATCTCATGGCTACTTAGTGAGAAGAAGAAGGAGAAATATCATATTCACCCAATCCTCTTTCTTCCTCCTTCCACCTCAACATCAAACATTCATTCATTCTCACACTAACACCTCATATTTACTCTTCGAATATCATCATTTCCGTTGTTGCATAAGCTTTTGAAAAAATATTGCTCGATGCAAGTTTATCCTCATGTAAGAGGAGTCATGTCAAACTTGTTTTAAATTTGGAATATGTTTAACAAAAAATTAATTGTACTTCCTTATTTATTAATTTTATTAGGTCTGCAGCAACTTAACCTAATAATTTCACTCTAAAATGTTGTATTAGGTTAGCAGCAATTTAACCTAACAAATTTCATCTAAAATGCAGCGCACCAATTTAACCTAACAAATTTCCTCTAAAATGCAGCAATCCCTAATATTTCTCATCACCGATGAGCTTTTCATTTCTATCATGTTGTGTCATCGTTTGTATATATCTATTGTTTCTGTAGACTTTTTTTTTGACAAGTTGTTGTACACTTATTTTTTAATGTTAATTAATAGTAAAAAAATCTCTAAATTATTGAATGTCAAAATCATTTTTATTTAAATTTGTTACAAACAGGTTCTATGGGGTTGTTCGTTATAACTTTTAAAAAAGATCACTTTAAGAGCATTATTTCTTTTGTCAAAAAAAAAGAGCATTATTTCTCTTTGTTATTGTTTTTTTTTTAAACCAGGATCTAAAAAAAAAATCTAAAAACAATTTCAAATTATTAATAGTAAAAAAAATCTCTAAATTATTGAATATCAAAATCATTTTTATTTAAATTTGTTACAAAGAGGTTCTGTGGGGTTGTTCGTTATAACTTTTAAAAAAGATCACTTTTAAGAGCATTATTTCTCTTTGTTATTGTTTTTTTTAAAACCAGGATCTAAAAAAAAATCTAAAAACAATTTCAAATTAAAAGATATTAAGATTATGTTTTTTATGGGAGAGGGAAGAAAATAAGTATCAAAAGACGAGAGTAATTTTGTAACAAAAAATTCGGATATCATACATAGCGAATTTCACTCATCCTTAATTATATGTCTAACCTTTTTCCCCTTCAAAAAAAAAGTCTAACCTTTTTTTTTTAAAAAAAAATATCTAACCCGGGCAACGCCGGGTAAATAAACTAGTTACTTCTTAATTTTAAGTGAGAAATTTAGAGCTAATGGTTTTTGACCAAGTCTTTTTTACCAGAAAAATCTCTTTATGGTTTTTGTTTTGTACCCGTAAACAAATTATTATTGCCTATATCAATCAAATTTTAAATTAAATGTAGAAAATTATAAAATATGATAAATTCGTGCTAATTTTAATGATTTATCCTTTTAATTTTTATCATTTCTTTAACATTAAACATACATTATTATTCAAAACATATCATATTTTCAAAATAAAATACAATATTAAATATTCTTTATGAATAGGTTATAGATAATAATTTGTACCAAAAAAAAAAGTTATAGATAATACTCCCTCCGTTTCAAAATGAGTGTCGTTTTAGCCAAAAAAAATTATTTCAAAATGAATGTCACTTTCAGTTTCCAATGCAATAATAACTTTTTCTTTTCAATTGTACCCTCCAATTACTACTCTACACACTACTTCCAAAGTATTACTTTTAAAACTAACCAATAGTTAATAAGGATAATTTGGTAAAATAATCATTCTCTTTCTTTTAATCATTGCATTTCTTAATATGTGTGTAAACACCTAAAACGACACTCATTTTGAAACGGAGGGAGTAATACTTTTGCCTCCTACTCAGAAAAAAATGTATCCTCCATTGTGCCCCTCAGAGTTGGAACAAAAACTTAAATTGAAAATTTACAAAAAGTAAAAATAAAATAAAAAATCATTAATGTATTTTTTTTGGTAGTGAAAAAATCATTAATGTATTATAGCACTAATAGTGCTACATTTATAACCACTCAAAATAAAGAAATATACCTATTGATATTGCATACAAATAAATGTAAACACCACAACATAAAATAACACCACAGACTTTTTTTTTTCAAAGATGACCAAATTGTGTCTCAATAGACAACTAAATTTATTCTCTTTGTTGATATGTAATGACTTAAAAGTAAATAACTTAAATTAAGTTAAGAAACTAGTTTGAATAAATAAAAAACATAAGCATTTAAGAAACATATCAAACCTTGGTGAATGTATACTTTAATAATTAAAGAAAATATTTTTTTGACCAATAATTTATCATACAATTTTAAATAAAAAAATCAATTTTAAATATTTGACGAAAACAGACGATTGATTATCTCTAATTCTCATGGATTAGACATGACTCTTGGAGACATGCATTTCAATAACAAACAACATCGCTAACTACATGCACAAATCACATATAGATATTATAAAGAATTTATCTCTCCCTCGTTATTCATGTATTAACTATGACTTTTTGATTCATGTATATCATGTGAGAATGAATATTATTATATGTGTGTTAGAAAAACAAAGTGTTTGCATCCATAAGTCCTAGCTCAATTGTCGAATACCGAAATTGTTATGTCAAATATATGCGGTGTCCCGAGTTCCAACTTGAGATCTCTCATTTGTGCATGTGAGTTTCATGTGTGGTATTTGTCACTAAAAGACAAAATGTATGCAATTTTTTATCGCTATTACATTTATGTATTATGTATCTATTATATTTTATAAAAAAAAATTATAAACGACATCAGTTACCACTTAAAAATTACACTAGAAACATCAACATCATTAACTATTGATCTCTCATTTGCCTTCACCAATAATTTCGTATTTTATTCTATTATTTTTTTTCTTCTTTTTGCACAATTCATTTTCTTTCTTCTTTTTGCATAAATGTGTAAAATGAAAGACTTTTTTGCAATACCAAAAATAGTTACTCTCTAACTATTGATCAATACTATATATATAAAAAATCGACCGTTTTGGGCTGATTTTTTCCCTTCCAATTATACTCTTAAACAAATTTGAGTTATTTTGTTGGTGTCATTCAAAAAGATAAGAATTTATATTATATTTGTTGTATTTATTTTTTAATGAAATTAAATTTGTTTTTTTGTGTCAAATATGTGTTATATTGTATCATTGAAAAAGATAAATATAACTTGTTACAATATAAAAGTGCAAAATATCTATTATTTTTACCTATAATTTCAATCAAAATTAAATTCATTTTTATCAAAATTTCATAAAAACTATTGTTCGTAATTTACATGTGTCGGCGTATTAAAAAGAGCAAATAGATAGACACAGAGTTCCCTTCAACCGTCAGTTATCATAAAAATTTTACCATCCCTCCAAATATTTATACATTCTCTTCTACGATCCTTATCTTTAATAAAATATAATATTTGATATATATAGATATATATATATATATATATATATATATATATATATATATATATATATGTTCCTTTTGATTCTTAATATACCTTATTAATTTTCTTGTTTGATTTTTGATTTATTGCATTCTATACTTTTTTTTTGAAGAATTATTGTATTTTATACTTATTACACATATTCAATATATAATAGATTGATTTCTATATCTATATTTGTATATTCTTATCTATTCATTTATCTATACAAAATATAATTTTTATAATACATTTAATACTACAAAAGAATTAGCGCCTCTTTATCTAGGAGCCTTAAGCGGTCGCCGAACTCGACCGTGCACAATACCACCATTGCTATGAAGATTCTATCAGCTGAAAAGTGACAGGAACATCTGATGAGAAATTAAGAGGAGCCAATTGTATGAAAAGGAACCAGAAGTTGTCGCTACAATCAGTGCAATGACGTGGAAGGAGGGCATGTTGCCGAAATTTGATGTGAGGACCAATTTAATTGATTAGGCTGAAAAACATAAATTACAAACCACCCTTCTAATAGTGTTTTTGATCTTGAGAGTAATTTTGTACAACGCTTGACAACCTCATCTATGTTCAAGTATGCTTTAATCCTTTTAGTTAGAAGGGATTTGTAAAGTAAAGCAGAGTTAAAAAATATGCAATAAATCCAACACCAACTTCAAACAAATATTGTGTTTATAGTGCTTTAAACCTCATAACCAACTTTAAGAAAATCTAGGATTTGAGTTTCAATTTCATTGATTTCACCTTTTGGTTGTGCAAACTCATTGAAATTGATCTTGTACGCATTTGTGTTTATATCGTGTTTTAAATTTTTATTTTATTTTAAAGTTAGCTTTACATTTATTTTTAAAATCCATAAACAAAGCACATTAATCTTACCATTTACATTCATATGTTGTTTTCTTAAAAAACATGTTGTAAGTTTGCTCGATGGCATCTATGACTGCCATTGAAAAATGGTTTGTGAAAGAAGGATGTTGGATGATTCTTGAAGAAGAATTAAGCGGGAAAATAACAAAAATATTTTTTGACTGCCAATGTTTCGTGTGGCGGTCATTCCCTAGGCTAATCAACTTACTAGATCGTCTACCCGTGCTGCCGCACGGGTCATATATAGTTAAAAACATAACACAATGATCTATATAATATACGTAAATTATTTGATAAAGCATTATGAATGAGTTAAATTTAATCTATTATAAACTGCAAATGGCTATGAATACGTTAACAATGTGCTTAGCAATAGTAAACATTCGCAATCACTATTGGAGCATATAATAATGCATCAACAATGTCATAAAACATATAATCAAAATACATATAGACAAATAGGACCCGTAACAATATTAGTCATAAAAACAGTCACAATTGAAGATGAGTTCAGCAATATTAGTCATCAGCAGTCTCAATTGGAGCATACTTATAATGCACTAACAATTTAATAACGAAGCTTCTCAAAAGATCCATTGACGGATAGGACCTATAACGATAATGCACCATCAATTTAATATGTTCGTTCACCCGTGCGGTAATGTAGTAGACAAAAGACAAATTTTATAGTATAGTCCAAACCTGTAGTTTTAATGTCACAATTTTAAATACAACTATAAAAGGAAATTGTATAATTGAGTCGAAATATTTTTCGTGACATTGATCAGCAATCTATAATTTTTTAACAAAATAGATTTTGCCAAAAACACTACTACACACATTTCTTTTTCTCTTGAATCAATTACATTGAAAATTCATATATTATAGATCACTTAAACAAAGATACAAAAATTATGTTGAAAGAAAATTGTATAATTGATTCAAAATATTTTTAGTTACATTGATTAGCAATCTATAATTTTAACAAAAAAGATTTCCCAAAACAATAAACACAGGTTGTTAATCTATATATCAATATAATATGTGGTATTGTTTAATAGTCGATATAAACTTGCAGCAAAAATCCAACAACGTTATGAAAGGGGTGATATTGTCATCAACCTATACAAACATAGAATATTTTTTTAAGCAAAATTTAAAGTGATGTTTAAATTTTTACGCAAATTGATATAAAGCCTTTCTTTAATGTAACTTTCAATGTCAATAATTTTTCACAAATTCATAATTGTTTATTTTATTCTAATCATATCCGTAGTTTTATTTTACAGAGATCCATAGTTTATTTTTAGTAAAGAGATCCATATTTGTTAGCCTCTCAAATTACTCATCCGTTAATTACTCGATACCCTACAATTGTTGGCCTCAGTATTTTTTTATTTTTTTTTTGGAAAAAGCCAAAATGATAGAGATTTAAAAGGCACCAGAGTCACTAAATTAATATTGCAAAAGTGCACAAAACTAATAAAATGGTAACATAACCAAATTATACCTTTACAAAGCAGAAAACAAAAGAGAATTGCAACTCCAAAACCACTCAAACTTCAACAGAGGTAACCGCTGCCAGAATGAAGCATGAGTTGCACAATTATAAGGCACCTCTCACAAAATATAGCAAGTCCAAATGAATGTTGTGAGCAGAAAAACATCTTGAAATGGACAGTATGCAAAGCTGCTTCTCTGCTGATAGTGATACAGCAGCTCCCCACTAAAACGATATGCACATATCAACACCGTTAAAACTGTAACACGCTACTCAAACTGAGCAATTCCAACTTGATGACAGACTAAATCAAAAGCAAAAGGACCACACCAAATCATATGTGATGCATCCAACAGAAATCGAACCATGGTATGCAGATCAAGAAATCGGCCAAAAAATATAAAATCCGGTCCTAAATTAACTAATAAGACCGTACTAATGCTTTATCCCCATTCAAAAGACTACAAAATATAGAATACCATTTAATCAACCAATAGTTCAGCCACCAAAACATAGAATTCTGTCAAGTGTTAGAGAGATTTAGCTCATAGCATACAAAAGCAAAACTAATCACACCATTGTCATTTATTAAAATTAAAAGACAATAGTTTGAATACCATAAGATTACCCAATAGTTCAGCCACCAATTCTCTTATCCAATCCTCAAATTACCTCAAAATAAATTTGGCAACTATAAGCTGTCAATATATCAGCAGTCATGTGCCTTAAATACCCACAATTTTAATGTAGTCCGTACACATTCCCATCACAAAACTAAATTTTCTTAAAAGAAATAAGTTAGAACTCACATGTCACTAACTTTCAGCCATAATAGTATGCATAGTTATCATGTCATTATAATTTCAGAAGTTATCAAACTATAGTTGCCTTTGGTCATTATTCAGTAGGAATAGAAGTAGCATTTTATCACATGTAAAGCTAAGAATCAAAAAACAATAAGCCATACTCAGCCACTCTATATGCAGCGATGCTCAATGCAAATGCATCCAAAAACAAAAACAGGAAAATGAACCAACTTAACCGGCCTAACCATAATTAAATGGACAAATAAAACCTTCTGATAAGGAACCTAGCATGCCAAGGAACCCAGCAAAGAAACTTCATTATTGTCTTGATGTGTAGATTTGAAGAGTGAAGATGCATCTCTCCATGAAAATCAAGCTCAAACAATATAAACAAAATCATCTCTTCACATTTCTCTTTTTCTTCTAAAACAAAATCACTAACACGAAACATACTCACAACAAAATGCGAAGAAGCTCGCAAATGTTTTAGTACTAACAAATTACATGGAGGTTCAAGTATTCGTATATAAAGAATAAGGTCCCTTAGAAAAATAAATTTGTTATGACTTATAGCAAGAATTCAAAATTCTATGGAAATTTATCCATGATGTTAAGAATAATATCTAGAAGAGAAAGGTATGAGGAAAAAAGATAATTTAACCTTCAAATCATGATTTTTCTAAAATTAAAAACAGGATTTGCAGATACCTGTAGATCTACTGCTTGGAACAACAGCTCTAGATGTGCCTTCATGATGCTGCTCTACCTCGTACAGTTGGTATATCCATTTAACAAAACAAAATTCAATGGGTTACTTAGTACACCAGTCTGTTGAATGACATAAAGTCAAGGTAGATTTGTACAATTGGCAGAACCAATAAACAAAACCAAATGCAAGAATTCTACTAAAGTTTGTGCCATAGATAAGGACATTCTTGATTTTAGCTATAGCTAAAACCAACTCTAACGTGTTATGCTAGAAGTGTTGCAGTGGAGGAAGTTGTAGATACTGGAGTATGGCTTTCCATTTTCTCCCTGACCAAGCAATTATAGAGATTTTTTTTTTGCAGAGACAACAAATTAATAAGTGTTGGCAGTAGTCACATTAGCCACAATAATTCTAATTTATATTTTAATGTCAATTCTCGTCTTCTTTTGCAATATTCATGCTGTTTAGAAATTTAAATCGCTATAAAAAGACCGTTATTTAAACTTATTTTTGGTGCAATGGATGCATGTAAAGATATTGCAAGGATTTTCTAAAACAATGGCATAGCTTTCAATCGAGTGTATCAATATCGCACTATAAAATTACATAAATTGAAAACATACGTGAATAAGCTAAAGATTGAAGAATAAAAAGAACAAAATATTTGATTTAAAAATGAGCAAATGATTTAATCTACATGCAAGAAGCTATCACAAATCAAATTAAGTAAAAGTAAGAAACAATAAAAAAAAAAAAGTGAAATTTAAGAAGTAAACCAACTCAGATAAACAACGACAACAAAAAAACTAAACCAAAACCTAGAAAAATGCAAGAAGTATACCATTGTGAAACTTACCATCACTGCGAGCTCCTATAGGTAATCACCACTGCAAAAATTGTCACCGTGAGCTGCCGCAACATTGAGCAAAAGCAGTAATAATCACCAGCGCGTATGCTATCACAGCGAGCTTTCTGCCAACAATACTATCATTTTTTAGAAACTTCATTTCAGAAAGGAAAGAATTAAAACCAAGAAAGATGGAACAATCAAGAAGATGGATTAAAGAAGCATACAAAACGCACAATTTTTCAATTAAAAACTTAAAACCCATTACCATAAAGATACTCTTAGCATCGAAGATCTCTAACTTAGAAATTCAACCCAAAATAGTTCTGTAATTGTAAGCTCCCTCATTTTGCATGCTCACTTCCTCCGCCTCAAATTCTGAAAATAAAATACCCAACAAAAAAGACACAACATAATGAGACAAAAGCTATAAAACACGAAATCAAAATAACAAAAAAGAAAGAGGAAAATGTGAAATAACTGAAGGAGAAATAAATCTGTCAAATTGTCACCTTATCATCCTCTTCAACGTTTGAACTAAACTATCTAGTTATATAAATCTTTCAATCTGAATAATTTCAGCTTGTATTATATAATCACTAATATACTCTAATTAACATTACAAATAGTAGTCTAGCCTATCTAATTTGATAGACCCCCCTTATCTCAAAAAACCACACCAAATCCATCTGTCTATATTTGCGATATTTGAGAGATCTACAGACAATCAAACTTTTCCGGAGACAAAAATCATTCAGCTATCTTTTTGTTTGAGTCACAATTCAACCGATACAACAAAGCAATACAAACTAAAAACAACACTATCATCAACTACCAAAATTGGAGGAACAAACCCATACCATAACAAAATACAACTACAACCACTAACTTGAGCATCAAATTAAAACACACCAAAGGTCTTAGGTAACAGTTGCACCTGAGAAATCACACACTCTCATCTATAATTGCCACCAACGAAAAACAATTTGCATTTGTCCTGAAGAAAGCAACCCCCAAGTGAACTACAGAGAGGTACCCAAAGCAACCCCCAATACTATCATCAACTGTAGAAGGAGAAAGAAGAAGATAACAGAGAGATAGAGAGAGAGAGAGAGAGAGAGAGAGAGAGAGAGAAAGGTGGAAAAAAATTAAGAGTGATGAGAGTCTTTCTTTTTGGGTGAATCAGAGAGAGATAGTTAGATGAAGGAGATAGCAACGGTTGAGTGAGAAGAGCGAAAATGAGAGAGAAGATCACAGGTTCAGATTTAAGCAAGAAGACAGTGTTGGATCGGAATCAGAGACGGCAGAGGCGGAGATGAAACGGCCACATGTGATGGTGGGGATGCGGCGGAGGTCCGCTAGATTCTGGTCGCAGAGGTCGATGGTGGCATTCAAAAATTGGGTGTGAGAGGAGAGAGAGAGAGAGAGAGAGTGAGAGAGAGAGAGAGAGAGAGCGGGGTTAGTTCAGAGTGATGGTTTTCAATGAGTTAGACATGCAACACCAAATATTGGAAAATACAGAGAGTTCCAGAGACAGCAGTGGTGGGAGAATATAGGAAAGTGGAGTAGAATATTGGTGTGAAATGTATATTATTACCAATGCACTTGTGACTTAAAATTGAAAGAAAGTGTTTATTGGAACAGATGAATTATGTGGAGATCAACATAGATTCATCTAACGGCTGAAACGATTTGGAGCCAAAAAATTAGGATTAGGGTTTGGCAATTAGGGTAAGCATGTTTGCTAGGATTAGATATAAATGATTTGGATTAAGATTTTGTATTGGCTCCCATTTTCTAACCTATTCCGTTAATTTCTTCCATTTGTGTTTTTATCTTCAATTCTGCCCCAAAATCGTCTTCGTTCAAAAATAATCCAGTTTTCATTATAAATTTCGTCTAACATAACCGCAAGTATATAAAATTTCAAATTGAAGTCCCCTGATTTTTTTTTTTATCAACATCCCAATACGAAGGGCTCGTCGCTAGACTTCTTGTTTTACTTATTGGACCTCTTATGAGGAATGTTATATATAAAACTTCTGGATACTCTTCAGGGGCGGACCTAGACTCCCAATATTGGTGAGGCACAACTTTTTATGAAATAATTAAATACCGAGCATGGGTTAACTACCGTTTGCATCGAGCAGCAGATAACTTGCATCACAGTTATTAGAGTAAATTTTGGGTGTAAATGAGCAATTTTCAAAGTGAGAAGATTAATTTTCAATAACATGTGCAAATATGAGGCCCAAGCCCATAACAACAAACACATTTCTGCTTCTGCTTCTTTCTACTTTCTGCTTTCTTCAAACAGAGTGGCTGTGCTGCTTTCTGCTTCTTCTTCAACACATTTCTTCATCCTTTTCCTTTCTTACTTGAAGGTTCCATGGTTTCTGCAAGTGATTTCTTCTTCTTTTCCACTAGTACTTTGCTTGTGATTGAGGGATTTAGTTTCAGTTTATTGTTTCAATTCATTGTCTTCATATATTAAAAAAAAAATAGCTTGGTTTGGTGTGGCACTTGCCACACCAGGACCTGTTCAGGTCCGCCCCTGATACTCTTATAGTCTTATTCCACTTCCTCAAGGTCATATTCAAAAAAAATAAAAGTTTGCTCTCCACCCAACACATTTTGCTCGCGCCCTGCAGCCATGCTAAAATTGCCCTTGTGCATGGTAAGTAACGCAGCGCACTTTAACTCACGCTGCGCAAGTTAAGTGATGCGGCGCAGGTTAACTCACGCAGTGCTCCTGTTTTCGTACAAAACCCATCAGTCCGAACTCCAACCACCATTTTCTTTCCCTCCACCTTCAAAAACCCAAAAAGTGCGATTTTTTGGGTTAAAATCCTCATCCCAAATCATTGCAAATCGTCAGGAATCAAGTTTCTACGCTCATCAAGCACCAAATATCAGGTATTGTATCATCAAAACTCATCTCATTTTGCTGGTTTTTGTGCTTGGTTCGTCTGGTTTTCGTAGGCAATAGGGCTAGATGCGCAAGTTAACTTGGCTGCGCGACTTAACTGTCGCAAGTGTTAAAGTGTTGCGTGACTTAAGTCACGCCACTGTGCAGTCATGTTTTTTGAATATTTTGCGCCACTTTTGTTCTTGGTTATCTTGTTCCGCAAGTAATTTATTTATTCCTCCTTTAATGCATTTAATATTGCATTTAATGCATATCAGACAACATTTAATGCTTACTGATATAACAGTAATGCGTGAGTTAACTCGCGCAAGTGTAAAACATTGCATGAGTTAACTCACGTAGTGTTTTTTACTATACGTGACTATGCGTTAGTTAACTCACGCAGTGTTTTACACTTGCGCATCTTAATTGACGCAGCGTTACTTAACTAACGCATAGTTTTACACTTGCGTTAGTTAACTTGCACAATGGTAAATTTGGAACGGCTGCAGGACGCGAGCAAAATGTGCAGGGTGAAGAGGAAATTTCAAAACAATATACTCCCTCCGTCCCGGAATAACTGACCCATTTTCTAAAAAAAAGTGTCCCAAAAAAACTGACCCATTTCAATTTTCAATACAACTTTCATCATTCCCAATACAATATAACACTAAATAATACTACTTTTATCATTCCCAATACAATATATTCCACTTTCCCCTTTATTTATACACTTTTCTTAATCTGTGTGAAAAACCAAAGTAGGTCAATTATACCGGGACGGAGGTAGTAACACTTATTCTCAACACCATTTTAAACCTTATAAACAGAACATGATCAGATCAAATAAAATAATCATAGTACATAGCTACTTGTTCTAGCTATTTTGGCCTATGTGGTCTATCGCCATTTGACCTAGCGTAGTTTTCCCCTTCTTAATCTTCAATATGTTTGTAGTTTTTATTTATGCAACTACTTCAACCTTTTATATTCCACTTTGATTGAAGTAATTTGACAGTTTATGTAGCCCCTTAATATAATATTGTGGCTCTATGCTCATATTCTCCGTTCCAATTGTCTTGAATGTCAATTTGCTCTCTTTTATACTCTAGTTCTCACTCATTACAGTAACCCTTGAGTAGTTTCTAAGAATATATTTTTTGGCATGTTGTTGATTTGTTAGATATGGCAATATGTTTGAAAGATTAAGGGTGTGTTTGTTTCAGCCTTAAAAAAAGTAGATTTTATCTCAAAAGAATCTAGAGATTTTAAAAAAAATCTGAAGTTATTTGTGTTTGTCAACTATCCATAAAAATCTATTTTTTAAAAAAATGAGTTCTAACATGCACATGTGTTGCCTCCTTGTTGTTGAAAAAAATAAATTTTGAGAAAAGCTAATCCTAATAGCTTTTCATTTTAGGGTCAAAATAGATATTTTTAATAAAATAATTTTTCTAAAAATCTTAAACAAACACTTAAGAATGAAAAAAGTGATTTTTTTAAGGAAAAAATAGATTTTTTTTTGGAAAAAAATCTGAAACAAACGGGCCCTAGACCTTATGTACATTTCATCTTGTGATATCTGTGATTATAATTTTGTCTTGAAAATATAATATGTTACTTTTGATAAAGTAATGATTACACAATTTTTTCATTAAAACTTACTTGTTTTAGATGCTTAATCATTGCCTTTGGGACACTGGTTAGCATTGTCCTAATTTTAAATAGTGAGTGATGATGTTAAATATTAAATCATTTTAATAATTTATAATTTATGCATTGCCATGATCCGCATAAATTTTGGTCAATATTATCCAAATGGAAATGATTTAGCATTGGAGTTTAAAAAGCATGAAGAGTTGATAAAAATTGTATTTCTCTTATTAAGTAATGCATTGATCCAGTTTAATTTAGTTTTTATCCATGCTAGAGAGTTTTCTTAGATAAAAAAAATACACGTCAAACAACTATGAATAAATGAATGTTTTTGTGCTATAGTGAAAAAGCCATTAATTATTAAATTAAGAAAAAAGAGAAAACTAAAGAGAGCATACTCTTGTTTAAAATGGTTAGAACAGTAAAAGATAGAAGGATGTTCATCATAAATATCAAAATGAGAGCACCAAAAGAATCAACTAAAATACATTTAAACTAGCTATTTTAACTAAAATTACCTAAAATCTTATAGGAAAATGTTAACCAGTGCCCCCGGGCACTGGTTAAGGGTCAAATATAGTAGGATTTGCATTGAGAGATGTGTAATCAGTGCATTAAAAGCTGGAAAAGTATGTTTTTTTATTTAAAATTTCCTCTTTTGGCTTCCTTAACCAGTGCCCCGGGGGCACCGGTTAACATGACCCAATCTTATATGATATCCTGTTATCAATTGAATATTTTTTAGGGGATTAACAGCTGAAGAAGAGTCTTAAAGGGACTAAAATGAAAAGTTGAAATATTTATCAGGATGAAAAACATTTTTTTTTATTGACAGACCAAAAACATATGGGTCATGTTAACTTGTGTCCTAAGGGCGCATGTTAAGGAACCTAAAAAGAGCAATTTTACATTGGAAATCATGATAGTTTAACTTTTAAAAAGTTGAATGCACGACTTTTGATACGTTTATTTCTATTATGAGTTCTTTAACATGTGGCTTTGAGGGCACAATTTAACATTTGCCAAAACATATTTAACCAAAAAAATATGCGTTGGAAAATTTAAAAAATACACAAAAACTAATAAACATTAAATAGTAGTTGTTTGTTCAGAAATAAAGAAAATTTGGAATCTAATAACAACCTGTGACACGTCGCCATGTTTATAGGATGCGAGTGGGCATGACCGCAGAAGATAGTCTTCTCCACACGAAAAACAATCATTGATTTCTCATGTCTTTGTTTTTTTTTAAACAACAAAATTTATTAATCCGAGCCCTGTGAAAGAATCACAATAACTTGACCACAAAATCGAAACTATAAAAGGTGTCGTATATATGCGGAACACCTGACAAGATAGGAATACCAAAATCCGTATATATGTGGAACCTCTACCCAAAAAACTCCCCACAACCAACAAACTAACAACAATCAAACGATTCCCTGCAGGCAAAACTCCATAGTTGCACGTAAACAACCAAACCAATCCCCACTATCAGGCTATCTGGAACCGCAAAATAGCAAAGGATACAGGGACCAGCACAGCAAAAAAACCATAAATAAAATCTGCCGCTGCTACAAAACACACAACAGTAACTCTGCCTCGGCCAAAAGTACCAACAGCAAACCCAAAAATCTCCCCAACCCAATCATGCCACGAAAAACTCCTCCACCCAGCAGCAGCTCACCATTATCGTAACATACAAGCCTTCGGATTCCACTTGCATTCATAATACATACAATTCGAAGTTTTGATCCGGGTCAACAACCAATGCCAAGATAAAACTTTAATCTCTTTAATAACGTCCCCTACCTCCCAAACCACATTATTGAAGATTTTATCGTTCCTTGCTCTCCACATAACCCAAATAGTAGTATGCCAAACTAGTCTAAGGCCCTTACGAATTTTCTTATTACTTTCCGAACCACTCCAACATTCCTAATGGATAAAAAAATCTGGCGGAGTTAAAAAAGGAGAACCGAACCACCTCATCACCTCACGCCAAACCTCTATTGCCATCTCACAATGAAGAAAAAGATGACGAGTCGTTGCTACCTCTGTATCACACAAAACACAAGAATTTTATAATAAATTTTGAAATCCAATACAATTTTCTTTCCCTTTTGGGTGTATTTAATGTTATTACTTTTCGAACCACTCCAACATTCCCAATGGATAAAAAATCTGGCGGAGTTTAAAAAGGAGAACCGAACCACCTCATCACCTCACGCCAAACCTCTATTGTCATCTCACAATGAAGAAAAAGATGACGAGCCGTTGCTACCTCTATATCTCACAAAACACAAGAATTAGTAGCCTCCACCGGTAACACATTCCGAAGACTAAGGTTATCTCTAGTTGGCACCCGGTTAAGGAGTAACTTCCAAGAGAAAACTATCACCTTAAAGGGAGTCGGGCTTTTCCATAGACTAGAAAACACCCTATTCTCCTCTTCGCTCCATAAATCTTCCACTAAAATCAACCGCTCTGATTTGACATATGCCGATTTTACCGTGAACCTCCCACTCTCCTCAAGATTCCACCTCCACCCGTCCTCCTCACTCCTCAACGACATTCCCTCCAAATCCGCCATTAACTCCTCCACTAAATTTTCTTCCCACACGAAGAGTTGACGTTTCCAAATGAAAGACCACACCAAATTCGTTCAATTACCCGAAACCAACTCTCCAATTGGAGCCTCTTTTTGACTTGACAAAGAGAAAAGTCTAGGGTACTTGAGTCTCAAAGACATATCACCACACCACTTCACATTCCAAAAACTCGTATTCCATCCATTCCCCACTCTTCTACGGAGCTCCGAGGTAAACCAAGCTTGACCCCCAAAATTATCTAATCTCGCTATCTCCTTCCACCACAAGGATGCATTATTTGGAACCGCCACCTCTCCCCCCTCCAACAAACTAACAAAACTAGTACCATATCTATCCCGTAGCACCTCTTTCCATAACATATAATCGCCCTTTAGCAATCGCCAATGCCACTTTGCTAATAAACTCACATTAACCACCCTAACATCACTTTGATTTCTCATGTCTCGTTCTATAAAAACAAACAATATATCTATGATATCCTTCTCAAATGACATTGATGACTATAACCCTGAAATAAATTTTTGAAAAAAACTTGCTCAAAACATGATTTTAAATTTACAATGAAAAACATCATAAAAACAACAACTAAAAACAAATGTTTATGAAGATATGGTCAGACCAGATAACACAAATGATATGAATCCTGAAGCTAGAAAGTGAACTAAATAATATGTAGCGCGAGTGGTATAGGTAACACTAATGAATGATTAGGGTTTTATTTAGGGTTAACAATTTAAGATGGACAATTATGTATTCTTTATACAAGGAGGTTAAGTCCGAGGATATGTACCAATGTCCTTATTATCAGCCCCCTCCATATTTTGAAATCAGGATTTAGACCCATTCAAAGTGGATTTTCCCATCCGAGTTGTGACGGGCTATAAATTATGTTGCAAAAGATTCATTGACCATTTGATGTTTTTTTTTTCTTCCAACATTCTTAGTTTGTCACACACCTACGAATTGCAGATTATATAATCTAAAAATCCTAAAAACACGCTAAAATGACCTTTCAACTTTTCGGATTTTATAATCCAAAGCAGTCATGGAGGGTGGGAAAAGAAACTCCCCAACCATATTTTACTTATCAAAACACAATATCTTTTGTTTGCATAAAATGAATTAAAAGCCCAATAGCAACAAGGCTAAAACAGTCCTTACATCGAAAACCCTACATATAAATCCATCTCACAAACCATTTCTCACACTCTTCTCAGTAGCTGCTGCGGCTTCTTCTCTTCATTTCATTTCCGAAACCCTAATCTCACCCAAACCTCCACAATGCCGCCAAAGCTCGATCCATCCCAAATCGTCGAAGTTTACGTCCGCGTCACCGGCGGTGAAGTCGGAGCCGCCAGTTCCCTCGCTCCCAAGATCGGTCCTCTCGGTCTCTCACCAAAGAAGATCGGAGAAGACATCGCCAAAGAAACCGCCAAGGATTGGAAGGGTCTTAGGGTGACAGTCAAGCTCACCGTTCAGAATCGTCAGGCTAAGGTCGCTGTTGTTCCGTCTGCGGCGGCGCTGGTTATCAAGGCTTTGAAGGAACCAGAAAGGGATCGCAAGAAGACTAAGAACATCAAGCATAATGGGAATATCTCTCTTGATGATGTTATTGAGATTGCGAAGATTATGAAGCCGAGGTCGATGGCGAAGGAGCTTGCCGGAACTGTGAAGGAGATTTTGGGGACTTGTGTTTCTGTTGGGTGTACTGTTGATGGGAAAGATCCAAAGGATTTGCAGCAGGAGATTAGTGATGGTGATGTTGAGATTCCTCAGGATTGAGGTGGTTGTTGATTTTTTTTCACTATTATCGTTTGTGTTTTTTAATATAAATTTGAGAATTTTGTTGTTGATTTACTGTTTTGGATAATTTAGACCATTTTGACGAATTTTATCAGTTTAGTTTAATTATGTTTATGTTATATGGTGTTTCGATATAATTTTGGCAATGGATTACAATCGTTATGCCTATATTATTATGGTCACTCTGTTTGATATTTGGTTGCTTGAATTTTGCGACATTGTTTTGTGCGGAGGGAATTTGGTACCTTTGTTGTAGATTGAATAAAATAGTTGTTTTGTTTTATTGGATTGGTAAAGATATTTCTTTATGGAAACTGCCCTTTTCGTGGGGTGCTGAGGTTTGTGTAATTCCTATGTTTTAGTTACTGTGTTGATTTGTTTGAAAATATGCTTCTGTAGTTCTTCTGTTGTTACTGTGAAGATTTGTTTGATAATTAAGTATTGAATAGACAGACATATACCAATGAATAATCAATTCAAGGAACTTGTTGTAGAGTACTAATTTTTGTGATTGTGCCATTATCATTGCAATTGTAATTGTTTAAATTTATAAATTGTCATCATGATAGTTAGAAAATGCTGGTTGGCACCTACATTGTTGATTCTATAAATATTCCATTTCTTCATGTGCTATTGTTTGTCTAGTTTTCGTGTTTTGTTTATCTTTCTTCTTTGTTAAACTCTCTCTGCAAAAGAAATTCTAAGTTTTAATGTTTGGTGTGCTGTAGTTTTTTGTTAATACTTGTAAGCAGGGATAGAGTTTAAGTTTTTAGGCCAATGTCATCCTCTTTAGAACTGATGTCATCCTCCTGAAAATGAGGCAAATTTGTAGGATATTGAGTCGGGGGTATTGGATTAACTATTCTTGTGTTTGTAGATTTGTTCATTGAGAAATTGATTTTGTAATTATTTAGACAGATGCATACTGATTAATAATCAAGTCAAATTAAGTTTTTCTTTGACGTGTCCTTCATGTTTCATTGACGTCTTCCAAGTGTTAGGTTGTTGGATGGTTTGAATTTTTGTGATTGTGCAATCGTTTGAACATTGTTGTTTCTGTTTTCCTTGTTTTTTATTTGAAGAGGTTTCTGTTATCCATATTGAAACTACTCTTTTTGCTAATAGTGAAAGTGTTGGTTGCTGTATGTTACCACATCGTCTTACATCTTGCTGCTTTAATTGTTTGCTACCTGTTAGATGTGTGTCAATTGTTTGGTTCCTAAATTATAGATAAAGTAAGTTCATGTAGTTTGTGCTCTGAACTGTCATGAATATGCTGGGACTGATACCTCCATAAACTTGTACATATCTGGGCTCACTCTCTTAGTATCTCAGCCGACTCCCCTACCAGGCCATCTTTCCCACTATCTGAGCCATCTCACATTCTTGGCATATAACCTCCCATACTCAATGATATAGTTTCTAACTTCTATGCTGTGTTTGGATCAGCGTTTTTTGTCTCTTTCTCGCGTCCCAATGCAAAACCAACTTGATTTTTAGGAAGCTACAATTAGCAGCGTTAACTCAAACGTGGGTTTGAGCTTGTTTTGCCGCTTTGACAAACAGATGCCTAGTAATTCCTTATGACAACCTCTTTAATTAGAAGCTCCCATATCATGCACAGGAAGAGGACCAATGGTTAAGATAACACAATGAGGCAGACCTATGGTCTCGAGTCAAGATCTTCGCCATTTTATCCTATGGTCTCTAATGCATGTTATATGCAGAAACCAATGTATCATTACTTGGCGTTTTTTTTTTTTTTTTTTGTGTGAATGAAATGCGAGCAATTTGACTTGCTTACTATTTCTAAACCAATGTTTCAGTTTAGTAGATTGATTTTCTCTATTATAGCACTGTTTGGTTTACATTTTCCTCTTATGTTTTGGATTTTTTGTCTTGATGTTAACCTTCCTTTTCCTAGCGGAAAATGTGCGGATGCAAGATAACTATTGTTTGTCCAAGAAATTTTTCACTCAATTTGAACTTTGGTTCTCTTGATTCAAATTTTAGTAGAGTTTATTAATCACTTGAGTCAACTCATTTGGTTAGATGTGTTGGCATTTGTTTGAATTAGTTTATTCTTGAAGTATGCAAAATTTGATTGAACAGTGTTCCATTCAAAAGATTTGTCAAAGAACCTAGAATTATACATACAATCGTTCCATTGCCGATTTTTTTTACACTAATTTTCAAGCTTTACCGTATAACCATCTGCAAATTGCCTTACGTTTTGTCCATCCATCCTCATTTTAGAGAATGTTTAGATCACCATGATCGTAAACATTATGGAAACTGCCTTTTACTGCACCACATTTTGGTAAATCTCTTCAACTACAACATATTGCACAAAATTTGCAATCCCCTACATTATGCCTGCGCATAATGGATTTGAAGGAGATTTGAAGGTCTTACAGATTTCTTTGTATTTAGAGAAAAATAAATTTTGGAAAAGCTACTTGGAATTGTTTTTCATTTTGAGTCTAAAAATGTTTTTTTTCGAAATAAAATGGATTTTTTTTTTTAAAATCTTAACAAACACCACAAAAATAAAAAGTGATTTTTTAATTAAAATAATCTCAAACAATCGGGTCCTTAAGCTCCTCCACAAAAACCTCATCACACCTGAAAATTGAATAAATCCAATTATCTGGAAAATATTTTCATTAGTAAGATGAAATGATTTAGCCTTGAACTTCTATCCACCTCACCTTCACTACTTACGGTTTCTGGAAGTACGCCTTACTGCTGAAAAAATAAGTATTGTCTTTAGAAGTAAGCTTCTGGCCGATACAAATTATACAAATAATTTCTACTGCTGAAAAAATAAGTATTGTCTTTAGAAGTAAGCTTCTGGCCGATACAAATTATACAAATAATTTCTACTGCTGAAAAAATAAGTATTGTCTTTAGAAGTAAGCTTCTGGCCGATACAAATTATACAAATAATTTCTACGTATTGGGATGCATACTTCTGGATAAACGATGGATGCAGAAAATCATTTTGGTTTGTTTCATTTGTGTTATTGAGTGTGAAAATCAGTCACAAGGAGAGCACAAACCATATTTCTCATGCTCCACTTGGAAATTGTTATTGACTAATCCTATTTGAACATTAAAAACTTGATACTGTATTCTAACACTAAAAGTTGCATCATTTACAATAGCTGATGCGGCTTAGGAGAAAGTAAAAAGTAGTTAAAAAAAATAACAGCGTATCCAAACCATAATAAAATAATGTGTTGTGTAAATAAAAAACATAATGTTAACATTGTCTGAAAATCTATTCATGTATCTGGGAATTGTTATTATGTATAGTTGATATGTGAAACAATACCATTATGCAAGTGCGCATTAATCTCTCGTCAATTTATCTGTTTATCATATTGATTTCTTGCATTCTAAGTTGCGACTCATATTTTGATTTGTCCAAAGAAACCTAGTGGGATAATCAGTGCTCCATGAATCTATATTTTCAACAATCACCACTCAGCAGTAAGGCTTAACCGACTATTTTTTTAAGAAAACTTTTATTGTATTTTAAATTAATTGTGTACTTTGAATTGATCATACTTATATTTATAGTGTTTTTTTTTTGCATATTATAATTGTAGTGCTTATACAAGATATAGTGGGTGTTTGAAATGTAAGCATTTTGTAACTTCGGTAGTGTGGTGGATCAAGTTTGAACTAAGGCATCCTTACTAATTGGGGATATTATAGAACTTATTCTACCATATTAAATAATTATCTAAATTGTGTGGTGTAAGTTTGGTTAGGAGACAAACAAACACCATTGTCCATTGTTTTGCAAGAGCAACATTATACATGCCTAGTCTCCAATTTTCATTTTAATCATTTTCTACTTTGTAATATTGAGATTCCTATTTGGATGAAATGACTTGATTTCCTATTGTAAAAAAAAAAAAGAGTACAAAAATATGTAGATATCATAACAAGAGTATTTAAAAGAGGAAATAAAAGAAAACAAAGCAAAGAAAAGAGGCAAAAATGGAAGAAGCCATTTGACATTGAAAAAGAGGGTTCTGAACCACATTAAAACTGCATTGCTATGTGTTCCCAATTAGCTCAGAAATTCACACAAGTATCACCCTTTACCAAGAGTGTTGCAAAACACACTCTTAATCTTGATGCAACAACATCTCAATAGCAGCAATTAAAGTACCATAGTCCATACATTTGATGGACATTTAGGTATGAGTGAACAAAATGATAGCATGAAGAAAATCTGAATAACATACCACACTCCTCTAACCTAATTCCAACATAACCAAATACCTAATATAAGGTTATAGTTTATGCATAGATGATACAAAGGTCATCAATGCCTGCCATTACTCTCAAACTAAAAACTCAACCACAAAGTTTAATTTTGATTCTAAAAAGACCATATTTGAATAATATATAAACTCAAATTAAGATAATTTATTTTTCTATGAATGAGCACTATCTACCACTGCTAAAGTGCAAAGTGAAGATCATGAAGTTGTACCATTCAATTTAAAATCAAGGCAGCCACCGTCCAGTGAAACAGTCACTCTCATATTACACCGGCTAAAACAAACATAATTATATATCATCACTTTAATTATTATATGATTAAAAATTGGTGCTCTCTCAGCCATAACATCATACTTTGTGTTCCAACAATGAAGTCCAAATTTTTATGACGATCACAAATCTGTCATTTTACTCATTATAGAATAATTTATACACATGATAACTTCATCCTGAGATCTTGATGCTTATGGAAGTGATGGAAATTCCTCCATTCATTTAAATTTTACCCCCACTTTCTATTAACAAGCATAGAATAAATTATTATTGGCCAGTCCATGTTAAGAGAGTTGTTGGAAAATTAAGGTAATTTCGTATTTTAAATTTCTAATCAAGCTACTGATCTGTAAAGAGGACCAACTATTTTGGTCTCATACAATTAGTCACCCTGGCATATGCATCACTATACATATAGTATAATTAGTCGTGATCGAAAGAGGTTTCCAATAATTTTTTTATTTGGACTAGCCTTGTCACTTTAGCTAATTTATTTATTACTCCCTCCGTTTCAGTTTCAAAATGAGTGTCACTTTAGCAAAAAAAAAAATTGTTTCAAAATGAACTTTACATTTACAATACAACTTTAATTTTTTCTTCCAACTTTACCCTCAATAAATACTCAAATTTTTCTCTCACACAATTTTCAATGCAACTTTAAATTTGTCTTTTTCTTATAAAGTAAGGGCAGTTTAGTAAAAGTGTTATGTCTAATAATTATTTCATTCTATTCCTTAATCTGTGTGCAATTGGCTAAAGCGACACTCATTTTAAAACGGAGGGAGTAGTTTACGAGAGTTATCAACTCACGTTCTAACACTTTACGTTTAACATATATTTATTTATTGGATAAAATTAAGTGAATTTTATCATTTTATGAGTTACAAAATGATGTTAGAAATATTATTACTATTTGTCAATATACCTAAAATTAACTTTTTGTCCCTATAGGAAATAGATGTTGCTCTACCTATGGGGATATATTGCGATCAAATCACCTAGACAATAAAACTCTCGAGAACCCCTCAAAAAAAAAAAAAACTCTCGAGAAGTTTAACAAGACTCAAATTTAAGACTCGAAGCTTGTCATCCTAAAGAAACATGTAACATCCAATCAAAACACGCTTAGATGGAAGCCTTTTCTTGTTCGTCCTTCAATTACCTTAAGAATATGACGGAGCCAGAATTATTATAAAGGTTGGAAAAAAATATGCAATATATTAATAGGGGTTTACATAAAAAATTACAAGTAAATAATCAAAAATCTAAAAAAATTGTCCAATTTATAGAGATTTATATAAGAAATTCAGGGGAATTTACATAAGAAATTGCAAAAAATTTAGACCGGAGTCTGGGCAAGTGCTCGGACTCGCCGGACCTTAGAACCGCCGCTGCTTAAGAGTGAACATTGTTTCCCAACTTTTGGTTGAATATGTCTCCATTATTTGATCATTCAATATCTTATCATATTTTTATACATTAATTTATGTTAAAATAGATTCAAATTTTAAATAAATTTTGTATACATAATAGTAAAATTTGAACTTTGTATTTATTTAAAAGGAAAAGTAAGATCCAGAACTTCTTTATAGAGTGGGATGACTTTTCTAACAGCTTATGAGATTCCTTCAGGAGAAAAAAGAAGCTTATTAGATAAGACAAAGAAGTTGGACATTCTTTTTGTTTAAATGTTTCTAGTTTATTTGTTTGTATTTCTGATTTTCTTTGAGGAGGACAATTATTTGTTTATATTTCGTGGCTGGTGTGAGTCGAAGTGTAAATAATTAAATAGCGTAGAAAATAACATTTTCTATCAAACGTGATACCAATTAGGCAATTACCAACACCATTAGACAAGCTCTTGTAGAAAAAAAAAAAAAACACCATTAGACAAACCATCATACCTGATACAGTGATACTAGAGTTGAGTTACGAGGAGGAGAGTCCAGAGATTATCAAATTGGGTTAAAAAAAACTACATAGAGAAAATATGACGCTACATCTTCATCCGAAACCTTTTATAGATCATCATTTGTATGTTTTTATTTTAGTTTATTTTTTTATCACCAACATCGATTACATCTCGTATATCACATAAACACTTACTATTATAACGCAATTGCTTAATTAAATTATTTATGAGGGCCATAGTTGATTAGAATGAGTGGTGAAGGATAAACCAATTTGAACCCGCAGTGTGTCCAAAACCCATTTGATTTTAGGTGCGTCCAGATAAGTTCTTCTGGCACAGCCTCGTCATCCAACGAAGACAAACAACTATTCTAATAAACTTAATCATAATTGCAGTACTAAAATCAATGTGATAACTTTATTTTTAGGATAATATATCTTAATCTCTTGTTATTTTATCATGCGAATAATTCTTAGCCACTAACTTTGGTGTTTAGTGTTTCAATTCAGACTCCACATAAATAAATAAAAACAAAAAGAGAAGTGTTTCACTTCAAACCGAAGTACAGCCACTAGGGTTCAGACAAATTTTACTTGTAACACGACATACTTCAGTTAAATGTTTACTTGTAACACGACATACTTCAGTTAAATGTAAATCAATTTCAATAGCTCTAGTGAATTCTAATTTGTTCAAGTAAAGTAATGACATTTTATATATGTCCATTGTAGTAAATGACCCCTTTATCCGTTTAATTTTTAGGAAAATGCTAAAGAGTGTTCCAGAAACATAGGTTAAACATACTTGATCAAAAGTACTCCATCCGTCCCTTAATACTTGACACAGTTGACCTTATTACGCATGCCAATGTATAATTTTGAGCTTAAATATCTTGAATTATAGACAACTTTACAATATCAATGAATCATTAATGCTTATTTTCCTATTATGTCCCTTCCAATTTTTTTTTTTGAAGAAGCTAAATTATGTCCCTTCCAATTTATTATTTCATCTTTTTTCAATTCTTTTAATTTATGTTTTCCACACAATGAAGGATATTTTTGTAACAACTCACAATTAATGCCGGTAGGGCCCTTAAATGAAAAGTGAATGAATGATTTTTATTTACACCTACATTCTCTCTTGTGAAAAAATTGCGGGACGGGATCCTCCGTGTAAAGCAATACTTAATATGTTTTCCATGTGCGACCGCATAAGGTCTCATATTTTGGAAGGAAAAGAAAATATACACAAAAATATGAGTAAGTTCAACTATAGTAAGAAGTCTTAAAAGAAAACTATAGTAAACGGTTGAAAATTTAAGTATTAGAAGAATATTAAGAGTTTGATTGAAAATTTACGTACTCTTTACTTATATTGAAATCAAATTTTCTGTTGTCGTCATCATACAAATGATTATTGGATCGAGATTAGATGATGTAAATTTCAAACAAGTTTTTGATTTTTGTTTTTAAATCTAAATCTCAACCTTAAAATTCACACCGTCCGATCTCAATTGAAGGTCATTGACGTGACGAGGGCCTGAATATGACAATTTGGCTACTAAAGGAATCTGGATTCATCCATAACTCTCCATATTAATCTAAAATTGTTCAAGTTCAAACCAAAAAAACAAATGGGACCATAATCATTAACTGGACATTTCTAAACTAGTGACAGACAGAGAAGCAAAACCAGTACACCCTGTTGCTGATGCTTAATTTGCCACAGAATTCCATATCTATCTACACACAATCCCTTTTCAAAATCCATACTTGACCATACTCACATGTAGCCGTTGGTCTACAACAACCTTTTTAGGTCACATTGGACCTACCACATGCATATGATATTCCAAAAATCAACAAGTCCCGTTGTAATGTGGGCCTTAAAGTGGGTCCATGCAAGCGAAATCAAGCTAAGTAGGACGGCAAAAAATATTGTGTTGAAACTTCAATCATGTCATTGTCCATAACCAAACAAAATTACACATTTAATTATTTGATTAATTTTCATTTCTTTTGTTACATAAATACCACCTCATTCTACTCAAACCATACTCAATTCAATCCACTACTCTCCCACTTTTGAAAAACAAAGTTAAAAGAGAACTAAGCAATATGGCTAAAGATGTTGAGGTTCAAGAACAAGGAGAATACTCAGCTAAAGACTATCAAGACCCACCTCCAGCACCATTGATAGATGTTGAGGAGTTAACAAAGTGGTCATTTTATAGAGCTCTTATAGCTGAGTTTGTAGCAACACTTCTCTTCCTTTATGTCACTGTTTTGACCATTATTGGTTATAGCCACCAGTCTGATCCTAAAGCTGGTGGTACTGACTGTGATGGTGTTGGAATTTTGGGTATTGCTTGGGCTTTTGGTGGCATGATTTTCATCCTTGTTTACTGTACCGCCGGTATCTCTGGTATGCTATAACTTCCTCTCACTCTCTTACACATGCAAGGACTTTATAGGTCTTTGCAACGACGCAGCAACCCTAACTAGGGTTGCATGCCATATTTGTTTGTATTTTATCAAAATATCAAAGTTCTGAGCTTAATTGTAACTACAACTAAAAATGATGTTTTTAAGTAACTTTTTATAAGCTATTAGAAATAGTTTACTAAAATTAGATGAGAAGAGTTTATGGAAATGTTGCAAGCGAATTTTTTTTTTATAAGTTTACTCGTATTTTATAGATAAATGTTAGTTGGTAGTATGTTATATTAACAAGTTTATGTGTGGAATTGTGATCACAGGAGGACATATCAACCCTGCCGTGACATTCGGGCTATTCGTGGGACGGAAGGTGTCCTTGATTAGGGCAGTGTTTTACATGGCAGCACAGTGTGCCGGCGCAATCTGTGGTACCGGACTTGCCAAAGGTTTCCAAAAAGCATACTTTGACAGATATGGAGGTGGTGCCAACTTTATACATGATGGCTACAACAAAGGCACAGCTTTAGGTGCTGAAATCATTGGTACCTTTGTTCTTGTCTACACTGTCTTCTCTGCTACTGACCCTAAGAGGAACGCTAGGGACTCCCATGTTCCTGTAAGCATTTAATTATAAACTCAATTCACACACTCATCACCTTTTTTTTCATAATAAGTACTTTAAGCATAACTAATTATGTGGTGAAATGATGAAAAGGTTTTGGCACCACTTCCCATTGGATTTGCTGTTTTCATGGTTCACTTGGCTACTATCCCCATTACCGGCACCGGTATTAACCCGGCAAGAAGTTTCGGATCAGCCGTGATCTACAATGACGGCAAAATTTGGGATGATCAGGTAAATATCCATATAATTAATTATGTTTTTGGTCCCTACAAAATGGCGACCTTGTAAGTTTAGTCCTTACTTAATTTTAATAGCATTTTTAATCCCTACAAAAAATTTCTGCACTCAATATTAGTCCTTACTCAATCCAAATTTGTTTAATTTATGCTTAAACTCTTAAGTTTTTCAACAATTTTTTACAGGCGTGTTAAGAACGTTATTAAAAGGTCCTCCGAAAAAAATATCGCAAAAATTTGATTTTTACGTCCATATTTTTGTTACTTATATCTTAAATTTTTGTCGTTTTAAAAAGTTCATATTTAATTTATTTCATGTTAAAAAAATTATAGATTTTAGTAAATGAACCGTTCATAGTGTTCTAAACTTGTATAAAAAGAATCGTTAAAAAGAGTTTAAGGATAATTAAACAAAATTTATTTTAGCAGGGACTAAAATTATAAGTAAATTTTTTTTTTGTAGGGATTAAAAATGCTATTAAAATTAACTAAGGACTAAACTTACAAGGTTGCAATTTTGTAGGGACCAAAAACATAATTAACCCTTAAATTATTAATTAAAGTGACATTGATAACTATTTTACAACCGTTTATTTTAGAAGACTTTAATTAGGTTTAGGTCTCTTGCCTTATATTATAGACAAACTTTATATTTTTCAGTTTTTAGTTTTTTGTTTAGTGCTCAAATAATTGTTTTCTTGAATTTTACAATAGTCTTGAATTTATTTTTAAATATGTGATAATAATATTCTAATACATAATTAACTTTTGTTGAATTGTTTTTGTGATGAACAGTGGATATTCTGGGTTGGTCCAATGATTGGAGCTGCTGTGGCTGGAATCTACCACCAATACATTCTAAGAGGTTCAGCCATTAAAGCTCTTGGATCCTTCAGGAGCAATGCTTAATTAAATTAAGCTAGCTCAATTGCTTTATTTGCCAACCAAGCTACGATGTTAATTTCTCCAAAAGAATAATGTTGAAGAGTGCAAATTAAGTGGTCCTATCCTGGCCTTTTCGTCTTTTCCTTTTCAGCTGCAACTGCAGTGGGGTTTGGAGGGAAAAAAACCAATAACAAGGGACCATGAAATTGTAGATAACCATGCTTGTGTTTCAAGGGTGTATTTTGTATCCCTTTTGTGTCTTTTTTTCATTTTTATTTCCAATGTATGTATTCATTTCCTATGTGTTCACTTTAATTTCTGTTTGTGTATCCTTTCATTTTCAAATTTCTCTTGATAATTAAGTGCCATATTTATCTTCCATCCTTGTTGTGAATTTCGTATCAAAATTTGTTTGTTTCTTAAAGTTTTCTAAATTATTATCATGTACCTTGACTTGAGTTTTTTTTTTAATATGATTATGATTAAATTTCTGGTCCATCTTCACGTAGTTAAGCTTTTTAAATTGATAGTGTGTAAATGTATAAGTAAAACCTTCCACTTCAAATTTCTTTCAACACTTGCATGCCAATATATTACTCTTGTCTTTTAACGTGCTCGTTCAATTGTTAAAATACTTTATGAAGAACTTGAATTGTTGAACTCAAATAGTTAACGAATTTTAAAGAGGATAAATTGATCACGAAACATTTGAATTTGAACCCCAACTACAACATTCTAAGAAATCTTTATTTAACTCTTGACCTAACTCTAAATAACTACTAAGATCTATTTCTCTTAAAAACCGAGGTTAAGAAAGAAACCGATTTTTATTTATTTTTTTACTTAGAAGTAATGAACGGCGTAATTTTTAACTTTTCTTTGTATTTCACTCTTAATTAGAATTAGGTACGTATCATAATCTTGAAAACGGACAATGACAAACAAGGTGAAGTATCGTCTTAGAATTATCAGGAAATATTTGGTGTGCCATTACTCTTTACTAAATATGCTTTATTAGCTTCTTGGACCTTCAAATTTGTACGATTGTCCCCAAAAATGTATAACTAATTCTCTCTTTACATGCACTTAGCGTTGTCATTATAATTGGGGCCTAATTAATCTTGACAACTGTCACAATAAATTTGATAATAGATTTCAGTTGGGATGCTTATCCTGATGAATTAAACTATTGCAAAATAGTGAGCTTCACTAGAAGCTATATAATAGATTGGCTATATTTGTGGTGGTGGTTGTTATTGAACGTGACATGAAACTTTGGTTTTTAATATACAATAGAGAAAAAGGTAAGAAATGAAAAAAATAAACATGTTAGGTAGATGACTTCGGATTCCTTACATGTGCATCGATCCTTTTATTATTTCATATAAATAGATAATATAGATTGGTGAGGTAACACCTTATCTTCACCATATTTTATGCCCTAATAATTTTGTAACGTTTTGCCTATGTATTCGATTAGAGTAAACACTCTTTTTGATTATTTAATAATGAGCATAACTTAAAATGATACAGCCATTCATTGTCATAACTCATAATATTATTGGAAAAATGAAATAAAATAATGATTATTGCACACCTTAAGGTTTAAAAAGTTATTTTATGAATATTTTTAGGAATATAATAATTTCTCAAAGAAAAAATTATGATAAGATGTAAGTTGGGTTAACAAAAATAATACAGTTGTAAAAGTTGAAGGAAATTGATGAAAACGACACTTGGGTTCATTATCTCCATTGTTCTTATCTATAGTGTCACAAAAGAAGCAAAGAATTTTTAAAAGCAAACAAAAGCAAAAAAGAAAAGAAAATAGAAGACGAAATTTTGACGCATATTCTATTATGAAGCGGATATTCATGGTTAAAGAACTAGAAGATGATGATCTTTCAAAAAAAAAACTAGAAGATGATGGAACATTCATGATTACTTTAGTGAAACAATCAAAATCGTTTTATGTCCGTAAGTTAAGTATCTTAAGAAATTAAATAATCATGGTTAGCAATTGATGGGACTTATAAACTTCAATAAAAAAGGCAACTAGTGCCATCTTACTTTGGATGTCTCTCGAACCAAGAGGATTAATCCATGAATAAATGATTTCCATATATATATATATATATATATATATATATATATATATATATATATATATATTAAGTGTTTTTTTTTATTTCGTTCGTCTGACTGCGACATTGTGTTGTTCGTCGTCTTGTACGACGTTGTTTGATTTCGCGTCTTGTTGCGGTGTTTGTTTAGTTCATATTGAAAGATCAACTTAAGTCAATCACAAATTCAATCAATGATTTGGACATCAACGATGCAGATCCGGAAGCATGAGTATTCTGGTGATTTAGATTTTATCATATTATCGGAAGACATTTTTCCGTTGTATGTTATTAACTTGGGTGTTGTGAGTTTGTTTGCATATTCACCCTTTATGTTTTTATCGATGTTGATTCTAATGTATTCTCTCAATTTGAATGAATGAATATCGTTTTGTTTTTGTCAAAAAAAAACAAATTTATATTCAACTTTTAAAAAAAAAAATTATATTCAACTAATAAGAAATATAGTAATTTTTTTTATATTTATATAAAACGTAAATTAGAGTCCTACAAAGAAAATAAAAACTAACAATAACCATTCGGTTATGTTGAGTTCGAAGGCACTTCAAAGAGGACTCATTCATACTGATGCGATACTATAGTAAAAGATTATCAAAATATTTTTCAATAACAATTAAATTATTTTACGGGAAGCTTATTGTCAAATTATGTTTCTAAATATTGTCTTGACAATTTTTGTTACTGAAAAACTCTCTTTGTATACTCAACCATCTTGTAGAACATGCCTTCAATTTTATGAATTGGTCAGTGGTGGAGGTTTTGCACGAAAGATATTAAAAAACTACTATAAGTATATATAAAAAAATATAAATGCATGAACTATAAAATGTCATTATCATTAATTAGAAAATTAAATATTAAAAATATACCATTATATATCCAAAAAATGAAGACATGTTAATAGTTAAGTATTATAACTGCTCATGTATGTGTTTGTATATTTTGAAAGGGTTGTTAATTTTTTTTTCATTTCCACCATTCTGTGTTGGTACAACGATGTTGGGTGTTCAATTCTTTGCGTTATCAATTTCAGTTGGTTGGTTTAAATTTTAAATAAAAACAATTTTTAATTTTAACATTTTCAAATATATTATTCTCTATATACACTATCGAAAAGACGGGCACTCACGTGTTCGTTTTTTCCGCTGTTTTTATTGCAATAACACGTGTAAATTATGAACGATATTTTATATTAAATTTAATTTTGATTAAAATTATAAATATAAATATTTGTGACTTTTAAATTGTAAGAAACCCAACCATGTTTATCTTTTTCAATAAAAACAATAATTTAATAAATATAATATAAATCCTTATCTTTTTTAATACCACCAATAATATAACATTAATATAGGAAAATTTGTTTAAGGGTATAATTGGAATTATAAAAAATTCAGCCCAAATCTCTATCCCCTTCATATATAATATTGATAATATTGTTCTTATTGTAGTGGAATATTTCCCATTTTAATGGGATTTAATTTTTTAATTAAAATTTAAAATAATATTATTAAAGATGATTTAATCTCTATTTTAATATAGATAATATTGTTCTTATTGTAGAGTTATCATTTATCTCATCTTTCCAGTAGATGAGCTTGGTTGGATTTGATTTTAAAACCAATAGGATGGGAAATATTATTTATAACCACACAATTGTTCTTATTTTAATATAACATTAACTTGATCTTAAAATAGCCTAGAAGCTATAGGAAGTTATAGCTAAGCGCTAAGATCTTGGTAGGACTCTTGTCATAGGCCAAAGGGCTCAGGTGGAGTACTCTTTGTGAAGAAAAAGTGAGCACCTAATTAACCTAGCAATGATGCGTGTTAAGTTCTGCGTAATTGTATCCTTACCGTTGTGTAGTTACGACCTTAACACGATGGTTGAGGTAACACTCCCTAAGATCACCAGGTTGTCGGGAAGTCGTATAAAGCTATAGCTATGTAAGTCATAGTAAAGCTTTGTTAAAACTGAACCTAGTTTAAACCACACTTTTCATCTTCAGAATTTCTAATCTTTTGCACTGTTTTTCCCAACCTTTAACTTTTTATATTTACTGTTGTGACAAATGATTTATTTTATTTTCTTGCAAACAAGTTTTCTACTAGAAAGCTATGAAGCTATAACTCCCCAATCCCTGTGATATCGATATTTAATATACTATAACTTGGACAGTGTATACTTGCACTTAGTCTTTTCACCTTAAAATACTCATAGTATTTTGGGAGACGCCAACTATATAAGATGTGATTCCGATACAACCCTGATCCCCATCCACCTCTCTGCGTTGGAGAAGCAGCTAAACCTACATACAACACCCTTGATATTTCTAGTATCCATGTGGAAATTAACATTCAACGAAAGTATGTTCATGATAGCTTTGGGAAAGTGACATTGTAACACCCCAAATTTTCCATAATATATATTCTATATATCTAAATATAAGTTCATGGTATAAATCTCTGGTTATTTATTTTTAGGAGTAAGTTGTTTATTATTGTGTCGTCGTGTGAATTAACAAGAACTGTGTGCATATTTTATTTTAATTATTTCTAACTATCATCTTATTTAATTATTTATTTTATAAATAATTATCTCGGTGTCTTAGTAATATTTTGATTATTTTCCCTATAAGTGTAGTTGTTATAGTGTGATAATTTTATACGTATTTATTTGAATACATATTTATTTGATTTAGAAGTAATATAAAATGTTATATTGTATTAATTGATTTATTATTTTAATCATTTTAGAAAAACAATAGTAGTTTACTATGAGTATTTTTGAGATAATATTAGTTAAGAGTGAGTAAAATAAGATTAGTTTATATTATTAGTGGGTGAAGCGAATAAATGAGCGGGTGTTTGTAATTGAGTGTGCCTAATTAGCAGAAGATATGAACCAATGAGTGTTAAAACTGATTGGTCCATGTGCAATATATTTAGGAATTTTGCATCCAACACATTTTGCCCATTCCCAACTGAAATTCTTAAAATGCCCCTGCATGAGTTAACTCATGGTAGTGTTAAATCTGCGTGACTTAACTCACGCCGTGTGCTGTTTTAAAGTCAGTCAGAACCTCATTTCCTCATTTCCCATCTAAAATCTCCAAAATCTCTCTCAAATCACCCAAATCCGAAATTCATTCAAGTTCAAATCAAACAACACTCCAATAACAAGTAAGTTTTCATAATCAAACGCCATTAACCTTTTTATGTTTATATGTTAAATTTTTCCTCTTAAATTAGATTTTTTAGTTTTAGGGTTTTGTTTAACTTTTGATTTTTTTGCAAGAAATGATACAATGTTACATGTAAATGACTTACATTGCTTAATTGTTTAGATGTTTGCATGTAAATGACGTACATTGCTTAATTATACAATGATACAATGTTACATGTAAATGACTTACATTGCTTAATTTTGATTTGTAGTTATGAGTTTTAGGGTTTATGTATAATTTGCAGTCCAAGTGTTTGATTAAATGTTTGAATGAGTTTTTCATTGCTTGTTTAATTTTTTATGGTGTAGATTTGAAACAATGACCGATTTGTTCAGTGTTTGCGAACACTTCAACGGTGGAAATCCTCATATGTTCAAGGTTCAGTACATTAATGTCACATTAAAAGGTCTCAAGGATCAACTGGATGAAATCAACCAAGGACTCAACTCCGGACACACGGAGGGTGGAATTTATTTGGTATGAACATCCAACGTTGGACGATGGGAGAATAACGTTCAGTTGGTTCGAATTAATGAACGACGACGACGTGAGGAACATGTTCTCGATTTTTTTGTAGCACAACATGGTATCATGGATCGATATGTTTGTCATGTTGCTGAGATCGCCTGAAGATATTCTCAACAGTTTGATTCCTCAAAAAGATTATGATTGGGTATCATCATTATTATGTAATGTCTTTATTTTGTTGGAGTTTAAGTTCAATTCTTGTTAGTTTGCTGAAGATGTTGGTATTGAAGTGTCTTATACTTAAGGTAAAGGTTTGCAAGTCTGTTTGAAAACTTAAAAGAATGAAGAGAACACAACATGTATTTTGCAAAATCATCTATATAAGTTTTCACATCGAATTCCCTTGTATAAGATGAATGGGACGTAAGAGAATGCACCTTTAAGACTAAGATGTTGTTTTTGAAGGTGAGAAAAACACAAGAAGGGGGGTTGAATTGTGTTTTAGAAAAATTCTTCGTTTCTCCTAAAAACTGAACACACTGATCAGAAGCTAAGCGAGACAGCTTCTGAAGTGATAATTAGAATCTAAATGCAGCGGAATAAAACAGAGAGAGAGAGAAGAAGAACGACACAAAGCAATTATACTGGTTCCTTCCACAATCCGGAAGTAGTCCAGTCCCCCTTGCACTTCCAAGGAGATTTCACTATGAGTAATATCTGATTACAAATGCTCAAGCACACAAGCAAGAGACTTCCAATGCTCAAGCACACAAGCAAGAGACTTCCTTTGCTCAAGAACACAATCAAGAGACTTCCTGCTCAAGCACAACTGCAAGAGACTTCCTAACTAAACAAAATTACACAGAAAATTGTTTAAGGTTGAACACTTGATATACAATCAGAGGTGCTCACAATACAAATCAGATACAGACTCAATGGACTTAAGAATTTCTAAGATATGACTTTGAGACACAGAAATTCTAAGTGAATGCAGAACAATTTCAGCAGAGGTTTGGTACTTGTGAAAATCTTGTGAGTCTTTCGTTCAGCGGTCTTGCATTACCAATTCTCTAGGTCTTCACTCCTTTATATAGAGGTGTGAGAGAGACGTTGTGAAATTGCCAGCACACCAAAGAGTCGTTGTTGAAGCTTGATCTTTCACCAATAATCTTTTGCCTGATTTGGCTGTTGTCCTATGAAGAACAAATTTGAAATCCATTCCTTATCCAAAGGAACATCTATGCAGGCGAAACCGTATTCTGGAGCTGTTTTCTTGTCCTGTAGCGCGGACACAAAACAGAGTAGTGGAGAACGTGGTTGTACAATTCGTACAAAGTACAATGTCAACGCTTTCGTCCAAATTGCAAACACACGCCTTCAAACACCTTTGAAATGACCGTTGCAAACTCCACTAATCCTTTGTTTGTGTTTTCGAATCCAATAGACAGCTTTTGCATTGATAATTCTTCAATTCTTGATTCTTTGCAAATCCAGTTGATATTCAGGTTCTGGTGAAATGGCTTCTGATGAGGCAGCTTCTGATGATGCAGCTTCTGATGATATGACTTCTGCAGCTTCTGATGACGCAGCTTCTGATGATGTGGCTTCTGGACCTCTTGTCTTCAGAAGCACTATTCTTCAGGAGCAGCTTACTTCAGGAGCGCTATTTCTTCAGGAGCAGCTTGACTTCAGGAGCGCTTTTTCTCTTCAGTAGCAAGTTGCCTTCAGGAGCGTCCAAGCTTCAAATTTTTGTTGTTTCCATAGCTCTTTATTTGCTCATTCAGAACCAATGATGATGTAACTTTATAATTATGGTCCTGTACACTTGAACAAATATTAGCTAGTCCAATTTACAATTTTTAATACCTTGTTATCATCAAAACCCTTTAAGGTTCATTGTTAAACACATTTTGTTCCAACAATCTCCCCCTTTTTGATGATGACAAACAAAAGTATTTAAAATTGATCAATTGTTGTTAATCTAATTAACAAGTTGACTTTGGGGTTCTGAGGTTTGTAAGCTCAGAATCTGAGGTTTGTAAGCTCAAACTCCCCCTGAGTCTGATAGTCTTTAAGGTGAGGTTTGTAAGCTCCCCCTAAGTTCTATCCAGGTTAATTAAATTCATTTTTCGCGCAATAATATTATCAGAGCTTAAAAACAAAATTGAATCATTGAAAGAATTAACTTATAGATAAGAAGAATGGTTCAATTAATTTTACTTGAATTTTGATACTCCTTCGTTCGTTCATAGCTTATACCAATAAGGTAAAAAAAAATGATAGAAGGTTTTCAAAAATTTCAAATGCCATTAATGGGGCTCAGAGCCTTTAAATACTTGTCACATATACTCCCCCTTTTGTCATTATCAAAAAAAATTAAAATAAATTTAAGCATAAAAGACAAAAAGATATGAGAAAAACTCAAACAGGAGAGAGTATAAAAGAAAGTGAGCTAAATAAGTCAGAGCAAAATATATGAACATGTATATCAATTGTCAGAAGCAGCTAAACAGTCAGAATCAGTAAGCATTCAGAAGCAAGAGAAATAAGACAAGATGGTTTCAGAAGCAAGGACTAAGAAATTTTAAAACAGACAACAAACAAAGAAAAACACAAGGGTGTGCAACTAAGGGTTGGTTTGTTGTTGTTTCTTCATCTCTTCCATTTCTTCAATCTTCTTCTTCAACAGTTCTTCAAGTTGTTGTTGCCTCTGAAGAAGAGCTTGTTCCCTTTCTCTAGCTTCTTGCTGCTGCTGTGCCATCTGTTTCTTCAGAAGCTTACACAGCCTTGCTTTTCTGGTCAAGTAATCCATTTCAAAGAAGAAAGGCTGGTTTGCCAGGAGCAGTGTAGAACTTCTTACTCTAAGACTCTGATTCACTTGCTCCATTAGCCTTCTGACTGAAGCTTGCTTGACTCTGATGCATTTGGCCTTGATTTCTTCAATAACCCCAGCTGCCCGGTTTTGAAGAGATGCCCAGGAGTCTTCATATGCACCTGTGAGATCAATTGTCCTTCTTTGATCCACCAGATTATGCATCTGACTCAAGATTGTGAGAAGCTCAGAATTAATATATCCAGATTCCAGGATGTTTGTGGGTGGATGATCAAGGGTTTCAAGATCAGAATCACTGATTTCTAAATCTTGAATGGGGTTAGGAATTGGAAAGGTAAGGTGTGTTTGTGTGTTTGAAGACGAAGGCTGGTCAGAATCAATGTGTGTGGTGGAGGTTGAGTCTTGAACATTGACTTGAGAGATGTCAACATCCATGGGAGTTGGTTCTGGAGAGTGTTCAGGTAAAGGTTGAAATTCAGTTTCAGTTGGTGGTTGTTGTAGTGAAGTTGTTGTTTGATTGTTGAGTTGGTGGTCAATGATGGCTATGGGTGTTGTGGGTTTTTGTGGTTCAGGTGTTTGTTGATGGGGGTTTTCTGAAACAACATTTTCAGAAGCAGCTGCTTCTGGAGTTGTTTCAGAGGCCTTTTCTGTTGTAGACTCAACATTTTCTGGAGGAATCATGTTGAGAGGTTGAATGTTAAGAGGTTGAGGGTGAAGGCGAAAAATAGTATCAATGACTCTTTCTCTCTGCTCAGCCAGTTCAGCCAACTTCTCATTAATTATGTGACCAACTGGTTCATAAGTAGTTGACTGAGAGGGCTTATCGTTGGTTTTGGTTGATGTTGATTGGCTTTTTACTGGTTTTCGAAACAGTTGAGCTAAGGGTATATCATCATCAGAATCATCAGAGTCTGATAATGATTTGGATGCGGAATCTGATGATATATTAATTACCTTCTCTGGTTCAGGATCAGAATCCTCTTGAGCAAACTCACTGGTCATCTGCAACATTTTCTTGGCTTCTGAGACTACAGACTCTTGTAGCTCAGCAGCAATTTCCAAGACTTTTTCAGCTGCTGCCTTCTTCTCTTGTAACTCCTTTAACTCCAAATCAGAAGCATCTTGAGCTGTAGAGGTGATATGAGGAAAATCCTTGGTCCTCCTCAAGGCTGGCTTCCTCTTCCTCTTTGGTATAGCAGGTTGATCAAGAGAAATGCCAACATCCATGATCAACCTGGAATCCATGTCTTCAATGGCTTCTTCAATAGAAGGTACTGATGAACTACCAATTTTGAGCTTGTCAGTAGCAACTTTTGCCTTTTTAGCAGGTTGTTCAACCTCTAGATATTGCACTGCAGTTATCTTCCTTTTTGACTTTCTGCCTCTGGCTCGTGGCAGAGCACCACCATACATTTCCTCTGGAATATCTTCCAATCTGATTCTCTCATTGGTTGCCTCAAAATGTTCCTTGATATAGTACATTGATAAGTGCTCAAAAGTAATATATTTCATGTGGAAAAAGAGGCATTTTTAGTGACTCGTTATGCAAGTTATCTACGGAAAAGCAATCAATTGTTGTAATTATACCATTTATGCTTTATATGCCTAATTCTACCCAATTTATGCAGGAAATGACAAGCAAGGACCAAAACCCAAGTTGTGTGAACCAAGCAAATCTCGCTTACGCGAGGTCATCTCGCTTAAGCGAGATTCCTCCAGGGAGAAGCTCAACCTTCGCTTGCATCTCGCTTCCAGGGTCGCTTGTGGATTTTGGCATCTCGCTTACGCGAGATCATCTCGCTTACGCGAGATTTCTCCAGGGAACAATTGTAAATCTCGCTCCCATCTCGCTTCCAAGTCGCTTAAGCAGGATTCCAAGGCGGTTTAAGTTTCAAGCAACCTCGCTTACGCGAGGTCTAACTCGCTTGAGCGAGATGCAACTTCATCAAGGAGCAGGGCTACGTGGCAGGATCTCATTGGCCATGGTTGGATATTTATGATTCTCGCTTGAGCGAGATGTATCTCGCTTAAGCGAGATTACACGTTTTCAGCCCATTTAAATACAAGTTTTCCCTCTCTCTAGGACTATTCACTATTCCATTGAAACATTTTATACATTTCTAGAGAGAGGTTAGAGCTATTTCAAAGAGAGAAATACAAAGCAAGTGATTAAGGAGTAGATTCAACCCTAGATTCATTGAGACATCAAGGATCTTGGCATGGAATCTTCATCTTTCCTTCCTTCCTTGCATTAGTTTACATGTCTATATGTAACTATCACCTTCTATGTAGTATTAAGGTAACAATCAAGCTATTATGTAATCTTTTGATCTTTTAATATATAAGGTTCTAGCTTAATGATTCAATATTGTTGTTATTCTTGCTTTTAATGCTTTCAAAGAGATTCAAGATGATTTGGACACAAACCCTTGAATCTAGAACTAGAATAACAATCTATCTTATGTTATATCACTCTTGACAAGTTTGTAAACCTTTGATAATTACTTTTAATCAAGATTTTAATGCTTTCGGATACCTAATCAGGCTGGACACGGTCGATTAAGTTATCCGATCGACTTTGTTATCGTTTAAGGAATTTGGACACGAATGTTTAAACGCTAACTTGGAAATAACGATGTCGCTTTGGACACGAAGGATATTGTAGAAATGATTGTGATAATATTGGTTATAAAGCTAGAGTCTGTTAATCGATCGAGAGATTGCTGCTGTTATGCTTGCTCGTTATCTTATACCGCAAGCGAAATAGTTCGATCCCCTCTCGTTTTTACTTTAGTGTCAAATATGGATATAGTGTTACAAACAAACAAATTATATCCAAACCCTTAATGTGAACGATTGTGTAAATGCTTATGATTAAACGTAACTCCCTGTGGAAACGATCCTATATATACTCACGTGTACATAGTTATATGACGTGTAGGAATAAATCTTACATCAAAATGGCGCCGTTGCCGGGGAGTAACGGAAATTTTTATCATAAGTATTGAAACAATTTTGTCATGTTAAGTCAATTTTGCACAAAATTCTTTCATGCATATACTTATACACTTATGTCATTCATTATTTTTTATGCTAACCACCTGGTATAGTCTTGGTGAACTTTGTTTATGCGAGGTACCGTTGATAAAGGAGACCTACAATTTGATCCTGAAATTGAGAAAACTGCTAGGTTACTTAGAAAGCAAGCAAAGGAAGCTAGGAGATTAGCCAGGCTGGCTCAGCCGGAATCTTTACTTTTTATTCCTTCTCCGTCAGGTTCGGTGCATACTATATCACTAGGTGATTCTTCATCACATTCTTCTGCACATTCATCTCCGAGGAGTGATCCAGAAGTAGTCATGGCTAATGAAGATGAGAATGCTCTACCTATGTGGGTTAGTCCGAGGAGGCTAGCTAATCTTGGCAACCGTAATGCCAAATCTTTTGAGCTGAAGTCTGGGTTGATAAACTTGATAACTCATAACCAGTTTACCGGTATGGATCATGAGGATCCATATAGACATCTTACCAACTTCTATGTTACCGCCGGTACACTTGGTATGAAAGAAGATGAGGAAGAGGGTGTGTTTGTGCAATTGTTTCCTCATTCTTTGATCGGGAAGGCTAAGGAGTGGTATCTTGATCAACCAACTTCGTTGATGGAAAATTGGGGTGAGCTAGAGAAAGCATTTCAAGAAAGGTTCTTTCCGGAGGATAGGCATCTTGAGGCTAAAACTTCAATTACAACTTTTGCTCAAGGCCAAAGTGAGACTCTTTGTGAAGCTTGGGAGCGCTATAAATCATTGCTAAGGAATTGTCCAAAGCATGGTTTTGATAGCCAAATGCAACTATATCTTTTTCGTCAAGGGCTTCAAGACATGTCCAAGACGATGCTAGATGCAAGTGCTGGAGGTTCTATTGCTTTGAAAAACCCAGCTGAAGCTGTCAGAATCATTAACCAAATGGCGCTCAACACAAGAAAATCTTCTCACAATCGGAATCCTAATCAAAGGAAAGCCGGTATTCTTGAGCTTGAAGCGAATGATGCGGTCTTAGCTCAAAATAAGCTTCTCACTCAACAATTAGAAGCTATGCAAAAGGAGATGAAAGCTATGCCTAAACAAATTCTTGAATCTCTCAAGCAAGAAGGAGGAACCGCTCAAGTCTATACCTGTGGACTATGTACGGGGGATCATCCCACCGGCTATTGTCCCGAGCCCGGTTCTTTTGAAGGGGAAGAGGTCAACTATGTGGGAAACCAACAAAGGCCTAACCAACCACAACAAGCCGGAACCTCACAACAAAATCCGGGTACTTCCAACTTCCAAGGAAGGTATCCGGCCAACCAAAACCAACAAAGACCTTGGAGAACACCGTACAATAATAACTATCAATATCCACCATCAAACTACTACCAACAACCTTACCAACAACCATTCAATAATCAATACCAAAATCCACCACCAAATAACCCCCAACAACCGAATAATTCCCAAAGCACCGAGGAGGTCTTGAAACAATTCATGCAAGTGTCCATGGCTAACCAGAAAAACACCGACGCGTCCATCAAAGGCCTTGAAACGCAAGTTGGTCAGTTAGCTCAACAAATGGCTCAAGGTCCTCCGCAAGGTGGAGCTTTCACCGCTAACACTCAACCAAATCCTAAGGAGCACAACAAGGCATAGCAGTCAAAAGCTATAGCTACAAGGAGTGGGAGAGTAGTAGGTATAGGGGTAGGTGATGATATTGTTGTTGAGGAAAAGGATGATGAAGTTGTCAATAAAGAGGAGTTCGAGGAGGATAGTGTAGAGATAGAGGAGGAAGTGTATATAAAGAATAAAGAAGCATTAGTTGAAAAAGAAAAAAATCAAAAAAGAGATCTAGAGTTACAAGAGGAGATGGAGAGGAAGAATAAAGATGTGGGGAGAGATAAAGGGAAGAAACAAGTAGTTGAGAAGCAAGTGGTGGCTCAACGCTTACCATACCCACATGCTCCATCGAAGAAAGACAAAGAGCGGCAATACGCAAGGTTTCTTGAACTCTTCAAGAAGTTGCAAATTGATATACCATTCTCGGAAGCCTTGGAGCAAATGCCGGTCTATGCAAAGTTCATGAAAGATATCCTTTCCAAGAAAAGAAGAATCAACGATGAAGAGACGATCCAAATCGATGCCAATTGTAGTGCTATTATTCAAAGAACAATGCCAAAGAAAGAGCAAGATCCGGGAAGAGTCACTCTACCGGTAGCTATTGGCACAACACATGTAGGTAAAGCACTACTTGATCTTGGATCAAGCATCAATCTCATGCCTTTGTCCGTTGCCAAAAGAGTTGGTGACCTTTGTATAAAGCGGACTAGGATGATGTTGCAATTGGCCGACAAATCCTTTGCAAAACCACTAGGTATGGCCGAAGATGTTCTTGTAAAAGTGGACAAATTTATTTTTCCGGCTGATTTTGTGGTTATGGATGTCGAAGAAGATGAGGATGTGCCTATCTTAATGGGAAGGAATTTCATGCAAACGGCTCGGATGATGATTGATCTTGATGATAATATCATGAAGGTCAAGGTAAATGATGAAGAGGTTACCTTCAACATCCGAGAAGCTTTGAAGTACTCGAAAGACAAGGGTGCATGTTTCAAAATGGATGCAACCGAAGAAGTCATCTTGACTACTCGGAAGCAAATGCACAATAGAACACCCCTTGAGAGTGCTTTGGTGGACGCACTCAATGCTATTGATGAAGACGAAGCAAGTGCCATTGAAGAGTGTTTAAAGGAGCTAGATTCCTTGAAGGAGGTTCTTCCTAATCAAGCCATACTTGAAGATTTGAAAGAAGAATCCAAGGAAGAAGCCAAAGTTGATGACACCAAGGTAGAATTAAAAGTTTTACCATCTAATTTGAAATATGTTTTTCTTGAGAAAGATGGTACAAAACCGGTGATCATTAGTAGCTCCTTGTCCATCGATGAAGAAACAAAGTTGGTAGAGGTTCTCAAGGCCAACAAGGAAGCAATAGGGTGGAAGCTATCCGACTTGAAAGGGATAAGTCCATCTTATTGTATGCACAAGATCATGATGGAAGAGAACTTTAAACCGGTAGCACAACCGCAACGCCGCTTGAATCCAAACATGAAAGAGGTGGTGCGAAAGGAAGTAGTGAAGTTGCTTGAAGCCGGCATGATCTATCCTATCTCGGATAGTGCTTGGGTAAGCCCGGTTCAAGTAGTCCCCAAGAAAGGAGGTATGACGGTGATCACTAATGATAAAGATGAGTTGATCCCAACTAGAACCGTCACCGGATGGAGGATGTGTATAGATTATAGAAGACTCAATCAAGCAACAAGGAAGGATCACTTTCCCTTGCCCTTCATGGACCAAATGCTTGAAAGACTCTCCGGTCAATCCTTTTATTGCTTCCTAGATGGTTACTCTGGTTACAATCAAATCGCCATGAACCCAGATGATCACGAGAAGACGGCTTTCACTTGCCCCTTTGGTATTTTTGCTTATCGAAGAATGCCATTTGGCTTGTGTAATGCACCCGCAACTTTTCAACGGTGTGTTCAAGCAATCTTCTCCAAACTTATTGGAAAATGCATGGAGGTGTTCATGGATGATTTCTCAGTTTTCGGTTCGTCATTTGATACGTGTTTGAATAGCTTGGATACCGTGCTGAAGCGGTGTATTGAAACTAGCTTGGTGCTCAATTGGGAGAAATGTCACTTCATGGTTACCGAGGGTATTGTCCTTGGTCATAAGATTTCTGCTAAGGGTATTGAGGTAGACCAAGCAAAGGTCAATGTCATAGGAAAGCTTCCACCACCGGTAAATGTCAAAGGTGTTCGGAGTTTTCTTGGTCATGCCGGTTTCTACCGGAGATTCATCAAAGACTTCTCAAAGATTGCAAAGCCTATGAGCAACTTGCTCAACAAAGATAAGTCTTTTGTTTTTGATAATGAATGTCTTGATGCATTTGAATCTTTAAAAGAAAAGTTGACCACCGCACCAATAATCATTGTGCCTAATTGGGATTTAAATTTTGAATTAATGTGTGATGCAAGTGATTATGCTGTTGGTGCGGTCTTGGGTCAACGTAAGGACAAAATTTTTCATGCTATTCACTATGCAAGTAAGGTTTTAAATGAGGCACAAATCAATTATGCCACAACTGAAAAAGAGTTACTTGCAATAGTTTATGCAATGGAGAAATTTCGTTCTTACTTTGTAGGTTCCAAAATTGTTGTTTATACTGACCATGCAGCTATCAAGTATCTCCTTACTAAGTCCGACTCAAAGCCTAGACTCATCCGGTGGATGTTGTTGCTTCAAGAGTTTGACTTAGAGATCAAGGATAAGAAAGGCACGGAGAATCTTGTAGCTGATCACCTTTCAAGGTTGACAAACAATGAGGTAACCAAGAATGAACCGGAGGTTCGTGAAGAATTTCCAGATGAACGGTTGCTAGCAATCAATGTGAGACCGTGGTTTGCCGACATGGTGAACTACAAAGCAACCGGGTTCATTCCGGAAGATTTTGAATGGCAACAACGCAAGAAGTTCCTTCATGATGCTAACCACTATGTGTGGGATGAGCCTTACTTGTTCAAAATTGGAGCGGACAATCTCTTGCGTAGGTGTGTGGATGATGAAGAGGCAAAGAAGATCCTATGGCAATGTCATAATTCGCCCTATGGAGGTCACTTCAACGGGGAGAGAACAGCCGCAAAGGTACTTCAATCCGGGTTCTATTGGCCAACTTTATTCAAAGATGCCAATTTACATTGCAAGTATTGTGATGAATGCCAGAGAACCGGATCAATGTCAAAGAGAAATGAGATGCCTCTACAACTCATCCTTGAAGTGGAAGTGTTTGATTGTTGGGGTATAGATTTTGTTGGCCCTTTTCCTTCATCATATTCAAATGAGTACATCTTGGTCGCTGTTGATTATGTGTCAAAGTGGGTGGAAGCCGTAGCATCGCCTAAAGCCGATAGCAAGACGGTGGTGAAGTTCCTAAAGAAGAATATTTTCACCCGGTTTGGTACACCAAGAGTTCTCATTAGTGATGGAGGGTCACACTTTTGCAACACACAACTTGCCAAGGCCCTAGATCATTATGGAGTCAAGCACAAAGTAGCATCACCGTATCATCCGCAAACGAATGGACAAGCCGAAGTTTCTAACCGGGAGGTCAAACGCATACTTGAGAAGACGGTCTCTACATCTCGGAAGGATTGGTCGGCTAAACTTGATGAAGCTTTGTGGGCATATAGGACTGCATACAAGTCTCCTATAGGCCTCACTCCTTTCCAAATGGTTTATGGCAAATCTTGTCATTTACCGGTCGAGCTCGAACATAAAGCCTTTTGGGCATTGAAGTTCCTAAACTTCGATCAAGAGAAAGCCGGTGAAAGAAGAAAAGTTCAAATGCATGAGCTTGAAGAATTGAGAAATCAAGCTTATGAATCTTCAAAGCTCTACAAAGAAAGGACCAAGAAGTATCATGACAAGAAGATCACTCTGAGACAATTCATGCCGGGACAAATGGTATTACTTTTCAATTCAAGACTGAGGTTGTTTCCGGGCAAATTGAAGTCTAAGTGGTCCGGACCTTTCATGGTTAAAGAGGTCAAACCGTACGGAGCTGTGGAACTTGAGGACCCAGTCACCAAAGCCAACTGGACTGTTAATGGGCAAAGGCTTAAGCCCTACTTCGGTGGTGAAATTGATCGGTGTTTGATGACAATTTCACTAATCGAGCCATGATTTCTTCAAAATGCGTCAAGCTAAGGACGTAAAACAAGCTCTTGCTGGGAGTCACACCCAGTTTTGTAAGTATTTTCATGTTTTAATGCATTTAGGAATAATTTCATGAGCAAAGCAAAGTAAGAAACATATCTGGAGAAATCTCGCTCAAGCGAAGTTAATCTCGCTTAAGCGAGATTGTTGCATTTTCGAATTGATTGGTTCTGGAGAAATCTCGCTTAAGCGAGATTATCTCGCGCAAGCGAGATGAGTTTTTTATTCAAAAAGGGTAACGGTTTCCAAGGGGATTAACTCCCCTTAACCACTCCCCCATCCACTCATTTTCCTCTTTTACGTTTTCCAACTCTCATTTTCTCCACTTTCTCTAAAATTTTCTTTTCTTCACAAACTTTAACCCTAAAATCAAAACCAATTCAACCATAGTCAAGCACTTGCATATTTCTTCATTCATCATCATTTGCTTGCTTCATTCATCATCATCTTAACAGGTTTGATTTATATTTTTGTGCCATGCTTTTCAATTTCAAAATTCATGCTATATGCAAATTTAGAATGGCTAGGGTTAGATGTAGGTGTTTGTGACTAGAGACTGTTTCCTTAGGTTCATAACAATGAAAATGAATCAAAATCATCACTGTTTTTATTCAACATTCAATTGTGTAAATTTTGACCCATTTTGGAATCTTTGGAAAATAAGGGTTTTGATTGAATGTGAATATAAGTCTTGATTTTGGTTCCTTTTCATGAATTGGTTTGGATAGAAGTGGATTGAGGTTGATTTTTGTTGAAAATTTTGTGTTTTTGGTTGTGTTATGCTGGAAATGGGTCATTTTTCGCAGGTGCAGAACAATCTCGCTCAAGCGAGAGTCTTTACCAAAAATCTCGCTCAAGCGAGTATTCATGTTAAATCTGGAAAAATCTCGCTTGTAACTCGCTCAAGCGAGGCACAAGCGAGATAGTTCTGTACCTCCTTTTTTTTAAAAGTTTATCTGCTTTAACCTTTTTGATTCCATACATGTGCTGATTATTGTTCTATACTGTATATGGTTTTGCTGGTTGTTTTGCAGATGGCACCCAAAAATCAACCAACCAAGAAACGAAAAACCACTGCTTCCTCATCCGGTGTTGTAAACCGTCCTGCACCCTTACCTAGAAACCCGGACCGTACCATTTACACTTCCAACAAAACCTATGCCAGGTTTCTCGAGCTGAAAAAAGAGAAAACCTGGCATGATAAAATTTTCCGGATTAACCCTGAGGGAGAGTATGCTGACATAGCAGCCGTTTTCACTGAGAGAAAATGGGAGAAACTCCTTAACCCATATCCCAAAATCAACCTGGACCTTCTGTGTGAGTTTTATGCAAATGCCTTACCAGATTGTGATGCTAAGGAAATGCAAGCTGCATTTTCCTATACCACCATGGTGAGAGGAAAAACCATCCGCTTCGATAGGGATGCTATTAATGATTACCTAGGCAAACCTTACACCCTACCTGAGCCCGAGGACCCTGACACACCTGCTTTGTGTCCTTATGCGGAAAGAGAAGAGGCTGCTGATTGGAACCTTGGTAAGATTGAGAGAGAGATTCTCCTACCAGGAAGGACATACACCGAGTCCAAAGCGGGTAACCGCAATTTGGCAGCTTTCTCTGATATGAGGCCTAAAGCTGGTATTATTTTTAAGTTCTTGGTTCATAATGTCTGGCCAAAAAGCCATGTCACCACAACTCCAAAGAAAGTGATGCCTCCTCTGATCTGGCATATTTGCAAAGGAAGGGCAGTGGATGTGGCTGCAATTATTTCAAGAGAGCTGAAGCATGTAGCTCTCGGTGGTGTAGCAGGACCAGAGACTAGACTCGCTTTTCCGGGCTTTATTATGGGTTTACTTAGGCATCATCAGGTACCCGTCACCGAGCCTTTTTCAGAAGAGCTTGTATCTCCTATTGATGACAAGTACATTCGGGGTTACATTTCTAGAGCACTTTCTAAGGGTGCTGCTTCTTCTTCTCAAGTACCCCAACCTGAGGATGTACCCCAACCTGAGGACTTTCCAGAGCATGAAGATCCTCACCAGACTATGCCACCACCTCAGCAGCCCGGCACTTTTGATTTTTCTTCTTTTCAGGCATACATGGCTCAGTATGAGCAGCGAGCAGTTGAGAGAGCTCAGGCACAGCAGCAGCAGGCCTTTCAGTTAGCTCAGGCACAGGAGCTGAGAGAGAATCACATAATGGATCAGCAGGCTGCTATCTTCCGCAGCAACCAGGGCATCTACTCGCATCTTTACGATGCTCACATGGACCCTGGGTGTTTCATGTTCACTCCAGCACAGTACTATGACTCTTGCATGTGGCCTGGGGACAGGCCAATTTACCCAGGAGGGGGCAGTGGAGCAGGACCATCTCACACCCAGGAGAGGACTGCTAGCTTGCATGGTGCTCATGATCCAGATAGGACTGCTAGCTTGCATGGTGCTCATGATCCAGAGAGGACAGCCAGTGTCCATCTGTCTCAGGATGATATGGATGATGATGCGGCACACTGACCGCATTTTTAGTGATGCTTTGTTTACTTTGACTTCTGCTTTAACTTTTTAGTTTATGTTTTTATTTTTATACTGGAACAATTTATTGCTTTTGAATTTATACTTTTTGAGCACGGTTTTGGGTGTTCAATACTTTGGTTTAATTACTTTGGTTTAATTTTAATTTCGTTTTGGGTTAAATAGCTTAGCTTGTTGTTTGGTTTTTAACTTATTGCTTTGGATGAAATTTTTGATTAATCTTGCTTGTGTTTCGTTAAAAGAAAAATTGCTCATGAACATCAAAGTTTAAAGTGCTCCATGGAGCCAATTATTGAGCAAAAGCAGGTGAGTGATAATGATATGAATTGTGAGAAAGCGCAATGCCAAGGTATTGGTTTCCTGTTATTCTAGGTGTTACTATGAATGTGAAATCTGTACTTTGCACAAAATATATATCATTTAAGTCTTTTCATAAACATAAATATCTTTGAACCACTTAGTACTTAACCTAAATGTGAGGTAGCTTCAATCTGTTATATATATGCTGGAGACCGATAATCATCGTCTAACTTGTTTTAGTTATGTTAAATCTGATAATTATTTTGAACTGTTTGAAAGCATGGAAAGGATCAAGGCACTTTTTGAATCGAGAGTAACCTACTTGACCACATAAAGCCTACCTGTGAGAAGAGTGAGTATCTGATATCCCAATCTGAGCCAAATGAATCAAGTCCTCAAACATGAACTGTCAATATTCATAAGCACAATGCTTGTTGAATTTGCCTGAAATTTTTCAAAAATCCAGTTCATGGTTGAATCTTATAGGACTTTGATAATTTTACTTTGTTGAACCCTTAACCTTTTTGTACTTTGTCCCTTGCCTTAGGATAGGGGAACATTCAATTAGAGTTTTGTTGTATTCAAGTTGGGGAGGAAAAGGAGGCATTATTTGTTAAGTTATGGTGAAGTTGTAAAATAACCTGACAACATTGAATCAAAAAAAAAAAAAAATTGTACATTTGAAAAAGAAAAGAAAAGAAAAGAAAAAGAAAGAGAAAAATCAAAAATAGAATAAGTTGTCAAGGTTATAAGTTTGATTGTTAATCACCAAAGGTTTTAATTATTGGTAGGGAAGTATATGGATTTCCAGTTGTGATACAAAAAAATGTTCCTCTTTGATAGGCTTTCTGATCAATTGCCCCACATATGACATTTCTTTTGTAGCCCGGCCAAGTTATAACCCTTGCAAGACCTTTTGATCCATGCTTTTATGCTTTTTGAGACGATATTTGGATGGACACCTAACTTAAATAGTATGTTAGCATGATTGTTGGATGTGTGTTCATTACCTCATTCATTGTTATCATTATATTGCATTTACTTTCAAAGAAGTGTGTTAGGTGTGGTTCATAGATAGATATGTTTATACTTTGAAGTTTATGATGTGTATTTTGTGCTTAGGACTTGTTTCACATTTATAGTTGTGCTAGGAATAATGGAGAACTTCAGGCTTGCCGGTGCATTCACATTTGAATCACCACTTGAAAATTTTTATTTGATTTGAATTGCTTGGTACTGTGCTAGAAAGCTTGTCCAAAGCCTTGTGAGTTTCCTTTTTATTCTTTTGTTTGAGGACAAACAAAAAGCTAAGTTGGGGAGAGTTTGATAAGTGCTCAAAAGTAATATATTTCATGTGGAAAAAGAGGCATTTTTAGTGACTTGTTATGCAAGTTATCTACGGAAAAGCAATCAATTGTTGTAATTATACCATTTATGCTTTATATGCCTAATTCTACCCAATTTATGCAGGAAATGACAAGCAAGGACCAAAACTCAAGTTGTGTGAACCAAGCAAATCTCGCTTACGCGAGGTCATCTCGCTTAAGCGAGATTCCTCCAGGGAGAAGCTCAACCTTCGCTTGCATCTCGCTTCCAGGGTCGCTTGTGGATTTTGGCATCTCGCTTACGCGAGATCATCTCGCTTACGCGAGATTTCTCCAGGGAACAATTGTAAATCTCGCTCCCATCTCGCTTCCAAGTCGCTTAAGCAGGATTCCAAGGCGGTTTAAGTTTCAAGCAACCTCGCTTACGCGAGGTCTAACTCGCTTGAGCGAGATGCAACTTCATCAAGGAGCAGGGCTACGTGGCAGGATCTCATTGGCCATGGTTGGATATTTATGATTCTCGCTTGAGCGAGATGTATCTCGCTTAAGCGAGATTACACGTTTTCAGCCCATTTAAATACAAGTTTTCCCTCTCTCTAGGACTATTCACTATTCCATTGAAACATTTTATACATTTCTAGAGAGAGGTTAGAGCTATTTCAAAGAGAGAAATACAAAGCAAGTGATTAAGGAGTAGATTCAACCCTAGATTCATTGAGACATCAAGGATCTTGGCATGGAATCTTCATCTTTCCTTCCTTCCTTGCATTAGTTTACATGTCTATATGTAACTATCACCTTCTATGTAGTATTAAGGTAACAATCAAGCTATTATGTAATCTTTTGATCTTTTAATATATAAGGTTCTAGCTTAATGATTCAATATTGTTGTTATTCTTGCTTTTAATGCTTTCAAAGAGATTCAAGATGATTTGGACACAAACCCTTGAATCTAGAACTAGAATAACAATCTATCTTATGTTATATCACTCTTGACAAGTTTGTAAACCTTTGATAATTACTTTTAATCAAGATTTTAATGCTTTCGGATACCTAATCAGGCTGGACACGGTCGATTAAGTTATCCGATCGACTTTGTTATCGTTTAAGGAATTTGGACACGAATGTTTAAACGCTAACTTGGAAATAACGATGTCGCTTTGGACACGAAGGATATTGTAGAAATGATTGTGATAATATTGGTTATAAAGCTAGAGTCTGTTAATCGATCGAGAGATTGCTGCTGTTATGCTTGCTCGTTATCTTATACCGCAAGCGAAATAGTTCGATCCCCTCTCGTTTTTACTTTAGTGTCAAATATGGATATAGTGTTACAAACAAACAAATTATATCCAAACCCTTAATGTGAACGATTGTGTAAATGCTTATGATTAAACGTAACTCCCTGTGGAAACGATCCTATATATACTCACGTGTACATAGTTATATGACGTGTAGGAATAAATCTTACATCATACATCTGCACTTCAATGGGATCCTTCTTGCAGATGGGTGGAAAGTCCTTCATAAGATCAGACTTAACAAATGATTCACTTAAATCAGTTTGAAGTTTGGTGACTTCACTGATTAGCTTCATATTCAAGAGAGTATGAGCATTAATGAATTTTCCAGTTTTTGTGTCAAGTAGCTGATCTGTGAAGCCTTGAGATTGACTGAGACTGTCCAAGATACCTCCTTGATAGAATATCTCTGAGAGGAGTCTTCCATAAGGAACCAAGGGTTTATCCAGTAGCTGACTCTGTTTCAAACACTCTACCAAGTACTTGAACATGTATTTGGGCACATTCACCTTTTCCTTCTTGATGAAGTGCTGGAGAAGGACCTTCTGAGCTAGATTTGGTTTCACACAGTCACCACTTGGAAACAGGTTCTCATTCTGAATCTTCAGAAGCATCTTAGTTTCCATGCTCAATTCAGCATATTTCTTCTCCTTCTCAGAATTGTATATCACCAAGTTGGCTTGCTTTTTCCAAATGCGTTTTTCAGCAGCATCTGAAAGATCAATTCCAGAGTAGTATCCAGAGGCTGCAGCCTTGAGAACATACTCTATGTGCCATTGTGCAAGTCTTACTGGAATACCACAGATGCTGGACCTGATTTCATCTTCAACAAATGGCGCAAGACCCATTTCTTCTCTTGTTTTCCCTTCTAATTCAGGATACATTAGCACCATCTGACTTTCCTCAGCTAAGGATGCCGCTTTGTTGTAGAATTTTGCTCTTACCCAGAAGTGTCTAACCAGAGCTTCATATGTTGGTCCATTCAACATTTTGAAATAATCCATGAGTCCTTGCTCTTCATAGTAGCTTCTGATTGAACACCTATGAAAATTCAGAGAATCAAAGTCCACTGGATTCTCTATCTGAACCTGCAAATCCCATTCTTCCAATTTCATGCTTCTTCCTCTGTAGTCATATTCAGGGACCATTCGTGAAGTAGATACTGAATCTTCTCGTTGCGAGCTTGATGATGCCATTTGATGATTGACGAAGACTTGAAGAAGATGAAGATTTTAGGGTTCTAAGGTTGAGAGAATGCGCTTACTTCGCAAGAGGTTTGAGAGCAAATGTGTTTGTTGTGAGTGAGTAGTGTGTGAATTGACAAAGTGTTAAAAGTAAAACGATTGCAATTCAAAAGAGACAAACAAACATAACATTAATGACAAAATTGGGGGCGCGTGAAAAGTACTTTCAAAGCTTTTAAATCATCATTGCCCTTTTAGTTATACACCAACACATACAGGCCACGTAAGAAGTTCACAGAGTAACTACCAAGTTAGTGGGCCAAAAGTTACTTTTTAAAAGGTAACTTCCAACGTTTCCACTAATTCAACTATTCAGAAGCAATAAATCCAGCTTCTGGACTTCAGATGCTGACGTCATCATCAGAAGCGAGTTTTCCTCAGAACCTCAATAAAGAGCTTCTGATGGACTGCTGCTTCTGAACTAACTTCAGAACCTAAAATCCTATTCAGGAGCAAGCAAGCATTTAATCAGATACAAAGTGCATGTTCAAATTTTTCTTTATAAAATCAAATCTTTCAACAGTTAAAGGCTTAGTAAATATATCAGCCCATTGATTTTCAGTATCAATGAATTGTATATCTAAAATTCCTTTTTGAACATAATCTCTGATAAAATGGTGTTTGATTTCAATGTGCTTCGCTCTTGAATGCAAAATTGGATTTTTAGACAAACAAATAGCAGCAGTATTATCACAATAAATGGGAATACTGTTAGCAGTTATCTGATAATCTTCCAACTGATGTTTCATCCAAAGTAGTTGTGTACAACAACTTGCAGCTGAAATGTATTCTGCTTCTGCTGTAGACATAGCAATAGTTGTTTGTCTTTTGCTAGCCCAGGATATAAGATTATCACCCAGAAATTGACAATTGCCACTGGTTGACTTTCTTTCAATCCTATCACCAGCATAATCAGCATCACAGAATCCAATTAGCTTATAATCTAAGGATTTCCTATAAAGGAGTCCAAGATTGGTTGTTCCTTTCAAATACCTGAAGATTCTCTTGACAGCAGTCATATGAGATTCTCTAGGATCTGATTGGAATCTTGCACACAAGCATACACTGAATAAAATATCTGGCCTAGATGCAGTGAGGTATAACAAAGAACCAATCATACCTCTATACAGCTTCTGATCTACTTTAGTTCCTTCATCTTCTTTGCTCAGGTTGCACGTAGGATGCATTGGAGTGTTCATCACTTTACAATCTTCAAGTTTGAACTTCTTCAGAAGCTCCTTTGTGTACTTTGATTGATGAACATAGACTCCATCTTTGCATTGATTGATTTGAATGCCAAGGAAGAACTTCAGCTCTCCCATCATGCTCATTTCAAATTCATCCTGCATTAACTCAGAAAATTCCTTGCAAAGAGATGCATTAGTAGAACCAAATATTATATCATCAACATATATTTGCACAACAAGAATATCTTTCCCAAGGGTCCTTCTGAAGAGTGTAGTGTCAACCTGTCCTCTCTTAAAATCATTTTTGATTAAGAAATTACTTAGTCTATCATACCAAGCTCTGGGAGCTTGTTTCAAGCCATATAGTGATTTCTTCAATTTAAAAACATGGTCAGGATATTTAATATCCTCAAATCCAGGAGGTTGCTTAACATACACTTCTTCTTCTATGACACCATTGAGAAATGCACTCTTGACATCCATCTGATATAATATTATGCCATGATTAACTGCATAGGAAAGAAGTAACCTGATTGCTTCCAATCTTGCAACTGGAGCAAACGTTTCAGTGTAATCAATGCCTTCTTGTTGACTATACCCTTGTGCAACAAGTCTGGCTTTGTTTCTTGTTACTTCACCTTGCTCATTCAGCTTGTTTCTGAATACCCATTTTGTTCCAATAATGTTCTTGTGCTGAGGTTTGGGTACCAGATCCCACACATCATTTCTTTGAAATTGATTCAACTCTTCTTGCATAGCTAGGATCCATCCATCATCTGAAAGTGCTTCATCAACTGTTGTAGGTTCAATCATTGAGATTAGTCCAATCATTGACTCTTCTTGTCTGAAATGTGATCTTGTTCTTCTTGGACTATCTTTGTTTCCAATGATTAGCTCTTCAGGATGTGAAGACTTGTGTTTGAATGTGTTTCTGGGAGGATCTTCTTGATGTGAGTCATCTTGTGCTTCATCAGAAGCAGCTTCATCTTGTGCTTCTGATGTGGGTTCAGCTTCTGGACTATCTTCAGACTCAGCTATCTGATCAGGTTCTGGAGTAGCTTCAGGAACCTGTATCTCTGCAAAACTTTCACCTTGCTTTGAAGTTTTATCTTCAAGCTCTTTGTCATCAAATTTAACGTGCATAGATTCTTCAACACAGAGTGTTTCTGAATTATACACCCTGTATGCCTTTGACCTTTCAGAGTAACCTAAAAAGATTCCTCTTTGGGCCTTGGCATCAAATTTCTTTAGGTAGAGCTTGTTGTTCAGAATGTAACATGTACATCCAAATTGATGAAAGTAAGAGATATTGGGTTTTCTTCCTTTAAAGAGTTCATATGCTGTTTTCTCCAAAATAGGTCTAATATAGATCCTGTTTTGAACATAGCATGCTGTATTCACTGCTTCTGCCCAAAAATGTTTTGGTAAATTGTTTTCATGAATCATGGTTCTGGCCATTTCTTGTAAAGTTCTATTCTTTCTCTCTACAACCCCATTTTGTTGTGGTGTTCTAGGAGAAGAGAATTCATGGAAAATTCCACGTTTTTCACAAAAAGCTTCAAATGGCTCATTTTCAAATTCTCCACCATGATCACTTCTGACTTTCAAAATTTTTGATTCTTTTTCAGATTGAATTTGAGTGCAGAAGCTACTGAATACATCACACGCAACATCTTTACTCTTTATGAATTTCACCCAAGTCCATCTGCTGTAATCATCAACAATGACTAATCCATATCTACTTCCATATAAGGATGCAGTACTTACTGGTCCAAATAAATCAATATGGAGTAATTCTAAAGGTCTTGAGGTTGAAACAATATCTTTTGTTTTAAAAGATGATTTCACAATTTTCCCTCTCTGACATGCACCACAGAGTGCATCTGAATAATAGTCAATGTCTGGTAGCCCTTTCACAAGTTGTAACTTACTAAGCTTAGAGATTAACCTCCAGTTAGCATGTCCCAACCTTCTGTGCCACATCCATTTCTTATCATTCACTGATAGTAGGCACATCACCTTCTGATCATCCAGTTCAGAAAAATTGATTTTATAGACATTGTCAACTCTCTTTCCTTTGAACACAATGGATTTGTCTTCCTTGTTGATTACTGTACAGTTGGGTTTTTCAAAAAGGACATCATAACCATTATCACAAAATTGACTAATGCTCAAAAGGTTATGTTCAAGACCATCTACCAACCATACATTATTAATTGAGGTAGAGGAGTTACCAATAGTTCCTGTACCTATGATCTTGCCTGACTGGTTGCCTCCAAATTTCACATTTCCTCCCTCTTTCATTGTTAGGCTGAGGAACATGGACTTGTCTCCTGTCATGTGTCTTGAGCAACCACTGTCTAGGTACCATGATCTTTGCTTTGGCACTGCTCTTAGACATACCTGCATCATTGACATTTTTAGATTTAGGTACCCATTGTTCTATGGGTCCTGGAAGGTTAGTACTTAAGGCTTTACTCTTCACTTCTTGTACCTTGTGCTGTGAGTTGGGTTGCTTCTGATTAACCATCACCTTAGGTTTTGGTACTTCAGAAGCAGTAACTGTCTTCTTCTGAAACTTAGACTTCAGAACCCCAGATTTTGGTTTCACCAGACTCTGAGGAATAGGTTCTGATCTTTTCAGGATCCTAACCTTTGAAGTTTTGGAATCAGATTTGATCATAGCCTTTGACTTAGAGTTCTTTGGCTTTGAAGTAATCTTAGCCTTAGAACTAGAAGCTTCAGGTTCTGATTGAACAACAGTTTCCAACTCAGCCCCTTCTGGTACAAAGAATGTTTTCAGACCTTCCTTGATGCATTCACAACAAGACTTTAGATTGGTTTTCTCCAGTTTCACTTCTGGAAAACCAATTCCTCTGCCATTGTTCTTGCAAATGCTATAAATCATAGAAGCCACTCTGCTTCTGTCAATGCCAGATATAATAAAATCTTCAAGAGCAATTTCATGGTTACTTAAAGGTTTTTCATTACACTTTTCTTGTAGCTTCTGACATAAGAACTTGAGCTGATCTTCATATGTTTTACACATGAAGTCAAAGCCCCTAAGTCCTTGTTCAGAAGCTTTCAGATCCAATAAAGTTGATTTTTGCTGTTGTACCAAATCAGCATATTTTTCTTTTAAATCCTTCAACTCATTGGTTCTTACTTCAAAATGTGTAAGAAGTTCTTTAAGTGACTCAACAAGTTCATCTCTGGGAATTTTGGAATATACCTCGTTTTCATCTTCTGAGTCTGAATCTGACCCAGCTTCTGAAGTTGCTGTTGCTACCAACCCAACAACTACCTTTGCATCTTCATCAGCTTCCTCTTTATCAGATCCAGATTCACTACCCAAATCATCCCAGGTTGCCATTAAACTCTGCTTAATCTGCTTCTTGAATTTGCTTGGTTTGAATGTAGACCTCTTTGACTTGTCCTTTGACTTTTCTCTTTGAAGATCAGGGCATTCAGCAATGAAGTGACCTGGCTTCTTACAGTTGAAGCATCCCTTCTGATCTTCTTTCCTTGAGCTTCTGGAGTTACCCCTTCTGGAGAGAAACTTTCTGTTCTTCTTGGCCAGATATTGAAGTCTGTTTGAGAGCATGGCCATTTCTGCAGCATCTGGTTCAGAGTCTGAACTTGACTGTTCTTCCTCTTCAGATTCAACCACTTTGAGAGCTTTTGATGACTTGCCTTTGGATGGAAGAGCTATTGATTTACTCTTCTTAGTAGACTCATGTTCATTAAGACTTAACTCATGAACTTTGAGAGAACTAACAAGATCTTCGACACTTAAAGTGTTTAAATCTTTAGCTTCCTCAATGGCAGTCACTTTTGGTCTCCATCTGGCAGGTAAGCTTCTGAGTATCTTGCTTACATGATCAGAAGCAACATAGCTCTTCTTTAGAATCTGTAGACCAGAAACTAAGGTTTGAAACCTTGAGTACATCTCCTCAATAGTTTCATCATCCTTCATTTTGAATAACTCATACTGATGTACAAGCAGGAGAGCCTTTGCTTCTTTGACCTTCTTGCTCCCTTCATAATTTGAACAGAGAGAAGCAAACATAGCTTTAGCAGTGGATTTGTCACTCATCTTCATGTATTCTGCTTTGGGTATGGCAGTGACAAGAGCTCCTCTGATAATATGATGCTTCTTGTAAAGTTTCCTCAGTTCTGGAGTATGTTTCTTTCTATCCACAGCAGCTCCTTCTTCATCAAGGACTAAATCACCAACACCATCTTCCAGAATATCCCATAATTCTTCATCTAGGCTCATGATGTAACTGTAAAAGTTGGTCTTCCACCAAGAGAACTCTTCAGCATCTCCATTGAACTTTGGAACTTTTCCAATACTGGTTTTCTTACTATCACTATAATCATGTGAGACATGTTTATAGCTAGTATCACCAGGACCAGTAGGAGTAGGAGTAGACATGTTTTTCTCAGATCTTTGACTGTTGCACGGTTAAGTGTTACACAACAGACCAAGGCTCTAGATACCAATTGAAGGTGAGAAAAACACAAGAAGGGGGGTTGAATTGTGTTTTAGAAAAATTCTTCGTTTCTCCTAAAAACTGAACACACTGATCAGAAGCTAAGCGAGACAGCTTCTGAAGTGATAATCAGAATCTAAATGCAGCGGAATAAAACAGAGAGAGAGAGAAGAAGAACGACACAAAGCAATTATACTGGTTCCTTCCACAATCCGGAAGTAGTCCAGTCCCCCTTGCACTTCCAAGGAGATTTCACTATGAGTAATATCTGATTACAAATGCTCAAGCACACAAGCAAGAGACTTCCAATGCTCAAGCACACAAGCAAGAGACTTCCTTTGCTCAAGAACACAATCAAGAGACTTCCTGCTCAAGCACAACTGCAAGAGACTTCCTAACTAAACAAAATTACACAGAAAATTGTTTAAGGTTGAACACTTGATATACAATCAGAGGTGCTCACAATACAAATCAGATACAGACTCAATGGACTTAAGAATTTCTAAGATATGACTTTGAGACACAGAAATTCTAAGTGAATGCAGAACAATTTCAGCAGAGGTTTGGTCCTTGTGAAAATCTTGTGAGTCTTTCGTTCAGCGTTCTTGCATTACCAATTCTCTAGGTCTTCACTCCTTTATATAGAGGTGTGAGAGAGACGTTGTGAAATTGCCAGCACACCAAAGAGTCGTTGTTGAAGCTTGATCTTTCACCAATAATCTTTTGCTTGATTTGGCTGTTGTCCTATGAAGAACAAATTTGAAATCCATTCCTTATCCAAAGGAACATCTATGCAGGCGAAACCGTATTCTGGAGCTGTTTTCTTGTCCTGTAGCGCGGACACAAAACAGAGTAGTGGAGAACGTGGTTGTACAATTCGTACAAAGTACAATGTCAACGCTTTCGTCCAAATTGCAAACACACGCCTTCAAACACCTTTGAAATGACCGTTGCAAACTCCACTAATCCTTTGTTTGTGTTTTCGAATCCAATAGACAGCTTTTGCATTGATAATTCTTCAATTCTTGATTCTTTGCAAATCCAGTTGATATTCAGCTTCTGGTGAAATGGCTTCTGATGAGGCAGCTTCTGATGATGCAGCTTCTGATGATATGACTTCTGCAGCTTCTGATGACGCAGCTTCTGATGATGTGGCTTCTGGACCTCTTGTCTTCAGAAGCACTATTCTTCAGGAGCAACTTACTTCAGGAGCGCTATTTCTTCAGGAGCAGCTTGACTTCAGGAGCGCTTTTTCTCTTCAGTAGCAAGTTGCCTTCAGGAGCGTCCAAGCTTCAAATTTTTGTTGTTTCCATAGCTCTTTATTTGCTCATTCAGAACCAATGATGATGTAACTTTATAATTATGGTCCTGTACACTTGAACAAATATTAGCTAGTCCAATTTACAATTTTTAATACCTTGTTATCATCAAAACCCTTTAAGGTTCATTGTTAAACACATTTTGTTCCAACAGTTTTGTGCTTGATCATGCTCCTCTGTCAATTGAAACTTGTTAGTTGGCAGTGCAGTAGGATTAAGTTCAAAAGAATGTATTGGAATGCATTCCTTTACGTTCCTATTCATCTTATATGAGGGAATTCGATGTGAAAACCTATATAGATAATTTTGTAGTTGTTCTCTTCATTCTTGAGTTTTCAAACAAACTTGCAAATTTTTACACTAAGTATACGACACTTCAATACCAACATCTTGAGCAAACTTTCAATAATTTAATTTAAACCCAACATCATGATGATACCACATATATTTAGGGAGAATGTAATGTAATGTAGATGAAATTAAAACTAAATAAAATTGTGTAATTTTTTTAATTGATTTTGTGTAATTGTGTCAATTTATTCGAATTTATTTATTCAATACGCAATTTTTATTCGAATTCACGTTGAGTTTATTTAGTCTTTATTCGAATTTATTTATTCACTTTATTCGAATTTATTTATTCAATACGCAATTTTTATTCGAATTCACACTAGGTTTAATTAGTCTTTATTCTAATTTATTTATTTAATGCGCAACTTTTATTCAAATTCACTTTATTCGAATTTATTTATTCAATACGTAATCATAAAATAAATGCAAATATAAACAAAAATAAAGGAAGGAAAATAATAGACATAAAATCTCATTTTATTAATATAATGGATACATTTACAATGGAGTAAAACTAAATCTGGGGTAAAAATAAAACCACAAGAAAACCAACCTTCTTGGGGTAAAACTAAATCTGCTTCTTTTTACCCCAAGAAGGCCGGTCACCAATCATCTCAAGTTCAAACAACCTCTTGAAATCTTCAAAGATGCCTCTTTCTATGATAGGTCAAGGATGGAAAAACAACATTGTCGTTGTAGAAGGAAGAGGAGGAGAGTGAGGATGAGAGAATGTGAGAAATAGTGTGAGAAATGGTGAAGGTTGGAAGCGTATTTATAGGGGGTTTAGGCTAACATAGGTTTTAACAACACTAAATGCAGTTAAAAAACATATAAAAAGGTGTAAAAAAACGTGTACAATCAATTAAGAAAAGTCAAGAACCGTCCAAAATATGTGTTCTTGGTGCATGAACCACTGGCCAAGCTGCATGAGTTAACTCACACCACCGACCAAAGGAGCGTGACTTAACTCACGTTGCATGCAAGTGTTGCGTGAATTAACTCATGCAGTAGCATTTTAGGAATTTCAGTTGAGAATGAGCAAAATGTGTTGGGTAAAAAGCAGAATTCTATGTTTAGAATAAGTGAGACTTAAAACTCTAATCAGATAATAGCACTCAAAATAATATAACGCTCTGCACACATAGAATTAGCGCCATGTTTTGGAGAAAGAAGGAACTCTTCAAAGATTGATCATATTCGTTGTTAGAGGCAAAGTAATTTTATTTTAATTATACTCTTGTTATTTTAAAGTGAAGCATCTGCACATGTATTTCTTCATTGATATGATTGTAAGTCTAAATAAGTTTGTGAAGATACATAAAGTATGCTTTGGAGTTGCAAATTCAAAATTGTCTTGCTAATAAAATATGTTAATAGTATATTTATAATATATTTATAATGATATGTTTCTTTATTTAGAATTTATGAGTTACTAGTCATTACCCTGATGGAAAGAAGACATAATCATGTGAAACTATTTGGATTTGCTACTACTGTTCAGTTCGTTGGATCTTGTAAAAGCTTCAATTCAGGTATGAGGTGAGAGAGAAGACTTCAAGATCATGAATGTAAATTAACTGAGATGAATGAGAAAGCCGTATTTCCCAAAGTTCATTCGGGCCTCGCCGCGACGTTTGTAGCCCTTTTAGAGAATAATTAAATTAATGTGCAAATTTGGAAGTGTGAGGTTAAAAGAGGAATTAGAAACTTTATTAAGGTGTTGTTTGATTTAAACTATGCTGAATGTGTGGTAATTGATGATTTTGACTATGTAATATTTTGACTATGTAATTGATGATATTGTTAATTTTGATGTTATTATTGGCGAGTAAAATATATAAATTTTGATGATGTTAATGACGAGTAATATATAAAAATTCTGGTGATGTTATTGATGAGTCAAATATATAAATTATGGTAATGCTAACGATGAGTAAAACATATAAATTCTGGTGACGTTATTGGCGAATAATATATATAAATTCTGGTGATGTTAACGATGAGTAAAACATATAAATTCTGGTGACGTTATTGGTGAGTAATTGTGTAAATTCTTGTGTTGCTATTGGTGAGTTGTCTTCATGCATCATATCATTATTAAGATTCTGGTGACAATTGGTGATGTGTGACGATTGGTGATGTGTTGTATTGCTCAGTAACATAACACTGCATACAATTTTGGTGAGTAGAGACCGGTACCGACATGAATATAGGTAATATGAATGAAGTGCATTTGTATATAAATGATGATGGCTGAACATGGTGCATGTTGTGAATGATGTGTAATTGTTGATGTTTGAATTAGTGAATGTTGTGAATGATGTGTAATTGTTGATGTTTGAATTAGTGAGTGTTGTGAATGATGTTGATTATCAAGTGAGATTATGTGCTTGATTGTCATGAATGTCATTTGTGACTATTTTTACCATTGTTTGAGTGTGATTATTTTGGAAATGAACTGTGACATTGTGTTTGTGAAGATTTCGATTATTATGTTGTGATGGTATTTTTTTAGTATTGTGGATTAAGCTGATATAATATATTCTTCAAGGTTTTGAACATTATGTTTGTGATATGATAGGGTTTTGACTTAACTGCTTACGTGTTCTTCTCATTTATTTTATACTATTATATGTTCAAATCACCCCTTCGTTGTTTGTGTTTGCTAGCTTGGTCATGCGGTTGTGAAATCACATTTCTATAGGTTATGAATCTTGGAGTCAAGTACATGCCTTCCATGAAGACTTGTCTTGTGTCGTCTGTTAATTTGGGGATAAACTCAACTCTGATAGTGACACCGGGAAAAGGATATGTTTCTTTATTTTATTTTGTACAAGATTTTCTATGATGTAAAGCAAATATTTTCAAAAGCAAAGAATTCGATGTTGATATTATTATAAATTTCAAGGAAGTGAATGTGAATTATGTTTGTTATGAGTCAATGTGGAATTCAGGTATGCTCCACTTAGGCTATGCTCCATTGACTCCATTTAGGGTATGCTGCATTTAGGCTATTCTCAGTTGCGTTTTTAAATTTAAAAACAAATATTTGTTTAATAAAAATACACAATAATTCCCTCAAATAATTACAAATCAGGTTTCCTCTTCTTCTCGTAGTAGTCACAATCAATCTTGAGACCATAACTCCTCTCCAAAATTGAAATTAAAATTACAATCTACCAGAATTGTTGATTAAAATTACAAAAAGAAAATTTTCATTAAGAAGGAATGAAGAAGAGATGGGTAAAAGAAAAGTAGGGATCTGAGTTGAGAGAAGAGATGATGAGGGGGAAAGCTTGAGAGAAGGTAGAAGGTCAAATGAGAAGAGAGAGGTACATGATTTGTTTGCACGTAGGCGGTGGCGATATGAGAGAAGAAGGGAATATGATTTGTTTGTTATTTTTTTTTGGTACAAGATTTGTTTGTTATTATTATGTATATTTATTTAACAAATATTTGTTTTTTAATTTCAAATCTCAACCGTTGAATATTTTTTTGCCACATGTCTTGCATCCATACCCTAAATGGAGTGAATGGAGCATAGCTTAAATGGAGTATATCAGAACTCGTCAATGTGGTATCCTAAATCTTGTGAAGAGCATAGCTTATGTTTTATTTGAGCATGGTAAGAATATGACTACAATAGATTCATATAAGTTTCTCCACTAATAAGATTTAAGACAATACATCAAGTTTTTAATAACCCGAGCACAACATTTATTAAAATAAAAAATATGTATTATATTATTTAATCCTTCCATGTAAAGCACTTAGGCGCCTTCGGTTCTTGAGATAAACACGGTCCTGATTTGAATATATTGTAATTGCAATCATGGCAATCATCATTACCTTGTACCCAGACATCAAAATGATGAAACCCACCATTCCATGCAAACGAACAAAAGAACAGTGTTTGTCCAAAAAGAGGAAGTTTCGGAACAAAATGAAAGCTATAGTTATTACCATGATGCAGAAGATGAGATCCGAGATCATCATCTTTAGATTGACAACGTACGGTTAAATCTAAATTGTCTTCGAGAGAGTTAACAAGATTCACCGTAACTCCTCCAAAAACAGTGTGCACTGATAACAACGTTCACACAAATAAGAAGACGACCTTTTGGATAAGTAAAGACATTGTACCTTCAATAATCTTTTACTTTGAAGTGAATAATGTATAATATATGAAAAATACAAACATATATTTATAAGGAGATGTTAAAGAAAGAAATACAAAAAAAAATTAGTCATGTAAAATTATTTTAAATATTAATAATATATGTCATTAATGTTGGTCAAAATAACCAGTTAAAGAAACATTTAAATATAATGTTTGACTGAAGAAACTATTGACTAAATACATTCAAGAAATTAGGTCTAGAGAGATTTAAGGTATTTTTTTAAATTGAATTAATTTTTTAATCGTAGCTTTGAATTAATATTTTATCTATCACTTTAAAATTAATAATTTTGAAATTAAATATTTTTTTTTGGGTGAAGTTTGAAATTAAATATATAAGATTAAATAAGGGATACAATCGAAAAAACTAAATAATATTGAATTGAAAATTGAATGACATTCATTTAGATGAAAATATTTCATTTTAAATTTAATATTAGTTTTTTTTCTTTTCAATTGTCCACTTTTTTTTGAAAGAACAACTTATTGGATAATATATCTATTACTTGCAAATTATTAAATTTTAAAGGTATTGGTATCTGTTTTATTAAATGGTACAATCAAAACAATTAATTCAATTCTTTCAAAAAAAAAAAACAATTAATTCAATTCAAAAGGCCTTAAATATCTTTGAATTTAACTTGTTGAATATTTAGTCCAAACAATTTGTTGAATATCGTCAATAGTTTTTTGGAAATTTTACCATATACCCCTACACTTATACCTTCACCCATACAAATTATAAAAAATTCCAATATTACCCTTTTTGTCATTTAACTTTTTATACAATTATTTCTCACCCCCACTTCCAACATTTCCGAATTGACACGAGTTCACCCTACACGATAGTAAATGTGTATATTTCCGGAAACCGTTCTTGAACATTTCCGGTAATTATTTTAGTTTTCCTGAGGAATGATTTCAGAAATTTGTTGAATTATCGTTTCAATCCTTCATGATATCGAGAACCCGTTATTAAATCCTTAACACTACACATGTAACCAACACAAATGATATTTGTGGCATCGTACAAGCTTTACTAAGGAATCGACAAAGAAATCTAATCCAAAAGGCCACGTAAATTACCATATATGCCAATAACATTCATGGCAGGGAACATAATTTTAAGTTTTCCGGTGAGGGAGAATGTTGTAAATGCAAATCCAGCAAAACGCAAATCGAATAAACCCAACAAACAAAACCCATAAAACTAATTCATGATTAACGAATGCATACTCTAAATGATAACCGCAACCAGAAAACAATCGATATCCGCAACCCAAAAAACCTAGAATCTTACGATGATGGTGCAACCCAGAAAATCGTTGGTATGCGCAAACAGAAATCGATAAGCAGAAACAGCAATTCTGACAGCGTTGGTGCTTGCAACCGGAGAGGAACTTGATGAAAACCCAGGCAAACGGTTAAGTGACAAATTAAAAAAAAAAAACTGAAATGTTTTAATATAAAGGGTAAAATAGGAAGTTTACACAAAATGTAAGGGTGAGAGTATAGATGCAGGGGTATAGGGTGAAACTTCCAAGTTTTTCAATAAAACATTAAAGTTATATGTTTTTTTGACTACTTGTTATGACTGCCATTAATTACATATGTTAGTTTTTTGGTAAAATTATATTGAGGATCCTTTATCTTATTTATTTGTAATTTTGGGTCATTTATTTATTTTTTATTTTTTTTAACATTTAGGTCCTTTATCTTTTAAAGCGTCTATAAGTTAATCTTTTTATTTCTTTTATTCAGAAAATGTTGAGTTAGCTTGCCACATTGGATTATTAATAATAATTGGCTTAAATATGCAAACCGTCCCTGTAATTTGGGCGAGTTTTGATTTTCGTCCCTGTAAATTTTTTTTTTTAAAAACATCCCTGTAAATTTTTTTTTGTTTTAAAAAGGTCCCTGGCCCCACCCAAACGTTGAAGTGGCATGGTTTTGGCCACGTGGCAGTTGCTGACTGTGCAACTTTTGCCACGTGGCGCTGACGTGGCTTGCCACATAATATTAAATTTTAAAAAATATTTTAAAAATTCTGAAAATTGTTTTCTTAAATTAAAAAATCTGAAAATAATTTTAAAAAATAAAAAATCCTAAAAATATTTTAAAAAAATTTCCGAATATATAATTTAAAAAAATATAATTTTTTGAAATATGAAAAAAATGGAAAATTATATAATTTTTTAAAATCAGAATATATAATTTCAAAAATTATTAAAAAACTGATTTTTTTTTTAAAATCATAATATTAATTCTGAAAAAAATATGATTATATATTTTTTTAAATTATGTGAAAATAATCTGATTATATATTTTCATAACAAATCATAATGCATTTAAAAAATCTGAATATATAAATTAAAAAATCATATAAAATTCGAAAAAAAATCTGGAATTTTTTTTTGGAAAAAAATGTTAAAAATAGAAATTTTGAAAAAAAAGTGAAAATTAAATTTTCGAAAATTAATTATTTTAATTTGAAAATTATATATTACATTTTTTTGAAAAAGTATTTTCCAATTTTTTTCTTCATTTTTAAAAAAAAATTGGAATTTTTTATGATTTTTTATTTTTTTAAAATTTATTTTCAGTTTTTTTAAATATTTAAAAATAATTTTCAGAAATAAAAAAAAATAATTTTTTTAATGACGTGGACTGTCACGTCAGTGCCACGTGGCAAAAGTTGCACAGTCAGCAACTACCACGTGGCAAAAACCATCCCATGTCGGCAAAAAAGTGGGGCCAGGGACCTTTTTAAAACAAATTTTTTTTTTACAGAGATGTTTTTAAATTTTTTTTTTTACAGGGACGAAAATCAAAACTCGCCCAAATTACAGGGACGGTTTGCATATTTAAGCCATAATAATTTTATTCTTAATTTTAAAAAATAAACTTAGAAAAAAATATTCATTATTTTCGTATATTCATCATCATCTTGAATATTCATCATATTTTTCTTTAAAGTTCAAACCTATAAAAATCAAGGATCTTTATCTTCTTTCCAAAAAATCCAACAACAAAGAAGATTATGATTAGTGTGACGAAGGGCAATGAAGAAGATTATGAATATTTCCTTTTTTCGCTGTTTTTTTATAAAAGAATTTTTTTAAGAATAAAACTATTATTAATAATCCTATGTGGCAAGCCAACTCGTCATTTTTTGAATAAAAAAAATATAAAAAGGGTTAACCTGTCTATGCTTTAAAAGACAAAAGACCTAAATGTAATAAAAAGAAGATCTGTTTGGCTCAATAGAGCGTTAAGGTCTGCTGTCTATATCACACGGGGCTGCGTGTACGTGAATTCGTCTGTGTTGATGGTCAATTCATTCGCCTGTGTACTCTGTGGTTTCGTATCCCAGTGATACTTTAGTTTGACATGGACTGCGTGGACTCAAAAGAGTCGTTAATGCTTGTTGACGTTTTGTTGCAAGGAGCTGATGGTACGCGATTTGATTTTGTGTTGATGATCGATTCATTCACGAAATTATAAGACCCTCCTGATACTCACCAACGTCCATCGTGATTGGTGTTCGTTTGTTAGAATTGGTTAGGGTTGGATTCATTGTGTTGTTCATTTTTGATGTATTACACGCTAGGGTTGATTCGCATGGATCGACTGGGTAAGGTTTTATGTCCCCCTAGTTTTTATGAAATTTTTCCTTTTTTTAATAATATATATGAGCAATTGACAAAAGATTAGAGTAGGGTTGCAACTTAATTGGGCGCTACTCTTTTTGATGTCATTTTCTCTTGGCTTATAAAAAAAATATATAAAAGACCAAAGTGTTACAAATAAATAAGATAAAAAGAAGATGAAGATGTATGGAGAAGATGGAGATTTAAGTTTCTTTATCCTTCTCTCTCTCTACATTTTTTAAGAAAGAAGATGAAGGATTGTATGGAGAAGATGAAGAAATAACAAAAAAAAAAAGTTCTCAACAAATGACAAAATGACACGTGTACCACATTTAACTTTTTTTTATTAAACATAACGGAAAACTAACGGAAGGGACCACTTTGGTAAACAGAGTGATACTTAAGGGACCAAATTGAGACAATTTAAAGTTAAGGGACCAAAATGAAATTCAAAAATAAGTTAAGGGACCAAAGCATGTATTAAGCCTTTTCTATATGATGAGGTACGTTTGGTGGAATTATTGGATGATTACAAACTGACCAAACCAACAGAGGTGAAAATGATATTTACCATGGGACTCCCATTTATATCTCAACATGGTGGTCAGATACTCTTTCGACCTAACGATGGGAATTTATACTTCATGATGAGTGATGGAGGAGGTTCAGGTGATTCATACAATTTTTCCCAAAACAAGAAGTCATTGCTTGGAAAGGTTACGAGGCTTGATGTTGACAACATTCCAAGTGCATTAGAAGTTAGTAAACTTGGACTTTGGGGTAGCTACTCCATTCCTAAGGATAATCCATTTAGTGAAGATAAAGATCTGAAGCCTGAAATATGGGCCTTAGGATAAGGAATCCTTGGTGATGCAGTTGCACTCGCTCACAGGAAAATGCATCAACAACTATCACTCCTCTTTCTCCATCTCATGCAAGCCATTTGACTTATATGAAGAAGCATTTGGAGAAAGAATGCATTATCGCGACGGATAAAGGCTACTGCTATATTTTTCAAACCAAACCTTCTTTGTATTTCGCTCAATGGGATCAGGGTGGGTATTCTCCTGTTCATTGGAAGAGTCAACATGCATGGAAGCTCTTTTATCAGAATAAGAAGTCGGGGTCGAGTACTTCAGAGGTGGAGGAGACTGATGTAGGAGATTTTCCATAGTATTTTCTATAGTATTTTTATTTTAGCTCAATTTTAGTAATTTTATGTTTTTGTTTCAGTATGTTATTTTCGGCCCATTAGGGTTTTGTTATTTCTCTATTTAAGCTTAACACTTGTAGCCTAAGGGACAACTTTTATTCATTCAATAATATTTTAGAGAGTTTTCTCAATTTCTGGTGAATTCTGGAACCCTATTTTCACAAATTTGTCGCTTGCAAACTTGTTTCTTTTCAATCTAAGTTTATCGCTTGCTAGCCTACGCTTCCATACTACGTCAAAATCCATGGAGTTTGACAGAACTTACATGCAGGGGCGGTTTCACCCCCCAGCTAGGCTGGGCTAGTGCCCAAGCTCTGCTTCTGCTTTACTTGCAACAAGCCCAACCCATTAGTCGCGACTCCATGCTTCTGCTTCTGCTTTACTTGCTTTTGTCCAGGCTCTGCTTTTCTCTCTATACAAACATTCACTGTGAAATATAAGCTTAGATTCATGATCAGCGTGAAAATCCAAGCAAAATGGTATTTTAGTTTGTGAGATTTGATGAATATTTGAGGTTTTAAAAAATTTGAAGCTTTGATGGTTTTTGTGTTGTTCATTCACGTGGCTAGAGGAAGAAGAAAGAGTGGACTCTCTTTCTCTTCCATTGACTCACGCGGGTCCCACAGCTTTTTTGTCCTATTTGCTGAATGTTCACACGCACGCCTGCCCATCGTATACTGTGCACCCTTGTTTTTTTAACTCTTTGATTTAGATCTTGTGGCTGTGATGAGCCCTTTAGTGATTAAGTTTGGACCCCTTGATGCATCAAGTGGTCCAGATTTAATCCAGCTGAGCCAATTTTGTTTTTATTTATTTCTTCACCATTTTTATTATTTTTTACACCATTTTTGGCACTTTAATGCCTCTTTTTTATTCATAAAAATTTATGATGTGAACTAAATGTAGTTAATTGATCATGAACTTTGTTTAAAGATATGCTACGAGTAGTTATTTATTAGTTAATTTCTTTTCAATCTGTCAAACATTCTATCTTTACTAAATGTAGTCTATTTTTATTATTATATTTACTTTAAACATGTTATAATTATGGAAAAAAAGTATTGATCTAAGTTATTATACATTATATGATAATATAAATAGTTTTAATACGTTTTGTGAAACGTTTTGATTAATTCACGCCGCGAAGACCGTTTTGTTGAAGTACAAGAATTTTGTGTTGCTAAAGGTATTCCGGTGCCAAATATGGAGGAAGAAATACCGGTTCGGGGTCGTTCAAGACTAGAAGAGGTCGCGGAAAGGGCATTTACCTCCTAATTTTATTTAGCACGCCATTGTCAGGTTATATTTCTTCTCTCTTATTTCAAATTGTACTTTTGTTGAAAAAATAATGAACCTCTTTTATTTCTATTTATGACTCTATATATATATATATTATGTCATATATGAATTCGGGATAAAAATTTCGCCCAGGCTCTAAAAAAATCCTGGCTCCGCCACTGCTTACATGTATTATGGAAAACACTTGCGATAGTTGTTGAAGAGATAAGAGAGTTTTTGAGCGGATTGAAGTTCAGCCCAGCAGACCATAAAGAATGTGATTAACATTATTGCTATGGAAACATGTTATACTGCACATTAACTATGAAGATTATATAAGTAACCATAATTAGATTAAAGAAGTCAAAACAATATCTAAGCCAAATCCTGAGTTGAACCACTTCCCCTAAACTACTACAAGTTAATAGTAATGCTAACCTGTCAGAAGTATGATATTCTTGGTTCGTGTTACACATAGTCAAATTTCTATATCCGCGACATAGAGAACCACAACAGAAAGGTTATGAAAATGCCATGATGGATGAAGTGCAAGCTAATAATATTATCCTCACCATATAACTCGCAAAAACTATAGGGTTTAAAAAATTGTTCATTGAAATGGATTGCTATGGGGTTTGCTAGAACACACCCACTAATTTTTATGTGGGAGTGTTTTAGCAAAACTACACCTTAGGGTGTAATTAACCACTTTTTAGTTATTTACTTGTTAAAACACTCCCACATAAAAACTAGTGGGTGTATTCTAGCAAATGCCTATAGGATTTGCTAGAACACACCCACTTGTTATTGTTAGAAGGTGTGTTATAGCAACATACGCCTTAGGGTGTATTTAACCACTTTTTAGTTATTTACTTGCTAAAACACTCCCACATAAAAACTAGTGGGTGTGTTCTAGCAAACCCCTATATATATATATATATATATATATATATATATATATATATATATATATATATAAAGTAAAGAAAGCATGAAGAATGACATGATTTTAAACTAAGGTCACATCATATATTCACATATATGGAGTGACTGAGTGGGAAGTATATATAACACTATACGAACGCATTTGCTATATATTCAGCTATTGCATGCGATTTGTGCCTTCGCAATAATGTGGCAAAGCATGCTTGCAGCCACAGCATTTGTTACCTTAGCTACCCTTCTAAGCTAAGCCAACCCCACACTTTAATGACCTCTAGTTTCCACGTAGCAAGGAAGCAAGATAAGAATCTTTGGACTAGCACAGTATTATGCATGCATAGGGTACTATGGAGCCTCTAATTCCTTACAAACTAATTTTGTTAAGTAGTTAATGAATTTCACTAAATAATTAATCATTTCGGAAAATTTGAATTCGATTTTTAGATGGAACAATTTTTAACTAGATTATATTCATTTTAAGTCGAACTCCAAATTATTAAAATACCCTATCCCTGAAAATAGAAGGATTTAAAAAAATAAACATCTTTTGCCGGAATCATAATATAGTGCTTAAACATCTAGATCCACTATAGCTATTGCACATAAATAAATATTTCATGATTAATGGTTTTTTTTTTTTAGGAAATGATTAATGTTTTAAAATTGGATGGATGTTAATCAATGATCCAATGATTTTATTCACTAGTCCACGCTTACTCAAGAACATTTTTTTGAGAACGGTTACTCATGAACATAAACATGATTAAATATTCCTTTTTTTTTTCAGTGGAAAAAACTGAATTATAAGCATTAGCTTGCCAATAGATTTGGCTCATTTCATTTGATTGCACAATCGGTTAAATCAGGAAATCTAGTAGAATATGTTAGACATCCGCTATATCATGACAAACTAACGTTTAAATCTTAAGAGATGTGTCTACAATTAGTGACCAACAATGTCTCAAATAGGACTACCTTTAGTTGAAGGAACTTTCGAAAGGGAAAAAAAAAGCAATTTCTGAAGAAAAAAATAATAATGAATAGTAGTCCTCATAAAAGAATTGATGTTAGTCATTTTCGTTTTAACTTATTTGGATTGGATATCACTCTTCTTTTAACTAAAAGTTTACCTAAATGCATAATTTTGTTCTCCAAATTTCACTGCCAACATGCATTTACTATAAAATAAATTGAATGAAGTCGCATATTACATTGTTGTGAATATGGTATATCCGATCTTAATTAGACGATCCATATTTTAACTGCGTGTTTTAATTTAATTTTGTAAAATTAAAATTCGAGTAATCAAATCTTTACTAGACAATATAGATTGCGTGACGGTGTAAATGTTAGAATAATTCTAAAGACAAGAATCCAGGTACCCTTTTCACAAGATATAAATTCAAGTTCAAAAGGACCAATACTTCCTCAAGACCTGAAAACATTATAAAAGGCCAAGGCAACCACCACAGCTTCTCACCCAAAAGCTACACATTTTCTTCTTCTAAATTATATACACAAACCCAAAATAACAAACATGAGTGCCTTTAACCTATCCTTCTTCTTCTTCACTTCCTTATCACTTCTCTCTATAGCAACATCTCAAGAAAGAGCACCTCATGGACTTGTTTATGAAAACCCTATAGCTTTTCCACCATCAGCATATCTCTTCTTTCATCCCAATGCACGAACTCCTGAGACCAAAAACTCTTGTACTACATCCAAATGTTCATCACTTCCTATGGCAGCTGATGAACCTTCTAACAAACCTTTTGAACTCTGAATGAGTTCATTTGTTTTTAATGTTCTTTGATTACTTGATTCTTAGTTAGATTTATATTCTTTTCTTGTCTTAGTTAATGACTCAAGAAGAAATATTAAATACTAAGAAACTATCAAAATCCATAAATCCTTTAATCAATAAGGTTTGTTTACTTTTAAAACTTTTTAGGGATTTTGCCTCAACACAACATTGATAAACAACATTCAAGAAAGATTCCTTGAAAAAAACATTCAAGAAAGATGTTTAAAACAATGGTTGTAGGTCAATAAGGTAGTTTAAGTATAGTTATCTGAAATACGCATGTGCGATGCAATTTAGGTAAGAGAAATATATTTTCTTGATATGAAGAATTGATAGTGGCTTTAAAATATATGTATTTGAAGGTGAGAAAAGCACAAGAAGGGGTTGAATTAGTTAGCTTTTTCTGATTTTAACTAAGTTCAATGTTCAGTTTCTGATAAAGTTCAGAACCTGAAGCAATGTTCAAAGTTAAGTGCAGCGGATATAAAAGAGCTAGAGAGAGAAGAGAAAGACACAAAGCAATTATCCTGGTTCCTTCCACAATCAGGAAGTAGTCCAGTCCCCTTATCACTTACAAGAGATTTTTAACTATAATCACACAAGATTACAATTGCTCAAGCACACAAGCTAGAGACTTCCTATGTTCAAGTAAGAGCATCCGTAATGGAGACACCCATTTTTGGGTTCTTAAATGGGTCCCACGTGTACACATCACTCGTTTATAATTTTTTAATGGGTAATGATATTTTGACATCCATTTGATGACAACTTTGTTGACAACCTTGTTTTTCTCACTTTTTATTGGTCAAAAACAATGGAGAGAGAAAAAGGAAGAGAGATGATAACAACATCATGTGAGTATGAGAGAGAAATTTGTCCAAAAGTTGTCAAAAAATAGTTGTCAAAATATCATTTCTCTTTTTTAATAGTAGTACCTAATAAGCACTCAATCACTCCAACCCAGATCTCACACAAAGTTCTTAAATAGGACCCATTAATCAACTATCAATAACTTTATATCATTATATTTCAATTTTTTAATATTAAAAGAGTGCGGGTCCCGCTTAAAAGTGGGGGTCTTAAGTAAGACCCCGGGTCTTATAAGACCTTGAAAAAGATTCTCCCCATTGGGGGTACCTAATAGGTACCGGGTCTTAAATAGTTAAGACCCTCCCAATGAAGATGGTCTAAGAGATTTCTAATAAACAAAGATTACAAAGAATATTGTTTGGTTGAACATTTGATATACAATCAGAGGTGTTCACAAAATACAACACAGTTCAGACTCTAGACTAAGAATTTCTAAGATATGAAAGTTAATAAGAAATTCTAAGTGTTTGATGCGTAATGATTTTGAGAGAGTTTTGGCACTTGTAAAATGCTGTAGGGTCTTGTAAAATACTTCAAGTCTTCAATCCTTTGTATAGATGTAGAAAAGAGATGTTGATGCATGCCATCACATCAATAGAGTCGTTTGAGAAGCTTGATCATTCAACATTGATTTGTTGCTTGATTTGGTTAATGTCCTATGAATGAATGATTTTTAATCCTTTCCAATTAACCGTTCTTTTTCAATGGAGACACAATTGTAGCTTCGTACAATGCACATGGGAATGTTGGAGGTAATGGAGATAGTGGTGTAAACAATTTTTCAAACCAAACCTTCTTTGTATTTCGCTCAATGGGATCAGGGTGGGTATTCTCCTGTTCATTGGAAGAGTCAACATGCATGGAAGCTCTTTTATCAGAATAAGAGCTTGGGGTCGAGTTCTTCAGAGCTGGAGGAGACTGATGTAGGAGAGTTTCCATAGTATTTTCTATAGTATTTTTATTTTTGCCCAATTTTAGTAATTTTATGTTTATGTTTCAGTTTGTTATTTTCGGCCCATTAGGGTTTTGTTATTTCTCTAGTTAAGCTTAACACTTGTAGCCTAAGAGACAACTTTTATTCATTCAATAATATTTTAGAGAGTTTTCTCAATTTCTGGTGGATTCTGGAACCCTATTTTCACAAGTTTGTCGCTTGCAAACTTGTTTCTTTTCAATCTAAGTTTAGTGCTTGCTAGCCTACACTTCCATACTACGTCAAAATCCATATGGAGTTTGACAGAACTTACATGTATTATGGAAAACACTTACGATATAGTTGTTGAAGAGATGAGAGAGTTTTTGAGCGGATTGAAGTTCAGCCCGGCAGACCATGAAGAATGTGATTAACATTATTGCTATGGAAACATGTTATACTGCACATTAACTATGAAGATTATATAAGTAACCATAATTAGATTAAAGAAGTCAAAACAATATCTAAGCCAAATCCTAAGTTGAACCACATTGAATTGATTGTCAAGCAATTGTTATGTGAATATAATTTAGTGCTTTTGACAATACTTAGCTTGAAACGGAGGAAGTACTTTATTTTTTTTCCAAATTTTTCTAATTTATATTTTTCATATCAATACTGAAGGATATTTTAGTAAAATGACTCATAATTTTTTTTAAAAACTCATTAAAGGAAACTTTATCTTAAAAATACAATTCAAACACATGTAAAAATCATAATAATGTAATTTTCTATGTAAAGTCACTACTTTAATTGCTTAAACAATGTACTAAGGACATTTTTTTATAGATAAACGAAATGATAAATAATTATTAAAACTCGATGAGCCGAGGTTCGAACTCCGGCCACGACGTCCTGCCTAAACATTTCGACATTTTTACCAATTAAGTTATAGAACTAATGAACCACACTTGTTACTGTGTTAGCATTTTTGCAGTGGTTGTGATTATAATTTATTTACCTCTCAACTAAAAACTTAAGGGAAATGCTAATGAGTGTTCCCGGTACACTAAAGAATCTTAAAAGATAAGTCTTTATGAAAGTTTGTGTATTCGGTGCATTGAAAACGACAATATTAACTATTTTAAAGAATATTTTCTTAATTAAAAATGTTTAAAGAGTGTCTTAGGAACACTCGTTAACAATATCCAAAACATAATTCGAGTGATAATGTGGGTGTAAGAAAAAGTGTTCTTTTTTCCATTGTTTTTAATGACTCTTTAATTGGACAAAAGTTTCTTCAAGCGACATTGAAATAATAAAATTGAGATGTGGTAATTATGTAGGGGAAAAAAAATTGTCTCTCATCAGGAGGTAAAGAAATGTTGGTGCTGCTACAAGGAGAAGGATTTATGAGTCATAGTAACTATCCACTTTCTCTAAACACAAGGGAATGCCATGGAAGTGAATATATATATATATATATATATATATATATATATATATATATATATATATGGATTTGCTAGAACACACCCACTAATTTTTATGTGGGAGTGTTTTAGCAAGCTACACCTTAAGGTGTATTTAACTACTTTTTAGTTATAACTTGCTAAAACACACATTCTAAAAAATAAGTGGGTGTATTATAGCAAATGCCTATAGGAGTTGCTAACGTACACCCACTTATTTTTTTAGAAGGAGTGTTTTAGCAACATTCACCTTAAGGTGTATTTAACAACTTTTTAGTTATATCTTTGCTAAAACACACCTTAATAAAAACTAGTGGGTCTATCCTAGCAAACCTCATATATATATATATATATATATATATATATATATATATATATATATGGGGTTTGCTAGAACACACCCACTAGTTTTTATGTGGGAGTGTTTTAGCAAAGCTACACCTTAGGGTGTAATTAACCACTTTTTAGTTATTTACTTGCTAAAACACTCCCACATAAAAACTAGTGGGTGTGTTCTAGCAAATGCCTATAGGATTTGCTAGAACACACCCACTTGTTTTTGTTAGAAGGTGTGTTATAGCAACATACACCTTAGGGTGTATTTAACCACTTTTTAGTTATTTACTTGCTAAAACACTCCCACATGAAAACTAGTGGGTGTGTTCTAGCAAACCCCTATATATATATATATATATATATATATATATATATATATATAAGTAAAGAAAGTTTGCTCAAAAAAGAAGGTAAAGAAAGCATGAAGAATGACATGATTATTAAGGTCACATCATATATTCACATATATGGAGTGACGGAGTGGGAAGTATATATAACACTATACGAAGGCATTGTTATTCAGCTACTGCATGCGATTTGTGCCTTCGCAATAATGTGGCAAAGCATATGCTTGCAGCCAGAGCATTTGTTACCTTAGCTACCCTTCTAAGCTAAGCCAACCCCACGCTTTAATGACCTATAGTTTTCCACGTTGCAAGGAAGCAAGATATATAAGAATCTTTGGACTAGCACATTATTATCTACAGGACACTATGGAGCCTCTAATTCCTTACAAACTAATTTTGTTAAGTAGTTAATGAATTTCATTAAAGGGTTAAATATGTTTTTGGTCCCTATAAAATGGCGACCTTCTAAGTTTAATCCTTACTTAATTTTAATAGCTTTTTTAATCCCTACAAAAAAAAAATTACTTATAATTTTAGTCCATGCTAAAATAAATTTTGTTTAATTATCCTTAAACTCTTAAATTTTTTAACGATTCTTTTTATACAAGTTTAGAACACTATGAAAGGTTCATTTACTAAAATCTATAATTTTTTAACATGAAATAAATTAAATATAAATTTTTTAAAACGACAAAAGTTTAAGATATAAGTAACAAAAATATGGACGTAGAAATCAAATTTTTGCGATATTTTTTTCGGAGGACCTTTTAATAACGTTCTTAACACGCCTGTAAAAAATTGTTGAAAAACTTAAGAGTTTAAGCATAAATTAAACAAATTTGGATTGAGTAAGGACTAATATTGAGTGCAGAAATTTTTTGTAGGGATTAAAAATGCTATTAAAATTAAGTAAGGACTAAACTTATAAGGTCGCCATTTTGTAGGGACCAAAAACATAATTAACCCTTCATTAAATAATTAATTATTTTGGAGAATCTGAATTCGAATTTAAATGCAACAATTTTTAACTAGATTATATTTACTTTAAGTCGAACTTCAAATTATCAAAATACCCTATCCCTAAAAATAGAAGGTTTTAAAAAATAAATATCTTTTGCCGGAATCATAAAACGGAAATGCTTTGTATCGCGAGAAAAATTTCCCGAATGCTTCCCGACGCACTAAAAACAACAGCAATCCCTTAATTGTAGGTAACCGCCCAGCATGCATGTGGGAATTTTTATTTTTTTTTGGCACCAAAGGAATTACCATTCTCGAGACTTTCGGGATAACTTTTGTCTGGAAATATAGCATCACTCATCATAATATAGTGCTTAAACATCTAGATCCACTATAGCTATTGCACATAAATAAATTTTTCATGATTAATGTTTTAAAATTGGATGGATGTTAATTAATGATCGAATGATTTTATTCACTAGTCCACGCTTACTCAAGAACATTTTTTTTTTAGAGAACGCTTAATCATGAACATAAACATGATTAAATACTCCTTTTTTTTCATTGGAAAAAACTGAATTATAAGCATTAGTTTGCCAATAGATTTGGCTCATTTCATTTGATTGCACAATCGGTTAAATCGGGGTTGCATCTGGTAGAATATGTTAGACTTCCGCTATAACATGGCAAGTTAAAGTTTAAATCCTAAGAGATGTGTCTACAATTAGTGACCAACAATGTCTCAAAATATGACTATTTTTAATTGAAGGAACCTTCGAAAGGAAAAAAAATGTAATTTCTGAAGAAGAAAAAATATATAATTGATGTTGGTAGTCCTCATAAAATAAGAATTGATTGGATTTGGATTGGATATTACTCTTCTTTTAACTAGAAGTTTACCTAAATGCATAATTTGTTCTCCAAATTTCATTGGCCACATTTTCTAAGGAATAAACTGGATAAAGTCACATATATTTACATTGTTGTGAATATCGATCCGATCTTGATTGGACAGACCATATTTTAGTTGCATAATTTATTTATTTTTTTGCAAAATTAAAATTTGAGTAGTCGAATCTTAATTAGACAATGTAGATTGTGTGACAGTGTAAATGTTGAATAATTCTAAAGACAGGAATCCAGGTACCCTTTTCACAAGATATAAATTCAAGTTCAAGGACCAATACTTCCTCAAGACCTGAAAACATTATAAAAGGCCAAGGCAACCACCACAGCTTCTCACCCAAAAGCTACACATTTTCTTCTTCTAAATTATTTACACAAATCCAAAATAACAAACATGAGTTCCTTTAACTTGTCCTTCTTCTTCTTCTTCACTTCCTTATCACTTCTCTCTATAGCAACATCTCAAGAAAGAGCACCTCATGGACTTGTTTACGAAAACCCTATGGCTTTTCCACCATCAGCATATCTCTTCTTTCATCCCAATGCACAAACTCCTGAGACCAAAAACTCTTGTACTACATCCAAATGTTCATCACTTCCTATGGCAGCTCAAGTAGAAGCTAATCAGAAATATGAAAACAAAGCATCACAGAAAAGTGGGAAACAAATTGGAGCTGGTGCCGTGGCTGGCATTATCTTTGGTGTTGCTTTTGTTGTTCTTTTAGTTGTTGGAGTTTATTATGTTAAGGTCATTCGCCAAGTTAACATGAATAGAACCATTAATAATGCTCAATCTCGTGCTTAATATGTATTGAAGTAATATCTCACTTTCTTATTTCTTAGTCATTTGTTCCATTCTAGGTAAGGTTTTGATACTGATGTATGTGATAACATTCAATTGCTTCTAATTTCTCAAATTTTTATTTGTATGTGTCTATGTTGTAATCTAGTGTGTGCACCAGTTCTTCATTATGGTTAGATAATGTATCTACAATAACTATGATAGTGATCAATATCCAATTTAAATGTTTTCGCAATTTCTTTTTTTTTGTCAAGTAATATAGTTGGAGAAGCAAGGAAATGTGGGTTCGAGCCCCTACATACCAATATTTACGGAGGTATCTACCGAGCTACAAATTTTTTTTTTTTCACAATTAGATACACACACATACACACACATTCTTGAATTCAATTAAAATCTAAAACTTGTCGATTTAGAATTATGTTTCATAATCAATTTCAAAATAAATTTGTATTTTTTTCCGTCAATATATTAAATTATTTTTTAAAAATGTATTTATTTTCATCAAAATCATTTTAGAGCTCGTTTGACGTGTATGATAAACGATGGGACATAATAACTAAATCATACTATGTTTCAATTCATTGTTTGGTGAATCAACATGGTATGATATGAAAATTAAGACATATAATTGTTAAAAGTAATATGATGTTATAAATATGCTAGCTATATCAAGAAACAAATTTTGACTTATGAGTATATGTTTACTTGGAACAAAATTGTAATTTTGTACGTTTTGGTCGAATAATCAAAATAAATTGAGGCGTCTTTAAAATGCTATAAAACTTTGCAGCTTCATTCTATGTATTTTTATATATGTCTATGTAAACAATCATCTCGAAATTGATTTCTAGGTCAAAGATTTTTGCTTTTTTTTTTTTGTTTTTTGAGTTTTTGACATTTTAAAAATTCATAATTAATCTGTCCCTTGACACAAAATTCCAATTTTATGTGAAAAGTTATATTTTAACATCTTAAACATGCATGTAAAAAATCATGAAAAAATTCAACCTTCAGGTCAATTCTCTCAACTTTATGTCTCCTACTTGATTGGGATGACCTTGGTATCCAAGTGCCCTCCTCGAAAGCCATCGTGGTATTTCATCACTCCATTAATACCATGTTTGAGATCTAATGTCCTCATTGATGTTTTTACCGGTCTACAATGGTTATTTTGTGTGCTTATTTTAAATGTATTTTCAGGTTATTTTCAAGTTCGAACTCCATGTGGTTGATGAGATCTCTATAAGATAAACTTGTTTTGTTCATACCATATTTGGTGTAAGAGACGAATGCTGATTATCATGAAATTATGCATCCTATTAGTATCATTGAGAACATGTCAACATATGGTTGGATTAGTCACACCAAAGACTACATATAGTCGATATGAGCAAACATGACAAATATATATTTTGTTTAAAAAGATGGATGATTTTAAAAATTGCAAATCTTGCAATTTTCATGGTCATCTTCCTATGTGAAAGAAATTTGTTAAGATTTTAGGATTAAAGTTTTGCTTTGTTAATTTCCCAATAATTTTTGCACATTTTTATGTGTATCGTTAACTTCTTCTTGACTTTTTTAATCACTAGTATTGATCTCATAATCTCATAGTATTGATAGGAAATGTCTCAATATATGATCTCCCTAATTATATATCTTTATTTTATCATTTCAATGAAGTTCGTTTAGAGTTCATAAAAGGACAGCAGAGGGTGTAGGAGAAAGGAGTGATGTAGATGATCCATTTCCCATTTGAATGAAGTTTAATTTTAGGGAAAATTACATTCACCTCCCCTGAGGTCTATGAAAATGACACTAACACCCCCTCTAGTTTTAAAACTTACACTAACCTCCCTTAAGTTTTTGTTAAATAGACAAACACCTCCTTTGCTATCAACACTGTTAATTTCTTCTGTTAACTCAATTTTTTTTAGTATATTCAATTAACCTTTAATGGAGGAAAACCTCCATTGTTGAACTTAAATCAATTTAAGAAACAAAATTCAAATGAGTATATCAAACATTCAAGAAAGCTATTCCAAACATTCAAGAAACCATAGGTTATGGCTTTTTAATTTCACATCGATTCCCCATTTCATTCTCACTTTTCCTCTCCTCCTTAATTTAATTATATATGTTGCACTCAGATTATGGATTATATGATTATGCTCACTCTGATATAATCATCAATTTAATTTGTCATTAATCCTTTCTTTAAACCGTCAATTCCATTTCATTGATCTTTCAAAAAAAAAAAAAACATTCCATTTCATTGATGCTTACTCTCGTAATTGAAATTATCTTTCATTAGCTTAATAAAATCAGAATTTCATTGGCCTTAGAAATCAATTTAGTAGCACAATGGTGGTGAAAGCATACAAACAAGAACACATTTGTAAACATCTATGAAAAGAAAACGGAAAAAGTAACAGAGTTAATAGCAAGGGAGCTATTTGTATATTTGAGGAAAACATAAGGGAGGTTATTGCAAGTTTTAAAATTAAAGGGGGTGTTAGTGTCATTTACATAAAGTTCAAGGGAGGCGACTGCAATTTTCTCTTAATTTTATGTGAAAAAAAAATATATATAACGAAGAAGCTCTTCTCTACGAATACAAAAGAAAGGGCTAAAAGCGTAAATATAAGCTAACTCCAAAGATCATTCAGTAACACAACAATAAAAACATAACCTAACTCCAAACCCTAACATTTGTTACCGTCTGTGTTCACAGTTTCTACAGTTTTCAGGACTTCGCAAAACAAAACAATGGTTACGACAACACATTCAAATTCATATTTACCTGATGAATGCTGGGAATGTATCTTCAAATTCATCATCGACAACAATCGTCGCTACTTGTATCCTCTCTCAGCTGTCTCCAAACAGTTCCTCTCCATCATCGATCCTCTTCGATTATCACTGACTGTCCTCAATCCAACACGCCCTCTCATCCGTCCCCTCTTGAAAAGGTTCACCAATCTTACCTCCCTCAACCTATCTCGCTTCCACGGTAACCTCAACCAACTTCTCCGTCAAATCTCTCGTTTCCCATCTTTGAACATCACGTCACTCAATCTGTCCAACAAACCCATCATTCCGGCAGATGGGTTGCGAGTTTTTGCACAAACGATTACTACTTTGACCTCTCTCACTTGTTCCAGAATTGCTAATTTCAATACCACTGACCTGCTCCTCATCGTGGAATGTTTCCCCTTGCTCGAAGAACTCGACGTCAGCTACCCCTTAAATCACGAAAATTGCTATGTTCAAGGGGTAAAAGCTCTTTCCCTTGCACTTACCAAACTCCGCAAGGTTAATCTTTCTGACTTTCCCATAAACGATCAATCTCTTTTCCGCTTGTTAAAGAATTGTAAGCTTCTTGAAGAGGTTATCATCACTGCAAAGTCCAGCATGTTTGAGTTTGAATGTAATCTAATAAGCAAACAAGGCATTGTTGCTTCTGCTCTCCGTGAGAGACCAACATTGAGTTCTTTCTCCTTTTCTGGCAGTAGCCCTTATGTCATACCAGACTTCACTGCTTCATATATTATTGGCTCATTAGTGAGTTTGAAGGGTTTGACTTGTCTTAGTTTGCGTTCTTTGTATATCTCGGATGAGTTACTCTACTCTATTGCAAGGGAAGGTCTTCCTTTAACGAGGCTTGTCCTTCGAAATTGCACCGGCTATAGTTATGATGGAATCTTTTGTTTGTTATCCAAAGGTCATGGTGTCCATCATTTGGATCTTGAACGTAACATGTTTCTGAATGATCAACATGTTGTCAAGTTGTGTTCATTTCTTGGTGATTTGATGTCCATAAACCTTAGTAATTGTGATAAGCTCACTGAACGTGCTTTGTTTACACTTGTTAGGAAGTGTCATTCACTTAGTGAGATCAAAATGGAACATATTGGGAGTAAGAGTGGAGGGAATTCTCAATCTTTGGTGGATTTTGGTGTGTACCCTCAATTAAAGTCTCTCTATTTGGGCCGCAATTCATGGTTAAACGTTAAATGATGAAAGAATCATAATGTTTGCTTCAATTTTCCCCAATTTGCAGCTGCCTGATTTGACTTCTTCCGTAAACATATCAGAAGGTATTTGTGAAGTTTTAAGGAGATGTTGTAAGATTAAGCATTTGAACTTATCAGGTTGTTATAAAGTGAAACTACATAGTATCAACTTTGCAGTTCCCAAGCTGGAGGTGTTGGACTTGTCAGGTGTTGGACGTTATGTCACAGAGAAGGGAGTGAAACATATGGTAGAAAAATGTACACAACTGAGAGAAATTAATTTGGGGGATTTGCATTTAAGTGACAAAAAGAGGAAATTCTTCTCGCGTCGTGGATGCCTTCTTTACAAATGTGCATTTACCCGTTGCTTTGATAATTTCCAAACTATATATAATGTACAATGTAATGCAAGCGGTTGAATGTCGTGTTGTTAAATGTGTGTGTACATAGTTTTAGTTTTATTTTTACCATCGTTGTACTCTCAAATACCACCTCCACCAATTTTGTACTCAAATGCCTCCTCCACCATTTTTGTGCTCTCAAACATTACTTCATCCATCATTTTAAATTCAAACGCTACTACACGAATTCAACGCCCTTCAAATTAACCTTAAACATCATTCAGCTGTTCAGCGGTTGCAAGACCATGTCCTTCAAACTATCTCAGTGAATGGTTGCGAGACCACCATCTTTTGTAGTGTATGAATCTCATCTATCTTCACTAGCAATTCTAGTTCGATTTGTTATTACTGTTTGATTTGTTTGTTGTTGTTGTTGGAATTATTAGCTTGAGTTTGATTTATTTTGCTTGCTGAAGTTTGATCTCATTGGTGTCTTAATACTTTCTCACTTGTCACAAATCTGTCAAAAATGTTTCAGACTTAGAAGAGCATTTCTCTTGCCTACGAATCGTAGTTGTGTTGCGATTTTATGTACATAAACTATTGTGCGCCATAGATAATCTATTTAGACTTTTTATACGAGCAAATTTACTTAATTATATCTGTTGGCTTAATTAAAGGCATGCCTAACTACTCATTACACATGTAGGACATAAAAGCCTAACTTATATCAAACAATAACTGAACCTTTAATTCATAAAAGTTGCGTATATGGCAATGCTTGTTATTAGGGTCTTAAAACTTTTCTTTATATATGTTGAACTTCATAGTGCTTTTGCAGGGCGATTTTATTTTTGGGTGGGATTTACTGCATTGCCATGGCTGTTAGCATATATGACATCAGAAGCAGCAACTTCAATTGATGCATATGATGCTGTCCTTGTTTAGTGATGTAGTTTCAATTGATGGGGCTGTGGTTTGGTATAAAGGTTATATGGATCTTTGGTTGAAAGGTCCTAATATTTGTATAAACTCATGTATTTGTGTCCTAATATCCCATTTAATTTAGGTATATATGAATAGGATCCGAAGTGATCACCGAAGTTCTGGTATCTAGCCCCGTTGGATCTTTATTTTGGCGGGTGTGATTGTTAATTTGGTGTGGGCTTCACAATCAATTGAGTGACATTTTAAAAATGAGAAATTATCATTGTTGATTCATTTTGTGTATGCTACAGGAGGAGATCCAGTGAAGATGGTTGCAGTTCAAAGAAATTTAAGCAAGTTTGGAATTAATAAAATAGCTAGAACTGGAAAGGTTTCAAAGCTCAATTGAGTACCTAAGAATTTTGTCTATTTTGTCCATTTTCTCATTCATTGTTTTGTGACTGTTGGAGAAAAAAGTTTGTCTTGTTGGATTAATGTGTAGTTTTCCAAAATCATATGTTGAGTGGTAAATGTTATTAACCTCATTGTTACTGTTTATTCTAATCTTATGCTTTATTTGCTAATGAATGTGATGAATTATATCAATCTTAGGTTAGGATTTGATACTGAGTTTATTCATAGTGAGTAACTCATGTAGCAGTAGAACAGAAACCAATGTGACTCACATTTTGCTGTTGAAACCAAAAGCAATATGTTTGTGAATGCTATCATAATGGTTTCAATCAGATTGAGATACGAACACAAACATTGCTTTCAGTAAGGCAAATGACATTGATGATACTAGTATTTCCAATAAAACTCGCAGGAATCAATGCAGTCAATTGATTAGAAACATACAATTGCTCAAATTTGAGTAACAAAAGCTTCATAATCACAAGCTCGGACTTCTCAAATTGTTTTTGCATCTACTGCACTTGAGCGTTTTTCAAACCACCGAGGACCAAATTGCTCGTCTAAAAACTCAATGCATAGAATTAGTAACTTAGGCAGATCACCAAGGATTTCACATGATGAGTTTTAAGAATCTTGGATTTTTAAAATTCATTGTTTAGACAAAGTAACATAATTCAAAGGATTTATCTGACAATAATTTAGTCACGTCTGATTGGCTTGCTTGATCCTATATCGGCTACTGACAATTGGTTATTTGAAGAAGCAAAAAGAAGAAAGTCAAAGAATATTTATATCGAAATGGTGTCTACTATTACATCCTAAACACTACTGTTTGTTTAATATGTAAATATGATGCTCCCCTTCATGGGAGACTTGTTTATATTAAGTACTGTACCTATCAAGCCAAACGTGTCCCAAATCTAATAACATTATACATTTTTTTGTGTGTTGTGTTAACTTGCTGAAAAGTAGCTGAATTATGTGAATCTTATTTGCCATATGAAATAAGCACATGTTTTCTTTTTTAAAAGAGAGTTTATGGATGAATAATTGAAGAATATATAATTTTTTTATAAATTTTTTAGGTAGGTAGGGACCAATTTGTCCTCTTTTTTGAATTTGTGTATCTAATTTTGTTGTTTTCTGGATAAAGAAAATCCAATAATGTGTAACCACCATTGTTTTAATACAATAATTTATTTCTACTTTTGTTTTAATACAATAATTTGTTTCTACTTTTTTTTAATACAATAATTTGTTTCTACTTTTTTTTAATGCAATCATTTATTTCTACTTTTACTATTGTAAAAACAAATCTTTTTATGTTAAAAGAGCAACGTTGGCCACCATTCTTGTTACACCATTCATAGAAACAACACAAAGTGATACTAAATTAGGCAAAGATGAGTAGTGAAAGGATAACCAAAAGTGAGATTCATGTAGCTATGTTTCCCTTCCTTGCATTTGGTCACATTAGTCCATTTGTGCAACTATCCAACAAGTTATTCTCTCATGGAATTCACATCTCATTCTTTTCACCTTCAGCTAACATTCCAAAAATCAAATCAACCTTCAATCTCAGCCCTTCAATCCATATCATTCCCCTTCATTTCTCGGATAACTTACCATGTAACACCGCAGAATTGCACCCTGACATGTTTGGCACATTCTTTCAGACAATAGACTTAATGCAAGATCAAGTAAAAACCATTTTATTGAAACTAAAACCCCATTTTGTCTTCTTTGACTTTGCACAAAATTGGCTCCCAAAAATAGCTTCTGAACTCAGCATAAAATCTGTTTACTTCTCAGTCTATTCTGCCATTTCGGGTTCTTACGTATGGCCTTCAAGAGGAAGAGACGTCACTTATGAGGATCTTAAAAATCCTCCATTTACATATATTCCAAATTCAAAACTTACCCTTCAAACCTTCCAAGCCAAAATTATATTCATGATGCTTTACCATAAATTTGGCGACAATCCAATGGTTTCTGATAGAATCATACAAATCCTTAGTGAATGTTCACTAATAGTGTTCAAGAGTTGCAAGGAAATAGAAGGTCCTTATCTAGATTATTTTCAAAACCAATTTGAAAAACGGGTTCTTTTTTCTGGAGTACTTGTTCCAGAGCCATCAACGGACGTGCTTGAGGAAAAATGGACAAAATGGTTAGATAACTTCACGACCAAGTCAGTGATATTGTGTTCCTTTGGTAGTGAAACATTTCTAAGTGATGATCAAATCAATGAACTAGCAATAGGGTTGGAACTAACAAATTTACCCTTCATTTTAGTCTTAAATTTTCCATCAAATCTCAATGCTAAATCTGAGTTAGAAAGAGCATTACCGGAAGGGTTCTTAGAAAGAGTGAAGAAAAGGGGAGTTGTACATAGTGGTTGGTTGCAACAGCAACTTGTTTTGAAGCACTCAAGTGTTGGGTGTTATGTCTGTCATGCTGGTTTCAGTTCTGTGATAGAAGCTATAGTTAATGATTGTCAGTTGGTGTTGCTACCTTTCAAGGGTGATCAGTTTTTAAATTCTAAACTCGTTGCTGATGATTTGAAGGCTGGGGTAGAGGTGAATAGGAAAGATGAAGATGGATTTTTCGAGAAAGAGGAATTGTTTGAGGCTGTGAAAACTGTTATGCTGGAAGTTGATAAAGAGCCAGGGAGACAGATAAGACAAAATCATATGAAATGGAGGGAGTTTCTATTGGATAAGGAAATTCAGAACAAATTCATCACAGATCTGGTTGCGCAGTTGAAGTATTTGGTTTAGTGCACGTTGGGAATACAGTGAATTTGGTAGAATCATGTATGTCATTGCGATTTTGACAAAAACTACGCTTTAATGCTTTTAACATAATCAAAATGTCCTTGCAGACATACACTTTGTCCACTCCTGCCCTTGGAAAATAAAGTTTGCTGAAGACTTGATTAGCTTTTACTAGGTTTTAGGTAATTGGATGTGTTGGATATTATTGTGTCTGAAAATCAGTCCTTCATTGACTGATTATAATGTATTTGTTGTTATAATCTGTGTTTGATTTTGTGATAGTCGGAAGTGATTTTGATTGAGGAATTCATAACATGTTTAATTTTACCTTGTATTTTTTTGCTGCGAAAGAAAATACAAAATGTAAAAATCATCAGAACGTCACTTTAGATTGTTTTTGACTGCCTACTTGAGACACTGTTATGCACGCACACATATTCGTGTATCAAATTATTAATTTTGACACATGCATTAAGCACATTCACGAGCTTGATGAGCATGCAATTTAGAGATATGTGTCTCTGGAGAAGAAACTACTTGTCAGCCTTGCTTGCATGTTGGCTGATTTACATATGGTGAAAGGTAAGCCCTATTAAGGTGCCAGATAGTTATAGCATTAACGTAGCCAGCGTCAGTGGCTATTGGATCGATATTGGACGGTGTAGATTTCAAACGGTTGTGATATTGTTTAAAAACTAAGTTTAAAACTGCACTGTTCAACCTCCGACCCAATGTTTATTGATGTGGCTGACATTGTGAATGCGGAAACCTGCAACTCAGATCTGAATTCTCTATCTTCCGGTCCAAAAGGAAGAACTTGTATATACAATGATAAAATCTTGCGGTGCACTGTACACCACCTATAAAGTTGACATCACTTTTAGCGTGATTCAACTTTGATTCGCCACGCTGTGGAAGTCTTGTCCCTATATTTGAACCAAAACATAAAGACAATATTGAATTGCCTTATATTTTATCTATTCTCCAAAGTGGCTAATTTCTATGCAATTTCTAAACTAATGCTTTATTCATAACGTAGCTTTTCCCTCTACCACTAGAACCACATAACTGCCAAAACTCCAAAGCTAAAGAATCATATATTAGTACAATGCTGACAAGTGAGTGAATCATTTGTTTGTTTTTATTGACAACAGGTAACAATAGTAATTTTTAACATTTATAGATCAGTTGAGTTCTAAGGAAGGAAAATTAGGTATTTTGATGCATATATAACTAAGCATCCTAGACATACACACACATATATAGCAGCAACTGTGTCTGTGTGATTACCATTACTAGCTAGGAAATAAAATTACTATTAATGCAATGTGAGTGCAAATTTGAGAGGGAATCAAGTAAGTGTAAAAGGTAATGATTGGAATAATAGAATTCCTTCACAAATGCCTTTTTGAGTTTGAAATTGCAAACTTTAGCATTGGATTTGACCCAAAATTTGTAAGAAAGAGAAAAACTATTCTTCTCAAATTTAAGCCAAAACACATTAAAACCATTAATACCAAAACATTTTTTATACGTACCAGTAATTTCTTCTTTTTCTACTTATGAATGCTCATGTCTGTAAGATGCTTTTGCAAGATTCAGTCACAGGATCAATTTGTGCTACATCTGTTTCGGGTAGATCATATCAACATTTTCTATTAGAACAACTATAAACAAGGATATCCAAAACAAGAAAACATCTTGCTGTGTTATGGCTTTGTGGCTCATTCTCACTGAATTCATTTCATGCCCGGTGGAATTAACAAAGGCATTCAGATATAGGAATTAACAATGGTGTTCTAAAGAGGTATAGAACTAAAATGATATATGGAGAAATAATATTAAATCCATGTAGAAGAGATAAGTGTGTAGAACTCTCCCTTAGAGCCTAAAAAAAGGGAAAGCATGTCATTTGTAAACCGAGCTAGTAAACCCAATAAAAAAAAGTAGAAACAAGCAAACAAGAATCTAAGTATTCTCTCAAGTAATAGAAACTTTTCTCATAAAAGGACGCTTCAGAGAATCAAGGGGAGTAACTCAGATGAGCGTTCTTCAACCTCCTTTCCTTTGTTCTTAATGTTTTTCATTATTCAACTTTGAACCGAATATTCCAAATGTTAAGTCTATATTAGCTTTAGGTCGAATAGCTGGATCGAGATGATAATCAGTGCAACGATAATTCAATGAGACATTGGGAGTTACTTATTTTAGTGTTGTAAGCATAAACCTCCAATAGTAATTGGCATTAGAAACTTAATTAACCCATTGAGAAGAAAGAGCGGATTTAATTTATTTTAATTGTTCAACAAACTACTCTTGCAAATCCCCTCATTTACTGTTTTTATTCATAAATAGTTAATTGTCAAGTAAAAAACAACAATCTATATAGAGACGATAACTTACGAATTTATTACTTTGAATAGTTTGGAGCACTTGCCGAATTTGTCATAATGTTTTAGTGTCGTTTCCAGAGATTGTTGATCTTTTAAAAAAAAAGCAATTCACTTTACTTATTTTTTTCTTGTTTTTATTTATTTTAGTCTCTTTTATCTATCTCTTGTTTGCAATGTTGTTGAAAAGTAGTTATTTTGTTTCATGTGAAGTGCATATTCAGGTACCTTACTATTTGACTCTGAAATGGAATGAACTGCCGAGACCATGATTGGAGGTTAGGAGGTTGAAGGAGTTTAATTTGGCTATGATTGGTAAATAGTGTTGGAGGAGAGAGATGGTTAATGGTGTTAGCAGCTCGTTATGGTGAGGAGAGGTGGGTTTGTTATAGACAATGAGTATGTTCGATTTGGTGGCAAAACTTAAATTTGATTCGAGAGGGAGTAGGTTCGGGGGTTGGAAGCTAGTTAGTTGATGACATATGGATCTTCCACTCTATTTTGGAGGGATCTTTGGATGGAAGATGCTCGTTCGATGTAAGATTTAGAAGGTTGTATGAGTTATCTAAGAACAAGTTGGCAACAGTGGGGCGAAAATGTTTTGGTTTGGTTGAAAATGGAGAAGGAGCAGGTTTGTTGGCTCGGGAGGAAGAACAAATAAGGGAGCGTAGGGATTTGTTATCTTCTATTGTTTTCTAGGATGGTTTGGAGAATAGATGGGGTTGCCAATTACATCTGTCAAACTCCTTCACTGTAAGCAATGCTTATCAATTCTTGGCAATAAGGAATTACAACAATTTACCAATTATTGCTAACATTCTTAGGTTTAAAGAGGTTCCTCTAAAAGTTTAACTTTTCGCATGGCGTTTGCTTCTCAACCATATTCTGACTAAAGATAATTTGTTTAGGCGAGGGGTGCTTGAGGATAACAATCAAATATGTATGGGAGGTTGTGGAATAAATGAAGATGTGGATTACTTATTTATCATATGTGCAGTTTTTGGGAAAATTTGATCATTGGTTACAAATTGGTTAGGTTTTGTAACAATAAATCCATGTGCTATTACGGGTTATCTTGTCAAATCTGCTTTTGACACTTCTTATGTTGGAAGGACTTGTGTGGTTGATACATTTCATTTTGGCTTTTTTTTTAAAAATGTGAATAGACGGTGCTCGTAACTATATAAAGATAAACGAGTCAACTCAATGATATGAGTTGAAATATATATTGCTCAAGTTCAACTCAAGTTAACAAACTTGGTTTTCAACTTATTTGTTTCATGAATCAGGTTCAACAAATTAATTATCGAACAGAATCTTGAACTCAATTTGAGTTTGCTCAGCTCATTGTCCATCTTAGATGGAATCCTTCATTATTTCAACTTTGTAAAATTACAATCTTAGCCTAAGATCTTTCATTGTCTTGCACTTGCAGCCACATAAAAATAAATGTGATTCACGTGGTAGCTTGCAAACCCACACGGTAGATTCCTTGTTCTATATTAACAAATACATAATGCATCACATTAACAGCCAAGTTCGTACGCCATTCATGAATATATGCAGCTATATCTACGTACATAAGTGAGGGACCAAAACAAATACGTACAAATAAAAATAAACAAAAAAACGAATATCAATGTTTATTAGTAAATGAAAATACAATAAAAAGTAATTTTATCGTTTTCTAGATAAAGAAAATAAAGGCTTCTAGAGTGACAGAACTCAGAAGCAAGTCCATTAATGTGTAGACCACCATTGTTTAAATGCAATTTATTTCTATATCTACTATTACTTTTTTTTTTTGGTACAACTATATCTACTATATCTACTATTACTATTGTAAAAAAAGTAATTTTTATGTTTATAAGAGAACCGTTGGCCACCATTCTCGTAAGACCATTCTTAGAAACAACACAAAGTGATAATATATTAGGCAAACATGAGTAGTGAAAGGATAATCAACAATGAAATTCATGTAGCTATGTTTCCCTTCCTTGCATTTGGTCACATAAGTCCATTTGTGCAACTATCCAACAAGTTATTCTCTCATGGAATTCACATCTCATTCTTGTCACCTTCAGCTAACATTCCAAAAATCAAATCAACTTTCAATCTCAACCCTTTGATCCATATCATTCCCCTTAACTTCCCAAATAACATACCAAGTAACACTTCTATATTGCACTCGGGCATGTTTGGCACACTCATTCAAGCAATAGACTCAATGCAAGATCATGTAAAAACCATTTTGTTTGAACTTAAACCCAATTTCATTTTCTTTGACATTGCAACAAGTTGGACCCCAAAAATAGCTTCTGAACTTGGCATAAAATCTGTTTACTTCTCGGTCTACTCAGCCATTTCAGCATCTTACCTATGTTCATCTTCAAGACTTGATGATACTAAGGGAAGAGACATCACTTATGAGGATTTTAAAAATCCCCCACTTGGGTATTTTCCAAATTCCAAGCTTTCCCTTCAAACCTTCCAAGCCAAAAATATTTTCATAGCACTCTTCCAATCTTTTAACTTTCATAAAGTCATGCAAAACTTTAGTGAAAGCTCACTAATAGTGCTCAAGAGTTGCAAGGAAATGGAAGGTCCTTATCTAGATTATTTTCAAAACCAATTTGAAAAACCAGTTCTTTTTTCTGGAGTACTTGTTCCAGAGCCATCAATGGACCTGCTTGAGGAAAAATGGATGAAATGGTTAGATGATTTCCCAACCAAGTCAGTGATATTGTGCTCCTTTGGTAGTGAAACATTTCTAAGTGATGATCAAATCAATGAACTAGCAATTGGGTTGGAACTTACAAATTTACCCTTCATTTTAGTCTTAAATTTTCCATCAAATCTCAATGCTAAATCTGAGTTAGAAAGAGCATTACCGAAAGGGTTCTTAGAAAGAGTGAAGAATAGGGGAATTGTACATAGTGGTTGGTTGCAACAGCAACTTGTTTTGAAGCACTCAAGTGTTGGGTGTTATGTTTGTCATGCTGGTTTTAGTTCTCTGATAGAAGCTATAGTTAATGATTGTCAGTTGGTGTTGCTACCTTTCAAAGGTGATCAGTTTTTAAATTCTAAACTCATTGCTGATGATGTGAAGGCTGGGGTAGAGGTAAATAGGAAAGATGAAGATGGATTTTTTCAGAAAGAGGAATTGTTTGAGGCTGTGAAAACTGTTATGGTGGAAGTTGATAAAGAGCCAGGAAGACGGATAAGAGAAAATCATATGAAATTGAGGGAGTTTTTATTGGATAAGGAAATTCAGAACAAATTCATCACAGATCTGGTTGCGCAGTTGAAGTCTTTGGCTTAGTGCACGTTGGGAACGATGGTGAATTTGGTACAATCATGTCTGTCGTTGTGATTTACACAAAAACTATGCTTTAATGCTCGTCAAACTCACTTTGATGCTAAACATACACTTTGTCCACTCCGACCCTTGGAAAATAAATGAAGTTTGCTAAAGACTTGATTAGCTTTTACTGGTTTTTATTTTTCCTTTTTAAGTAATTGGATTGTATATGTTGGATATTATTGTGTCTGAAAATCAGTCCTTCATTGACTGACTATAATGTATTTATTGTTATAATGTCTGTTTGATTTTGTGGTAGTCGGGATTGATTTTGATTGAGGAATTCATAACAAGTTTAATCTTACCTTGTATTTTGCTTCAAAATAAAATGCAAAATATAAAAATCATCAGAGCCTCACTTTGGATTGTTTTGACTGCCTACTTGAGACACTGTTACGCACGCACACATATTTGTGTATCAAATTATTAATTTTGACACATGAAATTTCAAGGGAATTAGTTAAATCCATGCATTAAGCACGTTCACAAGTAGTCTCTGGAGAAGAAACTACTTGTCAGCCTTGCTTGCATGTTGGCTGATTTACATATGGGGAAAGCTAACGCATCATCCCCAAATACACAAGGAGCGAGCCCTATTAAGGTTCCAGATCAGAAAGAGGGAGTTACCGTAGCGCATGGGTGTAAAAACTCCTGGTCATGTGCTATCTGTGAATTTGGATACGCTGTAGTCACTGGTTCTAGCATTAACGCAGCCAGCCACATCGGTGGCCATTGGATTGATATTGGACGGTACAGATTTCAAACAGTTGTTCTTTGTTTAAAAACTAAAAAACTAAGTTTAAAATTGCACTGTTCAATCTCGACCCAATGTTTATCGATGTGGCTGACATTGTGAATGCAGAAAACCTGCAACTCAAAGGGATCTGAACTCTATATCTGCTTGTCCAAAAGGAAGAGCTTGTATATACAATGATAAGATCTTGTGGTACACTGTAGAATTTGCCTTTGGATAATTGAATTTCAAAGAGAAATGTTTCTTTTTCTTTGTTTCCCATAGATTCCTTAACTGGAGATAATCCTATTCGAGACAATGTCAGACATTACATGTGTACACCACTTCTAGTCGGGATTCGACTTTGATTTGCCACGCTGTGGAAGGCTAGTCCCTTCCACTATACCAAACTCTCGTTGGTAAAAGGAAATTGTTTCTAATTGATAGTTATTTGAACCAAAACGTAAGACAATATTGAAGTGCCCTATATTTTATCTATTCTCCTCCGTGGTCAATTTCTAAAATAATGCTTTATTCATAACGTAGCTTTTCCCTCTACAACTAGAACCTCAGAACTGCCAAAACTCCGAAGCTAAAGAATCATATATTAGCACAATGCTGACGAGTGAATCATTTATTGGTTTTTATTAACAACAAGTAACAATAGTACCAACGTTCAGAGGTCGGTAAAGTTCTTAGGAAGAAAAATTGGGTATTTTGATGCATATATTGAAAGTACATAAGAGTGATGCAGACAACATTACATTCGTAAGCACCACTGGTGTACACAGCTGTTCGACAAACAATTTAACATGTGAAGTTAATTAAAAATGAAAATTACCGCATGTTCTGATATCACAATCACACAAAAACTCATAACAACATTTCTACCATCCACGAGAGCTGAGAGACTTTATCAAAGGTCCAAATGTCTGATCCACAGTTTTGTTCCATGAATGTGCAAATTCAGAGCGTGATTTCTTCCCAAATATGGGTTCTCTAACCTGGTGAAACATGAAAGCTGAAAGATTAGAATCTAAAAGTAGCAATTAAACATGAAATTCATAAGACAGTGGTGAGTGGTGACGCTGATAAAATGAATGCCCAGTATTTCAAATGCAAAGTTACTCAAGCCTGTGGAATCCGAAAATATAATATCAATGGAACACATTGACATTCAAAGTCATTGAAAGAAAGGGGTATTAAGTTAGGTGTTGAGCCTATGCAACATCGGAACTCTTCAAGGTGCGTTCGGTGTTTCGACATATTTCAGTGACCAACACAACTCTAACGCATATGGTTACATTCAATCACTTTTATATTCGCAATTATAGGTGCCTGTTGTGCCCACACACTCTTCATGTTTGTGTCAGCTTCAGTGCTTCATAGGTTTGTGCTAGTTAGGATAAACTTTTCCATAATTTGAAATTCACTTCTGCACCTCAAATTTTAAAAAGATCTCTCATTTGGCTTCTTCATTAACACTTATCAACTTATTTAGATGCTAAATGCTTATTTGTTCTATTATTAGTCAAAGGCTGACTCAATGGCCACATATGGGGAAATGAGTATCAGGAATGCAGCGCAATGCAGGTCCAAACCCGCACACCGACTATTAGTGTCTATCACCTACCAACTGAGCTACACGCACAAGACAACTAAATGCTTATTTCAGTTTTAAAACTCCTTTAAGTTGGAAACAAATCCATATTTGGAATTCATCTATGTCCAATAAAATTGTATGTTCAGCCACCTATAAAAACAAATTATGCTATTTTTCAATGCATATAACATAAGTGGCAGCTTCATTCAAGAACAAACTCAATTATCTACCCTTCACCTTACAATTCATTACAATCCAGCCTTAGAAAACTTCAGATCATGCACAAAGACAAAAGCTTTGTTTGGATAAACAACTTAACTAAATGTTAATAGCATAAGAGTTTACCATACAAGTGCATATGTATAAACTAATCTATAACATGCGACAAAATACAACAACAAACAAAAGCATTATCCCACTAAGTGGAGTCGGCGACATGGACCAAATGATGAAATAAAGTGAGATCTATCATATACCATATCTCTATCCAACTCATTAATCTCTAGATCTTTCTTGACTAGTTTCTTTTATAGTTTTTCGGCTCTTCCTCAACCTCTAGTGATTTCACTACCCTCCATCTAATCTATTCTCCATATTAAAGAATCTACATGTCTTCTCTCTGCATGTTCAAACTACCTAAGCGGAGTTTCCACCATCTTTTCTAACATAAAGTCAAGTTATTTTCATGTAAGCTAAAGTTGTTTTCATAAATCCAAAAACACCGAATTTGTTAGGTTGGATATCCGTGGTGTCCCGAGTTCACACCCAAAATCTTCCATTTGTGTATGTGTTTCATGTGGTATTTGTCACTCTATCTACAAACTAATAAAAGTTGTTTTCATAAACTACCGTTGAGAACTTATGAAAATAAGCTGAAAACAAAACAGCTTATCAACATGTCACAAGAGCTTGTAGCAGTAGATACAAGCTCAAATCAAATAAGCGAATCCAAACAGGTCTAAGCACATACAACTAAATTTCCCTCTAACACTCGAATCATTCCCAATCAATGTATTGCCAATTACCAAAATTTCAAAAATAAAATAAAATAGAAAAGAACAACACTAGAAAACCATTAAAAAAGGTTGAACCTGAGAGTGAGATTGAGAATCGGAAATAGAACCATAGATGTATCTACGTTGATCCCATACAACGACACTGGTCAATATAACACCCAATGAAGCTCCCAATAACCGCTCCTGAAACCATTTCAACAAATCAAAATTCACAAATAATCATCAATTGAAACAAAACACTGAAAGAGAATCATAAATTGAAATTACCTGTGTAAGAATGCTAATCATCGTTTCGTTTTGAATTTTTCGGAACAATGTTCCCTATTTGCTTCTGGAAAACGCTTCGCTCTTCCACGACGTCGTATCTCACAAAGGCGCTTCTACAGACTTGGGATATTGTTGGACTCTGTCCTAGAATTACCCTCTTGACCCCAGAAAAAATATTTTTCTTTTCCACTCTATTATCTTCTTAGGCGCGCCTATTTATTTTTCTCCGAAAATACTATTTATTCCGATTATATAATTCAATGATCTAGAAGTTTTATTTATAATTCGAAAACTATGAGTTCCGCAAACCGGATGAAATGATTTTTTGTCTTTATACATTTAACAAAACTTCGTTGTATATGATTATATCAAAGACAATGAACTTCTACTAACATACCGATATAATTATATATAAAATAAATATTATATATATATATATATATATATATATATATATATATATATATATATATATATATGGGTTTGTTAACTTAGATCAACAAAAAATATGAAGGTCCAAGTTAGCAAAAGTGCATCTTTTTATTTGGACAAAAATACATTTAATCTTTATTATTTAAAACTAATAGTTTGAGGGTTACTTTAGTAACTTTCATTTTAAATATTTGTTTTTTTTGAAGAATTTTTAAAAAAAAAAATATTATATGGCATAATCATCCGTTTATCTGCTAGAGTAAGGTTAGTACTTCAACGATCAGAGCGTGTTTGACCTCGTTGAATCGTTTCTCCGACCTAATCAATCAGAGATAATGCTCATTACCGTCATCGGCTAGCTCTTTTAGAATTTGATAATGGATAATTTGATAATCATCAACTGCCATATCATGTAGGCCCACAATTGCACGGAATCCACAATGACCATCATCAGGTACATTTGTCACCTTTTTCAATAAATTCATGCATGAACGACGAGATTTTGTTTTTGTGTTGCATGTCGACTTTAACCAGAGGTGTGTAAGGATTAGGAGAGATATTAATTTAATGGATATTTTTTTCCTGCTTGAGCCTACTGACTTGGACTATGAAGCATGTATATCTGGATCGCGAGAGTCAACATGCTCCTAGAGTAAAGTTGATCACTCATTTAATTGTACAGTATGTTTATCCTTCTTTGGCGTACCTTTTGCATTAAACTTTCTTGGATGTGGATGCATAGAGGTTGTCTTCAACAAAACAAATTGCTGAAACGGCTCTTTAATGTACAACTTCATGTTGTAATCATTATCTTTGAACCAGGCCTGCATTGTGTAACAATAAATTAGTTGGAATGCAGGAAATTGCATTATGTTATGCTGGGGCATTTTGGATTATATAATCCAAATTAATATGACCCAGTTTGGGATATATAATCTGAAATGTCTTATGCTTCCTACATTTATGCAAGACAAGTACGTTGGCATGGGGCTGGAAAACCCCCAGTTCATATTATATAATAGGCTTAATTGCATGTTTGGTCCCTTATGTTTATTTTAGGTTTCAAGTTGGTCCCTTATGTTTTAAAAGTTTCAAGTTGGTTCAAAACGTTACTCGCATTGAAATAATTTTGTCCCTTCTTCACTTGAATATAGGTGATGTAATTTAACTTATTTAGAAAATCAGTTTTAAAACATTTTTTAAATTTTTTGTTTTATTAAACTCAATTTCATGTCGTGGAAGGAACTAACTTATTCCAATGTGAGTAATGTTTTGGACTAACATGAAACAATTAAAACGTAAGGAACCAACATGAAACTTTTAAAACAAAAGGGACCAACTTGAAACCTAAAATAAACATAAAAGATCAAACATGGAATTAAGCCTATATAATACGAAGTGTCTTAATACCATAAGTGAATGTAAAATTACCAGGATTAAACCAAACAAGGTTCAAAATACCAAACCTAAAACAAATCCCATTTCGGTAAAAGCAATAACCTCCAGGAAAACAGTATTAACAACAATTATCAAAGCATTGTCTCGGTCAGTGACAATGAGTTTGGGTGAAATATCTCTAGATTTCAATAGATCACACCACCTCTCTAGAGCCTAAGTGACATTATCTTCCTTCTCAAACATCATATAAGAAAATGCAATAGAGAACGCCAACTCGGTAGAAATCACACCAACAAACTCAAGCAACGAAAGACAATATTTATTTAATTCGGTAGGATATGTGTTAAACAAACTGATGGAATCTGGATGTGCCCATAAAATATCTCTAACATCGTCGGAATCAACATACTTCCTATAGTGATATATATATTCTCAACCAAGGATGTCATGAGCTACTACATTTCTGATCTTAGACCCCTAATAGTTTGTTTATACTTATGACATGCATTATAAATATGCTTGATATTTGTTTCAATTCAACCATTTTTATATTTTAAAGTAGTCAGAATATGTCTTGGATGAACCATTGAGCTTGTCAACTCACGAGGGAGTCTATTGTCATTTATGTTTAAACGTGCAATCATTTTATGACCTTTCAACATTTTGGCCTTCTCATGGTTGTGTGTTTCGTCACCAACTTTAAGGCTTCAATCACCAACAATCAACAAATAACCTCTCACACGAAACAGACACTCACATTTCACATAACCAGATATCTTAAGCTTGGATAACTTCTTGTACTCTGTATAGGAACCTTCTCTTTCACATATCACTATACCAAATGTATTTCTATCATTATCTCATTTTTCGATAACAATAGAAAATCCTAATTTCCTTACTTCTTCTCGAACGCACCTAACAACTCATCTTGTGATGGAAACTTTCTTGTAGTAGTAAATTGTGTGAGGATCAATAAAAAGGTTAACAACTAGTGACGGCACCTCGATGTTGGCAATGACAAAAGGAATCTCAACTTTATGTGCAACCTCCACTTTGACATCACCAGAAGGAATATCAACTAGAGGCGGAGGAACCTCAAATTTTACATTATCGAAAGGATTTCAGATAGAGGTGCAACGATTGGAGGTGTAAAACCTGGAGGTTAAACCTCGACTTTCACATCGCCAGAAGGATTGTCAACTATAGGTGGAGAAGCCTCGTCTTTTGTATTGTCAGAATCGTCCAAAACTTAAGGTGACACGGTTGGCGTCACAATTAGAGGTGCAATGTCATGTGCCAAAGTAGGTAGCATCCATAACTAAAACAATGCAAAAAATAGTGAAAAAATTGGACATTTTATGTACTAGTATAGTTAAGATTGTCTAATTTGAAATAGGTTATTAATATTTTAAATTATATAATCTTAAAAAGCGAGTACATATTGATTTATGTGAATCAAAGGAAAACAAATATAAATTGAATGAGGAAGGTTTTATAGTCACATTGGTTTTGTATTTTGACAAAAAATGGTTTGTATGACGTCCCTTTATGGCTAGATTGCATCTCCAAATTATGCTTTTGCCAAAAATGGTGTGTTGGGTGAACTTCAGTTAGGCTCTGGGAAAACCTTTATATATGGAGGTTGATGACAGTCAATTATTCGCTATTTTTAGTGTCATTTTCATCACATTTTGGAGTTCACAAGGCAACTTAAGCAGCAAGAAAAGCATGAAAAGTTGAAGATTTTGAAGAAAGTAATTTTCTGAAGAATATTGGAGTTCATAGTTATTTTGAGCATGATAAAGTGCGAAAAAGAGGAAAAATTGAAGATGCTGGAAAAACGCCAAAAACGTGTCACGATTTACCAAAACGTGACACGATTTTACCAGACCTGAAAAACATGCTCTCGGCGTTGGGGTAAAACGTGTCACGATTGCAAAAACGTGACACGATTTCTTCAGCTGTATGTAAAAACGTGTCACGATTTACTTAAAACGTGACACGATTTTAGGCGAATTTCTGTGCCTATTTAAGCTGAAGTCTATTCCAAAAACAAGGGTTACGAATTCTAGAGATCCAAGTGCGATTTTGCAACTGCAAGGAAGACCAGGAGGACGATTTCTTCATCTTCCAACCACTTTGTGTATGTTTTATTACCTCTAATGATTATGTTATTTGTAAACACTATTATGAGTAGCTAAATTCATTAGAGGTTAGGTCTGAGATGATTCGTTGTAACCCTAATTGAGATATTATGTTGTGAAACTCTATTTATTGTGAATGATATTCTAGTCTTTATTCAATTCAATTGTTCTTAATGCTTTTTATATCCTGATCAAATATAAATATGATTTAGTGAGAATGAATGACTACTGACCATAGCTTTCTACTTAGACCTATTGAATTGTTCTAATAAACATGGTTAGTCTAGGAATGGATAATCGTTTATTAGTGATATGAGGTTAACGTGCTTTAAACCTTCAAAGATTATTAGACCACCTAAGGGATTAGGGGCTGTAGTTTAAGAAGAGGGTCCTAACTCAAGGGATTGATTAGGACTATTTTGTTAACTATCGTGGGATTAGAAGATCATTCATACGAATAGGTGCAGCATAACAATTAGGGGAACATAGATGATTCGAAAGACCTGATCTCATCTCTCTATTATTTTCTAACCAAATCTTTATTTTATGTTATTTAATTTTATGCAATCAAATCTACTGCCTAGTGGCAAATCAAAATAACCTTTATACATCCTAAAATACAACGTAGTTGAATAATTGAGATTAACACAGTCCTCGTGGGATCGATATTTTTACTACTTCGATAGTATTTGGTGCACTTGCCAAACGTCTATCAAGTTTTTGGCGCCGTTGCCGGGGACTGTTGAGTCATTTCAATTTGGCAATTACGTTATTATTTAGGATTTCTGTCATTTATATTTTTGTATATATACTTATAAAAAAAAAGAAAAAAAAATTATGCTCTTTGTTTTCTTCTCATTGTACTGTGCTACTGAAAAGTTTATCCAAGTTTGGCAGCTATGATAGACAGGGTACTCCTCTATGACACAGAAGAGATTGCTAAGTTGCAGTATGAAAAATATATGTTATCTTTTAAGATCAAAATTTTGGACAACAAAATCTCGAGTTGTGGTCATTATGAGGCGAATCAACCAGGTAGTGATGGTGAAGGGAAGAAAGAGATGATCAACATCGATTACAATACTCAACTTCAGAATATTTTAGATGATTTCTTGGTCTCAAATCAAGTTTCATTTGAGAAGTTTGATCTTAAGTGTGGTGATCTTGTTGAGAAAGCACATGAGTCTCATAGGAAATTGGTTCAGATGAAGAGTGAGTGTCACAAGGTTGTGGTGGAAGAAAAACCCAAAGTAATGAGTGTTGATATTTTCCCAAAGTCTGGACCAACGGAGGTTAAGGAAATCACTCGTGTGCAGATGGTTGCATGTCCTTCTCTAAGGTGGGAGAGCTTAAATTCCAAAGGTCTAACTGTGAGTTCATGGGAGCATCTACTTATTTGTTACAAATTCATGGAATTCCTACCAAACAAGAGGAAGAAGAAGGATGATGTGTTCTTTCTGACATATTTTCCACCCTAACAGTGGTTGAAGCGTCAAGCTCAATGACGTAAAAGAAAGCGCTTGGTGGGAGGCAACCCACTATTTAGATTTCAGGTAGTATTTCTTATTTCTTTTTATTGCTTTCAAATATTCAAAAATACAAAAAGATTTTTGCTGAAACAAACAGAGGAAGAAAGTTTTTCTTTTCCAATATTGTGCAAATCGTGACACGTTTTGGGCAAAACGTGACACGATTTGCCTACCCTTTGAAGCTCTTCAAGATTTTTTTCTAAGTCTAAAAAGGTGCCCATTCGACATTTTCAAAAACGTGTCACGATACTGAAATCGTGACACGAATTTTGGCACCTAAAAATTTCTTCTAAGTCTCAAACTGGTGCAATTCGACAATTGGAAATCGTGACACGTTGGCCAAAACGTGACACGATTTCTGGGCAAAAATTTTTTCAAAAATGAGAAATTGTGCCACGTTCTGCCCAAACGTGACACGATTTTGGTGGTTTTTCAAATTTTGACCGTTACAAAACCCAATCGTGACACGTTTTTGGCCAAACGTGACACGATTTTCCCAGCCTATAAATATACCCAACACGATTTTCATTCCATTCACTTCCAAAAGTAGCAAAACTCTGCCAAAATTTTCCCAGAACTCCAACCTACGAATTTCTAACTTTTCTCTACCAATATTCTTCATCTTTTCATCTTCCAATCATCAAACCATCACCATAAACCTTCATCTTCACCCACAAACAAACCATATCCAACATCTCCATCCTCTCCACTCCAACCCTAACCCTAATATCCATTTTTCTCCAAACCCTAACCCTAACCATGGTGGAAACAAGGAACAAAGGCAAGTCCCAAGCCACATCCCAACCATCCAAAAAGGCCAAAATAGCCCCCAAATGTAAACAGCCCGTTAAACCTAGCCCTAACACCGCACCACCACCGTCCATAAACCATCGGTTTTACAATAATGCTGCCCGTGACCGTTTCAAGGACATCCGAGGCTATAGGGTGATCCCGGAGAGAGGTTTTGATTTCACCAAACTCATCTCCAACCCCGAATTCCATCAGGTGATCACTGAGAGAGGGTGGGAGTCTCTTGTGAGTATGATATTTGAGCAGGCCAATAAAACGATTGGGATAGAATTCTATTCCAATGCTAGGTATATGGGGAGGAAGTATGTGTCCTATGTGAGGGGGAAGGAGATAGACTATAGCCCGGAGAGGATTAATCAGTTGCTGGAGATTGTGCCACCGGAGACTTGTGATGTGAAGAGGAGGATGGAGGAGTGCAAGAATTGGAATGATGATAGGTGGGAGGAGTTGCTATTGCAGATTTGTGTTGAAGGTGCTAAGTGGCATGGAGGGTCACATATGTTGTTGAGGGCTGACTTCAATCCCCATGCAAAGGCGTGGGCATCTTTTGTGGTGCAAACTATTGAGGAAACCTCTTGTACTTCAGAGATTCCGCTGCCCCGCTTGTTGACGTTGTCTGCTATTCTTGATGGTGCATCCATCAATGTTGGTGAGTTAATTGCCGACAATATCTATATGTTTGCTTCAGGTACCAAGAAGGCACTCCCTCACTTGAGCCTTATCAATTGGCTTTGTGAGGAGGAGGAGTGCGATTTGTTTGCTAATGATTTGAGTGCAGCAATGATGAAGTCCATCACCGACACTTACATGGATGGCTTTGTCAAGGATTATCATGACCGCATGCAGGCTATCATGGGTGCCGAGGCAGCAGCAGCAGGACAGCCACAGCCGCCACCACCACATCAGCCACATCCACCACCTCAGAGTCAGACTTTTGCTGGAGAAGGGAGCAGTCAGCAAGGTGCCTATGCACCTATTCATCCTATGATGCTGGACTACATGTTCGGCCATGCCAACTGGATGAATGAGGTGTCAGATCAGTGAAGGTGAGAAAAACACAAGAAGGGGGGTTGAATTGTGTTTTGAAAAATTCTTCGTTTCTCCTAAAAACTGAACACACTGATCAGAAGCTAAGTGAGACAGCTTCTGAAGTGATAATCAGAATCTAAATGCAGCGGAATAAAACAGAGAGAGAGAAGAAGAACGACACAAAGCAATTATACTGGTTCCTTCCACAATCCGGAAGTAGTCCAGTCCCCCTTGCACTTCCAAGGAGATTTCACTATGAGTAATATCTGATTACAAATGCTCAAGCACACAAGCAAGAGACTTCCTTTGCTCAAGCACACAAGCTAGAGACTTCCTTTGCTCAAGAACACAATCAAGAGACTTCCTGCTCAAGCACAACTGCAAGAGACTTCCTAACTAAACAAAATTACACAGAAAATTGTTTAAGGTTGAACACTTGATATACAATCAGAGGTGCTCTCAATACAAATCAGATACAGACTCAATGGACTTAAGAATTTCTAAGATATGACTTTTAGACACAGAAATTCTAAGTGAATGCAGAACAATTTCAGCAGAGATTTGGCACTTGTAAAAATCTTATGAGTCTTTCGTTTAGCGTTCTTGCATTACCAAATTTCTAGGTCTTCACTCCTTTATATAGAGGTGTGAAAGAGACGTTGTGAAATTGCCAGCACACCAAAGAGTCGTTGTTGAAGCTTGATCTTTCACCAATGATCTTTTGCCTGATTTGGTTGTTGTCCTATGAAGAACCAATTTGAAATCCATTCCTTATCCAAAGGAACATATATGCAGGCGAGACCGTATTCTGGAGCTGTTTTCTTGTCTTGAAGCGTGGACACAAAACAGAGTAGTGGAGAACGTGGCTGTACAATTCGTACAATAGTACAATGTCAACGCTTTCGTCCAAATTGCAAGCACATGCCTTCAAACACCTTTGAAATGGCCGTTGCAATGTTCCACTGATTTTCTGCTGTGTTTTCGAGACCAATAGACAGCTTTTGCAATGTAGATCCTTCAATCTTTGAATGTTTTGCAAATCCAGTTGATCTTCAGCTTCTGGTGAAATGACTTCTGATGAGGCAGCTTCTGATGATGCAGCTTCTGATGAAGCAGCTTCTGATGGTGCAGCTTCTTCAGCTTCTGATGATGTGGCTTCTGGACCTCTTGTCTTCAGAAGCACTATTCTTCAGGAGCAGCTTTACTTCAGGAGCGGTATTTCTTCAGGAGCAGCTTGACTTCAGGAGCGCTTTGCCTTCAGAATCATCTAAGCTTCATTTCCTTTTGCTCTTTATTTGCTCATTCAGAACCAACCAATGATGTAACTTTTTAACTGTGGTCCTGTACACTTGAACAAATATTAGATAGTCCAATTTACAATTTTTAATACCTTGTTATCATCAAAACTCTTTAAGGTTCATTGTTAAACACATTTTGTTCCAACAATCTCCCCCTTTTTGATGATGACAAACAATAGTATTTAAAAATTGATCAATTGTTGTTAATCTAATTAACAAGTTGACTTTGGGGTTCTGAGGTTTGTAAGCTCAGAATCTGAGGTTTGTAAGCTCAAACTCCCCCTGAGTCTGATAGTCTTTAAGGTGAGGTTTGTAAGCTCCCCCTAAGTTCTATCCAGGTTAATTAAATTCATTTTTCGCACAATAAAATTATCAGAGCTTTAAAAAAAAATTGAATCATTGAAAGAATTAACTTATAGATAAGAAGAATGGTTCAATTAATTTTACTTGAATTTTGATACTTCTTCGTTCGTTCATAGCTTATACCAATAAGGTAAAAAAAATGATAGAAGTTTTTCAAAAATTTCAAATGCCATTAATGGGGCTCAGAGCCTTTAAATACTTGTCACATATACTCCCCCTTTTGTCATTATCAAAAAGATTAAAAAAATAAGCACAAAAGACAAAAAGATTTAAAAAAAAAATAAAAAAAAATAAAAAAATTCAAACATGAAGAGAGTATAATAGAAAAATTAACTAAATAAATCAGACCAAAGTATATGAACATGAATATCCAAATATCAGAAGCAGCTAAGCAGTCAGAATCATTTAAGCATTCAGAAAAATAAAACAAGATGGTTTCAGAAGCAAGGACTAAAAAAAATTTAAAACACACAACAAACAAAAAATAACACTAAGGTGTGCAACTAATGATTGGTTTGTTGTTGTTTCTTCATCTTCTCCATTTCTTCAGTTTTTGTCTTCAACAGTTCTTCAAGGTATTGTTGCCTCTGGAGAAGAGCCTGTTCCCTTTCCTTAGCCTCTTGCTGCTGCTGTGCCATCTGTTTCTTCAGAAGCTTACACAACCTTGCTTCTCTGGTCAAGTAGTCCTTTTCTGAGAAGAAAGGCTGGTTTGCCAGGAGCAGTGTAGAACTTCTGACTCTGAGATTCTGCTTCAGATTTTCCATAAGCCTTCTGACTGAAGCTTGCTTGACTCTGATGCACTTAGCCTTTATGTTTTCAATGAGCTCATTTGCCCGGTTCTGAAGTGATACCCAGGAGTCTTCATATGCATTGGTGAGATCAATTGTCCTCCTTTGATCCACCAGATTATGCATTTGAGAGAGAATAGAGAGTAGCTCAGCATCAAAATATCCAGATTCCAGGGTGTTTGTGGGTGGTTGTTCAAGAATTTCAGGATCAGAATCACTAAGCTCAAGGTCTTGAACAGGGCTTGAAATTGGAATAGTGATGTGTTGAGTTGGGGTTGAGGTTGATGGCTGGTCAGAGGCAATGTGTGCGGTAGAGGTTAGGTCTTGGACATTGACTTGAGAGTTGTCAATATCCATGGGAGTTGGTTGTGGTTCAATGTGTTTTGGTTGGGTTTCAGTTTCAGTTGGTGGTTGTTGTGGTGAAGTTGATGTTTGAGTGTTGAGTTGGGGGTCAATGGTAGCTGTTGGTGATTGTGGGGGTGTTGTGGGTTTATGTGGTTCAGGTGTTTGTTGATGGGGGTTTTCTGAAACAACATTTTCAGAAACAGCTGCTTCTGGAGTTGGTTCAGAGGCTTTTTCTGAGGTAGATTCAACATTTTCTGGAGGAATCATGTTGAGAGGTTGAATGTTAAGGGGTTGAGGGTTAAGGCGAAAGATAGTATCAATGACTCTTTCTCTCTGCTCAGCCATTTCAGCCAACTTCTCATTAATTATGTGACCAACTGGTTCATAAGTAGTTGACTGAGAGGGCTTTTTGTTGGTTTTGGCTGATGTTGACTGGCTTTTTACTGGTTTTTGAAAAAGTTGAGCTAAGGGCATATCATCATCAGAATCTGATAATGATGAGGATGCGGAATCTGATGATATATTAATTACCTTCTCTGGTTCAGGATCAGAATCCTCTTTAGCAGACTCACTGGTCATCAGCATCAGTTGCTTGGCTTCTGAAACTACAGACTCTTGTAGCTCAGCAGCAATTTTCAAGACTTTTTCAGCTGCTGCCTTCTTCCCTTGTAAGTCCTTTAACCCCAAATCAGAAGCATCTTGAGTTGTCAAGGTGATATGAGGAAAATCCTTGGTCCTCCTCAAGGCTGGCTTCCTCTTCCTCTTTGGTATAGCTAGTTGTACAGGAGCAATACCAGATCTTAGGACTACACAAGAGTTGTTGTCTTCAGCTACCTCTTCAATTGATGGCATTGCAGAACCACCAATCTTAAGCTTGACAGAAGCAGGTCTTGCCTTCTTAGCAGATTCTTCAACCTTCAGATACTCTTCTTTGGTCATTTTCCTCTTAACACTTCTGCTTTTTGCCAGAGGCACAGTACCACCATACATTTCCTCAGGTACCTCATCCAACCTGATGACCTCTTTGGTTGCCACATAGTGTTCCTTGATGTACCTCATCTGTACTTCAATAGGATCCTGCTTGCAGATGGGTGGAAAATCCCTCATAAGATCAGACACAACATGAGATTCACTTAGATCAGTTCTAAGTTTGGTGACCTTGCTGATCAGCTTCATGTTTTTGAGAGTTTGAGCATTTATGAATGCTCCAGTTTTTGTATCCAGCATCTGATCTGTGTAGCCTTGAGCTCTGCTTAAACTGTCCAAGACACCTCCTTGATAGAATATTTCTGATAAGAATCTTCCATAAGGAACCCAGGGCCTTGGTTTATCTTGCAGCTGACTCTGTTTCAGACACTCTACCAAGTTCTTGAACATGTATTTGGGCACATTCACCTTTTCCTTCTTGATGAGGTGCTGGAGAAAGACCTTCTGAGCCAAATTTGGTTTCTCATTATCACCACATGGAAGCAAATCCTCATTCTGAATCTTCAGAAGCATCTTGGTTTCCATGTTTAATTCAGCATATTTCTTCTCCTTTTCAGAATTGAATATAACCAAGTTAGCTCTTTCCTTCCAAATGCGTTGTTCAGCAGCACTTGAAAGATCAATTCCAGAGTAATATCCAGACGCTTCAACCTTAAGAACAGCTTCTATCTGCCATTGAGTAATTCTTACTGGAATACCGCAGATACTTGATCTGATTTCATCCTCAACAAACGGTGCAAGACCCATTTCTTCTCTTGTTTTCCCTTCTAATTCAGGATACATTAACACCATTTGACTTTCCTCAGCAAGGGATGCCGCTCTGTTGTAAAATTTTGCTCTTACCCAGAAGTGTCTAACCAGAGCTTCGTATGTTGGTCCATTCAACATTTTGAAGTAATGCATGAGTCCTTGCTCTTCAAAGTAGCTTCTGATCCAACACTTATGAAAACCCAGAGAATCAAAATCCACTGGATTCTCTATCTGGACTTGTAAATCCCATTCTTCCAATTTCATGCTTCTTCCTCTGTAGTCATATTCAGGGATCATTCGTGAAGTAGATACTGAATCTTCTCGTTGCGAACTTGATGAAGCCATTTTGATGATTGACGAAGATTTGAAGAAGATGAAGATTTTAGGGTTCTAAGGTTGAGAGAATGCGCTTACTTCGCAAGAAGTTTGAGAGCAAATGTGTTTGTTGTGAGTGAGTAGTGTGTGAATTGACAAAGTGTTAAAAGTAAAACGATTGCAATTCAAAAGAGACAAACAAACATAACATTAATGACAAAATTGGGGGCGCGTGAAAAGTACTTTCAAAGCTAAAATCATCATTGCCCTTTTTAGTTATACACCAACACATACAGGCCACGTAAGAAGTTCACAGAGTAACTACCAAGTTAGTGGGCCAGAAGTTACTTTTAAAAAGTAACTCCCAACGTTTCCACTAATTCAACTATTCAGAAGCAATAAATCCAGCTTCTGGACTTCAGATGCTGACGTCATCAGAAGCGAGTTTTCCTCAGAACCTCAATAAAGAGCTTCTGATGGACTACTGCTTCTGAACTAACTTCAGAACCTAAAATCCTATTCAGGAGCAAGCAAACATCTAATCAGACACGTAATGCATGTTCAAATTTTTCTTTATGAAATCAAATCTTTCAACAGTTAAAAGCTTAGTAAATATATCAGCCCATTGATTTTCAGTATCAATGAATTGTATATCTAAAATTCCTTTTTGAACATAATCTCTGATAAAATGGTGTTTGATTTCAATGTGCTTAGCTCTTGAATGCAAAATTGGATTTTTAGACAAACAAATAGCAGCAGTATTATCACAATAAATGGGAATACTGTTAGCAGTTATCTGATAATCTTCCAACTGATGTTTCATCCAAAGTAGTTGTGTACAACAACTTGCAGCTGAAATGTATTCTGCTTCTGCTGTAGACATAACAATAGTTGTTTGTCTTTTGCTAGCCCAGGATATAAGATTATCACCCAGAAATTGACAATTGCCACTGGTTGACTTTCTTTCAATCCTATCACCAGCATAATCAGCATCACAGAATCCAATTAGCTTATAATCTAAGGATTTCCTATAAAGGAGTCCAAGATTAGTTGTTCCTTTCAAATACCTGAAGATTCTCTTGACAGCAGTCATTTGAGATTCTCTAGGATCTGATTGGAATCTTGCACACAAGCATACACTGAATAAAATATCTGGCCTAGATGCAGTGAGGTATAACAAAGAACCAATCATACCTCTATACAGCTTCTGATCCACTTTAGCTCCTTCATCTTCTTTGCTTAAGGTGCACGTAGGGTGCATTGGAGTGTTCATCACTTTACAATCTTCAAGTTTGAACTTCTTCAGAAGCTCCTTTGTGTACTTTGATTGATGAACATAGACTCCATCTTTGCATTGATTGATTTGAATGCCAAGGAAGAACTTCAGCTCTCCCATCATGCTCATTTCAAATTCATCCTGCATTAACTCAGAAAATTCCTTGCAAAGAGATGCATTAGTAGAACCAAATATTATATCATCAACATATATTTGCACAACAAGAATATCTTTCCCAAGGGTCCTTCTGAAGAGTGTAGTATCAACCTGTCCTCTTTTAAAATCATTCTTGATTAAGAAATTACTTAGTCTATCATACCAAGCTCTGGGAGCTTGTTTCAAGCCATATAGTGATTTCTTCAGTTTAAAAACATGGTCAGGATATTTAATATCCTCAAATCCAGGAGGTTGCTTGACATACACTTCTTCTTCTATGACACCATTTAGAAATGCACTCTTGACATCCATTTGATATAATATTATGCCATGATTAACTGCATAGGAAAGAAGTAACCTGATTGCTTCCAATCTTGCAACTGGAGCAAACGTTTCAGTGTAATCAATGCCTTCTTGTTGACTATACCCTTGTGCAACAAGCCTGGCTTTATTTCTTGTTACTTCACCTTGCTCATTCAGCTTGTTTCTGAATACCCATTTTGTTCCAATAATGTTCTTGTGCTGAGGTTTGGGTACCAGATCCCACACATCATTTCTTTGAAATTGATTCAACTCTTCTTGCATAGCTAGGATCCATCCATCATCTGAAAGTGCTTCATCAACTGTTGTAGGTTCAATCATTGAGATTAGTCCAATCATTGACTCCACTTGTCTGAAATGTGATCTTGTTCTTCTTGGACTATCTTTGTTTCCAATGATTAGCTCCTCAGGATGTGAAGACTTGTGTTTGAATGTGTTTCTGGGAGGATCTGCTTGATGTGAGCCATCTTGTGCTTCATCAGAAGCAGCTTCATCTTGTGCTTCTGATGTGGGTTCAGCTTCTGGACTATCTTCAGACTCAGCTATCTGATCAGGTTCTGGAGTAGCTTCAGGAACCTGTATCTCTGCAAAACTTTCACCTTGCTTTGAAGTTTTATCTTCAAGCTCCTTGTCATCAAATTTAACGTGCATAGATTCTTCAACACAGAGTGTTTCTGAATTATACACTCTGTATGCCTTTGACCTTTCAGAGTAACCTAAAAAGATTCCTCTTTGGGCCTTGGCATCAAATTTCTTTAGGTAGAGCTTGTTGTTCAGAATGTAACATGTACATCCAAATTGATGAAAGTAAGAGATATTGGGTTTTCTTCCTTTAAAGAGTTCATATGTTGTTTTCTCCAAAATAGGTCTGATATAGATCCTGTTTTGAACATAGCATGCTGTATTCACTGCTTCTGCCCAAAAATGTTTTGGTAAATTGTTTTCATGAATCATGGTTCTGGCCATTTCTTGTAAAGTTCTATTCTTTCTCTCTACAACCCCATTTTGTTGTGGTGTTCTAGGAGAAGAGAATTCATGGAAAATTCCATGTTTTTCACAAAAAGCTTCAAATGGCTCATTTTCAAATTCTCCACCATGATCACTTCTGACTTTCAAAATTTTTGATTCTTTTTCAGATTGAATTTGAGTGCAGAAGCTACTGAATACATCACACGCAACATCTTTACTCTTTATGAATTTCACCCAAGTCCATCTGCTGTAATCATCAACAATGACTAATCCATATTTACTTCCATATAAGGATGCAGTACTCACTGGTCCAAATAAATCAATATGGAGTAATTCTAAAGGTCTTGAGGTTGAAACAATGTCTTTGGATTTAAAAGATGATTTCACAATTTTCCCTCTCTGACATGCACCACAGAGTGCATCTGAATGATAGTCAATGTCTGGTAGCCCTTTCACAAGTTGTAACTTACTAAGCTTAGAGATTAACCTCCAGTTAGCATGTCCCAACCTTCTGTGCCACATCCATTTCTTATCATTCACTGATAGTAGGCACATCACCTTCTGATCAGCCAATTCAGAAAAATTGATTTTATAGACATTGTCAACTATCTTTCCCTTGAACACAATGGATTTGTCTTCCTTGTTGATTACTGTACAGTTGGGTTTTTCAAAAAGCACATCATAACCATTATCACAAAATTGACTAATGCTCAAAAGGTTATGTTCAAGACCATCTACCAACCATACATTATTAATTAAGGTAGAGGAATTACCAATAGTTTCTGTACCTATGATCTTGCCTGACTAGTTGCCTCCAAATTTCACATTTCCTCCCTCTTTCATTGTTAGGCTGAGGAACATGGACTTGTCTCCTGTCATGTGTCTTGAGCAACCGCTGTCTAGGTACCATGATCTTTGCTTTGGCACTGCTCTTAGACATACCTGCATCATTGACATTTTTAGATTTAGGTACCCATTGTTCTATGGGTCCTGGAAGGTTAGTACTTAAGGCTTTACTCTTCACTTCTTGTACCTTGTGCTGTGAGTTGGGTTGCTTCTGATTAACCATCACCTTAGGTTTTGGTATTTCAGAAGCAGTAACTGTCTTCTTCTGAAACTTAGACTTCAGAGCCCCAGATTTTGGTTTTACCAGACTCTGAGGAATAGGTTCTGATCTTTTCAGGATCCTAACCTTTGAAGTCTTGGAATCAGATTTGATCATAACCTTTGACTTAGAGTTCTTTGGCTTTGAAGTAATCTTAGCCTTAGAACTAGAAGCTTCAGGTTCTGATTGAACAACAGTTTCCAACTCAGCCCCTTCTGGTACAAAGAAGGTTTTCAGTCCTTCCTTGATGCATTCACAACAACATTTTAGATTGGTTTTCTCAAGTTTCACTTCTGGAAAACCAATTCCTCTGCCATTGTTCTTGTAAATGCTATAAATCATAGAGGTTACTCTGCTTCTGTCAATGCCAGATATAATAAAATCTTCAAGAGCAATTTCATGGTTACTTAAAGGTTTTTCATTACACTTTTCTTGTAGCTTCTGACATAAGAACCTGAGCTGATCTTCGTATGTTTTACACATGAAGTCAAAGCCCCTAAGTCCTTGTTCAGAAGCTTTCAGATCCAATAGAGTTGATTTTTGCTGTTGTACCAAATCAGCATATTTTTCTTTTAAATCCTTCAACTCATTGGTTCTTACTTCAAAATGTGTAAGAAGTTCTTTAAGTGACTCAACAAGTTCATCTCTGGGAATTTTGGAATATACCTCGTTTTCATCTTCTGAGTCTGAATCTGATCCAGCTTCTGAAGTTGTTGTTGCTACCAACCCAACAGCTACCTTTGCATCTTCATCAGCTTCCTCTTTATCAGATCCAGATTCACTACCCAAATCATCCCAGGTTGCCATTAAACTCTGCTTAATCTGCTTCTTGAATTTGCTTGGTTTGAATGTAGACCTCTTTGACTTGTCCTTTGACTTTTCTCTTTGAAGATCAGGGCATTCAGCAATGAAGTGTCCAGGCTTCTTACAGTTGAAGCATCCCTTCTGATCTTCTTTCTTTGAGCTTCTGGAGTTACCTCTTCTGGAGAGAAACTTTCTGTTCTTCTTGGCCAGATATTGAAGTCTGTTTGAGAGCATGGCCATTTCAGCAGCATCTGGTTCAGAATCTGAACTTGACTGTTCTTCCTCTTCAGATTCAACCACTTTGAGAGCTTTTGATGACTTGCCTTTGGATGGAAGAGCTATTGATTTACTCTTCTTAGTAGACTCATGTTCATTAAGACTTAACTCATGAACTTTGAGAGAACTAACAAGATCTTCGACACTTAAAGTGTTTAAATCTTTAGCTTCCTCAATGGCAGTCACTTTTGGTCTCCATCTAGCAGGTAAGCTTCTGAGTATCTTGCTTACATGATCAGAAGCAACATAGCTCTTCTTTAGAATCTGTAGCCCAGAAACTAAGGTTTGAAACCTTGAGTACATCTCCTCAATAGTTTCATCATCCTTCATCTTGAATAACTCATACTGATGTACGAGCAGGAGAGCCTTTGATTCTTTGACCTTCTTGCTCCCTTCATAATTTGAACAGAGAGAAGCAAACATAGCTTTAGCAGTGGATTTGTCACTCATCTTCATGTATTCTGCTTTGGGTATGGCAGTGACAAGGGCTCCTCTGATAATATGATGCTTCTTGTAAAGTTTCCTCAGTTCTGGAGTATGTTTCTTTCTATCCACAGCAGCTCCTTCTTCATCAAGGACTAAATCACCAACACCATCTTCCAGAATATCCCATAATTCTTCATCTAGGCTCATGATGTAACTGTAAAAGTTGGTCTTCCACCAAGAGAACTCGTCAGCATCTCCATTGAATTTTGGAATCTTTCCAACACTGGATTTTTTACTGTCACTATAATCATGTGAGACATGTTTATAGCTAGTATCACCAGAACAAGTAGGAGGAGGAGTAGACATGTTTTTCTCAGATCTTTGAATGTTGCACGGTTAAGTGTTACACAACAGACCCAGGCTCTAGATACCAATTGAAGGTGAGAAAAACACAAGAAGGGGGGTTGAATTGTGTTTTGAAAAATTCTTCGTTTCTCCTAAAAACTGAACACACTGATCAGAAGCTAAGTGAGACAGCTTCTGAAGTGATAATCAGAATCTAAATGCAGCGGAATAAAACAGAGAGAGAGAAGAAGAACGACACAAAGCAATTATACTGGTTCCTTCCACAATCCGGAAGTAGCCCAGTCCCCCTTGCACTTCCAAGGAGATTTCACTATGAGTAATATCTGATTACAAATGCTCAAGCACACAAGCAAGAGACTTCCTTTGCTCAAGCACACAAGCTAGAGACTTCCTTTGCTCAAGAACACAATCAAGAGACTTCCTGCTCAAGCACAACTGCAAGAGACTTCCTAACTAAACAAAATTACACAGAAAATTGTTTAAGGTTGAACACTTGATATACAATCAGAGGTGCTCTCAATACAAATCAGATACAGACTCAATGGACTTAAGAATTTCTAAGATATGACTTTTAGACACAGAAATTCTAAGTGAATGCAGAACAATTTCAGCAGAGATTTGACACTTGTAAAAATGTTATGAGTCTTTCGTTTAGCGTTCTTGCATTACCAAATTTCTAGGTCTTCACTCCTTTATATAGAGGTGTGAAAGAGACGTTGTGAAATTGCCAGCACACCAAAGAGTCGTTGTTGAAGCTTGATCTTTCACCAATGATCTTTTGCCTGATTTGGTTGTTGTCCTATGAAGAACCAATTTGAAATCCATTCCTTATCCAAAGGAACATATATGCAGGCGAGACCGTATTCTGGAGCTGTTTTCTTGTCTTGAAGCGTGGACACAAAACAGAGTAGTGGAGAACGTGGCTGTACAATTCGTACAATAGTACAATGTCAACGCTTTCGTCCAAATTGCAAGCACATGCCTTCAAACACCTTTGAAATGGCCGTTGCAATGTTCCACTGATTTTCTGCTGTGTTTTCGAGACCAATAGACAGCTTTTGCAATGTAGATCCTTCAATCTTTGAATGTTTTGCAAATCCAGTTGATCTTCAGCTTCTGGTGAAATGACTTCTGATGAGGCAGCTTCTGATGATGCAGCTTCTGATGAAGCAGCTTCTGATGGTGCAGCTTCTTCAGCTTCTGATGATGTGGCTTCTGGACCTCTTGTCTTCAGAAGCACTATTCTTCAGGAGCAGCTTTACTTCAGGAGCGGTATTTCTTCAGGAGCAGCTTGACTTCAGGAGCGCTTTGCCTTCAGAATCATCTAAGCTTCATTTCCTTTTGCTCTTTATTTGCTCATTCAGAACCAACCAATGATGTAACTTTTTAACTGTGGTCCTGTACACTTGAACAAATATTAGCTAGTCCAATTTACAATTTTTAATACCTTGTTATCATCAAAACTCTTTAAGGTTCATTGTTAAACACATTTTGTTCCAACAATCAGGAGTATTGGAACTGTCCGAGGTTTGGTCAGGAGTTCACTGAGGCGGTCTGCCTCAACAGGAGGAAGATGACTGGGTCTTTCGAGCGCTTTGATGGGTCCGAGGAGGCTATGGACCATTACTTTGATGTCACCAGAGGTCGAGCTCAGGATAGAGAGCAGGAGATCAGAGCTGACTTTGCTGCTGGTGGAGCTCAGTCTAGGCAGCACTTTGGGAAGGATACCTATGCAGAGGAGGACCCCAACACTTGGATTCCGGAGGACCAGATGCATGATTGAGTGGGCTACTGATGGCCCATTCTTTTGTATTTTTTCTGTTTTTGTTTCAGCACTTTGGTTATGTAACTTTAATTTTATGTTCGAACAATTTTAATTGCTTTTAATTAAGTTTAACTCGGTTTTACCCCCCGTTTATGTAATTATTCCTGCACTTGTTTATTATTGATGAATTTGTTTGTTTAGTTGACTTTTTACAGTTTGATAACAAATAGTTGTTCAAGTGGTATTCCAAAAGTTCAAAAGGAGGAGTGACTTGGTTTTCAAAGGCGAAGTGTACGGCGTTGCTAGGTAGTCACATACTCCCAGAAATCTCAGCCATAAGGTTCATTGCCATATTTTGTTTTTCAATTTACTTATATTTAAATTAGTTTTCCATGCAACTACATTTCTAGAACTTGCATTGTTTCTCTATTATTGATTGGTCTTTGTTAATTACACACTGAGGCAAAAGTGCTTGGTCCTGTGAGCCTTTTGAAGCCTACCCTGATCATAATTGTTACATTTTATCCTTTTCTTAGCCACTTTGAGCCGGTAGGATTAGAACTTTTTATTCGGTGACAAACTACATTACAAACTTAGAGACTTTTAGGATTTGTCCCTTAATGTATTTTCTGAGTTAAGGCATTGTAGAATGTTGCTAAAGATTAAGTTTGGGGTTGCTATTGGAATTTGCAACCAATTAAGTTTGGGGTGGGGGTACTAGAGAATAAGAGAACAAAGAATGAAGAATGAACTTTATCAATGAAAAATATACACAAAAATGGTGTATGAAAAAAAAATGAAAATGAATGATGAAAAGAAAGGGACAAAACATTGAAAATCTGAGTAACTTCAAACTCGATTGTCCCTAAGGTTAAAAATATTCTCTAGTACCTTTACATTAATTGTTGTTTCACAAGGTGAATGAATGAAGGATTGAATTTTGTGCTTTAACTTCCGTAGGAATGCCTAACTCAAATTTTGTGTAGCCTACTTATCCAAATATTATCCCACCTTCACCTAAGCCCCGTTATAACCCTTAAAGACTTCAAAGTGTGCATTGACATTGATTTTGATTGACGTTTAGAAACTTTTCAAGCGTATGGCAATATGTAGATTGCATGTCGACTGTGTGTGAACCCTTTTCATATTGTTGCGTGGAGTTGTGAATTGTTGGATGCCTACAAGTCAAACTAGCTCATCTTTAGCTAGTAAGGTGTTGAACTTTTGGGTACTATCGCTTGATCAGGTAATTGTTATTTTACTGTCGATTGTCAATATTGCAAGTAGATTCCTTGAGGACAAGGAATGGTTCAAGTTTGGGGCTGTGATGACAGTCAATTATTCGCTATTTTTAGTGTCATTTTCATCACATTTTGGAGTTCACAAGGCAACTTAAGCAGCAAGAAAAGCAAGAAAAGCATGAAAAGTTGAAGATTTTGAAGAAAGTAATTTTCTGAAGAATATTGGAGTTCATAGTTATTTTGAGCATGATAAAGTGCGAAAAAGAGGAAAAATTGAAGATGCTGGAAAAACGCCAAAAACTTGTCACGATTTACCAAAACGTGACACGATTTTACCAGACCTGAAAAACATGCTCTCGGCGTTGGGGTAAAACGTGTCACGATTGCAAAAACGTGACACGATTTCTTCAGCTGTATGTAAAAACGTGTCACGATTTACTTAAAACGTGACACGATTTTAGGCGAATTTCTGTGCCTATTTAAGCTGAAGTCTATTCCAAAAACAAGGGTTACGAATTCTAGAGAGCCAAGTGCGATTTTGCAACTGCAAGGAAGACCAGGAGGACGATTTCTTCATCTTCCAACCACTTTGTGTATGTTTTATTACCTCTAATGATTATGTTATTTGTAAACACTATTATGAGTAGCTAAATTCATTAGAGGTTAGGTCTGAGATGATTCGTTGTAACCCTAATTGAGATATTATGTTGTGAAACTCTATTTATTGTGAATGATATTCTAGTCTTTATTCAATTCAATTGTTCTTAATGCTTTTTATATCCTAATCAAATATAAATATGATTTAGTGAGAATGAATGACTACTGACCATAGCTTTCTACTTAGACCTATTGAATTGTTCTAATAAACATAGCTTTCTACTTAGACCTATTGAATTGTTCTAATAAACATGGTTAGTCTAGGAATGGATAATCGTTTATTAGTGATATGAGGTTAACGTGCTTTAAACCTTCAAAGATTATTAGACCACCTAAGGGATTAGGGGCTGTAGTTTAAGAAGAGGGTCCTAACTCAAGGGATTGATTAGGACTATTTTGTTAACTATCGTGGGATTAGAAGATCATTCATACGAATAGGTGCAGCATAACAATTAGGGGAACATAGATGATTCGAAAGACCTGATCTCATCTCTCTATTATTTTCTAACCAAATCTTTATTTTATGTTATTTAATTTTATGCAATCAAATCTACTGCCTAGTGGCAAATCAAAATAACCTTTATACATCCTAAAATACAACGTAGTTGAATAATTGAGATTAACACAGTCCTCGTGGAATCGATATTTTTACTACTTCGATAGTATTTGGTGCACTTGCCAAACGTCTATCAGAGGTTTCAGATTGTATAATCCAAAAAGTTTGCGACCTTCATATTATATCTTCCGAACTAGGAGAATTTACAATATATGGATTGTCAAATTATATCATCTGAACTATCAGAATTTACAATATAGGGATTAAATCATATATTATATTTGGGTATTTTGGTGTTCCTTCCTTAACAAATCATTTTTCTTATGTAACCTACCACAATGATTCTCTCTGTTGCAACCATTTTACACGACCCTGGATCGACGTTGTCCCTGCACTGTAATAACTTGTTTGAAGAAAACTCTTTCAAGCTTCGCTCGACCGACATTTAAGTGATGTTCTCGCTCCTTATCCAACAAAGACAAAAAAACATACATAAATTTCTTGCAAAAGTCTTGTTATTGTAGCATCGAATTTTATGTACATTTTACAACCAATGATGTACATTTTACAGCCAATGAGTAAGATTGAATCTTTAATGACTATGAACTATTGAGATATTTACATAAAATCATAAACAAAATTCAAAACAAGATTTATTTCAAAACACGTTATATTTTTTCAACTCTTTGTCTAAATTTTACACCTGACACATTATATTACATAAATATTATAGCTCTATTTTCTTCTTTTCACAAGATAATGTAAATATGATGATGAGTAATACATTATAACATTTGATATGACACTAGTTTAGAGCCTAAGCCCAATAACCAAGTTGAATAGAGAATTTAGAGAGAAAGCGTTGTTGATGTGGCAATTTGTTATAATGTCGATGGTTTATAGGGAGAAGTATGGGAGAGTGGGGGTGTAAGACCCACAGATTAGTGATGCGCAATTATAGGACTTTATGCTTGTTCTGGTAATAATATTGTCATTCGACTACCTATTGACTGTAGTTTTGTTATAATCTTGCATGTGTTGTGGATCAATATAAGAAAGTTTTTTTTGGTATTTTCTTTATTGATAAATGATTTTATGAAATGTTTTGACGATGTCAGAATTTCAAAACAATTTTTCTACTAACTTTCTAGAAAATAAGCAAGATACATCTGTTGTTTCTATTTTCAAGAGATTGTGTGCGCCAATTTAAAGAAGAGTTTTTATATATTGCTTGTAATGAGAATTCACTTTCAATATATTTTTTTGACCGATGGAATGAAAATTTTATCGATTGGATTTAAAATTATTATTTTAAGTTGAAACTTGGTGACCATGTTTAATTTGTAAGGTCTAGAATTAATACATATGTGTCTCTATGAGCATAGCTCAGCTGGTAAATATATTATATAATAAATGCAGGAGGCAATATTTGAACCCCAGATTCCCCGCTTATTCACCTTAAGATGTGAATTTTTAGCCACTAGGCTACTAAACCAAAAAACAAATAGATGTATATGTGATGTTTTTAGTTATGCTTCTTGAACATGGTTGCTTGTATGATATTTGCTAGCATGAAATATATGTCGTGACACGCTTGGTTTCTATGTTGTGTTGGATTTATTTTCAATTGAGAAAATATTTCTACTTTATCTACTTTAATATGATTTGAATAAATATATGAACTGTCTTTAGAATTGTGATCATGTTGCTTACATATGACAATATGAATATATGTACCAAAAACATATAATTTTTATTACATATGTTGAATGACATGTAAGTTGTTGCATTACACTACATGGTAATTTGTATGCACATCATATTTAAGTGATACTCACCCACCTTAGTTATGCATAATTTTATTGAGTTGATGACGTGTTTTGATAACCCACCTAATGGTAGAGGAGACACATTTTCATTGTTATACCCCTTTGTAGATACTGTATAATTTCATACGACCTGCTACGAAGCAGTTAATTTCAAAATTATATGCAAGTGATAAGGAAAATGGGTTGTATTACACATATAAATCATGCATTTCGATGCTATATGTTCATTGTTATCTCATGTGTGTGGAATGTTAAATGTTAAGGTCGAATGACATGCCATGTATGCTTTGCATGTTGTATTTCTATATACATGTTGTTCTTAGATCTTGACTCGTTACTTTATACATGGAAATATCCGAGCTTATGCCCAAGGTTCTTATAGTTTGAGTTGCGTGACAATCATGACAACATTACATACATGACAAGATAATAACTTATTGACGTTCATAAGTAGTGGGGGTCGATGACATTTATGGACATTCGTACCTTATTATCCTCAATTTAGAGTTCAAAGTTTGCTTAAGGATTGGTGTTAGATTCTTTTTTATTCTTTCCTTTTTGAATTATATTGTTGTGAATGTTTTTATCCCAAAATTATAGTTGCTTTAAAAAGAGGGGGAAAATGCACACTTCCTGTTAAAAATTGGGATGTAACATGATTAATGGAGAATAAATAAACATGATATACAAAAGATTATCATGGAGAAAATTATGAAAAAATATATATTCATTAGACTTATAGCTGTTAAAGCCTTGTGATGATAACATGTAATGAAAATAATCAAAACTACATCAATATATTAGAAGAGTAGAGATGAAGGAGCAAAAGATAAAAGAGAAAAATAAAGAGTGAATGATAATATTCTCTTCAAAGTTGTATTTCTATTATAATGTTATTTATATTATAGGAGACAAATAAATAATTGGACAATCTAAATATTATACACTCACTAATAATGATATTCATAGCAAAAACATTATTTTTCAAGGTTTTAATTTTTTCAAGACACAAATTAAATATATCAATATTGAGTGAGCAGAAGCTAAACTGAAGACTAACAATCTAAGATACATCATAACCAACTTTTATTCAAAATTTATCTAAGCATGAAAGCTATAACAATTTTTATTTATTAGTAATATATATTAATGTTTAATCTGAGTCCTTTCATGGATTCTCACATAGAACTGCCGAAGTAGCTATATTTCAGAGCCTGCAACAAAAAGGTAAATATGTGAATATCTATAAAAGAAAATGATCACAAATCATTATAATAAAAGATGTCATGAGAAAATACTTTAAAAATATAATGTACAAAAGACTAAAGAATAAAGAATAAAATTTGGGGGGGGGGGGGGGGGGGGGGGGGGGGGGCTTCCCTATTCATCTATCTCTCGCTTGTTATTTTCTTATTCTCTCATAGATTCAATTTATACCTCCATATAAGTCTCTTTTCTAATTATTCTTCAATTTAACAATGAAGCAAGATCATGGTGAAGAATCTTAGTGTGGATTTTAATTATCGTCGGTGGAGATTGAAATGTTACTTTTTTTTTTTTTTTACTGTTTTAAGGTTTTGAATAGTCAATATCAGTTAAAAAATAAGATGATGAGGTTGGAGAGAAAGTGTTTTGCCTTTCTATTTATTTTATTTAAACATCTTTATTTTTGGAATTTCGGTCTTCAAATTACACCTCCTTTTTTCTCATTATTTATTATTTTTTTTATCTTCTTAACCTAAGAATCTACTCAACTTTATGATTGATTATTTTAAGCATGAAAGATTTAAGTAGAAATCAACAAGAAGCTGAAACTTAAAACTCTTTTTTTTAAGGTTCATTGACACTCCAAGAATGACAATGAAATTTCATATATAATATATGTTGCTAATCGATAAAATATTCTTTTATAAATAGAATGAAGTAGTTTATGCGCGTTCATAAGATTTTAAAAATGATAAGTATCATGTATGTTATGGACGACATTCAATTATGACATATGTGTTTGCGCTTATTGTTACTCTTACGTAAGTTTTAAATAAGAATAAGATACCTCAATCTATTTATTTTGTTGGTGTGATTGTTCACGAGTGTTAATAGACAAATGATGAATTTTTACCTAATGATTACATTGATGTGGATGACAAAGAGCGATCTGCATGCCCCAACTTAGTTGTTTAATTTTTATTATGAAGACACTTAGTTGATTGGTCATATTTTACATAAAATATAGAAAAGGTTTAAGACTTTTGTCGTCCAGGCAATTTTTACTATTTCTTCTCATTGGTTTCAAAACTATATTATTTTATGATATTCAGAAAACTATATTATATTATGATATTTTTTATTTGTTTTAGATAATGACAATCTCTTTACTTTATATATACTAGCGAAAAGACGGGCACTCACTTGTCTGTCTTTCCGCTCTTTTTATTGTGCTAATGTTTGAAAATTATGAATGATGTTTTTTTTATGAAATTTTGATTTTGAATAAAACTAAAAATATAAATGTTTGTTGCTTTCAAGTTATAACAAACCAAACTAACCGTGATTATCTATTTCAATGACACCAACAATTTAACCAAAAAATATAATTTAAATTCCTTTTTTTAATGACACTAACAACAATCTTTATTTTATAGAAAAAGTTGTTTGAGGTTATAATTGAGATAATGAGAAAGTAAGTATAAATATACTCATATAGTCTGTTACACTTTTTAAATAATAAAAGAAAAAAATCAGACATATATATATATATATATATATATATATATATATATGTTCATATCGTGTTTGTTACACTTTTTAATATTTAAATTTATTCTTATCTATTTGTTATATGCTATTTATATTGAAAATTGAAGACATTTTTGAAAAGAGAAAAAGTCAGCCCAAAAAAGTGGAAAGGGGATGTTTTCTTTATATATAGTATAGGAAAGTTGTTTGAGAGTATAATTGGGATAATGCGAAAGTAAGTATAAATATACTCATATAGTTTGTTACACTTTTTAAATAATAAAAGAAAAAAATCAGACATATATATATTCATATGTTTGTTACACTTTTTAAATATTTAAATTTATTCTTATCTATTTGTTACATGTGTTATTTATATTAAAAATTATGGGCATTTTTGAAAAGAGAAAAAATAATTCCAAAAGAGCTGAAAGGGGTTGTTTTCTTATATATAATATACATATATTTTATGTTATAAACCATATATTTATTAATTTTAATTATTTTATGAGTAAAAATATGTCAATGAAAATTTGTTTTCAATAATTTTGATATAAGTATTTTCATTGATTCTTTGGTTAATGAAGTAAATGGTGTATGTAAATATCTAAAATTTCGTTTTTAGTCCCTGCAAAAAAAATAAAATAGTCCTTATAAATTTTTTAGTCAACACTTGTGAATTTTTTTTTTCTGCCCCTATCACAAAAAAAAAATGATATATCTGCCCCTAGTTGAAAATTATTGTTGTAAATGCCCTTGTTCTTCATTTGAAATGGCGAGCATCACATTTTTTCAACCCTCCTCTGCAAACTTGCAGGCTTTCTCTGTACAACTCTGTGTGTTCCTAATTTCATTTGGCGAGCATGAATATTTAAGGTATTTTTCTTGTTCCATTCAAATGGCGAGCATGTTAATTTTTTTTTCCATGTTCCACATATGAAATGGCGAGCATGCCATTGTTGGTTTTTTTTTAGTATTTTTTTTTGCTTGCCCTTTGAAATGGCGAGCAAAGGCCATTATTTGTAAAAAAAAAATGCGAGAAGCAACAAGAAAAATATTAGAGAAGCCACTCATTTTTTGGCCATTTTTTGATTATATTTCTTTAGTCATTTCTTTAGTCATATTAGAGAAGCAACAAAAAAATGGCGAGCATGAATATTAAAATAATGGCCTTTGCTCGCCATTTCAAAGGGCAAGCAAAAAAAAATACTAAAAAAAACCAACAATGGCATGCTCGCCATTTCATATGTGGAACATGGAAAAAAAAATTAACATGCTCGCCATTTGAAAGAAAGAACAAGAAAAATACCTTAAATATTCATGCTCGCCAAATGAAATTAGGAACACACAGAGTTGTACAGAGAAAGTCTGGGAAAGCCTGCAAGCTTGCAGAGGAGGGTTGAAAAAATGTGATGCTCGCCATTTCAAATGAAGAACAAGGGCATTTACAACAATAATTTTCAACTAGGGGCAGATATATCATTTTTTTTTGTGATAGGGGCAAAAAAAAAATTTTCCAACACTTGTAGTCCCTATAATATTTTCCATTATTTTTAATCCTTGTAAAATTTCTGTCAATATTTGTGATCCCTAAAAGTGCTAAAGGAAAATGTTTCAAGAACTAAAAAAAATGCGATTCTTTTTAGGTACTAAAAACGAAATTATGAATATTTATAGGGATCATTTTAATTAACTCTTAATTTTTTATTTAATTTATATAGATCAATAATCTTATGCTAAATGTAGATGTAGAACAAATAATTACTCTATAAAATCATATATTGCTTTTATTTTTTAAAATAACTAATTATAATGACAAAGTGACGTTTTTATTCTTTATATCCCATATGCATGAATAAATGTAACAGTACTTGAATTATATAACTCCTTTAGGAAAAAAAAACTTTAATTATCTAACAATAGAGTTTTGAACTTGGTGAAAATTAAATCAAAGTGCGAGAAAAAAAAAGATAAAATCACCAACACTATGATATATGAAAAATGATATGCTTACTCACATTCACAATAAGAATTAACACACAACTTACGTCGAGGAGGCCAACACATTTTTTTTGGGCAATCAATCCAATTCTTGCAGGGAATCCAACCTGGAAGGTCTAATAAAAATAAGTGTTAATACCGCTTTTGATCCTTGTAATATTAGCGAATTCCAGTTTTAGTCCCTGTAAAAAAAATAGATTTTGTCCCTGTAATTTCATATTCTTCCACTTTTGGTCCCTCATTTCACCACGTCAAAAGAATCTGCATACATGGCACGTGAAATGAAGGACCAAAAGTGGAGGAATCTGAAATTACAGAGAACAAAAGTGGGAGGAATCTGAAATTATTGGGACGTAATTTATGCAGATTCTGCTGACGTGGTTAAATAAGAGACCAAAAGTGGAGGAATTTGAAATTACAAGGACATAATCTAAATTTTTTATTTTACAAAGACTAATTAAACCAGAATTCGCTAATATTACAGGGACCAAAAGCAGTATTAACCCTAAAAATAAAAGAAATGTTACTAAATGATGACAGAATATTGTGTATAACATAAATAATAAAAAGTTAAAAAGGTGTAAAAACTGACTCACTGCAGTTTGTTACAACAACAAATAAAAAAAGAGAGATGATCAAAGTATAATTTTTTTTGAAAGTTTGAGTCATAGCTTTTCTTCTATGCATGTAACAAATAGAAAACTGTTTTACTACTTAGGTAAAAGTTTCATGTTTAGTAACCTTTAAATATAATTTTTTTTAGCACATAGTACTTGCAAGAAGCCACTCATAAAAATTTAATTATTGTTAAATGTCTCTAAGGGACATCAAAATATTGTGTTTATCTCTTTAACTCATTCTTTTTATTTATTAAACTTTAAAAAAAAAAATTAACCTTTCATGATAGACAAGAAAAACAATTAAAAAATGATACAATATATTTTTTTAGATGAAAATGATACAGTAGATTTATTTTAAACACAAAAAATGCGTTCAAGTTGAAAACTGTTTAGATATTCCTTTTAAAACCTTTCTTTTCTTTTTGAGAAAATACACGCATGATGAGGAAATATATAAAAGGTAAACACACGAGGATGAGAAAATCACACAAGATTATTTATGCAGGTTCACAACTCTACCTGGTTGCTACAACTAGTCTCGTCGTAATGAGATGTTTAAATTCAAACATCAAAGGATTTGTTCAACATGACCGAAAAATTTAAGGGTAGGGGGACATTTTAGTTTTAGTTTTTAAGGTTAATAGTATTTTACCCCTCTGTAATATAGACCATTTCCGGTTTTCCACCATGTAATATTTTTTTTTTAGTTTTCGTCCTTGTAATTTGAAGATGTTTGGTTTTGGATCTTCATGAATTTTGACTGTACAAAATCGATGATATGACAAGGGGTAAACCGAAATTTGTTCAAATTAACAGGGAGGTAAACATAAATTTTCTCAAATTATAAGGGGGTAAACCAAAATTTTCTCAAATTACAGGAGGCGAAATTTGCCATGAAGGTCCAAAACCAAAAAATCTTCAAATTACAAGGACGAAAACTAAAAAAAAAAATTACAGGATGCAAAATCGGAAACGACCTATATTATAGGGGGTAAAACACTATTACCCTAGTTTTTATTTTCTTTTAACATTTTAAAAAAACATTAATGAATTAGTTTTTGTATGCATGCAATTATTGTGAGTAATTTCGTTGTTCCAGGCCTAGAGGCGTATGTTATGACATGGATAACTTCTTTTCTATCATAGTATGATAATTTGACTTGATACTAGATTGTGCATCAATTGTGATATATCATTGGCCTTGTTGAGTTTTTGAGCCTTCAACATCTCTTTCTTTCTTGTGTGTTTTCGCTCACACTATTAGTTACTTTTAGAACTTGACTTGACTTTTGAAACACTTGTTCACATGCTTGAATGTTTGTGTCCAAATGATCTTCAAAATTTTGATCTAACTTGGAAAAAATAAATATGTTCCAATGCACGGTTGTGTCCAAATTTCGTATTATCTCAATTAATTTGGCAAGTAAAAAAAATAATGTCAACAAAACGAAAAAAAATGCCAAATGTTGTGTTCCAGACAATTTTGATATGAAGGTATGTGGAGAAAGTTATCTTGTTGGGTTTAATTATCTTGGGTTGAGTTCTGTATTGTCATCATACTTTGTCAAGCTTAAATACCTCTCATGTTTAATATTTAAGTGATTTTAATTTCATGGCTCTGCTTCTTCATTTTATTTGACTTTTCATCCTAGTCTGCTTTAGGTTTATCTCACCTTTACCTTGCCTCCATTACAACCTTAATATAGACATTTTGATCTTTACATGCACGTGCTTCAATGTGTGGATGTTCTCAATCATGTGTGGACGTTAGAGGCTTGTCAAGCATATGACAGCAATAGCTTTGATGATGTGCTTTGAGTGTAAACACTAATCCTATAAACTTTACATGCTTCACATGAGTGATTCAGTGCACTTTATATATATGTTGTGTGAAGATTCTATAATTTTTTAGGCACTTATTAGTCGAATAGTCCCCTTGTTCGTAACATTTCATACTTCTTTCAAGATTGTCGACTGATCTCACAAACCAACACGAGTCTATTCAGCTTGTTTTGTCCTCATTCGCACATTTTTCGGGAAACTTTCGAGAAGGTCACCCATCCAAAGACTATTCCATGTCATGCACGCTTAACTGTGGAGTTCTTAAAGAATGGGCTATTGAAAAGAAGATGCATGTTGTTGATATAAGTAGTACCAAACAATTCTTATAAGTCTTCATTCCACCATGTTGTCACATACATGCACGACTTCAGGATCGCTCTCATTCTGATGTGATTCAGTTTTGCCTAGAAGCTGGCAGAAACCGGACCACTCCCCACCCTCATCCTCGAGCGTTACATGCCCACCAAGCGAAGGTGTTACATTGTTCATTATAGATGTTATTCATGATTGACATTGTCCTTGAAGTTTGGAATGTCATAAGACGTTATTGTTATTTTGCATCTTGCCTTGAGTCTTTAATCTTAAGTTTTACTTGGAGTGCAAAAGCTTAAGTGTGGGGGAATTTGATCAGTGCATTTTGGCACATACTTTATAGCTTTGTGCTATAACATCTTTGAAAGCTTTATGGTGTTAATTTTATCTTTTTAGCTTTTTTCTAAAATTTTGGTCATAATTGAGTTCTAATGTATTTCTTTGATTATTTTTCTGAATTATTTGCATGTTGAACCTTGCTCGCTTTTCAAGCCATAACTTGAGTTGCGATTATCAAAATAAAGTGTACAAGTATTCTTTGGAAAATCTAAGAAGAAGGTCTCAAACTCTCGCATATATCCCGAAACCAAGTTCCAATGTCTTGTTGGTCGAAAAAATGAATTAAGGAAGTAAATAAGAATACGAGTTTTGCGTCATTTGTTCTGTATTGGGCTGATTAGCATTAGGCCTAGCTTGTTTAGACTTGGATCTAAATTAAATTACGATTCTAGGATTATAAGGGTCTGTTTAGTAAGACTAATAAACGAGCTTATAACTTATAACCCATAGCTTATAAGTTTGTAGGACTAAAAAAGACCTGTTTGATAACTGTCCTTTTGCCATTAGCTTATAACTTATCTCTCAGACGCTATTTCAAATAGCGCTTTAGCTTTACAGCTTATAGCTTATCATTATTTCTTCCAATTTTACCCTTATTATTTTATCCTAATTTCAGTTTTGACCTTTATAATTTATGCATATGAAAGATCAATTTTGTTGGTTGAATGAAGGATTTGTTTTTATTGTTAATATTAACTTTATTATGCAGCGTTTAAATTTTCTCAAAAAAAATGGTAGGTTTAAATTTCTTTTGTTACATTTAACTTATTTTCCCTGTATATAGTGGAGTCGATAGAGGGTTCCCAAACAAAAGGAAAATGTATGTTGATGTCATCTATGTAACCACTCAAAGATCAATGCTACAACTCATCCTGACCTGGCGATCGAGAAACTTATTTACTAGCGGTGGAGAGTTGTCTCGTTGGAAAAGTTGATTTTACATCGAAGTCTTCATCCTCCACATGGGATGAAAAAATAAGAGTTCTTCCAATCGAGAAAAGCAAAGAGGACTTCAAAAACAAGGAGTCGGTCCAATCGCTCAAAGGAAGGTGCCAACCCAAATGAAAGGCACAAGAGGAAAGCAAGTGATGTCCAAGTCGCTTCCTTTGTCTATGTCGAACACAACTTTTGTTGTTGATACCAAACGTCGGCTTTAAGGATTCGTTGTCACCACCCACTGCTTGTCGTTCCCTAGGATCCTAGTTCTCAATGCTACTTATTTTTAGGTATTGTTGTGTTTTTTTTTTTCTGTTACGTCTAAATCTTTTACTATATTTTTTTTAGAAGTAAATCTTTTACTTTTTTTTAGAGTAAATATTTTACTTTATTGTTATGTTTAAATTTTTTTATAAAGTATAAACACGGAATAATATAAAATAAAAATTTCAAGTATAATAATTGATTTCATAATAATATAAAAACGATATATCAAATTAATAAATCAAAGTTACGAAATTATAAATACTTAAATTTTAATGGATATAAATTTTATTAAGAATTAAAAATGTCCTTTCATGTCATTTTACATTTTCCAGTTAGTTGAACCGCTAATTTTGCCACAAATTTCAATTATCAGTTATATGTCATCATCCATCCGCTATAAACTATTTGTCACCAGCTATGAACTATCAACCAGCTTATCAGTTATCCGTTAGTTTTAGCAAACATAGCCTAAATAAGGTGGATGTAGGCAGCCAAGACTTATCTTTTGTTCATCCATTTCCATAAGATCTTGTGTATAAAGCTCCTCTTGTAATGGAAGCTTAAGAACCCTAAACCAATATGTTGATTTGAGGGTATGGGAGGTTTGGTTTCTAATGCAATTTAGTTTATATTTTTTTTTTATCTTTGACTTTTTCTATAGATTTTGTGTCTCTATATATATTATGATCAAATTCATTCTCATGCTTAATCGTATCAAATTTGGTTTGAATTCGATTTTGTCCGATGCTTCATCAACCCAATTTCGAATTCTATTATTTAAATGAGATTATTCGAATTATTTTATCGCTTTTTTAATTTAGTTCGAATAGAAGTTGATATAATATATGGTGATAAGTTATAGGATTGATTGAATTTGGTAATAATATTGATTGTGTTGTGACGTTGGCTCATCGCCATGATTGATCGATCATTGTGATGCTTAATTTGATGATTCACAAACAACCAATTGTCGTTTGTTCAATTAATTATATAATCAATCAAGAGTATGGATTATCGAACAAATGATACTTTATAATTGTGATAGATTCCAACAAATTACACCTAAAACCATTTGATTAGTCGCTTTTAATTAATTAAATTCTGTTGCTTGCAAACTGTTTTTGACGACAACAAAATCCCCAATTTTGTTACGAGTAAATAGGCAATTACACCTCCGAAATTGTAAGTGTGTCAACTAACCCCCTGAAATTAACAAAACTTCAATTACCCCCTGAAATTGCACAACGTTAATCAATTTACTCATTCCGTCAAATTATTCTGTTAGTCAACATGACGTTTTGCAAATACCCCCTGAAGTTTTGCACTTATGTGCAAAATACCCCCTGAATTTGAAAATTTATATATTTTTTTCTTATCCTTAATAGCGACTGCATTATCATTGAATTGTAGAGCATATTAGCTAAGTTTTGACGGTATACAACCATATATGTTTCCTGAAATGATCAAACATTAACCATGTATTAGAGCCTAATGATATGAAAGTCAACATAGCAAAGTACATCCACACTTGTGAGATGGAAAACTAATGCATGACATACATAATGAAGCACATAAATGACATATGATTGGCATAACCAAGATGTCTAAATATATGGCTTTGTTATTGCTAATTTTAACCACACCAAAAATTTACACTTCCTTTATATTGTGAGCACTACACACTCTACACCAACACACTTCTCTCACTTTTAAGAAAAAATACATAAACTTGTTACTTCTCTCATTTATAAAAGATCTTGAAGGAATTATGGTCTTCTTCCCCCAGTTATTAGGATTCAAAGGAATGGTAATAATATTATATTATGTATATTTCATTATATTTTTTAAGAGAATAAAAAAACATGATAGTCACCATCCTTTTGATTCTAATGGGGTGAAGGACAACTTGAAAAAGAAAAAACAACATCTGATGTTGTAACAAAGAAACACTTTTATGTTTGTTTTGTAAATATTCTTGAGTTTTGAACATTATTGTGGAGTTTACCAAATATTGCCAATTTTTCTACCATACTGTCAATATATGGTTGTTCATTGTCAAAATTTAGCTAATATGCTTCTAAATTCAGTGATAATGCAATCACTTTTAAAGATAAGAAAAAAAAAATTCAAGTTCAGGGGGCAATTTGCACATAAGTACAAAACTTCAAGGGGGTATTTGCAAAACGTCATGTTGACTAACAGAAGAATTTGACGTTGTGCAATTTCAGGAGGGTAATTGAAGTTTTGTTGATTTCTTGGGGGTAATTGCCTATTTACTCATTTTGTTACTTGCTTTTAATTAGATATCCTTACGAGATGATTAAGGTTAATTACCTTGCACTATATTTTTCAAATTATTTTCACCATACGATAGTGATCACGCAACTAAAATCATTATATGATCGTATATGTTTTAGTTGTTATTATGCATTTATGTAACCTGATTATCGACCCTTCTTTAAATTACAATATCTTTTGATCATCACTTAAAATCATAAATATGCTAACATTTATATTTATATATAAAGTAAAACGAAGGGAGTGTTATATATATATATATATATATATATATATATATGGGATTTGCTAGAACACACCCACTAGTTTTTATGTGGGAGTGTTTTAGCAAGCTACACCTTAAGGTGCATTTAACTACTTTTTAGTTATAGCTTGCTAAAAAACACCTTCTAAAAATTAAGTGGGTGTATTTTAGCAAATGCCTATAGGAGTTGCTAACGTACACCCACTTATTTTTTAAGAAGGTGTGTTTTAGCAAAATTCATTTAAGATGTATTTAACAACTTTTTAGTTATATATTTGCTAAAACACACCTTAATAAAAATTAGTGGGTGTATCCTAACAAACCCCTATATATATAAAGTTGGTTCATGAACCAAACAAATTGACTCAAACATAGTTTAAGTTCAACTCCTTTATCTAATGGATTTAATTTTGAGCTCAAGTTTTGTCTCATTTAATTCATAAAACAAGTTCAACCAATTTATTACGCCACACTTTACCGACTTTGGTCTAGTTGTGTTACTCCCTTCGTCCTATAATATATGACCTGGTTGATAATGTGCAATGTTGACCTGACATACTTTGACCATATTTTTATAATAATATACAAAATATAAATAATATCATTTAAGATGTTGTTGGATTCTTCTCGATGAATATTTTCAAAATATTAAATTTTCATAATTTTTTATAATAGATAATTAAAAATATTAACGATAAAAAATATGCATTAGTATGATTTTGTTTTTGAAAGATGTGTAGTGTATCACATTATTACAAGTACAGATCTGCAATCAGCATAGTGACTACTGCTTCTGTCATCACATAGTTACTACTTCAGTCACTAAACGTTAGTCAAAACCCAAACAATCTGAACCCAAATTCCATTTCAGATCAGTCACAATGCTAAACCATAAACGACTCGTCGTTTTCCTCTTCCTCACCACTTTTCTTCTCATTTCTTCATTCTCTTTCACTCTCTCCGAAAAAACCCAAAACGACATCGACGACGATGAAGATCTCAGCTTCCTCGAAGAACCAGAAGACACCACCACCACACACCACAACCACGACCACGCCGATTTCCCAGATCCCGATAACTTCGACGATGACGGCGACGAATTCGGCGATTTCTCCGGTTACGATCCACACTCCGATGAAGACTTCAAGGAACCAGAAGTGGATGAGAAAGATGTTGTCGTTTTGATTGAGCGAAACTTCACTACCGTAATTGAGAACAACCAATTCGTGATGGTTGAATTCTATGCTCCGTGGTGTGGTCATTGTCAAGCTTTGGCGCCGGAGTATGCTGCGGCGGCGACGGAGTTGAAGAAAGATGGTGTTGTTTTGGCTAAGGTGGATGCTTCGGTGGAAAATGAATTGGCTCATGAGTATAATGTTCAGGGTTTTCCTACTGTTTACTTTTTCATTGATGGAGTTCATAAGCCTTACAATGGCCAAAGAACTAAGTACATTTCTTTACTTCAATCCAAGTTTTGATCTTTTGCGTTTTTTCAATTGTGATCATAAATGATAGTGTTTATAATTTATGACGCCGATATGACACTGATACCGGTAATAATCTGAGAAAATGATAGTGATTAAATGTAACTATATTTGTCTGGTGTTGCCTGGACTCTGGACATGCAGTGTCAATTTGAAGTGTCGGTGCTATATAGGTTATAATTAGAGTTTTGCTTTTTTAAATGGTGGGGCATTGATTTTGAAACCGGCTTATGAGTTGCAATTTTGCTGTATGTAGAGAAGCTATAGTGACATGGATAAAGAAGAAGACAGGACCTGGTGTATACAACATAACTACATTGGATGATGCTGAACGCATATTGACTTCTGAAACTAAAGTCGTTTTGGGCTTCCTTGACTCCTTAGTTGTAAGTTTTTGGATTATTGTTTCCCATATTTTATCAAATGCAATTTAGGAGTATAAAGTATTACTTCCGCTTTTTGTGATTTAAATGCCTATTTAGTATAGTTTGATAAATTCATTGCTTTGTTTATATGGATCGTACAAAATAGTTTTGTTGTATATAGTAATAAAAAGATTCACGGTTTTGTTTCCTTTTTAATTAATCCATTATATAGAGACCATTTGCCGTGTTGATTCTCTGGGACTAAAGTAATGAATTTGAAGTTTGATGATTCAGTCTATGAAAGTGTTGGTTGATTGATGAGTCTGATGCCTTCTTTTTCTGTCATAATGTGCAGGGTGCTGAAAGTGACGAGCTAGCTGCAGCATCAAAACTTGAGGATGGTGTCAATTTTTACCAAACCGTGATTCCTAATGTGGCCAAGCTTTTCCATATTGACCCAAATGTCAAGCGCCCTGCTTTGGTCTTGCTCAAGAAAGAGGAGGAGAAACTGAACCATTTTGGTTTGTTTTCTTGTTCCACTCTCTTCCCTCTCTAGAATAACGAAAACACATCAGTTGGCTTTTAATGTTAATTTAATATATTTCATCGTCTCTGCAGATGGCCAATTTGTAAAAGCAGAAATAGCCAACTTTGTATCATCCAACAAGCTTCCGTTGGTCAACGCTTTTACAAGGGAAAGTGCCCCCGTAATTTTTGAAAGTCCAATCAAGAAGCAGGTAATTGCTTATATCTCTTATCGTTTTATATTGTTAATCTAGGAAGAAACTTTCCTTGAAAATGTGATCTTAATAAACCTAACATTGTTGTGTTTTAAACTTGGCTTTTAGTTGTTGCTGTTTGTCACTTCAAATGATACAGCGAAGTTCATTATAGTATTTCAAGAAGCAGCAAAGATTTTCAAAGGGAAGGTATTTTCCTTATAAGCCATTGTTAAAATCTTGTGTTTGTAATCAGATCCTATGGAGTATGTTAAAATCTTGTGTTTGTAATCACTGGGGTTTATTGAAACTAGGTTTTATTAGATTTTAAGTCCTAAGGAGTTCAACGGATAGTACATCATAGAGTTGGTTCTTAAACTAACCACTTTTTAATTTAATATTAAGTTTCCTGTTTCCTGTTTTTCTGTCTCTTTGTTATTTAATATTCTTAAAATGGATGCACCATTTGGTATAATGCTAGTTCAATTTTTTTTTTTTTTTTTTGTTGAGATATTGTTATTGACTGTAATCAGATTTCTTATTATTATCCTCTTTCTATTATTAGCTTTAATATTTATAGGGATATTTGATTTGACTCCACAGTTAAGGATCATGATAGGATCTCAGTACTATTTACTATTTGGATTATTATTCCCCTCATGTATATAAATACTTGTACAAACTTTGTTATTAGTAAGAGCGAAATATTCAGATTCAAGTTTTTTAACAAACCAACATTATTTGAAACCAGCTTAAATTATATAGATTTGTGAATGAGTTTGTATACAATGTTAGTGTAAACTATTTTACACATTCATCTAATCATATCATACCATGTAGTTATCTGTGGAGATGTTTAGGAATAACACGACAAAGTGGCGTCATGGTGTGGTTTGCTTTGATGTTTAGGATGGATGTCTAAAAATATTTTGCACTGGTGTATAGAATGTCATCTCTCTGTGAATTTGCTTTGAATCTGAGTAGTTGTGACTTATGAAATAGTTTTGAATTTTACCAAAATTTCCCTTGATGTACACCTCACTCTACGATTAGCAACAATATCCTTATTTGTAAATCATCAGAATATAGCATTTGATATTGCTTATGCCGAATCTTTGGATATTTCAAATTTGATATATTTCTGTTGTCATGCTCATAATAATCCTCTGCATCATCCCGTAAAAAAAAACTCCTAGGCATCATTTAAAATTTAAGAAAGAATAAATTTTAGTTTCCACACTTCCCCAAAGAATCTTGATTTGCCGACAATGACATATTTCTACTGTACAATGATCCTTTGCAGCTGATCTTTGTTCACGTGGAAATGGATAATGAAGATGTTGGAAAGCCTGTTGCAGATTATTTTGGTCTTTCTGGAAATACTCCCAAAGTAATAATTTTCTTTTCCTTTTGTGTGGATGAGTCTTGAGATTCTTGACATATTATATAATTTAAATTTCAAGAAAATCAAGTAAAAGATGAAACTTTGAATATAGGTACTTGCATTCACAGGAAACGAGGATGGAAGAAAATTTTTGCTTGATGGAGAGGTGACCATTGACAATATTAAGGTACTCTTTTCTCTGTTTCTGCCGAGGCTCTCTTGCATTTTTTTATCATGCTATGGAATATGTAAGAATGTCTTCTCTGCTTTAGCAAATAGAGATTGTGGCTAAGAATTTCAAGTCTTTATGTTTCTATTCAGGCATTTGGGGAAGATTTCCTTGTAGACAAGCTAAAACCTTTTCTCAAGTCAGATCCTATTCCCGAAAGTGTAAGTCATTCTATTTTCGACGTATATCCTGCTTACCATTTTTTGCATCTCTAACACATTTTCTAACTTGATGGCAGAATGATGGTGATGTAAAAATAGTTGTTGGCAATAACTTCGACGAAATTGTCTTGGATGAGTCGAAGGATGTTCTACTTGAGGTATAATTTTGGCCCACCAATTTCAAGTTCTATTTTCTTGTGTGGAGCTTGTTAAGTTGTTTGTGTTAATTAATTGTTATAACATTAGGTTTATGCTCCTTGGTGTGGCCATTGCCAAGCCTTGGAACCAACATACAACAAGCTCGCCAAACATCTTCGTAGCATTGAATCCATTGTAGTAGCCAAGATGGATGGAACAACAAATGAGCATCCTAGGGCAAAGGTAAAACCCAGTATAAACTAGATTTTGGTAGCTTATAATATGTGCTATTCCCATTGTAATTAAAGTGACATGTTAAGTTTTGGATTTTTCATTTAAGCATTACATCAGAAGCCACTGTGGCTTTTGCATGTGTGTGTACATGTGGACTCACCAAGTTTTGTTCACTTTGCAGTCTGATGGGTTCCCTACTCTCCTCTTCTACCCAGCAGGAAAAAAGAGTTCCGACCCTGTAAGTGAATATTAAACGACAACACACAAGTTCTCCATTATATCCCGGTTCTACATAACCTAATTTTATCCGTAGATGATCTAATGGCTCATTGCGTATGCAGATTACTGTTGATGTGGATCGGACAGTGGTGGCTTTTTATAAATTCCTCAAGAAACATGCATCAATCCCATTCCAACTCCAGAAACCAACCTCAACTTCTAAAACCGATAGTGCGAATTCTGACGTCAAGGAGAGTCAGAGTAGCAGCACAGACGTGAAGGATGAATTGTGAGAGTTAAAGGAAACTTCTATTTATAAAGAGGTATGGTTTAGACAGATGATAAGAGTAAAGTGATTAGCTGCTCAGCAAAGAAAGTTGCAGTGGTTGAGTTAGAAAAAATGTCTATTTTCCCTTGCCAGGCCAAAGACAAATAGAAAAGAAAAGGGAAGTGGAAAAATGATGTTGATGTTTACTTGTGTATTAGTTTCTTCAGCTTTAAATGTTTTTGTATTAGAATTTTGTGAGACTGAATTAAAATAGTAGCCCAATATTTTACTTTATCAGCGGTTTATTTATTTTTCGTATTAGATTATTTGGTTACTTTTTTCCTTAGTTTAAGCTTGATTTCCTTAGTTTAAGCTTGATAGTTGATAAAACTTTCTTAAGTAGGTAGATAAATATTATTTATTTTTTATTTTTAAAAAACGTACCATTGGAAATTATGTTTGGCTGGTGAATGTCACATTTACAGTACACAACTTTATCAGAAGCATTCCTTGATCACTCCTATAATGTCAACTTCTCCCTCCATTGCTTCTCCAACCCTTGTCGTCTCCCATTTAAAATGACATAATCCTCTTCCGACTTCATCCGCTGCTTGTTCCTCCTTGCCCCTGTCAATTTGCACACAAACCAAATCCCTAGTCAAAAAGATCGAAACTACTCTCTTATATAATGCGCACACCGATGTTCTTGGCTGTCTCTTCAGTGTTTTTTGTTGATTTTGTTTGATTTGTCTATGTTGGTACGCTTTATGTGCCTTCCTTTTGCACACGCAGCCCCTTATTATTCCCCCTCTTATTTGCCTCAGCAACACCCTTATCCTAGGGATCTAAGCTATAAGCTTCCAGCAAATAACACAACACAACACCACTGAAGTATTGCGCACATCCCCGACCACATCAAAGACCATGCATAAGACTGGCTTTAGTGCCACTGCCACCACTTCGAGGGCCTTCATTGCCCAATGATGAGATTTACCCATAAAGTTAGCAAGGCATACGATATTTGAATCTTATAAATTGTAGGGACTTCAAAAGAAAGAGGAGTTGGTACCAAAATATAAGAGCAAGAGTTAGATAGGGGTAAGATAGTAATGTTTACAATTCACATTGAGCAGAGGTAGTCATGTTAAAAGTGGTGCACTTTAAATATGGCCATCATATATATTATGTACGGTAGTCCTTTTAAAAGCGGTTCTCCTTAAATATGGCCATATACGGTTGTGCTGATTTATTCTGGTCTTGGTAAGTTTGTGTGATGGCAAGTATTCTTTCTCTTTCAATTTGTATTATGAATTATATCGTAAAATACTCACACCGGTTCTATTTATAAGAGGAATGCTAGTGATACTCTTTTCTGTAAATCTCACTTTTTCATTGCATGAATTCAATGTATGACCCGCAACTTTGTGAAACCAATTTCCAAAATAAGGAACCCCGCTATTAAATTCATGCAATGAAACCAACATGAATAGTGATATGAATAGTCACTTTTCAACACTTTCTTTAAATTCACTCTTACACTCATTATGACCCTATTACACTCATTGACTAATCCAATGACACTTTCCATAACTGAAAGAGAAACTAAATTAATCATAAACGTATTTAAAGACAAAGCAACAACAATGGTGCTTTTAAAATGAAACGTATTTGATGAAGAAGCTAAAATCCTAACATGTTTGTAGAACTGTTTCCCTACTCTTTCTGACTTTCAACCACTCATATTTGATGGTCGTAATAATACTTCCAACATTATTGTGCAAATAACTTAGCAAAACAAAACAAAATTCCAAGTAACACCACAACCATAACTAAATGAAATTACAATACCGTACCATCCACATATCATTCTTGTGTTTAGATAAGTCGTCTACACAATGTGGCACACTTTCAAAAATCTGTTCTTGAGAAGAATCTCTTTCATTGAAACCAACATGTTTTTAAGGACGCCTGAAGAAACAGACATGTTGTATGTCAGTGTCATTCTTGTCTATCGATGAATTTGAAGGCCTTTAGCGCTATGCTATTACTTGATCTCAGGTCACTAAAGAGAGCACTTTGTTGACACAATGACGTAGATTCTGGTAGTCATCATTTGACACCATTTGCTTCATCAAACTTGCACTATAAGCCACTTTCATGGTCTGCATTATGTCACACGCCGTGCAACTTTTCTCTTATTCGATGGCCCATTTTTCTTCTCAAATCTCTTTCTCTTCTTAGTTTGGTTTTGGAAAGACTTTCCAACTAAGGAGGGTGTTTGTTTCAATGCAAAGCTTTTTGCTACGTGCCCTAAGTGAAGTTTCTTAACCATAAATATTCTTTTCAGCTCCCCACGATGCGCTGTGTATGCACGGACCCAAGAGCAAAATGCTCTCTTGGCAAGTTCTTCCATTTTGGGCTGACAATGACAAAGCAAGAATTGGTTTGTGAATACAAAGAAGAAACAAAAATCCATTTTAGGATCATATTGTTATCAACCTGTTTGGATGAACAGCTTAATTAAACATGTATAGCATAGACACTTCTCATCTTAGTGCTTATTTATAAGCTAACTCTATAACAAAAGATAAAATAAGGTTAACTAATTTTATATAAGCTATAAGCTGCTTTCATAAGTTATTCTATAGAGCTTATGGATATATGTTGAAAACAGTTGATGAACATGTATGGCATAAGCTGTTTCCTAAACAGTTTCACAAGAGCTCATATGAGTAGATGAGCTAAAATAATCTAATCCAAATACTATGAAAAATATTAATGTTCAGTGAAAAATCACAAGGAATAAACAAGCCACTAAAACAATGTAACAAAAACAAAAACAAGCCACTAAAACTGGAGATGGAAGGAAAATAAATAAATATATATATGTGTGTGAGTGTGTGCGCGCGCGCGTGTGAGCAGATCAAAATGATTACATTCTTCAACTTCAGTGCATGCATGATTGATATATTAAGAATAAGGAATATCCCTCTCCCTTTCTTCACTAACCTCCCATTTCCCTCCACTCAAGAACTCCCAAACACAGAAGAAAGGGAAAATTAGGCATTTTTATTTTGATTATCACTTGTTTGTAAGATCAATTGCTTATCAGATCTTTTAAATAAAAAAATTAAAAATTGCTTAGCAGATGCAATAAACCAACATGAAATGTTTCATAGTTTTTAGAAGTTATAAACTCTACACAAATTCCAACGATGATTCCAAATTTAACTTCGATGACATGTTATCCGACTAAAAGAGGATAAAAAAAAAGTTAGATACAATTTCACAAATGTAGAATTCAATAAGATTAGCAATGAGGATCACCTTGGACGAGATGCAGGACTCAAGTGCCTTCTGGAGACACAAGATCCATGGATGCATGTCTATGAAAACAGATTTCTTTATGTTGTTCTTTTGTGCTGACATTGGGAAACTATCCAACACTTTGAGAAGAGGGTACTCTGCCAGTGAGACACCATGTTTCTGCAAGTCTGGTAAATAGTCTATTTCAGATGGTTGCAGAAATAACAATGACTCTCCTCTTTCACCAAGTCGAGCAGTTCTTCCAACTCTGCGTCATGATTTAACGATAGACCATTAATAAGATAGCCTTTCAAATCATATGGGAATATTATGATTTTTCACAAACTGGGATATCGAAGACATTTTCGAATCTACTAGATGAGATATCTAGTGTAGCAAGCCCCGTTTACTCACGTTTGTTAAAATCAAAGCGAGCACCTTTACGATTCTAGAAATATAATATGTTTGGATAAACAGCATAAAGGCGTCCGAGTGCTCAGTTGGTATGGACAATGCATAATAATATGCAAGGTCCGGGGTTCAAACCCCGGCCACTACCCAAAAAAACAGCATAAAGGCAACCGATGAGGATAATGATGGAAATGTTTTACATTTACTTTTTAGCCATTAAATCTTGATACAATTTACTTTTTATCAGCACCGCATTTTAATATTCTAGCCAATATAAACTAGTAATTATCTGTCGAAGTCTAACTTCTATTAAATTATTGACTTGGATATGTAATCTGGAGTTTAAATCATATACAAATATTTCAACAAGTGAAAATGAATATTTGAAAGGAATATTTTAATAATATCATGTGACAATTTCCTAGTCCTATTTAATTTACAGTAAATGAACCAATTTTTTTTTAAGATTATATAAACTGGTCCTAGCATTTGTATTCGGATTACAATAGGAAGAACAGAAAGAATCAATAATTGGAACATACACCCTAACCAAAGAAAAACAGAAGATAAATTAGGTACCTGTGCACATATTCAGTGGCTTCTCCGGGAGAATCATATTGTATGATGCATCTAACATTTGGAAAATCTAAGCCTCTGGCAGAAACATCAGTAGACAAAAGAAGTGCAGATTTCTCAGTTTTAAAGGCCTGAAAACTGGTTGTCCTGTCCTCCTGTTGCATGTTACCATGTAGCCTAAGAGTTTTGCATCCAAGAAACATTGTTCTGTTCCCTTCTTCGGTTTGTGGAAAGGATGAAAAAAGGAATTCGGTTAACAATGAGTAGTGAAAGTCCACTGCGTCACATGTTGAAAAGAATAGCACAACCTGTGGAGTCAATAGATGAATGATGTGACTTATAAGGAAGGCATAGTATTTTGAAACAAATGTGATTAATGGCAAATGTCGGTCCATGGAAAGAAACTAAAAATCTGGCATAAAAATATAGCAGATTGCATCAATTTCCAGACAGAAGCATGACAGCAAAAATAAAATAAAGGCAGTGCTACAAAACAAGTCCTTTAACTTGATTTAAAACTTCAAACATGTCGTTTATCTTTTTTTTGTCAAATTAGTTCTTTATCTATAAAAATGTTTATGCCGTTGAACCAACTTTCATTTTTACTTCACTTATGATACAAATTTGATCACATTATCATTGTATTGAATGATACATTATAGAAAATGTTTCGCCACTCAGAACCAAATTAGACTCTCGTTGACAATAACGAGGGCATAACCTTAGATTATATTGATTTTGATGGACTAGATATTGTAACAGTCATTACGATGTAATTTAGACGTTGTCTTGATGAATTGAAGATGTCACTTACCTTTTTGAACGGTTAAGTAAAACTTTTTGTACATGCATAGATGAAAAATGAATTTGGTGCAACATCGTTCACATTTTTAAAAATAAAGGACTAATTTGACGAGATAACATGATTTGTGACATTCATTTCATCATATACCTATTGACAAGCAATAATTTAAGCAATAAAAACAATTGAATAATATACAGAGTGCAAAATCTACTAATTTCAAGCATCAAAGCCTTGCCTTCTGTGAAGGTTCCCTTTCAAAAAGATGCTTTAGAATAGAAAGAAGTATAGCAAGCCGTGATCCACAAGGCACTGCATAATAATCCAATTAGGTATGCATGATCTTAAAACATTATACTAAAGTAGAAAGCTTGCAGAAGAAATTTATAATCACTTTATCGCATACCCTTTATGTATCTCTGAATTAACTGTTCGGGCACTTTAAAAGGTCCTACGGCTGGTACTTTACTGGAATGTGTCTCTTCATTGTCTTCATCGCAATCTGAATTATCAAATCTAATTCTTGACGTTGGTTCCATTATTTTATCATCAATACCAATCATAACTGGATCCTCTAAGCTAATTTTAGCAAGGTTGTTTACTTTCTCATTTAAGGTCGCTGATAAAAGCAGGTTTTGTCTTTGAAATTTAGAGGGTCTTGAAACTCCATTCTCTTGATCATCGTGCCCTGTCTTCATTGAACCTAAAAGATTTAGTATTTCTTGTATCTCTTTTCCAAATCCTAATTCCAAAATACTGCAAAACGAAAAGACAAACATGTCAGGTAAAGATGCACTGAGAAAACAGTATCAAGTTACTATGCATAGATAATGTAATTTCTACTGCAGCAATAGATGAAAACCATACCGATCAGCTTCATCGAAAATTATCCAGCGCAAATTTGTGTACACGAATGATGATGTGTTCTTCAAGTGATCTAAAAGGCGCCCAGGAGTTGCAATAAGAATTGATATGCCTATATAGGAATCACAGAGGTTAAAAATTCGTCAATATTTGTCGTTGTGCCATTTCCTTTAGGTGATAGATAAATTTTCTTTTAAACATACTAATGTATGTAAACATTGTTGAATCCGAGATCCTACATACAATTGGCAAAGGGTACTAAAAATCACACACCGTGGAATCGTAACAAGGATTATAAGATCCTAAAAATTTCATATATAATCATACGTTAAGAAAAAGCCTATAATTGAATCATTACAAGCAATTGATTAAATACCCATAATCTCACAAATTAACAGCTTAACAGCTTAAGCCAAAGTTTAATCAACTTGACAACTCTAAAAACAAAATAAGAAATTTTTGGCAAGCGACAAGGCATAAACCAAACAGCTCACACAACTGCATGATGAAATTCAACATTCACCACAACCAAACACCCGGAAACTGACGCAATCAGCGTCAGCTTATGCAGAGAAAAGACAGCAACCACTTGTACAATGGGAGGGATACAAAGGAACTAGCATCAAAGACTGGAACTGTGGAAGGATTTGCAAGTCAAGGAGGAGAATAATGACAGACTTGAGCTTTTGGTTGAAGGTCAATAAACAAGAGTTTACAGTTCCAGAAGCAGGACTCTGTATATTCGCGAAATCCGAACCAACTCAACAAGTATGCACAGAAGTCCCAAGCAATTTCACTAGATTGTGTTATAGCACAATACAAGGATCGCTGACGAACTAAAAAATCAGAAAATGTTCTAGCACGGTATTGGGATTGCGGATGCGCAGAAAAATCATAAAATTGAACTATCTTATCATAATTTTAACTACCTAGAAGGATACTATGACACTAATTTTTCTACTATAATTTCATTTCCCGTTTTCGACAACATTCCTGGTTTAATTTTTGAACAACTAATAAAGAACATATTTCAAAGATAAAGTCAGACGATGAGTATTGATGATGAATAAACATGATTTCTACCTTTGCGCAGCCTGGCTTTCTCCTTTGATCTACTTTCACCACCCATAATGTATCCTGGAACAATCCAATGAAACCGGTGCAGTAACTTCTGAAGAATTTCATGAACCTGCAAACATAACTCACGCGTTGGTACAAGAACCAACGCTATTGCCAATAAACTAATTAAATTTGTGAAATTGATAAATATTTTCACACACTAAAACAGTGATATTGATAGGTTAGTTAGATTAAACTTTCGTGAATACAGTTTTACATGTGTTTCTGATGATGAATTATCTTGAATGTTGAACACAAGAATTAATTTGTTTTCACTTAACGGTTTCAGCTTTTCAATTATTGGATAATTTAAGGTTATCATAGTAAAAATTTGTTTTGGTTATCTAGTCAGTTGTCACCGTATCCAAAGTAACATGACAAAACCAATACTAAGTAGTGTAACCTATTATCTATCTCAACTCTCAAACAATAGAAGCTGAACAAATAGGTGAATATGTAAATAATGAAAAACAATGACACAATGGTACTAAATAGTGTTGAAAGCAAAAACAACACACACCAAATGTTCCATCAGAGCGCTGAATTCTCTTATCATAACTCTGCAAGTGATGAATTATCGGAGCCAGGTATGCAATAGTCTTCCCTGTGCCCGTAGCAGCATTAACCAATCTAAATTTTCTCATTAAAGAATCCAATTAAACAAAAAACCCAACAAGTTATAGCATGAAGTAACATCATAATCCCTCCATTTCAAATCATTAATAGTTTAAGGTTTTTACACACCTATTAAGAAATCATTTAACAAATGTATGTTTATTCCAATATAAACCTTAATATTATCATTAATTATTTTATAAATGAGTTTAATAGATATGCACTGACAGTGTAAAACACATTTTATTGTTTAGAAACAAAATAAAAAGGATACGCATGACGACCAGAGAGAACAACAGGAATAGCTTGAGCTTGAATCAACGTTGGAGCTTCAAAACCCATTCTTTCTGTTCCAAAATAAATAAACAAACAAAAAGATTAAAACTTTGGATAATTGAAGCTTGCCCATGAAGTGAATTATGATTTAAAACACAAAAATTGAAGAAAGAAAGAAAGAGTTACCACGAAGTTGGTCACATAAGGTTTGGTGAAGACCAAGGCTAGAAAAGGAACAGGAAGCAAAAACGTTGTTGTTATTGTCTCCTTTGTTGGTTCCATTATCGTGAATAGTAGTTTTCTTCTTCATCTCTTTTTCATTGCTTTTCGCCACTTTGCCTTTGGTCTTCTTGTTCATCGTCGCCATTCTACTTTGCGATGTGAAATAGACCTATACTCTGTTCGGTAAAGGAAAGAAAGAAGTAGTTGAGAAAAAAAGGTGTAGAGTAAAAATAGATGCGGCAAATAGAATGGGGTTTATTGTATTGTTTAGGGTTTAGAAAAATACATAGTACTAACTTAATTGCTGCCTAATTCTATTTGCGGTGGTGTAAAAAAATCATTTTTTTATTAACCTTGTCGATAATCGATGTTGTTTGGTTAATCGTCTTTTTCTCTTTTAAGTAGTCGTTGGAAATTCAACTTTTTAAAGTGAAAAGTGGAGTGTTTAACGTTCGAACTATGACTCCTGTATATATTATGTAATGTTATTAACAATTGAGTTCATTCACGAAGTCTATGTGTTAGGTTAATCGTCTTCATAAGAGTATTTTTTTTTGTATTACAAAGAGGATCGAAGCTCGGGAAAAGAGAACTACATAACTACCAAACGAGTGGTAACAATCCTCAAAACGTCAGTAACTACCAAGTTACATGTCTCAAAAATCATCATATTGAACCCCAAAGAGTACCCAAGATTAGCTAGAGCATCAACACATTAATTTACTTCTCGATATGAATGATGCACCACTACCTCCCACTCCATCTCCAAAAGACGACGAATCTTCATAACCAACGACCTACCACAATGACTGCCCCATCCTCCTTTAGAAAACATTTGCACCACCACCGACGAATCAGCATGTTACTCCACAACTGAAAAGCTTAGTCTTCTAGCATACTTCAAGCCCTCGTAACCCCCCCCCCCCCCCCCCCCCAACCAACTCTGCCATATAAGCACCACACCTACACGAACCAACACCTTTAGTAAAACCACCAATCTACTTCCCATCACTACCTATAATAACACCTCCACATCCTCCAATCTCACCCATCTTGCTTGCGCCATCTGTATTCAACTTTACGCACCCTATAGGTGGCTGCTTCCACCCAACTAGAACTACTTCCTTAGTAAGTTTGTTGCTACTTTAAAAGCCTTCACAACCTTATTGTATTCATGCACATACTTTAAAACTTGTTGCACATGCAGACCAAGTCTCACAAAATTCTAATCGCGATATTCTTTATTCCTCCAATTCAATAACAAGGACACGATATGACCCAAAAGTCTTTCCATTTGATAGAAGTCTTTAAGAGAGTTCAAATTCAAGATCTTGCAACAATGATTAATTCTTCATTAATATTTATAAAATGATATGTGTGTTAGAAATTTAGATCTAAACAAAACAGATTTCAATAATTATGAATCAATAACGGAAGCAAAATAAAACATTGAACATGATTATGAACGGATCTACGACATTTTTTATTTATCGAGGATATTAAGAATTAGGATATTATGAATACCTAGATAAAGCTTTCATGACAGCTCTCTCAACAACAATGATAAATAGAGAAGAGGTGTGGTGATCTGAAACATACAACATAGGTTAGCGACAGTTGATTTGGTTCTTTCTCAACCGGTATTTTTATGCCTCTAGTTCTCTTCAGATGGGGAGAAGAGAGAGTTTTGTCGTGTACGATGTATTTGGGACCATAGCTTCTTTTATATTGAATGATCATTGAGGTTTCCCATTATTTTGTTAATGGGTAATCCGGACATCCACTCATTGAGCCAATATCAATTAATTAAATATTTAATTAATTATTTAATTAAAAATGTAATAACCTTATTACTTAATTCGATCACTAATCAATTAATATCAATTAATTAAATATTTAATTAATTATTTAATTAAAAATGTAATAACCTTATTACTTAATTCGATCACTAATCAATTAAAACCCTAAATTGATAAATAACTAATATAATTATATAAAGATATTTGCTCATATAATATAATGACATAGAAATATAATTAAATAACAAAATATTTCAAAAATGTGATCCTAAATTACAAAAAGAGAAATATATGAAAAATAGTTGAGAAAGATGCGGACTTTTTTTTTTCTTTCTCTTTTTACTTGTGTACTGAATGAGAAAATACAGAAGTAATATTATTTTAAAAATGACAGTATTATTCCTAGACTTCAAAATAATAACATTTATTAATTTATATTTATTTATTCTTTAAATAACATTTATTAATTTATATTTATTTATTCTTTAGAAAGGAAATATAAGTTTGTTTTTTTTAAGCAAAGAAATAGAAGTTTGTTGATTATTTTATTGTTTGCATAGTTTCGTAATTTAATTTTAGAAGTTTATACTTTATAGTAGGGCTGAGCAAGTCAACCGAACCCGCCCAAGACCCGAACTATCCGAGCCAACCGTGGGTATCACGGGGCGGGTTAACACGGGTGTCGGGTTAAAAATGAGGAAAATTTGGGTTTACGTGGGAATGAAAACGAAACAAGAGGGAAAAATGAAACGAGGGAAAGATGGTGGTAAACAAGAAAGAAGGAAAGAAAGGAAAAAAGAAAAAAGAAAAAATATAAGTATTGAGTAACAGAGTATGATGTCATATTTGTGTTTGTATTTTTGTGTTTACTTATCATTCCTGTTGAACCAATTAACAACAATCAATGCATCGATTTTAAATACTCCTACAAATCATTAAAAAAATATTAATTTTATCCATTTTTTCCTCAAAAAAAAAATTAATTTTATCCATTTTACCAATTAACTTTTTACAACAGTTTTCCCTATCACTTTCAACTTTCCCGAATTCAGTAAGTAATAAAAAGTTTTTTAGTTTGAATTTTTTTCGAATGACTTAGTTTAATATTTCTGATGCACGTTTTGTAAACTGGAATACTATCTCCGGTTTTGACTCAAATTGCAGGAAAACTTATATTAAGATTGGTTTAGTGTTTTTTAAATAGATATGGAGTATGGATATGCTTGATTATGCAATAAAGACCACTCATACATAGGTACACCACGAATGCATGCCATTCACAACTACACATATCCCTTCCTTTACTAAAACATTTATATTTCAATCTAGTTTTTTTTTTGTTAATCTTGGTTATTAGGGGAAGAGGGTCATGATAATCCAGACTTTAGTTAAGAGATAAGTAAAGTTTCTGATCAAAAGTTGTTCCATACAAAAATCAAATTTATGTTTTTCTAAACGATTCTTTCTTTTTATGAAGCTCGTTTAATCACAAAAATTCAATTGATCAATTATATATTTCAATCTATTCTATTATATCATGTCACACCATCATTTACTGCATCTGCTTTTTATAAAATATAATGATGATTTTCTCCCGAGTAGGAAAATCTAATCAAATAATTTTATTTGGCAGCCGTAGTGGTACACAGTCATTTTATGATTGCACATTCCAAAAATATAGCAAAGGGTTTATTTACGAAGTAATGCCATCCTAAATAAAAGGCATGGAAAAAAAAAAAGTGAGTAACGTGAGAGACAATTTCATTATCTATTTTTAGGGCCGGGCTTTGTAAGGCCTAAACCTGCCCTACTTCAAACATTATTGACCTGACCTTTTTAAAGACTTGATGAAGCCTGAAAGTCTATTTAAAAGTCTACTTTATGCTAAGGTCTCGTAACACATATAAGCCTACTCTTAAATAGGCCAAAACTCATTAAGGCCTAAAACACACAAATATGTTTGTTACTAAATAATGAATTCTTACGAAGGTCTAATCACACCAATATATCAGCTACTAAATAACCAATCATACGAATGCTTGTGTTTATGAAGAAAAACTTCAAAAATATCAATAATGAATGATATATTATATATGAAAAGCCTAATAGGCCGGCTGATGAGCCTAATATGCTTTTTTGCAAGCCTTAGTCTGACCTGTTTAATTAAATAGACCTTATAAAAAGCTTGAGTCTGACCTTGTTAATAAACGAGCTGGGCCGAGTTAAGCTTTAAATAGACTAGGTCGTAGGCCCTGTGGACGGCCTGACCTATTCCCACCCCTATCTATTTCTATCTTCTTTCTTTATCCGATATTTGATAATGATAGTACAACTTAACAATTTGCATGGAAATTACTATTTTCTGAGAGGAATACATGGCAATTGCTATTATTGTCTCGCATCTTTTAAGTAATTAATGATTTGTTCAGCAAATTGTATAAGTCTAGATAGTAAAAAATTGAGAAAAATATGAGGCCTAAGATCACGAATGGCCTCATGGGTTACATTAGGATGCTGATCATATGAGATGGTTGGATATGAGGGAGGATGGCGTTGCTACTCTCCTAGGATTGATATACATATAAGACCTTCGACATTAAGTTAGTAAGACTTTACTATAAGACCTTCAATGTTAAGTTAGTGAGACTTTAGAGAACCAATGGTTTGATGGTTGAATACGTTTTTATAGATGAGGTGTAGACTTTACTATAGTAAGGTCTTATAGTAGTAAATAAGACCTTCAACATTAAGTTAGTGAGGTTTAATGGTGATGAGAAAACAATAATTTTTGTGACACAGTAATTTTTGTACTTGCCTACTTGGACTATGAACCTTTGCGAATTAAGCCTTGACATAATCCAAGAAGAAAACTAAACAAGTCAAATAATTGAACATGAACCAACACTATCTATTGTTCATTTACTTTTTTTTAGGAATATTGTTCATTTATTTGAATAGTTTGACAGTATTTTTTTTCAAATATAAATATTTTTTTTTATATAAAGAAGGACTTGAGTCCAAAAAACGACCAACACCTTGTTAAAAAAGGAGTGTCAAACCCAAAAACATCATTCAACAACTAATACAAACAATCAAGAGAAACATTTTGAAGATGATCCACTTCAACGAAGCGGATACCCATGAACAATGTTTACCAATACTTCCTCCGACTATATTTATATGTAAACAATACATTTTTAAATACATTAAATAACTAATGTATTTGACTTTGATATAGACCAAATACATTAGTTATTGAATGAATCTAAAAAATTATTTTTTTAGATATAAATATGACTGGAGGGAGTAATTCCTGGTAAATAATTTAAACCGGTTGAATCATAATCGATAAATGTTATCATATAATTGGGTTAAATGCGAATATTCATCAACAATAGTAGCATATTTTTTTTTCTTCTTTCTTTTGATGTATTTGAGATCATAAGCTTAAATGTGAATATTCATAACTGGAACATGGCTATCAAGTATCAAACCATAGTCCATAAACGATAATTAATTAGTCACAGCTGTGTCAAGCTGCACACACAAGTGCATTCCATTTCCAACTTCACGTTCACTCTCTCACTATTCACGAAACTTCCAACTTTCCGCAAAACTACGTTTACTTTCCAAATTTCACACACCCCCCAATCCACGTGTCACACATCCGCGTCACTTCACAATAATCACAACCAATCACAGCCATCCATTTCATCCTCATATAATTTCTTCACCCTATATAAACTCCCACCACCTTTCATTTCTCTCTTATCACCACCATTTTTTCAGATCCAACTTCATTCTTCGTAACCGTTTTTTTCAACTCAATTTCAGATCCAACCATTCAAATTCATCAATGGCGTTCAATTCTTCAGTTTCAATTGCAAGATTCTCTCTTGTTTTCCTTCTTCTTTCTTTCGTAGTCAACATCGCTTCATCTGCTGATTCTCCGGCTCCGTCGCCGTCGCCGGCGACGAATTCATCGGTAAATTCTCCTTCTCCAACTCCGATTCCGACTCCTTCTCCGGCAAAATCACCGCCAGCGCCAACTCCAACTCCGTCTCCTCATTCCGATTCACCACCAGCACCTTCACCAGAGAATTCTCCTTCTTCTTCTCCTTCACCATCGCCGGATGTGGCGGATGATAACGGAGTAAACCACACTGGCATCGGCGAAGATGGAAAATCGTCCGGTGGAGGAATGAGTTCCGGTAAAAAGGCAGGGATAGCGGTTGGAGTGATTGCGGCGGTAGGTGTGGTTGCATTGGGAGCGATGGTGGTGAAGAAGCGTAGACAGAATATTCAGAGATCTGAGTATGGATACACAGCAAGAAGAGAACTTCTGTAAAAGATTCGATTTGATTTGAATGTATGAGTTTATGCCAAAGATTATACAATTTTATTAGAAGTAATTAGCAGCATTCATTCGTATACTGTTCTAGATTTTTGATTATGATTACTATTGATTTTTTTGCAATAATCTGTTAATGATTGAGATTGGGATAGACTTTGAAGATTTGATATTGTTACTTCGTTTTAAGATTTTGAAAAATTATCCATTGGAGTCAACTATAGTCATGAATCTTAATTACTCTGAATCCCATATCATTGTGCTCTGTATTTTGCTACTAGTATTTTAATTTCACTATTGTAAATGCTTTAAATTTATTCCATTCATCTTGATAAAACAATAATTTCCATGCGTGATGCTCTTTTTTTTTCAAAACAAAAACAGTTAATTTGGTAAAAAAAATTCAATTAATTTAATCAACATTGTCATTGTAATACTATTGAGCATCCTTGAGACACTCTTCAAAGACGTTAAGTTAAAAGATTTTATAAAATTTTGTGTATTTGTGTATTCAATGTATTGAAAATTATAATATTGTATTTTTTAAACTAATAGTAATTTTTTAATTAGAGAAATGCTAATGAATGTTTTTGGAGCACTTATTATATATCTACTATTAATTATTTTTACCATTAACTTGTAATAAATAACTTTGAGATGCAATTAATTGAATTTATTTTTTTGAAGGGAAAATTAATTTGAATTTTATTAGAAGTCAAACGTCACATCCACACAAAAAAGTCAAATGTCACACAATGATATTTAATCTTTTATTTTTAGAAGGGAACTCAATGATATTTAATGTGAGATGATTATTTTACCACATAGTAATGTCATTGCATTAATTCTTGTAAAAAAAAGTCTCACATGTATTTAACTTTCTAAAAAAAGAAAACTGATTCTATTTAAAAGCAATTGTATAAAAAAGTGGCAAATTAATCCAATTTTTTTCAAACATAATTCAAATTAATACTAGTATTCAAATATAAAAAATAAACACAAATGATAATTTAGTTGTAATATCACAAAATAGATGCATGAACTACACCACCAATAGTGTGCTAAGCAGAATTGAACCTAGATGCTCCCTTACAAACTCAGCTGGTCAGCTATCTATTTTTTAGTTAATGGTTAATGTTGAAAACATTGTCTTCATAGCATAATCAATTATATTTGAGAAAATTGAAAAATGTCAATCAATTAGTATGTTTATATAATTACTTTTATCTCTTCCAAAATTGGATTCAAACATGCATGTGATTGTCATTGTTCAAGTTACATGCGGTCATTAATAGGGGCAAAGCAAAGTACTCTATACTCTCTGCCTCCTTGGTTGGTTTGTATCCATAATGCAGTTGCTTGCAGAGTCTAATGACCCAGCTTTATTTGGTAGTTGTGTTGAAATTAAATTCCTTATACTGCTTTTGGAACATGCGCTAATTGTCAAGAGTAGAACAGAACAGTGTATTTTTTTTTTTTCAATTTTGGATGGATCACACTTATTTTAAAGGTGTATAATTGATTTTAATATGATTTCGTTTCTAAGAAGATTTAATTTTACCTTTAAAATTTATTCTAAATAGAAATTATGATTTGTAACTTTTAACTTTGAACATAATTTTTAAACGTAAATCTATTTCAACACTCATTTTTACGAGTGTCTAGTCTAAAGAAAAACTTCCCATCCAACCCACTTTTGACTAAAATCAATTTTACAAAATAAATTGTTTCAAAATCAATCTTTATCACCACATTAAAGATATACACTTTTACAGCATAACACGACAGTGATCATTGGCCAATCAAATTTCAATCAAACCAACTGTCCTTTTGAAAACAATTTATTTCTTCCATTGTGTTTGTGTACTTTCTTGAAGACAAAATTAGGTTCTGCCACAGGATTGAGATGACACTTACTCCTGCAACAGCTTCTTTTAATCCTAATCTGATCAATCCAATTTAAAATCTTTCTTCATGCGTTAAACTATGTACGTATACTGTTGTTCTATTTGTCAATTAGTTGTCAAAAATAAGTCGTTATAATACTAATAAAATGTAGTACAAGAGATACATAGAGTCCCTTGACTATTTGATCATAATTTCGATTTTTATCAAAGCGTATGTAATAACATATACTTAGAGAGGTGAACTATTTGAACAGATCTCAATAACTTCCAGATTAGTTTTTACAATTGTGTGCAAATAATACCTTAGCTTAAACAAAACAAAAAGTTATAGGAAAATTGAGCATCAAAGAAGGAAGATGGTTTTTCAAACAAAAGGAGATGAGTAACAAACACTAGTTGACAGCTTCACTAGTTGAAAACAAAATTAATGTTTAAAGTCATTATAATCAAATCAGCTTTACAAAAGATTATAATTTTGTTTCTTTCTAGAAATAGAAAATAACGTCTGATATTTTAAAAACTATTAAAGAAGTAACATGCTTCTTTAATCATATAGAGATGAGATGGGCTCTATTAAAAGTAAATTTTTGACAAACAAGTAACATATTTCATGATGCACAAGTAACATGATAAAGCATCCAAATCCTGTGGTTTCCTTATGTGCCTAAGATGTCACAACAAATACAGCAGTAATCCACTAATTCATAATGTGCTTTTACCAACCAAATGTATTTTATCAACCGTAGCACAAGTTCTATCATTTTCATTTACTAAGATAAATAAGATAATTATCACTTAGTAACATGTTAGGTTCTCAAAAACCTAATTTCACTATTACAGAATATAATGAGCTTTTAAAACTTCGTGCAACCCAGACCACATGTGTCTGTTTCAAACATTGTCAAATGTGGGTTCGTGCACCCCCCAAAGATCCTATGGTATAACTTATACACTTCATGGAAAGAAATTAGCTTGGAGATATTTCCTCTCATGTCCAAGCAAAAGAATTGATTTTTGCAAGCGAAAAATACCTAGAACGTGGCACTGCAAATGGATCACAAGAATCACAACTGATTTAATTTAAGTATGTCGCACTTCCTCAACAAAAGCATGTTTCTCCAAGATGGCAACAGTCTCTTCCTTCGCGCTGTAAATTGAAAGCGAACAAGGACACAATCAATGAATTTTAATGAAATAGAAAATTCATATCTGTAAAATATCAAATGTACGTTATAATCCAAAAACTGTTTCTTCCAAACAAGTAACCTAAATTATCTATCGTACGGCTCACATGTAGTTTTGACCCATAAAAGTAAGCAATCACTTTGGCCCTGAATGTATGAAGCGTTGTCATTATAGTCCTTGAATGCATCGAAATTGCAAACACATCCACACGTATCTCTTCTATTAGTCATTTTGGTCATCGAGTATGTTTTTAAGTAGTCAATTTAATCCTTGAATGTGTTTTTCGTTGGTTAATCCATAAAATAACTAACAAAAGAGGAACTAGGGATGTGTTTGCAATTTCAATACGTTTAGGGACCATAGTGACAACGCCTCAAACATTCAAGGACCAAAATGGTTGTTTGCTTTATAAAATTATTTCAAACTTCAAAGGCTTCAAAATTATGATGACCGTGTTTCATATGCATTTTGCACATACAAGGTAACCTAAGTGGGAGATGAATCCAGTATCATTCAGTTTTAGATATCCATGGTGAAATATTAGAACATCAAAATCTTACACCTACCACCATCCTATATTAGATATATGAAGATTATGTAAAAGAAACATATTTTAGCATCTGCATCAGACATATCTGTACAGTCCAATCTTTAAACAATGCAGCAAAAATAAGTGTAGAGAGGTTACCTTCCAGGTCTAAGTATCTTGTATTTGTATGGTGTACTGAGATCCACAACAGTGGAACCTGCACGACCAGATGGAAGCAAACCACCATCATAAACAGAAGCACAGTGCTCCCATAGTTTTTCAAAATCTTTGATGCAAACACTACTTGGTTGTCCACTTAGATTTGCACTGGTAAGGGCCAAAGCAGTTCCTGAACCGCGGGCAATGAGCCTAATGAAATTGCAATCTGGCACTCTAACTCCTATACTATCGAATCCTGGGTTCAGAGATTGTTCAAGCGCACTTGACTCACCTGTAACATTCAAGCATACAATCATATATTACACGGGATCTTTACAATGAAATCAAAGGTTCACAGAAGAAATGCTGTACAAAGGGATTGAAGAAATAGGACTATTGTTGCTTTAAACAAGTTTTGTGAATCATCTGATTAAAATATATGCTTTCCCTAAATTCATTTTCCATTACACTCACACACAAAAACAACAGATGGCATTCAAACCTCGTCTTAGTACAACTGTGACAGGCCCTGGTAGGAGGGAATCAAGCAGACCATGAGGTAAATGATCAGTGAGGGCAAAGCGATTTATGTCTGATACATCACCAACACAAATAGCTAGCGGGCTTGTATGTTTACGATCTTTAATCTCATAAATCCTGTTAATTGCTTCCAATGAGCTGCCAACATGTTCCACAGGTAACAAGCAATTATTAATCATTCAGAAAGCAATTGAATCATAATAGGTCTAAATATATGGAGACTATGCAGTACAAATGAGATTTTAAAAGTACTGGTTAATCACATACAAGTGAGACTAGCTTTATATTCGATTACTGAAATTATTTTGTAAATCACTTGGTTGATAGTTTGCTGGAAAATAGTATATTCATCCTAACAACCTAAATGGTTTAATAAACAATCGACTTTTAGATAAGTCTTGAAAAATGTAGGGAAAAAAATCATTTGAAAGCCTCCATTGACCTTTATATCCATACATCCCAGAGGATAAAACAAGCAAAGTTCCGGTATATAACTGTCTCTTAATGCCATTATTTCAAACATTAACAATAACAACCACCCCCTGTTTATTGAGCAAAGTTGCTTAAAATGTGCGGCTAAGTTTGGATTCACTTAACCTCAATCAAGGAAAAACATTAGTTTAAAGAGATTCTTAACTACACCATAAAATCATCTTTTAACAGCAAACATTTTCTCTTGTGTACACTAATGCTATTGAAAGGTTTGTTAACAAAATCAGCAGATGGCTCAACAATTGATTTTCAGTAACATAAAATGCTTTAAAATCAACTTTGAAAAAACATAAATTATTGAACAATAATTTCCCACAAAGAATGTCATATTCTCTAGACGAGTATCATATTCTAAAAAATCACTGGATTTTTCACTTGACTGTGATTAACGATGATATTCGAAAGAGAAACTAAAGAAGATTAGTATCATTTTTTTTTTTTTTTTTACAAACAACGATGGATACATATAGACGCAGAGGATTCATGGAAATGCTTAGAAAAACAGTAAAATTAGTTTATATAGAATCTGATCATCACCCTAAAAAAAATCTGATAAAGAATCTCAGAATATTCTTCAAAATGAATTCACAAGACATATGCATACACATCTGGAGAAGCATTCAGATATAAAAAAAGAAAAGAAAATAAAGACCCCGAAATGCAGTCGAACTGTGAAGAAATCATTAAACACAAAATAGACAAATACATTCTGCAAATCGTCGAAAACAAATTAACCATCAATTAAAATCAATTAACTGTTCGGCTTTCATCAGTGTTTGAAACCAACAGACTATAAAGCAACCACACCGGTTTAAACCTGTATAACAACATTGATATGCCTATAGGCTAAAGTTGAACCCAATTATTTCAAAAACCAACAATAATGTAACTTTGCATAGCTTTTCTTCTGCCCTATATCACACATTACTGCTGTCTTGTTTAAGTTTTTAGTAATTATCAAATATTGCTTATCAAATATCTTTATTACTCTAATGCCATTTAAGTTTCCACGCTACTGTTCCCACCCAAACAACCAAGCATTTTGACAATGCAGTGAAGTTTCTACTCACTGTTTTATCCGATGCTATGATTCAGTTCAGCCTACTTGCTTAGTTCTCGCAACCATATCAAAACTATTCTCGCAACCATACCAATTTATTTTCCTTTCAACTGCATGCGAAAATGGGTTAATGTGGTCAAGCATTATAGGCATTTGGTTTGAAGAGTATCTAGTATTTCACTAACTTTTCAATAGAATGCAAAATGGGTTATTAACTAGGAAAGTGAAAGTGTACTGCAATATCCACTTCACCTGTTTAATTCATTCTCAAACCAGTGTTTAATTTTATCATTTCAGTTGCAGATTCTAAGTGAACTTGTTTTCAGTTGCAGATTTTAAGCTAAGGTTCATTTAGTTATTATATATGGTTATTTTAGGAGCTTGATAGGTATATAATTTCTTATTAATTTAAATCATATTTTGTGTTTATAAAATGCATATATAATAGGAAGTATGTTAAAAGAATCATAAACAATTTCAATGCTATATAGGGAATAAGTTTTAAGCACGAATTAATTAAAATTAAAATAGCATACATACCAAGCATCACAAGCAAATCCATATAGTGTATCAGTGGGAACTGCAATGACCTTTCCAGCTTTCAAAGCTTCAACTGCCTCTGCAGCATAAGCATCTGTTGCAGGATGAACCACACCAGTTTTAACATCAAGACCCAAGTCACATCTTTCCATACTCCAAGCCATGTTTTTGGAGAAACCCCTTCTAATTCTTTGATTTTGATTCTGTTGCAAACGTTGAATTTGTGCCAATCTACACACACCTGAAATACTATGCCATTGGTTCAGTAAATTCCATCAACAACAAAAGACAACAACACAGCAATAACAATATCTTAAGAACGACCCATCTCAAAATTCCATGAAAGGAATGATTTTGAAGCATGAAATTAAAGTGGGTACGTGTAAAAAAAGTTAGAATATGAGAAATTTGGTGAATTTGGAATAACCCACCAAGTGTTTGATAAAATGTTGAAAAGAAAGAGAAGGAGAAAAAGAGACTGACAGTGGTTGTGTGACTAAAGTGCACCTCGTAAGAATGAAGTGTTGACTAGAAACCGTCCTTGTTGTATGGACGATACGTTCATCATCAGTGTTCTGTTCGCAACTGCCTTGTGCTTTTACTAAACATTAAACAACCCAAGTCAGGAAAAAAAAAACCTGTTATTGTTATTGTTGTTGTCAATCCCGAATTTTTCCTCTGATAGTAACTTCCAAGCACGTTTCGGATAAAAAAAAACTGATTTTGAAAAAAAAAAGTAACAGTTTTTTTTTTTTTTTTTTTTTTAAAGTTGATTGGTGTTTACCGATTGGTGTTTACCCACACGTCATTTGTACGAGTTTTGCATTTGTACAAGTTTTGTCGTATTCATTTGTACAAGTTTTGTCGTACTCTTTTTTTCTGTGGTCGGGATTCGAACTCCAAACCTTGCATATTTCATGCATTGTCCATATCAACTGAGTTAAGCTTACGAGGACCTTGCGTACTCTTTTTTAGGCGTACTCTATCTATAAACAAACTTGCTCAAATATTTTCTTAATTTTTTTGAAGAAATATTTTCTTAATTTTAAAATTTGATGTAATAAATGTCCAAACCCATTTTTAAATGGGTTAATTAAGTTTTTAGTCCCTATAAATATTCACAGTTTTGTTTTTAGTCCCTACAAAATAAAATCACACTTTTTAGGGACTAAAAATGCTGATCGAAAAATTTTATAAGGACTAAAAATGCTGATGGAAAATTTTATAAGGACTAAAAATGCTGATGGAAAATTTTATAAGGACTAAAAATGTTGATGGAAAATTTTATAAGGACTAAAAAGTGTGATTTTATTTTGTAGGGACTAAAAACAAAATTCTGAATATTTATAGGGACCATTTACTTCATTAACCCTTTTTAAATTACAAAGTTAAATCCAAAGTTTTTTTTTATAAAGGTAAACCAAAACTCGTTCAATTGACAGTGGTATACACTATTTAATTTTTTTTATTTTCTTATATCAGAATAGTAAAAATCATTCATTTATTTTCAGTGCACAATATATGCAAGATAAAAATAAAAATGCTAACATATGCAATAAGGAGAAGATTTTTTTCAATATTTTTTTATATCATAACAGTAAAAGTCATTCAAAGTACATCGTGATCATTCTACTATTGAAAGAGTTTTACTTCTAAAAAAAATCATTGAAGGAGTTTTAAGGAGAAGATACCTGAAAAATTAACTTAGCCACCAATTTGCTCATAAAAAAAAAAAATATTTGTACTCTAGGTTTGACTACTAATAATATGGATTAACTTTTTTGTAACAAAAAAAAAATATGGATTAACTTTTCGGTCATAAAAATATAACTTAACCTCCCCTAAAAAAAACTAAATAACACTAGAGTCCTTTAAGTTTTTATGACTTAGGTCTTTTATGTCAATTAATTATAATAAGTTGATCTTTAAATTTTTTTTTTACCAATTAGGAAGTTATTTAACCGTAACAATTTGAGGTATTTTAGATCTTAAAAATGTAAGTTATTTGGAGCATAAAAGTTACAATTAAATAACTTAAAGAACCTATACATTACGAAAAATACTTGAAGGACTAACTTGTTACAATTAAATAACTTAAAGGATGTAAGGATACGGAAAAAAACTTAAATGACCAATTTATTACAATTAAATAATTTAAAAGATTTATGGTGTAATTTAGCCAAAAAAATATATATAACTTAACCTAAAAAATTTATATATTAATATTAAATTAAGTCATTCTTACAAACATTACTTTGATTTTTTTTATTGAAACAATATCGAAATAGATCTTTGGTTCAACAGTGGGATAGAAAGGATTTTAAAAGTGTTTTGTATTTATTTTTTTAGGCAAAAAATTATGGGGAGCAGAGGGTCTCCTGCTGCTCCACCCTAATTATATTAAAAGAAAGATAAAAGTACAAAAAAAAAAAGTTTTGTATTTGGTTCATAGAGAGAAGAGATTTTAAATTTATTTTTTTAAAGATGATTTTGAATTATTATTTTTTGAAATTTTAATTTTTAAAAGAAAATGATAAAATAACTTCTTACACCTTTATCATATTTATTATCAATCAATTAAATAAAAAGACATTTAAATCAAAATATAAAACCAATCCTTCCATTTTGAAGGGGAGCAGTTTATAGGGAATTTGATCCCCTCCCTTTCCCCCTCCTATCTTCCAAATATAGTATACACTAGTACTACACATAAAGCACAAGACATGCTTACAGCAGTGGCAGCAAAAAATGCTTAAAGCAATAATTTTAATTCAAAGAAACTTATCATAGTCTGCTTTTCTGGTCCACATTCATTCGTGTAACAAAAAACAAACCAATTTGTCACTATGGATTGCAGACACGAATTTTTTATTCTCCCCAACATAAAGGGAAAAGCATATTAGATAAAGCTTACAGCACAATTCAGTGTCAGCTTGAATAAAAAGCAATCTTCTTTATCTTGGTGATAAAATATGGCAAACTCAATGTGTCACATAAGTTAGGCAATGGTCTCGTCATCAATGAAACGCAGCACAAAACAACACCAAATATGATACTGACAAGCAAACACTTGTAATAATATTATAGCGTGTTTGGTTTTGGTTTTATTCCACCACATTTTTGCCGTGATTTTGAGAAGCTAGTATTTGTAGCTTCAAATGGAAATCCCATCGTGTAACTAAACAAGGTTAAGGAAATGTAAGTGATTGAATGTAATTACATTTGTTGGTAACTTATCGCTATTAAACACAGAAACACCTTCATGTAAGTAAAGTAACTACATATTGCATCCAAATAATTAAATTGTAACGTGTTATAATTTTCAGTGATTCCTCCATAAGCAGCACTCCAAATTGAAGATGTGGAAAATCTGCTCTAGTCCTAGAAAATAGAAGGAAATACATCTCCATGTAAGTAAAGTAACTACATATTGCATTTGGCATGCTCATCAATGATCAAACTCTAACACAACCTAATAAACACATTTCCTCAACCCTTCACTCTCACTTTGACCTAAAGCAAAATCATTGTGTCACACCCAAGCCTACAAAAAAGAAAGCCAAAAACCCTTCTGGTTTTCATGTGCTGAAATATCCATCAGTACCTATGAAGCACAAACACTCATCGGATTAGATGTGTCCCGGTGTCGGACACGTGTCACGTCTGACACAAACATGACACCGACACATAATTTCACTGAATTATGTGATTTTCTCAAATTATTTGCAATGTCAGCGTGTCGTGTCCAATGTCCGTGTCTGTATCCGTGCTTCATAGATCAGTACAAATAAGCAAACAGAAATTCCATAGCAAGAGAAGCTATATTCATAAGCTGTACAATGAAGTCCCATATAGATGTGTGATTAAAGTTAAATTCCCTACCCTATACACAATAAGTTATGCAGGCACTAGCTTTGTCATGAGAAGCAAATACTATCAATTCAGCTTTGATTTGAGTCTCGTTGATTTTGCACTATAGATTGATTGTGGTTGGATTGGCCTGAACGTGGCGTTGTTACTGTTCGAGGCTGTTGTCCTGCTTGTGTCATCGGTAGAGGGCCATGCTGTTGCTCTAATGAAGCCTGCCATCTCCTTCTCCATCTGAAAAACTCCACAAGCATAGAACTTCCACTCATTACTACACCGAAACCAGCAAATGTTGCAAGAAGGATTGACAGAACTGCTTGCACATGAACCTGCAAGTGACAAATATCTTAAAAAATCAGAAATCAGGATTCTAATGTTTCTCTATGTAGGGATTTTTCTCAAGTGAAAAGTACATGTAAGTTTAGATACTTATTCGTTAGAACGAATCGGGATTTGTCTGATTGAATTAGGATTCAAGATGAGCATTATCAATCTTTTTCTCAAATGAAAAGTACAAGTAATAAGAATATAGTTCACGAAGAAAGCGGTTACCAAGGAGTAAAATATATGCGCGAAGAGAACCACCAGAGCAAACTGGAAGGATGCATAAATCCATATGAACCTGCTCCTCACTGGACACAAATTTAAACAAAATAATGTCAGGGTTGTGGCATGAATGAGTGAAGCTCAACTTAGCATTAGCATCATGAAAATATTGAAATTAGCAAGATTAAGTATAATCACATGTATCAATTGGATTCAATTTAGTATTGAATCGAGATACAACTTGCATGTATACCATGATATACAAAAGTTGCAATGGTTTGAATCTATTACGCACATGACCAACTGACTTCGACTGATCTACTATTATAAATAAATTCAAAATGGATGATGAGTTCTCTTAAAAAGTAAATTGATAATATTATCAATGTGTTGCAAACCTACCCATGGTTGATGATGTCATGGAGGAGAGCAGGCCTAATACACAGGAAAATGGAAGAGATATGGCAATTGCACCAGTTCCCATTTTCGTCACCTACAAAAAAGATAAAATCAGAAGCTACTTTGGTATTCAATAATTTAGAGATTTTTAAGAAAAGCAGAAGCTATTTTTGTACTAGACTTCTAAGAAAATTTCAAAATTTGACAGTTCATTGTTGGAGAATTGTTTCTTACCAACAATTGCTCAAGAAAACAAAAATAGGCCAACATGCTAACAATGACAAGCACCGGAACTTCTTGCCAAACCCTACAAAATTGAGCAGACAAATAAAATGGTTCATGATTCTTGAGGATTTTATGATATCCATGAAGCTCCTAATCGAAGCATATAGCCATAACTCACTCATTCATTGGAAATCAGAAAAGATCTTTATTGGATTTGGGTTGTGTGAAGTTACAACCCCGTCACTGCACACAGTCAGCCATATCTGGATTAGACGGTCTAAAATCTAACATACCGAACTTGAAGTCTGATCACACGATCCAGATGTGGCTGACTGCGTGCAGTTACACTGCACACAAGCCAAATCCATGTTTATCATACAAAACTAGTATAAACTTTTCTGAAACAAAAGTCGACATGCCTGTACCCGTTTACATCTTCAGGCTGAGCTCGACTGAATCCACCATTCCGATTTCGAACACTTTGGATCCGTAATAGAGTGACAGGAAGGTTTGTAACCTCCGTTTTGCAGACATCACATGTCTTGTTACCCTTTATACTAAACCATTTAATAGCACATTCTTTGTGAGCCAAAGCAAGTTCACCTTTACAGCTACATTCCAACTTGAAGGTCTCACCTCCTTCACATAATTCAACCAGACAGATTCTACACACCGCCTCTTCTTCAGGTATATCTTCACCATCATCATCATCATCTTTGATTTCTGAACCAAGAAAACATTTGAAAATAAAATTCTTCCATTTTTCATGAATGTGGATGCAAGTGTTAATAATGAGATATATACTATACCAGTATCCTTTGGCGGGGACGTCTTCAACAATTCATTTCCTTCCTTTACTCGAGGAGTAGAAGGAACAACGCGAAAAAAAGAATCCATCCTCCTTATACTTTTGTCCTTGCTGTTATTGGCAGGCATTGAAAGAGAACGCGCTATCTTTCGCCGAGTCTCTTTTTTCTGCAAAAGAAACCAACAAGTTAAAATGATGGTAACATTATTATTTTCGTAAGATAAGTTGGAAGCAAATCATACACTGAGAAGACCACCAACACTTCCATTTCCACCATGAGTAGATTCAGGGTTTGAATGTCCAATTTCTCCTAATGGCAATGATGAAGTTCTTTTCATCCTAGGAGTAAATATTTTACCAAGCGACAATGATCTTGATATTAAAGGCTTTTCTCGAGTGCTTGAAGAGGAAACTTCCCGAGTTGGTGTATTCGCCTTCTCAATATCTGCCGGTGTCCTATACCTGAAACTCAATTTTGGCAGCATCTTTCTTATGGATGATTTGCTTTTTGGTGTTGCAGATCCAGGAGAGTTATTTGTCGGAGCATCGACCGAGCGAGAAGTCATAAGAAAATTCACTCTCTTGGGAGTAGGAGCTGGAGTAGGACTTGGTGTCATTGGCATTTTGATTGCAACAAAATCTTCTGAACACTCTTCTGGTGTTCTTGATGGTATTTCTAGGAGAAGATTTTGTTTCTTCCTGGGAGGAACATGTGATGTTTCTTCAGTTATACCCATTGAATCATCATCATCCTATAAATACAAAATGAAATAGACACAATAAGTGATGCAAGCAATAAAATATAATTTAGCTGCATAACAAAATCATAGTTATCTTGAAATTCACCGAGTAAACCGTCATTTTAATCACTAAATATGTGAGGTGGTGTCGCTACAGTTCTCGAATGTATCAAAATTACAAAATTGTCAGCGAGTGTGTCTTCTGTTCGTAACTTCACTTGCCATGAAACTAACAGAAAACACATCTTATGACTAAACTAACCGATGAAAGACACATACGAGAACCAAATTGACTATTAAAAGATACATTCAAGTATGTTTGTGTAATTTTGATAACCGTCTCATACATTCAAGGACTAAAATGATTTTTTACTCAAAATTAACCAAACTACAATACAATTGAACTGATTAAAAGTGGCCAACTAATTTTATCTGTTTTCTCAGCAAGCAGATTCTCCCATTCATCTATACCGACAAAGTACTATAGTTTTTGACATAATGGTATTTATGTAATGAATGAATAAAACAATGCAAAAATATATTCTTATAGATTAAATATCTGCGTGAAGACACATTTACCAAATGAATTAAAAATCAAAGAATCAAATATACTGTCAGAAATTCAAACCACTGATCGTTGATAACAAATATCAGCTAGAGATGATTCATTTTAGATTGGTAATTTGGTCTTCTAGCTAATACAAAGTTAAAAATCTTTTCAACTGCATAATTCAAAGTAAAGGAAACAAAAATAGATCAAAAGCTCCAAATTTTTTGGAAAACAAATTACAAAATAATATTAAAATTTGAAAACCAACAAAAGGATACTATTCATTATAAAACAAAATCCCAGAAAAGCAAACTCCACCACCATAAGGATTGGTTTGAGTGTTGGTGGAACATGTCTACTATAGACATAGCAACAAAAAAAACACAAACCTTAAAGAACCTTAGTAAGAAGAAACATCATCACTCCAAAAGAACCAAAACAAAGAGAAGAAGGAAAAAAAGTTGAAACAAAGTACCTTGTGAATAACAGGAGGAAGAGAAACTGTTCTTCTGCAAGAAGTATCATCATCATCATGTTCATGATCCTCAGTGACATGTTTATTTTCTTCAGAACTCATTTTGCTATTTGCAAAAGAATGAAAACAGAAACAAAACAAAACCAGAATAACTTGGAAGTTTAAAAACGAAGCAAAATAAGTATAAGTAGTAGTAATAGTAAAAATATGTAAAATTTTTCAAAAACCAATGATAGCCATACCACTTAGTTAATAGTTATTGGCTAGTGGATGGTATGGTAGTAATAATAATAATGAAAGAGACAAGAATGTGATTAAGATTTAAGCACACAAACCAAGTTATTTTGTTTGCATTAAATGACACATAACACAATTTGGTAACTTCATCAGTACTGATGTTGTTGTGTGGGGTACCCTGCTGCCACTTTCTCTTGAGTCTCCGGTGCGCGCGGACTTTGTACCTCATTCTCTTGGCTGCTCACTGTTCAGATAATGGTTTTTTTTTTTTTTTTTTTATCAGAAACTCACACACACAACTGTAACGGTTGAGAGCAAGATCAAGATATTCGATATAATAGTACGGTAAAGTAAATAATTTTTTTATGGATTTGATTTATATCGATGAATAATTTTAATCAATTATAATCGTCAAATTATTAAAGTTATTGACAATATGTTAGGTGCATCAAAATTAAACTGAAATTGCTAACTAGTTCTCATGAGATATTAATTGAAAAACAAAATAAATAATTTTTTTTATATTTTTAAAAGATTGACTACATAAATTTTAAGATAAATGTATTTTATTTGATTCTTTAACAAGTGTTTCGGAGAAATTTGATGGCATATTTCATTAATATATTGGTACAACCTAATGATAGTAGTTATCTGTCAAAATAAAAAACTTGATGATACTAATGTAGCTTTACTCAAAGTCAAAAGAATAAAGGAAAAAGAGGGTAGAGAAAGTTAGGAGGAAAAAATAATAAAAGATGCAAGCTTTCGATCACATTCACACTAGCTCCTCCTATGTCTTGGAAGTGTTTGGATAAAATGTTGCACACAATACACTATAGTCTCTCCAACGAAGATATTCAAGTGAGTTTTATCGAATGATGAACTCGTTTTTCACTCTCCATTGGAGAAATTTAACGTTGTGGTGTGGTATAGCAGGTTCCATAAAATGTAACCTAATCATTTCGATATTTTTATGAGTTAGGATTTATGAACATCGAAAAGTCTACTACAATGATAAGAAAATGAGTCGAAATCTATAATCTCTTCATGAGATATTTTTATTTATGTCACTGAATCCCTTCCTATTGAAATCAAAGAGTTAAGGGAAAAAAAAGGTTAAAATGTAAATCAATAGTTTATATGAGCAAATCAATATGGTTAAATTTTTACATAATATGGTGCCAACTTAGTGTAGTATAAGTTACGCAAGTATGTTGGACAAAATGTATCTCCTTCATGCCTTTCTTAGTATATAAGTTACTCTTTTCCAATGAATTGGTGATAGCACCTTAGTCACGCAACTTGTCATACTTTGTAACTGTTTTTGGAATTACAGACACTTTGTATTCACGCAATTTCGTGTAGATATTTACTTCAAAAAACAAACCAAATGTACTAAGGTAGTAGTAATATTCGAGAAAACAAGTACTCTAGTCATTTAAATTGTAATAGTGAGTCAAATTAGTCCTTCAAATTTTTAAAAATAGTATTTAATTTCTTTAATCATTCATTAAAAAATAGAAATCAATTCAGTCCCCCGATTCAAATATTTCATTAGTATACAGCCAAAAAAAAAGAGCAATCATGGTGTAACATAGAATTTAATTATAAAAAATATATTACTTCAGTGATCTGATTACATTTGTTTTTGTTAGCAATCAAATTTTTTTTTAAATCAAATAGTTTAGGTATTTGAAGAATATTTAAACATTTTAGCTATGAGTTTAATAAGCATGCATACAACTTATCATGTCATTTAATAAGAAATCATCAATTTATCATCTCACACAATTAATTTTAAAATATTTTGTCTTTATCTATCCACGTAAATCATAATTTGTTTGATACTATATAGTATTACTCATAAATTAAAGGGTCTTGCTAACAAATGTCATAAGAACAATATTTAAGGAACTTACAAAAAGAAATTTTGTCACGAAAATAGAAATTAAATATATGTAAAAATCATAATTACAAATTTCAATATAAAAATTACTTACTACTTTTAGATGCTTAAAAAAATGTCTTAAGAACATTTGTTAGCATTTTTCTAAATTAAAAGGCCTTGATTATTATAAGTAATTTCAGACCCCGCCTCTTTGCTTTGAGTTTCCATTGCTTTATCAAAAGAATTCAATTGTGTGCCAACTAAAGGAACAGGGAAAAAGAAGAACAAAAATACAAGTTGAGATCTTCTAAGAAAAAGAAAAATTAGGAAAAGTGGTGTGTACAACCCCACATATAGTTATTAGTGGATATATGATCAGCACATAATAAACTGTTTACTAGGAACCTTATGATTGAGCAGTATTTAACTGCACACCACTATTTATCAATAAAGTTGGTTGTCATCTCCATTTCTCTTTTTAATAATCTCATCATATCAACTTCAGGTTGTAGTTAATTCTTATACTAACAATAATAATTATAATATTTGCTAAAAAAATGATAATAGACACATGCACTATTAGATAGCTAGATAAAAAAACAAGTGAACACTCCAACGGAAAATATTTGTGTGGACCAGAGACCAAATCCCATTGTGTGGTCACAACCAAATAAATGGGAGAGAAGAGAGAGAAGAGAGAAGAGAGAGAAAATAGAAAAAGTAAAGAAAGAAAGAAAAAACTATGTGTGTGACCAAACCCAATTGTGTGTGACCACTCCAACACCCATAAACAAAGTCTTGTAAATATTTATTTAATTTAATATAGTTTGGACTCAAATATAGTAAAAATACTAAACCTAGATGTAGTATATAAGTGTCGTTCTCACTGTTTTTCACAGGGAGACTTTTTTATCTTTAAAAAAAGCTGTTTTTTCATACCCTTTTAAATACTGTTGTTTACCGTTATGTAAGTTTTATCCGTAGTGAAATATATTTAGATTTATCAATTAGTATTTTTATATGTAATTATTAAAATCTTTAATTAATTATTTATCTCCAAATTACTTTCATTCTCCAAAATGGAAAGAAATGAGGCAACGCATACATTATTTACTTATGTACATCCGTAGGGTAAATATAGATCATGTTCTCTTGATGTTTTTAACTTTTTATGTTCTCTCTATGCATTATTATTATAAAGACAGATTGTTCCTTTTATACCTTTCACCTTTTCTTGCTTCCCCCATAGTTTTAAATTAAAGTATGAAACAAGGGGCTGGACAGAAGCATATTGAGTATGTCCATATGATTATCTAAAAAGTATAATCAAACCTTTTACTTTTTACTTTTGCCTTGAGAAATCCTTATCATATTGTAGTTTTATTTGACTAAGTTAAATAACTCAATCCTAGAGTCAAGAATTTGCTTTATCCTCCTAGAAAAGCCATTCAAAATAGTAGTAGTAACAAATTTACGTACACTTATTAAAATATAATAACTTTAGAAACACACAACATTCTTATAAATGTACATGATTTGAAGCTTATAAGTCAAGCCACTTTAAATCTTGATGCTTGTATTGATGATGTATGCACTATCAATGGATGAGGGGTCTCTTAAATTTATGGATGACAAGTAATGAAGCATTATGGATCATAATATGTAGCCTGCCACTATCACCGACTCAAATCATTTTTCCCGTAAGAAATGGGGGAGTCATATGTTTGTTGAGATGTCATGGTACCATAAATGCTCTTTTTTCATTATTCAATCCCAAGTGAAGATGATTTCATAACCACATGCCTACTATTTTTGTGTGTAAACAATCCTAACGCAACTGCATCACTTAAATATTGTGACACCTAGATGGGAGCAAATTCTCCTAACAATTTTAACGTTTTGTATGTCTAAAATTCGAATTTGAATTTGAAATCCTAACGCAACTGCATCACTTAAATATTGTGACACTTAGATGGGAGCAAATTCTCCTAACAATTTTAACGTTTTGCATGTCTAAAATTCGAATTTAAATTTGAAATTTTTGTTAAGTTAGAAAAGATTAGAGTAAGAAAAATATTTTTCCCACACAATGCAACATCAACATCATATATTTAGAGGTTGTTTGACAAAGTCAATTTTGGAGCTTATAACACGTATTTATAACTCATAAAACAAAAATATATTTATTTAACTTATTGGCTAATATGACCCGTTTTGCGTGTCCAAATAACATTGTTTGAGCTAAGGCCTTGCTTATTGAAGACAAATTTGGGGCGTTTGATTAATAGTGACACCACACTCTTGACAGATCAAACCAGATTCAACAGCAATTAGTAAAGTAGTAATTTAAACTCTAGTATTTTTCTGTTACAATTTAAAATTTAGTAAGCAATGGAGGAAAGGGGATTTTTTTTGTTCTTCTTAAATTTGAATCCTCTAGTGTTTAAATATAACATGAGGGGTCTATGTCGTGGATCTCAACATTAAATTTAATTGAGTTATGCATCTTAAAACTATTTAAGTGGTATCTAATTGATTTGGGATTCCAACTTGAGAGAATCCAAATTCAATTTTTTACTACAAATATATATTGAACATATTAACATATTATTCAAAATGGATTTTACCTATTGACATAAGAGAAGAGTGGAATGTAGTCATTAAAATAAAATGAAGGACCAAATACCTCCCGGGGTCCTTTAAGTTTCATGTTTGTTTCAGATAGATCCTTTAAGTTTCTAAGGTTTCAGATAGCTCTTTTAAGTTTCGAGTTTGTTTCGGATAGGTCCTATAAGTTTCTAAGGTTTCAGATAGGTCCTTTAAGTTTTGAGTTTGTTTCAGATAGGTCCTTTCTACAACCTCTGTTAAGCCAAAATTTATCTGTCCGTTAAGCCAAACTCGAAACAAACTCAAAACTTAAAGAACCTATCTGAAACCTTAGAAACTTAAAGGACCTATCCGAAACAAACTCGAAACTTAAAGGACCTATCTGAAACCTTAGAAACTTAAAGGACCTATCTGAAACAAACGTGAAACTTACAGGACCCAGGACCTAAAATGAAGTAGAAGAGTTTTTAATAGGATATAGAAAAGTTTAAAAGTGAGATTTAATTTTAAAAATACCCAAAAATATATTTTTTTTTTTGGAGAGAATCAATTCCCACTTACTATATTCTAAGCTTTATTTCCATTTGTCATCCTTAGAAAAAAAATCTCCATTTGTCAGGTTTTGTAAAAAAGTAACTTATTTGTCAGAGAGTGCTTTGACCCATTCTGATTTAATTTAAGCATAAAATAACAAAGGGGGCAGAAACTAGTATCCAATTGTCCAAGTAAAATGGTGCCAATGAAACCAAACCAAGGTAAACAAAGTCTATAAATTTTGAATTGAAAATTAGAATGTCCACTAATTGTTTCTGGGATAAGTGTTTGGCGTGACTCATCTCCAACTCCAACAATGTGGAGTAACTGCCTAACTGGAATCTACTTAGTGATGAGCACGTGGGAAGTACTGTAGATATTACTATCAATTTCCAACTTAAACCACTGATTCTTTGACTGCTCAGTCAATCTACTTTAGGTCATTATTGTCTACTGATTCTTTGTTTTTTATTGAGTAGGTGACCAAGCAAAGGAGGTCACATTGTCTACAGATTCTTTGAAAACAACGTTAATTTATACACACTTGAGTAGAGAAACACTTGTGTGGACCAGGACCAAAAATTTTGGTTTGGTCACACACAAATAGAGAAGAGAGAAGAGAGAGAAGAGAGAAGAGAGAGAAAATGGAGAAGAGAGAAGAGAAGAGAGAGAAGGCAAATTCTTGTGTGTGTGACCAAACCAAAATTCTTGGTCCTGGTCCACACAAGATTTTCTCCACTTGAGTAATACTGTTATAAACCTCTAGTGGCCAAAGAAAAGGAACACTGATAATTCAAAACTCAATCAAGAGATAAGTAAGTTTAATAAAAGATTGTTCTAATTAGAATTTAACGATGAATTTAACGATGGATTGATTTAAGTGTTAAGAGATTCATATCCTTAAGCAAGTTATAAAGAGTTGGATATCTTTCACCTATGTGCTCCACAAGTTTTGCGACAAAATTAATCACTACTAAACAAACTTTGTATCAATAACATACTCCCTCCGTCCCATAATATATGACCCAGTTGACCTTATTACGCATACCAATGCATAATTTTGAGCTTAAATATCTTGAATAATATGTTACAAAAAATTATGAAAATTTGATATTTTGAAAATACTCATCGAGACAAATCTAACGACATCTTATATGATATTATTTATCTTTGTATATTAGTAGAAAAATATGGTCAAAGTAAGTTAGGTCAAAATTGCAAATTTTTAAATGTGTCATCTATTGCGGGACGGAGGGAGTAATACCCAAGAAAAAAATTATTAAATTGTTTTGACCTTCATTGAATATGAAGAAAAAAAATTCACTTATAAACAAGGATGAAAACTTCATACAATAACATAGTAAATCAAGAAAAAAAATTAATCTAATCAGAATTCAAACTAAGAGAGTCTCAATTGTTTTGACCTTCACTAATTATGAAATAACAAACAAATCTTCCAAAAACGAGAAAAATTTACTTCAAGCATACACAAAGGCAGAGCCTATGAAGTGGTACTGTAAATTTAATTTAGTAGCATAAACTGAAGTTTTGCATCACAAGTGTGGTACATTAGAATTTGTACTCCTTTTCTGTTTGTACTTTGTAGCAAACAAATTACGAATTTTTGTACTTCATTTCTGTTTGTACCTAAATAGCACTATATTCTGTATTTGTGGAGCAAAATAATTGAATGCACAAAAAGCATTTCCACCACTTTCTAAATTAATAAATGTCTAGAAAGGAACAGTTAGAAAAATTCTTTAAAAACTCCAAAAAGAAAACGGAATTTATTCAGTGTTCTTGTCTTATTAGAATAGGTTCTGGAAAAAAAAAAATGGAAAAAGAATATATATCATGGGTATGCTTTTATTTTCAGAAAAGCATTGGCACCTAATTGTGTCTACAAAGAACAATAGAGATCTTTCCTAAAATAATAAATAAACAAATAAACGATAGAGATCTTGAAATATTAACTGCTTGCTTCAAGACAATACAATGATTGTTTGCTATCAGGTATCATGATTAAATTAGAAATTAAACGTTGTGGTTAGCTATAACCCCGAATGCATTTCAATGCAGTAATCAAGCTTCATGATAAATACAGCAAAAGGAAATCATACTGCGGCTGAATATCGAAGGTCTTACTAGAGCATAATTTAAAGAGCACGCGATCAAAGTACATACGAACTAACTAACATTCGCCACAGCTTGTAATACAGCCAAAATTTTGTTGGACAATTGGATTTGAGAGCCTAGCAAATAAAATAGACTTCAACCCAAACTCTGGTTCACCTACCTCTCAAGGAGCATAACCAATTCACAATGTGGTGTATGTGGAAAAAGATCAACAGCCATGGTTTTTACGGGTTTGAAGGCCTCGGAAATGGGCATAGACTTCGCCCTATGCCGAGCTAGACCAGCACTACTCATCCTTCTCCATCCTCTGTTGTCTTTATTTCCTCTCTCCATTTCTGTGGGTGATGGCGTACAAAGCTCAATAGCATTTGCTACCAAACTTTCAGGATTACATGATATATAACTGCATTTAAAGGTATGCAATTAGATTAACTAGAAAAATGAAAATAACATAAATAAGAGTATATCAGAACAAGAACTAACACGAGTCTCCGCAGGCGCATATGAGTTCTTAAAGCTTTTATCACCTGTAATCCCACAATTCAAAAGTCAGAAGTTCAGCTTTTGAGAGAAAGCCTAACATATTCAAAAAATTATAATTTAAATAGATCTGCCCAACAGTAATTTTTTATTTTCAAGCTAAAATTAGAATGAAAAGACGTCACATGCTCCCCAAGACATACCAGCTATGCTGGCACCCCATGGATATACCCTATCATTTTGCAACACTAAAACTTTTATTCATAAACTAAAATAAGGAAATAACAGGAAACTTGGGGGATCTGCCCTACAATAGAAGACTATAATGTAGCATTCTGCAATCAAATGGAACAAAAGATATATTCCGATAGAAGACATGTAAAACCAATACTGTGTAAAGAAAGTCATTATAAACAATCATTTCTAGGAATTGTGGAACAAGACGCCGTAAAAAACCAGACAGCAAACGACATGAGGAATAACAGGCACAGTAATACAAACCAAATTGATGAAGATATAATGAGTTTGGTTCTCTTCCTTTCCGTAATTCATTGGGAATCCTATTCAAGATAGGTCAAATACAAACTACATTTTGAATGTAACACACAGTATTCACTGCTGCCCTACACACTTGAACTTTAAACAAAAGTATGGACCTGACATTTTTTGTTCTAGGGAGGGAGATTTGGACCAAAAGGGGCAATTAAAGCAGTTTCAGCACAGTCATAGGCAAGGCGAGATTTCAGATTCAACACTCCAATTGAAACTTGATATATGTTGTATTTTTTTCCACTGGAATGACATATGTTGTACTCAAGGGTAAATAAAATGCTCTCTAAAACCTAAGTCTAAGCAGTTTTACAAACGTGGCAGACAACTAGTCAAGAAAAAGAAAAATGCATAAAAACTCTATCATGTTTTGGCAACGTGCTACTAGAGTTATGGTAGTGATCGCTAGCATAAATATAATGACGAAACTATAGTGCCATTCTTACAGTTGGATGAAGTCCAGCACGAGGAGGATCAACAATAGCAACAACATTTTTAAATTGCTGCACGGTTGTATTCCCATTTTCAGGAGTGCTATCCTTTGGAACCTCGTTTTCAATTTCTAAATTGTTATTTTCAGAACAGTGAGACGCGTTTTCACCATGTCCGGGATCTGGGCAGGCACTATCTTCAGGAATGTCACCAACACTTCCACAGATACTAGGAACATCAACTTGCTCCTTGGGCACATCAAGGTATTCCTTTAACAGAGATCCTATAACTTGCTCTGCCTGTTTCCTCATATAACCGAACAGACAAAATTTGCAATGTTAATACAAGGAAACAATTAAAATAGATTGAAAATTTTCCCGTGAGAGAAAAAATTCAGTGTCAATATGTGATGCTGGCTATAAATTCAAGCCTTATTTCTGGACAACAACCATTAAAATATTTCAACCAGTATTTGAAAAATCAAGGCGGCTGGTCTCACCTTTGAACAGACAAATCTACAGTTTTTTATGCCATTATTCTCAGCATTCTTATGAGCATCAGATACAGCAGCGGCATTCATTTCAATTCCTATCACCTGGAAGAGCCCAAAACAAATCTTATTCAAGCAAATCCCAAAAGAAAAAGTAGGAAGTTTTTCGACAATAAGCTCTTAAATAATAGAGCTGATTTTTTTTTCAACCACTACAAAAGTTATGATTACATCATATAATACCACCAAAGGGGCATATTGAACAATAAATTTCCTAAATATCTGCCAGCTAAAAAGAAGAAAGAAACTTAAATGGTGATTATTACCATTCCAACACGATGTGCTAATGTCAGGCCAATTGCTCCGGTCCCACAGCAAATATCGAATAGCAATGTATCAGGACCTAAGCATGCCCAATCTCCAGCAAGTGAGTATAACTTCTCGGCAGCAAGTGTGTTAACCTGCAGCAGTAGCCTAAAAAATTCATATTCCAAGAAAATAAATGCTGTTGAAACCATTGCAAAACAATAATTGCCATTCATACCTGAAAAAATGAGGTTGGGGATATGGAAAACCGTAGATTGCTGATATAATCATGGATTCTCACATCTGCAGCACTAATGTTTACATCCCTCTCAGGATCACCAGCTGTGATGGGAAGTGAATGCAGTGGTGCATCAGATGGTGCTACATTCGATATTCCTTGGTGATCCTACATGTAAGACCAATTTCCACATTGGAAGTCATTCAGAAAATAAAGTTACACCATAACATGCAATCAAAATTGAAAGAAACCATAAAATATGTAACACTTCAGATCTGCCTCAAATTTATAATGGAACCATCAACTAGCTAACACTTCAGCTATTTGATATAGATGGCGATGTTATGGAATTATTTCTCAAAAAAAGAAACTAATCAACTGATGATGGGAGCAAGAAAGAAAGAGTAGCAAACATTGGAACAGTAAAATTACAGCATCGTTCTGATTTATATTACATGGATATGCATGTGTGTGACAATTGATACTTGAGAAACAATCTCTAACAAAAGACACTTGGATTAAACAGGCAGCTACCTGGACAATCAGAGCTGTAAGGGGCAAAGTTGGACAATGAGAGGTAGCTCCTGTAACAAATGCCTGAGCAAGCTTCTTAAATTCAGCATCTACTTGTGCATTATCAAAACTTGCAGTAGAAACCTAAAATCAAGAACAAAGGCAGCAAGTTATGAATGGCATATAAAAGAAAGAAGGGATACACAAATCAGCTCCAAGTAATCTGGGGTCTTGTCTCCCTATTTTAACGATACCAGAAGTTTACATTTATTACATAATACTACCTCCACCCCTAAATATAAGACCGTCTTATGTTTTGTTTCTCCCTTTTTATGAGAACCTCTATGAATTTTAAGTGCATTAATTGTTTCTTTACTAACATACCGCTAATTAATTTACATATTTTTCTGAAATCTTCAATAAATACCATAATTTAAACATTAACTAATTGTCTTTTTCGAAGGATAAACTTATAAAAGCAATATCAATTGTCAACAAATTTTATCACGATTAACTTTCCTAATTCTCGTAATTTACTCAAGAGGGTCCTATATTTTGGGACAGAGGTAGTAATACTAACACAGAATAATCTGGCTTGTCACTTTCCTTCTGAATATTCACAATAAGATAGAGCTTTAATATATTGATGATAAACAATAAACCACAACCCTCTCCCTCACCGACCTTACACACTTAAAGGGTGTTGCAAGCACTATTTTTATGAGATTAAGATAATAATAACCAGCACATTCACTACAAAAGTTAAAAAAAATAACCTGCACAATAAGCATGACCTCTGCAATACCATCAAAAGCTTCAGCATCAACAACATTCCCATTTGACCTCCCTTCTCGAACCTTAAAAAACCAATTAGCTTCAGAAAGGGATAAAAATACATAATGAAATAAAATATAAGCAGACATATCTAAAAATAATAATCAATGTGGCCATAAAATTTTCAACACAGAATCCAGCAAGTATACCGTCAATTGACGCCAAAATCCACAGTTCTTGAATCTGTTCCAAACTGGTAATTCAGTGTGTTGTAGAAATTCTTGAAAGATAGCAGCATATTTGCAAGCAATGGTAGAAATATTTGGGCAGTCCACTGGTTCCTCAACTGCTGTTACACCTTCCCTATTTAAATATTTTAGTATATAATTAAGAATTAATAAGCAAACCACTCTACAAACAGAGAAGGTGCAGAATACCTGAAATTTCCAAGGCTGAAGCCCACTGTTACTTTGCCTTCCATAGAATTTCCAATTGAAAATTCACACTTATTACGATATCCATTTACAATAGGTGATTCAATAATACCCTCTAGATTGCACGGAAGACCACCTGCACAGGTGTGAGAAAGAAGTTGCTAAAGAACTGTATCCATTAAATATCTTACTGTACTTTTTACAGTATACCAGATTACAGAAATGATAACACAGTGAAATCATGAAGAAAAATCTAAATCGGATATTTCAAAACTAGCGCTTCAAGTCTTATACTCCAGAACATTTTAAATTGAAATTATTCTTGAAGATTTTGAACAGACTTCAAAGATACAAAACATTACCTATTTCCCTAGACTTGAGAATCCATTCAGGAACTGAAACACCATTTGGACAAGCTTTACGGGCATTTCTAGGCTGCCAAAACAATTAAATAGTTCAGGCTAAAAAATGTAAATAGGAATATACAAAACTACAAAGAGAAAATATAAACAATGACTAACAAGTTTTTTGAGAATCTGCATGAGAGAGTATTTTTTCTGTTCCAGCTGATCAGCATACGACAAATGAGCCAGAGGAGTCACGACCTCACGTGAGCTTTTTTTCTTCGACTCGGAACCATCAATTACCAAATTATCGTCATTTGTTTCATCACCTAATGTCCCACTTGAAGGAACATTAGAGTTACTTTTCTTCTCAAATGACCGAGGATTAACATCAGCTACCTCTAACGTTTTGTTGCCAATTTGTTTTCCTTGTAAATCCTATTAAGTCCATAATTATCAATCATCAGTTGCAAACTTCGATATTAAGATTAACAAATCAAAAGAGTATATACATGTGGATTATTAGTCATTGTCATAATTCATAATAAAACTACCTTAGATGAACTCTTCATTTGCTCTTCATCTTCAAAAGTAACGAAACCAAGCGACATACCTTTCCTTGTCTTCGCATGCTTAAAAGGTATACCCTAGAGAAAGTGAACAAAAATGTTATGAATTATTGCATATGTAAGCTGCCAATGTAAGATAATGGTTTTTTTCGCCTATCATCTATCTTCTTTCTTCTCTTGTGTGGTGAATGTTGTGTTTATAAGTTGGTTTGATACATTTTTTTTCTTCTTTTTTTGACACAAGTATGTTTGATACTTGAGTCAAACAAAAAGTTGGTATACCCTAGAGAAAGTGAAATCAATGCTCAAGGCAGAATCAATTCTACTTAATAGCAGCAAAATATTATGATATCATTAAAAAAAGACGCCACATCACCAAAGTTGGTTGTAATAAAAAGATTGGAATCACATGGAAAGAGAGCCAGAGAGGCGTGCGAAAGGAAGTGAACACGAGCTATATAATACCAGGATAAAGAACGAGAAAGGTGTGCAAAATTTGATGAAAGTCTCTATTTCCTCCCTTTAACATTCTTCGGAATGATTTCTTCTGTTACGATTGTACTAATATTTATCTTATGTTTCATAAATTGTACTATTACATTGGTTATCATCAGTACTTGTATTTCTCAATCATTTGTTTCTTTACTTTCTACTCATCATTGTTCTAGTGAAAAGTGTTTGAGATTCATTATGTTACTTGTGTTAATCTCTAATCATTAATATAGAGTTCTTTATTCTCTAAATGTGTTCATTTTCATCTCCAAAAAAATCCCAAATCCTAATAGCAAAAAATGTCAAAATCAATTTTGGCTTTATCAAGCATACATCAATCAATTTTGGAGGCAAAATTAATTCTCTACTATAGAATATCAAACATTATAAAATCAATTTTGGATTACCCAAAAGTGAAAGTGGAAAATGTGAAACTCGGAAACATGCTTACTTGTTCATTGAGAAAAGTCCTCAAATTCTCTGAAGTCCATTTCATAGGCAAATGCACTAAACATTTACTAAGCGCGTGATTAGATGCAAAACCTTCTTCTCCGCCACCGTCACCGTCAACTTCATCAACAAGCTCCGTCATCATTACACCATCTTTAACAGCAATTTTATCACCGGTTACAGATTTCAACATCTTCTTCCCTCTCTCAGACGTCGGGTCCCACGTGTTATCCGGACGTATCCGGAGCTCTTCTTCGCTATGCGCGTAACGGCAGGTATCGCCGTGACTGCAGGTGGAATGTTTTCTGAAGTAGGAACAGAGACTCGTCTTCCACATCGGGTGAAGAGAAGGTTCAACATCGGCGTTGCCGTCTCCGTCGTCTCTCTTCCGCTTTTCGGTGGTTACGACGTCGTTGTTTGTATCGTTGATTTGAGGGGATTTTGGAGGCGTTGGATGAGGTTCGGAAGTGGAATCGGGAGCGTTGATTGGTGTTTCTAAGATTTTAGAGGGAGATAGTTCAGAAGTGGCCGCCATTGTTAACTTCACTGTGTGTTTGCTTGCTCTGATTATTGATTGTTCTGCTTTCAGCTGCTAAGTGGTAACGGTGATGGTGAGTGGTAACTGATGCACTTTAGTTTAGCCGCATGTGATTAGCCTATTAAATTTTTTAAAATTGCTAAATAGACCTCTTCATTTGCTCACAAGCTCCTCAAAATGCTAAACTAAAAATATCCCTAGGAGTAGGAGGAGTTAGGATGCTGTAACTTCCGCTCACTCAAGTTTTGGGTTCAGTGGCGGAGCCAGGAATTTGATTGAGTATGAGTAAAGTTTTGACTATAAATTTACATGTGACATAATATATAAATAGTCATAGATCAAAATAAAAGAGGCTCGTCATTTTGTCGATAAATTTTGACTATAAATTTACATGAAACATAATCCATTTTGTATGGAGTCTTCTCTTTTAATGTTTTTTTCACGTTAAAGATAAATTTATTATTGGAAGACTAACAATAAATCAAAAGCCAATATTGTAGAAATATAAGGTGGAGCCTCTTCAATCCATATGCAATCCAGATTATGAATAATATAAGAGAAATGTTAACGAGTGCCCCCGAGGCACTCTTTAAGGACCATAAATAGTAAGTATATTATGAAAATGCATGTAATTAATGCATTGGAAATTGAAATATTTGATTTTTTAAAGAATAATTACTTATTTTAGATAGCTTAAAGAGTGTCCCGGGGGCACTCGTCAACAACACCCATAATATATTTAGCTAAATAACGGTCAGTTTGGTTGGCCTTACACCTAAGATTTAAAAAGTCCAAACTGTAAAAAGAGACATTAAAATTAATACAATCTCTAATAATATATCCGACAAAGGTGAGATATTGTTGATGAACATTCAAAATCAAGATCACATTAGATGTATCTGATTCAACAATAAGATTCGAAAAAGACATTTTTTTTTTTAAAACTCTAAACCTTTTTGCATGTCTAAAGCTTATGATACCTTTGGATATGATAATGAAAAGATTTGCCAACAACTAGAAACAATGACAACATCTTCCTTATTTCCCACCACAACATTAGTATCCCATTTACCTCCTTGTAACAGACCTACTACATCAAAATTAAGCTTATAACAATCAATAAAAAGGGGTGTACAATGAACATCGAACATGGACAAATTTGAATCTCCACTTAGTGTCTCCAACAACACCGTATCAACACTCTTAAAATTAACAATAGATCCTTGTGTCATTCGAATAGTGGCATCCACATCAACATCAATCCTCCTCAAAATATTTTTAATTTCTAGCATACCATATTTGATCAGCTAAGGTCAGTGAATGGACTATAATGCCCTCATTTACATCAATAAAATTTCTTCCCAACCACTCTCAAAATGGTACATACATGGAATCATATTTAAACACCACACCTAAAAATAGCAAATTGTTCATGCTTTGACCATGTCATCTCCTAATGTTAGTGAAGCTTAACCAATGTAAAATTATCATTACATATTTTCATTTATCCACAAGTTTTTAAAAATTTGTATAAAAAATCAAAGTATTGTTTACTTTGTTCCTTTTTAACTATCGTTTGAGTACTGATTGAACGTTTTTTTTTAATCGGTAAAATATTATTAACCAACAAGCCCATGCAAGAAGCATTAATAAGCTCGGGTGGAAAATAATACATACAAGGGGAAATCGGTTGCCACACAAACACCGACTCGAACAAAAACCCCTTAAAAACCACCCCTAAACAAATGAACCAACCCAAAGAGTAATGACGCAGGAATATACATATGAACCCCTTCTCCTTTTTTGAACGTTCTTATTTAACTGTCGCTCTAATAGTTTAAGGGTACAATTTGTCAATTATACATTTTCTAAATTACTATTACTTACTCTTTTTCAATAAAATTAATTAATGTCATCTATTTGAAAAACTCAAGTTTTTTTTAACAGGGTTTTTTTTTATCTGCAAATTTAAACAAATTCTTATTACCTATAATAATAGTTCCAGAAAGAGTTTCTAATAAGATGACTAATTTGTTAAAAATTTCAAGTGCAAAATAAAAGAACAATATTTAAACAATTGTTTGTTATGAGATAAAGATAGAAATTGTAAAAAAACATTAAATTTGATGAAAAGAGAAAATATATGCAACAAAATATAAATTTATTGGTGGATTAAAATGATGGTATAATAAAAAAAAATTTAAAAACCCACTTAATTGATGTTATTATTCTAAAACGACACTTGAAAAAACGGAAAAAAATATTTATTCAAAAAAAAGGAGAAGTAGCTTTTTTGTTCCTTGAATAAAGAAACTTCAAAGGTATAAGTGTGCGAGAGAAAAATATTTTATCCAAAGGAGATGAAATACGATGCTAGTTTTGGCTTACATTGAGAGTAAATTCACACAATTCCAAGAGGATTACAATCAAATTGAAGTAAAAATGTTTGACTATCCATCCACATTGAACTTCTGTTTGATAGCTCCGAATTTATTGTTTTGCCGACTTTTGTATGAATATGTAAATAATTTTACATGTCATAATCAATTTTACATAATTGAAGTTATTTTACATAATCAACTCTACGGAGCCAAATCACGTAAGCACCTGTAAAACACAATATTACTCATGTGATTTCAGAAAATTGAAAACATAACGTTTGATATTAGCATGTTTGCGACAGAAGAAGTAAGGAAAAAAAAAAAAAGAAAGGGAAACAGATGAGAAAGACATTTCTCCAATTTAGTTTAGCACATAAATGTCAAAGAGCTAAATTTGCAGGATATTTGCGCTTGGATCCTCCCATATAGTTTGCAGGATACGCTATCCTGTATTTTAATTGAAGTCATTTTCACCTTTTCTGAAACAAATCATTTATGTTTGCCCTATTTTCTTTCCAATCAAACAAAGAAAAAGTAAAAAAATACACTTCTATCTTTTTAATTTTTTTAGGGTTAATTATGTTTTAGGTCCCTATAAATAGGCGCGTTTCCAACATTAGTCCCTACTTAAATTTTATTAAATTTTTGGTCCCCATTGTTTTTTGCCGTTTGCAAAATTGGTCCTCACCGTGAAATGTTGCTGATTCAGCTAACGGTAAAGTAGACGTGGCTGCCACATCGGATTTTTTTTGTTTGAAGTACAATTATTGTAATACTGGGCCATTGTATTGGGCCTCGACCCGACCCGAGTATGATTATGACCCGGTAAGACCCATAAAAAAACCAGTTACCATCTTCTTCTTCCTCTCTGCCGAAATAAAAATCCCTAAATTCCCAAACTGATTTTTTTTTCAAACACTTCAGATCTGAGGTCGAAATTGGAGAACCATGGAACGACAAGGAAGCATAAATCGCTGAAACAATCGTTCATACTCAAACAGTGTTACATCTTCTTCAACTCGACCCAGGGGACAAAAATGTGGTTGTGGTATTCGACATCTGGTCTTGTGTTTAATTCTGACATCTGGTTTTAATTCTGACATCCGGTAATTGTATGAAGATGAAGGATACTTGCAACATGTTTATCTGGGCTGATGAAGCAGAAGAGATTGATGACACTGATGAGATTGAGGATGTTGATGATGCTGGAGGTAAAGATGTAAGTGCCATTGCTTTAGGAATTGTTGAGGAAGCTAGGAGGAAGAATGTAAAGCTTTACAAGAGGTTTAACCAAGAAAGGCTGAAAGGAAAAGTTACCTTGACACTGCTAATTATGTCATTGATTATCAATCTTGTCCTTGTTATGAGTTAATGTTATAGGATTTTAGGTGTTTGTAATGAAGATAAGGTTCTAGAATTTTAGGCATTGCTGATGTATAAAATCTAGAATTTTAGACATTGCTGTATAAAATGATGTATCAGTGGTTTATTAGTAAGAAGTAATGTTATGGTATGAAAATCTTGTAATATTGGTGAGAACAGTAATGTTATGGTATAAAATCCCGAAAATTGCTGTTGACACATTAGAGAAGGCTGGGACACACATGTAAAATACGTTTTTGCCCCCTCGGCAGTTAACTGCCGAGGAATTAAAAATCCGGCTGCAGTTAACTGCCGAGGATTTCCTCGGTAGTTAACTGCCGAAGTTTTCTGCTACAAGTCTGGCAGAAGCTCTATCATCTCCATTATTCATCACATCTTCAAAAAATTTTTCTCAAATCTCTCTCACAAATCTCTCTAAAAAACCCAACCAAATCCAACCAAATTTATTCAACAAAATCACAAGTAAGTAATTATAATGCTATTAACTTAAATTTTAGTTGTTATAAATGTTTTTATTTTTTAGTTTTTGAGTATATTTATTTTATTTTAGTTTTTGAGTAGATTTACATAGTATAATTCATTTTTAGAGTAAAATGTTTGTATGATGTTTATGTTATAGTTTAAAGTTTATTGGTTATATTTTAATTTGGTGTTTTAAATTAATTTTTTATTTTAGTTTTTAATTAGATTTACATGTTATAAATCATTTTTAGATTAGATGTTAGTTGATTAATTTTGTTAAAATGTTTGCATGATGATTATGTTATAATTTAAAAATTTTAGGATTATTTTTTTATTTGGTGTTTTATAATTTTTATTTTATTTTAGTAAGACTATATGATTTATTTTAAGAGTAAATATAATTTGAATAATTTTGCTATATTTTACGTTAATTTTTTTTTTTAGACAATTACATTTTAGGGTTATTTTTATGATTTTTAGAGTCTATGTATAATTTGCACATTAAGTGTTTGATGAAATGTTTGAATGAGTTTTTCATTGATTCTTTTAAATTTCTATGTGTGTAGATTTGAAACAATGGCCGGATGGATCGACGTTCATGCAACATTCAACGGCGGAGAACCTCAGAGGTTGAAGGTTCGGTGCCTTGATGTAACGTTAAGAGATCTCAAGGATCAACTGAATGAATTCAACCAAGGAGTCAACCCAAGAGACACAAGAAGGGTGCAAAATGTTCGGTATAAACGTCCAAAGCTCGACGAGGGGAGCGTATCATTCACTTGGGTGGAGTTAAAGAACGACGAAAACGTGACGAGTATGTTTTGGGAGCACACCAAGTTCCAGTGGATCGATATGCGGGTGACGTTGCTGAGATCAACTGAAGATATCATCAACAGTTTGATTCCGCCAGAAGATCGTCATTAGTTAGGGTAAGGTGCATTCCAACTACAACAAATGTCTTACCTCTGAAATGGGGTGATTCAAACTTGCCAAACGGCCAGGACTCAAGCATTTCGCTGGGCATTAATGTTTTTCCTTTGAAAAGATTAAATTTTTGTTAGGCTTGCTTAGATGATGGTATTAAGTGTCAAGGAATGGACCTCATTTCGTTGGCACTTGAATACCATCATATAAATCAAGCCTGACAAAAATTTATTCTTTTCAAAGGAAATCATGAATGCCCAGCAAAATGCTTGAGTCCTGTTGTTTGGCAAGTTTGAATTTACCCCATTTCAGAGGTAAGACAGTTGTTGTAGTTGGAAGGTACATTCCGGAATGTGATGTAATTGTTTTTTTTTAAATACGTCGTTTATGTAATGTAACGAAACCTGTATCGCAATATTTATTCGAACGAATTCATGCTATTGTAATATTTATTCGAATTCACGCTATCGCAATATTTATTGGAATTCACTCTATCGCAATATTTTAAATAACATAAAATAATTTTTAAAGAATTTCTAATAATTTTCTACCACAATTCTATTCTAAACAAAATAAAACACAAAAAAAAAATTTTAAAAAAACAAACTCGGCAGTTAAGTGCCGAGGAAAACCACGGCAGTTTAGTACCGAGGAAAACCTCGGCAGTTTACTACCGCCGGTTTCATCATTTCCTCGGCAGTTAACTGCCGAGTCGTCCTGAACCTAGAAATTGGCAGAACCTGTTGAAGGCAGAATTACATGTGTTTTTACACATTGTAAACACATTGTTTGGATGCCAAAGCTAGTCAAAGAAAATAAATTTGGCTCAATTTAAGTGGCGCAGCTGTGTTTAAATGGCAAAATAAATTTGGCTCAATTTAACAAACACTAATTAAACGAACAAACTAATGAACCAAATCATCAAAATGTCATAAACAAAAAAGAACATAATGTCATCAAAATACATACATAATGTCATGAAAATCCGAAATGTAAACAACAAGTCCTAATCCTACTGCTGGTCCTGGTCCTGCTGGTGCCTCCTCCTCGGTCTCTGGGCTCTCCTCCTGGTAATGATCGGCGCGATCTGCTGCCTAACATCCTGCAAGGCCGCATACAACTGCTGAGGGGTCATGCTCATCACCTCCTGACCCAAAAACTCATCAGCATGGGCAACAGCGCCGCTAACCATGTCATAGGTGTCAGGGGAGCTTCTCGCCTCGTACCGCTCCCACTGCTCTGCAACGATCTGCTCCTCGTTTGGAGGCCTCGGAACATCTCCCGGGAGAAGTGGCAAAATCTGAGGGTGAGACACAACCGTGTACCATCGTACATAGCCCTCTGCCATACGCCATGGCTGCTCTCCTGCCTGCTCACCCCAATCATCCGCCTTAAGCGTGTGAGTGCGGAAGTCCGTGAAGGCCTGCACAATCTCAGTCGGTGTCAGCGCTGGAACATCCGTCGGAGGTCTAGGTACGGACTGGACGTATCCGTACTGCCTCAATACCCTCTCCGGCAGGTGACGGTACACCCTACGATCGCCGCACATGATCCAGCCAGAATAGCAAAATACCTCCTCGAAAGGCTGGAACTCCCTGTGCCCTTCGTACGGCCTCCAGCATACGTCGTCAAACGTAATGCGATCAAGCAATGACCGATACGTGGCCCCCTCTCCATGACCCTTCTGAAGAGTCCACCTCGCCGCAACCGGTAAATTTTCAATGTAGTCCGGGTTTGGATCAACAGTGTAAAACTTAGGGAAGTGCGACAAAAACCATGCCTGCATAAACCATACAAATCACATATAAATAAATTAAAGTTAACTAAAAAAATAAAATTTACAATTAACAAAAAAATATAACAAAATAATAATAGTTAACAAAAAAAATTAAATTTAAATTTAATTTTTACTTACAGTGAGCAGTGTCACGCTTCCCCCAAGCTGCCTGTCTCCGGGCAAACAGGCCTGAGCTAACTCATCGTACAGGTATGCAAGTGCCATCCCTCCCCACGAATAAGCACGCATCCCCGCGTAGCCGTCCGCCATAGTCGTCAAATAAATCAACTGGATGCGCTTGTTGCTTTTATCCCCAAACAACAGGCATCCAACCAAGTATAGAAGGTAGCACTTCACACAATAAGTCCTAACCCTCTCCAACTCCTCCAGCTCCTCTGGATCCTGTGTATCCGCCAAAAGGTTGGCTCTACCAAGGTGCGTCGTATAAAACTCCCTCAGCTTAGGATAACTAATGTATCCACCATACTCAGTATTGCAGATTTTCTCTGCCTGCGACCTCGACGCACCCAAGTGAGTCATCAGTAGTGCCTCTCCCTCATGTCTCAGCATCTTCTTCCGGTGGCCCAACATCCGCCCTTCAATCGGGACATGCATAAGACATGCGACATCATCCAAAGTCACAGTCATCTCCCCCATAGGCATGTGAAAAGTGCTGGTCTCGGAATGCCACCTCTCGCATAGAGTCATCAGCAAAGCGTGAGGCACAGTGGCGTAGCCCAAGTATACCAAATCATGTAAGCCACTCTGCATAAGCGGATCCCAAAACCATCTCTGATTGGGGTTTGGACGTCCGAGACTCAAAATCTTGGGGCCATGATTAATTGGTTTTACAAAACGCTTCTTGCGGCACTGCAAAAATAGAAAAATAGACATAGTTTAAACAATGTAAACATTTAACTAATAAATATTAAACTAGTTTAAAGAAAATCACATATAAATAAAACATATAAATAAAACATATTTAAAGAAAGTCACATATAAATAAAACATATAAATAAAACATATCAATAAAACATATAAATAAAACATATAATCTAAACATATAAATAAAACAATTTAAATCAAGAAAGGAAAAATAAAGAAAATAATTAAACATAAAGAAAGGAATTAAAAAAAACATATATAAAAGTTAACTAAAAGAAAGAACACATAATTGTTTTTACTTACGTCATCCATATAAAAAAACACATATAAAAACACATATAAAAAAACACATATAAAAAACACGTAATTAAACATAAAGAAAGAACATTTAAAAAAAAAAAAATACTTACGTCATCCTTATTAAACCAAAGCGGCAATGCCACATGATTGGCATAAGAGTGAAGCAAAGATATGTCCTGCGGTCCTCCAGGAAAGGGAGCGTCCGTAGGCAACACCTCCGGGGCAGCCGCCATAGCAATGTCATCATCGTCTGGCTCCCCTGGCATATGCGGCTGCTCTGGCTCGTCGTACCCACCATCAGTCACATCATGGTGATCCTGATATTTCAGGTACTCCACCGCCTGGGTCGGGTCAACCACCTGCGACTCTTCAGGCTGTGCCTGAGAAGCCTCAGAAGGCTGAGAACTCCCTGAACCATCCCCCCCCCCCCCCCCCCCCTCCGACCTCTTCCCCTCTTTGGGATATGTGCGTTTCTCCTCTCCTTCTCCTTCCGGTAGCTTTGTGTCTGAGCACGCCTACCACCTATCATCTTAGATGGATCAATGGGCTCCTGATCGGCCATATCTACACAAATTTTTAATAAATTAACATCATTTTCCATAACATAATCAAACACATTAAACACACTAGTCATAACTTAATCATTAACATTAACAACAATCAACATCATTTCCATAACCTAAAATCATTCATACAATCATCATTACAATAAAATCAATAACCTAAACTAATCATTTCTATACACTTACAATAAAATCATTCATACAATCATCATTATGTCCATCATTTCCATCATAATTTAATCATTTCTATACACTTAATCATTCACATCATAACCTAAATACACTAAAAAATCAATATACACTTAATCAAACTATAATTAACATCACTTCTATCATTTCCATAACCTAAACTAACTAAATAATCAAAATAATTTTCATTGAGGCATTTGATCAAACACTTTGTGTGCAAAGTATAAAACATATTCAAATTGTGTTCATTTGCCACCATTCAAAGCCACATTACCATTTAAACAGCATAGGCAACATCTACATTCATTTATCAATTCAAAAACTACACATGCAATCATCAAATTGTCTATTTTAATCATCAACTAATCATTAACCTAACCACATGCAAACTACTCTAATTTTTTAAAAAAATAAACCTAACAAACTAACATTAACATTGCAATGATTAAGGGTACTTACTTGTGATAATGTGGTGATGATTTGCTTGCAATTCGTGAAAATGTGATTTTGGAGAGAATTTGTTAGTGTTTGAAGAAAAACAATGAAACTGGAACTGCTTCTGTTCGTGATGTTTATGTTCAGAAAACTTCGGCAGTTAACTACCGAGGAAATCCTCGGCAGTTAACTGCAGCCGGATTTTTAATTCCTCGGCAGTTAACTACCGAGGGGGCAAAAACGTATTTTACATGTGTGTCCCAGCCTTCTCTAATGTGTCAACAGCAATTTTCTAAAATCCCTGTCATATCCAGATAACATAATAGTAAAAAAATGTTCACAATTATTAATACATAACAACTCATATTTTAATTGAAAATGTGCATCACAATTGTGTACATTAAAAATTAAAAATACCTTATGTTGGTCAGAAATGAAGGTCCACCTAGAATCACCAATGTCTTCTAAAAGCAAGGTCAAAAACCAGTTCCATGTCTCCTTTGTTTCACTTTCTACAACTGCAAAAGTCACTGGTAGATACTGGTCATTGGGATCTCTTCCTACTGCAATCAACAACTGGCCACCATACTTGTTTTTTAAGTGACAACCATCAACCCCTATGAAAGGCTTGCAACTGGTCTTTAAAGCTCTCTTGCAACCATCAAAGCATACATAAAACCTACCAAATCTGGGTAACAAAGTTGGTACTGGTCTTTCCAAATGCAACTTACAAGTATTCCCGTTGCATGCTCTTTGTAACTCAGCACTATAAGACCATATCATTGAATATTGTTTCTCAATATCACCATCCACTATTTTTCTTGCCATCTTCCTAGCCTTGAATGCCCTTGAAGGAGTTATGCCAGTAGAAAACCTTGTTCTAATCTCACCTACAACTTGATTTATGTTGAAAGTCTCTGAGTTTTTCATCTTTTCCACCAAGACCTTAGTAACCCATCCAGAAGTTGCACTTTTGTTCTCAAACACCCTCCCACATGTATGCTTTTGCACTAGAGTCTTCACCCTGAAGGTATGTGTTCTCACAACCCTACTCACAAACACCAAGTAGTTGCATGTATCAAAGCTCTTGCATATAACCCTACATCTGTTTTTGTCATTTTTCTTGAACTTAATATCTCTCCCATTCAGAACATTAAGCTCAAGAATAGCTTCTTTAAACTGCTTGAGAGAACAGAACTCCATACCAACAGTGAACTTAAAATCCTTGTTCAAGTCTTCTTCATTAAACCTTGGATATATAGGCTTTACACCTTCAACATTGTCTGCATCAGAAGCACTATCTAAGTCATCAGTTACATAACCATCTTCAAGTCCACCATTGTCATCATGTTGGTCGGCATTAAGTCCTTGTGCCTGATGTACATCATTCTCCACCACACCAGCACCAACTACTAACTCTTCCTCTAGAAATCCATCATCTTCAGCAAACATCCTTTCCTCTTCACTATCATCAAAGTGTACCTCATCAGCAATATAGTCACTATCTGAATTCTCATTTTCTGAAACATCTTCACCCTCAGCAGCAATCCCTTTCCCTTTGTAGTCAGATTTGCTTGCACCAGCACCATAGAGTTCAACACCCTCCACACACCTTGGAGACTCCTCATTACCTGAATCAGATGAGCTATTGTAGTCCACATATATGTCAACATCTTCTTGGTTTTCAAGAGCAAAGTTAGTCAGCTCCGATGCATGAACATCAAGTGTTAGTTTCTTCAGACACTTATCCAATGTCATGTTGCTTGGTTTCCACCATAGTTCGACACTCTCAGTTTTACTTTCCAACTCTTTGTCCAAGTCTTTTGCATAACCAAGTGCCTCAAAATAAGACCACTTTTCTGGATCCAATCCCTTAAATACTCCAACCTCACCACCAAAATACTGTAGCTGAGGGTTTCTTACAAAAAAAACCCTTGGTAAAAATGCAGCAGTAAATCCTCCGTCTAACATATGCCATATGAGTACAATTAGTAATGGGGAAAAAGGAAAACAATAATGCACATGCAAACAAACAACAACATTATAAAATGTCAATAAATTCATGATTAAAGACACACCAACCCACTTGCATTCAACTTATTCCATAAAAGTCATACAAATTCCTATACCCCACATGCTTAAATCGAAACTGTTGCAAAACCCTAGTAATAAACAATACCCACATGCTTATATCCCAATAATGTATTATTTTACATGTTTTCACTAACAAAAAGACAACAGAACTGAAATCAAAAAACAGAAAAGATTCATACCATGAGAATCTTCTTCTTCAACCTCGGGACCACCAAGCAAAGTGTCACCACAAAAACGAACCATCACGCTCAGACGGTTTTGGACCACAAACTAAGATTCCCAAACAGTTGAAGACAACGATCTGAAGTTTTTCGAAAACGGAGAAGGGTATCGAGCGGCTAGGGTTTGTGTGGTAGAGAAAAGTGTAAGAAACTGATAAGATAAGATTAGGGTTAAGGGGTTTTTATATTGGAATTTTTAAGGGTTTTTTTAATTAAAAAATATTATTAACCATTTTATTATTTATTGAATAAAGAACAATTGTCTCACGTGTATTATAATTGAAGCCACATGTGCCTTACCGTTAGCTGAATCAACAACATTTCACGGTGAGTACCAATTTTGCAAACGGCAAAAAACAATGGGGACCAAAAATTTAATAAAATTTAAGTAGGGACTAATGTTGGAAACGCGCCTATTTATAGGGACCTAAAACATAATTAACCCTTTTTTTTTATTATATCAAACAATACCTTAAATCTATTTTAATCGCACATCCCTTTCTCTCATCATACTAGTTCTGACTTCTCTCTTCTCTTTTTCTTCTCACAACGCGTTCAAAGAGCCTTTAAATTGTCATCTACGAGCTGATGCCACAACACATCATTCGGCATTGACATGCTACAAAGTGGAAATATAATGTTGACGAACGTAAATGTTGATAGCTTTGTAATGAATTGTTACAAATGCATGTAACAAAACCAGCAGGATATTGGAGTATAGATTCAGGTTCTGTAATATATATGCCTACAAGCAGAAGCTTGTACAAAACTTCAAATGTTTCCAGACATAAAATCATCTCAACAACAAAAAATAAACATCCCTTTGCTCAAACATGAGGCATATTTTCTCAAATCTTAACCCTATTTCAAGCCTACCTCTATAATCAAACCATTTTGGTGTACAGTAAGGAACAAAACAATATCTGAGGTTTCCACTGTAAATATACAAATGTAACCGAAAAATAAATCCAGTCAGTTTAGGTCAACGAAGCATGTTGGTTGCTCTCATCATTGTCTTCCTTCAACAAGTTCTTCCTTTTGCACCAGCACAGGTACAAAGGAATTGGCCCATCATTTCCAATAACCCAGCTATCCGCCGCAACATCAGCCAACGTCATCCTTCGTTTTGGGTCTGCATATTTCAAATTTCAATTATTATTAATTACAATAGCACTAACGGATATTTTATAACCGTCCCCGAGGCGATTTGAACTTTGTCTCGCGAAGTTACAAGATCAAACTCTAGCAAAATATAAAGTCAAGTAATATGACAAAATGTTGAAAGTCGTTTACCTTTGGAAAGCAGTCCTTCAATTAAGTTCTTCAACCTCGGATTCAGATTCTTTGGGAGTACTATCGGATCATTGACTATCTGGATCAGGAAGAAAACAAGTAACATGAGGGTTCGGTATAATATCAAACAGAGACAGGTGTTTGTGATTTGTCTAGTTTCCTTTTCAAGTTGATATGCTTCCCTTATAATTATTATTACAAAATATGTGATGGAAACATGTTTCAAAGGAAGAATAAAAGCGAAACAATTCATTTCATTATATAGAAAAAAAATCATAATTAATAAAAACACAAACTGAAAATAAAAATAGAAAGCAAACCAATCTCTTACCCTATCATATGTATCTTGAAGTGTGTCACCAAGAAAAGGGTATTCACCCAATATCATACAGTACAAAGTAACTCCTACAGCCCATGTGTCAGCAGCTTTACCACTGTAGGTAACACCTAAAAACACATTAACAAATACAAAGTGTGAGAACATGCGTTTCGTAGACACCATTCCCCAAATGCATTTTACAAGCATAAAATGAAAACACCAACCTAAAATACATTCAGGTGCAGTGAAAACAGGAGTTCCAGGTGATCGTCGAAGCATATCATTATCATCCTGCAAAATGAAAACCATACAGGCTTCATATTAAGTCATAAGATTTTATCATAAACTTTGCATGGAGTATATCAAGGGGGGTGGCTATGTACCAAACAAAAAGAAAAAATGGTAATCATATTGCAAAATGATTAAGTCAATGTTTAGTTTCAGGTATTATCAGAGTGCACCAATCAACTTTCATAGTTCCATATCGTCCAAGTAATCATATTCCTTATTTTTCAAACATTGTGTGCAATCATATTGCAGTATCACAAAGAAAAAGATGCATCCTAAGCAGCAGCTGAAGATACAATATCATCCAAGTAAAGCGGTACCTTTGTTATAATTTAAGTATTTAAATTAACATTCAGGCTCAGTAGTTGTATTACCTCACAAGCCTGGCTGACACTGAAATCCCCTATCTTCACTGTACCATGACGGGTAATCAACAGATTATCAGGCTTGATATCTCCATGTACTATATTCTGCATTTCAAATAAAAATATAATTAAACATTATAGTAACATGATCAAACTATTTCCAAGCATTTACTGAATAAAAGTATGAGCATTTATCATAAACCATACAATGTTTAACAAGTTTATATTTGTATTTTATCCAGCAGAATATGTAACATCACACAATGGAATATGCAAAAGTTGTGTTTGTGTACAAATGTTTATGTAAGAGAGGAAGGGAGAGAGAGAGACTTAGTCAACATTACACACAAAAAGATTGGTAAAGAAATATTACATGAGCATGGAGATACATTAATCCACAAACTATATCACGCAAGTATCTCCTAGCAGTCTCTTCACGTAAGGCACAAGCTCGACCTGAACCCTCACAAACCCATTTGTCTTCCACATATTCAAGTACTGTATTGAAAAATCAGATAGTCAAGCATTGGACAAAAAAAGAAAAACTAAATTAGGATGTTGCAGCATTTTTATAATGAACCAAGAAAGAAAAACTAGCCATCAGTACCCATGTAGAAGTTATCCGATTCTGGGTCATCAATCACCTCAATCAGATTGACTATATTAGGATGTTGCAGCATTTTCATAATGAAAACCTGAAAAGAAAGCATGTCTTTTAACCAACTACAGCGACAGTAGCACAACAGCTAGAACGATCAAATTAGAAAATGTAATATAACATATAAACACACAAAATAGGAAACAAAATAATATGTAAATCCTTGGAAAACGAATTTCCTTTAAAATTTGAAGGTAAAAATTTGGCAAAGAAATAACATGTCTACTTTCTAAATGTAGCCTGCCGCAGGACGAGTTCTCATAAAGTAGCAGATGTGAAGGAATAACCAATAAATTAACAAAGTTTGGCATTTATATTTGAATCATATTTCCACTATCGATCCAGACTAAGAAAAAAATCAAAGATGTAATGACGAAACATACCTCACGTAAAACATCAGTCATGGCTGTTTCTGAAGGTCCGACTCGAAGCTTCATTAAATGAGACTTATGAAAAGCCTGAATTCAAAAGATTTTCAGCTCAACAAATGACCAATTTCACCATTAAGGCATTGACATCTATTAAAAGATTCAGAACACACTACTCATTGCAGCTCTGTAATGGTCATATTTCATACCATAATGCATAATGTTTTTCATCAACGTTATGCATTTAAGATTCAGAACACATTACTCATAACAGCCCTGTAATGGTGATCTTTCCTACCATAGGAAAGTAATACGTCTTTCCAAATTGAAAAAAAAATTCTTACCTTAATTGCATAATGTTTTCCATCATCAGAGCTTCGATAAAGAGCCTGTCAAATATTCAAGGAAAGGGGCTCAGAAAACTGTTTTCCTTGAGGGACAGTGTACAACGAATACTATGCTTACCACTTTCCCATAGCTACCAGAACCAATCTTGTACTCACGAACATACTCATTTACCATCTTGTTTCCATCTTCATCCTGGACAAAATTGTAAAAATAACCATTCAGATAAGAACCGACATGTAAAATATAACATTCATAACCAAAAGCACAAAACTAAAGTTATATATATAGGAATAACTTTTTGTCCCAATTACCTCTGTGCGAACAACTTTGTGAGTCTCTTTAACAGGAAACTGTCTACAAATCATACCATTCTCTACTCTAAAATCCAAAATATCCTCAGATCGCTTGGGACGAATTTTCTCCTCATTATCATCTCCACTAGAGCAGTTAGTAATCTCATCATTGAAGAAGGAATCTTCATCATCGAAATCACTATCCAACAACAGTCCCTGGGAGAGAGTACTATTGTAGATGGCAGGCGTAACCTGTTGAGGGTTCCGTCTCTTGATAAACCCGAAGCAGTTACAGAACCAAATAGCTTGTATATAAGAAAGAGCCTTATCTAACATCTTGAACTTAGAGCTTAAGTTGATTGAAAAATCTTCCAGGAAAAATAAAAATTGAAAATCTGTACAAAACATTTCATCATGTCATAAACAACTACACACGAAAGGCCTGTTTGGATACAAAGCTTATTTAAGCGCTTATAAATAAGTGTTTATGCATAAACTATTTTTATAACAAAAGGTAAAATCAAGTCAACTGTTTTCATATAAGCTATAAATCGAAAACAGTTTATGAACACGTCATATACTATTTTCACAAGCTTAACATAAGTTATAAGCTGTTTTCATAAGCTATCCTAAATAGCTTATGAAAACAAACTGAAAACTGTTTATGAACATGTCATACGATGATTTCATAAGCTTAACACAATTAGTCATACACATGATTATTCTACTAAATGAGTTCAAATAAATCAATCCAAGCAGACCCTGATCATCAAATTCGCTATCCTAAATCTGTACTGAAACATTTCATCATGTCAAAAAGAATACACATCAGAGGCCTATTTAGATAAATAGCTTAATTACGTGCTTATACATAAGCTATTTCTATAACAATAAATAAAATAACGTCAAATTGTTTTCATATAAGCTATCAGCTATTGTAGAGAGCTTAAGGAAATAAACTAAAAACAGGTTATGGACATGTCATAAGTTCTTTCCATAAGCTCTCCCAAATAGTCTCAGACTCAATAGTGATTAAGCTAGCAGACAAGTTCAAATAAGTTAACCCAAACAGATCCCTAATCTTCAAATTCGCTAACTTTATCAAAATGGATCAAAAAAACTACACATCAAAGGCCTGTTTGGATAAACAACTTATTTCAGCGCTTATTAAGTAATTGCTTATCCCGGACCCTGCGTATGCGGGAGCTTTAGTGCACCGGGTTGCCCTTTTTTTTATTAAGTAATTGCTTATGTATAAACTATTTCTATAACAAAATGTTAAAATAAAGTCAAACTCTTTTCATATAAGCTATAAGCTATTTTGATAAGATATGCTTGTGAAAATAAACTAATAACAGCAACTTATGGACATAACATGTGTTTTTCCATAAGCTCTCCCAATAGTCTCAGACTCACAAGTGATTATGCTACTAGATAAGCTCAAATAAGTCAATCCAAACAGACCCTGATCGTCAAATTCGTTAAACATATCAAAATGAATGAAAGATAAGATAAGATATTCATACCTGATTTCAGAGAAAGGAACCGAGCTTCAAAACCCTAATCAAGCTGCTAACATTCCAATGGGTGCCATTGAGCTAAGTGGAGAAATCCATTGCTACAATTCACACCCAACATTGCAACAAATCCACTTTATACTTTATATTAAAATCATTACCTACAATTCACACCCACAAGAACAATTCATTGACCTTTTCCATCAAAAAATGAAGGAAAAAAAAATACAAAACACACATAAATAAATAAAAAAATCAAATGGGTTATCATAGGAGACAATAAAGATGCCAAATTTACAAAGAAAATTCAGAAAACACAAAAAAAAAAAAAATGACAGATAGTGTTTGTTACCTTGTTTCTGTGAGCAAGAATGATAAACTGTGATGGTTCTGTTACACAGCAGCTTCAATAAGAAAATAAAAAAAAAACCTAGAAATTGAGTATGATGAATCAAAGAGGCAAAAACCCTAAATGGTAGAGGAATTTATAACAGAGAAAGCGAATCTAGAAAGTAGAAACGGAAATTTTTGTATTTGACCGAATCTAGAAACACTAGATTAATGGAATAAATTAATTGAATTGATAGTAATAATAATATTACAGTCAAAGAGTGAAAATATTAAAAATAAGAATTATAAGTAGAATGAATTTAGAGGGGTGTGTGATGGAGAATGATTATGAACTAACTGGAGAGTAGCATCAACCCCTCTGTTCTACTCTTTCCAGGTTATATACGTTTTTAAGGTTGTTTCATAGTCAACATAAAATAGACATTAAAAGTAAAGGGTTAAATATGTTTTTTTGTCCCCATTTTGTTTTAGTCCTTTTGAAAAATTTCTTTAACTTTTAGCCCTCCAAAAGTTTTTTATCTTCACTTTTGGTCATTTTCTTAAAATAAACTCATATGAATTCATATTTTCCAATAAAAATTTTCAGAAAAAATTATAATATAACAATAATCTCTCCAAAAAAAAAATTAGAATTTTTAACATATCATGAATTAAATATGAATTTTTAAAGTTAAAAATTCATGTCATCGTGAGATTAGCTCAGTTGGTAGGGACAATGCATAATATATGCAAGGTCTGTTAAAAAATTCTATTTTTTTTTTTTTGCAAAGATTTTTTCAATATTCTACATATTTCTGCACAATTTTATTAAAAAAATACAAAAATTTACTTAAAAATAGAGACCAAAAGTAGTGATTGAAAGTTTTATAGGAACTAAAAGTTAAAGGAAATTTTTAGCTTAATACATACGCATGTCCCTTAACTTATTTTTTCTTCTCACTTCAGTCCCTTAACTATTAAATGTTTCAATTTGGTCCTGTAAGTACTCTTCCGTTTACTTATTTGGTCCTTTCTGTTAATTTTTTGAAAAAAAAACGTTAACTCTGAACAGGTGGCACATGATTACTGATGTGGCAATGACGTGGCGCCATCTGACTGGGTCAAGACCTGCTTGTTGTACATAAACTTCCCATATTACCCTTAATGAAACAAGGCACATGCGAAATGACTAAAATACCCCTACTTTGTTCTTCATCTTCAACCTAAAGACAACATCATCTCCAAATCTGTTCTTACAACAGCAGCATCATCATCTTCAACCTATGGACACCAATCCATTTTCTCCTCTCTTCTCCACTCTTCTTCACCGTCCACTCTTCTTCACCACTCGCTCTCTCATCCCTTCCACCCAACACATCCTCCACCTCTCTCTCCGCACACGCTCCACCTCTCTCCAATTCTGTGCGGACAGAAATTCATACAGAAACAGTAGTCCAAAACGGAAGCAACAATTTTCAGATCAAATACCAACTTTTCTTTCCTTTTTCTGAAAGTTTCTCAAGAACACATACAATTTCTTTTTTTACAGATTCAAATTCACAAACACCAATTTGTTCATAACCGAAACAACAATCATCATCAATGAAAACAAAATCGTTCAACACATGAACTATCTCATAAATTCGTCATCATCATCAACACATTCAAACCACCAGTAAATTAAATCATTCATGCCGTTACAACTGCATCTTTCTCCGGCGAATCAAAACCGTGCTTGCTAATCCCACACCGCCGAATCAATGTTCAGATCTGCCATCAAACTGTCACCGCCGTTACTCCAATCCGTTCCTCAATCTGGTCTACACATCAGACTCACGGATCCACCACAAAGCTCACGCAAGCATACAAACGTGAGTTAAAGCCGAAGTAAGAAGGAGACCCAACTTAAACCGACTTCACCATCGAGTATCCAAATTTGAACCGGTCCAAAGCTAAGCTTTCACAACCAAATCGAATTCGTGAAGCAAGAACAAGAACGAACCAGCCGAGATTCGGACAAATCAAAACAGGATCGGAGCTAAGAAAAAGAGGTAGAGGATGTTTTGAACATAAGATGGCTTGCTTTATGGTTGTTTTGAAGAGGAAAGAAGAGGGTTCTGAGTTCTGACGAGGGAAGAAGAGAGGGAAGAAGAAAGCCAAGGGTATTTTGGACATTTCACATGTGTCTTGGGTCATTAAATGCCACCTGTTCAGAGTTAACGTTTTTTTCAAAAAGTTAACAGAAAGGACCAAATAAGTAAACGGAAGAGTACTTACAGGACCAAATTGAAACATTTAATAGTTAAGGGACTGAAGTGAGAAGAAGAAATAAGTTAAGGGACCTGCGTATGTATTAATCCCAAAATTTTTAGAGGAACTAAAACGAAAAGTTGATATATTTATAGGGAACAAAAACATATTTAACCCAAAAGTAAAAAAGATATAATAATACTACATGCCCGTCTATCAGCTTTTTTTACTATCTTTACGTGTGTAAATTATAAACAATATTTTAAAGATAGAATGATGATGAATCAATGTTTGTTGAGCGTAAGATATTTTGTTTATCTTGATGTGGTGAGTTGTCGTCTATTATATGAATTGTGTTTTGTGAATCGTTGTTGTTCCTTGGTGGTGATAATTATTGATGATGTTTATGATGATGACTCTCTATTGATTATGACTTGTTGAATTGTATGGATGCAAATGCTTGATTGTGGGTTTTTGGTGAAGATATTATATGATGGAGGGATTGTATAATATAGTGTTATGAATTTCGCATTGCCAAGTCTTTGCTTGATGTCCATGCATTCATCGTCATGTCGAGTCTTAGGTGAAGAACATAACCAGAGGGAGTTATGTTAGAACACAGCCGAAGGGAGCTATGTTAGTACGTAATTGGAGGGGATTACGTAGTGGAATCTCGGTAAGATTATCTCCAAATTCAAAATTGGTACCACATGCATCTAGAAAAGTCTAGAACATTGCATGCATTTGAAGTTAGTGAAATGTGACATACTCGAATATGTGCATTGGTGAAATTCAGTGAATGTTGTGATGATGTGAATTGTGTGAAGATGTGTACATGATGATGTTTGTTATTGTTGATGATGCTTGTACACTTGGTGAATTTATTTGACGATGATTACCTTGCCTATACTTTTGAAATGATGAATCATATTTGTTGAGTTGATTAGGCAGAAGTTTATATGATCTATATGATTGATGTGAATTAGTGAAATATGTTCTTTATGTAAAATGAGTGAAGTTGAATGTATGATTATACTTCCTAAAAGATGAGGTGGTGTATGGCGATGACTAAGCAAAATAAGGAATGAGGTGAGAAATTCTAGTATTGGTTGATGTTGTTAAGGTGATGAACTTTTGATGATGATTTAATTAAATAATGAATATGCTTGATATACTATGTTAGAAGTATGATAACATGATTTGTATTGAGTTGAAGACAATACACATGTGATGTTAGTATTTTAGGAGTGATGAGTATGTATTTGTGCTATGCATGAAATCCTTTAATGCATATGTTTGATTATATATTATTTGTGGAATGTTATCTAACCCCCAGTGGTTGTTTGGTTGACCGCCTGCCTATTTGTACGAATGAGTAGACGGCTTGCAGGATTAGTTGCTTGCTTGTGAGTATGCTTGAGACTAACTTTGGGAGCTACCTCGTCTCTTTGCTTTGGGAGTCTTTGTTTAAGGCTCTGATTAGGATGCCTATCGTTTATTGTAATTTCATGTTTTAATGAGATTATCACTTAGTATGTTGAGATTTGAGACCTATATTTTGGTGATGTATTATGATACATGTAACATGACTGTGTGGGAGATTTTCTTATCTGTTAATGAGATGTTATGATGTTATTCCGCTTCGATATTTTGCAAAATTAATTATGCATGTTTTGGAATTATTGAAGAATTAGCATCTAAATCATTGTATGATTATATTATTTGCGTGATTTATCACTTTAAGGGTTTATGGTGTTACAGAAAACACTTGGCTGCAAAGAGTGTACACTATAAAGGAGAAATGAGCATCTTGTTACGTGAAGATAGTTTTTGCATTGGGAATGCGAAGCACACAATTTAATGAAAGTATGAATGCATATATTAATAGTTTTATGAGATAAAACGATTTAAAGAGTGAATATGAAGCACGCCAAAAAATTCCAAGACTCAAGAACTCATAAAAAAAGAGTATTATGCATTCATATCAACTTGAAGTTGATTCATTTGCAAAAATATTATTACAAATCCACATATTTCTTGCCCAAAGAAGAAAATGGTTAAATGAGAGGTTACATGTATTTATAAACACGAAAGACCACTTTGAATAAAAAGTGTATTTAAGTGCTTATTAAATAGAATTCAGCACATAACTTAGTAAATATGCATCACATACTAGTAAAACAAAATTCAGCTCACCATCAGTTTAAGCATACAAATTCTAGTAGACACACGACATAAGAAGCCTGGTCATATGGACAATATAAATGAATATGAGCAAACAACTATTACACCGTGAAATAAAAACCAGCGTAAAGTATTTTTTAAACATAAAAAAGAGTAGTATTATGTAAGACGTGTGTGTTTGTGTGTGTGGAAACCACCATGAGGTTTTGAATCTCTCAAGTAACATTTAGCATATCGATAGAATAAATCAAAACTATTGGTTTTCTTAGTTCGACTTAATGTAGGTAGTGCTTACGAAAAGGATAGAATAAATCAAAACTATTGGTTTTCTTAGTTCGACTTAATGTAGGTAGTGCTTACGAAAAAATATGAAATTTGACGTGTCTTGGAGATCTTACAAATAAAGTAGGACATGATATGGGGTAAAAAAGTCTTCCTAACTTGCATTGTCAACGAATTTTATATTTCATGATTTTTATATTAACTATGCATATTTTCTTCATTTTGCTTAACCTATACCTTTAAGTTTTAGTTTGTATTTGAGATGATTTTGTAACATAATTGTCTCCTTTGTGAATATTGTTTCTATAATTTTAAATATTTCTCAAATATTACGGAGTGTTTATTATAAGATGTAAGAGAGCTTAAACTTGCATGCATGGTAAAATTAAATACTTTAAAAGCAAACAAAAACATTCATGAATGATTGATACCGCTATATGTAATAGATTCTTCAGAGGCGTTGAAAAATGCTTCCAAGATCTTTTGCAAAACAGCAAGAATGGTAGTATATACACAAATCCGAGACTAGTATTTACAAGTTCTAGATTTTGTACTCACCGTGACCATCAAAATTTACTCTTTCTTCTGTAGAGTATAGGCAGTAGAAAAAGGGCAGAAAGAAACTATAAGAGTGATATAAGCAATAAAAATCCACATTGTTATATGGATACAACTAAAAGTCATTATAATAATATCAATATCATATAAGGATAATTCTTATATGATCAAAACACAAATCCAACTCATTTAAACGCTCGCTCGCACGCGCATACATAATTCAATGTTTTCAATGATGATAATAATATTTTTTTTTCTACTTGTAAGTATATTGAAACCATTTAAATTTGTGGTTGTGACCACACATAAAGAATGATGATTCTTTTTTAATTTTACTACTAAAGTCATTGCTCAATTTCTTTCACCATATCAGCTTGTAGTTGATTCATTTGTAAAAATTATTTCAAATCCACATATTTTTTTTTGCCAAAATAAGAAAATGGTTAAATGAGGGGTTAATGTATTTATAAAAACGAAAGGCCACTTTGGATAAAAAGCGTATTTAAATGTTTATTAAATAGAATTCAACACATAAAACAGTACTAATATGCATCACATACTAGTAAAACAGAATCCAACACACTTAAATACGCACAATATGAACTTGGATATGGAATAACATCATCACTATGATCTTCTTCTTCTTCATAGTCAATTTATTCCATACATTATTCTTGTTCAACTAGTCTTAATCCTTCTCTTCTCCTCCCTTCCCTTTCCTCTCCATTATTCTTTTGGCTCTAATCTCATGCCTCACCTTTCCCTCACCAAAATAGAAATGATACATTTTGTGTACATTAAAAGAACTTTGAATTGTGAGAAAGAGGAACAAGTTAACATGGAGAAATAGAGTGCCTCCAAATTTCTTTGGTTGACCTTGTGCAGATATTCCATATCCATATCCAAGTCCATATTGTGCATATGGTGGTGGTGGTGGTTATGGCGTATCTGACGAAGGTACGTATCAAATATTGGATTATTAAAAACTCATAGGGCGATGATGGATATATGAAATTGAAACATGACGTTGATTTAGAGTATAGATTATGTGGAATCGCAGTGTTGGCATCTTATCCAGTGGTGGAGTTTACTGCTTAATTGGGTGCGATATCACTAAATGCTTGGAGCAGGTCATTGTACTTTTCTTTGTAGCGTTGTGAGTGTTATTGGGTTCCATATGATCATGCTTCTTATGTTGTGTGTCTTCTAGAATTTGTACACTTAAACTGATGTTGAACTGAATTTTGTTATACTAGTATGTGATTCATATTACTATGTTCTGTGTTGAATTCTATTTAATAAACACTTTATAAATACGCATTTTACCCAAACTGGTCTTTCGTGTTTGTAATTACATGTAACCCCTCATTTCATCATTTTCTCCTTTGGGCAAGAAATATGTGGATGTGAAATATTTTCTTTACAAATGAATCAATTAGGAAAAAAATAATCATTCTTTATGTGTGGTCACACGTCAAATTCAAATGGTTTCGATAAACTTACAAATAGAAAAAAATAATTCATTATTATTATTGAAAACATTGATCCGTGTATGTGCGTGCGTGAGCGTGCGAGCGAGCGTTTAAATGAGTTGAATTTGTGTTTTGATCATATAAAAGTTATGCCTATATGACATTGCTAGTTTCCTAAATGGCTCATGTTTGCTCTAAAAATGATCAAGTGCTTTCTAGTATGTTTACTTTGATGTGGTTCATGGAAAAAACTCAAAACTTAGCTTTGTTTCAATAGTTTTAGAGTTTTCGTTGAATTATGGAGAAAGAGATTGTACTTAATTAGCTTATGTGTTAAGAGTTTTATCATATATAGATCACTTAATTTTAATATTTGGATAATATGAATTTAATCGATGTTGGGTGACATGTGAGTTTAAATTTATGCGATTACTATAAAACTTTCCTAACAAGTGAGCCTCATAACCAAATTGACTTGAAGTACCATTGAAAAGGGGCGGATCCATGTTGGGGTAATGTGGAGCTATAGCTCCACATGCTTTCTCCTTTTTTTTTTTTTTTTATAATAGATAAAACACAGCACCAGAATACTGAACTTTCACGGTGTGTTTCATGCTTGAGTCCCGCAAAGTCATTTGCAGCTTTTGATGTGAACAAGTTTTTGAGGATGACTGAGTTTTATCCAAATGATTTTATAGATGTGCCGAAAGTGACGTTACGCACTCAACTTAAGAATTATGTTACAATGTTCGATATGACCCAAAATTTGCTAAGTTGAAAGGGCTTTTAGATATTTGTGCAAATCTTGTGGAAACAAATAAGTGCAACACATTTGCTATGGTTTATAAACTTATAAAGTTGGCTTTGCTCTTGCCGATAGCAACTGCAAGTGTTGAACGTGTTTTTTTTTTTCAGATATGAAAGTTGTGAAGAGTAACCTATGTAACAAAATGGGTGATCAATGGCTAAATGACCGTCTTGTAACTTATATATAGAAATAGATGTTCTTTTAACAATTAACAATGATGTCATTTTAGCTCATTTTCAACAGATGGATAGAAGACGATAATGTCATTTTAGCTCATTTTCGACAAATGGATATAAGACGATTTTCATTGTAATGAATTGTATCAAACAATATTATTTCTTATTTTTAAATGTAGTTTGCATTATTGTTTCTTTGAAATTTTAGCTCCACATATACCTAAAGTCTGGATCCGCCCCTGCCATTGATGTAGGACAAATATCTTTATAGCATTGTGTTGGGGAGAAATTGACATCTACTACCAGATCACAAATACCAATAGTAGTTAAATCTCCAATTCTTGCTACCTTTGTCCACCTCTTCAAGATATAGTGCTCGGGGACATCCATATGAACACACACTTTTAAACAGTGACAACAAAGTATACTAAAGCTCTCATACTTACTACAAGAGCAAGAAATTAAATTCTTATCCAAATCAAATGACACTTACCACTCTCCTGATCCCTTGACATGCCAAGAACAAAATCAAATGGTGATGTTTGTATGTTCATGTTCTTTGTAAAACATGTTTCAAACAACTGATACTCATTTTGGAATAGATCAAAGATAGTGGGGGTATAAGGCTTAGAAATTTGTTGCAAGATATTAAAATATGAGTTCATGAGTCTTGAATTTTTTTGGTGTGTTTCATATTTACACTTCGATTCTTTATGTCGCTTTTCGTCTACAACAACTTCAAACTGCTTAAATTTTTTGATTATATCCAATTCCACTCTCGTAAAACTTTTAATATCCACATTCACACATTCACTAAGTTGGGTGCTTCACATTCCCAATGTAAAACCTTTCTTCATGTAACAAGATGTCGATTTCTCCTTTATAGTGTACACTCTTCTCAACCAAGTGTTTTCCTTAACATCATGTGTTTTAAGGAGGGTCTAGCCTTCTTCAAAATTTTCTTCATCTTCATGACCATACATGCACTTCTTAAAGTCTCTCAAAATGTGATATTCACTCTTCATTAAATTTCCTAAGTGCTTGATGACATTTTGCATCTAGTGTTAAGTACATAGGCCATGGTAAGTTTTCGGCATAATCTCAACAAGTGTTTTTGTCATGGCATGGTCTTGACCTGTAAAAACTGTTTTGAGGCATTTTTTGCTTACGTGCCTCCAAAACTGTCTCAAATAACCATTTGTATGACTCAGTTGTTACGTCATATAACAATGTTGCCGCAAATATGATTGTTTTTCGATGATGGTTAAATCCTGAAAAATACTGCTAGTGGTCTATTGAAACTATTTGTCTAATAAGTTGAATCAAGAGAAACGAGATCACCGAAATAACTGTAATCAATTATCATCCTTGCATCTTTCCAAAATACATTTGTTATTTGATCTTCAACATCGAGTTGATAGACATGTTGGATTTTGAACCGACTTTCTCTGAAAGTATTGCAAAAGATAACCAACTTTCCCATTTAGCAAACTCTTTTGTCTTCTATTTCGGAGATGATTCTTTTGATCAACACAGGTAAGTCTCAAGTTGCGTCTACCTCTCAACTTCTTTATTCATCAAATCAAACGATTTCCTTTGTTGCAGGAAAGCATCATCTACTAAATCAATTTCATTGTAGTGAAATTCTGATACTTTTCGTTGAGAATGACAACATATAAACTGTTTATGGTAGATGTAAATCATGGTTATATTCCTCTGCGAATTCATGCACCACCAATTTCCCAACCATATTTAATACCTTGATTTTATCATATTATTGATAGTGATAGTCATTTTACCATTATATGTTATTAATGTGGATGTTGTATTGTTGCGAGTGTTTTGACCAATTCATCCTTTACGTTTTTAGTAATTAATGTTGAAAATGTGGTTGTATTCTATCTACTTCAAGAATTTGAATGAATGAATATCACTTTATCCTCGTCAAGAAAAATATTTACATTTTTTCCCTACATTTTTTTTGGGAAGGCCAATTCTTTTTACTAAAACACAGGGAGTGCGAGGATAGATCAAATATAACAATACTACAATTCACGAGGGCTAGCAAAAAGATTTACAACCGGAAGTTAGTTGATAAAAAACTGTCATTTATTCAGTATCATTTTAGTGAAAAATTATGTGAATCACAACACCAAATCATTAGTTCACTGTTTTAAATTATGTCGTTAGAGAGTTTTTTTTGGTAAAATCACAACAAAAATGTTATGAATAACTCAAAATACAGTTTTTTTTTTTTTTGGTAAAAATAGCAACAAATTTAAATACAAACTTTTATGAATAATAGAAATGAAAAGAAATGAAAAGAAATACACCCTCCGATCACTATTATAAGCAAAATTTCACTTTTTAGGTTCATTCAATAAATGATGTATGTGGTCTATTTAATGGACCACATACATCATTTATAGAATGAACCTAAAAAGTAGATTTTTGCTTATAATAGTGACCGGAGGGTGTAATAAAATAAAATAGTTTGACAGGCCTATCTGTTAACCCACCAATAGACGGGGGGCAGTGCTATATTTCCCGAGAGAATATCCCACGAAATGGTCCCGAATCACTGTTTGGCCAATTAAAATGAGTGTTGTCCGGAAAAAACGGAGTGTTGTGTTTATTAAGCGGTGCAGTCAAATAATTATCAAGCAGCATTAAATCATCATGCAAAATCAAATGGATAGAAATTGGCCAGCTCATTCTTGGAATTTCAAGAATTTTGGATTCGCTGGATCAAGCATTATCCTATTTTGAATTCGATTATCTAAGCTGGTCAGTCCAACCCCGTCCCATTTTTTACGGGTTAAAAGCGGGGCGGGCAAGTGCGCTTTGCCATCCCAATTCAAAAGCAAGTTGTCCATTTCATTCTTGTTTATGTGCATGCCTAAAAATGCTTAAAAATATTACATGCCAAAAAAAATGCATGTAATCTCATTCTCAACTCCTTCCATTCCATATATATCTTGATATCAGCTTAAGACTTGTATATCTCTTGATATCAGCTTAAGACTTTAAACACATAAATTAGGAAATCATTTGCTGATATTTTTTTAGGGATAATTTACTGATATTTATTTACACTAAAATATCTCAATTTTATTTTCTAATAGTAAATGTAAATATATTGGTAATTTTCTATATCCTTTTCTCCAATTAAGAATATAGTTGAAGCAGCATTACTTACACATTAAAATTGCATAACAAAATTTTAAAAAATTTAGAATAGAGTAACACAGGCTCTCAAGGAAGAACCTGAACTTGTTTAAACATCAAGTTGTGAGTTAATTATTTTGGTCAATATCTAGTTGCTATTTTTAATACTATCAAGCTTTGAATATCCAAGCAAGCAACCACAAACTTTATAAACTTAAAAGCATTTAGAAAAAGGGTACCACCAAATCTTAAGCCGAACTTCTAGGCCAACATGCATGCATATACCAAATTCTCTATAAATATTTTCTTCTGCATCAATGTATATATCATCTGCATCATTGAAGCAATTGAAAATCAGAGAAAAGTAACAAAAGATATCATTAGAGAGTTCACCAAGATGGCAGGAGGAAAGTGGAGCATCTTGGTGGCCTTAAAATGAAGTTTGTTTAATGTTGATTGATTGAATCTCATCTCTCTCGTTACTTTCATCCACCAAAAACATAACCGTTAATTAGTTAATCGAAAAACAATTATAGTGATTCATATCTTAAATTGAATCATATACATCTACATTAAATTTTCACAACACAATCTCACTTTTTTACCCTTCATTTTTTTTCTCCAAGACACGTCTCTGTGAAGTATTTTATAAGTATCTGTGTGTATCTGTTGAGTATCTTATAAGTATCCGATAAAATATACATTTTAAATTAAAATAATTAATTCCGATACTCCGTGGGTACGTATCCGAGAGAATCCATGAAGTATCGGTATCCGATACGTATCCGATACGGGTACATCTCCATTTTGGAGTATCCGGGCTTCATAGCTAACACACCAAATATCAGTCAATGACACCCAATAAAATCCATGTACGCCAATCTCTCCTCCGCATCCATTATATTGTTCATGCGTTCATGTTGCTACTCCAGTACTCCACTTATTCTCTCGCCAGTCTCTCATCCACATCCATTATATTGTTCATGTGTTCTTGCTGCTGCAACACTTATTCTCTCTATAGTTTTGATTTTCAGACTTTGTTTTGCAAATCTGAACTAAGAAGAAGAAGAGTGTTTTTAGTGATAAATGTTAGTAGTTAGTTGCTAAATTAGATATTTTACTCTTTGTCCGGGTTTGAATCCATGTATTAGAATATGAATAATCAACTATGGTTAGTTGATAGGTAAACTAGAGTTAGTAGCTTGGTTAAGAGTTAGTTAGAGTTAGTTACATAACTAAACTCTATATATAGGAACACTCATGTATCATTTCATATCTTTTATTCATTTGCATCTTTGTGATGACTCCTAGAGAGAACTATACAATCTATCTCTCCATTGCATTTGATCTAGAACCATGGAATCCTCTAATTCATAACATGGTATCAGAGCGCTATGGAGATAGCGAATTTGATCCAGTTTCTGATGAAGAAGAAGATTCCGATGGTGATGAAGAAGAAGATCTTGAAGCTTCCGCATCAGAAAATTCTTGTTCTTCTGCTTCGCAAGCTTCGATTGTTTTCGGCAGTTTCGACGGTTCCGTTTCCACTCCTGTTTCTTCACCCTGGATCGCACCAGAAATTGATGGATTCACCATCAAGATCGGTGAAGTTCCTTGTTTTCTGGAAGATTCTTGTTGCATCGATCACGAATCTGTTTTTGATGCTTCAGCAGAAAACCAGCAAACATCATTTCTTGATTCGGAGTTGACCGTCTCTGCCAAATCAACGAATTCGACGCATCGCGAATCTGAGTTCAACGTTTCTGAAGCCGTCGCCAAGAACTCGAAGCATCTCATCATCAACATAAATTTCTCATGCTCTGGACCTGTTTACGACGCATCTGCCTTCGTCGGAAAACAGGATCAAACGGTAATTGCAGTTAAGAATCAGTTTCAATGCTTCGATCTACATGACGAACACATCGTCGATTTCGATCCCGGCGGAAACCTCTGCGGTTCGTTGTCCTCTTCTCTGTCAAATTTCATTTCAATGTTGTTCTCTGTTTGCGTTTTCGTTTTCGATCCTGGTGGAAGAATTTCTTGGTTCTTGCTGTTCGTTGTTTGCAAAGCTTCAACTCAGAATCAATTGTGGAAGATACCTTGGGATGAAGAGAGAGTATGCGAAGAAGAATTGATTTCAGTATGCATCACATCATGTCCATAATCACATTTTTCTTATTCTTGTTTCTGGAAAAGAACCATGTTTTTAAGCTGAAGCAGAAAAAGCGCTTTTGGGATAAGCTGTTTATGGTTCAGCTGCGTGATTAAATGAGTTGTTTTTTGATAAATTGCGTTTTGCATAAGTTGATCTTGGTTCAAAAGCGCTTCTGCATAACATCAAGAGGATATTTGCACTTTCTTGTTTCATGCTATAGAGTATAGAACCTTTACAGATGCACGTTTTGAATCAGTTACTTTGCATCAGATTATGGAAAATTGATTTTCAAAAGCCACGTTTGGTACAAACCGTTTTGGTGAAGAATGTTCAGTTAGCAGTTTGTGTTTCTCCTTCGTTCTGGTGTTTAGAGCTTTGGCTATGGGAGGATCAGAATTTCACATTGGGCCCGGGCTACCTTTTTTTTTCTATAAGTTTTTGTCATTTGCTAATTTTACCCCCATTTTAGTTAGTTACTTTAGTATGAATAATCATTGTAATTTCATTGTATTTCAAACTCAAATTGGTGAATTTTTCCCATTTTGAGTTTGAGGGGGACTATTAGAATATGAATAATCAACTATGGTTAGTTGATAGGTAAACTAGAGTTAGTAGCTTGGTTAAGAGTTAGTTAGAGTTAGTTACATAACTAAACTCTATATATAGGAACACTCATGTATCATTTCATATCTTTTATTCATTTGCATCTTTGTGATGACTCCTAGAGAGAACTATACAATCTATCTCTCCATTGCATTTGATCTAGAACCATGGAATCCTCTAATTCATAACAATCACTAAGAAGAAGAAGAGTGTTTTTAGTGATAAATGTTAGTAGTTAGTTGCTAAATTAGATATTATACTCTTTGTCCGGGTTTGAATCCATGACCTCCAACACCTTTACCCGTAGTCCAGACTAGTTGAGCTATTCATCCCTCAAAGAAGAGAAAAGTTTATACGGGTTTCATAATCAAGAGAAGAACGGGAAACTGAAATGAATGGGGAAAGTGATAGAGTGAGTTTTGATTTGGTAAGAGATCGGAACTCGGTCACCAACACGACAGTGATGAAATAAGATGAGGTTGAAGTGAAGATTCGATGGTGCGTTATTTTATGATAAAAATTGATGGTAAGGCCTGCTTCACCAAACTTCAACATGACGAGTACAATAGATTTGGTGTCGAGGTTGGCAAAGACAAGGAGGAGAAAGAAGCAGAGGTGAGGCAAAGAGAAAAAGAAAATTTGGTTTACCATCGAGATCGACTGAGGTGGACATAGAGAGAAAAAAAACTGAGGGAAGGGTGGTTTGGGGGGGGGGGGGGGGGGGGGGGAGGGGGGGGCGGATGAGATATAGTGTAGTTGTTTTAAATATTTTTTTATTTGTTAAGTCTTTTATTTTCATTTTGTTGTTGCTCCTCACTGCACCTGAAAGCTCCCTAACCATTTCATGACAATTTGATCGATCCCAACAAACTCCTGTATTCGTTGTCGGATCCCACATCCATTATATTTTTCATGTGTTCTTGCTTCTGTTGCGCCCATTCTCTTTCTCTAGTTTCAATTTTCAAATTTTGCTCTTCAAATCTGAGCCAAGAAGAAAAGAGTTTATCTGAGTTTTGTGATCAATAAAAGAACAATAAATTGAAATGCATGAAGAAAGTGATAGAATGGGTTCTAATTTTGTAAGAGATCGAAACTCGATCATTGATACAGTGGTGATTAGATGCGAAGAAGTTGAAGTGAATACTTGATGGTATATTATTGTCATAAAAATCGATAGCGACGTCTGCTTCACCAACATTTGGTGTGACACATGTACAATTGATTTAGTGTCGAGGCCAATAGAGATGCCGAGAAGTGAGAGGCAAATAAAGAAAAACAGAAACATCCAGGTTGATGGAGTGATGAGCGAGCGATGAAGGTTTATTGAGAAAAACTGGGAGACTGGATGAGAGAGAGTGGTTGGAGGAGAAAGGAAGGTCAGATGAGAGATGGTGTGGTTGTTTTAATTTTTGTTTTTGTTATTGTTTTGTTCTTTGTTTTCCTTTTGTGGTTGTTGTTGTTGTTTTGAATGAGAGTGAGAGGGAGTCAAATAGGTGATGGCCAAAATGGGGATGTCCACGAAACAATTCTCAAATAATACAACAAGAAAATTGAGGTACATTTCAAATAACGTTGTGATACAAGTACACTCACGTTTTTAGTACACCATTTTAACACCATGCCTACGTGACAGTTTTGTTTTGTTTCATCTAACCACAAAATAAAATAAAAGCAAATAAATTTAAGTGTCCTACATTAAAAATTGTGTAGTTATGACTTTTACATGTGCTATATATACTTGTATTTTAAAGACAAAATTTCTTTTTATAGGTTCGTTAAACAACGCCCTTAGGACACTTGTTAGCAAGATCCATAAAATAAAAGCAACCAACCGCTCTCTCATCCCCATTCTCTCTTTTTCTCCACCCACTCCAGCTTGTCGCCCCTTCCGCATTGCCTCATCCACTAGCCTTGACATATGTCTCTCCTTCGCATCCACTATATTGTTCATGTATACTTGGTGCTATTGCACTAATTCTCTTTCTCTAGTTTCGATTTTTAGATTTGTTCTTTAAACCTGAGCCAAGAAGAAGAAAAGAGTTGATATGGGTTTTGTGATAAAAAGAATTGAAGGAAAATTTGAAATAAAAGAGGAAAGAGATCGAATGAGTTATAGGGAAATGAATAACACATTTGCGTACACACCCAAAAACCTTAGGCAACCACTCATTTGTTGGGGCGAAACCCTAAATTTGTGTTCTAGATCGGAACACTTATTTATAATTAGGGTTATGCTAATAAGTGCCCTTAGAACACTTGTTAATGATTCAAAAAAGGAAATAATTGTTAAATTTCATGTAGAAAAAGTTGGTAAGTTTTTTTTGAAGGAAAATCTTTCAATAAGTTGAATACACAATTTCGAAGATAAAATTGTTACTTAAGTTTTTTATCAAATGCTTTTAAGACACTTGTTAGCATTTTCCTTATATTACATTAAAACTATAATTAACTTTTTTTTAATGTAATTATAGTAATGAAACTATATGAATGAAAGATGCTTTTAAGATGCATCAATAACTATGATGTGCGGTTGACTTGCATGTAAAGCATTCGTTGGTGGAGCTGTTCTGCACAATATAAAGCTCACATGCCATCAATGCAAGCTTCTTGTTATCAACTCACACATAAAATCACGTTACCACAGCTAAATTCATTGCTAATGCTCTCACCGGCAAAGGTTACAATAATCGAATCTTGAGTGACAATCTAACAGTCTACAAATAAATCAGTTATTCGACATTATCGTAGTCATAAAGCTAACGAGTATCGTAGAATTGATCTCGAGATTAGGGAAAAGTTCCATTTTATGGGTTTTATTTAGTCTTAATGTATGTTTAGTCCTTTATATTTATCTTACGGTTTAATGTTGATTCTATATGTTTTAAAAATTCTAAGTTGGAACCTTATCTTTTAAAAAAGTTGGAATATGTTAATCCCTTCTGCTATGTAATATTGAGTTTAATGAAACAAAGAAAATAAAATAATTTTTAAAATGAATTTTGTAAATAAGTTAGATTGTAGCATCTGTATTTACAACCTAGATCTCTAAACGACCAAGTGACATAAAGTACTGATTTATTTCAATGTGATAACGTTTTGTACCAACTTAAAACTTTTAAAACATAAGAGACAAACTTAAAACCTCAAATTATAAACACGAGGGATCAAACATGTAATTAAGTCTTTTATTTATGGGTCGAGCACATGTTAACCATTTCACAAATAGCAAATATTTATTGAGAAAAATTAATTTTCAACTTTTTAATAAATAAATTGACACAATTTCTCATGCATAATTTCAATTTGTGGATCCTTAACATTGCCCTACGACCCATGTTAGCATTTCTTTTATTTATTTATTTATCTGAGATAAATATGCTTTTTCTCCTCTAAGTGCATGTTTGGTTAAGCATTGATGAAAATTGATTTTGAGTGAATTGATTAGGTAAATTTAATTATGTTTTTTTAAATAATTTAAATTTAATTGTGGTTAAAAGCGAGTTGAAAGTAAACTGATTTATCTTACTAATATATAAAGAGAATACACCTTTATGGGATGAATATTTCCTTTTCAATTTTACCATTTCATTTAAACTATTTTATCATTTGTGAATCCCATTAAAATAAGAACAATTCATGACAATAGGAAGAACAATCTACAATAATAGGAACAATATGACCTCTAAATTTTGTGTTACCAATTTTAGTCTTTGTTTTATTACAAAAATTAACGTTGCATGTTCTCAATGACTTTATTGATGACATATCATTGATAAGACCTTAAAATATCATTAATTTAATAACTTGACTATTTAATTTAAGATTAAATAATTAAATTATTAAGTTAAAGATATTTTAAGATATTAACAATGATGTGTCATAAAAAGGCCATTTGAAACATGTGACGTGAACTTTTGTCAAAAGATCGGGTTAAAATTGGTAACAGAAAATTTAGAAGGACTAAAGTTTAAAATAAAATTTTAAAATGATTAAAAATGAAATTTGATATATTTTGAGTGACAAAAATCATATTTGACTTGTTATCTTTTATAGATAAAAATTTAAGCGAGTTGGGAATTATATGCTCACTAGGGTCGGAGAAAATTCATAAAGTTATAACATAATGTACTTCTAAATTATTCACATTTGAAGTTATCTCATCGACAGCGGATTCACATAACCACATGTCTTGAGCAACATTTTAAGTAAATCACACTCCCATATTTTTAGAGATGCTTAAATTGCACTAATCTCTCCATTTTTATTAAAATATATGTTCTCCTCCTCTCTTATATAAAATATATTAGATAAAATACACTATCCTTTTAAAATAGACAAAAATTTAATCACATCATCTCTCCTCTTATGTTCAAATCTTCATTTTCCCCCTAAATGAACACTTTTTCTTTTATTTTTTATTCACGTCGTTAAAATGTAGTTTTAAATTATTTAACAAGATAAAATTAAAAACTTGGACAAAATACTAAAACCGATTAAAAAAAACCTATTTAAAATTACACTTCACATTCTAAAACTATTAGATAGAGTAACACACAAGCTCTTAGAGCATCTAAAATGAGGGCTTCTTCACCTTTTAACAAGTTATGCTTAATAGCTATCCCCATCATAGGATAATTAGAAAGATTTTTTTTTTTAAACACTTTAGAAGTGAGAGAAAATTCTTATACAAGCATACTCTCTATCCTTTTGACCCCAGAAACAAATTTTATTGAAACAAGATTTACTTCTATTCAATTTAAAGTTATCTAATAAATTTTTTAGAAGTGTTGCACCGGAGGGGTTAAATAAATACTAATTAGGTATTAATATTTTAAAAGTTCTCCATTATAGATTCTCTTAAACAAGAACCTGAATAAACAGAAAGTTAGTGAGTTGATAAATTAATTTGGTCAATATTCTATAGTTGGCATTTTTAACATTATTAAGCTTTGAATAGCCCTCATACATATCATTATACCAAGCAATCACAAAGTTTAGAACTTAGAAGCGTACTTAGAAAAAAGATACAAACAAATCTTAAGCCGAACTTCAAGCTCTAGGCCAACATGCATATACCAAATTCTCTCTATATATTTTCTTCAATACATGTACCTATCCATCAATCTATAAATCTTCTGCATCATTGAAGCAATTGAAAATCACTAAATAATTGCATAGGAAAGTAATAAAAGATATCATCAAGAGAGTTCACCAAGATGGCTGGAAGAAAGTGGAGCATCTTGGTGGCCTTTTTTATCTTACTCATCTCTATGGAAGCTGTCATTGCTCAAGGCCAAGGAAATGGTAATGGCAATGGCAATGATAACGGTAACAATGGCAACGGTAATGGTAACAACGGTAACAATGGCAACGGTAAGGGAAATGATAAGGACGAAGGCAAGGACAAAGGAAAAGACAAAGACAAAGACGACAAAGACAAAGGCAAAGGAAAGGGGAAAAAGGATGATGACTCCTCAAAATATGAAAGCTTGCCAGCTCTTCAATCGGGACAGGAACGAGGGTTCTGCCAAGCACAAAATACTTGTCATTTCAAGACACTTGTGTGTCCGGAAGAGTGTAAACAAAGGAAGCCAAAGAAGAACAAGAAGGATAAAGGTTGCTTCATTGACTGCAACAAATGTGAAGCCACTTGCAAGTGTAAGTTCACATCTATCTATATTTATATTTGGATATTTAGTATAATACTTGATCTATATTGGATTAAGATCAGACGATGCATGGTCCAACTTTATATTTTGGACCTGACTTATGTGAGCCATCTTATCTTATGATGATCCAAATCGCGTGACTACGTCAAATTAAATGCATGATTTATTGACTGTAGTCGATGTAGATTTTGTCTATGATAGGGTTCACATTGACTCCTCTCATGCTAGTCCATTTAATACTTCTTATATACACATGCATTGATTTAATTAGATATGATTGCAGGTAATATTCTTAGAATTTAAAACTACATATTGACAGTGTAAATTTTATTAAGTGGCAATATTATGAAATCTGATTAGACGACGGTGTAAAAATGTTTTAACAGCATTGCATAGTCTTTAAACTCATATTGCGTTTGTTTGATTCTTTTGCAGTTAGAAGACCAAATTGTGATGGCTACGGTTCATTGTGTTACGATCCTCGCTTTGTTGGTGGTGACGGTGTGATGTTCTACTTCCATGGAGCCAAAGGAGGAAACTTCGCCATAGTTTCAGACGATGAATTCCAAATCAACGCACACTTCATCGGTACTCGACCTCAGGGAAGGACTCGCGATTACACATGGGTGCAAGCACTTTCTGTCATGTTCGACACACACACTCTTGTTATTGCAGCCAATAGAGTAACTCAATGGAATGACAAAGTTGACTCTCTTACAGTAAAATGGGACGGCGAATTAGTAACTATTCCTTCTGATGGAGATGCCGAATGGAAGTCAAGTGGCAACCAAAGAGAAGTGATTGTGGAAAGAACAGATGATGCAAACAGTGTTAGAGTGACAGTTTCCGGTTTGCTTGAAATGGACATAAGGGTAAGGCCTATTGGAGAAAAGGAAAACAAGGCTCACAATTACCAATTGCCATCAGATGATGCTTTTGCTCATTTGGAAACACAATTCAAGTTTAAAAATCCTACAGATTCTATTGAAGGAGTTTTAGGTCAAACTTATAGGCCAAGTTATGTTAGTCCTGTCAAGAGAGGCGTTGCTATGCCGATGATGGGAGGGGAAGACAAGTACCAAACTCCATCACTCTTTTCAACAACATGCAAACTCTGCAGGTTCCAGAGGCCTTCCACTAGCCAAGGACTAATTGCTCAATACTGATAATATCTTGAATCATGAAAAATAAGAGATTCTTTGTGGTTGAATTGGTAACTTGTTTTATTTTGGTTTCTTTGTATTGTAATGTTTCCGGGTAAATAAGGGCCTAAAATGTTGCCCATGATTGTTATTTTCATCGAAATTTGTTGTTGATTAATATTAATTCGTATTTGTTTTGTATTGTGAAGGATAATTTGTTTTGATCATCTTTTATATGATCTATTTTTATCCCACAAAAATGGAGGTTCAATTTGTTCGTATAAGTTCTCAATTTCTCAATGAAAAAAAATAATTTAAATATGTTTTTGATCTATGCGAATAAACAAATTTTTTTCTCTTAGATCCAGTATATTGAAACGTGCAAACCCTCACGGCCTTCCAAGCCCTCACGTTTTGATGAGGTATATATGTAAGCGTAGTTTTTAGTGCTAACCTGTTAGCGTGCTGCACAGTACAATCGCTGTTGCAGAGGATCCAAATCCATGAAAATCCTTTTCTATTTTTAGAAAGATTGCAATTATAACTAAATTAATTGGACTTCTCTTATAAGAAATACGCCAGTTGTTCATTCCACATGTGTGAATTGAAAACAACTTTTTGTCTTATAAGTTAGAAACCAAACTTTTGAGTGAAAATAGCATCATGATTCATAACACATGTGCATTAGAGAAATAACTTTTTCTTTCAAATATTTTATTGCATTCAACAATGCACTGTTTGGCATTGTCATTCCAATCTAGTTTACAACTATAATACCATTTTACTTAGGCTAATCAAGAATCATCTTGTCTTGATCTATTAGCTAAGTCCTAGCTAGGTAGTAGTAAGGCTAGAGAAGCAACATGCCTATGTACAAGCAGCTTCAACAGCTAAACTCTTTGTTACTCCTCTACATGGATTTCCAAATGTATTAATTGATACTCCAATATTACAACTGCTCGATCCAACGCAGGCCTGTTAATGATCATCGGTTTCAGTATAAGTCAAAAGGAAATATAAACTTTATATACAGGGTTAGTGTAAAGATTTTTGTACACTATCAATCAATCATAATCGTTATATCATTAAAGTTACTCATATGATTGATTTTGATTTGTGGACAGTGTAAAAATATTAACACTGGCCGTATAAAAATGAAACTCATATAATAATACCTTTTGCACAATGGATAGAGCCTTATTGCTGCTGCAGCTTCCATGGTTGTAGTTTCCACAAGTCCCACAAGGCGTTCCAAAGCTTGCAAATTTAATCGAAGAGATCACCTGATTAGGATAAGGGCACTCCAGTGACAGTACAGGACCTACCTTTCTTCCTGATTCTGTATCCGAATTCCATGTGTCTACAGGTGGAGGGTGAGATTCAGTTACATGTGAACACACGCTTTCTATCTGTTTTGTACCAAAAGATATTTTTGTAGGGTCGCCTCCGCTTTCCTCAAACAATACAAGAGTGTTGCTATCTGGCTTCAACCATGCTCGCGGTACATGATATCTGCAGGATCAGTGACTCAATTAGTATCTAAAAGGTCTTCTTTATTCAACAATTACATATATACGATTAAAGCGCATTAGTTTTCAGGTATGATCATATCACTAATTAATTACTTTCAACTTCAAGTTCTTTCATGTAGAATAGAATATCTAACACTTACAATGTCTGTGATGGTTTTCCACAATTCTTGAGGCATTTGGATGCAGAATATGCTCCTTTATAATTGCATGAGTCAGTACAGCCAGAATTCGAAGAGATGTATGTTGGCCAGTATCGCCCAATGCTCTGTCCGTTCACCCAAGCTTCGCCTTTTCCCATCCCTGTGAAGTCGATTGCAACCGGGTTACTTCCGGAGGGAGCAACAAAGTTCGTCTAATACAACATGTACCAACATTAGTCAACTGAAGAAAAACTTGAGAATTTAAATAGAATGCTTTATTTTAACAAGATTACCTTGTACCAAGTCAAAGGTTGATTTGTAGGTAAGTTTGACTGTGAATTCCACAGTCCAACATTCCCACTAGACAGACCTACAAATTCACCTTGAAGGCCAACCTGCATTCACAAAAATACAGCCAATGTAATTAATTCACCAAAACTCAAAGGAGAAACAAAAATAGGCCTTAAGTCAAGCCGAGACTAACCTGATATGTCCATTGCTGTGAGGAGAGATCGACGCTACTGCCATTTTTCAAACCTTTCAATACTACCGGACCGGTGATCCCCGCACCCACTGTGTCATAAAAAGCTCCATAGTTCTGTGGCGTGTAAAATTGACATTAACCACATGATGCATATTAAAAACCATGATTTTGTTGTTGTATATGCTTTAATTATGTATAATAAGAAAATATGAACCTGTAATCCCACTGTTAAACTCAGGAGATCGATCGTGTTCTTTCCAGTTACAAGTGTAATAGGTATATCCACGTTGACCTTCACGTTTCCGTAGTTGCCTGCTTTACTCCCTGAAAAAATTCTCGGAAATAACATATCGAAATGTCGTTCATTACATAATTCATGAAATACTTCATTTAAGAAAGAAATATCAAGTTTTAACTTTTTTTTTCCTTACCAGCTAGCTTCCCATTTACAAAAGCATGAAGGGCATGACCAAGGGATTCAATGTGAAGGACAGGTTGAGCACCGGCAGTATCTTCATCAACAATGCTTCAAAACAAATTGAAAAAGGTTAACATGGACGCGGAGAAAATCTAGTTAAAAAAAGCTATCTCAACCTTGGAAACTCATATACCTTAATGAGTACCATAAGTAGTCACTTCTATCAGCCGTCGTGTTTATTTGCTCGAGTAGTCCAGATTTTGTGAATGCATCAGGCGTTGAAATACCGACAGGTTCACTAATCCAACTCCATCCTGAACTTGAACCGTCCAAAGAATCAACCTTTTCTTTTAAAGATTCAGTTGCGAAACTTGAAATCATAGATGCAGAATTAACCTGTCATACGAAAAATAACTTTAGTTTATGTTCTACTTACTTCTTGAACAAGAAAATAGAAGAACAGATATCGACAAACCTTTGCAGTATTGAGTACAACATTCTTGCAGTCTGGTAAGATGCTCACAGACCATCCAGGCAAGTGATATGAATTGCCATTAAAGGTTACCGTTGCATCAGACGTGCCGATGTTGGCAAGGAAGGCGGAGCATACAGCTCCTGTCTTGTAAACTGCAGTCTGAGATTCAAAAGTAAATCATAAGAGATATAACAAAATTATTCATGACACTGAATAGCTTGAAACTTAAATCAGAAATTGTGAAGGGCCTCTTATTACCTCAAGATTTGGACCAGGAGATGTAATTGTTGGATCCGTGGCTATCAATGCTTCTTCACAAAGCTTTATGGCCTTGTGCAAATCTTTAAGATGGCCCCATTTGGGCTGTCTAATAACTCCTGCATAAGCAGTAGCATATTTTATATATTTAAATTTTAGTGGTTCATCACAAAACCTTATGGCCTTAAACATAATATTGTTCAAAATAAATATGGAAGTCGAAAGATTGCATACCATACTCATCAATGGGTGCATCATAATCATAACTGGTTGAAATGAAAGGTCCACCGGTTGTTCGACCAAAGTTAGTCCCACCATGGTACTATTTTAGAGCAAGTAACGAAAAAAAGTTGTGGTATTAGTTGGTTTACTATCTTGCCTAGTAACTTTGAGCTTAAACTATACGCAATGTTGTCAATTACGGATTGTGGAAAATAGCAGTTGTATAAGTTCAGCTATGAGCCACAACAATCGCTATTTAACAATAATTTGTAATAAATAACTTGTTCAAATCTCACTAAGTTGTAGCACCGCTGTTTGACAACACTGACTACGTGTGAGATTAATTACCATGTAGTAATTTTGAAAAGTTCCACCGCGCTGAAAAAAACGCGCAACGGCAAAAGCAAGATCTTCCACTGGTCTATAAGGCACAGCACCTCCAAATGTAAGAAACCTATGGTTTCAAAGAATTTAAAAGGTTGCAATAGGGGAAAAAAGAGTTAAATCAGATCATATTTTTTGAGTATGTTATAAAAATAACAAAATGATTTAAATAGAAAAGGTCACTACTGACCATCCACTCCAATTCTCAGTCCACATTTTTGGTTTCTTGTCGGAGTTTGGTGTGAATTGATCACAATAAAAATTATTGCATGTGTTAATCTGCAAGATTTAAGATAAGATATTATGAAATTAACAATTAAGTAGGACAATTGTTGACATCAACATGGTAAGATAGCTCTATCAGGAAGATAGATAATCCATTAAAACGAAACCGTGTGATAAGCACAGAGCGAACTATTCTTTTTCCTTTTACTAAAAAAAGGAAGATGATAATCCAGTAAAACATAAACTGCATAAAACTATGTGGATAGCTAAACCCTTATAAGGAGAAAACATACAATTGGATCAGGTGCATTTGCCTGCTGGCACATAATCCAGGGAACACCTGTATCAAGAGATGTAGCCATTGATGCTGCCCAATTTATGTAGGTTTTAGCAGCAGGCCCATAATGAGTATCAATGTTTCCATACTCATTTTCAATCTGGCATAAAAAATAAAATATTCTCACATTAAATAACTATGCATTATAATCTCACAAAAATAATGAAAAATTGGCATGTACTTATTATGATTTTAAGATAATAGAACCTGAGATAAAATTATAGGTCCTCCTTGTGATGCATAGAGATTCTCCTGCTTCATCAAATCCACAATCTTAGCGGTAAACCGCTTCATTTCTGCCTTGAATGGTTCATTATCAGTTCGAAACTTAATTCCCGGAATAAAATGCAACCAAAGAGGGAAACCACTGTTTAAGGAGGAAAAAATTTAAAATCAAGGATTAGATATTGTAATGAAACTTTCATTAAAAATGATACATTGAAAAGATTCAATTTTACCCGTAATTCCATTCAGCACATGCATATGGACCGATCCGGAGATGCACATATAGACCTGCTGCTGCTACCGCCTTCACAAATCCAACCAAATCTCCCCTGCCTTCAAAATTATACTGACAAGCCAAAATATGTAATCAATCATTATTTAATGTCTTTTGATAGAAAAAGTTCTAAAAATACACTATCTGATAAATATCTAAATGATCTTCTATCTATGAAGCACAGACTCAGACACAAACACAGACACACCTTCAATCTAAAGTGTCGGTGCAACATAGTCTTTTAAGCTTTTATGTTTGAAAACTAACACAATGCAATGTAAGAGATAGTAAAGGGAAAACAGAAGAACAATATGAAGATGGAAAAGAACAGAACCTGGCCTCGAACTGGTTCGTGCAGGTTCCAGAAAACATAAGTCTCAATCACATCAATTCCTCCATCTTTAGATTTCTGAATAAGGTCAGGCCACATCTACAATAACAAATATACCATTGTTATAAGTTCAAACATCAGACACAAATTGAATAAGTACTGTATATCTATGAAGCACAAACACAAACACAACACTGACACGTAAACATTGTAATAATAATTAGAAGAAAAAAAATAAATGTCATTAAATGTAATCCCATATATCAGTGTCATAATGGTATATAACACCGACAAATGTTAAACACAAGACACATTTTTAATCTGAAGTGTCAGTGTTACGTGCTACACAATTGTATATGAAAAAAAAACACATAAAGAGAAAAGACAAGAAACCTGAGGAGTGCTACGAGGATAATGAATGGAACCAGACATAAGAACCCTGCGTTTGCCATCAATGACCAATGCTCTATGATCATAGGTAACATTGGAACAAAAAGAAGCAGGAACATAAACACCAAGAAACCAAAGCAAAACAAACACAATTTGTGTCCCTCTCATTATCTTTTTAAGGTTTAGGAACAAACTAAACCAAATACAATGAAGAATGATTCCTTCTTTGTTCTTGGTACTTGTATTTAAAGGCCAAGTTATGTTTTTATGACACACTTATCTTGAAGTAAATGCAATAACAATGACTTTGAGTTTGGAATACAGTTCACAAGAAAAAAACAAAAATCTTAAATGGTTGCTTTCATAATACAAAAATGAAATTAAAAGGAAAAATTATGGTTGCTTTCTTAGTACAAAAATAAATAAATCTTCCATGAGAATGCCCAAGTAGTTGGATTTAATCTCATAAGTTTGTGGTGTCTTTTTTTTATTATCACATGCGTGTAAGTGTTGGAGGTTGTTGCTTAACCGCTTTGTGAAAAGATAGCAATGGAATTGTAGCTTCAAATTGGTATAAACTTGGAGAGTGGGAAGAGAATCAAATCTAATGGGAGAAGAGTACAAATGTTGATTAAATATAAGAATAATTTTCTCTTTTTAGGTTAGTCAAATTATTAAGTAATAAAAAGTACTAGTATATGTTAAAATGGGCATATACTAGACATTAAACAATATGTGTGATAGCCTGATAGGGGTATATGTTTATCTCTTTTGTTTTTTCTTTTAAAAAGTTTAACAATGAAAATACACTCTAGAGAAGCATAGAATATTCAAACGATAAGTTGTACTTACCCAACAACGTTTAGATGAGATGACACGTGTATCTTTTAGCTTAATCAAGGTTCTGAGTTCGAATCTAATCTTGAGCATGCAGCAGTGTTAAAATTCTTAGGAAGAGCTTGCCCTCCATTTGGGTCCCACAATGCTTGAGGGATTAGTCTCAGCAATTGCACGCGGAGGATACCCGATTTATACCAAAAAACCCGATAAGTTGTACTTATTGGACAATACATGTTTGCATCTATATTTATTTCTTGTTATATTCTACTCCATCCGTTTCAAAATGAGTGTCGTTTTAGCTAGAACTATTTGTTTCAATTGTACCCTTCAATTAATATTATATACACCTACTTCCAAAGTATTATTTTTGCTTTAATGAAAAACAAACCAATAGTTGATTATGATAATTTGGTAAAATAACATCTTTCTTTATTTTAATTAATACATTTTTTAATATGCGTGTAAAAACCTTAAACGATATTCATTTTGAAATGGAGGTAGTACAATTTACATGTATTTCATAAATACACAATAAATGATAAACGAGTTCGTATTTAACATCAAAATTTTGAAATTGAATTTCATTGCAATTAAGAATCGGTGCAGTTATGCAGTCGACGAATTTGAGATCGTCTGCTCTGGAGTTTAAACTCAAAATTTATACTGACAAAATTTAAAAAAAAAAAAAAAAACTATCTTGAGATCTAAACCGTCCAATCTTAATAGGAAGTTTGCATTCAATCTTGATTGCATCTAATCCAAATCGAATTTTTTTTTTTATGTGAAAGTATCATTTTCCTATAAATTTTCCTATGAGTATTCTCCACATTGAAGGGCACGCCACGTCCAATTATAGTATTTAAAGCTTATAAGCATATCTAAACAAAAACTAAAAAAGATTGTCAGTGTCATCGTCGTCTTCCTCAATTCTGGTGCTGTCTTCTTCCTATGATTCTTACCTACCCGGTCACAGTTTTTGTCTCATTTTAGTAGCTATGTATTGGCTTATATTAATTTGGTTATTGGGTGTAATAAATGAATATTGTTAAGGTATTTACTATTTAGCAAGTAGTAGTAACTAGTAAGTACTCCCCCATTTTTATAAATTATGATATTCCATTCCCATCTTAATTTAGGGTTTTCTATGTAACAATCTAAACTATGATAGCAAAATATAACAAGTTGATTATGTGCGTTTATCATATCTTGTCCTGTAAATTTTTATCTTAAAGTGGAAATTGGGAATAGATAAAATAAAATGATGTTCTCATTTATCTTATAAAATAGTATAATTTAGGTTAAATTACATAAGGGTTCTTTAAGTGTGAGATTTGTAACAGATTGATTCTTTAAATTATTTTGGTCACAAATAAGTCCTTTAAGTTTGAGGTTTATAATTTTTTTTTTGACAAGAAGTTTGAGGTTTATAATAGATTGGTCCTTTAAGTTATTTTGATCACACATAAATTTTTAAGTTTGTAAACGTTTTCAATTTAGTTCTTCTGTTAACCGAACATTACGAAATAAAGACGATGTGACAGAAGGACTAAATCGAAAATGTTTACAAACTTAAATGACTTATGTGTGACCAAAATAACTTAAAGGACCAATCTGTTACAAACTCAAACTTAAAAGGACTTATGTATGACCAAAATAACATAAAAGATCAATTTGTTACAAACCTCAAACTTAAAAGACCCTTGGTGTAATTTAACCTATAATTTAAAACTAAAGTTGAAATCTAGTAAAAATTATAAAATAATTAACTTAAATTAATATAATATTAATAATTAATTTTGGAAAACCATTTATAATTATTTTAATATTCTTTTTCTTCATACATAAAAAATTATTATAATATTTTAAAAAATTATTTATAATTTCTTTATTCAAACAATCGTTTATGATTTTTATCACAAGAGTAATTTTGTATTTTATATAAAAAGATCTATTGAAATCAATCAAATATTGAATTTTATATATAATTTCTATCGTTAATTTCTTCATTGAATTTGATCTTTTTTTTACGAAGTTTTTGGATGACAAAATGAATCTTATTAAACACAAAATCCATGTTCTTAGCACATATAACATTGTTATGTATGATCTTTTAAATTCTTTTTCAAAAGTTAACAACCTCTTTTGCTTTTGGTGTGTTTTAGACATATTTAACTCAATGGTTAGTAAAGTGGAAAAATCAGTTGTTTATCATCGATCAATAATTTGTTATACTTCCTTCGTCTTAAAATGTAAACAAAAAATTGGTCAATAAAAGTTAATATATATGATTCAGAATTTATACTAGATACATCAACTTAATGTTACCCATTTTTGTTTACATTTAGGGACAAAGGAAGTATATGTGAATACTACCGATTTGTTTATCAACAAACACTAATTGATATTATTCACTGATACTTCATCCATTGCCAATTATAAGTAAATTTAACTTTTTAAATTTATTTGATTAATGATGTATGTGATTCATAATATAAACAACACAGAATTAACTTAAAAAGTCAAATTTACTTATAGTCCCTCTAATCCTTATTATAAGAAATAATTGACTTTTTAGGTTCATTAAATATTTAATGTATCTTGTTATAAATGTAGACTAGATATATCACTTAAACAATAAACTTAAAAAGTCAATTGTTTCTTGATCTCGTGTCAAGAGGTGATGATGAATCACGTTAATGAAACCGAAAATGGCAGAGTACGGGTCAAGTGGAATACGGCCAAGCCATTAATATTTGAAAGTGGTAATAAAAGTCAAAATATTATTGGAAGAAAACAAACAAAAGTCCTCTAGAAAAAACAATAGATCTCCTTAAAGTTGGTCACAAACACAAATAAAAATGACTTACAATTACATAGATAAGAAAATTTTAAAGATAAAAGTAGAAAATGATGTGACTAATTTATTTTTCATTTAATAATTAATTCTCTCTATTTATGTATGTGTGCTCAAATATTTTTGATTTGGGTTTGTGACTGGGTAAGAATTGCTCCTCTCCTTATTTTAATGAAGGACTAAATCAAAAGATTTTAATTTAATGCATTTATTTTAATGATATTCATGTTTCACCAAAGATTTCGAAACTTATTCAAGAGTGTTTATATAAGATGGCGCGAGTTTCTTTTAACTTAACCAAGTTCCTAGGTTTGAATGCATCCTAGGACGTTAAAACTCTTAGAGAATGTGCTGCCTATTTGAATCCCACAAGGTTTGACGAATTAGTCTTTACAATTGTGCGTGGGGATACTCTGTTTACGAAAAAAAAAATTTTGGAACTTGACTCGCCTCTCTAAGGACATGAATGAATCCAACAAACATTGGGGTAGCACTTTGGTGCCATTAATGACACCATGCCATTAGATCTCCACCACACACACACATCACACACACACACATATCCACAATGTTTGGGTGCATCAATGGCCAGGATGTAATGGCACGGTGCCATTAATGGCACCCAAGTATTTCCCCAAACATTTGCCTCCTCCATCATATATACCATTGATATTCGACACAAGATCAAAATAAGCATGCGAAAAGCAACACCCTTCCATTAACAAGGAACAAATTAAACAAGAAGAAGTTAGAATAGACTATGATATCTCGATAGCCTCTTCTCCAAGAAATTAAAAGACCGTGGAAAATTCCCCAAACCTTAGCATATATGATATAACACATCAAGTACCCATCTTTTTTTGCATAGCCCAAAATAAAATCTTCCTTATCACCTCTCAGGACACCTCTTCGGTGCTTTCACTTTCATCTCAAAATAAGTACAAGCTTTGTGGTTGAAAACAAGATCATTCGTACACCACCATATAATGTCTAATAAAACTCCAAAAAGCATATTCCAATTCAACCCCAAAATCTGATCTTGCTTTGTAATATCTTCCGGTAACCAATCATGCCAATCATCAACGAGAAATCTCCGCCATTACATTTTTTTTGTCAAGTAACTTTGTCACTTGAATTCACATTTTAAGATTAAATAGAATGTCTGAGGTTCAAATCACGCCCCTTACATATTACTATGTATTATCCGTACTAATTAAATTATGACTATCGGTTGCTCTTGAATGAATTTTGATTCTAACTTTGAAATATAATTAGAAGTTATTGTTTCCAGAATTAATTTGTAAACTTACATTTATTGTTCTACTATCTTTTGCATAAATGTCCTTCAAAAAAACAAAACTTTTGCATGTATCTAACATAAACAGTTTTAGCTTTAATGATCACTTTTAATAATAATCAATTCATTTACAATCAATTTTATACTATATGCAATTCATTCTAACATACATGAAGATATATCAATTCAACAAACATCACACAAGATCAAACAAAGCAACAAACAACATATATCATCAACACATTTATACTATGCAATTTAACACAAAAGTTACACATCACTAGGGATGGTCTAAAAACACAAATCGACATACCATATTCCGCTCTCGTATATAGATGATCGTGCAAGACCTAGGATCATGGGACATCCCTATTTAATAAATCTACCCCCTATCCATCGTATCCAAGATCAAAACCCCCTTCATAACTTATTTGACTGATTTTGGTGTTTCTATAGATTGATTATGCTACGAAGAATGATCCTTTCGATGTCATGAAAATTTGGAGGCAAGTATAAGTGAGAAACAACACCGAGAGTATGCACCTCGAAATACTAGACTCACATCAACAAACGGAATCGAAAACGGTTAAGATTTCAAATTTCTTGAGAAGTTTGATGGCCTTTTGTCCAATTAAAGAGCCAAAGGTTCAATACAAATGAATTTTCAGATTTTACGATGTTTACATAGTCTAGGGTTTTTGATCTTATGTAGCTGGTCTCATTCAAATTCAAGAGAAGTGGGAAATCTGTTTTATTTTAAAATATAACCACGCATCAATCAATTTTTTTAAGCACAAATCGATTATTATAGAGTCAAAACATGATCGTCTAGGTATAAATACAACCCGTATCCCCTAAAAAAAAGGTACAGTCCATATATCAATCAATTAATTCCAAGGGATCCACTGACAATGACAATGAATGGGAAGATCGAACAGTAGGAAGAAGAAAGATATTTTTTGGTTCGACGCACGAAATTAGCTGAGCACTTTAATCCAGACAAATATAGAACCAGAATGGATGGTTTTACGTCTCTTACCGGTTCTTCCTCCCGACTTGAGACCGATTATTCAAATCGATGGAGGAAAACTAATGAGTTCTCATCATTTAATAAATAACATTAACCGACGGTTTCTTAACTATTCCAACAACCCTATATTGATGTTTAAGCATCAAAACATGTATACCAATTAGTACAACTGATCCTCAAGGACTAAAATGAAAATAGAAAAACTTGAAGTGTTACACCTTCGATTTACACGTTAAGTATACTGAGATGGAATCTCAACTGCAAGCACATATGAACTCTTTCATAGAAACATTGAAAAATATTACATGTTTTACACCAACAAAATTCGTCTATGGACACAAATGATGGAGGTTCTACACCGTTATGGCATGGGTTTGGACTAGCTGCTAATTTTTTCTAGTATACGTACAAAATGCTTCTAAATCTAGACTCACATGATAACACTACGCATATTGTTGCATTATTCATACTAGCTAGAATTTAGAAATTGAAGATCATATATTTCTGTTATCAATATTATAATACACACGGTTAGGATTTTTTTTCATAACCCAATTTTTTTTTTGTCTTAAACCCATTTTCTACTACCAAATTTAATAATTATATTATGTGGTTTTAATAATTATTTTATATTTAAATACAATAGTTAAATTTTGCCCCCATTCTATTGAATCTTTGGAGTCCGTGATCATGAAATTTGTATTAGCAGTGGTTAGGTCATTCAAAACTCAGATTTCAAAAATGTAGTTTTTTTTTTTTGACAAGTTTTCAAAAATGTAGTTGTTTGATTGGTTGGTGCATCATTCACAATATGTCTGTCTCTTCCTAATTTGTAATTTACCCAAAGTCAAGAAATTGGGAGTTTTTAAAATTAACTATGGAACCCAAGAAAAGAATCAATACATTATTATATAAACATGCATGAAGAACTTTGGGTTGACTCATTTACGTGTGACATATATGGTCCTATTATCCTATAAATCTAATAATTCAATAGTTGCAAGATTTGAAGCAACTATTTAAACTTACCTAAAAATACGAAGGTCAAAGCATCAAGCATTCACCTTTTCATTTGAAGGGAAAAAAAACCACTTTTTTCTATTTGAATATACTTTTAAGTAAATTATAATTTTTTCAAATTTATTTATTCATTTTTCAACAAAAAATTACAAACTGTTTCCTGGTCTCTTGCTAGATTTTCTGTTTCGTTCGTTTCTTTCTTGGCTTGATTTTTTTCTATCATTTTTTTTTTTTACTGCTAAAGCCATTGAAATTAAAGACACTAAATTTTAGAGGGACTAAAACTAAAAGTTGGTATATTTATGGGGACAAAAAACATATTTAACTTTAAAAAATAAAAAAGAAAAACAAAACTACACGGAAATTTGATATTTCTTAAAAAAAAAAAATTGATATTATTTATAGATATGGAGTAGATTTGTGTACCAAATTCCACTAGTGAGACACATCATGCGCAAAAATATATATATACTGAGTTTATCTCAAACAAATTGAAGTGGGGAATCATGATACTGACTGATATAAATGCATAGTGATAGTGGACATTCCATTCTGAATATAGGTACTTAGTAAACCATTCCTAATTGCTCTCAGTGTCACATTCACCGCCATAGATTATATTCAACCTAAAGTACAAGATAAAGAAACATAAAAATTCAGATATATATTCATTGTTAGCTACCTTGTGATCCCACCATATAAAATTGCTCCATTATGTAATCCAAGCTAGCCGCATTTTGTGAGCACCAAGAAAACAAATCAATTTGTCTTCTGTCCTATATTAATATTTGGTGGGAGAAAACAATTTCTAACAGGTATCCCGTGATACATTATTTCTTTGTAAATAAAGGAAAAACCGAAAAAGAGAATATTAATTAAGATGGAAAGATATTAAACGTGGGACTCTTAACAGGTGAGGAGAAAACAATTCCTACCAGGTGAGGATTGTCCCCACTTATAAACACATTGTCAGATCATCTCCTATCCAATGTGGGACTCTTAACACACCCCCTCACGACATACTCTTAACACATCCCCTCACGACAGACTCTTAACACACCCCCTCACGACCAACACTATTGGGCTTGGTTCGTGGACATAAATGGTGGGTGGCCCGATAGCGGAAACCTGATAGCAGGTGGCCCAACACACATTGTCAGATTGTCAGATCATCTCCTATACAATGTGAGACTCTTAACACACCCCTTCACGACCAGCACTATTGGGCTTGGTTCGTGGACATAAATGGTGGGTGTGAAGGAAAATCGAATAGAAGAATGGAGTAGAAGCAGCGGAAAATTTTCGATTGTTACCTTGAACTGTGGAATCTGAAAGATAGAACTGGAAACTGGAATCTCGATCACAGCCAAGCAAGCAGCAAGCAGCAAAGCCTCTAGCAAGTCCACACGAACAGTGCTCCTCCAAAACTCGGTGCTAGCCAATGAATTGGAAGTGCAGAGAAGAAAGGGGTTGCTTCAAAACGTGTAACCAAAAACTTCAGCACCAGAGTTCTATTTATAGAACTCCTAGTGTGCTCTGCAAGTCATAAGTCACTATTGGGCTTCAGTAAGCCCAACAACGAGTTTAGTAATTTTGCTAACTAATTAGCGTTATTTACTAAACGCACCCCTTATATAAGTCATACTTATATATTTCTCTTTTGACTGTTCTTTGTGTGTGACCCTATAGGTTCTAGTCACGTTGGCAATAATATTAAATCTAATATTTAATATTATAAACAATGAGCGGTATCTAGCAACACATCATTGCTACCCAAGTGACAAGAATGTCAAGTGATCTGACGAAACCTTTCCATGATAATACTCATGTGTACACTTACTCCTTTGTCTCGATATCTTTATTGATCCCAAGGCATAGATATTGTCACCCTTGTGTAGATCAATATTTATATTTCTTGATTCCGAAATATACTGAATAATGAATAAGTCCAATATCTTATATTGACTTAGTTCGGCATGGCCATGTAGTTTTACAGTCATATTTCATCAAGAGGCCTAAGATATATCTCCTGTTATGAAGGAGGGACAAATCCCATCTAGGACACTCATGTCCCTCAGCATGATTCATCAAGTACCCATCAACCAACGTTATGGTTATCCTTTTACAGACAACGTTAGAATGGCAACAAAGCACTTGAGTCCACATCTAGGGATCATAGTGGTTTCAGGTCTAAGAGCGATATACATTATTATCATTGTGAGAATATCTTATGACATTTTCATAACATACTATGTAGTATTCTCACGGTGTGGTTCAATCCAGTATAAATATTACTCCTAATATTTATACCTATGTATAGACTTAATATCTCAATATCAATGACCCATGAGATGTGGTCATCAGTCTACATACATAATAGTCTCTATGCTTTATTATTATCCCAATTCATATTAAAGCTTGACTATGGATATGTTTAAGAATAGCGTTCTTTACGTAATGTAATCTCATTATTAAGTCACACTTAATATTCCATTACATGAACTATCTATTCTAGGGACTTTATTATTTTGAACATAACAAAATCAATAAAGAAATGCCTTATTATTATATATATTCACAATATATATTTATATCAATATCATGATACAAAGCCAAACCCAATCAATTTTGATTGGATATTAGGGCTTACTCCAACAGGGTGGCCCGATAGCGGAAACCTGATAGCAGGTGGCCCAATGGACAGGTTTCCGCTATCGGGACATTGTCTCTTAACACACCCCCTCACGACCAGCACTATTGGGCTTGGTTCGTGGTTAAGAGACAATGTGGGACTCTTAACACACCCCCTCACGACCAGCACTATTGGGCTTGGTTAGGTGGACATAAATGGTGGGTGACCCGATAGCGGAAACCTGATAGCAGGTGGCCCAATGGATCTTAAAGAGGCTCTGATACCATCTTAGAAATCGTGGTTGGGCCTAACACAACCTCACAAAACCGGCTTGTGAGGTGAGGATTAATGCCCCCACTTATAAACACATTGTCAGATCATCTCTTAACCGATGTGGGACTCTTAACATTTTGTTCAATTTCATGGCCAACTTTTAAATCAAACAAGATAGGAAAAACATGTTTTAATCCCCTATCTTTTAGCTAATCAAAGGTTTTTCAATCCTGTGTTTTTCTATGGAAATTACTAAGAGAAGGATGTATATACTTGTAATTAATGCTAGTTCAACAAACTTTTTGTTGATAAAAATAATGCTAACTCGGAATAGAATGAATGAAAGAAGGATTAAGAGGTTAGAGAGAAGAGAGGAGTTTGTGGTAATCTAGTTTTTCATTGATTGATGAAAAAAAAAACATTACAACTAGTTATATACACTTGACTTGTGATGCAAGTTATTAGTAACTAACTCAACAAAGTCTTAAACGGTTATGTAACTAACTATACATTATGGATTAATTTTTTTATTTTTGTGGGTTCATTATGGATTAATTCTTCTAAGCAGGTTTTTTACAATTTGAAATTCACAAATATATACTTATAATTTTAATCATAACCAAAATTTTATATAAAATACTGCTCATAGTTTACACTTTTTATCGCAATAAAAAGAAGTGTCTGTCTTTCCGCTAGTTAGTTATAGAACGGATGGCCATTTTAAATATGAAAAATAAAAAGAAGAACATATCGCATATACTTGCAATCAGTGACGGATCCAGAAATTTTGAAAAGTGAGGGCACTATATATATTAATCAAACAATAATGAACCAAAATTATCTTATAAATGGTTTGCTATTAATTAACTAATTTTGGAATATCTAAGAAATACTCCAACATAAGGGACAAGTTTCGAGTATGCTTGTAATAACTAATTAAATACGACGTGTTTGTTGTGGTGAGCATCAATGTGATGAGTGACTTAATCTGAGACTCAAGAGAAGTGAGGACGGTGTTCGATTGACATACATGTACTTATGAGAGGCCTAGCCTAGAGAGGGAATGATGATTGACATACATGTACTTGCGTGAAAACTTGCACTGGTTTCTTTTAAAGGAAAGCTTGTACTAGTTGTCTATATGAACTTTTTGTTTGAGGATGTGTATATGGGAACAGAAAACACAATGAGATGTATTATGTTGAGTTACGTAATGTCGTGTCTGTTTGTAATTGTGTGTTCATCTATTCATACATACTTATTGTGTACTTGATTTATGATTTACTCATCCTATCTATGTATGTCTATGTTTCAAATTGTGTGTTACTTGTGTGGGAACGATGGACACTCTCAGCAAGATGCCAAGGAGTGAAATTTGTACCTCGCTTTGGGATAACTAATTAAGTTGAAGATTGTACACCTTATCTATAAATAAATATTTCCTTTATGCTAGATTTAGGGTTTTGTATTTATTTTTATTTTTATGCCTTATCTATAATATTTCCTTTATGCTAGAAGAGCGGCTTTTGCTAAAACTCTAGTAGTTTTTTGAAAACTCGCTTCAGATATGAAACTTTGAGTATTCATAGACGTTTTTGTTATTCTCGATAATAAAGCTCGGTAACAAATTGCTTCTTCCAAGGCACACACACAGTTCATTCTACTCGCAATAATCCAATTAATTCACTAGGTAAAAATACGTTAGACATTCCATCTTCTGAAACCAAGACTTTGGATGTTATTTGACGCACAATAATTTTGATATGTCTATTATGGATGTGTACTCCTTGGGATCAATAAACCTTTTGGATTTTATTAACCAAAGAAATATGACTTTGCGCTATAGTTAGCTCAACACCAATCAAGAATCCCCAAGGAATGCCGAGAATTCTTGTTATACACTCATTCCAAGCATCAATTCTTTTTTCGAGATTCATCGATATTGAATCAATCGAACGTATTTCTAATACCTGTTCCACTTTTGGAAGACCTTGTGTCATATCACCGAATCTCGATTTTTAATATATGAACGTAACTAAAATATTTCCTTGATAAAGGATTTTTCCATAATGGCCATGAATGGTTGCTCCTAGAGTCACCAAATATGGGTTAGCCAATCTTATTGTTACAGAATCCATTTGAACAATTGTAACTTGACCCGATTTTAGTTTTAGATGTGGTCCATTTTTCATTTTATGTGTGATGTATTTATTTTTATGCGCGATGTTTCGAGACGGGATAAGTTTAATGATTTGGTAAAAAAAAAAGAGTTCAAGTTTTATTTATTTATTTTTGATACGATATAAGACAATAAAATAAAGAATCTAAAAAATAGAGAATAAAATTTATTAGGATGGGAAATCTTATATAGGTTAACAAGCGTGGATTGATTGACGTGATATTGAGATTGACCTCGTCTAAAAATCCACTCCAGAACAATAAATGTTAGAGATATCATCAAAGAAAACCTATTAAACCAAGTTAAGCTCAATATCACATTAAACAAGGTTAAGAGTCGCAAACAACAAATATGTTAGCCTCATGTCATGTTTGATTAAATTGAACATGCCAATTCAAATTCGAAAGCTTGCAGACGTGACAAACTAAAACCGACACATCCCAGTAAGGGGTTTGGATTCTCTCCGTTTAAGGCACGACTAATCTCTGTCGAAAAACATGTGGGGCACACACAAGGTGTGTTCTCTCTCCTCCAAACAAGATTTTTCCATACGTAGAAGACATTAATCGAACTTCTAACCATCTACTTACAAAGTTCAAATCCCTTATCACTTGAACCAATTCATTGTTAGTAATCAAAGCAACACTAAGCGAGTTTGAAACCAAGAGTCCTACATTTGTTGCATGTAGATATGGCCAATAATTATTTTTTGATAAGTGTATAAGATTAGGGTGCTAATAGCATTCCCAAATGAAGCAAGTTTGAAACCAAGAGTCCTACATTAGATTATTCGGGCCGAATCGGGCCATATTATTTCAAACTGAATTACCCGTACGTTTCATCTTCAAAACCCGGTTCGTACAGAAAGTAAACCCTTCATTGTGTCAGAAACAAAGTGAGAGTAGTAAAGTCAGTGTAAGCTGAAAGGGAAAAAAGTGCTTGTACTGAATAATCACTTATCAAAGTACATTCACAATGGCTTCCTCAAACAACTCCATAGCAGAAAACAACAAGAAGAAATCCAAAAAGCCACAAACCTCAACACCTACAAGCAAAATCAAGAAAGACAACAAAAGCATTGAAAAATCCAAAGAGAAGATAAAGAACGAAGAGAACAAGAACAACAACAAGAATAAGAAGAAACTCAATTTCACCAACGGAAATTCCAATTCCAAAGAACAGGAAGAAAGTGGAAGAAGAAAGAAACATGCAAAGGACGATGACGAAGAAGAAGATGCGAAAACGCATGTGTTTCCTATGAATCGAATTAGGACGATGTTGAAGGGTGAAATTAGCGATTTGCGTGTTTCTCAGGAAGCAATCTTGGCTATTAACAATGCTGCGGTAAATTTATGAATGTTTATGTTTTTTTTTTTTTTTTTTTTTTTTATTGTTATGGTTTTTATTGGTTATTGTTATGTGTTTTTGATTTGGTGTTTGTGTTTTGTAGGAGAAGTTTCTCGAACAATTAGCGGAGGATGCTTATGGTTGTTGTGCTCAGGATCGGAAGAAGTCTTTGAGCTACAATCATCTATGTAATGTCTCTTTTGCTCTCTACTTTTTTGCTATAAGCTGTTACATTTGTACTTGCGGCTTGTGTTTAGTGTTTGGTATGTGTCAGTGTCCAACACCGATGTGGTTGCGTTTAAATTATTATTCGGTGTCTATGTGTTAAACCACTTCTAGTAGCTTATCGGTGTCTATGTGTTAATGTCAAATGTTTGGGCTAGTTTGGATAAACAACTTATTTGCAGCTTATCATGATAAGCACTTATGTATAATCTCACATAAGCTAGTTCTATAGCAAAGGATAAAATAAAGTTAAATTATCTAAGTACAGTTATCCGTCTGTTTATTGTTTTTGACCATTTGCTACCTTGTGATTGGTCGTTTACCAGTTTTGTTGTGTTTTCGTGCAAAAATATTTGTCATGAATAACAATGTGATCATAACTTAGCAAGTTAGCAGTGATCTTTTGTACTTGAATTGATTGAGTAGAAGTCTTAGTTATTTGTGGTTACTTTTCGGGGAGAATAACGGATAGGTAGGTTGAGTCTTTGAAAGAGCTTTTGCCTTTAGGGTAGGGAATATCATACTGGTTTTGTTCTGGTACAGTGAGACTTACAATCTAGCAGCTGTCCCAAATCAAATCTAGTTAATAGTAAATATTGAATGAATTCAGTATGAAGTTTTTTCCCTGCATAAGAATGTTACAAAATCTATTCAACCAATCATATTAAGCCTATCAGTTCATGGGGACTTAGAAGGCATGGATGATAAGACACAAGGATGAAAACATGTTGTGTGATGCTAGTATCGATTCAGTTCATATCATATAGGATTTTGCATATTGATTGATTATCTCTCCATGTGATGTGAAGTGTGAGGAATTTTCAGTTATACCATATACCTCCCTTCTTGAACCGTTTCCTATATTCACTTCTGAATAGTTATCAACCCATCCACTTATAAATATCACCACTACTTTATTCTAGAAACCTATATTCTGATTCACATGAATTAAAATTAACCAATTATTAAGTTAGGGTTGAATGGTTCAGAGATATGGTAAAATCTTTAAAACTTCTTCAGTGCTGTACACTAGAAAAGGGAATATGCTGAAGTTTTTTTATTTTCTATTTTTTTATTTTTATTTTTTTAATATTTTCTGTTGCTCTTTTGTAAAATTGCTGTCATTGCAAGCTATTTGAAACATTGCCTTCTCTTTTCCTGTGCCATATTGAAGGAAATCTCTATCATTATCATGAATAAAAAACTGGTAGTTGTCAAAAGAAAAATCATTAATCTAACCCATTAATTAGGCACTGGAAGTTATCATTCACTGCAAGTCTTTTGTTCTGTTAGTTTTTTTTTACTTCGATCTTTATCAATAAGAGCAAAAGCGAGGAGGGTGAGTTCAACAAAATTTCGAAAACCTTTTTTGTTTTCTTTATGGTCTGCACTTGGCAATGTTAAAATTGAAGATATGAACCAACACAAGACTTAATATTTGACCTATGCTATAAGTAGGTTGTAAAACTACTGTTACTTTGTATGTCCATTGGAATTGGAATTGATCCTTGTGCATGTTTATTTATGTGCTGTTTGTGCATTGAGACCTTTTCCTAATTACTGATAAAACAACTGCTTTGTGTTTCAGCACGTGTTGTTAGTAAGCAAAAAAGATATGACTTTCTGTCTGGTAATTTCTTATCCCTGTTGAAACTTAATCTAGTGACTATTGAAATATTTGTAGTTCACCTTTACATGTATTTATTTACCACTAATTAAAAGGGTTTCTGCATTGTTTTTGCTTGTCCAGATTTTGTTCCTGAGAAAGTGAAAGCCGAGGATGCATTAAGAGAGACAAACTCAAGAGGGAATAAAGGAGGTTAGGAAATGTAAAACAAAATAGTGGTGAACCTTAGCCTATTCTTTTGTTAAATCTGTCACATTCTGAAATGGAAACGTGTATGATGGTTATAGTAATGCACTGTTTTACATTTCCATAGTGTATTTACCGTTGCACTCTTCTTTAAAGCTTCCATCTCATATGGCTAGATTTTTTTTTTCTTGCTGTGGCTATGCGAACTTGATGCTTGACATTTGTAACGGTTATTTTCATTTTTATTTTTATGCTGAAAATTTCGTGGCATAGCTGAAGGTAAATTTCCCAGGGGAAGATAGAAAACATATATAGAGTTGCTAAATACCAACGACAGGGTGGAAACAATGCTTAAGCTACGTTTGTATGCTTTTAGTTGGAGAAGGGTAATATAGGGAAAAGGAAGGGAAAGCTAATAATGAGATGGATTGGAAGTATTTCCCCTTGTTTTGTATGTTAAAGTTAAATTAGAGGGAATGATATTTCCTCACTTATTTATTTGGAAAAAAACTCTTTTCGTTTGTTTTCCCTCTAGTTTGAGGGGGATGGATTTTAAGGCTTTGAGATGGAAGGAGGGTAAGAAGTTCTCACCCTCCAACGCAAAAAAAGTTACTTCACCCCTGCCCTTGTTTGCATTGTTCCCCCTTTTATTGCTTGGTTACTCACTCCTTCCAGCTCACTATTTTTATTTACCTCTGCCAACAAAGATTTTGGTCACTTTCCCGCTTTGTTGTCCCCCTTCATCCGAAGTCCTCCCATTCAAACATAACAATTTTTTTTTTCCAACTAATTTTAAACATGAATTCAGTACTTTAGTTGTTTTTTAGATGCTACATTCCTTTTCCCTGATATTTATTCATATCTAGGTCACAATTGTTTGCTCAGTGCTTTGGATGGTAATAGTAATAATGGCTTTTGTTTTGAGGATAATAGTAATAGTAAGAATAAAATAATGGCTTTCATTCGCTCATCAAATCGGCATCTTTGATGTTTGTACGGGTTTAGTGGATCACCTTATAAAGCAGTAGGTGTACCTTGTACAACATTAGAAAGGACTTAGTGCAGTGGTCTTCTTTCAGATGTTGGTTTTGAGTTTCAAACCAATTTTATTTGTTGTTTGTCAACAGCACTTGGTACCGTCTGAAAGTACAGAGGATGCAGATCTGAAACACAATCTGTTTTTGTCAACTGTAATAGTGTTCATAACCACTCCCTCCAGAACTTGAGAATCAACACTTTTGTCAACCACCATAAACGTGTTCTAATGAACTGCTAAACTAAAAGTTGGTCCTTGTGAACCATCTTAGCATATTTTTATCCAAAGTATTGACTCAAATCAAGCCTAGCAATCAACGTTGATATTCAACCAGACCCGAAAATGAAAGAGACTGTGATCCAGCTTGCAAGATTGTTAAGTGTCAATGGTGATGGCTGTCTCTCTCCAAATTTCCTAAATGCATAATAACTATTTACTTGAAGTAGACCTCTCAGCAGTTCTTACATAACATGTTTATAATAATAAAATTCTGGTTTCTGGTGAATGATTTTACCCAAGAAGAATGGTCGATATCACCAAAGATATTGTTACTATTACATGTCACACTGTTTTAGGAATCTAACGTATTTAATCTGCTGCTACTTTTATGCTAGATTCAAACTTTCACATTCTTTGGTTTTATGGCTCGATGGCTATGTACACAAAAGGACACAAATATCTTACCCGATCATACGATATATTAAGACTATATAACAAATCATTACAATCATTTTTTCAAGTTTGGCTCAAAATAGCCATAGTTCATTTTGAAGTTAATTACATTAGTTTACTATTCTTAATGAAATGGATTTAGAAACTAGATAGTAAGAAAATTTTATGACCTTTGGAGTAATCATCTGTTAATCCATCCTTCTTCCACAACAAACATTAATGGCAACAAACAATCATCAGAGTCCCACTGGCAAGAAACACTGAGCTAATAATGCATCGTAGTTCAAAGGCTACCATCAACAGAGTTTATTCAAGTAACCAACATCAGATTTCTCACCCAAACGTAATAATATCATGAAACTAGATCAAAATCAAAATGTATTTTAAAAGTAAAATTCAAGAGACTTGTTTCTTGAGTTGGAAGCAACTACTTGATTGTTTTGCTATTTCGAAAAAGAATTATAATTTACAAGTAAATGCTACGCAATAATACTAATTTTTGATTTTATTTTTATGCCTCCACACACACACACACACAACCACATATATCTCACTGTTTTTCCTGCTTCCCCAAGCAAAATCCAACTTCCTAATATATTAAAGTAGCCTTTGACACACTACCTCTCATTGATGTATATTCATGCATGCTGACAATTTAAGTTTCTAAAGAAACATTTCACCAAACTTCAAAGGAAAAAAACCCTTTCATGATTCCATATATTTCCCTCCCTCCATCACTCTTACATGTACCAAAGCACTTACTTCAAGGACCACCCTTCCATTTTCAACTCCTTTCTACAAACTATGGTGATGATGAAACATCCATTCTTCTCTCTCACACTTCTTCTACTTGTTTTTTTCTCTTCCACCACTACTTTAGCCCAGAAATCACCTGCTCCAGCCCCTTCAACCGATACAGCCCCAACCGACATTATCAGAATCCTCAAAAAGGCCGGAGGGTTCACCACGCTAATCCGTCTTCTCCAAACCACACAAGTGTCCACCCAAATCAACTCTCAACTCTTAAACTCGAATGGTGGTTTAACCTTGTTTGCGCCAAACGACAATGCATTTTCAAGCCTCAAACCTGGCTTCCTCAATTCGCTCAGTGATGAACAAAAGAACAAGCTCATCCAATTCCACTTGCTACCTACATTTGTATCCATGTCAAATTTTGATACTTTGAGCAACCCGGTGAGAACACAGGCTGGTGATGACCCTTATAGGTTGGGACTGAATGTAACAAGTTCAGGAAACCAAGTGAACATGACAACAGGTATTGTTAATGTCACAGTCGGTGGCACTGTTTACACTGACCACCAGCTTGCAGTTTACCAAGTGGACAAAGTGCTCCTTCCTCGGGATTTCTTTGTTGCTAAGCCTCCTGCTCCGGCTCCAGCACCGGAAAAGACTAAGTCGTCTAAGAAGAAATCTTCTGATAACGATGGTGGAGTTGCAGGAGACGATGATTCTGGTGCTGTTAATGTAAAACAAAGACGTTCGATGTTGGTTCCTGTTGCTGTGGCTACAATCATAGTAGCATTATATTCATGGTGAAGAAGATCATGTACCAAAAGGTTAAAGATCATGCAACTGGGACGGATTAATTGATCTACATTTTGCAGTCTTATATAGTGTTTTTTCAATTATATTGTCTTGTTAATTTTTCTTTGTTTCTTATTTCTCATATGAATCTAATCAGTTTGTATATGTAAGCTGGTTTTAAAAGAAAAATGAATCTATGCAAAATTGAGAAAGCTTCCTATGACAAAATCAGTTATCCTGGAACCTTATGTTATTAGAAGAAATCTCAATAATGTTGCACAAGATCACTACTACAATATGATCAAATTTCGATATATGAGAATAGGAGTAGGGGTGAATTGATTCTAAGGCCACTTTTTTAGATTCTGTGTAGTATTGTTTAACTACCCAATTTGCAATCTTAAAATGTTCCATATGTGCAAATATAACTGTGTAATGATAAAAAGTAAGTGACCAAAGGAGTTGTTTACTTTGATGATTTGTTGCATGTTTTCTTTGTTGTTAAACCACTTTATTGTATTGGTTTCCTTGTGTGTATCTTGTGAATTTATGTATGAATTGGAGTCCTTGTTTAGTTTATGAATTCACTAAAAACCAAGTACAAACTTGTTCCTTTATATGTACATCCAAATGAATAAAAAATGCATGAATTGGACCTATGATTGGCGCATCTTGTGATTTGAAATAGTTTTAGTTAATATATATGTTTTGCTTCAGAAAAAACATTGTTAATTTAAATAGATGGATGAAACTATATTATTATATCACTTGTAGGAGGTTATGTGGTTTTGTGAAAAAGGGGTTTTGGTTATATATTGTGTTATAGTTGTAGTTTGAGTCTTGGTTAGTTTTTTTTAGGGCTACATATCTTTTTGTTCCCTATAAATGTCAACTTTATTTTTAGTTCCTCTAATTTTTTTTTTCTTCAAATTTTAGTCTCCAAAAAAAATTTCATCTTCACTTTTGGTCCCTCTTTTATAGTAAACTCATATGTAGACTTCATATTTTTGAATAAAATTATGCAGAAAAATTTATAATATTATAAGAATCTCTCTAAAAAAAAAGATTTTTTTTAACAAAACATAAATTAAATATGAATTCTTAACCACCAAAAATATAAAAATTCATATTTTTTTAAAAATTATAATTTTTTTTTGAGATATTTTTACAATATTCTACACATTTCTGCACAAGTTCATTAAAAAAAAAAATACAAAAATTTACTTAAAAATAGGGACAAAAAATAGTGATTGAAAATTTTATAGGGACTAAAAGTTGAAGGAAAATTTTAGAAGGTCTATAACCAAAAGTTGATATATTTATAGGGACTAAAAACATATTTAACCATTTTTTTTATCTGTTATGTGGGTATTTTTGTTCATTTCAGGTGTGATTGAAACTCTCGTTCGTTGAACCTATTATTGGTAATTTGAAATAGTTTTAGTTAATTTATATTTACTTTAGAAGAAACATTGTTAATTTATATATTTAATATATATTACATATTACACATTTTACCATTGATATAAATTAGAAAAATACATAAACATTGGGAGGTTACAAAAATTTAATTTAGCTTTGTTTGGTAAATGGTGGTGGAGGACGTTAGAGGGAAGGGATAGTCCGTGGTATAAGGTTCTTATTGCCAGGTATGGGGAAGAGGAGGGGCGTATTTGTACTTCTGGAGGACTGGAATCTGATTGGTGGGAGATTATTATTAGGATAAGGGAGGGAGTTGGTGTGGGAATGGAGAGATGGTTGACTGATAATATTAAACGAACGGTGGGGAGTGGGACAACCACGTTGTTTTGGAAGGATTAGTGGGTGGGAGAAAGTCGATTGTGTGACAGATTTAGTAGATTATTCAATTTAGGCGAGAATAAGCTGTGTCAGTGGCATATATGTTTGTAGGGACTAAACATATAAATAAGTCTTTTTTTTTAAAAATGTTTAGTAGAATTTTTTTTTTTGAAGGAAGATTTTTAGTAGATGTTAATGGATTAATAGCATGTTTTAATTCATCCATTATATCATCCAATACTTTTATTGATGTATCAACATGTATTGAACACATTTTTCTTTTAATAACATGTATTGAACACTTAATTATAAATGAAATATTATAAGTATTTTTTCCTTAAAAAAGGAAATTGATTCAAATTCATCCGATCCATCCATTTTATCACCCAAAAACAAATAATTTCTAGAGTTTCTCATATTTTTATAGGATGAGATAACTCTGATGATAAACTTGCTTCATTTGGAGTGAATGCCTAGGCTTTTTCTTGTGGGATTATTTACCCTCTCCTTTATTTGGGAGAACTTTTTTGACAACAGGTTTGGCCAGCCATAATTTAGTTTTAAATATCCCCTATGGTTTTTGATTTATTTATGTCTTTATTACTAAATTTTTGGGATGCTGCAAATTATTATTGGATTACCCTATGACAATCTAGTTGAGATATCATAATTTTGTCTTAAAAAATTTAAATTATGAATAATACGATGTACTCATTCTCTAACACAGACATCCTAATACACTCTCTTCTATTGATTTGAAATTCATACGAGTCCCACAAATTATTTATGTCCCGTATATATTTGGTGGAGCGGATATGAATTTCAACTAAAAGGAATGAGTGTATTGCTATGCTCGTTAGAGAGTAGGTTGCTAGCATTACAATTTGTCAAGTAAATGTCACAACCCACCTTTGGGCCATGACCGGCGCACAGGCTAACACTAACTCATGATAAATTCAGCCTGGCAAGCCTAATAACCTATAATACTTACACCTTTATAAAATAAAGAATTACTGAAATTTGGGGGTGTCCCGTCTATTTTCATAACTTTCCAAAATAATAAATTAATTATCAACCACATATGTATAACTATCTCATCATTTGTAATACTCAAGGAAACAAATATTTCTATTCTTATAGTTGAATCATCTCTTGTATCATATGTCTTATATCTTTATGTGCACATAGACCACATTATCTCTTCGTTGTGGCGAACGGAGATATGCCACATTATCTCTTCGTTGTGGCGAACGGAGATATACCACATTATCTCTTCGTTGTGGCGAACGAAGATTTATCAATTTAAACTATGAGCACATAACTCATAGGCTACATTGTCTCTTCGTTGTAGCAAACGGTATACTACCAACAATTTAGTTCATAGGCTGCATTATCTCTTCGTTGCAGCAAACGGAGATTGTGTATAATTACTATGAGCGTGTTACTCATAGGCTGCATTCTCTCTTCGTTGCAGCGAACGGATACCAATTTTAAAATACTATGAGCATTTAACTCATAGGCTGCATTCTCTTCGTTGCAGCGAACGGTAGTCGTCTCAACGTTGAACACTTTCCTCATAGTATTAAAACTAGTTCATAAAATACATGTTCAAGGTGGAAAGCTAAAAAAATAACGAAGAGGGATAAAACAAATTCATAATCAACAAGTTTCTCATGTAATAACAATAGTTATATACAATTAGCCACAAAATAACTTAGTTACTCCAACTATGTAGAATATCTATAGCGCTTACAATAGAGCCACATGAACAATTTACATAAAATTTGAGAATTAACTTATCAATTTCAAATTTTTAGAATAATATTGAAGACCATGCAAAATAATGGATGTACAAATTTTCCAAAAGCAACCAAATTTACAATGTTTTGTTCTGGATAAAGGAACCCCAAAATTTGGAAATCATATGTTCTACTACTTTGTTCTAATACGCACTACTTTCATACCTAATTTCAGTCTTAAAAATCCCAATAGTTATAGATATTACCTCAGAAAGTTCCAAGCTATTGATTCCAATGAATGAACATTATATCTTCCATAAAAATAAATAAATCACTGAACCATTTTATTATTATCATTGTAATTATTATTTTAATCCGCAAATCATGCTTTAGAATATTGGGGGTATTACAGTAAAGGTACCAATTCTTCACAAAATCTTAGAGGGTCAAATGATCATCCTTTAAAAATTATCATTCAACGTAGTGGGTGGAGAAAATAAGGCAAGTGCCGTCTGCTAGAACGGATATGACACCATTAACAAACTAAGGTGAAGAGCTAAAGGAAGCTTCTTCGGTATATTGGTCCTACCTGATAACTTTACCACTAAGTAAATTACTAGTTCTTTATAAGCATTGAATATTTTATTTTCGAAATTTTGAACTTGTTGAACAAGGCAATTGACCCATTCCTTAAATTATTTATTTATGGATGAAATCAATGAATTAATTATCACTATATAAGGCACACATGTTAACTGGCTTAGCATAAGACAAATTAATTAAGATGGCAGATCAAGTGAAGCTGCATGGATTTTGGTACAGTCCTTTTACTTTGAGGGTAGTATTGACCCTTAAGCTAAAAGGTATACCATATGAGAACATAGAGGAAGATCGTTTCAACAAGAGTCCTCAACTTCTTCAATACAATCCAGTGCACAAGAAAACTCCGGTGTTGGTTCATGGTGGAAAACCTCTATGTGAGTCTATGATCATTGTTGAATATATTGATGAGATATGGCCACAGTACCCTTTGCTTCCTGTTGATCCCTATGAGAGAGCCCAAGCTCGGTTCTGGGTAAAATATGTTGATGACATTGTAAGTTTAATCATGTGCAAATTTTCTTAGCCTTCATTTGCATACCATGAAAAAGTAATAGTAATTTTATTCATATTATTCAATCATTTAATCAAACATATTATTTAATCATTTAATCAACATATTATTTAGGCAAATTTTCATAGCCTTCATTTGCAATTTTCTTAGCCTTGATAGTTGATACCATATCCAACAATATTATTTTTTTATTTTTTTTTTTATAGATTTGCCTAAATTTATTCAATATGATAAATAATAGTATTATAAATAATTTATTGGGTCAATTTTTATAGATTCCTGCAGTTGGTGCACTCGTTAGTAGCGGTGGCGATGAAGAGCGGAAGAATACCATAGCGAAAATCTGGGAACATCTTAGAGTTGTTGAAGAACAATGCATTGACTACGAGAAGAAACTTTTTGGAGGAGACACCGTTAACATTCTGGACATAGCTCTTGGATCAACTATCAAGTTTCTTGTAACTATTGAAGATATCATTGAATTTAAGATCCTAGCAGCTGAGAAATTCCCTCACTTGCATGCATGGTTTGAAAATTTCAAGAATGTACCTGTCATAGGTGAAAATCTTCCTGATCATGAGAAACTGATAGCTTTTATGAAGGCTGTCATACAAAAGTAGTTATAGCATCTTCCTAAGAAAGGGGTAGCTTGTATGAAGTGATAATAAAGCACATGTTAATGTGTTATCTTTCTAATGTACTTCTTTATGTTACTAACCTAGGGTTGGGTTTGTCTAGCTTATACATAAAAGTAATAAAATGCTAAGATGGTTTGTATTTGCTTTTATATTTTGATTTTGAAATCTTTTTAATGTTTTTTTTACATGCAATGACAAATCAAATTAAAGATAGTAAAGGGACAATATTCCAACCCGAAACAAACAATTACATATGATCATCAAGCGAAGCCAACCGCCTTCTAATCTTTAACACATCTCCACATAAAGATAAGCACTTTTGATGGGGAGAAAGATAAATAGAGCAGCGGCGCAACTTGTTACCTGCTTGCCCTCCATTAAGTGTAATTTTCTATATAATCTTAATAACAAGTAGCATGGCCGATCCAAAAACCCACTTAGCATCATGTTTTCACAACCAAGCATCGCCATCTTTTCCTATCGAAAGAAAAGTTTGCAAGACTGTTTTCCCCATATCTTCCACCAGCCAATCCTATTGTATGCTTTGATATCAGAACATTTTACAATAACTCAAGATTATTGAACAATATTGACAATCATTCATAATAAACTACTCTTGTAAAACAATTCTTTTAAACTAGTTATAATTAAGCTAATTATTTTCTGATATTTGTTCCTCAGCAACCTTGAAAAGTATATAACCAAATGAAAATAGTTTGTGTTGTCGAAACTTGCGCATAACATCGATTCAAATAATACTTTGTTCCTTCTTGAATATAAAATCTCCGCAAAGATAACTGAACTAAAAAAGTATTATGAATTAATAAAAACTATTTACAAAAAAAGAATGAGAAAACTCTGAAGAAGTTATACTAAAAGTTTAGTAAGTGCAGCTGAAATGGTAAGAGGCTACCGAGACATTTGAGTGCTAGGGCATGAATTCAAAACTGAAATTCCTTTCTTCCCCGCATTTAGTGTATTTGAGTTTCGCTGCTAGACTATTTGAAACAAACAAATCCTTCTTCAAAAATCATTGAAATAAACAGGTCAACATCGAATGAAGAGTAAATACTAAAGCCAAACCTCAGACAAAGCTATTAATGATCAACTTTCTCATCCATAATGGCGAGGCTATGCTTCCCTCAGCTGAAAAACTCTATCAATCACAATGAGCTCTGCTCTTGTGGTGCTTAATCCGCAAAAGGCTTTCCAATCCAATCATCTACTGTCATGCCAGGAGCTATAGCCCCGATTGACGGTCCCATGCTTCAAAGGAATTTGAAGAACTTCAGAAAGTTCATCCTACTCTTCTATGGAAGAATAACAGTGTACCTGTAGCATGTGTGTGGTCAAAAGAAAGTACTCAAACCTGAATTACAAAGTTCAATTTAACATGTCTTGAGTACTAACCAAACCACCTCTGTTGTTGAATGAAGGCACATTAACTTCCAGAAAAAAAGAAAAAAAAAAAACTTGTAGGAGTATCATTCGGCCATAAAACTTCTACCCCGAGGACATCTGAGATCAACTCCTGAGTTTCCTGAACAAAAATTTGAAGGTAAATACTAGATCAAGCTAAGAATAATGTGTGCTTTCGTCATACAAAGAACGATTTTCGTGGACAAACAAAAGTAATGGCACCCTTAACAAATCTGAATCATCTTATGTTAAATATTATCTGATCAATTCAAAAGTTTAATCATTTTTGATAAAAGATGAAGTACTTGGATTATATAATTATATAAAATAAAAGAGAATAACCTGTACATGTCATATAGATTATGCGGTGATCAAATCATCTGGTCATACCATACAACAAAAGAGCAAACTTTTCAAGAAACCTTTTACAGTTTACTTGATTATGGATCAAAAATCTTAAATATTTAAGGCTATTAGGTTCAGAATAACAATATAAGACCAGCTCCGCCTCTTCACAACCCTAAATAAGTTGTAGAAAATTCACCGAAACACCTATTGGAGTAAAACTTGTCTCTGCTTTGTGTAATCTCTCATTTTTCTTCTTCAACAAGAACCATTTGAAACCTAATGCACCAGGCACCAGCTACTGCATTCCAACGATCGCTATGTTCATCTTCATTCACTATTTTAAAATCAATACACAACACCGATAGTCCATCGTAGGGAAGACATTCCATTTCGTTAGTCCATCGGACTTATATTTCCCACAATTCCTTTTTTAAGAGTCTTCTAGAAACTTGTTTCCAGTTATGTTTTGCTTACTTTTGGTTATTTATTTTAGGCTAGGCTTAATAGCAGTTTTAGCCCCCTAATATAAATAATGGGGAAGCAACACTCCATCGTGGTCTTGATCGTGGTATGCTTAGAGATGACAAAAAAATTGCACCTGATTATAAATTCCTCCATATGAACGGTGTGTTTTTTATTTTTTTTGAAAGATGAACGGGGCATGTTAATTAACGAATATTTGCTGATTATATAAACAAATATTTCAACCATCCATAAGTTAATGGATATAAAAGTGGACGTATTGGTATTGGCATAGTTGTATGCTACAAATTCCACAGTGAATCAAGCCAAGAAAGAAATAGAGGATCAAATGTAATCAATTTTCTAATAGTGTATTGTTGGTTCTTGGATTAAACTAAGTATATTTTTTGGGAAATGTTAACTTATGCCCTTGGGGCATAAGTTAAAAAGCTAAATGTAGAAAAAAAAAAATTTGGAAATTGTGCATTCAATGCATTAAAAGTTTAAAAAGTTGTCTTTTAATTATAAAAGTTATTTTGAATTTCCATTTTAAGCTCCTTAACTTGTGCCCTAAGGGCACAAGTTAAGATGACCTATATTTTTTTATACACTTGCATTTTAAAAAAGTTGATATGTGTGGATGACCGCATATATTCGCAATATACCTCAAAATCCGCTAAATATCATATTTTCTATTCTAGCTAACTTCTTGTTGCGACTACCTGTCTCTCTGTTTTACAAATATTCCTCATTTTTAAAAATTTCAGCATATATATATATATATATATATATATATATATATATATATATATATATATAGAGAGAGAGAGAGAGAGAGAGAGAGAGAGAGAGAGAGATAACAACGAAGAAATATGACAACATTAACAAAAAAAAAAAAAATCACAATCAAAGGATTACCTCTCTTGAAGACCATAGATTAATGCGCCAACATTAACAAAAAAACTGTTTGTGCTAAAAATATTAGTCAACTAAGATGGTGTTCACCAATAACTTATGCTTATACTTACTCTTTTTTCAATTTTCTCAAAATATACTTCATTTTTTAGGGTGAAAATTGATGAAAGGTTTCACTGTTTTCTTTTGATAAATGAAAACTGATGAAAGTTCTATTGATAAAGAAAGTGTTGAAGGTATCACTTTATTTCAAACCCCTCCTCCCAATACTTCTTGTTTGAACCTTCTTTTATTGCCAACAATTCTAGTGTTCCTTCAACTTTAGAGTACAAGCATGTGCAGGCAAGTGGTCCTTGTGTGGCCAAAGGTTGCAAAAAGAAAAGGCTACCCAAAAGTAAAATTGGCTTGTATAAAAAATTTGCAAAATCTAAGTATAAATTTTTACCTTTTTTCTTTTTTGTATTTTATGAGTAAATGTTAGTGATGAGCTAAATTAATGGGCATAGCGAATTAATTAACCTTATTTATTCTTGATGTTTTCATTTTTTTTATAAATAAAGATAAATAAATAGATGAAACAAGCATTGCAAAATTAGTTGTTGATCACAGTGTTTGTGGTTGATTATAAATCGAACAAAATATACTAACATATTCAAGGTAGCAAGAAAACTTATAATATGAGAACTAGGTGTTTGACTCCTTAACATATCCAAGGTTGGATCCTTCACATATTAAAGATTTGAAGGATCCAATTTCAAGTTTTGGTTTTAAGAATTAATTGACACTAAGTGGTTGAAAACTATCCTAGTGTTGGAATTAAGGGGTGTTATTGTTTTCTTGGAGAACTTGCACCTGTAGAGAAGTGTGTAGTATTAATTTTGCAAAATTGCCATGTAAGATAGTTGGTGTATTGATGTGTGGAGCTTAATTAGTTAAGCTTCTTATTGTAAATAAATTTAAAATTATTTCTTTGATGATTAATTTCTATCAATAGAGTATATTTTGAGATTGCCATAAGATTATCTTGTCTTGAATTGATTCTATCATAGGCATAAGTTTCTTGTGATCCACGTGAATAACCACATGCGCATTTACTTGTCATCATATAATAACATCTAAAGATAGAAGTTAACATAAGAATTATTTTGAGTACTCATGTGTTTGAATTTCATAAATATATTTGTCAATTCATAAAATTCAAGAATTATTTTATTTCTTCAGTTCAAAACTTCAAGAATCAGTATTCTCTTGATTTAAAATGACTAATCGACAACTTTAAAATTGGCGTGTTTGTTGTCTTTCATGGTTGCTATGTAGCAGAAATCATCTTCATTTAGTACCAAAAAAAAAAATCATTTTCATTTCTTAAAAATATATGAATATATTTGTTACTATAGTTTTTCCTATAAATTGAAGTACCAAAAAAAAAAAAATCATTTTCATTTCTTAAAAATATATGAATATATTTGTTACTATAGTTTTTCCTATAAATTGAAGGTGCAAAAAACACAAAAGATGGGGTTGAATTATGTTGGTTTTTTTCAATCTTTTTCTAAGTGTTTATGCACTAGTCAAGGTGATGGGTTCAAGTGAGAGGGAGAGAGGGAGAGGGACGGAGAGGGAGAGGGAGAGGGAGAGGGAGAGGGAGAGGGAGAGAGAGAGAAAGAGAGAGACTTCCATTGCACTTCCAAGGAACAAATGCTCAAACACACAAGCTAAAGACTTCCAATGCTCAATCACATCTAAAAGAGATTTCTAATTGCTCAATCACAACTAAAAGAAATTTCTAAGAGTTTAAAAATAAATAGATTTGTTCTTACACTTGATCTACAATCAAAGGTGTGAACAAAACATAATCAAACATAACATACTCAAATACTTAGAATTTCTAAGATACAAACTTTGATAAGAAATTCTTAAGTGTTCTATGTGTTTTTTTGATTTGACAGAGTAAGGGCACAATTAAAATAACAAAGTCTTGTTATTTTTTTTGAAGGGAAAATAACAAAGTCTTGTTATTGTTCTTCAATTCATCAACTCCTTATATAGGCAGGTATTTGAGAGACGTTGAATAAGAGTTCCAACACATTAAGATCGTTGAGAAGCTTCAAATCAAGGACGTTGTTCCATTACCTGATATGGATAATGTCGTTGATTAGACATTTGAAATGCCTTTGCTGAAATTGGAATTATATGTTCATTCTCTTTGTCCTTGCAGTTCTTTGTTTGTTTCTACATATGGTTAGAGTAAGACAAACTGTACTATCAGAGTCTTGATGGAGACAACTTCAGAAGAGGACAAATCTAACATGGCTTTTGGGTCCCTTATGATCATATGTTCTTCAAAGTCTGGAGGTCTTCAGAGTTTGATGCAGATCTTCAGCTTCTGAGTAGCTTTGTTTCTTCTGATCCAAAGGCGTTGACTTCTGATTGACATTTCTTCAGATCTTCTACCATAGTCTTTTAGATTCTCTTTGTGCTTCTGACGCTCTTATACATGTTCAGACCATGTTAAATTTGAATCTATGATGATGCACACTTGAACATATATTACCATATCCAATTATTCTTTAATACTTTGTTATCATCAAAACCCTAGAGGAATTATAACATCACCCATTTTGAAAATGTATGCATTTATATCCTTTTATACACAATAAAAAAATATTGTAATCGACCTTTCTATTTATTTTAATAATCGGAGAGAATCCTAACTCATCAATATGATAATGATTGAAAAGAGACATTGCTAAAGAGTATGAAGGAATATTTATTTTAATAATCGGAGAGAATCCTAACTCATCAATATGATAATTATTGAAAAGAGACATTTTGCTAAAGAGTACGAAGGAAAGCACACAAGAATTGCAAGAATGTGATGTATGTTGTTTTGAAGTAATAAAAAAGCTACTCGCTCCGTCCTTTTTTATATGAGTAGTTTACAAAAATCACGAGTATTTGGTAAAATTGTTGGAGTAATAAAGTTGTCTCAAATATGTGTGTTTATTAGTACTAGATTACTCTTAATTAAATATATATTTATTGTTAACTTTTCATATACCAAGGCAAATTGATAGTACTATCTCCGTTCCTTTTTAATTGTCACATTTTGACATTTTACACAAACCAAGACAATCAATAAATATTGCTACTTTTGATACAATAATTTCTATTTTTACTATAATAACCTTATTTACTTAATATCCCATCTCTATTATATATATTTGCACTATTTTATTTTGATAGTACACATGGCATCCTTATATTGAAAGGTGCATTTAATGTTTTGTGTAATTGGTACATATTATGTGATTTGTGCAAGACTTATGTAATTAACATGATTATGCAAGTTGACTAAAAGGCTTATAATGACAAAAAAATGAATGGAATATTTTATTCAAATTATTTTTGCTATTTAATGTGTTACTAATTTCATTACTAAATTAATGGCATAATTGATGTGACTTACTTGCTTCTTTTTTCCTATAAATATTGTTTGTCCGTCTCAAACATCTTCACATCATTTAGAATTCATACTAAAATTTTTCATACTAAAATTTTAAAATTATTCTCAAAATCTCTCTTTTATTTTATTGAAACACTTTTCTTCTTAACATATTTTTTTCATCACTCTAATTTCAAAAATTGATTCAATTTATGATATTACTCCACTACATATTGTATATATCCATGTATTTTGTTCAAATTCACATATTCATCCTATGATACCCTCGAGTTCTAACGGCTTATGACAAGATATGTACCAATTACATGTTGGTACATAATTCTTAATTATCATCCAATCAAATTGTAATCAACACATCATCATATTAAGTTAGCCAGTCTTGAGTTTTTTTTCCTATATATAGTCAATTTGTCTTTCATCATTTGTATATGCATCTTCCTTTCATACAAATTGTTTATAATATCATTTATTTGAAATGCAAATATTTCTACCTCCTGACCAATTCAATTTTATTGATTTCATTATTATCAAATTGATTTAGGCACCTTTTTTTTTCCTTCCGAATTTTGATTCCCTTTTATAGGTTTAGCTGTCGGCTCTGCTAATTTTAAGGTTTTCATCCCCATATATATTTACACCTTTTGAAAAAGTTTGCTTCACGTTTTAATGAATTTCATTATTTTTCTATTAATTTGAAGCGACGTAATTGAAAGACGTTTTGAATCAGATTTCTTCATTCCAAAACTATTTTTTTTGCCACTATTAATAATGAGAGATATGTGAAAGGCATGTCAATGTTTTGTTCTTCCAACGTTGAAGTCGTGCATATAAAAGAGAATTCTTCCTTAAAAAAAACAGAGAATTCTCAAGTATTTTTGGGTAACATATTAGTTGATAGTTCTCAAGATATTATATTTTTATCTTACATTTTTGTGGTGCAAACTATTCATGTATGTTGTAGAACAAGACCGACCCCTGCGAAAATGTAGAAAGTTTATTTTAGTTATTTTTTTTCAATGAATTTTATCTAAACCTCACTATTTTCTTTATTATTTTCATTTGCTCCTATTCAAAAGAACTGATTTAATTTATTAAGTTTTTTCGTTTCTATTGTCAATCACTCATTTTCACTAAACATGGCGTTGATATATACTATTTCACATAAATTATTTTAACATCAAATCTCATCCATTCATTTCATTTGATAAATTAGTTCACATGCATCAAATACTCTTTATCACCTAATCAAGCATTCCATTTTTATCTCCTCATATTTATTTATTTCTGCCATCAACACATACTCAAACTTCTTTGTTAATTTTTTTACAAATTGCATGATAAAACACATACTTATGGTTGTTTGAGTCACTCATCAACATCGATAATATTTATTTGCATTTATTTCATACCCATATTTTTTTATTTATTTTAAAATTATATTAAAAAAAAGACAACAATCTCGGCTAAACTATCAATATCTCTATCCGTATCCTTATCCACATCTACAATCTACATCTACATCTACAATATAAACAAGTGAAACCATTTTCATTCAAAAGTACACGTGGCATGTTATAGTCTCATTCTAATTAATGTCAGGCTAATTAATGCTAGAAAAATTCAAATTTCCATTACATGGTATATGCTTAGCACCTGGTATTTCAGTCTCAACACATACTTCCATATACTGCCTCTATTTTAAGAAATCATTCGATTTATTATTATGATCAAAATGATATCTAGAAATTTAATTGTCTGATATCAAATCAAACAAGAAACTGCTCATAAAAAAATCAAACAAGAAACTATCAACTGCCAATTAATGAAATTAAATTCAAATTATTCAACACTTATAACAGTCCTAAAAAAGAATGTTGACAATTGGTCTAATTCAAGACTATCGTTGAATTGTTTCTCACCTATTAAAATCAAATTAAAACCAAAATAAAATAGTGAAAGGTAATGATTCTTTTTGTCACAAAAAGGAAATAAAATAGCTCAGATCTTTATCTCCCATCCTATTCTCATCACTATTACTATTTTTCAAAAATGGTTTTGAGAACGGTAAGAAGATCAAGAACACCTTTAGTTCCTACAATTTCATCAAATTTTATTGTTGATTGCATCAGACCGTTCCCCTTCATCATGGTTTGTGGCCATGGTTTAGGATTTTATTGCTAATAGTTGGATTTTTAGCTGTACAGGAGAAAATAAGAGGGAGAATGTTAGTTATCAAATAATTTGTTGAGAAATTGATTTTGAAGCTGAAGAAAGGCATAAACGAAAGGGATCTTGAATCTTCTCTCATGATTTATATTTTGTTCCAAATAATTGTCTACTATATATCATTTTTGAAAATGCTTCATTTGAGACATTATTTTCATCATATAACGATATGATCTTATTCATAAAATTTCTTTTGCTATTAATGTAACATATTTATTTTCCCATATATTTGTTTGCGGATGACCATATTGCTACTCAATGTTCCTCAAATTTACAAAGAACTTATCGGATTTATAACTAAAGTATATCTCAGTTTAATCGACTTTAATTCCTTCCAGTTTGGTTATGTTTCTTCTAATTGGGAGGAAACTCAACATTATTGAAATTTCTTTTATCGATTTTGTTTACAACGTGTTCATTATTTTGCAGAGACCTTTATAATATTGAGAACAAAGTAGTTTCCTATCTTTATAATTGGGAGGAAACTTTAGTTTTTTTGGTAATTTGTCATCTACTCATTTTATACCACGAATCATATGTAATAAGTGTGTATTTTAGTCTTTTAAGGCTTTTGTTTATTTTTCTTCTTTGTGTTGTTTGGATTAGTGTTATATTATAAGAATTTTGAATTAGGGTTTCATTTTTCTTTGTTGCAGCTTCTCTTCTGGATTCTTAAGTTTCTTTTTTGACATATTCTAGATTCTTACGTTGCAGAAGTTTTTCTGAATTTTATTACTATGATTATTTCTGAATTTTGCTAAAAAAAAATCTAAATTTTTATTGCAACTTTATTTCTGAATTATGTGTTCTCACGGAATTTCATATATTTTATTTTCAGTATTAAATAAATACAAACATTTGAAGAAAAAAAAATTCCTCTTTTATTTTTTTTGAGGGGATTCCTCTTTTATTTAAATGCAGTTTTGGTCGAACCAAACCGTACACCATCGATTCAGTTTGGTTCGTTTTCACTTTTAAAAAATGATAAAACCCAAACCTCATTTGACTTTGAAGAGCATGTAAATGGTAATTTAAAAAAATCATTATAACAATCAATATTTTGAATAAAACACGTTTACTCAATAATATAAGTATTGTACTACCTCTCATACAAACAAAGTTGTAAAGAGTGTATATACACATTAATCAAAATATATCTATTTTAAAAGGGGCACTAGCCAACAAATGTGTATTTTTTTTTTATGTTAATTTTAAACCGAACTTCCACTAGATAGAACTAGAAAATTAGGTGTAGAACATATACAGTGGCTAGACCTATGGGTTTTTAGATGCAATATTGCACATGTTAAAGCAACTGAAAGTAATAACTTCTTATTGACAACAACTATTATTTATTAAAAAACTACACATTTAATATAAAATGCACAACAATTATTTATTACTAAGACCCATTTAATATTTTTTGAAGTGTTGAGTTTGAGAGATTTTTTATTTTTTTAGTTGAATGGGGTTCAATTATGAACCAGCTGCATCACTTTATAAATGCATAAATAAAAGGAAACAAGAACAAAAGGAGTTGGGGGATGGACTAAAACCTTCTCAATAAAGCTAAGCAAAAAGCTGAGGGGCAAACACCAAACCAAGAAAAAAGTAAATAACAAGAAAATAAAAAGTAAAGAAAACCAAAAGAAAAATAAAAGGAACGAACTAAGAGAAAGTCCTTAAGTTATTCTGGTAACATATATACTCCTAGAGTTTGAAAGATTAAATCTTATTAAGTATTAATTATAAGAGCAAGTGACATGTACATAGAGACTCATTTAAGCAACCAAAAGGAGAGGTCCATTGTGGATGCTCTAACAATCGATTAACTTATTGATGAAAATTTTTGGTCGAAAATAATACAAAATAAATGCTTGCTGAAATTATCAATTTTTAAATATTATTGTTATTATTATTATATTATTATTAATAATAATAAATATTGATTTTTAATGTTTATTAGATATACTAATTAAATGTATCAATTAAGTTTGGTAACTAATTTTATATTTGATATTTTTTCGAGTTATCATGAAATTGGTATAAAGCTTACATCACCGCTTAGCAGTGACTAATCTTAGTTGGAAAACCTGTGGGATACATAAGACGAGTTCTCTCATCTCAGCTGAATATTTTCCATACACATGAGGCAGAAATTGAACTGCTATCCACATACTTACGAGGGTCTAATCTATTATCAATTTGACCATTTTTTCCTAGGGTCATAGCTTACATGTTAATTCCAGGTGTTCGTACAACCGGTTCATCCTTCAATATTCCATTGAAAATCAATGAAGCATTGATACATGGATCTGAAAAGAAAATACGAGACCTTAAAATTGATATGAAGGCAGCAGAGAGAATCAAACACGAGACCTTAAAAGTAGTCCCGGGCCAAAACAAGTGGATTAGATCAAACTTATTCATTGTGTTCCCTTATTGACTTTGTTTATCCAAATAATTTGGAAAATATATAGATCTCCAAAAAAATCAAGAGCGAGGGATACTTGCTCAAACTTTGGACCCATTTGAGCACTTTAACAATATTATTCTATCGTTGTTTCCAGAAAACGAGAAGGAAAATATTAGCTTTGATTCGGTTTGTCAATCTGACCAAAATAACAAGCTACAAAGCAAATGATATTCAATTGAGTTCTTGAATGATATTAACAGTTGCATATTTCAAACCACAAATTAAGATTTAAAGTTGGATGTCCAATAATATTGATGAGGAACATATACCAAGGTATTGTGTTTCAAAATGAGAAACCCCACATCTTCATCCAAAACCTTAAGACAATATGTATATTACTCATCTCATTTATATGTTCATAAATATCAAATCTTGCTGGCAATATAGAATTTTTACTCACACATGACAAATTAGCATTTCTCCCTTAAACGTGAGACTCTCTATGTCTATGATATGATGAAATAGTCAAATAAGCATTTCTCCCTTAAACGTGAGACTCTCTATGTCTATGATATGATGAAATAGTCAAATAAGGCCAGAGGCACAACATGGTAAAAAAGGTGGCTTGGTGGTGGTTTCATAGAGATGTTTTTTTTTCTCATTTATTTTATGAGAAGAGAGAAATTAAATTAGAAAAATTATTCGAACTAGAAAGAAATGACAAGGAAAACGAGTGAGTTGTGGGTAGTTTTATGAGTTTGTTGAAGGAGTTGGATATTACTGAGTAATTATTCTACCAAAAATATTAGACTCATTAAAAATGTCACATCAATTTAAAATGTACAATAAACATGTATTTTTCAACTCAGCATAACACATAAACGTTTTTCCTTTGTCATATCCCACTAAAGACTAAAAGTGAAGGAACTTAAAATAATAGAGGTTAAATAAAAAAAAGTTATCGCCTTGACAAATAAAAATTGCATGAAAGCGAACGACTTCCAAAATATAATATTTAACATAAAAAAATTAAACAAATGACATTCAAAAGCTAACAAAACAAATCATCATAATTTCGGGAGTGCAAGTGTAACCTACATTGGGTTGTAGCTTTGCATTAGGCTAAAAGAAACTAGACAAATGATATCGACACCACAATTTCTCCCAAATTATTTAGGCACAAGTTTGTGAGTCATCTCACTTATATCTTATTCAATATCTACTATTCCTTTCATTGTAGAACTTTGACTCTTATTTTACACGATAACATATCTCCCTCAAGTGTGACATTCTCTGTGTCCGTAATTACGTGACATAGCCAAATAAGGTCAAACCGATGTACAACATGATCAAAAAGGTAGATTAATGGTAATTTACTAAAAGTGTGTTTTTGTTCCTTTATTTCATGAGAAGAGATCAAAGAAATTAGAAGATGAAAAATAAATTTGAGATTGAGAGAACTGATACCGGTTAAAAAAAAAAATAAGAATTGTGTATTTTGTCCATGAGGTTATAAAGAACGAAGTAAGTTGCAAGTGATTTTATGAAATTGTTGAAGGAGTTGAAGATTTTTGTGTAATTAATTTACCCAAAAAGTTAGATTGCGTTAAAAAAACTAATTTACCAAAAAGTTAGATTCGGGTAAAAAAAACGCAACAACATATAAAGAATTTACTAAGCACATATTTTGTTAACTCAGTATAACACTTAAGTGTTTATCTATGGTTAAATTCCACCAAAGACCAAAGGATAAGGAATTTAATATCTTAGAGATTGATTAAAAAATATTGCATGAAAGTGAACAACACCCAAAAAAATAAATTTGATATAAAAATTAAATAATTGGCATCCCAAAACTAACGAAACCGTTTATCGTAATGTTGAGAGTTCTAAGGGTGTCTACAGTAGGTTGGACTATCACATTAGGCTAAGTGAAACCACACAATTGTGATTGACATCACATCATTATCCAAAACCTTAAGGCATTAGGTGTATTGGTCATCTTACTTATTCTCAACGTCTACTTTGGCATCCAATAATGTGGAACTTTAAGTCACAATTTACACATGAACATATATCTCTAAAGTGTGAGACTCAATGCGTCTGTAATTTGTTGATAGTCAAATAAGGTTAGGCGAAGGCACAACATGGTTAAAAAAATTGGATTAATGGTGTTTTTGCGGAGGGAAGTTTGTGTTCCCATCTTTCATGAAACAAGAGAAATAAATTTAGCAACAATAAAATTAAATTAGAATATGAAAAGAAATTTGAACATGAAAGAAATGATAAGGGAAAAAAATAGTGTGTGTTTTGTCCATGGAAGTATCGGAAATATAGCGAGTTACTGACAATTTTATGGGTCAGTTAAAAAGTGTTGGAAATTTAAGAGTAAATATTTCACCAAAAAATAGACTCGGTTAAAAAAACGCCACATCTTTATAAAATGTTTAATAATCATGTACTTTTTCAATTCAGCATAACATATTTGTATTTTTCCATTCGCATGTTCGTTCACCCAAAGACCAAATATGGAGGTATTTGATATAATATTGATTGGATAAAAAAAATTGTATGAAAGCAAATGACATCCAAAAACTTATACTTGATATAAAAAGTTAAACAAATGAAATTCAAAAACTAAAAAAAAAAAAAATTAATGTTTAGAGTTCTGAGGGAGTCTACAATGGGTTGGACCATCACATTTGACTATGAGAAACTCCACAAGTGATATTGACAACACATCTTCGCGTAAAATCTTAAGACATTAGGTATATTGTTCTTCTCGCTTATACGTTACTCAATGTATATTATTGCACACAAGTTTAACTCACTATAATGTTTAGAGTTCTGAGGGAGTCTACAATGGGTTGGACCATCACATTTGACTATGAGAAACTCCACAAGTGAGATTGACATCACATCTTTGCGTAAAATCTTAAGACATTAGGTATATTGTTCTTCTTGCTTATATGTTACTCAATGTATATTATTGCACACAAGTTTAACTCACATATGAAACATAAACATCTCTCCCTTAAGTGTGAGACTATTATGTATGTGATCTGGTGAGATATCACATAAGGTCAGAGACACGACATGGTAAAAAAAAGTGGGTTGGCGGCAGTTTCATAGAGGGGTGTTTGTTTCTTTCTTTCATGAGAAGAGATAAAGTAAATTATAAAAGAAAAGAAGATTAAAAATGAATTTGAACTTGATAGAAATGAAAAGAGAAAAAAAAATAAGGAGTGTGCGTTTTATTCGTGAGAGCATAGGAAACATAATGAATTGCTGGTGATTTTATGGATTTGTTAAAGAAGTTGAATATTACTGGGCAATTATGCTACCAAAATATTAGATTTATTGAAAATATGTACATCTATTTAAAATTTCTAACGAATATGTATTTTGTCAACTCATCATACATATACATTTTTCCATTGCAAGTTCCCATGAAATACCATAAGTGAAGGAATTTGAAATGACAAAGGTTATTTTTTTTGTGTGCATGAAATCTAATCACATTCAAAAACTAAAATTTAAGATGAAAAATTAAACAAATGACACTCAAAAAATAATGAAACAAATCATCACATTAGGCTAGGATCCTACAATGGATTGTATTATCACATTAAGCTAAGATCAATCACAGAAGTGAGATTCACATCCTATCTTCTTTCAAAGTCTTAAGGCATTATGTATATGAGTCATTTCACTTATATGTTTCTCACATCTACTCTTGCATACAATACGGAATTTTAACTCACACTTGAGACATTAACATCTCTCCATTAAGTGTTAGGATCTTTGTGTCTGTAGTCCACCACCAAGAACAACTCTCGCTCCCCCACAACGCCGAACACGGATGTGATACCACCGTTGGGCTTTCTGTGGGAGCCTACGTTGATGTAGATCGACAATTTGGATAAAGAGAAACCACACAAGTGATAATGATACAACCAAAACTCCATCTAAAATTTTAAGTAACACCTGATACATCACAATATTCCCTCCATCAAATATAACGACATTCTAGCCCGTGCTTGGCACGGGTGTCCATGCTAGTTACATATATTTCTCTCTCCACAATAATAAATAAGGGTAATATTAGTAAAATAACATTTAATGTTGCATTGAACTATTTAAAGTGACACTTAAATAGGAACAAAAAAATTCTCCAAAAGTGACACTTAAAAAGGAACGGAGGGAGTATTAATAAGAGATATATTTATTTGGAAAAAGAGTAATTAATGCATCTAGGAATTTGTATATGATCTTATATTCAGGGACAATTAATTTTTTTTTTGTTTGTAAACTACTCCTATAAAAAGGGACGGAAGGAGTATTAATTGTGCATGTCACTGAAATCACAACCGTGTGATGGTGAAAATCAACGGATAACATGAGGTCGTGCGTTTTTTGTTTGAAATCATAATTAACAACCAACATCATCCATATAGTAAACACCTAAACAATCTATTCTCTCCGATCACATTTACTACCTCCGTCCCTAATTATAAGACCCTTTTGAGAATTTTTTTTGTCCCTTTTTATAAGACCCCTTTGCTATTTCCAACTATATTAATTATTTCTTTACATACATGCCCCTATTTATTATACATCTTTTTCTTCAATCAAGAATAAATAACATGTTGAAAACATAAACCAACCCTCTCTCTTAAAGGATAAAATTGTAAAAACAATAGTAATTACAAACATATTTAATACAAATATCCACTATCTTAATTCTTGTTATTTTTTTAAAAGGGCCCTATAATTAGGGACGGAGGTAGTATAAGCAAAAAATAATTTTTTAGGTTCATTGAATAATTAATGTATCTGGTCACATTTATAAACCAGATACATTAGTTATTCAATGAACCTAAAAGTTGTTTTTTGCTTATAAATATGACCGGAGGGAGTACCCTATATGTATGAAGCTACATTATTTAACGAGCATAATAAATTATTTGTAAAAAAAATGACATAATTTATAATATATTTTACCTCTTTTCAATAATTTTTTTTAAATACCTGCTAAATTTATAAGAAAAAAAACAATTATTCTACATAATCATATATTTCCTATATTTATTAATAGAGTACATTGATACAATACAAATCTAAAATCGCTAAAAACAAAAAGAATGAATCTGCAAACAAACACAACAAACTCACAACATCCATGTAAATAACATAAAACGGAAAAGTATCTATGCCTACAAATACGACTATATTCAAGTCTTCGGAATGCTCATGTCTTCTGATCTGCAACGTTGGCGACGCTAAAGTCATTGATCATATCTACACTTGCTCAAAGTTGATCTTCAATCCTACATCAAATAAACACAGCACTAAGACGTGAAATAAAAAACGCACCAAACAAAGACGAGAAATCAAAACAACCACAGTCGTGCAGAGACAACGAAATCATAAAAACAAATGAAACAAAACTGAAAATATGTGAAAATCACTTATTCAATTAGGATAGAAGGAAAAACAAGTATGTTTAGAGGTAACATAATTATTTTTAAACTTAATTCTTACTCTATCACTAGCTCACAAAATTTATTAATGCACTTCATAACCAAGGCTAACTCTGCTGGACAATCAGCATCAGAAACGCAGGGAATGAGACCTACGATGTAAAATAGGAAAGTTACTAAAAGATGATATAACATTGTGTATAAGATAAATCAGAAAATTGGAAAGTGGTGTGAAAAAAAGACATACCACCGTTGGTTACAACAATAAATATGGAAAGAAAGATGATCAAATCATAAACAAACATGAGAATTTGAGCCATATTTTTCTTTCTCATTCACATGTAATAAATAATTTTTGTATCGCTTTATAAGTAAAAAAATTAATCATGCTTTGCTCAGGTAAACAGTTTTTAGCACTTAGGAGTTGTCAAAAGCCATTTATAATATTGGAATTAATAATTTTTTTGACAAATATTGAAATTAATGTTAAATGTCTCCTATAAATATGTCATGTGTGTCCCCGTGAACTTAACTTAATTTGTAGGGATATTGCATAATATATGCAGTAGTCGGGGTTTGAACCCCAGACACTCCACTTATTCACGTTAAAAAAGTGAATTCTTAACCACTAACCTACTTAACAGAAAAAATGTATTTGTATTCTCTAGCTCTTTCAATTGATCACCTAACATTAGTAAATATCTCACATAATTTAAGTCTAGATGGTCATCAAAGATCAATAATGAAATGTAAAAACATGTCACATTTATCCCGTTATCTCACTAAATTGATCATTAATCTTTATAAATATTTCAAAAAAAAACATTGATGATCATAAAAAGTTCATTACTTATTTTGTACTTATAAACGTACATGAATACTCTTAGTTTTTTATACGCTACCCCCTTGATGATTTGGGGGTAATTTACCCCTTTCAAAGAAAAATTTCTTTCATCTTTGTTTTTAAAAGCATTTATCATTTTTATCTCAACAACATCAAACTTCTTCATTTCCTTCATTTAATATGTGATCTCCACCTTCTTCGTTTCATAATCGAATCATATTTGTTATTGGGGGTAATTTATCCCCAATTCATTAAGGGTAATGTATTACGGTTTTTTTTCTAACAATTAGTTATCATTTTTATCTCGAAAACATTAAGTTTCTGCATCTCCTTCATTCAGTATGTGATCTCCATCTCATTCCTTTCAGAATTGAATCCTATTTATCATTAAGGGTAAATTACCCCCAATTCATGAAGGGGTAATGTAGATCTCACCGAGTACTCGCAGGACACTTCGGATATATCATACATATCCTATAATTATTTTTCATTAACTAGATTTTTTTTTTAGAGTGATGATATATGCACACCCTTACATGGCATCCCTCTCTTGTACACCCTTCCACATGTCCCTATTTATTATAAAATACTCTAAAAAGTGCCACCTCATCATCTACCTCTCATCCACTAGTTTTCTCTCACTTCCTCTCTTATCCCAGTTCTCTCTTTACCATCTTCTTAATTTTTTTTCCTCACACCTCCGCCGCTCAATCCCCTCGTCTTCGCCGACATTTTTTCTCTCTCCACCTAACCCCGTTCAAATCTGTAGGACTTCACCACCAACCTCCCCCTCTATTCCTTCACCCTCTCTTCACTCACCGAACACCACCACCGGCCGTGCCGCACCATCCATCGGCCGTCCCCAGATCCGACACCATCGTCACCCACCATCCTCACCATCATCCTTGTCACTGTAAGTCTGTAACCCACCACCACCATCATCCTCACGACCACCCATCTTCATCTGTCACCATCACTTTCTTAAGCCACCTACTTTTAACATCACGGTTCTGCTCGTCCTCATCACCTCCACCAGTCCTCTTCTGTCGCCCTCTCTTTGCAACTTGCCATGTATTTATCACTGTCGCCGTTCACGGTCTTACCGTCGTCATCCATGGTTTTTCTGGTTTTTTCCGTCCATGGTCTCACTGTCGCCGTGAGTTTCTAATATGAACGGTTGTGGTAGGAAGAAGGGGAGGTGGTTGTGGCAAGGTTGTTGTTGTGGTAGGAAGAAAAGGGACAAGCACAGACAAAGAGGGAGTTTAGAAAGGTTTCATGTGATAGAGGGGAAGGATGAATCAGGAAAAAAAATAAAGTGCGTGAAATTACTAATGCCCATGCCACATTGAGGGTGTACATGAGTGGTAAAAAAAAAGGATGTCAACCAATAATTGTGCATTTTTTTAATACTATATAACCAAAAAGCTAGAGAGAGGGAGGGATACAAGCGCGTAGCAAATCACGATCTTCCCTAAAAGAGAGCTAAGAATAATATTAACTACTTTCCTAAAATTATATCCAATTTGTTTTATTGCTTAAAGAGTATGTATTACTGAAATGATTTGAGATACTTCATGGACACATTTTCGTTGGGGTGTAATTCATATGAGAAGTCAACATTGTCAAAGTAAAGATCAAGGATCCATTTTAATTGCGTGAAGTAAGCCAAGGATCCATTTTAATTCGTTGGGGGTGTAATTGTAAGAATAAAAATATCATGTTAACCTGTAAGACACATATCAACACTTGTCTGATACTGCTGCATAATGAAATATGCATCTATGTTACATTTGTATCTTCCCCGATGCAGTTTTTGCCACCGAACCAGTTTATGTTGTTGCCATGTTTTGGTCTGCAGCAACTACATCAGGGTTGCATGCACGGTTCGCTTTTGCCTTGATTATCCATACTGTTTGCTAGCTTCCAATAGTCCTCAGGCAGCCAAACGACTCTGTCCACCACATACGAACGTGATTCTGACACATTTTGCCAAATCATTAGATATCTATGTTTCGAAAGACCAGCAAGATTCAGTGATGTACACCGCACTAACATAAAAATTGTAGTTGTTGGTTTGGTTTAGTGGTTTCCAGTACTTCTTTATTGATTTTGGACCATAATCCAGAAGCACGCCATACCTGGACTAAAAAAGGACATTAACAAACAACATGAGTGAGGTCTTCATATAATGAGTCACAAATCACACAATTGGAAGGACATTCAATTCCTTTGCTTTGCAACCATGCTCTTGTTGGAAAGTGATATATCAAAGTTGTTGCACCTCATACCCTCTCTCTAAAACAAAAAACCCTATAACCTCTCTCTAAAACTTTCTCACCGCTCGACATCCCCTCCAAATCCAAATGTCCAAGTTCCGATGTAGGCTCCATGGGTAGTGATGCGACAAGACCGCTCCTTCATGCTACCATTTCACCCCTTTGGGAGGTATTAGGTCGTTTGGTTTCGGATCTTGTTTTCTGGGCGGTGGTTGGTGGATTTCCATATCTTTGAGATCTTTAAATTTCATGGTTTCTTCCCATATGCGAAGGCAAAGCTGCCGCATAACCTTGTTGTTGTGGGTGCGTATGGCTCGTGGGTTTGATCTAGATTAAGGTTCAATAAGGTTTCATTATGGCTTTCTTTTTTGGAGAAGGTCACCGGTTAAAACGCCATGTTCAGTGGTGTGTGGTTTCTCGAAACTTAATCTGATATGTTTTGATAGCTTTGTTGTTGGTTCTGATCGCTGAGTTTGTTTAGGCTCAAAAGGGTGATTACGCCTACCGTGTTTTGCAAGGGCTGATGGTACGTGAACATTTATCCATGTTGGCGGTCGGTTCATTCGCGATTCAAAAAGACGTGCTTGATTTTATTCAGGCACGTCTCTGGTTCATTATGATGTTTACGACCTTTAACACGTCATTTCTATGCAATCTAGTTTTGTTCCCCGTGTTTGGTTCGCTAGGGTGTGCTGGTGTGTATTTGTCTGTGTCACGACCCAAAATTCACAATCGTGACCGGCGCACGAACTAGAGTATCCTAGTCCGGCAAGCCTATTGACGACACTTGACAAATTATAATTTAAACAATTTCCAAATTGACTTTCACTTAAAATGATATCCACTGAAATTTCGACAGAGTATCCTCTGTATTTTGAATATTTTCCAAGATTTTAATCCTGTTTATGAACCTGTATTCTCATCCAGAGTTTCAAAATGACATATTTACATATTTGTACATCTCAATAAAATATTCCTAGACTCCAAATAGCTGCAGATGCTCTGATTCAACATATACATAAACAAAAGAGACATCCATCAAAGAAGCCTACCGAAGAGAGTGACACGGCTGAACTTTGAGTCTACTAGCAGCTTTCTACTTAGCTGCTTGGAAATCTGGAAAAAAAATAGAATATAAAAGAGTAAGTCACAAGGACTTAGTGAGAGACAACAACCACCACCAACTAGAAGGGAAACACACAAGGACACGATTATTTAATTTCTCAAATCTAATGTTAATTTATAAAAATAGTAACCGTATAAAATTCTATTAATCCGCAATCGTTTATACGCATGAAAATTTACACATGTATAAATATTTCCAATCAAATAACAATAATTCAAAGAAAATCCAATAGCATGAAGAGGTGAAAAATAGGTTACAAGCCTTTAAAAATACACTGATGAAAATCATAATAAAAGCCTTTAAAGAAAATATAGAAAACTCCATTTAGTGAAAATGATCAAAATAATCAACTTCAAATAAAATATAAAATCACATTCAATTTGATTATACCAAAATAATAAACTTTAAAGAAAGCATGGAACTCCAACTTCAATGAAAATAATCAATGGGTGAATCGAGAACTAGCTCCATCTCGTTGATAGCTCTTTCCTACTAAGGGTATCCTTTCCCTTAGTGGTAGCTCCATCTAACGGATAGCTCTTTTCTCTCGACTCAAAACAAAATGTTTTTAAAGTATAGGAAAACCAATTTAGTGGAAATAATCAAAGTAGGTGAATCGAGAACTAGCTTCATCTCGTTGATAGCCCTCTCCTCCTAATGGTGGCCTTTCCATAGGGGCGGCTCCATCTAATGGATAGCTCTTTTCTCTCGACTCAAAACAAAGTGTAAAACATTTTCAATTAGGGTGTTTACCTCTCATTGATAGCCCTCTCCTCCTAATGGCGGCCTTTCCATAGGGGCGGCTCCATCTAACGGAGTAACTCTACCTAATTGAAATCACATACTAGGTGCACCTAGGTCGTCGTCATTAAAACCATAATTTTCAAAACAAATTCTCTAAACATCTCACAAACCATATTTTCAACATATCGGATCAAAATATGTACCATTAAAACTCAATTGAAAATCTACCCCTTGTAGTCATAAGTAAATCCAAATCAAATCCACGTCGAGTTCATATTAATACCAAAATCTTCGAAAAAAAGCACAATTCCAAAAACATATCAAAACTAGTTTTTAGAACCATATCAAAACTAGTGCCCAAAATATATGCAATCAAATCTCCATTAATATATCCTAAATATATCCAAAACTTTGTAAATCACAAGTAGCGTCAAAGTGAGTATATATTAATATCAAAAATTCCCAAAAACATATATCTCAAAACCGTATTTCTCCATATCTCAAAACGCATGTCATAGTATATGCAATCAAACCTCTATTTTCAAATCATTTGCTCAATAAGTCATAGATAAATTCAAATAGAGACCATAATAATATCGATGACTTTAAACATAAGTATCAATGAGAAGAAAAATGTTCAAAGGGTGTGTTCCCCATTTTTATAAACACTTAAACATAGAAAATTATCAAAATATCAATAATATTAATAGTGAAAATATGTGATAATGATCGTTATCAACTCACAGTTATGATGAATCAACTAAGTTTGCTCTCTAACCACTCCAAAAGAAGCATGTGAAGCGTCCAGCGTCATATCTGAGCACCAATAATATTTTCTCATGAATTAGAAACTCATTCTACTACTTCTCTGACAATAGTTAACCACAAAATCTCCTATCATCTACTCTAATCTCAAAAATTAATTTCTAAAAACTAATCATTTCTAAATATGCACTAATTGAGTTGTAAATTGATAAATATACCTCAAGAAGTTTCAATTAGCAACTTTCACAATATGGGTATTCCTCTTCTTTCCCAAAGCACATACCCTAACCCCAAAATTTCACCAAATAGAGCTTGTACTATGAAATAGCTTGCTTAGATGCATAATATTTCTTATGGGTGATTGATTTGTCGAAGTAATTTGATGATTTGAAGAATAAAAAAAAATAATACGAGTAACAGAGAAGAGGGACGAGAGTGAAGTAGCATGGGAAGAGAAAATGAGTATAAGGAAATGTGTGTAGAAGCTTCCCCTGTTTCCATTTTATTATTATTTAATTAATTTAATTTTTATTTTTTATTTTTTTTATATAATATGTCTTTATATGAAACGGTGCGTTTCAGTCTTCCCCACTTAAGAAAAATTCGTCCTCGAATTTTAACTACTAACCTTGATTTTTGAACATGTATGGATACTTTGCGCACATTACTTCTTTAGGTTTCCATGTTGTTTCTTCATCGGACGGTCCTTTCCAAAGAACCTTCATTGAAACAATCTCTTTTGAACGTAAACGTCTCACTTCCTTATCTACTACAGCTACCAGATGTTCGGTTTATGACAAATTCACATCCAATTGCACATCTTCTTTACTAATCACATGAGAAAGGTCGTAAAGGTATTTTCGAAGCATAGAAATATGAAAGACATGACGAACTCTTGAGATATCCAGTTAAAATACCAAACGATAAGCTACAAGTCCGACTCTTCAAAAGCTCAAACACTCCAAAATCTCATGTAAGAATACCTTCTCCCCCACTTTGAACTCCAAGGGACGACACCTCTAGTTAGCATAGTAGTTTTCCTACTCTAAGTTGTTACTAAACAATCTCGGGTCAATTCAACCTTTTGAATGACATCTTGAATCAACTCTAATTTCTCCATTTTAAACCATCATATTGGAAGCCTACACAACCTATCATACAAAACCTGAAACAATGTGATTTGAATACTAGATTAGTAACTATTTATATGCAACTTCCATTATAGGAAACCATCAGTCACAACTCCCTCCAAGATCAAGAACACAAGCACAAAGCATATCCTCTAAGTTTTATATAGTCCTCTCAAATTGATCATAAGTGTAAGGATGAAAAGTTGCACTAAGATCCAAACAGTTCTCAATGCAGCTTGGAAAAACTTCCAAAACTGAGCAGTAACTCAACCCCATAATAAGAGCTAACATACTTAGACAAATCATGCAAAATAAATTTTCCTCTAAATAAAGCGTATAGCCCCTTCATCTTATATTTTCAACTTTATCAATTGATTTATAATAACATGCACCTAGTGATAACCTTCTTTGAGAAAGATATAACTCTGTAGTGAAATTCATAGCCACGCGTACCCACTTTCATTCACGTGCTCCAACAAGATGAAGTAAACTTGAAGGCTCAATCTTTACTTACTAGCACACCGAACACAAAGACAAAATATGTTACATCCCTCTTCATCAAATTCCAACGGTATAATTATCTCAAGTATTAGTACAATGGTATAACAATAATGAAGAACCGACTCTTAATATATTTCTCCTTAAATCACCAACATTTGGGATATATAGTCAAGACTTCAACCACGAAACACCATCAAAATCAACTAATAAGTTCATAACTTTATTGTTACTCACATTATTTACCAACTTACCAAGTCTAAATCTTAACTGACCCTCCATGATATTATCAACTATGGTGGAACAAATTTACACATGGCTAACAATATCCTTAAATGATCAAACTCAAATTGAATTCTGCCTCTAACAAGTTCTCATAATTATTTAATTATAGCCCCATTCATTTTTGCTAAATGAGCAAGACTACTCATGAACTTTCTACTTAAATCATCTACAACAACAATTTCCTTTCTAAGGGTATATAGGTCCGCGAAATCAAAACTTTTTATGTTCAAGAGAGCTTCATCCACCTTCTTGGTCTTAAATTTAAATATCGATGTTGAAAGATATACTGAATACCTACCATCTTGGTCGGTATAAATCTCATGAGTCTTACCATCTAGATTATGCCTCTAAATCTTAAGAGCAAAATCATTGTTGTTATACTCAAATTATGCGTAGGATAGTTTAGATCATTACTTTCTTTACTCTTGGAATAAACAAGAATGTCATAGATGAACAATATCATGAATTGATCTAAGAATTGTTTAAAACCCGGCCTATCAAATCCATAAAAATGTTGGAGCATTAGTAAACCCAAAAAAGTCATAATCAGGATTTAAAATGCTCGTAGCGTGTACAAAAAGTTTTCTTTGATATATGCTCCCACTTAATCTTCCACTAATGATACCCAACCCACGCGTCAATCTTGGAAGAAAAAAAAAACAACGAGATCCTTAAAATTGATCAAACAACTCGTTAAACGATATTTACTCTTTACTACCACCTTAGTCATTTTCTATAACTCACACGTAATCGCATTGATCCATCTTTCTTCCTTACAAACAATACCAGTGTTCCTCAATGAAAATAATTTTGGCAAATAAATATCTTACTGAGAAAATCTTGTAGCTGCTCCATTAACATCTAAAGTTTTGCTAGGTCAAACGCTAAAGAGGTCTAAATATGGGCTGAGTGTTATGAACCAAGTCTATAGAGAATTCAATCTTACTACCAAGTGGAAATCCAAGAAATTCTTCAGGAAAAATTATGATACCCACACGCTTGTAACTCTATAATTCTCCCTTACATACCCACTTATATATCCTTAATCAAGATCAATTATCCTGGATAACCTCTCTTCATTAACTTGTTAGCTCCTAACTTAAGGTGAAATTATATGCTACCCAACCCGTTTTTCCTCAAAAGTAGAAAAATGATTACCCAATATCTCAACATAGTAGAAAAATGCTCGAAGAACAACCAATTCACACTCAAATTCTAAAAAAAACTATACTAAAGCTATTGTTGTTCATACAAGACTAGCTAATGGTTGTGTCGTAGTTTTCGAGGATGATCCCTCCTATTATAACCTAGTTGAAAATATTGAAAGCGTACTTTACCATATTTTAAAATATTGCCATAGTTGAATCAACCATAATAGAATCAAGATTACTCTAGGAGGAAGTGGATTATCTACATGCTCCATGATCTTATATACTATTCTGCACTATGCCCAAAATTGTCTACCATAACCATCCTTCCGTGATATTGCTATTTGTTGCCCTTAATGACCAAATATAACTTCACCGCCATGTTAAAAATAATCATTATATAATCATCCAACTTGTTTCTTACGAGAATCCAATTTACTACCCCCCCTTTAGCTTTTGTTGCCAAATCTGAAGTGTCAAACTTGAAAACTTCGCAAATTAGGACAATTAGATCCAACCACAAATCCACTTATGTAATCTCTTAATCCTCTAATGAACCATTTGATACACATCTCTTCTATGATAGGGTGAAGATCATTCATTGAAAGCTCAGTAAAACGGGGTTTGTACTATGAAACTGACATGGAATCGATCTGGTCCGATCATTCCAACTCTTGAGGGAATCCATTTCCAACACTTTCTAGAAGGAAACAATCATAAACAATCAAATGATCTCACTTCATTCCAATGGAGGTTATTCCCCTTTTTTTTCTTCTTTTCCACGCAAGTGTATCAAACCAACCATATACCACACCTTCCAACAAAAATGAAATCAACTCCCACATCTTTATATTTGAGCATCCTAATGCCTTTCATAATCTCTATACAACATCAATGGATCCTTACGCACACTAGACGTAGAAAAGGTCAGAGTTTAAGTTTCATGAATATTACTAGAGCAACCTTAATCCCTCCAGATGAATTTGACATCTACTCTGTGTTGACCGTCAAGATTTGTTTGTCTAGATTATGATGTTGCTTCCCAACAACAGCCCCAACAAGTTGTATCAAAACCCATGGCAAAATTTGCCTTCCTCTAGGAACCTTAACACTAACTACTCCTACAACCAAGCTACGTCCGTCAACATGAACGACATAAGTGCGGACCAAACCACGACCTCGTTCACTAGGGTCTTAAGGTTGGGAAGTACACCCATAAGGAATTGTCTTCCCTTCTAGTGGTGATCCTTGAATTGGGTGACATACTCATCAAATGAAAGAAAATTGACAAAAAATAGGACGAGACGAGAAACAAAGTGAAACAATTCAGAGACCAAAAGAAATAATAAGATTGGACAACAAATGACACTACCATAGAATGCAAATAGATTTTTGCAAGCAAATGGTGCCGCGGTTCACAATTTACAAGCAAGTATCTATTTTCATTCTATGTCTGCAGCTATTAGGATCTACAACCGAGCTCTGATACCAACTTTGTCACGACCCAAAATTCACAATCGTGACCGGCGCACGAACTAGAGCATCCTAGTCTGGCAAGCCTATTGACGACACTTGACAAATTATAATTTAAACAATTTCCAAATTGACTTTCACTTAAAATGATATCCACTGAAATTTCGACAGAGTATCCTCTGTATTTTGAATATTTTCCAAGATTTTAATCCTGTTTATGAACCTGTATTCTCATCCAGAGTTTCAAAATGACATATTTACATATTTGTACATCTCAATAAAATATTCCTAGACTCCAAATAGTTGCAGATGCTCTGATTCAACATATACATAAACAAAAGAGACATCCATCAAAGAAGCGTACCGAAGAGAGTGACACGGCTGAACTTTGAGTCTACTAGCAACTTTCTACTTAGCTGCTTGGAAATCTGGAAAAAAAATAGAATATAAAAAAGTAAGTCACAAGGACTTAGTGAGAGACAACAACCACCACCAACTAGAAGGGAAACACACAAGGACACGATTATTTAATTTCTCAAATCTAATGTCAATTTATAAAAATAGTAACCGTATAAAATTCTATTAATCCGCAATCGTTTATACGCATGAAAATTTACACATGATAAATATTTCCAATCAAATAACAATAATTCAAAGAAAATCCAATAGCATGAAGAGGTGAAAAATAGGTTACAAGCCTTTAAAAATACACTGATGAAAATCATAATAAAAGCCTTTAAAGAAAATATAGAAAACTCCATTTAGTGAAAATGATCAAAATAATCAACTTCAAATAAAATATAAAATCACATTCAATTTGATTATACCAAAATAATAAACTTTAAAGAAAGCATGGAACTCCAACTTCAATGAAAATAATCAATGGGTGAATCGAGAACTAGCTCCATCTCGTTGATAGCTCTTTCCTACTAAGAGTGGCCTTTCCCTTAGTGGTAGCTCCATCTAACGGATAGCTCTTTTCTCTCGACTCAAAACAAAATGTTTTTAAAGTATAGGAAAACCAATTTAGTGAAAATAATCAAAATAGGTGAATCGAGAACTAGCTTCATCTCGTTGATAGCTCTCTCCTCCTAATGGTGGCCTTTCCATAGGGGCGGCTCCATCTAACGGATAGCTCTTTTCTCTCGACTCAAAACAAAGTGTAAAACATTTTCAATTAGGGTGTTTACATTTCAGTCTGTTAGGAATTTGTGTTTATTTATACCTCATTTGCTAATATTTGTTGTAATACCCTTTTAGGACTGATTATGTGGTTGCTTAGTAAGGTTCATGCCCCCTCATCTTTTTGTACTTTCTCTTTATTTTATAAATTTTCCTTTGCTTAAAAAAATGCTCTTATTGGAAAGAACACTCTACACATTCTCCAGACCAAGTTCTTTAGTTTTGGGTGGGGGTGAGGGGATTTGAGTTGCATACAATGCACCAATAACCATAACACCTAAGATGGGAATAGTCCACAAGCTCCTCCATACACAGTCGATAAGCACTCTTTAAAGAATAGTGTCCATTTTATTCCATCTTTCCAAATCACTCTGTATGTTTGTACATGGGAAAGAATGGGTGTTTTTAGGATCTTAGTTGCTATGTCCTCACTAAACAAATATTGCACAACCTCTTGGTTCCAAGTCTTGCTTGCAAGATCAATTAAACTATTTACTGTTGCGTTTACGAAGTGAGAAGCACACAGTGAAATACATGAAATGCAGCCACATTCCATCTGCCAAGGTTCATCTAAGATAAGGATAATGTCCCAAGAACCAATATATATCATCTGGATCCACCTCGAACGATAAATTTTGCATTGAAAATACTATGCCACACATAACTTGGGTTATGACCCAAATATGAAGACAAAAAACTCTTGTGAGGGAAATATCTAGCTTTGAACAATGGGATACCAAGGCGTCTTGCTCCATTTGGAATTTCCATCCTAGTTTAGCAAGCATAGGCAAATTGAAAGCACCGAGGTCTTCAAAACCCAATACCTCCGTACAATTTAAGCAAGTCGAAATTTTTCCAAGACATCAAATGAATACCACAGTTATTTGAACCACCATGACCCCACCAAGCAGAGTTCATCATCATATTCTCAATAGTCAACACAAGAGAAGTAGGTAGGAGGAATATACTCATACATAAGAAGGAATTGATTGCAATACAAAATTGATCATTACCTCTCAGTCTACCTTAGATAAACACTTACTACTACACAAATTAATTTTTTTTCTTCCAAATTAGATCGTTGACAAAGCTAAAAGTTCCCGACTTATTCCTCTCAATCTAGATGGTAGCCTGAGGTACTTACTAGTACCTGAAATCGCATGTACACCCAAATTATTAGTAATTGAATTTTGAAGAGTTTTGAGAAATTTTTTGGCAACATATTTCTGACTTTGGTAGACTTAAACCTTAACCAAACACTCCTTTCTATTGTGGATAAATTTAACTATGTTTGTTGGTTAGTTAGTTGGCTTGTAGAGCAAATAACTCAACTTAGCCTATAAAGAGCAAATAACTCAACTTAGCCTATAAGTGCTTGTTTTGTATTCATTTGATATAATTCATATCACACATCAATATCTTGTATGATCATAACCACTATGCAATACAATTCACCATAAACAAAACTCTCTTCATCCTCTCTATTCTTAACACAGATCTGAACGTTCTGAACTCTCTCATTTCTCTTATCATTGAGTGTAAGCATCATCTACGAATAACATGTGAAAAATCAATGAAGCGCGCGCCTCCACATATGAAAGCAGCCTCGATCCTCAACACTACAAAAAAGAGATGAATGCAGAATACCCCTCCGCACATATATGAAAATATATGATATGGAAAATAAGGGTGTTAAAGAGGATGAAAACAATTTGACTTCGGGCTGAACATACTAGCTGTAGGTAATTGAATAAGCCTTACAAGAATACAGTAATCAAATTAATTGCATATTATAACCCAAAATATGATCCGAATACCACACTTAGGTCATTAACAAAAATCAAAATGATGAAACCACTCTTATGATTAAAATATGGTGTTTAATTCTTATGATTAAAGTATGGTGTCTAACCTACACTCAAAACCACTCTTATGCTTAAAGTATGGTGTTTAAGTTGTATTACAATGAATAATGGGTTGCTTTATAAGTTTAACTAAATACTGCAAATCTTTTCTTTCACAAAAAATACTGCAAATTTTATAAGTAGAGAATCATTCAAGAAAACACTTGACAGCTTAGATATATATGATATATATAAAACTGAATTTACGTAATAGATCATAATTTAAATTGGTTAAAATAAAAAGGCTCATGTGATACACTTTTAAATTTGTTATTGCATCCAAACCTACTATTGTATTATAACTATTATATATAGTTGAATTATTATTAGCAGGAACTTGGTAAACCTAGTTAAATTTTATTCAAAAAAAAAAAAAAAAGTAAACCTAGTTAAATGTATGATAATTTTTTTGGTTTTGCTACTCACTATTTAGTGATCTATTTTTTCTTGACATTACACCTTATTATAGATATATGCATTAAAGTTTCTGCAGCACTATTTACTAAACTCTCAATGTAATGTCATTCTCCTTTTCTTAATACATTAATTCTTTCTACAAAGATATTAAAAATAAGGTATCTCATGCATCTTCTATATCAACTAATGCATCAATTTGGCCCAGATGCCTTTAGTAATAATAAGATAAAAGATCCTTATTCTACATGATAGATGGGATATACCACCTTCACATAACACAGCTATAAATTATTCTCACAACCATAATATTTCACCAACCTATCATTTCACTAATCAACCTCTTTATATATAACCCTTCTCTTCCACACTCCCCAATCATCAAACACATATTTCATCATTCACACTCTATCATAGCCATCAAAACCATAAACAAATTCTATTTACAAACAAGGCTTAAAACAAAGAAGCTTGAAGATGAAACAAGCAACTTTTTTCTTTTTCTTTTCACTCTTTCTTCTCTTTTCATCCACATTATCCCTTTCACAAGCACCTGAATCATCCCCAAAATCTCCAAAAAAAACACCCCCTACCCCAAAAGCAACAGCACCATCACCAAAATCATTAGTCCCCACATTACCTGAATCACCAGACTCAACAGACTCCGTCCCTGACGACATCACAACAATCCTCAAAAAGGCGAAAACATTCTCCGTCCTAATCCGTCTCCTAAAAACAACAGAAATCATGAGCAGCGTAAACTCACAGCTCATCACAGCCAAAAACGGCGGCTTAACAATCCTCGCGCCAGACGATTCAGCATTTTCAAGCCTCAAAGCAGGGTTCCTTAACTCCTTAGACGAAAACAAAAAAATTGAACTTTTACAATTCCACATCTTACCTCAATATGTAGCGAGCTCAAACTTCGATTCTTTAAGCAACCCTGTTCAAACAATAGCTGGTAAAGACCCAACAAGGCTTCCACTTAATGTTTATGCATCAGGTAACAATGTCAGTCTTTCAACCGGGGTTGTTACTGCTTCCGTTGTGGGTGTTGTGTACACTGATAACAAGCTCGCGATTTATCATTTGGATAAAGTGCTTCTTCCTCGTGATTTCTTCGCTACTAAGGCACCTGCTTTGGCTCCAACTCGTACTGCTGCTGCTAAGGCTCCTAAAGCTGCTAATAAGGAGAATTCTTCTGCTGATGATCAAGACCAAAATGATCAGGATCAAGGTAAATCTGGAGCAGTGAGATTGTGTGGAATTCTTGGAACAACGTTGGTGTCTTTTGTTGCTGTAGCAATGATGTGGAGTTGATGAATGGTTTCCATTTGGAAGTTGCATTTTTCTTTTCTATGTCTATTACACCATGTCACTTTTTTGTTGCTTTTCATTTGAAATTTTCTATGGTTTCTTGATTTCTTGTGTATGAATCCTTGTGTCATTTTTATTGTATAAAAAAGTTTGATTTGGATGATACTTCAAATTTTATTGGATTAGCATATAAGCTTATTCAATTTAATGAGATGCGTTTGATAAATAAGTTAGCTTATAACTTATAGTGGATAAGTTAGTTGATTGAATTTATAGTGTTTGGTAAAATTAACGGTCGAACTAGCTTAAAAACATGAAATGACATAAAAATATATATTTACTTATCATCTAATTTTTTTCAATTACATGGATAAAATTGAAATAAAAAATGAAAATATAAAAGTGTTAAGCTATAAGCTACTTGAATTAACTTATCATAAAAGGCTATAAGCTAGTAAAAATAAACCATAAGCTCATGATAAAGTAATGGCTATCAAATAGATCTTTTATAGTCAAATGAGCTTATAAAACATAAGCTATATAAGCTCAAAAAAGTGTCTTGCCAAATAGACCCACATGTATCATCAAAGCATTGCTTACGAGATAACGTTTACTTAAACAACTATGCATGGTATGGCGCTCTCTTCACCTTAGCATTATTATTGAAGAAGATGGAGAGATGAATTAAATATGAATTTTTATATTTTTTACGGTTAAAAATTCATATTTAATTCATGTTTTGTTGAAAAAATCTATAATTTTTGGGAGAGTTTTGCAATATTCTACAAAATTTCATTATAAAATACAAATATTACACATGAATTGATTTAAAAATAAGGACCAAAAGTGGTAATTGAAAATTTTAAAGGGACTAAAAATTGAAGGAAAATTTTAGAAGGACTTAAATGAAAAGTTGGTATATTTATAGGGATCAAAAACATATTTAGGGGGGTGTATTGGATTAGGATTTTAAAGGACAATTTTTGCTTAAAAAAGTCTCAAAGATTTTAAAAGATTTTGTAGGATTTTAATGACTTTCATGATTTTAAAAGACAATCAGGATTTTCAATTTGGATTTCAATGGATTTACATCATAAGATTTTAAAGGATTTTAAAGGATTTTATGAATTTATAAGATTTCAAAAGATTTTATAAATTTTAAGGACTCATTGAAAAGAAATGATTACAACACACTCTCTATCATATTCGTCAAAAAAAAAAACACACTCTCTATCATAATATTTTGAATACATACTCTTATTTTTTATTTTATTTTTATGAGATAGAGAGAGGGGGAAGAGAGGAGGGAGAGAAGGGAGAAAAGAGAGGAGATAGAGGGAGAAGATATATATATATATATATATATATATATAGAGAGAGAGAGAGAGAGAGAGAGGGAGGGAGAAGAGAGAGAGAGAGAGGGGAGAAAAGAGAGGAGAGAGAGAAGGGAGAAGAGAGAGACGAAGAGAGAATGGAGAGAGAGAGAGGAGGGAGAAAAGAGAGGAGAGGGAAGGGAGAAGAGAGGAGGAAGAAGGGATAAGAAAGAGATGTAAAATTTTTTAAAGAAAAACAATCCCAAGAAATCTTATGTCTTCATGAAAGACTTTTTTTTGTTAAAATTTCACTAGACAATCTCACAAAATCCATCAAAATCTAATTTATTAAACAATCCTTTGAAATTTGAATGATTTTGAATACCATGAGACTTTTTTTAAGTGATGAAAAGTCTTGATTGAATACCTCAAGACTTTTTTAAAATGACAAAGAATCTTGATTGAATACCACAAGACTTTTTTTAAATTGCAAAGAGTCTTGATTGAATACCACAAGATTTTTTCATAATTAAAAAGTCTTTTAAAATCCCTTAGAATCCTAATCCAATACATCCCCCTTAATCTTCTTTTTGTTATTTTAAATGTTTTTGTTAGTTTAGTTGTTTCTATTTCCATTTTATTAAAAGTATATTATGCGAGTTCTAAAGAAAAGAGGTATCCATGGTATTCAACGCATCTCGAATAATCATGCTTTCTTGTAGAAAATAGAATAATCTAAGAATATTTGGATGATATGACAAAGGATCTCTTCCAACTTAAACAAAGATTTTGAGTTGGAATCCAATCATAAGAATAATGCAAGTTCACATAAAAAAAAAAGAGCAGATTATGGTCGGATTGATTCCAGTTTTGATAAATTAATGTTTTGAAATATTTTATATTAAATGAATTGATATTTTTTTAAGTGATTTATGCTGAAATCATATTTTAAAAGAGAGTCAATAAGAGTTACCTTTTTTAAGAGAAGAGGAAATATGCACAATTAATATAAGTATTTTTGAACAAGCACAATTAATATATTGAAGTGTGTGTTTTAAAATAATGTTGAAAATCAATTTTATGTACAAAAAAATAGGCAGAATAGAACAATCTGATAGCTGTATTTTATATGCAGACATCAATGGTTACGATATCCAAATCCACTATTTTGAGCTGAAAATAGATGGATTGTGCATTAGTTCCAACTGAAAGCAACACATTACATTGTACCAAAAAGAAAAAAAGAAACACATTACACAATACACATCCATTCATCTAATTTGGTTCCTTACAACTAAGCTTTCACTTTTTCTATTGTTTTAATCTTCATTGATGCCCCAACATAACCTCCTTTTCAGATAAATGATATCATGAGACCTTAATTGATGTAACACCTTAATTTCATGCTAGATACCAAAATTTAAGTTAGCAAATCACAATTAAGGGTCCATAACAAAGCCTTTTACCTAAATGTCATATTCTCCAAGCCTCTATAAAAGCCTAATCCTTAGAATTATCAATGCATCAAGTGCTCATTGCAACTTCTATTCCTACCATCTTCACAACTTCAATATCACCTAAAACTTTCTTTAACAAAAAACCAAAATGATTAGAACTCAATCTCTCTTGTCCTTCTCACTTGCACTACTAGTTTCTCTCTTGTATTCAACCACCACTAGTTTATCTCAACTATCACCAGCTACTGCTCCTATACAACCTACACTACCAGCTCCAACCACACCAGCTGCAGCTCCTAAACCATTGGTACCTTCATTACCAGAGTCACCTAGTGATTCCACCCCTGACACCGCAGGCACTGTTGACATTGTCGGAATCCTGAGAAAGGCGAAGGCATACAATGTCTTCATTCGACTCATGAAAACAACTCAATTGATCAACCAACTCAATTCACAACTATTGGCTACAAAAACAGGTGGATTAACGATTCTTGCACCGGATGACAGCGCCTTTGCAGGACTCAAAGCAGGATTCCTTAACTCTCTTTCCGATGGACAAAAGCTCGAGTTGTTACAGTTCCATGTTATTTCAGACTATGTATCTAGCTCTAACTTTGATACTCTAACCAACCCTGTGAGAACACTTGCTGGAGCTAAACCCGGAAAGGTGGAACTGAATGTTGTGAGTTACGGAGGAAGTGTGAACATATCGACAGGGGAAGTGAACACAACAATCAATGGCATTATATATACTGATAAACGTCTTGCTATTTACAAAGTTGGCAAAGTGCTTCTTCCTATGGATTTCTTTTCCGTTTCTAAGGCACCGGGGAAGGCACCATCTTTGGCACCAGAACCTTCAACTGATACAGCAAAGGCGCCTAAACCTGATAAAGATACATCATCAGATTCGTCGCAGGTAATTAATCCAACTGAAAACAAGTCTGGCTCTATCAAGATTGTGTATGGAAAGTGGATGTCACTTGGACTTGTATTAGCTTTCGCGTCGATGATTCAAATTTGATATTGAGAGATGAGCATATGAGTTTCATTCTTCAGAATACGCACCTTCTGTTATAATTTTTCTGGGTTTTGTCTTGTTTTTGAATTCTTATCTTAGGGAGTATAATTTGAGAGGAGAGAGCTTTGTAATGGTTTGCGTGACTATGTTGTGGTGATGCTATCTTATGGTATTTATTTAATTTGCTTGTTTACAAAACTCAGCCAATTATTATCTTTCTTTCCTAAACAATTTGGACCATTTTTGTTGAAGTTTATATTGGATTTGGAGTATCACATTGCCGAAGTTCAGGCGCTGTTGGATGTTAAATAGACTTGGATTTCACTCTAAAAACTAACTCCTAAGAAGAGGGTGTTCAAGAATATATAAAAATTCATCAATCCGAAAATGTTGACGATGTAAAACAGAATTGGACGAGGACCACTTTATAGACGTGAGAGTGAGTATTGAAGTAGTATAAGATTTCTACATTGTTAAGGTTTGACACTAAGATTTAACTCATTTAACATTTTCATTGAAGAGATAATTAAGTGTCATATATAAGGCAAATGTTTCCTAGTACATAAAGTTGTCAAAATTGTGATTTTGTTTTAGATAGAAAGAGAACAAAATTGAAAATTGTAAAATTGCAATCGAAATCGAAGTTGTAAAATCGCAATCAAAAAGATTCTACCAAAACAAAAATAATGCTAAATATATGTAATAAATTGTAGGCTAAATTGCACTTTTCGCCACCTAAGTTTCAAAATGTTGCGATTTTGGCCCTCTATAAAAAAAAATGGCAATTCTGGCCCATTTTGTCCCAAAATTTCTGAGAAGACGCCACGTGTTTCAAAATAGGGGCCATAATCGCAACTTTTTGAGAAGACAAGGAGTCAAAAAAATCATATTTCTCTTATGCTAGAGGGTCTAAAGAGCATATTTCCCTAAACATGGGTTCACTTTTGCCATTTTTTTTAATAGGGGCTAAAATCGAAACATTTTGAAACTTAGGGGGCGAAAAATGCAGTTTAGCCTAAATTGTATGTAGTCATAAATGAATCAAAGTTTCAAGTCCACAAAATATTTATACATAAATGACTCAAAATCTAGATGCCAGAAAACCTGCGATTTTATGCAAACTGAGTTAATGTCGACTTGCATAAAAAAATTCTTAGAATCCTTTAAAATCCTTTAAAGACTTGCTATTTTGCAAGGATTTCACGATTTTATGCGATTTTACTAGGATTTTTCTGTTTTCAGATTCTATAATGGATTTGGATAAATGAAGGTGAGTAAAGTCACACAATCCTGAATTTTGGGATTTAAGTCGTGATTTTGTCCATAATATTATTGGAACATCCCATTTTGACAGTAATACCAGACATTTGCAAAGAGGAAAATTCTATGGTGAAGTCATGAGAATGACTTTTCTGGTGAAGTTAACACTATAACATCAAAAATGTATCACTTAATCTTTTTACAAGGTTACACTTAAATTAACAAGGTTACACTTAATCTAATTTTATCCTACCTTGTTTTAAGCGTAACACCCCACAAAGTGTAACACTTAAAATTTTATCATCAACTATGTTTGCATGTTAAAGATTCCAACGATAAAATAGTATCTGTAAGTCCAAGATGTTGCAGGCATTACTAGATGAATTACTATTGATCATTAATCAGTAATCAACAATTTAAAAATGAATCAAACATTAAGATCAAAATTAACTTTTTCAAAAAAGTCAGTTTACTGACTGCACCGTAGAAGCTCCCTTGCAAAGAATAAGGTCTAAGAACAATCAAGAATTATTATTGGAACATCCCATTTTGACAGTAATACCAGACATTTGCAAAGAATAAGGTCTAAGAACAATCAAGAATCATTAACTATCATTAAATGGTACAACTATGTTCTTAAATATAAACAAAAAGTCAACCAAATGAGATGTATCTCGTTAAAAAGTTGAGCTTGATAAATCAACTTTGTTTTTTTTTTCTTGCTTATATTTGAGAGCGAAGAGAGTAAACACACAAGGTTCGGTGAAGATCAAAGACGTGACGTGGTGGTTTACGGTGCTCCGGCGTGGAGAACGTTGAGCTTTCACGACGAAGAAAAATTGTGTCTTTAGACACGTTAGCATTTCAATGCTCATGTCTACGTTAGCATTCCAACGCTCAAGTCTGTGTACGAGAGGTTGTTATGTGCGAAAAATGGGTGAATGAAAAACGTACCTTGTGGGTGACGCTAAATCACCCTTATGTTAGGCACAAAAATCTCTAACTGTCTCTATGATATGCAGTGCAATCCCAAGAGGCAGTTATATAGAGATGTGATGGACGACGGGGATTAGATTGAGACGGGCTCCTGTGCGGTGATCCGCACGAAGTCTTGCATGCACCTACACCCTTTTCGGCCTTGAGTGCTCTTGGGATTTGGCTTGTAGGGCCACTTGCTATTGGGCTTTTTTCGGTCCGAAACAGTTGCCCCCCAAGTCATTACTGTCTTTATGACATAATTGACTTGTTCTCGGGGTCCGTTTTCCTTGGCGGTGTCGTTGCATGGCGGTCTTGGAATACCTGAGGGCACCTTGTTTGAAGTCGCGCTCATTGTAATGTGAGTGGGGTAGTTTGCATTAAATGTTGAAACATGAAAAGATTTTGACGTGATGTATTTTAAGTTTTATTTCCCATGGGTCGTTTGCATGGTAGGTACGTGTCTCGATTTGCGAGACTCGCGCACCTATGACTTTTGAATGCGCTGCGTTTTTCGAGGTTATCCCATACCATTGGATCGTGTCTTTTGATTTCCATCGATCTTGGGAAAAGATAGACACGACGACAATTTTCAAATTTTAATGAACTTTTCATATTACTCTAACATGCGATTTTCACGTTGGTGGCAAAGTACCCAAGGTGAAAGATAAATGCTAAGGGGTCTTTCACATCAGTGCCAAAGTACCTGAGGGGGAAAACACACTTTTCACTTCACTAACACAGGTTTCATTTTATCGTTTTCATCATTCTTTTGTGTTTTCTCACTCAGCAACCCTAATCTCTAACACAATCAAGAACCCTAAGCTCCCAATAGTTCTCAATCGTCGTTCTCGATTTTTTAACTCTATACCGATTGTCTTCGTTCTCACGATTGATCTCAATCATTTTCATCGTAAAAGGTGATTCTGCGAACCAACTCACAACACATAAGTTAATAGCATACAACGGTTAAAAGCCTACAAAAAATACGATAAAATCTAAATCTCCAGAATACCCATGCTTTCGGATCTGCAATGTTGAGGCCCAAATCATTGATTGAATCTGTGAGTGTCTGAAGTTGGTCTTTCAATAAGAACCAAATGACATAAACCCAACCCTCCTCGATGAGTGAAATAGAAAGAAAACTTAGAGATAAGGTGAAGTTACTCTCACTAAAAAACTAGGGCCGTTTTTTTGCAATTAAAAATAGAACTCGTTCTCCTTTTAAAATTAAAATATCTAAAGAGTCCACAGTCTTCCCTCACTGTTGCATGAGCCTGCAACACTCAAAAAGAAGGGTCTAACATCCCTAGTTAACACCCTATGGTTACCCTAACATCCCAACACTAATTCTCTATTCAATTCCTTAATTCTAACAACTTTTTACATGATTCAATCCTTTGATCAAAGCCCTAGTTTCCTCACTTTTCTCCCTTTTAATCTTATCTTCATCACTACTTTGCAGAATTCATAGATATAATAATAAAAAAGTTTTATCAACCCTAATTCTCCCTTTCCACCATATACAACCCAATGATGAAAGGTTTCTCCCCATTGCCTCGAATTCTTCAATGATTGCAGGTTTGTGGTTTTCTTCTCCTTGCTCTCTCCTTCTACTCTTCTCCTTTCATGTGGCTGCTCTTTTTCTTATTCCTTTATGTGACACACACACACACACACATAAGCAAAATACAAATATTTATATTTAATAATTTTTTTATAAAAAAACATAGGATAAATATCTTTCATGAATTCATAAAAAAAGAGATGAACCATAAAATCAAATCTGCTTCAAAGATGTAAAAACAAATCCTGATAATTAAGTGTACGTATCCAAAACCAAATTACGATGACCATAATCATTCTATTCATTTACGTTAAAAGTGTATATATGTTCGATGATGTAACGCCCACACTAAACGTATCTAGAAAGTTTAGCATGTGCATTATCTTTAGTACTGGATACATTAAAATTTACAACATAATTCTTCGGATGAATATTTTAGACAACAATATGCGTTCGTACAATTAACAAAACACTACTACTAGTCCAAAACATAGAAAATACATCCTTGAAATCCAAACATCCTGCAGCGGGTACGAACGAACACTTGCTGATTATCCATCCGGCTACGACTTGCTAACTCTTGCTGAACCAATCTGCTGATCTGAAACAAATAAGGATTGGGATGAAACATAATGTCTCAGTGAGTTCTACCTAATCCTAGGCTATAGGTAACCTCGGGGAAACCTAGGGTCACCACATGTCTACAACACAACCTGTCGGTTGATTATACGTGTGTGGATCATGCTTGCCAAGACGGTCGTGCATACTAGATCCGTCGTAGGTTCATCTTAACTTGTCATGGGTCTTGACTTACATTATACGTGTCATGGCGGTTAAAGGGAACCTAATACCGCTATGACAAGATACGCTAAACGCATCGAGGCCTAAACATAACATATTCATGACACGATCCTAAACCGGATGCTCGGGGTATCCTAAGATCGCCATCGGTATAACTTCATAGCTTTCTCTATTTACATAAACCTGTATATGTCTAACAACATATCATATTCTTGATCACATAGTAATCATACATAGTCATATTCATTCATTAGGTTAGAGGTTAGCGTTGAACAAACATTATTATCTTGATTCATTTTACGAAGTGCATCGCGTGGAGTAACCCCAAATACATTCCCATACATGACCGATGAAAACCTAGCTAAGGTACATCGGACTCCCTCAGTGTCGTGCGGGCCCCTCTTGCAGAGCTTATCCCGTTCCCCTGGCATGAACCTCTTGAGATCCCAACCTTGCGTGGATCGTAAGAGACACGACACCTACATCTTACTTAAGGTCTTGTTCATGTACATGTGTAAAAGAATTAACCTAACATGCTTGCTCGTTTACCACGGGTCCGTGATCTACCCGATTAGCGGTAAACTACTTCATAGACATTCTTATACATGTGAAGAGATTATACTTATTCAATATTCATGCCTTATCATACTTAGGGTTCATGCTAACATCTAGTTCTCGACGATCTATGTCGAGGTTCTATGCTTTTCCCCTTTCTTAGTCATCGCTACCCGATTAACATACCTAAACTCTCTTGTACTATTCTTGTCGTACATGCTAAGATTGCCATGATTTTCATTTCATGAATCATTTGATGTTATGTGTATTGCTTAGATGTTGTTTAGGGGTTATGAAGTTGGAAATCGACGTAAGAAAGGCTTCAGACTGCACCACCGGCCCCAAGATGAGCCAACAAGCCAATGAAAAGTTGGCCAGGAAGCAGCATTTCGCTATTAGCGAAATTCATCTGGGAAGATTTCGCTATTAGTGAAATATTTCGCTAATAGCGAGTTTCTTCGGGTCTGTGGCGCAGATTTTACATTTTTGACCCAAAACTCGTCCAATCGATCCAAAAATGCACCATATACATCCAGCAACATATTTTGACAGTAATAAACATTTTGCATGAAAATTTTAACATATACATCACAAGATTTAGCAAAAGGGGCACTAGGGTTCTTATTTCCTACATAACATAATTCATAATTCTCACAAGAATTTACACAACCTAAGGGTGGGAAAACTATCTATAAAACTCACTTGACGTTTTACTCCAACCAAAACCCTAGCTCTTGAGGGTGGGAAAACTATGTATAAAACTATCTTCAAGCTTCAACATCTATCTTTTCTCCAACCAAAACCCTAGCTCTTGAGGCCCTTGTCCAATGTTCCGCAATCTCCATTTCAACACCAAACCCTCTTCTTCTTGATGTTTCTTGCTTATGAAGTACCTATGATTCATGCTTGCTTACCACTCGTACCAATTTGGAAAGATTGCTAGCTAAAGAGGGAGATTGGGGGCGACATTCTAGAGAGAGGGAGGAGAGAATTCCATTTCTTGTGAAGTTAGAGAGAGAAATAACAATGCATAATGAATAATTTGTGACCAAACCCACTTATAAACTCCTTGAGAGAAAGTACTGAAATGCCCTTGTCTTAATCGCTTTTATAGTAACACTGATAATTAACTCGTGCTTAACTGACACCGCCTCGTAAAACATTCCTCATCGCAGTGAATCTCATGAACATGTTCTCTGGTATACCTTCATTTGATATAATTCTGATACTAACGAGTGGGATATTACAGATGAAAAACATGTCTTCTATTACTTATGTTGTGCAATTTGAATTGTATTAGTTAAACCAGACAATCATGTTATTCATTCTATATTTTGCTAATATTACCATACCAACGATATATTCAACAAACCCGCATAATAGAACGAGTATTTTTCTAGTTATATCAAAAGCAAAAAAAACATAGATGATACATTATATTAAAATACTATTTTTTCAAAATATATTAGATATTTAAATTACATACATCTGATGTGTATTGTAGCGTTATTTCAAGAGTATAACAATTTTTTTGGTGGTGGCCGGGGTTTAAACCCCGGACCTTGCATATTTTATGCATTATCTATACCAACTGAGCTAAGCTCACAAGGACAAGAGTATAACAAATTATTATTTCATTATTTGATCAAGTGGTCTAATGACTAAAAATTCACCCCTTAAGGTAAATAAGTGGGGAATTCAAAATTCAAACTCTGGCCCTTTTATATCTCAATGTCTCTATCAACCGAGTTATGCTCACATAAACATAACAAATTGTTTTAGGTTTAGTTTGTTTGAATAACTTTGTAAATACATACTAAATTTCCTAGTAAAAAAATGTTAGAAGTAGAAATAGAATAAATAATTAATCTACATAATCACATAATGTCTTTATTTATTAAGTTAGCTATAATGCAAGGATATTTTTGTTTGGCTTTTTTTACTGCAGTACTTCTTTTTTTTACTAAAAACAGACAACATTTTTTCATTCAAATTGTTAGATTACGCCGATACAATACAAATTCACTAAAAACAAAAATGATAAATTTGCGAACAAACTCATAACATTCATGTTCATAACCTAAAATGGTAAAATACATAAGCTTACAAATATGACTATATTCAATTGTTTGGAATAGCCATATCTCTGCATTTGTGATAAGATGTACTTGATCGAAGCTAATCTAAAGCCATATCTCAGGAATATACATTGATTGGATCTGCACTTGATCGAAGTTGATCTGACAATCTGAAGTAATCTAACACCACAAAAAAGACGACGAGAAAACAAAAACAAAATCACACCAAGACGACAAACATCACACTAAGACGAAGAAATCACGAAAAATAACTAAAGTAGGGAGAAATTCTAGCTCGTGCTTGGCACGGGTCGATATACTAGTTTAGTGTACAATTTTGGAGATTGACACCGATTTAGTGTACCATTTTAGGATAGGATTGAATGTGAGTAATTGTATATATTCTCACTTATAATTTGAATAAATATGAACCATCTATTTAATTTATGACTGACGCTACTCACACCCAAAAAAACACGTTACACCCTAAAATACTAATATACCCTTTAATTAAAATAAAAATTTCAAATTAATCTAAAATCCTTTCATCCATCGCTTAATCACTGAAACCTGGAAACGTAATCCTAATTCACGTATTCCTCCTTCCAAACACTCACACCGAGTTTTTGAAAGCTATCACTCTTTCTCATCAAACTTGCGTGCACAGAGTCTCTCTCTCTGAAATCAATTGTCGCACGCTCGCCGCATCTCCACCACTTCGTTTCAGAGCCCGTCACAGTTTGAAGGTAAGATCCTCCCAACTGAGCTTACGTAGTTAATGTAAACTGAGTTTACAGCTAAGTAAACTAAGTTGATGCGCGTGTGTATAAGTGTGTATAAACCAGGCATGAGCAACCTAATTTGTAAATCCGTAAACTTAATTTACACTAACCTTTGTAAACTGAAATTACATTAACCTCTTATATACATACATAAACTAAATTTACATTAACCTAAATTGAACATAAGTAAACTTAATTTACATTAACCTAAATTGAACATAAGTAAACTTAATTTACATTAACCTAAACATAAGTAAACTTAATTTACATTAACCTAAATTGAACATAAGTAAACTTAATCTACATTAACCTAGATTGAAAACTGAATTTACACCAACCTAGATTGAAACCTAGATTGAAAGTACGTAAACTGAATTTACACTAATCTCTTATATACATACGTAAACTAAATTTACATTAACCTAAATTGAACATAAGTAAACTTAATTTACATTAACCTAAATTTGAACATAAGTAAACTTAATTTACATTAACCTAGATTAAACGTAAGTAAACTGAATTTACACCAACCTAGATTGAAAGTACGTAAACTGAATTTACACTAATCTCTTATATACATACGTAAACTTAATTTACATTAACCTAAATTGAACATAAGTAAACTTAATTTACAATAACCTAGATTGAACACGTAAACTGAATTTACACTAACCTCTTATATACATACATAAACTAAATTTACACTAACCTCTCACTTAAAATCAAATTAATAGGCATATCTCATACCAAAACAAACAATAAACAAATAGAAACTCATCGAAAATGAAATTCATGAAATTCACTAACCTTTATGAATATAGTACAGATCAACGACAAAGATGTTGATTCAGATCTTGGTTGCAAATCTATGGTGATTTGTGGATGAAAGGGGGTAAGGGTTCATAATGATCATAAAAGATGGGTTTAGAAATTTACATGAAGAGAGCAATTTTGGTATTATTGTAAAATTTTAAATAAATTTGGGTGTAACTAGAATTATATGGGGTGAGACTAGCAAGAGTCTTAATTTATTGGTGTTTTTCTCATGGCCTATCGGGGCGGTGAGGGACCTAATTGGACCCTCACCTTAGAATCTGTATGGTGGATTCTAGGGTGAGGGATCGATTAAGTCTCTCACCTATTAGATTCAATCTATAGTCAAGATTTATTAAAAATGAAAATGAGAACATCCACAAATTTCCACACTCAATCTGCTATTGTCACTTACCCATCTGCTACCTCTCAAACTCAACACAAATCTACAAAAGATACGCTCGTTGAAAATCAAACAAGTGTTACAAGACACAGATGTTGGAAATGTTCCTCATGTAATGGAGTGGTAAATGTTGGAAATGGAAGTCACTAACGGTAACCCTCTTGAATTGGTTAATATTTTATTCAATGTGTTTTTTTCAGTGTAGAACTACAAGAACTCATTTTTATTGAATGTGAATTCAAAGAACAAATATTTCTTAGTTTATGTGTATTAAAAGGTCACCGTCATTTGAACACATAAACTATGTTATTAGCAAAACCCATAAACTTTTGAAAGCGACACTTAGTTTTTTCTGCAGATTTCTTTTTCAGCACAACTCCTAAGTTGGGGATGTTGAAGATGATGATTTCAACAAAAAGAGAAACCGTGTTAGGGAAAGATTGTGTGAATATTCTCGTTGTTATTTTTAATAAATCTGAACCATTGATTCAATTTAATGACATTAATGTTCTGGTCCACCGATGAGGGACTTAATTGATCCTTCACGCTAGAATCGATCATAAAACCGGTGGAACAATACAAATTTTGAGAAAAGGATAATTAGGGACATATAGCACCTATCATATTTAAGAAAACCATAGAGGTTGTGAAATTCGCGAGGAAAATCTTCGCGACATATAGCACCTCACATATTTTAATAAATTGTACAAAACAATGCTCGTGTAGAACCAAATTAAATATAAATACTGTAAGAGAATAGAACCACAACATAATCACGCAAACCTCCAAAAAGCTCTCGCCTCTCAAAGTATTCTTCCTAAGGCTATGAATTCAAAAACAAGAAAAAACGATAATATGTAACAGAAGGTGCATGCAGGGGTGGCCCTGAGGGCGGGCACGAGGGGCGGCAGCCCTTGGCACCACTTTTTTAGGAGCACCAAAATTATTATTTTTACTTAGTAGTTAGTACTATATAGATATATTTCTTTTTAATTCACTTTGATTAATTCTATTGAAAATATATTTTTAGATAACTTTGATTATAAATGAATATTTTGCAACAAAAAATGCAAGAAAAAAATATTGGAATAATTAAAAGGTACAATTTATTCCTTAAAAAAAAAGGGTACAATTTATTGTTTCGCCCAGAGCACCATAAATCCTAGGACCGGCTCTGGGTGCATGTTCTAAAAATGAAGCTCAACAGCATATCCACTTGTTTCAATACCATGTTTGCATCATGATCACCACAAAAGCTAATACAAGTCCAAGTGACACAAACTTTCCATACACAATCTTCACAGAGCTAGACTTGTCTTCAGTTGGATTTCGATTGCAATTTTACAATTTCCAATTTTGTTGTTCTCTTTCGATCTAAAACAAAATCACAATTTTGACAACTTTGTGTACTAGGAATCATTTACGTCATATATGACACTTAATTATCTCTTCGATGAAAATGTTAAATGAGTTAAATCTTTGTGTCAGAACCTTAACAATGTAGAAATCTTATACTACTTCAGTGCTCACTCTCACGTCCATAAAGTGGTCCTCGCCAATTCTGTTTCACATTGTCAAGGTTCTTGGATTATTGAATTTTTATATATTTCTTGAACACCCTCTTCTAATTAGGAGTTTTTTAGAGTGAAATCCAAGTCTATTTAACGTCAACAGCGGCTGAACTTTGGCAATGTGATACTCCAAATCCAATATAAACTTCAATAAAAATGGTCCAAATTGTTTAGGAAAGAAAGATAATAATTGGCTGAGTTTTGTATACAAGCAAATAAAATAAATACCATAAGATAGCATCACCCACAACATAGTCACGCAAACCATTACAAAGCTCTCTCCTCTCAAATTATACTCCCTAAGATAAGAATTCAAAAACAAGACAAAACCCAGAAAAATTATAACAGAAGGTGCGTATTCTGAAGAATGAAACTCATATGCTCATCTCTCAATATCAAATTTGAATCATCGACGCGAAAGCTAATACAAGTCCAAGTGACATCCACTTTCCATACACAATCTTGATAGAGCCAGACTTGTTTTCAGTTGGATTAATTACCTGCGACGAATCTGATGATGTATCTTTATCAGGTTTAGGCGCCTTTGCTGTATCAGTTGAAGGTTCTGGTGCCAAAGATGGTGCCTTCCCCGGTGCCTTAGAAACGGAAAAGAAATCCATAGGAAGAAGCACTTTGCCAACTTTATAAATAGCAAGACGTTTATCGGTATATATAATGCCATTGATTGTCGTGTTCACTTCCCCTGTCGATATGTTCACACTTCCTCCGTAACTCACAACATTCAGTTCCACCTTTCCGGGTTTAGCTCCGGCCAGCGTTCTCACAGGGTTGGTTAGAGTATCAAAGTTAGAGCTAGATACATAGTCTGAAATAACATGGAACTGTAACAACTCGAGCTTTTGCCCATCGGAAAGAGAGTTTAGGAATCCCGCCTTGAGTCCTGAGAAGGCACTGTCATCCGGTGCAAGAATTGTTAATCCACCTGTTTTTGTTGCCAATAGTTGTGAATTGAGTTGGTTGATCAATTGAGTTGTTTTCATGAGTCGAATGAAGACATTGTATGCCTTCGCCTTTCTCAGGATTCCGACGATGTCAACAGTGCCTGCGGTGTCAGGGGTGGAATCACTAGGTGACTCTGGTAATGAAGGTACCAATGGTTTAGGAGCTGCAGCTGGTGTGGTTGGAGCTGGTAGTGTAGGTTGTACAGGAGCAGTAGCAGGTGATAATTCAGATAAAGTAGTGGTGGTTGAATACAATAGGGAAACTAGTATTGTAACTGAGAAGGACAAGAGAGATTGAGTTCTAATCATCTTGGAATTTTGTTAAAGGTAGGTTTATGTGATATTGAAGTTTTGTAGATGGTAGCAATTGTTGTTGCAGTTAGCACTTGATGCATTGATGATACTAAGAATTCGCATGCATTTATAAAGGCTTGATAGAATGACATGTTGGTGAAAGGCTTTGTTATAAACCTATAATTGTGATTTGTAACCTTATAAAATAAGGTGTTGCATCATCGAATAGATACATGAGTTTGATTCCTGAATGTTGTGAAGTTCTCATGGTGACATATCTGACAATGATGTTATGGTGAGGCATCAATGATAAAGTGAGAGCTTAGTTGTATGTAACCAAATTAGTTGGATGGCTGTATACTAGGTTATGTGTAACTTTCAGTTAGGATTAATGTAAAATCCATCCCTTTTTATTTTCTAGCTCATTAAAACTCATTTTCCAGTGGAATTGGATCCAGGTAGTTATAACTGTGGATGTCTTCATTGTGTTCTGTTATGCCTATTTTTTGGCGATAAAATATTAAGTTTTCATACGGGCTGGTAATTAAAGAAGAGTAATTGAATTTTTCTGATAAATTCATATATAGAATATTTCCCAATTTATCAGTGGGAAATGTTAGTTGTGCCGTAGTTTTTTTTTATTTTTAACAAAAACTAGTTTATAGCATTTTATTACTCAAAATATGTTCAATACAATGTACTACGTTACCCAAGACTTGAAATTAACACAATGTGGTCATCTTTTTTTTTTTGAGCAAACAATGTGGTCATCTTAGTTAGACTATGACTCATACTTCAAATATTCATGTTGTTAGGACAATGAAAAAAGACATAAGCACTATACTCCAAATATTCATGCTGTTAAAATTCATACTTCCATCATTTATATGCATAGACAATTCCATGAAATGAAAGTCAACATATGGCTTTGTTTTGATTCTCATAAAATAAAACAGAATAGCTTGTGAAACTAACTTAATAAGAACTTCACCACCCACGTTTGGGAGACACTACTCCACAAGTTATGTGAAGGGATCTACTTATACTTACTAAATTGATTTGTAAATGGAATCAATGTTTAATGTGTATTAGACGAAAGTTACAGGTTCAAGTCTTGCTAGGGTTTTTGGAGGAAGGTAAATATGTAAATACTTTTGTGAGCATTTTTTACGCCACCATCCCCTCACCCTAAATTTTTGTAACAAAAAAATTGTGCATTTGGCTTGCTAAAAGATAAGGGAATTACCAATACCAAAAAATGTATTTGTGTGGTTACAATTCCAATTAAACATCATACTACACCCACAGAGGAGAAGACGGTTAGAAGAATAAAGAACGTAAAGATATCTATTTTTGAAATGATTAAATGAGATGTATTTTTGTATGTTCGTAGATGAATATTTTTTGTAGGTTGTAACTATACAAATATATTTTTGGGTTAAATATGTTTTTGGTCCCTATAAATATACTAACTTTTCGTTTTAGTCCCTCTAAAATTTTCCTTCAACTTTTAGTCCCTCAAAAATTTTCCATCTTCACTTTTGGTCCCTATTTTAAAGTAAATTCATATGTAGAATACATATTTTTGAATAAAATTTTGCAGAAAAATTCATAATATTATAAGAATCTCTCCCAAAAAAAATTAAAATTTTTTAACAAAACATGAATTTATATGAATTTTTATATGTTTGTCAGTTAAAAATTTATAATTAATTTATGTTTTGTTAAAAAATTCTAATTTTTTGGGGGAATATTTTTTACAATATTTACACATTTCTGCACAATTTCATTAAAAAAATACAAAAATTAACTTAAAAATAGGGACCAAAAGTAGTGATTGAAAATTTTATAGAGACTAAAAGTTGAAGGAAAATTTTAAAGGGACTAAAACGAAAAGTTGGTATATTTATAGGGGCGAAAAACACATTTAACCCTATATTTTTTCATGGGACAATTATAATTGTACACTATTTGATTTAGCAACCGACAAAAACAAAAAATTTTAAAGGCTCACTTAACCATGAGACAACTTTTTGTCCAACTAAGAACTATCTTAAATATAATTTTTTTTTCTACTAAAAAAAAAATATTATCTCTCTTGGCTGGTCTCATATCTCTCTCCCCTCAATCATCTTGCTCATATCTTATCTCTCTCATCTTGCTCGCAAGTGGTTATTTTTATGTTTTTTTTTTTTTATCTTTTGAATAAAGGCGAGCACAAATATTGAATTAACGCTGCTCGAAACTGATGTAAATATTTAATTTTCATTCTTGACATTAACAAAGTGGTATAACGTAGCAGTATTTTCGTCTGCAAGGGCAATGGGTTTTAATTAGGCACCTTATACTTCCTCAAAAAAAAAAAATTATTAGGCACCTTATTTATTAATTGCAAGATTTCTCACAATGAGAAAGAAAAACAAACCGGAAAAGAAAAAAAGCACCCAAATACGCAATGACTTTCGCAAATTCAGAAAAAATAACCAACAAGTAAAACAAAAACAAAAAATAAAAATAAAAATAAGCCAAAAAGAAAAGCGCCTAACTACATGCAAAGAGTCAGAAAGGGCGCCATACGCTTACAACATGAAATAGGAAACAAAAGACGCTTTAAAAGGCCATTTGAAAAAGCTTGAACCGGCAACTAGACCATTACAAATCATGGCTCATCGACCAACTCCCCGCCCCAATGGCGGAGCAAGGAATTTTATAGAGTCTGAGCAAAAATTATAAAGTCAATTCTTGTGCGCGTGCGTGTGAAAATATTGAGTTTGCCCAAAAAAAAAATTAGTGGGTTAATGGACTATTGAGTTGTGCGAAATATAAAAAAAGTATCGATTGAGCCCAGGCGAGTGCCCGGGCTCGCCGGGTGGTGGCTCCGCCCCTGCCCCGCCCTAAACAATCTTGAATGACTAGAGGCTACTTTGATCAAGAGCCGGGTATAACAAGACTTGATCTCTGGCTCGATCAAACCCCTTTTCCATATTCTCAGCAGCCTTCATCTTAGCATTTTCTACCTCCTCATGTAACTCGGTAATATTTTGACGGCTCTTCCCAAGCTCCTCATTTAAGGTGTGATGACATGCCATCTTACGTTATTCTTAACATGTTTTTCAGTCATTTTCGGTAGGTTTTTCAACCAGAATAGAAGAGAATTAGAGCAATTGCTTATGATTTCGGGACATTTGTAATATTTTCTATATATGATTCATGTAATTATATTCTTCTCGAAACATTGCAATTTTAGGGTGTTTAGATGTAATTCACGAAGAAATCATGCAAATCGGCAAAGCAGGACATCTGGAGACTTGTGAAGACTTTGGGAAGATCAAGAATGAAGATTCAAGAGGACTCAAAGACATTACAGAGGGAGGAATTCTGTTCCTAGGTCCCAAGACATCTTATATGAAAGCAAACACCTAAAAAGACGAAGAAACAAGCATTTTTGCATCGGACGACACTCACATGCGCCCCAAGCATGAAACCATACGCCCCGAGCATGATCTAGGCGCCTGGAGCCTGGTGTGGCTCTCTCACATGCGCCCCGAGCATGCATGTGTGCACCCCGAGCATGGCAAAAACGGGCCAGAACTGATTTTTGCTACTTTTTAGTGGAAAAAGCCCGGATTTTTAGCTCAACTTCAGGTGGAAACTCCCTCTATAAATATCACCCCTCTCATTTATAATTTCTCATTCATAACGAATCGGTTCAAGAAGAAGGCAAACACTAGGAACTTCCAAGGGAGGAGTTTCTCTCCTCACTTAGAGTCTCTAGGGTATGTTTTATTTATTTTGTAATTTGTCTTTAGTTACCATGTGTAACTAAATCTTTTTAGGCTACGGTTTTAAGATGAACCTCTATTCTGGTTGTTGGATAACTTATTCAAATTGAAGTTTTTATTTAGTTACTTTATTTATGTTATAACCCTGATACATAGGCACTAGGGAGGTGACATACCTAATATTGGTGTATACTTGTCTTAATAAGAAAGTAACTAATTAGTAACTTGGGAAACAAGCCATAGAGTAGAACCCTGAGATAAAGGTACTTAGGAAGGTGACATGCCTAATATTGGTGCAAACCTATTCCAATCAGGAAGTAAGGTGGACATTGATAGAGCTTCCCGTTTGTAGAACTACCGAGAGAGAGAGAGTGTGTACTATGTGCTTCTAAGATTTAATAGGCGAGGGAACCTTTAGGATAACTTTAGGAGAGTGTGCAAAAAATTGGTTCGTACTTTCTCATAATAGGGTTGTCAGTCTTTAAATTGCGAAAACTCTAAACCCTTATCTTTATTTATTTTTATTGTTTCCAAATAAGTAATACGAATTATTTGGTTGAAACAACAATATATCCCTATGGATACGATACATTACTTACACTTTATTATTTGGTAAACGATTTGGTACACTTGCCTAAATCCGACCATCAAGGCGTCATGATTTTTATTAAGTAATACAAGCTTAGCTTCAGCATCTCGCTTATCCTCCCAGACTTTCATCTTCTCATGCCTCGATGTCTTTAAGGAATTTCTAGATTCCTTCAACTGATCTTCCGAGGATTTAACCTTCAAAATTAATTCCCCACTCTCCTACTTTAGCTTATCCTCCCGCGATTTTACGGCCTGAAACTCGTCCTACATCACTTCAAGCAAAACCATAGAACACAGACAAGAAACATTGGCATCTCGAAACAAGTTGGAATGATTATACTTCCCCGCTGCCTCAAAATCTTCATGAAGGTTGAAATCCTTCACGAAGCCAGACCAATCAAAATTATCGTCCCAAAATGAACCGCCGGTTACAAGCTCAAGGACTCGCTCAACATTCTTCTTCTCCGCCTCGACCCTATCACACTTTCCTTTCTTCTTTACGGGAGACACCTCAGAGAGCCGAGTCTCAGCCTCGGTTTCCACAAAAACCTTCGAACTACCAACATCATTTTTCAATTTTATTCCTCCGATGAAGTACTTCAGTAGGATCACTTTGGATAGGATCGTCAACCTTTTTCTAGCCTTTTTCTCCTTTGAATTCTCAATGAAAGCCCTCAGGAGCAGACATAGGCGCCATTTGTTGTGCAAAAGAAAAGCAAAACAACAAATAAATAAACTATTCAAAGCAAAAAGAACAAAAATAAAGAAGAAACACTCGTGTAAATAGGCCTCAAGCTCTACGTTGCCCCCTTCTTTGTTTAGCAACTCCCTGATATTACCAGCTTACATCCTCTATAGGAAAAAGACCACATCCTGCTTCTACTCGTTCATTTTTCCAAATTCATACTCGGCGGAGGAGGTGGGATCACTAATGCAGTATAAAAGAAACTTACACCCGCCTTCAGAAACCAAAGAAGCCATAAGACAATCTTTCTCGCCCTGGACTCGAGAATACTTCTCTTTCAAGTTCTTATAGTTTGACGTATAAATTTGAAATTGACTCCTGTTTGGATGGGCGCTGATAGAAACCCAAAACCTTTTATCAACTCCCTTCGGTTTGTAAAAGGTAAAGACGATGCCCATTGAAGGCTGAAATCCCAAACCTTCAGACAATATCTCGAAACCACGCCTAGACGCCCAACTATTTGGCTGAATTTGTGAGGGGGGAGTCATTAATCGCCTTAAGGACATCGAACTCAATAGAAATGAAAGGAAGCTTTACCCCTAAATACTCAAAACACACGAATACATGTGAAAACACACCTTATCATCAGTCTACAAGTTTCCAAAATAACATCATTCTCCCTACCAGTAGACGAGATATCAATTTTACTCCTAAAAAAGGCACACTTTCTTTGGTTATGGAGAGAGAATCCACGACATCCTCAACAAAGGTCTCGACATTTGATTCATCAGAAGACATGGGATAACCAATTTTCTTCCAAACTACCCCTTGGGAACAAGTAAAACACAATCCTGACTAGAACTATCACCACCACTGTCAGAATCACTCGAAAGCTTGCCCAACAGTGAACGACAATAATAACCAGTTTCGAAAACAACCCAATTTGTAGTTATATCGAGGCGTTTCACATTTTCTATACATGCACTCCACAACTTACACTTTTCCTAAAACGTGTCAGGACTGACAACCTTCCTAGAGTCATCACACTCCCTAATCAAAACTATTTTTGCCCCCCCAAGCGAAGTAGTAAAATTCGTATGGAAGACAGGAAAGGGAAAAGTACCTGAAGAAAGAGATCTCATAAAGAGAGGTGCACGAAAGCAAAGACACCTGAAGGTCTGGAACATAGGGAAAACGTCAAGAAAAAACGAAAACAAAGAGAAACAAGAGGAAAAGAGGAAATGGAGAAGAAACACTCTTAAAAAGATATGAAAAACAACAATAAATCCACCTCGGGTTACTAAACGTCGAAAAGCAATGATTGAGACACGTGTCAAAGAAAGGTAACATCTACAAGGAGAAAGTGACACAACTACAAAAATGAATAGTCATCCAATCAATCTCGTAGACCGCCCAAAACTACGGAGTCCTCCCGTCACATCTCACGCAATTCATTTTGCCCTTAACTAGGACTCATGCTTGGGAGGCTGTGGACCGCCATATCGGGACTAAACACATTCATCTTAGGATAAAGATAAATGTCAAGGATAAGGGCGTCGTGAAAGGTGAGTGTGGTCTCCCTCATCCCTTAAACCAAAGTGAACATCTAAAGTCAAGGCGTACGTTTAGGTGAGATATCCTGATACGCATAAGCCTTACGCGTCCGCCGCTATAGGAACAACCCAGCTAAAGCTCAGGAGAAAGGCTCTCATGTTGTTGCAACCAAATGGGCTTGAAACATTATAAATTAAACTCTTGTGATCATTACCAAGACATGACCTAACCAAATACAAAAACTTAAAAGCTTTAACTTATTCGTATGCTACGTTTTATTGTACTCATCGTAAGTACCTATATTGAGATTTTAGAAAACCTTTTGAAGATGTATTTCATGCTTAGCGGTATGCATAACGTCATTAATTGGATCTCAGTCATTTTTTGAATTAGAACTTCTTGTTAATTTATAAGGATATGAGATAGTGTAATTTTTATTTTTATTTTGGGTCCTAAAAAGGACCTACGTGTAAAATTGTTTTATTAATAGTGCATATATATCCTTTAATCTAGAGCATAATATATAGGAAAGTACGACATAAAGCATTTAGGTCTTTATATAGTAATATTTTATTTGATTTCACGGTAGAAAGCATCACGGTCTCCACAGTAGAAAGGGCAAGAAAAAGAAAGATGATAGGTCACAGCCACCAGGTAGGTAATGAAATGGTACGATGCTGAAAGGTTCTATCAGCGTTTTATAGAAAAAGCCTAGTGAAAAAAACAGAAACTCAATTAACTTAACTAATTCTACTGCTTCTACACCTCTAAGACGAGACATGCAAGAAGAAGATCAAGACTATATAGTAAGAAGTGTAGGGTAGGGACCTTCCATAACTGAGAGAGTCATCCTGTACGTTTTGGAATCATCTCACACACCTATGCATGGTTTTTGTCCCTTCTAACATGCAATGGTCCCCATCTCATTCACGAGATCTCTTTCTCATTTCTTTCACACGTGAAACTTATAGATCCCATATGTTCACTGTGCATGAGCATATTTCACTCTCAAATCCGCCCTATCTTATTTTTAAACCATGCTATTTGTAAGAAAATTTCATTCTCGTTTAAAAATGACTAATATTCGTTGGATAATATATGGAGTATATACTATATAAGATGAGCTCTCCACTCCCAACTAAAATATGAGATCAACCACTTACTTATTGTGTTCAATTTTCTTATTATTTGAATTAGTTCATTGTTGTTTAATTCACCCATTGTTATATGGATGCTTCAAATTATTTTATCAAAATTAATAAAATTAACATCTCACCAGCTTTTTTGGTAAAAAAATTAAGTTAATTACTCATATTTAGCATTATTATAGTCATAATTTAAAAAATTTAATAGCTCACCGGTTTTTGTTTTTATTTTTTGGTGAATAATCGTGGGTGCAATTAATATAAACAAAAGAGTTAATTAAGTAAATGGTCCTTATAAATATTCAGAATTTTATTTATAGTCCCTCCAAAATAAAATCGCATTTTTAAGTTCCTATAAAAAATTTCGTCAGCATTTTTAGTCCTTTGTAAAATTTTCAATCAGCATTTTTAGTCCCTGTAAAAATTTTACCTCAGCATTTTCGGTCCCTAAAATGCTAAAGGAAAATATCACAGGGACTAAAAAGTGTGATTTTATTTTGTATGGACTAAAAACAAAATTCTGAATATTTATAGGGACCATTTACTTAATTAGCCCAGAACAAAAATTAGATTAGGGCTCCACAACGGCATTGCAACCACATTTACCACTATCAAACTACAATTTAGAACCATGATAGAAATCCCTAATCTCTTGTTAAGTTCACATATTGTTGCTAATAAGAGTACATAGTAACTTCATTACACTCACTAGTAATTTTGTAGCTCTTTGAGCTACATTTTCATTGAAATAGAGAACTCTAGCAGTAGTGTCCACCACCATACTGGCTCTGGAGATTATTTCCTAATGATCCCATTCCATTAAACTCACCAAGTTCTTGCTGCAAAAAAGGTCTACTCATTGAGACATCTTCTCCAACCCCAAGAAAATCTCTTGTAAAACCCATTTGGTTTTTTTCTTTTGACCTTGAACCTGAATCATACATTTGTCTATTTGTTGTCTCTTTATCCACAGACAAAACCACATGTTCCAAATCCTTTGTACCATTCACAATCCCAAACATATTGTTTGAATTTGAATCATTTAATAAATACCCACCTCCAAGATTGGTGCTGCTATTGTTTCCCTCCAAATTCACCAACTTATTCAACTCTTCACTTTCACATTGCTTGTTATAAAATTTCTGAACCTCATTAACAATGTGAAAGTGGTTCAAATTGTTGAAGACTGTGTTATTATCATTGGTAATTATTGTCCTTGTAGATCCCATTTGAGATTCTTTCTGCAACAGTGATGTTGTTACTGACAAGTGATTTGGTGCTTCTTGTTGATTCTGATTCTGACTTCTACTCAAGTACAAAGAGCTTATTACACTAGCAGACAAATCTTTGTTTTCTTCTTGTTCTTGTTTCATTACTCCATGTAGCATTGGCAAAGATGGATTAGTATTATTATAATTCAGCCACTGTGGTTGTGATCCAAACACATCCATTGTTTGCATTATATCAGAATTTTGATGAAGATGAGAAATGTTAGTGTAATTTCCCAATGGTGGTTCTGATGATGTTGCTGAATTACCAAATTCTGAGTGAAACTGAAAACCAGGAAAAATATGAGGAATTCTTGGAGTTTGAGTATTCGTCAAATGATCATTCCGAAAGTTGCTTAATGCTGCTGGAACCGTTGTTATCTTTGCACTTTGTTCAGTTAATGCATCACAAAAAGCTCTATGTGTTATGAAGCTGTCCTTCCTGATTTGTTAACACACATAATAAATAAATACATAAATGAATTAGTTGAACATGAATTAACAATCCTCATTTATTATTTATTCCAAACAAACATTCCTTCAATTATATCTGTCACATGCATCCATTAAATTAATTTAACTTAATGTATTTAGAAGGCATTTAAATTGCAGCAGTCTAAAGGATTTTTAGATCTCCCCACCAATTTCACAACTACTTTTTCGGTTGCATTGGTCGCGATTGCAACCGCCATTAAAATCATGAAATTAAGGACATTTGAAATTGAAATGCTAATCATTAGTATTTTTATTTTCTATGTCGCCGTATATTGCAGCCACTACTGAGTCATTGGATCTGAGTTTAGAAAAATTGTGTCTATCTCAAATCCAACGTGTTCTTGGTGACTGCAATGGCGAAAGATAGTAAATATATATACCTGGAGAAAATTGTGCCACAATCACATTTGTACTCTCTAGTTCCACAAATCTTGCTATGAGCTTTCCAATCAGATTGAACTGCATATTTCTTGGAACACTTCTCACACTTCCACTTCTTCTCACCATGTTTTCTACTATAATGTTTCTTTATTCCTGTCAAATCTCCCAAAGCTCTAGAAGGTTCATGGTGCACACAAGTCTTCTCAGGACACACATAAACCTTCTTTCGAATTTGATCTTTGTTTGCTCTTTGCTTCAGCTTCCATGGTAGGTTGTGTCCTCGCCGATGAAGCTGCAAATTCTGGTCTCTCTGGAAACCCTTGTTGCAGATTTCACATAAGAAACGGTTTGTCGCCATCAATGACTTTGGTGACATAGCAACCACTTCTGATTCCGGATCTGGATTCATTCATGTGTAGTTAATTACTTGAATTGCAATTAATTAGTAAGAAATACTATAAAATATTAAAAAAAATAGACAAGAAATTAATTTATTTGTTTATTAATAATTGTGAATAATGATATATAGAAGAGAAAGGATTAATATGAATATTACTAAATGAACTTGCCTGGTGTTCCTGGTAGGTTTCTTTTTTTCTTAGCTGGAACTGGATTTGGATTAGGGTTTGGGTGTTGGACTTGATTTGATGAGGAAGCTCTCATGGTGCTGGAATTGGAATGAGGTGAAACTGAAAAGGGTTGTTTAGACATCATTTTTGAATGGAAGAAAAATTGTGTGTCCTAAACTAGTTAGACCTATAGCAAATTCCAAAACTAAAAGTAGTTTGAACTTGAAGTGGAAGGTACTTCCAAAACAAAATAAAAAAACAAAAAAACTTTGTGCTAGTAGCACCTAATTAGAAACTTGATGCTTGTGTTTGTGCTGGTGCAGGAAAATATAATATCTGATCTTATATATTGTAAACAAATTCCACTGGATTGGTAGAAAGATTTTCTCATTTAAAATGAGAGTTGAAAAAGAAAACAAATATCTGAGAAGAAAATGAAATATAGCTAGGTTTTTTACTACATGTGAATGGCGAGGAATGCAAAAGTCATAGTTTGGAATGAGAGTTTGAATGAAGTGAGAAGAGAATAATATATATATATATATATATATATATATATATATATATATATATATATATATATATATATAAAATTTATTTCTAAGTTAATCTCTTTCTTTCTCTACTTATCTAACACGGCTACTCTTGGAGTCGGTCAGAGCCATAGACTCAGCTGGACCACTTCTCTCTCTCTCTCTCTATATATCATTATCACTTTCTCTCTCTTAAACAAAGAAAATTCATTAAAGTTAAATTGACTCATAATTATTGATAAGTGGTATAGGTAATATTGTAATCTAGGTCATAATATGTTGAAATACATATTGTAATTTTTTTTAACTCTAATTACTTCATTGATAATACAAAGGAAAAGCAATTATTCTATTCGCCAGACGTATGAACAATTGACCGAACATATTTTTAATTGTGTTTTCCTCTATTTGTGATTTTTGTATGTTTATTCTTTTTATTCGGGCTGTTTATTCTTTTTATTCGGGGTGTCTTTGTTGATGTTTGTTTTCGGGTGTTCCGCCTATATACGGCGTCTTTAGTTTGTACGTTTTGTAACACCGATATCTGTTCGTCTTGTGCAGAGATCTTGTTTTTAATAAAATTTTACTGATTAAAAAAAATGTACATCTAGCAAAAATATATCAACTATGTGAATTGTAAATTTATATAATTTTACCAATTTCTTTGAAAGACCAATTGTTTATTATGTACTTCTTTGGTATGATGTGAGTATGACAAGATTACAAGGAGTCATTGTAATTTCGCAAACTAAAGTTTGCATAGAATGAGTCTAATTTAAATCTAGTCATTAGATAGACCTTGCTATTTTTGGTAAATTTAATAAAATATTGCACTCATTATTATTATTTTTATTATTATAAATTTATTTGATATCTGACAATCTCTTATGTGAATGCTTGGAAGCGCAATAGCACACCAATTCTTATCATGTTCTAATGCAATGTTCACAGACAAAAACCCCCTACCTACATCAGTTAAACGATGCAGCTGTTGTCGGTATCTTAAATCTTAAAGGAGAAAATTTATTTCATTAGATGTAATTATTTTCAAAGTTGTTACACTGTACAATTGCTTCAAGAGGATTTAAGTTTAATGTTCACCATGAACATCAATAGCTCCAATGTCTAGCTTCATTCGTGGCAGGGATGCATGTTGTTCTATGTGTGGGTTTGTGCTTGCACACAATTTTTAGAAGCTTTTTTTTTTAGTAATACAATATACCAATAGTTGATATTTTGACCACATAGTTCCCACTTATCATATATCATTTCTCTCTTGGCTTACACTTATAATCATATACCTCAAACTCTTTCTTGATAATATGAATATTATCAAGAATTGAATACGAAATCGAGTAGGAGATGATCGGTTAAATGATTGTTTAGTTATTTACATAAAAAAATTATTGATATCAAAAATGCAAAAATCATTCAAAGTTTTCATAATATGTAAAATCATAGAGGATAATTATTAATGTTACTCCCTCCGTCCCGGTATATTTGAGTCAGTTTGGTTTTTCACACAGATTAAGAAAAATGTATAAATAAAGGGGAAAGTGAAATATATTGAATTGGGAATGATGAAAGTAGTATTAATTAGAGTTATATTGTATTGGGAATGATGAAAGTTGTATTGAAAATAGAAATGACTTAGTTATTTTGGGACACTTTTTTTTAGTAAATGGGTCAGATATTCCGGGACGGAGGGAGTATAATTTTTTATATATAGTATCTCCACTATTCAAAATCTTGTATTCGTCACTGATTCATGGTGTGAATAATCATCCTACAATTGTCTAATCACATCACATTTCTAAACATACACTATGTATAGATTCAAAAATATTATTAGTGTGTTATCATAATTGTATCCAACTTATCGTTATACCAAACATGTATCAAGTAGTTAAGTTGTGACACTCAAAAGAGTTTGAAAATGAAATTTAAAATTAAAATCTCGACTTATGATATAATACACTAACGAAAACTATTATTTGTTTTCAGAAAAAGATGAAATTAGAAAAATTAATATATCATTAGCTAGCCCTTAGGTGGAAAATATGGGAACAGCAGCTTACTCCCTGAGTATCAAGATATGAGTTGGTTTCAACATTCAAATTAAGTGACTTTATAGATTGAAAGAGCATCACACAATACAATATAATACTCCCTCCGTTTCAAAATGAGTGTCGCTTTAGCCAAAAAAATTTGTTTCAAAATGAATGTCACTTTCAGTTTCCAATGCAATAATAACTTTTTCTTTTCAATTGTACCCCCCAATTAATACTGAGCACACTACTTCCAAAGTATTACTTTTAAAACTAATCAATAGTTAATAAGGATAATTTGGTAAAATAATCATTATCTTTCTTTTAATCATTGCATTTCTTAATATGTGTGAAAACACCTAAAATGACACTCATTTTGAAACGGAGGGAGTAATATACTACTACTATATACGAATATCTAGCTAGATAGAATCAAGCAAGCATCATTACTCAAGAGACTAATTAAACACAAATTGGAACAACAAAAAATGTGAGTTTGGTAGTGAAAAAATAGTATTTAAAGGATAAAACTAGAAAGCAAAGGAAAAGTGAGTGAGCTTTACAGCAAGGAATGAAAATGATTATGCCATAATTGTATTATTAGGGCAATAATTATCTCACAAAAAAGATAGAGAGAGAAAGAAAGGTTGTGCCGTCCGTGAGTACTCACTGGTTAGGGGTGGGCCCAGAAGAAGACTGTCAGAATAAAAGAGAGAGAGTTTTCATTTCATAAAAGATCAATGGTCGTAGATGACTGGTACTTCATGACGTGCCAAACCTGCAGCCACTGATTCTCTCTCAGTGTCTTTTCTAACTACAGTGTGTGAGTCATGAATCATGCAGTCAGTCTCCATCGTGTGCTTAATTCACATTTCTCAAGAAATTCGTTAAAATGTATTGTATACTTCTTGAGGGTATCGACATTAAAATAAAGAGGAACAAAATGAAAAAGAAATTTATATGATAAATGTGATAGTTTGATGATATGATAGAAAGAAAGAAATAGAAAAAAAAAATGTTAAATATTGTAGAAAAATATAAGGTGTTTATTTATCATTGTTGATTTCAAATTAATATGGTTAAAGATTTTAAAATAAAAAAGAATAATTATTTTGATTAATTATTGATGCATTTTCTACTTCATAAATGTAAAATAAAAACAATGTTTTTTGAAGTAATGTATATAGAGGGTATAATCGAAAAGAATAAATTATTATTATTATTATTTTTTAAAACGAAAATTATATTAATTTTAAAACAACTTTTCTTCTAGAACGACAATCATTTTAAAATGGAAGAAATATTGTTTTGCAGCATATTAAAGATATGATTTCCTTTTCCACTCTCATTTGAATCTCTTCGTTTAGTTCTTTTGTTTATAGCTTCCCTATCTCTCTCTACATAGTAGCACTCTTTTGTCTCTCAAGAAAACTACCACTTTAGTCGTCGCCCTACTCCATCTTCCCTTAAATTCAAGCTTTATTGTCACATTCGTCTATGGTGGTGCGAAGAGTTTCAAACCCGCACCATCGATGGACCTTTTTTCTTCTCCGACGATCCCTCGCTCTAGTTTTTTTCTTTGGTTCATCTCCCTTCTTCAAATTTGTTATGGTACGTAAGGATTTGGTTCTGGTTTGGGTTGGATTCGGGTTTTTACTGGTTGTTTGTAGGAGAACTTGGATTTGTCTCTTTAGATCTAGCTCGTTTCAGTTTTGATTCTAATTTGTTCTCGAGATGCTGCAGGTTCCTACTCTACCTCCTCTACGACGGATGATTGGTGGTTGCAGTCATAGGTGGCGCTGCTGCTTTTCTACTTGTTTTGATTTTCGGTGGTTGTTTGTACGTGTCGACTGTTATGTGCTTTTTGTTTGTGTGTTTGTACTGTTTGTTTTAATATTGTTTGTTTTTATGTCGTGTTGGAATCATATCTCAATTTGGGTTCAAACACGTCTGTTCTTGTGAAACAGAATAAGATAGTGTTCTTGTGCTCTTTAGTTCTCTGATGTTCCAGGTTTGTGGGACCTGCATGTCTCAAGGTGTTGGGTCTGCCTCCTTTCCGTAATGTTATGCTCCAAAGAGCTATTATGTCTGTTGCTTTGTTTAATAGGTTGTTTGTATGTGGATCTGATTATGTGTTGCACATGAGTTCGTTGTGTTGTGCTTGTGATGAGTGCTTGTTTTGTTTTGTTATGATTGGTTAGGGCTGATCTATAACTGGTTCTATCAAATTCTCCTACCATAATCATCCAAATGTTACTCTCAATAGATACACTACATGCATATTTGGTATATGCTGACTTACTATATTTTCTCTTGCACAAAATATTTGGGAGGGGACAAATATGATCTAAATTTTTTTAATAATAATAATATTATTGAAAAATACATTAAACATAAAGTGTACGTAGAATAGATAAAAAATAATTACAATGAGTCGATACAATGCCAAAATGCAAACAGAAGACCAACCATCACAAGAACAAATACTACACTACCAGAACCTCCTCACTAAAATCAAATCCAAAAGTCCAAAGGAAAAATGAATTTTACAATGCACTTATTTGACGACAAAAATAAGTTCAACACCAATAACTTTATAACAAAATCATATCAAGAACCTCTTCAATTTTGAATCTGTTGATAGTCCAAGACTATGTTGATGATATAGTTTTTGGTTAACCAAATGAAAACGTGTGTAAATAATTTTTTGAACCTATGCAAAATGAATTTGAGATGACTATGATGGGAGAAATAAGATTTTTCTTGCTTTAAAAATCAAGCAACATATTGATGGCATTTTCATCAGTCAAGAAAAATATGTCAAAGATCTACTTAAAAAATTCAAAATGAATAAAACAAAGATCATGACAACATTTATGCATCCATTTACCATTATATAGACTTAACAAAGGTGATAAATGAAAAGTTGTCTCTAAAAAAGAATTTAGAGGCATAATTTGATCATTGGTATACTTGACTACAAGTAGACATGATATAGTCTTTGTAATAAGGTGTTACTAAAAAGACTATATCTTGCCTACTTCCGTAAAAAGATTTCAGTCTTGTTCAAAAGAATCTCATCACACTATTGTGAAGAGAATTTTCAGATAATTGGTATAACTGATTTTGGCCTTTGGTATTTGGTATAGAAAATATTCTCATATTTATCTTGTAGCCTACTATGTTCAAGGTTTGAAATATGTTAAGAATTAGTCAACTATGTGGCAATGGTTCAAAAGTTATCTTTAAACCCAATGTTTGTGAGATTAAATAGACTTCTTTTAGAAAAACTCTTTTCATTGGATTAATTATGAAAAAAATTATGTTATGCACTTAGATGAACGTTCAGCTAAATCATACTTCTTATCTCTTGAAAAGGATAAGTGGATATGGCACAAAAAGACTGGTCGAGTAAGTATCACTACAAGAAAATTCATTATTAGCGACGGTAAGAATCTGTCGCAAAAGGGGGTAAATACCGTCGCAAAGGGCTAAATACCGTCGCAATAGGGCTAAAATCCGTGGCAAAGAATTTTCTGACGGATTTATCGACGCATTTGAAATTCGACGTAATAAAGAGCATCGGAAACCATTTGCGATGGCTAATCATTTCCGTCACAAGTTGCAAAAGTTGTCCAATGGTCGCAAACTTCAAAAATCCGTCGCTAATTCTCCTGTAATACATATATTTAAGAACCCAATTTCCGTCACAAATTTTTGGGGAAAAAACCGTTATAATTCCTGACTACCGTTACATAATTTCTAAAATTATGACAGTGTCGTATAAGCCGATGCAAAATTTCTGGAAATATTTTAGCGACTCTTTTTATTATTTCGCTAATAGCAGTATTATTACTTTTTTTTTTAACTAAAATAAGTTTACGAAATTTTCCAATTCTTTATCAAAATACATTTGTAAGGCAGAATTACACCGGAAGTATTTTATCTTATTTATTTGTAACACTTTGGTCCTTTGTATTTTTATTTTTCTATTTAGATCCTTTATCTCTCATAAAAGTATATATAATTCCCTTTTTTCATTTTTTATAAAAAAATACTTAATTTTATTTTTTAAAATATATTTTTATTAAAAATAAAAAACAAAAATATGATGAACATGTTCATCATCTTCATCTCTATCCTTTGAATCTTCATCTTCTACATTTCAATCTTTATCATCTTCCTTGAATAAATTATTTTTTACACAAATATATCTCCAAATATCATGAATCTATATTAGATTTATATCAAATCTTCTTCTAATACAAAATCAAAAATTTCTTTAGAAGACCCATTCTTAAAATCAAAAATAAAAAACAAATTATACAACCGAAAATCAAACATGAGATTAATAACATTCCAAAGGTTTAAGTAACGGGGAGAATAGTTAGTTCCACCGTCTCGGTATTATGTTTTAACTTAACAAAAAATGTAGAAGCTAAATATTCAGATCTGGTTAACGCAAAAACGAAAATATCAAATAACATGAACTCATATAAAACTCAGAGAACTTGTATTTTTCAACAAACTATAGGAATTAAATACATAAATATATACACACACACGTACAACAATTAAACACAGATTAAGCTACAAATTTGCATGTTAAATTAAGATATAGCAAGTGGAACACCCATGTCATAGAGTACAGTTTAAGATCTAACCATTAAAATATACGTTAATCAAAATTTTATCAAATATAAATGACTTTTTCGAGGATTTGGATCTGACATAAAAAACGAAGAAAATATAAAGAATTTGGGGTTTTGATTTGTGTTTAGAAGAAGATTTGAGGTTAATGTAACATAGATTCATGATATTAGGAGATATATTTGTGTCGAATTTTTTTTTATTTAAGGAAGATGATGAAGATTTAAATGAAGAAGATGAAGATTCAAAGGAAAGAGATGAAGATGATTAACGTGTTCATCTTATTTCTGAATTTTTTTATTGTATTCATATATGAATGCCATTTCAAAATTATCAAAACATGATCTGATTAGAGGTATTCCTAAGATCATTTTTTTTATAAGGATAAGAACTCTGAAGCAATGTCTAAAAACAAACATGTTAAAAGTAGTTTTTAAAACAAAGATTTTTTTTCTTAACCAAAAGACCTTTAGAACTACTTCACTAGCAAGTATACTAGTGTTTGGACAAGTAGTAATATATTTATGAAAACTTTGTCTCCACAAGGATTGTGAAATTTCTACTCAACAATATCAATTGTTAATAGGATGTGTGAATTGAGAGATTTTGCTATAGGCACAAATTTTGTTTGTAGGAAATAAATAAGAGAATAAGATCAAGGTAAGGAGAATAGTTACGTCATTTCGATGCCTTCTCTAAACTAATCGGTAATTATATAAACTATAAACATATTTTGGATTGATTACTTTACCTTTAAGACATTTGATCAAAATAGTTAGGACAATGTCTTGGTCACTAACTCTCTTCAACGGTTATTGAACCCCAATGTCTTGGCAAATCCCCTAATCCTTTATGTTTTAAGAACACCAAATTAAGTACGCAATTATCATTAGTTTATGTTTAAATGTAATCAATAATTGAACGGTTAAATTAGGTCAAGCCAACAAAGTTAGGATTAGTAGATGTCATGGGGCAATTCAAAGACGTCTCTAAAAAATTCCCAAAGTTCCTTACCTATGTAGAAACTACCATTTTGATTAATGTTAAGGAAAAATTTGTGAGGGCATGGACAAACCATGTCTTGCATCTAGTTTGTACGACCACCAACAGAGTTGAATCGCCTCATGGAAAGTTGAAGAAATATTTGATTGGACACGATAGACCCTCACTGCAAAGGTTGCAAATTGGTGAAGAGGAAGGTGAACATGGTTTTCTGTCATGGATGAGTGGGTTGATATTCAAGAACGTCTCAAAAAAGTCCCTTACAAAACGAAACTACACATCAAGGAGGTTATGTGCCAGTTAACATTTACAGAGGCGATTTTGTTGACTCCACCACCAAGAAATGTACAAACCAAGGGGAAAAAAAAGAGTGAGATCTACACCAAAAGAGGCTTCGAGTAGACGAATTCCATCTTTGTGGGAGCATGTTGATTCTCATTTCCCTGATAGTCGATTTTTACAAACAAAGTCATCATTTCCAAAAGGAAAAATGCACGTATTGGTAATGCATTGCGTTCTCTGGTTTCAACACCTATTTCATAGCTAAATCTAAATTTACCACATATTGATCATATACCAAAGTTCATTAGGCCATATATTGAAAAAATTGTGAATGTTAAAAGCGATGGTAATTGCGGATTTTGGGTTATAGCTCAACATTTGGGCATGGATGAAGAAATTCATCATATGGTTCACCGAGAACTTATTGTAGAGTTGCAAAATCATGAGAGTGGTTATCTGCGAATATATGGTATGAGGAGCGTTTTGACTATATCATGAATAGTATGTACCCTCTCAAAAATTGTGATGGAAATGCATAGAAAGATAAGTGGTTGACATTACCGGACATGTGTCACATTGTTGTAACTTGTTACAATAAAGTTGTAGTTCAGTTAACAAATCCCAAAATCAGTATATGTAAGACATTTTTCCCAATCATAGGTAGTCGACCACTTAAACCAAATGCCCACATCATGTGCCCTGGCTTAACTCCCTACCAGTTTATTTATGTTTTTTTTAAAGATGATTGCCCAATACCACCATTGTGTACGGAGTGGAAGCTACACAAATTGGTGAGGTTGAGTCATGGGAATTTGAATTTTTGGATAGACAAACTTTGTTTCAAGACCTCATGCCTAAAGTAGAGAAACGACTGAAAAAAGAATCAAATCAACTAAATCCAATTTTATGTGATAGTGAAGATGAAGGAGGTCAATAGTTTGAAGTTATTCAAGAATACAAATAAACAATTTTACTAGATAGGCCTTGACACATTTTTGGTTGATGTTGAATGAGTTGACATGACATAACAAATACTTTGTCCATTTGGTGAAAATCAAACTGCGTCTCATGTATTTATACAAGTAAAATACGTAGATTTTGGGGTGGAAAAAGATGAGGACCTCTGGAAAACTGTTTATTATCCTTTGGTTATTCAGAATGATGGCGGTGTATCATCCATGCTTAAGTCGATGGTTGAAAATAATAAGTTATATCTTTGTGTTCATTCCAACAACGACTGCCCAAATTATTAGTAGGGATTTGATGTCATTTTATGGATTTTTATGTATTGATGTAAGTTGTTCTAAAAAAATATGTAATGTTATACTTTTGTTGAATTTGGATGTTTGTGTATTGTTAATTCAATGTCGAATTGGTGTAATTTCATTGAATTATGAATGATAAATGATATCTATCTGCATGCCACAACACAACGGCAGTTAACTACCGCTCCCCCCAACAGTTGTTAACTGTCGTTAGGGGTATTTTAGTATTTTTGAGGTGTTAATAAGCAAAACTTGAGGTAAAATGAGCAAAATCCTTCATCTTGGTTCAGGTATGCCGACATGTCATCCTCAGCTAAACATGGTCTCTGGTCATCATTGTTATCTTTCTCATGTTCTCATGGGTAAGAAAGCATGGGCTACAAAGGAAAGCATTTACTATCTCAAACATTTATAAATTCAACTTCCGTTTCACAATATAAAAGATAAATCAATTTAAAGGCGGCTAAGCGATAAAAAACATTAAGTGTGGAGATAAGAAAAATGACACAATAAACTTCTTCAATGATCAAAATCAAGTCATAGAACAAAAGTTGTCATCTATATATACTCATCCTTAACAATAGAGAAATTACCACTCATGGTATGATTACATAGAATCAAAATGATTGAAAGAATTACACATAAAGATTGATGATGAGAAGCTCCAACTTCTATCTCTTATGTTGAAAAAGTTCTATATAAAAATCTCTGAACCCCTTGAAAATATGATGATAGGAAAGCTTAAACGTGAAAATGGGACCAATCACAATTGTTTTGCGCCCAAGTGGCAATATAAATGACTTTTGGCGCTTTGGATGCAGCACTTTTGCGCCCATGTGCAAAATGGCAGCAGCGATCGGGTCTTGAAATCAATTGGTAGAGCACAAGCCCAATTATTTTGATCCCAGGCGTAAAATGGCAGCCTCGAACTTTCTTGTTCCTAATTTACATACTTGTGAAATAACTTTTATGATTGACTTTCCAAAACACCTTAGACATCTTATCACTTATAAAACTTAGAGTAAATTAGACTCCCCTCGCTTAAATGAAAGCTTGAATTACACTCCCTCTCATCTCTTATGTTAAAATATACACTCTCCTTTCTTGTAAAGTAAAACTTAAAGTAATTTACTCTAAAACTTAATGTAAACCTAGTAAAACACAAAAATAGACCAAATTTAGCTTTACATTTGGTCTATTTTAGAGTAAAAATCAGTTTGATAAATTTCTAGTTTTAGAGTAAAAATCAGCCTTACCAATGCCTAACTTCATATATCAAGATTCAAACATAGAAGTAAATAATTTAACCTATATTTCAAATAAATATTTATCAACTATTACATAACTGCCCCAAGAATATGATCATCTCAAAATATTGATGTCATGGAAAAAAAATCCCAGTAAATACAAGATCTCACAAGTCTACTTACTATATATAAAATATAAATCCCTATGATTTTACCATTTTGCCCCTAAGAGGGGCATTTTTGTAATTTTCTATTGATGGGGTGTGGTTAGTGCCACCTCATCATTTTCAGGGTGCATTTCCCATTTTGCCCCTCACCATTTTTTTAATTATTTTATAATTTTTATATTTTTAATAACTTTTAAGCATTTCCCATTTTGCCCCTCACCTTTTTTTAATTATTTTATAATTTTTAAATTTTTAATAACTTTTAACTATTTTCCATTTTTTATTTTTTTTTAACTATTTTTCAATTTTTCACTCAAATTCAGTTGCTTCTACATTGCTGTTGTGGGAGATTAAGGTATCGTTTGACCCGGCTTTTTTCCAACTTCTCTACATTTTTAAGGAGAAGTTAGGTCAAACACACTATCAATTATTTTAATTTTAATATTGTTTAATCATCGCAACCTCACAAATATTTTTATTCACACTGTCATTTAATGATACCAAATACTTTTATTTCCTTTCTTCAACCTCGCAAATATTTACACACACACATTAACGTATAGAGTAATATTTTATGTCTGTCTGTCTATGTTTTTGTTACGCTGATGCATATAATTTTTTTTATTGTTGCTTGGTTGAGTGCTACCTCACCGATTTTTTTAACTATTTTCCAATGTTTATATTTTTAAAAACTTTTGACTATTTTCCAATTTTTTTTATTTTTAACTATTTTCCAAGTTTTTTTCTCCCAAATTCAGTTGCCTCTACACTGCCGTTGTGGGAGATTAAGATACCGTTTGACCGGATTTTTTTTACTTCTCTACATTTTTAAGGAGAAGTTAGGTCAAACACAATATCAATTAAGTACTTACTAGAACGGGAACTTTTTTTAATGCATAAAATTGAATGGAATGAGCTTTGGCCAAAAGTTGTTGAATGCTACTTTAAAAAACTACTTCTCGACAATATATTTCACAAACACCTCTTTTCAACTCACGTTGGGAACCTTTTCTTTTATTTTTTAATATTATATTTCAATATGTTTTCTTTTCATTTAACTTTATTTTATTTTATTTTTTTGAACCGTTCCATTTAATTTTATTATCTTTTTTTCAAAAGAATTTTATTATCTTTTTATCACTTATATATTTAATTTCAATATTGTTTAATCATCACAACCTCACAAATATTTTTATTCACGCTGTCATTTAATGATACCAAATATTTTTATTTCCTTACTTCAACCTCGCGAATACACACACACACACATTAACGTTTAAAGTAATGTTTTATGTCTGTCTGTCTGTTTTTTATTACGCTAATGCATATAATTTTTTTTAGTATTGCTTGGTTGAGTGCTACCTCACCGATTTTTTTAACTATTTTCCAATTTTCATATTTTTAAAAACTTTTGACTATTTTCCAATTTTTTATTTTTAACTATTTTCTAATTTTTTTCTCCCAAATTCAGTTGCTTCTACACTGCCGTTGTGGGAGAATAAGATACCGTTTGACCCGGTTTTTTCAACTTCTCTACATTTTTAAGGAGAAGTTAGGTCAAGTACAATATCAATTAAGTACTTACTAAAAAAGGTACTCTTTTTTAAAGCATAAAATAGAATGGAATGAGCTTTGGCCAAAAGCTGTTGAATGCTACTTCAAAAAACTACTTCTCGACAATTTATTTCACAAGCATCTCTTTTCAATTCACGTTGGGAACCTTTTCTTTTATTTTCTAATATTACATTTCAATATTTTTTTTTCTTCCATTTAATTTTTTTTAGCCGTTCCATTTAATTTTTTTAAGGAGGTTCCATTTAATTTTATTACCTTTTTTTCAAAGAAATTTTATTATCTTTTTATCACTTATATATTTAATTTAAATATCGTTTAATCATAACAACCTCACAAATATTTTTATTCACGCTATCATTTAATGATACAAAATATTTTTATTTTCTTTCTTCAACCTCGCAAATATACAGACACACATATTAGCGTTTAGAGTAATACTTTATGTGTGTCTGTTTTTTTGTTACGCTAATGCGTATAATTTTTATAAAATTTTGATTTTAATTAAAAGTAAAATTTTAGATGTCTTTTCTTCAAAAAAGGTATAGATGCCTACAAAAATTATGCTTATCTTATATATATATATATATATATATATATATATATATATATATATATATATATATATATATATATATATATATAGACACACACACATACATACATACATAAAAGGTATAAATGCCTAAAAAAATTATACTTATCTTTTATACATACATACATATATATATATATATATATATACATATATATATATATATATATATATATATATATATCATAACAAACTATGCATATCTTTTTCTTATTCAAAAAAACTAAACATTGCTAAATAGAAAAGGTATTATTTTCTATTTTGTCAGCATCAGATGATAGGATTTTGTATAAGTTTGATAATGACCTGAAATATGTCTTTCCTTATGTAGTGGGAATATAGTTGATGTAACACTATGGGAAAAATACTCTGTAGCTTTATCATTTACCATCTTTTTACCTTGAGTTCTTTGCTTCCATTTTGTAGTCAATGGCAACCCAAATATATGTAACAATTGGTCATGTTCGAGGCTGCTCATCAACCTACATCATCCGGTTGTTGAGAAGTTTAAAACTTAGTAAGTTTGCATTACGATTTCACAATACATTGTTAGAGTAACTTATTATTTCACAATCCGATTTGATTGTTTCTTGAATTGTTGTCGTAACCTTAACACTTCTCAAGTTCAGAGTCAAAGCTTCAGTTAGATATTAAGTCAGAGTTCGACTTCTTCTCAACGTACTTCGTACAACGATTTTTCCAAACTGTCTTAGGTTAGGCCAATTGCTGAATTTATAAACTTAGTCAATGTCTGCTTTTTTTATACACAAACATGCTTTGAGTTTTTTTACGCACAAATTAAAAATACATATTGCATTATTCTTTATTTCATGTGCATAATTTGTGTTAGGAAACATACTGCATCACTATTTAGAAAACAACTAAATTCAAATTTGTATTATGAGAGTTGCACCAAATGTTCAAAGACATCAATGTCAAATGGTGCTAGCTATATACGCACATGCGGAAGTGATGCTTCATTTCCATTTGTTTCAACAATGTTAATTGGTCAACGGGATACATATAATATACATGCATGCATTTATCTAGACTTTATAGGAAGATAATAGGAAGATAAATTAGAAGTCATGCTACATTTTCTTTAGCTTAAAATCTGTTATGCTACCTTTATTTTATAAATTATATGTAACTATATTCGCATACATTTAATCCATGTAAATATGCATTAGACTAATATTGCAGTTATTTTCATGTTTAGAATTTCCCAAACGAGGTGTCAAGAACAATTCTAAAAGGAAAGCGCAAAATAATCACTTTCATTGATGACCAGACACAGAGACAATATAACTGTCACCTCATTACCGCCGATAGAGCAAGCTATGAAAATTACTTGGGTGGGCAGTGGTTCAATTTCTGTGGATAACGAGTGATGGAAGAAGGTGGTAAGCTCATCTTTGATCTCGAAAAGTCACAGAAGAACTTGCAAATTCGAGTTGTTCCAAAGTAGATCTTTGTTGTTGAACTATTTGAACTTCTACTATTTTGACGTATCGCTTTGGACTATAGTCGTAAACTATCTTGGCTTTGAGATGTCATTTGCTCTTTTCATTTTGTCTAATGTAAATATTGGCAAAAATCCCTTTTTGGTTAGTCTATGAAACTTGCAATCTTTTTTATAAACCTAACTATTATGTAACGTTAATCTGCACATTGTTGGTTCCTTCATTGGTTCCAATTAGTATCATGTTAATTGTAATGTTGTTTTCCTAATCTCTTGAACAAAATAAAACATGCTCTTTTCCTACAGTAAATCTTTATAATGCTTTGGTAAATGTTTTAGAAATGTACATATATATAACTTCTAATTAACACTGCAATTTGTTTTGTACCTAACACTTCTCAAATGAGATATCAATGACATTTCTAAAAGGAACACGGAAAACAATCACACTCATCGACAAACAAGCTCAAAAAAGGTATAAGTGTCGTTTGATAACGGCAAAGAGAGCAAGTTACAAAAAATACTTAAGCGGCCAATGGTTCAAATTTTGCCGAGAACATATGTTAGAGGTAGGTGATAAATTAATTTTTGATCTAGAGAAGCCACCTAAAAATATGCACGTTCAAGTCGTTTCCAAATAAAGATTTGGTGTTCATGATCCGCATTTTCAACAGATCACCTTAACTCTAATCCTAGACTAGATTATATTCACTCACCGATGCTACTTCTTTGCTTGATTTCATTTGATGTAAATATGGATATCAATCATTTTTTGGTAACTCTATAACAACAACACTCTTTATAATTTTGGATAATATGTAAATTCACACATCATTGGTTCCTTTGTTGGTTCCAATTGTTTTCATCCTAAATATTATGTCAATTCCTAATCTCATAAACTGATTATATGCTCTCTTAATCAGCCCATACATATTTTATGATGAATCACAATGTTCCATCGTTTTAACATCTCTTCTTTCGAAGTATTTTTTTATCGAATATATTATTGAACCCGTGCGAAACACGGGTTTGTAACTAGTTCCTGACAAAAGTATACCTACTGCAAGCCATTATAGGTCGCCACACATAACAATACATGATGACAAGAAGAACATATGAGCCTAATGGAAGAGATCGATTAGCATAAGTCTGAATATCTTTTTTCCGAAGGAATAAGTCGGAATATCTGAAACATAATATAGAAACAATGTGAGTTACCAGTGAGAAAATAATGAAAAATAACGAGGTGGACACACTAATACTGGAAAGAAAATAAAATATCTCAAGGAAAAATTGATTTTTCTTTTTTAACAAAAGCAAAACGACTTTAATTCGGTCAAATTGATATAATACATAAGATACATCATTATCGCTAAAAACGTAAAGGCTGAATCTGCGAACAAACTCACAACATCTAAGTTAATAGCATACAAAGGTGAAATGCCTACAAATAATATGATAAAATCTAAATCACCAGAATACCCATGTTTTCGGATGTGCAATGATGACATCTAAATCATTGATTGAATCTATGATTTACTGAAGCTAATCTTTCAATAGGAACCAAACGAACACCGCAACAACTCATGAAATCAAGCAATGCCACACAAGACGACAAACAACACAGTGCCGCACTCGGACGACAAAATAACGAAAAAACACAAAAGAAAAAAGTTGATATATGTGAAAATCACTTCTATAGATTGAAAGAAAGAGTAACAAAGATGCATGGGGGTGATTTTAGGTAGAGTTGGAGAGAAGGTGAAGTTTCTCTCACTGAAAAACTAAGGTCGGCTGCAATAGCTTAAAATTGAAAATTTATTAGATAGTTGTATATGACAAAATCTCAAATTTGAAGTGGGGTACTACTTAAACAGAAAAATGGTAGGCTCCCGGCCTGTACACCAACTATAAGCTCCACACCTTAACCAGACTTCCTGCCTGTAATAATTCATAATAGGCTCTCCACCATAAAATCAAAGATAGTCTTCCCGCCATAAAAACAAGGATATGTTTCCAGCTTTAAATAAAAAATAGCTGATAGGCTTCGGGCGTTAAAATTAAGAATAGGATCCCCGCCTTAAAATCATTGATAGGCTCCACGCCTTAATGAATTTTACTCAGACAGGACGAAGTTTTCTTTCTTAATTAGCATAGAGTCCTTGCATGCATCAGTGACGTGTACTTAAGTCAAGCATTTAGTAAAGAGGATCTTAGTCCATAGGCTTGAACCACAGAGCATTGACTTCCACAAAACTTGGCCTTGATCTTGATACAGATCCTTGTCTTTATCTATGACACGAAGATTCATTTCTTGGTCCAGAGCAGTGACTTGGTCCATAGGCAGAACTTCATTTACTTCAAATTTCTTGAACACTTAAACGTATATTAGATTATCTTTATTGTTCTCATATGTTTGTTAAACGCTTCTATTCTTTAACCAATATTGGTCTAACAATATGGCCTAAAAATCATTCAATTGTACTTTTTAAATTATAAATAAATATAATGTCACATCTTCTATGTGTTATTTAAACAACTAGTTGTTTTCTTAATTTATTATGGTTTATCTCTTCATGAACTTTTCTTCTATCTATTACGAAAGGCCAAAATGTGTTGTGTGTGTTATGCTCTTAATTTAGCGGAAAAAAATATATTTAACTTTAATAAATGGCTTCTTGAAACTCCTAAGGGATAAAAACTTGATAATTGAAGTTAACAAAGAATGATATTTTTACTTATAAAGTGATCAAACAAATTCTATATATTACATGCAAAGATAGAAGAATATGTCTCAAGTTGTCATGTTTGTTTATACTTTGATCATCTTTCTCTTCCCATCTCATGTTGTAACCAATAAAAGTATGTTGTTTTTCACACTAATTTTAAATTTTAAATTTATCTTTTACACAATATTATATTGCGTCTTATAACATCCTTCTGTCTTATTTCTCAATGTAGTTGCAATTTATTGTGTTTCCGATGATGATTGTCTCAAGACATTTACACCTCTTGATTTGAAATGTGTTGATAATGTTTGTGAGTTCAACTTGTAAGTATATATATAATTTATTTTTTTGTTTTTACATTTATAATTTAATTCAAATTTTGATTTATATTTATGCGGCCTCTCACTTTCTAATAGAAGATATCCCAAATACCAACATCAATACATAATAATAATAATAATAATAATAATAATAATAATAATAATAATAATAATAATAATAATAATAATAAGCTACTTTAATAAATAAATGTAATATATGATTATATAGATTAATTATTTATTCTGTTTTTACATGTAATATGTATTTAAATAAATCATTTGAAAGAGCTAAACGTAAACTTTCGTGCCATAAGTTCTTATAGAATAATTTATCATACTCATTATGGGAGAGCTCAACCTCTTAAACGAGTCTTAGCTATCTTGAAGGATTAGAGTTTGGAGTTCAAAGAATACCTTGGTTTAATAAAAAAAATTGAATGTAACATTAAACTTATTATGTGTATAATTTATATTTTTAACATATTCAAAATATGTAAAAGTCAAGGCAATAATGTTAGTAGATTATGTTTTCAAGAATTACGATATTGACAAGTTAGGATTCTCTATATTTATTAAAAGAGATAGGGAGCCCAATCTCTATGATTTTAAATTGTATAAAGGATATGATCTCTACTTTGTATCATGGTAGTCATCTGACAAGACGCTGACTTTAAAGTTGCAATTAACCAATTTAAATCAAGAAAATAATAATTCTTCAATTTATGAATTGATAAACATATTTATAAAATTGTAACACAATGATTCAAAATGGTTTATATATTAACATTTCTTATGGGATGTTAAGATATGACATGTAAAATAAACATATGATCGTCTGTCTTGATGACACATCAACTCCGCATCACAAAACCCATTTGAGATTGGCCTAGTGGTTGACTTGGGATCTTGGAGTGTGCTCCTCTCAAGGTCTCAGATTTGATTCCCTCTGGTGCCAATTTCGGTGGGCAAGTCCATACAGAGCAAAGCTTTGGCTTAGAACGGGTCCCCCGCAAGTGGACGGTGGGATTGGTCCCCTCGAATTAGTCGGTCCTTGAATCAAATACCGAGTTTTAAAAAAAAAAACTCCGCATCACCAGAAAATTATACGACACATTAAATTCATTCATTTAAATATCAAGCAAGACACAAAAGGAAAAGAAGAGATATATAGAGTGAATTAGTTGATCTAATTCAGACCAATGCATCATCTTCTAATGAATTTCTCTATCTCAAAAATATTTTTTGGTGCAATATGTGTATTTTGTCTACACACACACTCTAACCATCATACATGAATTTGGTTTGGCTTTATAGACAAAAACCAATAAATAAGATTATGTAAAACTCACTTAAAATCAGGATTGCACAATTCTTTGTTGACTCTAGTTTTAAAGTTCTCTAACAAAGGAACAACACCCACCAATCCCAACACTACAATAGTTTACAATTAGAGTGTCAATTAATTATTTTGGAAAGAATTCTACTTTCACATGATCAATATGATGGAATTTTAATAGTATAGCCAAATTATAGATACAAGTTAAGGCATATCTAATGGGCAAAATATCTCTAGTGGTACTTTAAGTTAGATGTTTATAAAAAGTTTGTCATTATGGTTTTTTTTTTTTTGTTAAAATTTTTTCTTTAAGTAATATAGTATTTACAGTGTTACCAATTCTTTCAACCAAGTTTGTTAAAAAGTTCTTATGGACCATCTAGTGTTGAGGTGGTAAATTCAAAAGTGCTTATGATATCAAACATGATTACTTACGCAAATTTTCTTCTTACTGGTTTTGAATTCAAGACTAATTTTAAAGATAAATATTTCATCAACAATATTATATCAAGTAATCGATCAATTTCATTTTAAATTAAGACTGAATAATATACCTATCAACCTTAGTTTTGAGAGCAATAAATTTGGGCCTACTAACTTAAAACTAAGTTTCCACACAAACGCTTTTGACTGAGTTTGATGAACATAAGATCAAAGTGATATTTTCTAACTTAAATGACCAATTTATAACAAAAAATACTTCAAGGATGAAACTGTTATAAATATCTAACTTGAAAAATCACATAAGATATTTGACCTATGTAATGCATTAAAGATAGATCATGAACATACCATTTAAAATTTGAGAGAGGAAGTTTGAGAGACAAACTACCCCTGTTACTGTCTAGGGTTTTAAGTAAGGGTAATCGTCTAATGGACAACAATTAAATAGAAAAAAATGTAGACGATAGTGACCTCATATTGGGCTTAATAGAACGGTCCAATTTGTCACAATTTTTTCAGAAACAAAATTCAACACATATTCATCAATTAATCAGTGTTTGATAATAATATACTATAAATTAATAACAATTTATTATAATTTATAATTTTCAAGACATCAACATTTATTAATTAAATAGTTAATCTAAAAGTCTCATATTTGGATGACAATAATTAATTACAAACAAATATGAATTTTAATACTACCACTTTAAACATGGTCAAAACACTTATCTATGAAAATAGAAGTTATATTCAACATTGTATAACTTTGTATTCGATAGGGAAAACAACAATTCATAAAAGTCAAGGACCTACAATTTATATAATGAATGATGAATTTCAAGTAACATATATAAGTGTAGAGAAATATTTTATCAAACAGTGATCAAAACATCTAAAAATGTTATAACAAACTCATACATCAAAAGAGTTATTCGAACCAATTTGAATTACAATACTTTTGCATATAAATAAGTTTATGCTTAGTAGTTCTTCCTATGAGTTTTCAATTTCTTAAAGGTTACATAATATCCAAATAGGTCCAACAATAGAAATTACAAATAGACATATCATATCACAAGATTAACTTCATTTAATCATAAGTACCTTCTTACCCCAATATAATACTCAGTAAGAGTATTTGTGTTATATTTATACTTGAATATTTATTAATTCACATAATTTGAAATGTTGGTGAAACATCTGCATGTAATTGCTTGCTTATTGATTATTGTGCATTCTCTAACAAATCTAAGCATTCAATTATGATGCTTATCTAAATTGAAATAATTTTTATATATATGATAGCTAAGTTTTATATGGTTTTATGTCTTTATTTTTATTTTTTTGTGTGATTGTAATGTTATTTTACTACTTTTTGTTTGATTTATAGGAGATGCAAAGGAAAATGTGGAGAAAGGGATGAAAAAGTTGTATTAGTCAAAGCCTTAAAGAAAATAGATCAAAAGTTGGTTCTTGAAGAACAAGGCAATGCAAGAGAGGCGAAAATTACAAAGAAATTACTATTCGATGGTATCCCTACACCTGCAACCAAAGACCAAGTAGAAGAAGAAGATGATTATGATGATGATGAAGAAGAAGAAGAAGACGATGTTGATATGTGGTTCAACCTTCCAGATGTTGTTTGCCGTTAAAAAACAAAATGACACTACACTAAATACACATAATCAGAAAATGTATTACAACATTACTAATATGTCGAGATAATTAAAAAGCTTAAACGCACTTTCACCCCCTAACTTTTAAAATGTAGCGATTTTGGCCTCCTATTAAAAAAATAGCAAATGTCCCCCATATGTTTAGACCCTTTTGCAAAACACTAATTTTGACATTAATAATCCTATGTGTCATGCCACATAACTTAAAAAATTGTCCGCTGTGTATTTTTTGAATTATATTTTTTTGAAAATCCACGTGTGTATTTCTAGAATTTAAAAAATAAAAAAAGGAAATCATAAAAAGAGAGAAGCACATGAGTCTTCTTCTCTTCTTCCCCATAACAATCAAACCCAAAAATTATCAATATTTTTCAATTCCACACTCCTTTTCAAATTTCTCTTTCAAACCATGCCACAATCATCAACGTCGCCCAGATTCATTCCTTATCATCATCACATCCTCATCAACCCATTGATGATTTTGCAAAGAAAAGCAGATTTAAGTGATTAACCATCCCATGTCCCAAATTCTTCAAGCTCAAATTAACCATCCTAAATCTCGAAAGCCTTATCCCATTCATGTTTTACTAGTTTTACCAAGAAGGGCCTCGTCAACAACACGCCCTAACTGCTCAAGGCTCTCCAGCTGGTGAAAATTACACGTTTGGACCTCATAGGTTACACTCCAATTGGAAACAGTGTGGAGATCCTCCGACAATGGAGCGTAGAACAAGATCTGAGTCTTCTTGTGCGTGGCGGAAGATATGCTCTTTCTCCCAAATTAAAACCGAGAAAAGAAAATGTTTTGCTCTTTTTTTTTTAAATTACTAAAGTTAATTTTAAATAAATGAGTAAAAACCCAAAAAATTTTGTTGTTTGGATGAACAGTTGGATTGAAGTTGTTGTGGGAGAAATGAGTGTTGTTGTTGTTACTGAGAGAGAAGAAAAAGGTTCTTGTTGTATGATAGATAGGGCGAGTATGAAGATAAAGAGGTTGAAGATGAAAATATTTTGCTTTCTTTTTTCTCTTTCTTATTTTCAATATTGAATTTTACTTTTCTGTGTGAATTGAAGGTGGTGATAAAGAATGGGATGTTGATGAAGATTTGTTTGAGAGAAGTTGATGAAGATCACGGGCTCTTCCTTATTTTTTTTTCTTTTTTATTTATTTTTTATTAAAAAACAAATGTGGCGCAACACGTGAGATTGACTTGGTCAAAATTGTTGCTTTACAAAATGGGCTAAACATGAGTGAAAACTTTAACTATTTTTTTTTAATAGGAAGCCAAAATTGTTACATTTTGAAAGTTAAATGTAAAAAGTGTGTTTAAGCCAAATTAAAATATGCTGATATAGTTATAAAATAAAAAATAAGAATATGATTTTTTGAATAAAAAAAATAGGATTATGGTTAGAAGTAATTTAAAACAATATAATTACACGTAGTCTTATTATTAATATAATAAGCACAAAAATATATAACAATAACTACCGGCACATATTATACCCATAAAGTCACGTAAAACAATAAAAAAAAAATTGTTGACTAAATGTAAAACAATATGAAAATATAATATAAAATTGGAGAATGTTAACCAGTCTTAAAAATTTGGGGTGATTGTGATTCATCATCAGCTACTTTTCCATCAGTTTTGATAGTTTTTTTTCTTTCTTTCATATGACTCTCAATTCTCGACATACTCTGTTGTGTTTCTCTCTGTCTTGGTTTTTAACGAGATTCTCCCAAAAAATTGAAAACTTCCAATATCTCATACAATTTTCTCCCTTATTTCATTCTTTCTATTTTCTTTTTGTATTTTCTCCTTTTCTCTCTCGCTCTTCTTTCATGACCTCTTCTACCTTTTCTTTCTATGCAGCCAATCCATTCAAGAAATTCTTTAGTTTGTCTATGTATCAACCTATTAAAATATTCCATTGTGGCTTGTATTTTTGCATACATTTTTTTTTATATATGATGCAAATAGAATGTAAACTTGAAGGAATTGTAAGAATGAAAAATTTCTCCGATACAACTTGATGGCTACCAAAATTCAAGCATGGCCATTTTTTCACAATTATTTGTTTGTTAAAGATTTGTAAGAAACATGACCAAAGTTGGATGATACGAGGATTAAAACATTGAAAGAGATATTGGGCAGAATGTAAGAATAAGTACTAAAGGTGAAAATGTGGGAAATAATGAAATGGATGACGGCACACTCTTCTATATATTGTTGATGGTTTTGATTAGATGCCGAAACTTATAAGTAGAGTTTGTGTGTCTAGGTCATGTGGTCTTGTGTTCACAATCTTATCTAGGTTGCATTGTTTTAAACCTTGCATTCATTCACCAACCGTTGGTTTTTTAAATTTTTATGTTCGCCGAAAGTGAACCATTTCACTTCATATCGTGAATTGTTTCACTTAGTCAAAAAGAGCAAGTCAATTGTTTCTGTTGGAACATGTGTGAAAATTGAGTAAAAAAAGACTAAACACAAATTCCCATGTCGGGTAGAACTAGTGTTGTGTGAATTGAAAAAAGTGGAAGTCCCACATCGGATGGAACACACACATTAGTAGTGTTTATATAGTGGGGGTGTACCTCTAATTAATGGGGGGTACATAAGCACTAGAGAAAAAATATATATTGATATATATTTTATTATTTGGAAATGATAAATTAAATAATTAATTTAATCATTATTAGAAAGTGCTTTCTTAGTCCCCAAGTTTTGCTAAAATATTTTGGTACATAATATGATATATTTTTGTACTAAATTTAATATATTTTAGTACTCAATTAAGATATTTTCGTACTAGATCTAATATGTGAATTACTTAATCGCAAAGTAATATGTTACTTGTTCCCAAAGTTTCTCATATTACTTGTTCCCAAAGTTTCTCACTTATTAGTTGTGAATTTTCTCTATAAATAGAGAGCTCACACAGTGCATTCTATACACCGAAAAGAATTTCATTGAGTTGTCGGGAATTCTTTTCTTCTCTTCTCCCTCCGACTTGTGTTAACAAGTTTCTTCTGCTTCTACTCCTTTCTGTCCCTTTCGGTTTCAAATAGAGCGGTTACGTACCGTATCGAGTGGCTTCGATCAATCGATTGAACCATATTTTAAGAGTGTTCTTAAGACCATAGTCCCTTTTCGGTTTAATGTCCCTTCGGAATTAAGAGTGGTCTTAAGTTCATAGTTAAGTTCATAGTCCCTTTCGATAATATATGTCCCTTCGGAATAAAGAGTACTATTAAGATCATAGTCCCTTTCGTAATAATAATGTCCCGTCGGAATTATGAATGATCTTAACAGTATATAAATTATTTAAATATTTTTCTAATTGAGGAGAAATGGTGGTATCACCATATTTGAGTGGTCGTAGTACCATATTGAAAGTTTGGAGAACTTAAAAGTTAGAATGGTGGAAACACCATATTTGAGTGGTCTTAGCACCATATAGAATGGTAATAATACCATATTAAATTGGTTTCAGTATTAATGAGTGGTCTTAGTACCATATTTGAAGGTGTAATTCTCGAACGGTTTTCTACGGTGCAGTAGTTAACCGCACAGTTGTAGCTGGGCTTGTTTTATCCTGGAGGCGGCGTGGTTGATAGTCTACCTTGCACAATTTTGGGTAGTGCCACGAAACGTCTTAAAGAGAGCGACCTGGTCGTGACTCAACCTAGTAACAACTTCGGTAGATAATAGAATTTGGAAATCCAAATACAACAGTTTGGAAATTCAAAAACAACAATTTTAAGACGTTTCGTTCTACTATGTTTACCGAAGAAGTTACTTATTAAGGTTCAGTTGTCCCTAAATAAATTAAGGATAAATAAAGTTATAAGAATTACATCTTTTGACTGAAACGACGAAGTGCTTATTGTTTTTTTAAACAATAACGCTAAAATCCATCGGAGAAAAATATTGATCTTATTTGATATTAGAAGCCACGTTCGAACCATTTCATGTCGCATTGCTTGTTAACTTTTCATTCATACGTATTAATTAAGTAAGAATGTGACTTCTGTGGTTGCTAAATATTTTAGGCAAATACATAAAAGTATGAACCTTACGTATGAAGTCATTCTTGCTATTGAAAAGCCAACATATGCAGCGAATAGTGACTATTAAAGAATGGATGGTAATGTGCTAATAATTTCTTGAGATGCAATTAGTTTAGATGGATTCGATTGGTATATTAGTGAATTGTTCGACAATATCTTGGAATAACCATCAGGAAAAATGCACAAATTTAATATTCTTAAAATTGTGCCCTTGGTTAATTGGTTGAAGGAACTAACATGATTTTAGTTCTAAGGGAGTGCTAAAATTCGGAAGTTAGTTACTCTAAAAATAAGAAAGAATCTGAATTTCAGATCTGAATTTCAGATTTCTATTGAATAAGACTGAGTTGACTCAGACTTAAAGAGAGACTTGTGTACCATGCATTCTTGTGGGAAAAGACTGCACTTTGATGGTATGTTAAAAATTAAATTCTCCTTCTATTTTACTAGTTGTGTGATTTTAATATTTGACATATCAAAAATTTATTGTGTGAACAAGCGTTTAATTTTAAATTTGAGTAACTTGGATTTAATTCCAACGTTATAATTAGACAATTTTATTTATTGCAGTCAAGATATATGAACCAAAACCAAAAGTTCATATAAATCAGAATTTAGAGAATATGAATCTCTAAACATAATAAATTATGATATGTGTGAATTTGATGACACATAAATTAGAAATGATAAAATGATGTTTTTATCATATTTATTGATGACTGTGAATTTTGGAAAATAAAATTGATATGCTTGAATGTTCAATTTTTATAACAAAAATTGAAATGTATAGAGTACCCAAGTCTAAGAACAAAAATTCTAATTAAGAAATTTTTGAAGAAAAGACAATCCAACTTGTCTTATTTTTGAACTTGGGATTGTCCGGACTATATTTGGCTTGAGGACCCCAAGAGAGTTAAACTCACTAGTAGAGCCTATGAATGTGTATTCATTAGGTATGTTATAAATAACGAAGCATATAGGTTTTAGGACCTAAATGTTAAAGTGATCATAGAATTAAAAGATGCTGATTTCTATGAAGTAAGTAAGTACCCCTGTAAATTAAAGAATAGTGGGGGCACTAGTGGGGCTAAACTAAATTCCCTTCTAAAAATTAAGAACTAGTGGGGCGCTATATCTAATCACATTCATGTAATTAGAAATAGTTATGAAAACATCATACGAGATGTTATAGAACCTCAAGGAGGTAAGAAAGCTAAAATAGCTAAAGAGTATGAACTTGGTTTATACATTGGAAGAAGATTCATTAAGCCTTAAAGAAGTTATATCCTCAATGGATGCTGAATTATGGCAAAAGCAATAAACGTTGAAATGAATTTTCTAGAGTCTAACAAAACATGGCACTTGGTTGACTTGTCTCATAGTTGCAAAACCAATCGGTTGTATTTGGATTTTGGGAAAAAGAACTAAAACCTTATGGTACGGTTTATGAATACAAGGCCCTCCTTGTAATCAAAGGTTTTAGACAGAGAAAAATATAGACTTCTTCGACGTTCATTCACCAGTCACGAAAATCATATCCATAAGAGTACTAGTCCCTTTAGCCGCCGTTCATAACTCGATAGTACTCCAAATGGATGTGAAAGTTGCCTCTTTTTATGGTGAACTAGAAGAAGAAATCTATATGAAACAACCTGAAAGTTTTGCGATTCAAGGACAAGAAAACAAGGTCTGTAAGTTAGATAATTATTTGTATGGTCTAAAATAAACTCTTAAGGAATGACATGGAAAATTTGACATTCTAATGCTATCGAATGAGTACAAAGTGAATGAAAGTGACAAAGAATATTTGCACAATCATATGTCTCTATGAAGACAACTTGCTCATATTTGGTTTAAAGATTCATGTTATGAATTATGTGAAATCATTGTTTATCAACAACATTGATAAGAAAGACCTAGACAAAGTTGAAGTAATTCTTGGTTTCAAGATTACTAGATCATAAAAGAGAACCTTTTTGATAAATCTCACAAAGTTGAGAAGATCTTAAGGAAATGTAACTATTTGACCGTAAACTTGCAATCATATATTATGATCCAAGTGTTGGAACATTTGAGATGGAGTTAGAAAAACATAATATGTGAGCATTATTGACAGTACTTAGGTATGTCATTGAATGTATTAGACCCGACATTGCTGATGTCGTGAAACTCTTGTGCAAGTTTACTAGTAGACAAATGAGAAGCATTGACATGCTATTGAAAGAGTCATGAGGTGCCTTAAGAAGACTATGACTCTAAGATTAAATTATGAGGAGTAACATATTAAATGGTACAAGATATAAATAGAACATCTTTTAGATGAATATTTAGCGACTAGTGTTTGCACATTGAGCATCACTAGAGGAGTTGTTTGTTAAAACAAATAATATTGACTCAGTCTACTATGGAATGAATCTGAGATGAGAACACTAGAGAAAACTAGTGAAGAAGCAAGTTGATAAGATGCTTGCTAGCTAAGAACCCTTAGTGGGTAAAACCGTTTCCAGAAGTGTTAATTTATTGTGATAGTCTGCAGCTATTACAAAATTGAGAATCGTTACCACAATGGTAAGAGACGATAATTAAGGCATGAACACATAAAGGATTAGAGAGCTAGCTACTCTCAAAAGGAACGGTTAAAGTAGATCATGTACGTACTGATAAAGAATTAGTTAATCCTTTGACGAAAGGAATTACTAAAAAGAAAGTCCTAAACACATCCAATAGGATGGGACTAATGCCCAAAGGTCACAAGTGATGGTAACCCGACCTACATGACTGGAGATCCCAAGAAATAGGTTCAATGGGTAATAACAAGTCACAAGTGATAGAACATGCTATGTTAAAGGTAAGAAAGCATGATTCCTGCAGCGATAGAAGGATGAGATAATAGAAACTCTTAATGAGATCTATACTCTATTTGGAGTGGAGTACATAGCTACAGGAGTACTCTTGATAGACTCACCTATACGAATGTGGAACTAAGGGTCGGTTCCTATGGGATTCGGGGCAGAATACCTAGAGCGTTCGTTAAACCGGGATACACGTGCAAGGCCATAAACGCACGGGCTTTTAGAATACACCTTATGAAAAGGTTTGTGTGTGGGTTCTATGTCTGAGATAGAGTTCAATGCTGTAAGCAACTCTTGTTAATCAGAATTTTACTCGCTATGCAGAGGTTCAAGTTGTAGGCGACACCTTTGTTTACTAGCAAATCTTATGGAGACGTTTTTGACGTTATTTCTGAAACCATTTTTTAAATTCAAGTGGGGGATTGTTGGAACATGTGTGAAAATTGAGTAAAAAAAGACTAAACACAAATTCCCATGTCGGGTAGAACTAGTGTTGTGTGAATTGAAAAAAGTGGAAGTCCCACATCGGATGGAACACACACATTAGTAGTGTTTATATAGTGGGGGTGTACCTCTAATTAATGGGGGGTACATAAGCACTAGAGAAAAAATATATATTGATATATATTTTATTATTTGGAAATGATAAATTAAATAATTAATTTAATCATTATTAGAAAGTGCTTTCTTAGTCCCCAAGTTTTGCTAAAATATTTTGGTACATAATATGATATATTTTTGTACTAAATTTAATATATTTTAGTACTCAATTAAGATATTTTCGTACTAGATCTAATATGTGAATTACTTAATCGCAAAGTAATATGTTACTTGTTCCCAAAGTTTCTCATATTACTTGTTCCCAAAGTTTCTCACTTATTAGTTGTGAATTTTCTCTATAAATAGAGAGCTCACACAGTGCATTCTATACACCGAAAAGAATTTCATTGAGTTGTCGGGAATTCTTTTCTTCTCTTCTCCCTCCGACTTGTGTTAACAAGTTTCTTCTGCTTCTACTCCTTTCTGTCCCTTTCGGTTTCAAATAGAGCGGTTACGTACCGTATCGAGTGGCTTCGATCAATCGATTGAACCATATTTTAAGAGTGTTCTTAAGACCATAGTCCCTTTTCGGTTTAATGTCCCTTCGGAATTAAGAGTGGTCTTAAGTTCATAGTTAAGTTCATAGTCCCTTTCGATAATATATGTCCCTTCGGAATAAAGAGTACTATTAAGATCATAGTCCCTTTCGTAATAATAATGTCCCGTCGGAATTATGAATGATCTTAACAGTATATAAATTATTTAAATATTTTTCTAATTGAGGAGAAATGGTGGTATCACCATATTTGAGTGGTCGTAGTACCATATTGAAAGTTTGGAGAACTTAAAAGTTAGAATGGTGGAAACACCATATTTGAGTGGTCTTAGCACCATATAGAATGGTAATAATACCATATTAAATTGGTTTCAGTATTAATGAGTGGTCTTAGTACCATATTTGAAGGTGTAATTCTCGAACGGTTTTCTACGGTGCAGTAGTTAACCGCACAGTTGTAGCTGGGCTTGTTTTATCCTGGAGGCGGCGTGGTTGATAGTCTACCTTGCACAATTTTGGGTAGTGCCACGAAACGTCTTAAAGAGAGCGACCTGGTCGTGACTCAACCTAGTAACAACTTCGGTAGATAATAGAATTTGGAAATCCAAATACAACAGTTTGGAAATTCAAAAACAACAGTTTCACTCTTCAAACTAAATCGTTTCACTTCTTTTTCAGAAAAATATTTTTATATGTTTTTCTATGTGAGTCATTTTTTTTTTGATAAAGCTAAAAATTCAATAAATGTTGTCAGGTGCAGCCTGAACCTCATACAAAAAGTCTCAGAAACAGAACCAAAAAGAAACAAATCCGACAAAAAGAAACAAACCCTCCTAAAACAGCAAGGAGGGAAGAAAAACAGCTAAATAGTTAGGTCTTGCTAACCTGTATTCGGTTTGGGCACCGGTTCCATATTTTAAGCACGACCCTCCATATTTTTGATTCACAAACCCTTCTATGTGAATCATTTCACATGTCTTGAAACAAAAAGAAAATCATCTCACTCCTCAAAGTGAATCGATCCACCCTATTATTTTGGCAACATATTATTTAACTTCATTTTCTCACTCGTCTCAAAAACCTAAATAAAGGAAATATCTCGCCACTTCTAAAAACATGAATATTCACAATTTTCTTTCTCAAACCTCTTCTTCTACATTCTACTATTTGAAAGTTCTTCGTATGTCAGATTGTGATATTCTAGGGTTTTGCAGTTAGGGGCAATTGATGTTAGATAATAAAGTATTAGACTTAATCTATTGAGCCTTTATTTTAGTAAGTTAGAGTCTATTATGTTTTATTATATAGTCTCTTATAATCTTTTTAATGTTAAGATTTTGATATTCTATGAAACCTGTCGTGTCATTTTTCGGAGATCAAGGTTATTTGATTAGCTTTTGACTCACTTTTTTTATTTCACGATTGAACATTTTATTTTTTAGGAAAAAGGGAAAAAAAGTTCAAACTACCCCACATTTTGAAAAGATTTAGGGTTCGGGGGTTAGTTACATAAAGGGAAGGTATTAGCACCCTTTATGTCCGTAGTATCCTACGGGAACCTCTTGATTTTATTTAACTTTTTGTGCTCAAACTTGCTTGCTTTTTCTTAAAAAAAGAAATTAGAGTGATGATTAAATAAAAGAAAAGGAAAGTTTTTTATTTACATTTTTTATTGATTTGGAAGGACATGGTCCTTTGCCTACGTACCCGTAAGGGATCAAAACCTCGTAGTTCAGGGTAGAAATTGACGTTTGATTGGTTGTGTGTTTTTTATTAGTTTTGAAAAAAAAAAGTTTTAAAGTGAAAAGCCAAGTGGTAAATAAGAATTGGTTTGTATTTTTTATATTGAAAGAAATAGACTCAAAGTAGAATTAAAATTGATTCGGAATTGGATTAAGAAAGAAAAATAAAAAGAACGATCACTTGATCTTGGATCAAGGTTTATTATGAAAATATTTTTTGTGATTTTGATTATTTGAATGTTTTTGTTGTTTTTGAATATTAATGAAAATTAAACTAACGGAGCAATAAAAATAAAAGCGCGTGGATTTTCGTAGTGACGTTGGATCACCACAAAATCCCTAATCTAATTTTTTTTGTATTTTTTGATATATATAAAGCGGTAAAGAAATAAAAGACACACACACACACATTGTTTCTCATTTATATTTACATTGGACCTAAATACATTCTAATTGCTAGAAAATAAATGACAATAATTAAAATGCTAAATAGAAATAAAATAAAATGGCAAAAATGCTAAAAAGTAAAAAAATAAAAGAAACTAATAGAAAAGGACAACCGAAGGGACAAAAGTACCGAAGGGACAAAATTCCGAAGGGACTTTTCCGAAGGGACAGAAAAAGAGGGAGAAGAAAAGAATAGCTCGTCAACACAAGCTAAATGAGGGAGAAGAGAGAAAAGTTCTTTGACAACTCAAGAGAACTTTTGGTGTGTTTTAAAGTGTGGAATGATGACTCTATTTATAGGTGAGGAGGTTGATGAGAATGGAAAAGTGGTTTAATGGTTTTTGATGGTAATTTATGGAATGGAACGCGTTTTGGCTTGAAATGGAAAGAAAATAGGATGACTTTGGTGATTGCCTATGATTGTGGCATGGGAAAGAAAAGAAAGAAAAATTGGACCCCGGACACTTTGGATTTTTTGACTCATTAAAAAAAAGTTATATAATAAAAAATAAAAAAACTAATAGAAGTAATTAAACTAAAAATAAAAAAGGTAAAATGGAAAATAATAGGAAAGAAAGTTTCTGACTCTGAGATTGTGCCTTTGAAAGTGGGGTGTAAACAAGACTTGAACTATGTTTTTTGGACATTTAAAAAAGGAAAAAAAAAGTGACTAAATTAAAAGAATAAAAATAACTAAAAATTAAAATTAAAATTACAAGAAAATTAATAAAAGATGAAAATTTTACTAAAAAAAAAAGAAAGGAGAGAAGAGGGCCTGACTTGAAACCAAACATGAGGTATTTTAAAATACCTCTCTGCCGAATTTTCACTAAAAAGTCAGAGACTAATCAGGGTCAAACGGCGCATGAATGTGGGACCTTAGGTCAAAAATTGGGGTATGACAAAACCCTAGTCGTCTTTGTCGTTCCTATACTAGCATTCTCTATTTTGTCTCTGTTAACATGGTATCAAGAGTATGGTTTGATCTACCTTGAAACACTAGTCTCTTCCGCTATTGAGTTCCCAAAAGATTTGGAGTGTCCTGTGATTGATTTGATTTCTGATTTGGAGTTTCCCAGAAGGGAATTTGTTAAAGAAGTTACAAATTTTTCCAAGTGAAAAAACCTCAAGAAGGTAGAAAACCCAAGTTGTTTCAATCTCCCCGTTTAACCTACATCGGTGAAGCTTTATGTGAACTAGGTCCAACATTAACCTGGTACCCTTTGAAACTATTGAAAATATTGGAGGGCTGCACCTACAACCAAGCAATGATATAATAGGACTTGCAAATGGTTCAAAAACCCAAGTAGATGGGATAGTCAAAGATGTACATGAATTTTCTTTTCCTACACATATGACAGTTATGGGGATGACAGATTAACAAGTGTGTTCCCTTCTTTTGGGAATATCATTCATTGCTAGTGCTCAAGTACTCATAGATTTGGAGAAAGGGAAGATCATGATCAGATCGAATGGTGATTCTCAGACCTATAATGTTGCTAGAAATGTAGAAGGACAACCCTCTGATGAGAGATGCAAGATGGAAAGGGTAAGGTATTCACACAAAACTACAACACTCAAGAGGCCCATAGTTAAACAAACTAAAGAGTCAGAGGAAGAGCTAGGTGAAAAAACAAGCATATGGGAATATCTAGCTATCTGGGGCCGAATGAGCTTTTGAAGAAAAACCAGCTTTTAAAATATGAGATAAGGTAGAAACATGTCATGATCTGGAACAACATCACATGGTTCACTAAATTCCATGAATCCAAGTTGCAATTTATGGAAGAATCTGAAAGGGAAAAACCAAGCAAAGACAAGTTGACTCCCCTCCCAAAAAGAAAATTCAATTTTTTTAAGGAATGGGTTGATTTGTGGAGAAATTAGGGGAGTAGTATGGATGGACAAATTCATAAGAAGATGATAAAGATGAGGAAGAAGAAGACATGGAGCCTGAAGGTTTGGGGTTCCCTAGCTCACATAGACAAATCCATGAAACTCGCGACATTAAACACGTGTTAAATGGGAGGCAACCCATAAGTTTATTTTCCAGTCATGTATTTTACATAGCCATTCAATCTAACAATTTCTTTAATATTTTTGTTTGCTAACTAGTGACTAGGTTGCTATTTTTATATGAATTACATAACCTTTTCTTTTCCAAGAACTTTAAAAATGATGTTTTAGTCTTGGAGAATTGTTCCAACCTTTAACAACAGCGGTCTAGCTTTCTTCCGAAGTTCAAGACCACGATAACTATTGGGACGTGCTGTGGAAAAACTCAAAAATATTCACCATATTAATTTTGAGCCAAATATATATTACACTCTCTCTACTATAACTCTTTCTATATGTGTATTCCATGTGGATTGTTATTTTTGCTCGAAATTATGGTCATTCTCTATGGACTATTGGTTACATTATCATACGCATGAGGCACTTGTTTTTGTACCTTGAGAATTTTTCAAGCCACCCTGAATTATTATTGTTATATCCTTTGTGAAACCACTTTAAGCCTCCATGCAATATTTCTTTCTTGGTTACTTATGTGACTTGAATCATGTCACAACTTTTGAACCCTATAATGATATATTTGTTTGATTTATTTGGAGTTAGATAGATTCTTGAAATACTTGTCATGGTTTGAAATTAAGTTTAGGATTTCTCTTTGGAATTAGCAACATCTTAAGTTTCGGGTGGGGTACTAGTAGAGCTTGCTTATGAAAAAAAATATGAAAAATAAAAATGTAGATGAAACTTTAAAATGATGGTCTACAAAAAAAAATAAAAAATAAGTAGAAAAACAAGAGCCTTCAAAAGATTTTCTCTTCAAAAAAAAAATAGAATAAGTAGTTTTACTAGTACCCATTTTTTCTTGGCATAAAAGCTAGTACCTCATAATCATTGCTTGTGACATTGTGAATCAAAGCTACTAGTTGGAAGGAAGTATTTCAAATAGGGAATCCTTATGTAACTAACTCCAAAATGTTTGTTAGCCTACTTTACCAAATATATCCCACCTTTAACCTAAGTCATGTTATAACCTTTGAAAAGACCTCTATATGTGTGTGTGGTAATATGTACCTTGAATGTATGTTTAGAATTGCTTCAATCTCGTAGCAAAGTACAATCAAATGATGACTGGAGTGTGGAAAATGCCTTGCCAACCTCACTAGTCTTAGGAGGTACATACATGTATATTGGAATTGTAAGTGGTTGAAAGTAAGAGTGTCTTCTCTAAGCCTGTCCCGTTTGTATGGAAGTAGTAAACTAGTCAAGTATGGAAGTGGGAAGAATAACAATCCCCGGAAAGGTATGTTCCCAATTCTTAAATTCATGTAAACTTTAACTTCTTGCTACTTTCTTGCTTGAGGACAAACAACAGTTTAAGTTTGGGGTTGTGATGATGGAACGTTATATGATATCTTTGGCTATGTTTTTAGTTATTTTCTTTGCATTTGAAGGCAAATTAGAAGTTATTTAGAGGAGTTCTCAATGGTTTGAGGAACAAATTGTAATGTTTTCATTCGAGTCATTGTAATTCACTTTTATCCAAAATCATGCAACTATAGGTGTTTTGAGTCTTTTTAGTGAGAAATCAAGTGAAGGATCAAGGATATGAACAATAGTTCTTAGAAGGTTTGAGGACAATAAAAGTGTACAAAATTCATTTCAAGTTCCAAGTCATTGCAAGACGGAAGCTAAGGACGCTCGAACGGAAGGGTTGCCTCGTGTGCCTCTGTGCCTCGAACGGAAGCTAAGTTCCAAGTTCATTATTTAGTTTATGATCTAAAGTCTGATTTAATTCGTATATGTCTGTTTCTATACTTTATCTATGGATGGAGTCTAGTAGGATTAACAACTCGAATTCCATTTAAACAAGACAATAATGAATTATTTAGTTTCTAAATTCAATTCTTTTAATCAAATGTCAGTATTGATTTAGGGGTATAACTCATCTTAAAGGAACGCTGCAATTGTAACTGGTTAAATTGCAGCGGTGATATATAAACTTTCACTGATTCATCACAGGATTATGTTCTAATTTCTTAAATCCAAAGAGACAAGTCATAAACTAATAATTTAGTAGAATTAATTCCAATAAACACAGAAGAGGGGATTCAAGGATTCCCTAATCGCCGTTACACTTCTGAATCAACAAACCTAATCTCACATTGGGTGGGCCAGTTAAAATTCTGCAACCACCTTTCAATCTTCTCTTTTATTTGCTTTTTAAATAAATTCCGCTAATTACTGAGTTCAACGACAATCCCTGTAGAGACGATAACTTACTGTTTCATTACTTTATACGATTTGACGCACTTGCCTAAACTAATCCATCAGTAAACGACATAAGATGGAAGTATATGTCATTCAGACTCACCTTGATGCCTCCTCTATCTCTTGGCCTATCAAAAAAACATTTCCTAAACTTTGATAAATTAATAAAATTTAAATAGGGTTAATAGGATTTTACCCCCCCCCCCCCCCCCATATGGGCGAATTATGGCATACCCCCTGTAAAGGAGATTCCCCTTTGTAATTTAAAGATTCTTTGGTTTAGTGGCACTGTGTAATTATGATGGAGTTAAACCAAAATCCGCCTGACAGGGGGTAAAAGCCTATTAACCCATTTATATATTCAAGCATCTATTACTTGAATTCCCAACATCAGTTTTATAAAATACATTTCTTAAAAGTCATTATATTTTATATTTCAATTTATAAATAAATATAGTGTTCTATCAATATATACACACACACTGTTACCTCTTCTACGCGTTACTTATACAACTAAGTTTTCTATTCATTTATTGGCGTTTTTCCTCTTTTTAATTTTTTTCTTCTATATATTACGAAAGGCTAATATATATTATATAAAATAAATTTTAATAAAAAATAATGAACTTTGATCATCATAAAAAAAATTATGTGAGAAAACGTACACGTTACTGATTAGCGCACTCTCTCTCTCTCTTCCCAAACACTAGCCGTCACCATTTTTCTTCTTCTTGTTCTATCAAAGAGGGGTGCTTTACGATCAATTTTGACCCAAAATCATCAATCTGAATTGTTTTTCTTTCTTAGTTAAATAAGTGAATTCCACATATTCAATCTTATTTTGTTTTTGTGATTTCATCATCTTTGCATCACTTTGTTTGTTTTGATTTATAGTTTTTGTACGATGTGTTTTTGATTACCCGTCTTAATGTGGTGTTTATTTGATTCAAGTTGAAATATTAACTTTGAGCAAGTGCATATTTAATCAATAACTTTTGCGTTGTCAACATTGTTGATCTGAGAACATGAGTCCGGAGATTTGAATATGGTCGTATTTGCAGGCATAAGTACTCTACAGTTTTATGCTATTAACATGAATGTTGTGAGTTTATTCGCAAATTCATCCTTTTTGTTTCTTTGAATTTGTATTGTATTATTGTACTTTGTCAATTTGAATGATTCAATATCGTTTATTTTAAAATAAAAAAATATGTGAGATCTTTACGTAGATTACTTGATCGATTGAGGGAGGTAAAAGGAGACACGAAGTATATTTATCAGAAACATTTAACATTAATTCTGATTTAATAAATGGCTTCTTGCATATTCTAAGGGATAAAAATAAATAATTGAAGTAGTAATCTTTAAGGGTAACGCGTAGAAGAGGTAACATTATATAAATGTTTTTTGTTAACCCCTTTATAAGGGAAGAATATATAATGTTATCCCTTTATAAGTAATAACTAAAGGGATTAACAAAATTTTATATATTATATGCAAAGGAGAAAAAATATGGCTCATAATCACATGTTGATTTATGCTATGATCATCTGTCTTTTCCCGTATCTTGTAGTAACTTTTAAGAGTAAGTTATTTTTCGCACCAATTTTGAATTTATAATTCATCTTTTACAAATTCTTATATCATGTATATAACACCATTCTTCCTTATTTATTAATGCAGCTGCAATTACCTGCGTTTGTAACCAAGACTGCCTAAATTTTTTTACACCTCTTGATAATTTGAAGTGCATTGATAATGTTTGTGAGGTCTTCTTGTAAAGTTATAATTGTATTTGTACTTTTATATTTTACTTTAAAATTTAATTTATATTTCTCTAGCCTTTCAATTTTTATAACAAGCTCTACAATGTATCATTATATTATGTCAGTATATGTACCTTAGTTTTATATTTTGAAATAATATGTACCTTAGTTTTCTTATAGAAGAAATCCCTAAATAATATATAGTAATAATAAGATACTATAATAAAGTATATTATTAAAGTATATCTTCCATTATGTAGATTGATTATTTATTCTTCTTATGTAGTATGCATTTAAAACAAATCATTGAAAAAAGCTAAATGTAAGAGTCTTACGCCATAAGTTCTTGCAAATAATATATCATACCCATTAAATAGCATAAAAGCTTGTTCGGAGAGCTCAACCTCTTAAAGAGGTCTTAGTTATCTTGAGGATCAGTCTCTGCACTTTTGGGCGGAAAATACCTTAGTTTATCCAACAAAACTGAAAAAGAACGTAACAATACGCGAATGATGTATATATTTTTAATGAATATATCAAATGTTTCTTTTAGTCCTCATAAATAAAAGTAGCATGTTTACGTTCCTATAAATTTTTTCAACAGGAAGTTTTAGTCGTTGTTAATTTAAATTTGTTTAATTATACTGAAACTTTGAAATTCTGAATAACTTTTTGCAGCCTTATTTAAAACCTCATAAAAAGCTCTCACAAAAAATTAGAATATTAACAAAAAATGAATAAAAGATTAATCTTTTAACCTTCCAAAAGTTCAAGATAAAAGTAATGAAAATATATATCTATAAATCATATTTTGCGCTCATTTTTCAAAGAATCATTTTTATAATGTTTCAAACATGTTTTAGAAAAATCAAGTAAAATTTAAAAGTTTAAAGATAATTAAAAAAATTTGAATTTAGTACCAACTAAATTTCTATGTTGAATTTTTTATAGAGACTCAAACATGCCACTTATTTTTATGAGGAGAAAAACCAAAAGGGGTAATAGTCACTTTGGTCCCTGAATGTATAGCAAGTAGTCACAATAGTCCTTCAATGTATCAAAATTCCAAAATAGTCCCTGATTGTCCACTTTGTTAGTCAAAATAGGCCCTAAAGCTTAAATAACCCCTAAATACTCACAATAACTCTTTTGATATAAGGACTAAAATGACAATAATTAGTAAGTACGTATAAGGACTAATATGACAATAAGTAAGTCTATTGAAGGACTAATATGACAATATTAACGAAATATTTTAATATCAAGGACTATTTTGACTAACAAAGTGCACAATCAGGGACTATTTTGCTATTTCGATATATTGAGGGACTATTATGACTACTCGTCACTCATTCAAGGCCAAAGTGACTATTCAATGATTCTTTAGTTTTATAAATTGATAAATAATTTATAAAATTATGACATATACAGAAAAAAATGTTTATTTATTAATAGCGAAATGGTAGCAACACACATTCTAACACATATTTTTCAACACACTCTCTTTGATTGGTTAAAATTCACATGGGACCCACCAAATTTATGTGGGACCCACAAGATTTAGTGGGAGCCATGTGAATTTTAACCAAGCAAAGAGAGTGTGTTGAAAAGTGTGTGTTAGAATGTGTGTGCTAGCATTCCTCTTATTAATATATGTGGTCATCCCTACGGATCTCCACATCATCTCCATATATTTTATGTCAAGGGAGACACAAAAGAAAATAAATGAGAAGAAATTGTGTACTTGCAGTGAATACAATATTGATAACTAGGGTTTAGTATATGTTTAGGTCATGTCTTAAAAATGATCTTAAAGGGGTATTTATAGTCCTTTTTGAGCTTCTTATTTCGTGACTTAGACCCTAAGTTACTTTTGTTAGTAACTTAAACCCTAAGTCACAAGGAAGGCCGTATGTTTGGATTAATTCAGATGTTTTAAGCTAAATATATAGGCCCAAGATACTGGAGAGGCAGCTTCAGGGTCAGGGACAAGGGACACACCCTTGCAGAGGGCTAGTGAGCCCTTTATGGAATATTGGCATTCCAAATTGGTTCTAATCTAAACCAATAATATATCATCTACGAGTGACGTCCTCTGTCCCAAATATTTTTTTCGTGGCAATTTATATGATCTTATCCGTTAAACGCATATGAAATTTTTTGGCTTGATGAAAAGAAACTATGCAATGGGATTCTCAAAAACATACTTGAAACCAATACTGTACCATTATTATTAAATTTGTTCTAGTTACACCTTATAAACCTCCGGTTACACCTTAAATTGACAAAAAAAACCTTAATTCCTTTTCTAATTTTGAATTATTACCCTTTTTTAAATTCTTTTTCTATTCCTCGCACCCCTTAACCTAATTTCTTCCTCCATTTCATCTCTCAATCTTTGATAGAATAATCAATTGTTGCAGCGCACAATAATTGTACATGGCTTTCAAACAAAATCTTTCATGCCTAAGAAGAGTCGGTCAATTGATTCATACTTATATAAGAAATCGAAGGTTGTTGTGATTTGAAACCATGTTAACTTATAATTAATTTGAATAGACATAGCTATAATTGGTTCACTTAGGATGCTAAACATGAATTCACGTTCACATGTAAAATTAAATTATCATAAAAAAATGCAGCAAATCATTTAATCACATAAAATTAATGAACACGATCATTTCAATGGAAAACTTTGTACTTCAATTTAACCTTTCATCTACTTTGGTCCCGTATTCCTGGATGTTTCATGTTTGTGAAAGATTTTAAGATTTAGAATGAAAGATAAAAAAGGGTTTTGAATTTTGTTATGAACATGACAATTTCGGTATTATCATCAAATTTTAAAGAGATTTGGGTGTAACCGGATATTTTTGGGGTGTAACTAAAACAAGTCTTCTTTGTAGCCGCTTGTTTTGAATTTCTTTTAACAAAGAAACAACACCCAATAATCCCAACATCATGATAATTTTCAATCACTTGGTTCATTTAATCTGCGAGTTTGCAACTATAATTTGATCAATATGATGAAGTTTTAACATAATAATTAACCAAATTACAGATGCAAGTGTTGGTCTATATGACAAGATAGAATACACACTAGAGGGTGAATAACATTTTACAAAAAGTTTCAAATGACTCATTTTCAAATTCATCATCATGATCATTTTTTATTATCAAAATATTTAAATCGTTTTCATTTTGCACTGGAGTACAGAAGATGCTAAGTACATAATATGATTTATCTTTAGATCTTGAGAATTTCACTCAAGTCCAACCGTTCTAGTCATCAAATATATTATATGACTAATCCATACTACTATAGTTTTTGTGTATAAATATTCAATTAATATCATTAATTTTAAAAATATATCCATTTATATAATGGGTAAACTGCATTAACCTCCTTTAAGGTCTATTAAAATATCACTCACACCCCCACTAATTTTTATCGAGACACTAATTAAATTCCTCTCCTTAATTTCAACCAAAGACTAACCTCCACTACTTAAATTTCAATTTGACAAACTATCTAAACACCGTTATCTAGCCTCCGTTAACTCTCTTCCTCCACCAATTCATGCAAAGCTTCCACTATGAAGCAACATGCTTCTGAGACTAGTTACATCGTACCATAGGCTTGCTACACTCTTTCACTCAATTTTATGATCATTCACTTTCCCAATTACCCCTTCATCGATCTCTTCTATTGGTCAATGAAATATTCAATTAAGTCCCTCAGGTTTTTGAAGCGGTTTGTCCCACGAATTGCAACCACAAAAAATTGAAAAAGATAATATTGGATAGAAATATAGAAGAAAGAATTAGGAAATGAAGTAAATTCAAAAATCAATTTCATCAATAAAGTTAAACAACATTAGGTTTAATTTTATCTTCTCCGATGAGTGTTTCCCCGTTCTCCGGTAATTCTATCCAGCAACGTGTTTTCCTCTTTCTAAACTTTATTGTGTTGGTGGTTTGGTCATTTGGGGAAGATGAATGAAAATGGATGCTTGGGATCACCCATCGAAAAAGAAACGAAAAATTGGGACTCGAGAGGGTAACATATGTGATGGTGCTGTTTCATGAAAACTTCAGGAAAATCAATGTAATTTTCTTTTATACTCCCCCGTTTCAAAATTAGTGTCGTTTTAGCTAACAAAATTTGTTTCAAAATGAATGTCACTTTCAGTTTCCAATGCAATAATAACTTTTTCTTTTCAATTGTACCCTCCAATTAATACTCAACACACTACTTCCAAAGTATTACTTTTAAAACTAACCAATAGTTAATAAGGATAATTTAGTAAAATAATCATTCTCTTTCTTTTAATCATTGCATTTCTTAATATGTGTGTAAACACATAAAACAACACTCATTTTGAAACGGAGGGAGTATTATTTATAAACTCTAAAAATATGGTAGTCGACATCTCTTTTTATTTTAGGGTCATGCCTGTATTCGGTTTGGACACCGGTTAACATTTCATTTTATTTTATTTGTAAAAAAATCTCTTTTTCTTTTAATAAATGGAGCAGGGCCGGCCTTAAGTATTTTGGTGTCTTGGATGAAATAATAAACTGATCCTTTTAATTATTTCAATATTTTTTTCTTGCATTTTTTGTTGTAAAATATTCATTTATAATCAAAGTTATCTAAAAATATATTCTCGATAGAATTAATCAAAGCGAATTAAAAATAAATACATCTATATAGCACTAACTACGAATTAAAAATAATAATTTTGATGTCTCTTAAAAAATGGTGCCCTGAACTGCCACGCCTCCCATCCATCCTCAGGGCCACCCCTGAAATGGAGATAATCCTAACTTATCAATATTGTCTTTAACCTTTGTGTATTATAAATACAGGGAAGATTTATTATTTAGTGAGTATACTAAACTAATTGTAAACACTTATGCCAAAAGTTTAAGTTTATCTCTTTTTAATTCCTTTTTAAGTAGATAGGTACATGTAGAAGCACAATAATAGTTAATCTACATAAGCATATATTATCTTTATTTATTAAACTGTATTATTATAGCTATTCAGTAAATTTGATGTTTGCAATATCTTCTATGAACAAATGAAGGTAATAATTCTCTCATACAATTTTAAAGACGAAAGACACATAAATCCAATTACGATGTCCAAATAAAATGATCATCTTAAAGGTAATACAATTATTTTTAAACTTAATTGTTAAATATAAATGAACTCACAAACATTATTAATGCACTCCACAACTATAGACAACATAATGGGACAATCAGCATGAAATTTGCAGGGAATGGGAGCTGGTTTATCTAATAAGAAAACAAAAAAGAATGTTACTAATAGGTTATATAATAATACCATGTACTCCCTCCGTCCCAAATTACATGGCGTTTTGCGCATTTCACAGTTATTAATAAATGTAATTAATTTTGTATGAGAAAGATATATTATTAGTTGTTTTACAAAATTTCCATAATAAATGTTATGAGAAAGATAAATTAAAGAATAGAGAGTAATAAATAGTTAAGCGTATAATTAATAGAAAAGTTAATGCTTCATTGATAACTTAAAACGACTTATAATATGATGCAATTTTTTTTTCAAAGTGACTTATAATTTGGGACGGAGGGAGTTCTTGAATAATTCATTGACCAATAGTGTTAAAAATAACATACCTCTAATGGTAACTAGAAATGGAAAAATAAAGACGATTAGAGCATAAACAAACATAAGAATTTGAGCCATATTTTATCTCTTTTAAATGTAATTAATGAATACAATTTTTCTGATCTCTTTATAAGGAAAATTTTCTAAATTTTTAATATCACCGAAATAACTTTTAAAACTTAGGAGTTACAAGAAGTTGTTTATAAAGTTGAAATTAATGTTAAACAATATATTTATTTTCCTCACTCAATTGATCACTTAGCCTTAGTAAAGATTTCATATAACAATCTTGATGATCATCAAAGTGCATTATTGTTATTAAACTTCATTTGTTTATATATTTGTTAGCCTTTTGTAATACATAAGGGGAAGTCTCAAAAGAGAAACAACAATAATAAATGATAAAAAAAAATTAATTGTATGAATAACAAATCATAGATGTGACAGCACATTTATCTAGGGTCCTGTTAACCGGTGCTCCTGGGGCATTGGTTAAGCATACCATAAAAGGGAATTATTACCATAAAAGGAAAATGTTTTTGACTTTATTATAAATTAATTACACAATTTCAATGCATTAACTACCATATAATTTCCTTTTTCATATCTTTAACCAGTGCCCCGGGGACACCGGTTAGCATTTCCCATTTATTTATACATAAAAAATACCATTGGATGACTATTTTTCTATTGACAAAATTTTGAATAAAAGTTAATATATATGAGATGTGAATAATAAACATGGATGATACACTACTTATTTTAGATGTGTTGTTGTTTGTACATTGGATGCCAACATAGTTAGAATGTTAATGTATCACATACATTGATACAATAACATTTTTTTTCTCTAACCAAAAACGTAGCTAGCAAAGTGCCAGGCTTATATATATATATATATATATATATATATATATATATATATATATATATATATATATATAGGGAAGGAAAAAAACATGAAGACAGGGGGACCAAACCAAAAAAAATCCCCTAATAGGGTACAAATCTAAAGTTAGATAAGTCTAACCTATTTCTAACATATGAAGATCTAATACACTCGTGCGACATAAAACCAAACAGTTAGATTTGCTGCATTATGACCAAAATTTGCTAAGGTGTTTGCAAATTGATTACCTTCTCCGTAAATGTGAGTGGCCAAGAAATTCATTTTAAAGGTTAAGTGAAAACAATTCATCCATCTCTTTCTTAATCTCCAAGGAACCAGAGAAGGATTTTTGAGAGCTTTGATCACAAGCTCAGAATCTGCCTCAAGCCAAAGGTTCTTCCAATTAAAAGTGTATGCTAGCTCTATTGCCCTCATTGAACTAGAAATCTCAGCATGCAAAGCATTCTTTAGTCCAGTGTTTTAACCAAAACAAAGCAAGAACTCAGAGTTGTTATTTCTGAAAATTCCCCCACAAGATGAGAAATTTCCATTGGTTGATTCATCAGTATTGCATTTGGTCCAGTTTGGAATGGAGGCTGGCAAATGACTTCAATCACCTTAGGAGCTTTTGGAGGGTGCATTCTAACATTGAACTTTCTAAGAAGCATGAAGTTAGAAACATTTGCATAAGCAACAGTCTTGGAAAGATTACCTGATAAAGCTGTATTTGACATTATAGTGGCAAGAGTAGTTTTCCATGGAATTTTCTTGTTTTGGAATCTCAATTGGTTTCTGGCATACCAAACTCCATTAAAGATATTGATTATAGTGGCAATGATGATAGTCTTGCATAAATTAGTATGTGAATTCCTTATATGACATAAATGAGTATGTGAACAAGGTTATCAAAATCGGGACTTTACTTCAAGTCGAAAGGGAGTAGCAAAATCGGGACTCATAAAATCGCAATCAAAATCGAAGGATTTTACTCGAGGACTTTTGTAGAATCGATGTAGGATAGCAAAGTCGGGACTCGTAAAATCGCAATCAAAATCGAGGATTATTCTACCAAAACAAAAATAATGATGAATATATGTTATAAATTGCATATGGTCATAAATGTCTAAAGTTCAAAGTCCACAAAATACATAAATGTGGGAGAAGTGAAGGAATGGAAATTTTTGGCCTTTCGGGTATTTATAGAACGGGTCATGGATTCAAATCGGGTCAATTTACGAACCAGGTCAAAAACTGACCCTTATCACAAAAATGAACAAAATCCTTCAAAATCCATCAAAATCCTGCGATTTTGAATGGATTTCACGATTTTGTGCGATTTTGTGCGATTTTGATAGGATTTTGCCTGTTTTTTGGGACTTTGCTATGGATTTGAGTCGTTGAAGCTACGCAAAATCGCAAAAACCAGGATTTTGAGACTTAAGTCGGGTTTTTGATAGCAATGTATGTGAATTCCTTAACCTAAAAGCTAAATACCTTTGTCTATGTTAAACGTAAAAGATAAATACATGTGTTTGTGACAACAAAAAATCATTGAAAACATTATTTTTTGTGAATTCTCCGTCTTCCCCCTTCTAGTCTTTCATCCTTAGTCAGCACTCTTGTTTCAGATTGAGAAGGGAAAATTTAGATGCAGTTCCCTACATACCGTTAGTGTTGTTCACCAATCAAAACAGGACACATCAAATATTTTGTCCAGATCACTTGTTAAGAAATTAAACGTTTATATTACTTTCCCATCACCGCTTCAATTGTAACCTGGTCTTCTTCTCCTAGAGCATCAATACATATTTTCCCCAAAATAATCTTCCATTCCATACCCTCCCTTTTAAGGGGCACCAACACACCTCGTTAGTATAAAGCCAAAATACTTTCATTTGTGATGACAAAAATTGACAACAAATTCTCATACTATCAAACAAAATCTCAGACATGGACTATTCAATTTCTTTTCCAATGGGTTTCATGTAAGATCTTCCATAACCTCTCATTTGGATTTTCTTAATTTCTTGTTTTCTTCCAAGCGTTTCTTATCCTTTTCAATTCTCCCTTCATTTAATTCACCCTGTCAACACAAACTATAAAATAAAAGAAAAAATTCTTCTATGTCTAGCTTCATCGTTGCAAAGATCAGCCAGATTTGGAAGAAAAGAGATTGGAGCAACATCTACAACCGGCAATTGTTTCTTCCTTCTTCTTTTGATAAGCCATGAGCAACCAAATGAAAGAGGATATGGAAAGGAATGTCAACAAAATGTTTACGACGTTAAGTCCTAACAGCCTATGTGGAAAAATAATAATTGACGTGTCATATTTTGATTGCTGAACAACACCAACAATAGGTAGGGTACCACATCTACGTTTTCTCCGATCGAGAAACATCTCTTGATAAAGCAACATACAACTGAACACGGCTGAAAACATGTCATGAAAGATAGATTCCAACTTTTGGAATTGTTTGATCTTGCAATTTCTTTATAGTGATTTCACAACATAGTTTGATAGGTTTTTTTCTACTCAACACAAAAGGAAGTCCTGCACACTAGTTTTAAGCTTGATCTTGGGGAAGAAAGTTCTTTTTCCAGCATTATTGCTTGTTAATTAGTATTACAACATCCAATAAATTTTGAAATAAACCATTACATAGAAGCCTTGTGATAGGAACCCGAATGAAAGAGAAACAAAAGGAATACTATTATTGATTGAAAAGAAAGTATTACAGAAGGTTATCCCTCTGTAATCCCAGAGCAAAAGCTCCTCAGAGAAGAGACATTTCTCTCTCTGCCCAAAACCAATAAGGTTCCTAATTGAATAATTCTGAATTCCCCGTACTGTTGTGGCCAAATGGCCTTATTTATACAAACAAAGGGCATAAACCGCATGTAACCGCTCATAATCAATACAAATTACTGCATAAACTGCCTAACTGCTTCTAATCAACACAAATACTGCATATTATACAAAATGCTAACTGCTCCTAAATAACTATATATTAAAATAACTGACTGCATGAGCAGTTACCCTATCAATACCACCAGATACCTAACACCTTGTCATGTTACGCAATCTATATTTGGGGTCTACGTTTCACAACAACATTACGCACCCTTTATAATCTTTAAAATATGTGGAGGTAAACTTCTATTTGCAACCGTGTTTAAGTATTCTTGTTGATACGACTTATGTGTGTCACCTTCAACCTCGTGAAATGACAACAAATGATATTCTTATTCAGGGAACTGATCAATAATTATGTCATTGGAAATTTGCATGTCACGATTCTTTGGAGTAAGTACGACTCTTTTTACCATATATGATGCATCCCAAACATGGTTTTCTAATTGGGGAATTCTATGTTATATAATATTATGTATAGAACTTTCTTCCTCCCATGGTTTTTCTGTTTCGTTGGGTACACTAACCATATTCCTTGATTTGGTAGGTTCACTGTCATCTCCCATCAGCATAAGAAATTCTGAGAAGGCATGATCATTCATTGACAGCATATTTTGGCACAAATGAAAGTCATTTGTACTGGCCCATAAATAAAACCTAACGATACATGCATAAATTATGACTTTAAAGTCTAGGAATACCATGGGAGGGAGAAAGTTCCATATATGATATTATACAACATACATTTCCTCAATTAGAAACCATGTATGTGATGCATCATATATGGTAGAAATGACCATACTTACTTCAAAGAATTGCGACGTGCAAATGTTGAATGACATAATTATTGATCAGTTCCCTAGAGAAGAACATAATTTAGTCATTTGACGAGGTTGAGGGTGACACACATAACTAATATCAATAAAAATACTTAAAACACAATTGCATTTATTAATAGTTATAGATATAGAGTCCCATAAGTGTAGCTCAGTTGGTAGCTATCAGGGATAATTTGTGCAGAGGGGCCGAGGTTTGAACCCCAGATTTCCCACTTCTCCACACATAATGTGTGTGAATATAGCCTTTAGACTATTTAGCTAAAAAAAATAGTTATAGATATAAATTCATTTGGTCATTATTATAAGTAGAAATCAACTTTAAAAAGTTGATTTTTACTTAGGAAAATGATATTTTGACTTCCTAAAACTTTATTTGTTGTCAATTTCTATTTTATTTGTTGTTACTTGAATTTACATTTCATATAAGTATGAATTATTGTGATTTTTTGTGCGAATTGGTTAAGTTTCGAATTAAATTTGTTTTTAGTATTTACAACACCTGCAATTTTAAAGTTAAGTTCCTATCATTTTGTTTAATTTTAGTCCTTAATTTATTTTATGGAGATTAATGCAAGGCTAAAAACACTTTTTTTTTAAAAAAATTTTAAAAGATGAGACAAAAATTGAATAAATTTTTGTAAGAACTAAACCTATAAAATTATAGGACTAAAAATATATTTTATCCTTAAATTTCTTATGTTGGTTTTAAAAATATTTTATTTTTGTTTATATTTGGCCCCCGCGTGGAATTGTCGCTAGCTTCGCCGCTGCTTATAACATTGACAAGGATGTAGTTATATTATATATAACAACAAAAAATTTAGAGAACACACAGCAAAACTAAAAAAACAAAAATAAAATTACCTTACAAGAAAACCTGTTCCCGCTCTTGTGTTCCTACGGTAACGGTTACAACTTCCAAGTCTCTTGTACTTGTGCACTCTTGCTACAATCTTAAAATTCTTTTCATATCTTTTTCATGGATTCTCTTCTTCTTCCAGGTAATATCAAATCAACTTTTTTTCCTGTTATTATCAATCCAATTGATATAATCATCCCTTTTGATTGCTAAGAGTTTATTTTGATTATATCTTAACAGAAAAAACCAATGATTCCAAACCAAAAATGAAACAAAAGCGCAACCAGGCAACCAAAATCGGCATGGGTAGAGAAACACAGACACAATTCAGGTAACTAACATATTTTATAATTCATCAATTCCACCATGCTTATAAATTATAATAAAGGTTCGTTACTGCGATTTGGACAACAATATAAAAGTTTTTTATGTTGTCAAAATTGAAGTAACTTCGGTCTTATTTGATTACGATTTTCCACAATATAAAAGATCGTGATGCCACCGTTATTTAAAATATTCAAGTTGTTAGTAGTCGATAATCCAGACAACATTCTTACAATCGGCACATTGGTGGATTTGGATCGAGATAGAGCGGTTCAAATTTCAAAATCAAAATTTAGTTCTTAAAAAATAAACAAAATTTGAACAGTTCGATTTTGAACCAACTACCACCGTTTTGCAAAATGCGTAAATGCAGGATTGACGACCGGAGGCAATCCAAATTCTATTTAAAATCATGAATTCCTTTACATTGTTATTTGATTTTTTCTCAATTTCCATTCTCTATTTTGGTTTCAGACAAAACCGAGCTTTCGGTACCCCTTGGAACACAAACGTTAACATTCCAAAAAAGCCAGTTTCAGACAACATTATCACCAAACCAAAACCTGCAATTCCACAGAGACAACCCAAACAACCAATTCCAGCAACACAACCTAATGATAAAAAATCACCAGAAAATGTCGAGCCCATAAAGAACAAGAAGAGTGACACATTCCCACAAAAATTGGTAGAAAAAGCAATGTTGAAGGAAAACGATTCTGCAGAAGAGCCTAAAACTCCAGTAACAACTTCTCATGTTAGAGGAAAGAGTAAAGTGCAAGCGACACCGTTTTATAGTGCAGTAAATTGTAGCAAATGTCGTTTTGATAAGCTTGAGACTTCATCTTATTGGATTGGACAAATCAAATTGGCAGAATATGTTGGGAAACACTTTGTTGCCTCTGGATTCTTCAAGCTTGCTTTGAAATCTCAGGCTGAGGTTTGTTGTTTCTTTATCACAAGTCACAAGATAAGATATGTCATGAGCATGTGTTTATAAATAGTGGATAATATTTGCGACCTTACAAATTGGTTTTGTACGGTTTGAGTTGGACCAAACTCAAATTCTTAGACGGTATAAGAGTTAGCTTCAAAATTTGTTGGACCACCTCCTATCCGGTTACCGTTGTTGAGCCACTCGGGTCACACTGCATATAGTTAATTTTAGGTGTGAAGGAAGGTATATTATGAGTTCCATACACATTAATTAGTAATATTTTAGTAAAAGATTAATTAATGCAATTCAAAATTTAAGAGAGTCGTGCATAAAAGTAAAAGAAATTTCTCTAGATCTTATATGTAAAGATGGAGGTTGTAATTTAGGGCTTATGATTATTATTTGATGACACAAGCTAGCAGCAAACAAGTGCTTATAACTTTGGTGCTAACTTCTCTCAAAAACAACTTTGGTGCTAACAAGTATTGGCTAGTTGATTCGTGACTTGAGTTATGTATACGATTAAAAAATATAATTAGTTTTAATAACTTTTTATGTGATGTTTGATTTGATATTTGGTGTGTTGGCTAGCCAATTAGGAACCTTCGGATTGAGCTTAAAAGGTATTTGTCAAGGCATGGGCACCTCTCCGAGCAGAAGGAATGGAAAAAAGTTGCTGCTAGGTATGGACTACTGAATGCTGAAAGCAACACAAGTGGAATGGATTCGACCACATGAATCATGATGTATTACATGCTGGAAAAATGAAAGTAAAATGAGTTTAATATGTAATTGGAAATAACAAATACACATGCATTCAATACTCTTATGCATTCGGTTAGTGTACTATTGCTTATGCATTTCAATCTTATATAATTTTGTGGTTTAATCTCTCTTTAATGGTGTGATTGGTTTCAATCTTCTATAATCTTATATAATCCATTCTTCCATTCTGAAACTCTATGAGATTCGTTTTTGTTTCTTCCACCATGGTTTTTACGCTCAACCATATTTCTGTAGTAGAGATAAACTCAATTTCTTCTTCTCCTTCTTCAGTTTCATTTTGTTTGTCTTTAACATACTTCTATTGCAAATTCTCTCTAATAGTTTTTGTAATGATGCTTTAAGAGCAAGAGAGGATTGAGTTTGTTCGTCCTTAAATCTTTGAGAAGCATCTAAAAATTCATCCCTAGATTTTTGAATACACTCTGTAATTTGAGATGTATCAACATGCTATGAATAAGAATGATGAGCTTGGTGATGGTGAAGCTGAAGTGGTGTTTGGGTAGCCATAAGAGTATGGTTGGAAGGAGGTGAATATGAAGGGCATGGGTTTGATGATGGAGGAGCTGACATGGGTGTTTCAGTTGAATAATATAGGTGAGAGGTGGGGTATGGATGTGGAGGGGAATAAGTTGAATATGGTCTGTGTGGGTTGGGGAATGGAGTTGTATTACCGGTGGTTGTGAGAGTAGAGTAATATTGTTGGGTGGAAGGGAAATAAACCATGGGAGGGTTTTGAAATCTCAATGAAAGAACCAATTGTTGGAGAACTAGAACTCTTTTACTGAGAATAAAAGAAACAAAGCAATAAAACAGTAAATAATAAAGAAACACAAATTAACTAAAGAAAATAAAATAACATTTTGATTCATTTCATTACCTTGCATGGTTTGTCAAAGACATTACATATAGGATTGATATTGGGTAATAAGAAGATTGTTGTTGACACTTCTACTTTGGCTGAAAAACACAAGTAAAAGACGAAAATGCTTGTCAGCAGTTAACTGCCGCCGGTTAAGGTTAACTGCCGATGGGGTTATATTGGTAAATTACTAGTGTTTTTCAGTCAAACACTATGTGTGAACATCATTCTTCGGATAATAACTCTAATGGGCTTAGAGACTAAAGACCTAACTTAAAGGCCCAACTAGCAACGACTAAAAGGAAAGACAAACTAATATAATTTTACATCTAAATTAAATATCTAAATTATGTATTTAAATCTAATTGCATCCTCTATCAGTTTGTCTTAGGGTGATGAATTGGTTGAAATTAAATTTCATTACACCAATGAGTTTGTTCGTTCATCTCAATTGTTGGCACTCAAGTGTTTAGGTGATTTGAAAGTTGAGAAATGAGTGGGTATTTACAAATAACATGGTAGAGATTAATGAAACAGTGGAGCAGGAGCGGATCCAGACTTTAGATACATGTGGAGCTAAAATTTCAAATAAATAATAATACAAACTAATTTTTTTTTTGAATCAACAAATGTCATTACCTCATTGTTTAACACTAAAATGATATCTATAAAGTAGCTGCAGTTATGTAATGAGTATTTGTATCGAAGTAAAATATGTGGTCGCAATTGATGTCACAATTGCAAGTAGACGGATCATAATTTAGAATAAGTGTACATAATAATTAACAATAAGTTATATGTGTGGAGCAAAGGAAAGTAGTAACTACTATCAAAGTAAACACAAGCAACAACAACAATAACAACACCTAGATCTATTCTAGGAATCAAAGTGAAAAGCTCAAAACCACAAGTAAATGATAAATTGAGAAAAGAAACAAACACACTAAGAAATTGTTGACCCAGTTCGGTCCAATATGACATACTATGGGGGAGAGAGCACCTCTCCAATCCACTAAGATGAAAGTGATACAAATGAGTTACAAGAAATTAACATGAGCTCACAAAGAACATAACCTAATTTCTACCCATTTTTCATGTCACCCACACTCTCAATGAATCCTAAGAGAAAACACTAGAGGAAGCTTTTTGATCCTTCCAATGGTGAAATTCTCACTACCCAAGGTGTTTACAATGTTTCCCAACCCTCAAGAGAACCTCACTACAAAGACACTCAACCCTAAAGTTACCTCCTTTGTTGTAACACCCATACTAGACGTATCTAGAATGTCTAGCACGTGCGTTAAGTTTAGTATTGGATACATTAAAAATTTACAACAATACAACTACGAATGAATATATATACAACCAAATGTGTTCGTACATAATAATACAACTCAACTTTACTAAAGTATAATAGATACATCCTCGAATATCCATCTCATCCTGCAGCGGGTACAAACGAACACTTGTCGCATCATCCATTCGGCTACTAGCTTGCTAATCCAACCTGTTTATCTGAAACAAAAGGGATTGGGATGAGACATAATGTCTCAGTGAGTTCCCCTAAATCCTAGGCTATAGGTAACCTCAGGGGAAACCTACGGTCACCACGTGTCTAGAATACAACCTGCCGGTTGATTATACGTATGTGGGGACTAGCATACTTAGACGGTGTGCATACTAGGGCCGTCATAGTCTTATCTCACTGTTATAGGCTTCTCTTCCTATACATGTCATGGCGGTCAAGGGGAATCTAAAACCGCAATGCCAAGAATACGCTCTACGTATCGAGGCCTAATTCTAACATAATCATGACATGGTTCTAAACCGGACGATTAAGGGAAACCTAAGATCGTCATCGGCATATCTTTATCTATACTTGCTCTATGCATAGCTATGTTGTATCTAACAACATATTCTATCTTGCTATCATACTAGTTCTTGATGATCTACGTCTATGTTCTACTATTCTTGACGATCTACGTCAAGGCTCTACTATTCTTGACGATCTACGTCAAGGCTCTATGACATAACATAAATATATCTAATAAATATGCACAGTCAGATTCATTCATGAAGTTAGCGTTTAACAATCAAACATTATCTGAGTTCATTTTACGGAAAGCCCCGAGTGGAGTAACCCCGAGCGCAATCCCTATCTATCCGATGGGAACCTATCTAAGGTATAACCAACGGCACTCCTGCAGTGACGTGCGGGATCCTTACGGCTAACCCCGTTTCACCTAATGGAAACCCCTTGCACCAACCTAGTGTGGACACAAGAGACACGACCACTACCTCTTTCTTACTAAGTGACATGCGGGTTCCTTACGGCTAACCCCGTTCCACCTAATGGAAACCCCTTGAGCCAACCTAAAGTGGTCTCAAGAGACATGGCACCTTTAACTTAATGTCTCGGTCTATAAATGCATGGGTACTAAATCTATACACTATATTTCTTTTACCTCGGATGCCTATACGATCCGACTAGAGGTAAACTATATGCTTGCTTAGCTTGCTATGTGAAGAGATGTCTAATCAATTCACGTCTTGCCATACTCGTATGGCTCCCTAGTTTCTATACGAAGAGAATACTCTATATCACTTCATATCTAATCAAGCATACTACTCATGCCTAGCATTCTATTCCTTACTAACTATTCTAGTTCTTGACAAGCTATGTCAAGGCTCTACGTTCATGCCCTTACTTGATTCATCACTACCCGAGTAATATCGGCTTACTCTCTCTTGATTCACTCTTGCCATTCTTGTTAAGATTGCCATGATTTTCATTTCAAGAATCGTTTGATGTTATGTGCATTGCCTAGATGTTGTTTTGGATTTATAAAGTTATAAAACGTTGAAAGAAAAGCTTCGGAATGCACCACGGTCCCTGAACTGGGCCAACAGGCCAAAGCAAGTTGGCCAAGTCCAGAGAGCTGCGCTAATAGCTCAGCTGGGGCGTGGCTCATCCTGTCAATTTCGCTATTAGCGTAGATTTCGCTAATAGCGTGGTTCATCCTGAAGAATTTCGCTATTAGCGTAGATTTCGCTAATAGCGTAGTTCTTCGGGTCTGAGGTACAAAATTTCCAGTTTTTGATCCAAAACTCATCCTAATGGTTCCTGCAATGCACCAAAACATCCAGCAACATATATATACATTTCTAAACATCTTTCATGGCAAACTAACAAGTAATCAATAAGAATTTATCAAAAGTACATTAAGGTTCTAAACCTCTCATAAACATAATTCACTACTTTCTAGCATGAATTTACACAACCAAGTGAAGGTAAACTATCTATGGAACTCACCTAACATGATCCTTGCATATTCCTCAAGTTCCAAGCTCAAACCCTAGCTTTTGATCCTTAGCCCTTTTTCACCAAACCATACTTTAATCTCTTCCTCTACTTGTTTCTTGCTTGCTAAGCCATGCTTGATCATGTATTGAAGAAGTTTGGATGACTTATAGAGGAGAGGGAGGCGCAATTCTTAGAGAGAAGGGGGAGAGAAAGGTTTTCCAAAACCTAGAGAGAGAAGTGAAATGGGAAAATGAATATTTTGGCCCCAAAAACACTTATATACTCCCTTGTGCGAGTTTACTTAAATGCCCTTCGTCTTGGTCGCGCTTAACCTGACACTGGTACATAAACCCCTGCTTGACTGATATTTCATAAAAACATTCTCCCGTCGTACTTGACGTTCTGTAACACTTAATCTCTGATATCTAGTTCATACATGACTTATGCCATTAATAGACATTTCCATGAATATTTGTCCTCTGACGCGTCTGATGGGTAATATTCCGTTACTGATAAGCGGGATATTACACTCTACCCCCCTTAAAGAAATTTCGTCCTCGAAATTTAGAAATCATCTATCAATCACAGTAACTAAAATCTATTTCCTTTGGTTTCTGCTAAATGATATCTGATCAAAACCACTCTACGAAGGTTGAAGAATACTTTTCTCAATAAAGCATGCAATTTATCCTCTTTCTTATTCTGCATATGATTGAATATGGTCTCTTCAATCTTACTATCTTTATCAAAATCACAGAACTGACTGAGAACATAGTGATTAAAACTAACTTTTGTTATAAGAGGATTGCTTGTCTCGGATCTATTCCTTCTCTGCTTAGCATGAACTCTGCATCTACGTAACTTTTCTCTATCTGAATCACTCAGGATTTGCCTTAAAACTGGAGTTCTACTGATATCCAGGTTTGCCCTGCAGTGCTTACGTGTGTCTAACACATCTTCCATGTATACATCTTATCATGCATACATAATCTGTTTTACCGCACATTGCGATTTATGCTACTTACTGTTGCTACTTATCTTGATGATTCTACTCATCTCTAATCATAGTCTTATGAAACCTTTCTATCTCTTCGTAATCTCCCTGTACTGCAATTCATGGGTAACTTGTCTAGCTTGGCATGAAGAAGTGAACTCAACTACACTGATTCATCTGACAATCTATTAACCTGTCTGGCGGTTCACATACTCTTGAAACTTTCTACTAAGTCCTTTTGCACTTGCATTGAACACTCTTAGCACAAATCTGTGCATCCCGTATGACACTAATATCACATGGGTCTTGTCATTCATTCATAAAAACTGTATCTTCTAGTATTGGCATACTTTCTAGCACCATTGCTTGTTAGTTAATAACGATACTCATTCTAGCTTTTGTTTCTAAGAGTTTCTAAACTTTGGTACATAGGTTCTTGGAACGAATAATTTCTTGACTAAAAGAAAATATCATTTTGAAACCAAATCTGGAATGGTACCGCAGAACCACAGGACGAGTCTCTTTATTTTGAAAAAGGTTTTACATCTCGCTCCAAACTTGTCTCTAACAAGGTGGTCCTGAAGTATATACGTCTTAAGTGAGCCTGCTCGCTTATGACGCGTCTCATTAGTTTCAACAATGTGAAATTTCATGAATTTTAAAACATCGTTACCAAGTTCCTTAATACCAATCTTAACTTTAAAAGTCATAAAATCATGGCTTAGCACCATTCTAGAAAGTATCGTTATCATTTAACAAGTATGGTATAAGAGGGTATGCACTTCGTCAGACATAACTCATAAATCGTACTCCATTAACATAGCACATACTCTTTCTGGCTAACCAACAACTCTTCTGCGCATTCGGCATCACCAAATTGGCAACCCGATTAATTCATCTGTGTAACTCTAGTCTTTCTCATCTTACCTGAGTGAAGATGCTTTCTTTAAACTTTCACTTTAATCAATACTAGCTGCGTAAGCATCTATACTTACTTACATAACGAGAACTCCTCGCTTTCCACATAATACTTCTCACTAAAGCTGCATTGCTATCCTGAACTTCTTCACGAAGTTTCTTACTACCAATTTTCCATGTTCCATGGCTACTGCTCGCAACTTAAGTAATTAACTTCCGTTGCGCTACTCTGATTTCCACCGGTTGGCCTCAACCAATACTCTGATCCGTTGAGACGAGGGAAATTTTATTCTTTTTCTATTATCACCTCAATATCTGCTTGAGCTCTGCTCGATACTTCTATGTTGCATGCTACTCTGCAACCTCGTTCTACTCTTTGCTGGTAAGATTGAATCTCAAGGAAACTTACCTCTGGACATATCAATGTCATACTTATTCTTATTCCTGAGCAACTTAACTCAAGGAGCACATCTTTGCAATTACATGACTACTATTCCATGAAACGCTCTTACAACCTCCCATGGTAGACTAATCTTGCATTCGGACATACTTCCTTATGCATCTAACATTGTAGCTTCGTATCTCGCATACTATGTTTTGCTCAATCCTTCCTATGCTTGCTCGTTACTTTTTCTTTCTAATAAAATTTCGTAAATTAGCACACGGGTCATTGACGTTAATGATTTTCAACTATATAAAACATATACTGAATCTAGGTCCCAGTCGTTACTCTAAAATCCCAGGACGAGTTGATAACACGTATGTGTCATCAAATCTTAGTCCTAGTGAGTTTAGCCCAAACTACGCGAGTCGTAACAAACCGGTACCTACAAAATTTCATTTTGAATTTCAAAAATGTCAACTTCAATCACCCATATGCGTATGTCTTTCTAAAATCATGTAAACTTTACAACTTAGCATCCTAACGAGCCTTCGCAAGTTCATCAAGCAAAACATAGATTCGAGGGGTACTCATAACTTCGCGAAATCCAACATCCTTGTGATTTCGTATGACTCTGCACCACTTTAACCCCTTACTTTATGCCTTCACATCTGTGACTTCCATTCTAGATACTGGTGCCTCTAAACTCTTGATCCAAACTCATTCTCATTTCTTGACACATTAACTTCCAAAGTCACGTTAAACCGAATCGATCTTCGTTGATGGTTGCCCATGCCTTTTTCCCTTTTTGAAAACTTTAGGGGGGTGATATGCATTCGTCACTCAATATAAAAAAAAACAATTTCTCATTGCATAAAAGATGGTGAAGACAACTCTCCAATAGTCACTGCATTCCCTAGAGACGAATTAAAAATTTCGCTCCGGGTTCGCTATTGATGAGTTTCTTCAGCTCAATTTTTCAAAACATACTTTGCATAAATATATTTTTTTTCTCAAGTAAATCAATGCACATCAGTCATTCCCAAAATCTAAAATATATTCTACTACATATGCATGGCAAGCATCAACCTAATTCGATACAATTCTCGGCACTTTAGAAACTGATGCTTCATTCCTGATAACCTAAAACTTTCACTGAATCCTTTTCTACTACGAGTAGCTTACTCTCTGCGTTACCGCTTAACGTAGCTTCCCGAACACTAGAACCTTGTTCACTTCGAACATTCAAGTCCATAATCTCAATAACATAACGCTAATCCTGAGAGTCTACTAATCCCGTCAACCTACGTTGACTGCTCTCTATCTTGTAGCCTCGCGCTTACTTTCTGGAATACAATTCCGTTCTAACTATGACCCTTACTAAAGCTTCAGGTCCTGCTAAGATATTTCCATATCCTTCACTTACGGGTATACGAAGTTTCATTAACAACTTACCCAGCACTTTCGGAACGACCCTTCTCAACATTGTCTTACATTGCCGGAGGATTCATACTTCTTACTTGCTTAGTTCACCGGCCACCTACTGGCACGATCAACTTCTTACTACCACTCATTCCGAGTTCTTACTTCTGAGTTCACACCTTTCGGTGCATCTTCATCACAAACTTCGTTCCTCCAGGGTCCTATTCAGCTCTCAGGCATCCATTCTAATCGTCGAATGCTAAATTGAGTTGATCAGGCTCAACTAACAACAACAACTAGAACATCTACCCGGAACCCAATGGTCCCACTACCTTTGTTGTAACTTAATGACCCAAGGCACGGTCTGAATCGACCTGCTCTGATACCAAATTGTAACACCCATACTAGACGTATCTAGAATGTCTAGCATGTGCGTTAAGTTTAGTATTGGATACATTAAAAATTTACAACAATACAACTACGAATGAATATATATACAACCAAATGTGTTCGTACATAATAATACAACTCAACTTTACTAAAGTATAATAGATACATCCTCGAATATCCATCTCATCCTGCAGCGGGTACAAACGAACACTTGTCGCATCATCCATTCGGCTACTAGCTTGCTAATCCAACCTGTTTATCTGAAACAAAAGGGATTGGGATGAGACATAATGTCTCAGTGAGTTCCCCTAAATCCTAGGCTATAGGTAACCTCAGGGGAAACCTACGGTCACCACGTGTCTAGAATACAACCTGCCGGTTGATTATACGTGTGTGGGGACTAGCATACTTAGACGGTGTGCATACTAGGGCCGTCATAGTCTTATCTCACTGTTATAGGCTTCTCTTCCTATACATGTCATGGCGGTCAAGGGGAATCTAAAACCGCAATGCCAAGAATACGCTCTACGTATCGAGGCCTAATTCTAACATAATCATGACATGGTTCTAAACCGGACGATTAAGGGAAACCTAAGATCGTCATCGGCATATCTTTATCTATACTTGCTCTATGCATAGCTATGTTGTATCTAACAACATATTCTATCTTGCTATCATACTAGTTCTTGATGATCTACGTCTATGTTCTACTATTCTTGACGATCTACGTCAAGGCTCTACTATTCTTGACGATCTACGTCAAGGCTCTATGACATAACATAAATATATCTAATAAATATGCACAGTCAGATTCATTCATGAAGTTAGCGTTTAACAATCAAACATTATCTGAGTTCATTTTACGGAAAGCCCCGAGTGGAGTAACCCCGAGCGCAATCCCTATCTATCCGATGGGAACCTATCTAAGGTATAACCAACGGCACTCCTGCAGTGACGTGCGGGATCCTTACGGCTAACCCCGTTTCACCTAATGGAAACCCCTTGCACCAACCTAGTGTGGACACAAGAGACACGACCACTACCTCTTTCTTACTAAGTGACATGCGGGTTCCTTACGGCTAACCCCGTTCCACCTAATGGAAACCCCTTGAGCCAACCTAAAGTGGTCTCAAGAGACATGGCACCTTTAACTTAATGTCTCGGTCTATAAATGCATGGGTACTAAATCTATACACTATATTTCTTTTACCTCGGATGCCTATACGATCCGACTAGAGGTAAACTATATGCTTGCTTAGCTTGCTATGTGAAGAGATGTCTAATCAATTCACGTCTTGCCATACTCGTATGGCTCCCTAGTTTCTATACGAAGAGAATACTCTATATCACTTCGTATCTAATCAAGCATACTACTCATGCCTAGCATTCTATTCCTTACTAACTATTCTAGTTCTTGACAAGCTATGTCAAGGCTCTACGTTCATGCCCTTACTTGATTCATCACTACCCGAGTAATATCGGCTTACTCTCTCTTGATTCACTCTTGCCATTCTTGTTAAGATTGCCATGATTTTCATTTCAAGAATCGTTTGATGTTATGTGCATTGCCTAGATGTTGTTTTGGAGTTATAAAGTTATAAAACGTTGAAAGAAAAGCTTCGGAATGCACCACGGTCCCTGAACTGGGCCAACAGGCCAAAGCAAGTTGGCCAAGTCCAGAGAGCTGCGCTAATAGCTCAGCTGGGGCGTGGCTCATCCTGTCAATTTCGCTATTAGCGTAGATTTCGCTAATAGCGTGGTTCATCCTGAAGAATTTTGCTATTAGCGTAGATTTCGCTAATAGCGTAGTTCTTCGGGTCTGAGGTACAAAATTTCCAGTTTTTGATCCAAAACTCATCCTAATGGTTCCTGCAATGCACCAAAACATCCAGCAACATATATATACATTTCTAAACATCTTTCATGGCAAACTAACAAGTAATCAACAAGAATTTATCAAAAGTACATTAAGGTTCTAAACCTCTCATAAACATAATTCACTACTTTCTAGCATGAATTTACACAACCAAGTGAAGGTAAACTATCTATGGAACTCACCTAACATGATCCTTGCATATTCCTCAAGTTCCAAGCTCAAACCCTAGCTTTTGATCCTTAGCCCTTTTTCACCAAACCATACTTTAATCTCTTCCTCTACTTGTTTCTTGCTTGCTAAGCCATGCTTGATCATGTATTGAAGAAGTTTGGATGACTTATAGAGGAGAGGGAGGCGCAATTCTTAGAGAGAAGGGGGAGAGAAAGGTTTTCCAAAACCTAGAGAGAGAAGTGAAATGGGAAAATGAATATTTTGGCCCCAAAAACACTTATATACTCCCTTGTGCGAGTTTACTTAAATGCCCTTCGTCTTGGTCGCGCTTAACCTGACACTGGTACATAAACCCCTGCTTGACTGATATTTCATAAAAACATTCTCCCGTCGTACTTGACGTTCTGTAACACTTAATCTCTGATATCTAGTTCATACATGACTTATGCCATTAATAGACATTTCCATGAATATTTGTCCTCTGACGCGTCTGATGGGTAATATTCCGTTACTGATAAGCGGGATATTACATTTGTATTCCTAGGTTTCTCTCTTGAAGCTCATTTTCAAGCTCAACTCAAAACATGAAGAATGAAGCCTTTTATAGTGTTCAACATTTGTGCAAATTGGCCACTGAATACAGCAATTCGGCCCCCGAAATCCCCATAGTACATTGTACGAATCCAGCCTTATCCTCTAAATCGGCCACCGAAAACTGTTATTCGGCCCCCGAAAAAATGTCGAATGGAATGGCTGATTGAACACTCAAAATCGGCCACCGATTTCTACAAATCAGGGCCCGATTTTTCACTCCTTCGGACTTCAATTTTAAGTCAATTTCAACATGCCTCTTAGTAAAAATGGAATGAGAGGAAAAATGAGATGATAGAAAAAAATGGTTTGAAAGAGTGTTTAGAAGAAAAAGGAATTGAAGAACAAATGAATTTATATATTTCATTGGATGAACAGAAGATTGAAAAAAAGAAGTGTGAAAACTTCCCTCCTCTTGTTTGAATGAGTCCATAGCCATGTTATTTCATCAGAAAATTTCTCCTTACCCAGTTTTCTTTCCTGCAATGGAGATAATGTTTTATCTGGGTCTGACGACTTGGTATTTCAAGGTAGATTCCTCTTCGTCAAACCCATATTCCTTAGCATTCTTCCCAATCCTGATAATTCCTTTCCATCTCTCTCTAATTGTTATGAACTTGAGAAAAAAGCTTTAACTACATTAGTTCGGTGCAAATATGGATCAGTTGAGGCTGTTGTGAAGGTATTTAGTTATTCATGAACGATAGTAACATGGTTCCCTTTTAATGTTTTATTTTATTATGATTGTTATTCCAGATCTTTTTTTTTTGATAGATTATGCAATTTAATGCAATTTTATACAATATATTTTATGGTGTTGTAGGCATTCTTGTCAAAATCCCTACTTAAATTCTAAAATACAGAGTTTTGCGACTTTCTTCACCTTAAACGACTCAAATCCATAATAAAATCCTAAAATAGGCAAAATCCATCAATTTTGATTGAGAATTTACGATTTCTTATAAACTAAGTCATTTATAACAATATACCATTTATAACATATATTTAGTATTATTTTTTTGTGGTTAAATTCATTGATTTTGATTGTGATTTTACGATTTCTTATATCGATTCTACAAAAGTAGTTGAGTAAAATTCTTCGACTTTGGTTGCGATTTTACCATTGTCGACTTTGCTCTTCTCTTTTGACTTGAAACAAAATCCCGATTTTAACAACCTTAGTTGTAGGTGCGTACTTTGGAAGTAGGAAAATTCAGCAGACGAAATAAAAAACTTTGAATATAATTCTTTGGGAGAAATCAGAATTATTGGTGCTTTTAAACACCCCTATATAGTGGAAAGGTGGAGTTTAGCATGGGAAAGGATAATTGTTTCCCACCATGGGAAAGTTATTTTTGACAGTTGTCGCGTCATTTTTTGGAGATCAAGGCTATTTGATTAGCGTTTGACTCATTTTTTATTTCACGACTTTGAAAAAAAAAATTATTTAAATTGGGGGGTCAGGGGGTTGGTTATATTTAGGGAAGGTATTAGCACCCTAAATATTCGTAGTACTCTACGAGAACCTCTTGATTTTATTTAACTTTTTGTGCTATAAACTTGCTTGCTTTTTTTAAAAATGGAATTTTGAAATGATTAAAAAAAAAGACCTAATTATCTACATTTTATTGATTTGGAAGGACGAGTGTCCTCTGCCTACGTACCCGTGAGGGATCAAAACCTCGTAGTTCGGGGTTGAAAAAAATGACGTTTGATTTGTTTTGTGTTTTTTATTGGTTTTGAAAAAAGGTTTTAAAATAAAAAGCCAGGTGGCAAATGAGAATTGGTTTGTATTTTTTATATTGAAAGAAAAATGGACTCAAGGTATGATTAAATTGATTGAAGTTTGATTAAGAAATAAAATAAAAAAGAACGATCACTTGATTGAAAATCAAGGTTTATTATGAAAATATTTTTGTGATTTTTGTTATTTGAATGTTTTTGTTGTTTTGGAATAATAAATGAAAATTAAACTAACGGAGCAATAAAAATAAAAGCGCGTGGATTTTTGTAGTGACGTTGGGTCACCACAAAATCCCTAATCTAATTTTTTTTTTTGTATTTTTTGATATATATAAAGCGGTAAAGAAATAAAAGACACACACACTTACGCTTCTCGTTTATATTTACATTGGACCTAAATACATTCTAATTGCTGGAAAATAAATGACAATAATTAAAATGCTAAATAAAAATAAAATAAAATGCTAAAAAGAAATAAAATGCAAGAAAATAAAAGAAATAGACAACCGAAGGGACAAAATTACCGAAGGGACAAAATTCTGAAGGGACTTATTCCGAAGGGACAGAAAAAAGAGGGAGAAGAAAAGAATAGCTCGTCAACACAAGCTAAATGAGGGAGAAGAGAGAAAAGTTCTTTGACAACTCAAGAGAACTTTTTGGTGTGTGAAATTGTGAAGGATGAAAGCTCTATTTATAGGTTCTAAGGTTGATGAAAAATGGAAAATTGGTTTAATGCACTTTGATGGGGATTTGAATGAGATTGATGGTTTTGGAATGTGATTTGAATGATTTTTCAAATGGGAGAGTTGACATGTAAAAATGGCATGATTGGTGGCACACTTGAGAAAGAAAAAAAAATTGGACCTTGACACTATATTTTTGACAATTTTTGGACTCATTAAAAAAGTTAATAAAAACCTAAAAATAAAATGGTAAAATGGAAAATAAAAAAAAATAAAAATCAAGACTGAATAAAAATGAAAGATAAAAACAAACTAAAAGTTTAAAAAAAAAGATTAATAAATAAAAAAGTGAGAAGAGGTATTGATGATGAAACACGTTCCTGATGAAAAATGGGAATGAACTTTCTGACTTTGTGATTGAGGCTGTGATAGTGGCATGGTTGGAATAGAATTTTCTTTGGACCCCAGAGACAATTATTTCGGACTCATTAAAATGGTTAAAAAAACTAAAAGAAATAATTAGACTAAAAAAATAAAAAATGTAAATTGGAAAATAAAGACTAAATAAAAATAAAGTATTAAAAGATGGAAACTAAAAAAAGACTAATAAATATTAATAAAAATTAAAAAAAGTGAGAGGAGATCTGAAAAAAAAACAAGGAATATTCCTAGTCAAAAGACATGTGTCAGTGGGACCTTAGGTCAAAAATTGGGGTATGACAACAGTTATATTAAGTAAGGAACATAGTTTTATCATAGACTCTCTACACCATATTTTTTTTCTTTCACCTTCATCACTCATCCCACCACCACAAGCTTCTGCAGATCAGTCAACCATGGCTACCATTCCAACAACATTTCTTTTTTTTAACAATACCATTCCAACAATTTGAATCACAGAAATCTCACAAACAGCTTAGTGTATTTTTCTTAACTATTTTTTTTACTTCAATTTTAGTGCCAAATGGGTCATTATTTTTCTATAAATTGAAGATTAGTTTTGGTTTGTGTTCATAAATGAAATTCATACTTTACAATTTCCAGATTCTTTAACAATTTTTACAACGTAAAACTACACTGCAATCTTAAAAGTGCATCTCCTTCTCCCTTAAACATAAACTTCCACTTCTTATTGTTGAGGTGGATTTATTTGGAGTTGGAAGATGAAGAAATACCCAAACTTTGTTCATAAAAATACCGAGATCTGGTTCTGAATAATTTTATTTTTGATGTTTTTTTTAAAAACGATTTAAATAAATCAGTAAATAATATTAGTTTGAATAAGTCTTATTTTAGAAACAGTTGAGAGAGGGGAAAAAAACTGCCGTCAATTGCAATCTCATGGAGGTTTTTTTTTTTTGAGGGAACAAGAAGACAATGTTTGAAAAAGAAAGATATGGTGTGGATAGACCATGATAAAGATATGTTCATTACTTAATCTAATGGACAAAAACAACTTTCCCATGGTGGGAAACAAATATCCTTTCCCATGCTAAACCTCACCTACTGGAAATATATGGACACCAAATATCACGTATATGGACTATGTTAGTTGATTGCGACTTTTATGGAATATGTGAAAGGGGCTCCTTAAAAGTAAGATTTTCTATATTGTTTCTATGTTATTACTAAGGTATTTTTTTTTTGTTTTATTAAAGAGCACTGATACGTGAACATCCTAACGTGGCTGTACCACTTTGTACACCTCCTAGCTGTAACATTTAATATAAAATAGTAATAAGCACAGTCAATTAAAATTAAATAGAAAAATAAAATAATTCAATCCATGTTTGCTCTCTCTCTCATCCCATTTGTCCCTCTTTCTCCCTCTCATTGACACAAAACCGTTTCACTTTCTCAGCATCTCGCCGGCGACAACCACACAATCAATCTCCTCCCACACACTTGGAGTCGTCGTCGTGTTCTGTCACAGTCCCCGCTGTCATTAACTCTGTGTGTTTGTATCCTCCCAATCGGCGTTGCTTCACTATCTCCTTTGTTGGATGGACTGTCTCTGCTCTGACTTTGTTGAAGGTGAACTCTATCTTGTTGTTGGTTCTTCAATTTATGGGTTCATGGTTTGCATTTAGGGTTTTTGATGTTTTGAAATTTGTTTTTCAAAATTGGTAAAAACATCTTTTTCTCTCCAACATCTGATGCATGTGTGTGACTATGTGAGGAATTCTATAATTTTATTGTGATACTGTGAAACCAAATCTGCAATTTATGGGATACTGCTTACCCCTTGTATAATAAAGAGTTGATAAATTAGTTGCTTGTTATATAATTAGTTAAACATAATCTAAATTAACCACCATATGTAGCTTAAAAAATAATAGGAAAATGCTATTTATCTAGAAAAATAGCATCAAGAATTTTTCAAGACACATGTGGCAAGTTTTAATTGCATGATTTATTTGTCCACTTCCTATTTTTCAGCTACACCTCCTTGAATTGTGGCAAATAGTGCATTGTGATTGGTTGCTTTTTATTCTTGAAGAATTCTTGATGTTTTTTTTCCTAGAGATATAGCATTGCTCAAAATAATAACCTTTATTTTTTCATGAGTTTTCATAACCATATCAAGTTAGGATTTTGTGTGTGTTTATCTACATATGTCACTAAGTATTGAAAGAATCTTGATAGGATACATTTATTCTTAATAAAATTTCAAAAAGAATTTTGAATACTACTACAAGTTTTTTTACTTTGTGATGCAGAACCATATGATATATTAGCTTATGAATCTTGACTGATGAGCATGAGTGAGAGTTGAACTGTTGTCCATCTTTGACAGAATTTTGGAAACCTAACCAAAACAAAGATAGGCTTAACCATGTTTTATCAAAGGTGTAAGCACTTTTTATGTTCATGTCCAATTTGTGTCTTTTCTCACTATTTGTCCACATGATTTATGTAAAAGTAATACCTTTTGAGGCACACTGGTGAATTGAATGATGAGCATGAGTGAGGGATGAAAAAATTTCTATCTTTGAAAGGCAAACTAACAAACATTCTGATGCACTTAACCATTATTTTTCAAATGTGTAATCACAATTTATTTCCCTTACCAATTTTTCTCTTTCTCAGCATTTCTGCACATGATCTCAGGGAAATAAATATACTTGAGACACACTTGTGAGTAGATTGATGATTGTATAGTAAAATGTTAAGTATCCTCTATGTTTGATAGACTTTGTATAAACTAACCAAATTGTTTAAACACTTTACCACATTTTATCAAATGTGTAACCACTATTTGTTTTCATGACCAATTGTCGGACAATCTTTTTTTTTGAAGACATAATTGTTGGACAATCTTATATAAATAGATGACTTATACTTAGTAGAAGGAACAATTCTCTCTGTCTTGTTCTTAAAATTCCTCTCATATCATTTACTCTCACTAGTTCTTCTTTTCTTGTTTTTGTTTTAGATATGAGGTGACTATTAAAGTAGAGCTTACTAAGGATATTAGAGAGCAGGTGATGCAGTAGATACTCAGTTGTGTATGGGTATACAATAACATTCTACAAACATGGGTGTAAGTTCATTTTCTCCCTTATTTCAATTATGATCACACTCCCCTGAAATGTGATTGTAAAGTTTTGAATGTTTAGGATAACGAGTTGTTGATGTTAGTAAATGTGGGTTGGTTTTAAACTATGTTGCTTTGAATGACATCTAACGATAATACTTTAAATCTTTGTTATAGTTCATTGTCAAACTACATCTTTGTTTGTATAATTGTCCCAGACTAAAGATAGATGCGTAATAAATGGTTCATTTTCAGGTACAGTTAAGGCATGTTTTTGAAACAAAATCATTGATAGAAGTCAATAAAAAAGCCGAGTCAAGCTCAAAAGAATCAACTTCAAGCGACTACGTTCAATTTTTTTAATTTTAGTTTTATTATGTGATGTACTTATTCGGCCATCTATAAGATATAGTTAACTTATTTAGTTTCAATTTTATTGTTTGAAGCACTTATTCCACCATGTAAATGATATGGTTGTAATGTTCTACAAATTCATGGACATATTATAAAATTACTTGTAAATGTACAAAGTATGAACAATGGATATATCAATGTTATTTTGCATTGTAATTGTTTTCTTTGTTGCAATCCTATTTTCTTTGTACTCGAAGTAGTTTAAACTCGAAAACATAGATTGTCTTAAAATGATAATGTTTTCACCACATTCTATCAGTTTTGATATTTCATTGATAAATTGCCTTAAAAAGATATTGTTTTCACAAGAAAACTATATATAACCAAATATTTGAAGCGTGTAACCACAATTTTACAAAGGTGTAACCATATATTTTTTCATGCATTTAAAATTGGCTGTTTCTAAGCTTGCTAGCCTCACAACAGAAAATTAATTAAATTAAGAGTCCAAGAAACATAGAATATCGGTCACTTTTGATATTTCATTGCTAAATTACCTTAAAAAAGATATTGTTTTCACAGGAAAACTATATATAACCAAATATTTCAAGCGTGTAACCACAATTTTACAAAGGCGTAACCATATTTGTTTTCATTCGTTTAAAATTGGTCGTTTCTAAGTTTGCTAGCCTCGCAATAGAAAATTAATGAAATTGAGAGTCCAAGAAACATATAATATCAGCCACTTTTGATACAATCATTCATCATTTAACACAGATTTGTCACAAATTAGTATCATACACTTATAAGATTCATGTCTTCATCATGGATTTCTAATTAATTTACAAAAATTATTTTGAAAAACAATTTCAAAATTTGTAAACTGATTTCAAAGCTAATTCCAATCTTAAACATGTTTGGATATAGGGTTTAACAATTAGTTTCATAACAAATTCAACTTTGGAAGGAAAAAAAAACATTCAAAATAAAAAATATTTCATAGCCTTGCAAAACTAATTAGAGTTACCAATATCAGTCTTTACAGTACAGTATAAAACCCATCTTCCTATTAGTGTTACCAATATCAGTGTTTACCCATTTTTTTAGAACAACCATCAAAATCCACAAATCTTAAATACAAAGCCACATTACAAAATGGAATGAAAAATTTGAGATAAAGGTCACCTTCAACATAGAGATTAAGTTTCTGACTGGATTCCGACGATGTGATTTCCGATGAGTATAGAACTAGGTCACGACGGAGAGAGGGAATAGGGTCACACATAGACTATGATGCGACGTTGAGTGTGCAGTCGACGGTGGTTGAGAGGAGACGGCGGCGGGTAGGAGAGGCGGCGGTGGGAGGAGATTGTGATGATGGTTGAGGGAGAGGAGATCGTGGTTGTTGGTTAAGAGAGGAAATTGGTCACCGTTGTTGAGGGAAAGAGAGAGATGGTAGAATGAGTTTAGAGATTGAGGATAGATCAGTCTTTTCCATGTCACTAGGGTCTATTTTTTATTGTTTCTTTTGACAAGTCAGCAGTGGTACAAGGGTGTATCAACTAAAAGGGTGTTTATGTATCTCTTTTTCCTTTATTAAATCAAGGAAAATGTTACATAGACACCATTTATTCCTATACACCCTTGTACACCCCATGCACTAGGAAGAGAGAAGATGAGAGGAAAAAGAAAATGTGCTTGTGCGGGGTCCACGTGGCCACGTGTCAATTTTTTATGTGGGTGTCAAGGGGTGGATTGCCACCTAAGGGTGTCTATGTATCATAACTCTTAAATCAACACTTCATTTTCTTATATACCTATCTAGAGAAGTTGTCAGAAGCTGGTGAAAAGTATGTTCCTGTGGAGTTAGCGTTGTATATTGCCAAAGATGTCTCATCTGTTTTATTCTGGTTGGCCGTCACTGTTAAATTTTTGAACAGATATTTGGGAAATTTATTATTCAGTATTTGGGTAATTTTTTAAACAGTTATTTGGGTAATTTATTATTCAGTATTTGGGTAATTTTTTAAAACAGTCATTTTTCTTCATAATACAAATCTCTACTCAGGGAAACTCAAAAATTGTGTTGGAAGGTTTTGGAGGGTTCACATGAATTCTTCCAATTTAATCTATGTTGTTATAATATTGTTAAAATAAAAACACTTATTTACTAGTCTTTAAGAAAACAATTTCAAAAAATTTAAAAAATTTCTCCATTTTCCCTTATATTTCCCACCCCCAAAGCTCTCCCTTCCCCTCCCCTTCAAACTCCCAAAACAAAGCCTTAGGGTGTGTTTGGATTGAGGGTTTAGGAGGGAAATGGAGGGGAGGGTTCAATTTTAATTTTTAAATTACGGACAATGTAAAATGTTTTTTTAAAAGAAATTAAGTGTTTTTGAAGTATTATATAATCATTTATCACGTTGTTAATTCAATTTTCTAAAAATTATTTTATAATGTCCGTAATTTAAAAAATAAAAACAAGTCCTCCCCTCCCTTCCCCTCCTAAACCCTCCATCCAAACACTTTATAGATAAAATGCCTATTCCGATTTCTTATTTTGTAAATAATACTCTATAATTTTTGGTTCCTCTTTTAGTCTTCTATTCCCAATTGCATAATTTCGAATGTTTGTTTTTGAACACTAAATTGGATGGGTTGGGCAGGTCATATTGTACGTACATAATATGGAAGAGATTACAAATCACTTTTGGTGAATATCTAAAGTAATAAAAATAATTTTAGAATTTTTCATCTTGGTTTCAATAAAAACAATTTTTGGTCTGTTTACAAAACTGTGATCTTTATTGTGCTCCTTTTTTTTTTTTGTGTCATTTTGTCATATATACCTAACCAATATAAATTTTCTGTTCCTTTTTTTTTTGTTAGAAGCATAAGTGCTCATGTTGGTTATTGGCATTGATTTTATTATATGTCTAGAAAAGGAGTAATTTGATCTGTCTCTTGTTCTTGTCCTCAAATAAGCATAGTTGTAACTTGTAAGCTTCACTTTCATGGTATGATTCACTATTCCCACACTTTTTACACATTCCTTCTCATTTTCCTATACTGACTTGAGCATCAACGTGCCTGCAGAAACCTTTTGTTCCACCGCGAAGACTCATCACCACCGTACCAGAGCACTTTCCGACACCATTGCCTTCATCGGTTCCTCACCAGACATATCATTTGGCGCTAATAGGAGAGGATCATTCTCTAACGGCCACGGTCTAACAATCCTCCACCATTTCCTCCATCTGTTCCTCGCCAATGTTAACAAAAAACTATCATCCAATCTTATTTTTTATTGGGGAATTAGTCACTTTAGTCCCTGAATGGGGAACGATTCGTCAATTTAGTCCCTGAATGCAGATAAATTGCAAAATAGTCCCTGAATGTAGACTTTGTTAGTCAATTTAGTCCCTGAATGCAGACTCCGTTAGTCAATTTAGTCCCTGAATGTAGACTTCGTTAGTCACTTTAGTCCCTGAAATTGACCATGCAGGGACTGTTTTGCATATTATCTGCATTCAGGGATTAAATTGACGAATCGTTCCCCATTCAGGGACTAAAGTGACTAATTTCCCATTTTTTATTTATAATAAATGTTGTCACATCTTTGATTTGTAATATATACCAATATTTGTTTTTATCTTTTTTTTTTTATCAAAGCAATAAAATATAAAAGTTGTCTTTTGGGATTTTATTTATTAAAAAAAGGTTAATAGATAAATAAAAACTTATATATTTAAAAACATCAATTGAGTGTGATGTAAATAGATAAACACGATATATTTGAAAAAATTTAATATTAATTTCAATTTCATAAATGACTTTTTTTTTTAAAGAAATTTTATAAATGACTTCTTGCAACTTCTAAATGCTAAATGAAATTTAATTGATGCTATTTTAACATTAAATTTTTAGTTATAAAAGGGATCAAACTTTTTTTTTTATTTAAATGATGGAACATATGACTCAAATTCACTTTTGTTTATATGCTTTGATCATATTTTTGTCTTTATTTCTTGTTGTAACAAATGGTGGTAAGCCACATTTCACACCAAGAAATAGTGGTATGTCACATTTCACACCATTTTCATATTAACAAAATTTTATCATTTTTAGCAACTTTCTTTTTGCTTATTGACATTGCAGTTAAAGTTTTAGTAACTTTCTTTTCCTTATCTGACATTGCAGTTAAAATTTCCAACTGTGTTAGTTACGATGATTGTTCAAATGTGTGTCCCGCCTGTTATATGAGGTGCATTGATGGCATGTGTGAGCCGTTTATTATCAAATAATTATATAATTTCATTTGTACGTGATAGTATTTGTATTTTTATAATTTACCTCAAAGTTTTATTTATAATTCTCATTTTTTCTATATACATAATTATTTATGTTTGTCTCGTTTCCTTTTATAATTATAGCCACTTTAATAAAAAAATATAAATATGTAGATTAATTATTTATTCTACTTCTATGCTTAATATTCCTCTCACTTAAATGACATGACACGAGAAACCTATGAAATTTCACTTTACAACTTACAATCACAATCACCGAAGGATGAAGAACAAGACTAGGTTTTCAGCGGCAGCAAACTTTAAACCATAGAAGCGATGAGATGTTGTAACAAGACCAAAGCGATGATGATGGATTTCTCAAGTTAGGTCGTAGGGTACTGATTTAAAATTGTGTTAGCATTGGTGTTGGGCTTTAGTGTTGCAGGTATTGTGAAAGAAGATAAAAGACCGTGATCTTTAAAAATGTCAAGTTGCTTTTGCATATGTTTATCTCTTTTATCCTTGTTCTACCGTGACAAAAATCCCTAATTTGTTCAAAACTAATATTTTTAAATTAAAGATATAAAAATTAAAGTCCATTTTAAAAATACTCCATAGAGTAATAGCACCCACAAAGTTGGTTCTGACAACAGAACACAAAGGCCAACCCAAAACAATAGACAATAAAAGAAAACCCCTACCACACCACATAATGACTATTACTTTTCCCATCCCACTGCCTTCTCGCGCGCCCTGCAAAATTTACAAAAAGACCCCTGGTCCGGATTATATAATCCGGACCAGATTGTTAGTGATATCCGGAAAACGAAATCCGGACCAGATGTTATGTGTTTTTTTGTGTCTTTCTTTGATGTCAAGGGTCTCTGTTGATCGTTATATGAACCCCACACAAGCTGCAATGCAATTGCAGGGTTCATATGAACGATCAACAATGACCATGACACCACCGACACCCCTAAAAAACTAAAAACATTTGAAGAAAATGGAAGAAAAGAGGTGAAGTGAAGAATGAAGGTATTTGTTGAAGATGGAAGCCTATTTATAGCCTAAAACAAGTCCTAGGTCATTAATACAGTCAATAAAAACGTGTTAGTGGTTGTAACCGTCCAAACCCACATTAATGACTCTCTTTCAAAAGAATCCAATGCTGAAGCTTTTTGGATTATAAATTCCGGAACTTCCTTAGCCCTACAAGAAGTGCCAACTTTTCCCTTGTTCACCATTATCGCATTAATCCGGAAAATATATTCCGTAAAATTGATATGTATTCTGGATTGTATATTTCGGAATGCATCTGTCATGGCCGGTGGTCTGCACCACACGTTTTTGTTAGTGGTCAAGTCAAAAAAACGTGTTTTACCACGTTTTTGACTGCATTTATGGCCTCCCAACCGTTTTTGACCCACCCCTCCCTATAAATAGCCTTCTAAACCCCACCATTTCTCACACCATCCTCTCCCACCCTCTCGTCCTCTTCTTCCTTCTACAACCATGGTTTTCCATCGTTGGCCTTTTATAGATAAGGGTCTCGTTGAAACCTTTCAGGGTTTGTATGAACGGTCAATGAGGATGGAACCGCGCTGCAACTAAGTGCGGTTCATCTGAGGGTCATGTGGGTCAGTGTGGTTCTTAACTTCGCCTGTTTGGGCATAAGTTTGAGCACTCCTACCTCCCTCAGGGGCATTGTTTTCTTCTTCCTGCCCTCCTCTTCCCTCCTCCTCCGGTTTTCCTCTAATAGAGAAACTACTACTACGTCCTATCACATAGCAGTGGTTAGGCTCTTAGGAGATTAGAAATAGATAAAGGATCTTATGTAATAAGCTTAAAAAGCTTGAAAATTATTGTAATGTATTGTTCATATATTAATAAAATGAGTTGGTTTTATGTTTGTGTCTTTTTATTTCTGATTTTTATTTTATTTGCATTTTTTTTACGAATTGTAAAGCTTAAAATTGCAAAAGTTCTGGTAAAACATTATTCCGGATTATAAAATCAGGAAACATCTGCAAAATTCTAACAATGCAATCCGAAAAACGAAATCCGGACTAGGGGTAAAATTGGAAAAAAAAATAGGGCGCGCGAGGAAAGGCATAGGGTGGGAAAAGTAATAGTCCCACATAATACCCATCACAAGGAACGATTAAATCACTTGGAAACATCGACAACCACCTTAACCATCTAAAAATCTTATACCACACCTTAGAGACCACCCTTCAAGTAACAAAAGGATGACTGATAGACTTTGCAGACTCCCCATTGAAAGCACAGAAAGCTCTTGCCGAATTGGTATTAACCCCATGCCTGAGCAAATTAGACCTAGTCAGAATCCTGTCGAGGAGAGCCTATCAAGAAAACACTTGAACTTTTGAAAGGACCCAGTTCCATACGAAGTCATTTAAAAGAACTAAAATTAAAATAATTTTACACTCATGAAATAACAAGACAATATATCACATACAATGTATGTAATTTAAATCTTTAATTAGTATTTTAATTATTGTCAAAAGAGGATGGATATTTTGAATCCAAGAGTAACTCTATAGATTTACTCTAAATCATAGACTTTAATTTTAAGGGTAATTAATGATCAAGATAAATTTATAATAATCTCTAGCTAGGATAAAGGTTTTCATTATCCTTCTAACTTAAGTTCAACTACAACAAAACACTTTATGAAGGCGATGTTTTCCACACCGATCTTCACCTTTCAAACATGGATGAAATGCATTTTTAAGCAAAACTTATAAAGTACATTATCAGTTCACAAGAGCTTCTATGAAACATGATTAATTGTAGACGTCACAATTTGTAATTAGGATCAACTTGAATTAACCTAAACCATTTGTTTTATCCGTCTTGATGTACCTAAATGTAAAAATAATGTTAACATGATTGATTATATATATATATATATATATATATATATATATATATATATATATATATATATATATATATATATAAAGATTACTAGGAAATTTCACAATGTTTGTATTAAATAAACTGGAAACTTACACAAGAGTAGAGGCGGAAGCAAAGCGTGCTTCAACCAAACAACAAGAGTTCCTTATAAAGGAAAAAAGGTTCACTATTTGAACCGGTAAAAGGCGACCTAAACATTCGGTGGCCGGTTACAAAAGACAGAACAACATTATTGCCGAAGCCGGGTGCTCATTGGGCCCCATCGCCACTTTAACAATAATCACAAAAATACAAACAACTTTAACAAAGTTGTCAAAAAGAAAAGAAAAAGAAAAAGCTAAAGCTAAAGTTGATTACGACTAAAGCAAAAGCTGAAAAGGACCATTTGTCCACCATAAGATTCTTCAGAATTATTGTCAAGATTTTTATGGATTTTGCGTCCCTTTTTTGGCTATGATCTCAATCATTGAGTCCCAAATATCTTCCACCGTTGGTTCTGGTTGTGATTCACCAGCAAGAATTTCTTCATCTTCGTCTTGATCCTTAGACCCTTTGGAGGATATGGACATATTGTCTTCAGGGAAAGAACAGAAAAACTGGTCTTTCATAAAATCAAGCACTCTGACCTTAATCTGATCATTGGTTTCTTGAGGGTATTTCCTCTGGAAGTACGTCTTAACATCATTCATAGAAAAGCTTTGAGTATTGGAGGTTTTAACACTCTTGGCCTTTTCTGAAGAAATAGAGGCACTAATTTTTTCAGATATAATTTTTATATCTTCTGAACTCATATTAGTCCAAAATTTATAAAAGAAATTTCTTTGTAAAATAGGAACATTAAACTTATCCTTAGAGATGGTAATATTCCATCTCCAGATCCAGGGGATTTGAAATTTACAAAAGAAAAGACAAGGACATTGCCCTGTGATAAGTTTGCTGGATGCAACCTTTTCAATTAAAGGGCTAGTATTGCACCAAGAAGTATACAAATTTTGTATTTCAGCAGGTATAATTTCTAACGATGGACCAAATTTTTGCCACCACGAGAAAAACCAATTTGGAATATGTTTTTCAACAATTTCGGGATTAACTGAAAAGAACCAAGAATGCTTGTTCTTGGGATTTTGATAATAAAAGGTTTGAGTAAAAGCATTGATATAATCCCAATAATTAAAATTTATGGAATTACCTTGACCATCTATAATAGCCTTTTCATGGTTTGGGCTAATACCCCAGTCCTTTGGTAACAAAATTTTGTTAATATGACATTTTGAAAAACTTATAAAGTCTTTAATATTACCATTATGGTGATTATGAGTAATGGTAACAGATCCTGATCCGATCAAAAGCATTTCAAGATGTGGTCGGGATTTTCCAGCCATACCAGGGTATCCTCTGGTGTCTAAGTATCTGTCTTTAACAGACCAACCATCACTATTATTTAGTGAAAGATCTTCATCATCAATATACATGATGATTTCCACAATGGGATTTTCAAAATACTCTTGGGAAGATTCTTCCTGAGTTGCTTGTCTGTAAGATATTATCTTACTTTTTACAGAGGAGGAAGATGCTTCTTCTTTCTCTTTTTTCACATTAGAAAAATTAGGCCTTCCTTTGTTGTATTGGACTACTGACCAGTCCCCAATAATAGGAACATTACTTGCCATTGGTTCTTGGGGCAACATATTATTGCCTCCTTGGTTACCTCGGCCACGACCACATTGGCTACGGCCTCCTCTCCCCCTATAAGGGGTTGTCATTTCCCTGCAAAAATTCACGAGTTAAGAAATCAGCAAGAGAGTTATTTTCTCCTTTAATGTATTGAATATCAAATTCAAAAGCGGATAATTGAGCTTGCCAGTTAGCAAAAATTTGTTTTGCCACAAGATTCTTAACATCTTTTTCAAGAATAGGTTTTGCCGAACTACAATCAATCCTAAGCAAAAACTTTTGATTAAGTAAATCACTCTGAAATTTAGAGATGCATTTTATGATAGAAAGCATTTCTTTCTTAACTGTAGAATACTTAGTTTGAGTGGGATTCCACTTTCCTGAAGTAAATCTAACTAACACTTCTTTATTAGAAGTAGGGTTAACTTGTTTAAGAATTCCCCCATAACCCAAATTGGAAGCATCAGTTTCAACAATTTTGAAATAATTAGGATTAGCTAGAGAAAGACAGGGTAAACACTTGACTTTACTCTTAATCCTTTGAACCGTATGAGTATGTTCATCTGTCCAGGGTTTAGGTTTAGATTTTAACCTATTATACAGAATAGCTGTATCCTTGGATAAATATTCATAGTAGTCTGAGACATAATTAAGACTACCTAAAAACCTTTGTAATTGAGTTTTATCCAGAATAATATCGGGAAACTTAGAAGCAAATTCGATACTCCTGTCAATAGGAATTATGGTTCCTTTATCAATGGTGTGACCCAGAAATCTAATTTTAGACTGGAATAATTTCATTTTGGGCGCTGAGACAGCAAGCCCACTTCTTTAAAGATTTTTAAATGTTTAATATGTTGATCTATAGTTTTTGAAAAAACTAAAACATCATCAATGTAAACAATAATGAATTCAGAGTATTTCTCAAAAATGTCATTCATAATTTTTTGAAATTCTGATGGCGCATTTTTCAAACCAAAAGCCATCACAAGCCATTCAAACTGTCCAAACGGAACGGTAAAAGCAGTTTTATATCTATCAGATTCCTTAATTTGAATCTGCCAATAACCAGATTTCATATCAAATTTAGAAAAGATAGTCGCATTAGCTAATCTATCTAACAAATCCTTTTTGTTAGGAATCGGATACCTAATCCATTTTAGAACCTTATTAAGAGGTTTGTAATTAATAACCAATCTAGGAACACCACGTTCCTTCTCAGCAGCGTTATCAACATAAAAAGCTGTACAACTCCAAGGAGATTTGGATTTTCTAATTAATCCTTTGTCAAGAAGAGATTGAATCTCTTTTCTACACAAATTTTGATAGTTATCATTCATTTGTGCCGGTCTGGCCTTGGTAGGAATTTGACTTTCATTAAAGTCGTCAACATAAGGAAGAGAAACAGTATGTTTCTTTCTATCCCAAAAAGCATTCGGAAGATCATTGCAAACTTCATTTTTAAATTGAAGTTCTAAAGACTTAATTTGTCTTTGTATATCAGCTTTTTTTAGCTGTTCTTCTATATTAAGAAGATTTATTTCTTCCTTAAGAAAACATATTTGTTTTTCTTTTTTACTAAGAATATCCTTAACTTCATTGAGCATCCTAGTATGAGGATTAGTGATAAATTCAAAAGTAATTTCTTGATTATCAATCAAAGTAGTAATTCCCTTTTGATCAATATTTTTGATGGGCATAATATTATGCAAAAAGGGAGTTCCTAACATAACTCTATGAGTTAAATTTTTTACCAAAATAAAATTAGTAGGTAAAAAAATATTTTGATTGCAAATATAAGCATTAGAAAGTTTGTAATTAACTTGAAGTTTATCTCCTCCGGCTTGGGTTAGAGATTGAGTAGTTTTAGAAAAATATTTTGTAGGAATAATTCCTTCCTGAATACAGTTCAAGTCTGCACCACTATCAACCAAAGCGATTTCATTTCTAAGAATATATTCCTTATTTATAACTAAAGTAATTTTCACAAACCATTTTTGCGAAGTAACTCTTTGAAGAGTAGTTAAAAAAGTATTTTCTGATTTTTCTTCGGAAGTAGAAGGTTTAGAATCCTCAATTTTAGGAATGTCCTGAATAATTTCCTCAATCTTTAAAGTTTCTAATTTAGAAACCCGCTGAGATAATATATTATTATCTCTTTTTATTTGAGATATTTTACCTTTTAAAAGATTGATTTCTCTTCTTAAATCATCAGTAGAAACAGGTGTCTCTCTAATATTAGTTTCAAGAAATCTAGATAAGACTTCACTAATTCTATAAGGTGTCTCAATAATTTGAGGACCTTTATCCTTATTAGAACCATCTTTAATAAGAAATTCTAACATTTTTCTTTTCAGATTATTGTCTGAAATACTATCAATCGCTTTCAAAGCTTCATCATGTTCTGCAGTTAGAACATTTAAACCATTCATTTCGACTATTTGTTTCCAATAGTCTATTTCTTCATTACAAAGGCAATCAGAGTCTGAACTCTTATTAGACTCATTATCACTTGAAGAATCATCAATTTGATCTATAACATCATTATTATCATCTGATTCATTATCAGAATATTTAAATAAAACTTTCTCAAGTTGAGATCGAAGATTATCATCTTCTATGTCATTGAGCTGTTTTTTAGTCCAGCATTGGGTGGCATAATGACCAGTCTTGCCACATTTATGGCAAGTAATATTTTTGGAAAACTTATCAGCTTTCCTTTTGTTTTTAGCACTAGGAAAATTTTCCCTAGACTTGCTTTTAGAGAAATTTTCTCTATGTTTCTTCCTATTACAAGACTTATGATGTTTCTTTCTCTTAGTTTGAGAAGTATCATTAGAAGAACTAATTTTCTTCTTATTCTTTCTTTCAACTGCCGGTTTACCTAAGTCGAAGGCAAACTGTTCACAGAATTCACCAAGCTGATGTTTCTCAGTTAATTTCTGCTTTTTAAGCTGATTTTTTAACTTTATGTCATTACATAAAGAAATGCCTTCTTGAATACAAGTATTCGTTATTTGACCATAAGTTAAATCTGGGTAATTAATATTTATCCCGTCATTTCTATTTCTTAAAGATTGCCTAATTTTTTCGGAAAAAAGATGAGGTAAGCCATCCACAAATTTAGCTTTCCAGTGACTGTCATTAGGATTTTCAATCATAAAAAGTCTTGATAGAAAGGTATCCTTGTACCATCTAAAATGTGTCAAAGAAGGACATCTTAAATTTTGTAAAAGAGTGCAGATACGCTCTCCAACAGGTATTCTAGTACCAACAAAATTGTTTATAATGGAAAGACTTAAAGTATAAACAGCGTCTTCTTCATTAGTATTAGTTACAGATCCTGTGGCTTCATTTTTAATAATCTTTTTATGAGAAAGAATTTCTTCTCTTTGAACATCAGTGAGATACCAATCCCACCAACCTCTAAGTTGGCCAGCAAACCCAACGGTAATAAAACTAGCAATGTTTCTATCAGAATTACCTTGCTGTTTACAAATGGTAGAATACATAAGCATTTTCTGAATAACCGTGACAATTTGTCTATCATTTAGACCGTCAATGTTCCATTCATAAATGGATCTACCCGAGTACGAGTTTTGAACAATATCCTCATTTTCTTCAAAAAGCAAATCTTGAGGAGAAGGTCTATCGTAATAGATTTTATCAACACCACGCTTAGTATAAACGGTATTAATATCAGCCTTTTTATTAAGACTAAAATCATTGAACATGGTAGCCAGTTCATCAACATTTTCAAAATCCTTACTAGAATTTTTAGATTCATTATCTGAATCTTCATCTTTAGAAATAACATTAAGATTTAATTTCTTAAGTTTTTCTTGCAAAGTATTCATAAATTCATTCGAATTATCATCAATTTTGAAATTCTCAATTTTAGTGGGAGGCTGAATTATAGGAGTCTCACTAATTTGTTCATAAAAACCTTTAGAAGTTGAAGGAATATCCTTTTTCTCAAAATGGTCAATAATAATCTTTTGATTGTCAATGTTCTTTTCAACCAAAAATTTTAAAAACGCGATATCTTTATCTAAAGACAAAAGTTGGTCTCCTATTCGAGTCAAATAAGCATTAGAAAAATTTTGCGCTTTGATTATAGAGTTTAACTCATTAAGGTTATTTAAGGTATTACCTACTTTAGGTCCTATGTTAGTGTGCGAATACGCAACAGCTTCAACGTCAGTTCCCAAAGTCAAACTTTTTTCAGGAGGAAAAGGAGATTGAATAGGCTCATTTTGCCCAATAATATACCAAGACCTAGATTTTAGGGTCAAAATTTCTTTTTCATTTTGATTAAGAAAATAGGTTATAAACCATTCAACAAATCTAATGAACTCTTGAGTTATCCTAAGATGTTCATAATAATCATCCTTGATTTTTTTACGTTCCCAATCAGGAAATTTTTTAAAAAACCAATCTCTAAAATCAGAATATTTATCCATCATAAATTCATCATTGATGAATTTTCTCCACAAACTATTAGGCGTAAGATCCATTAAAAATCTGATTCAGTTGGGGACGTTTTACGTTCCTTTTGACTATCATTAGTCTCATAAACTCCATAAGGAATTTTGTTATCACTTATCATTATGTGATCAACAGTTTCAGAATCATCTTTTATCTTAGATGATGAAGCTTCTGAAAAGGAATTCCTAGAAATATTACTAGGTACAGAATAAAAATTGTTGGAAGAATATCTAGAAGATATACTTCTAGGTATTTTACAAATTCTCTGAGGAGTAAATCGAATTTCGACATCTCCATCAGTGGTTTGAACAATTTGTTCAACATCCCTATTCATGATAGGTTCAGGATTCACGATACGAGGAAGATTCCAGTTTTCAGGGAATTCTAATTCGTCCCACCTAATTAGTCTATTGGTAGCAACCTTAGAGGTCAACAAATTAGTATTAACCAACGTAGTGGTTCCAGGATGACTTATTTGTCTAGCCTTAGGATTAAGGGTATTTAACACCTTAAAATATATCCTATAACAAACAGTCATAATTTGACTTCCAGCTTTAAAATCATAACCATTAGTATGAATATTCATTTGTAAAGCTTCAAATAAGTGTTTATCAGACAAAGATAAACTCAAATTAGGTGCTATATCAAAATAGACTGGACCATGACATAAACTGGTCTCAATTACAGTAGCTAAAGATTGTTTAAAATCATTACACCTGCCATCTCTAACGTAGGCCATTATACTAGTATTTAAGCCAAGCAGAGTTAAAGGTCTAATAGCAATTTGTATTAACCCAACATGTATATATTTATACTCTTTGAAGGATTCTAAATCCTTTTTGCATAACATAAATATATCTTGAGAATCTTTTGAGATTCTAACATTTTGTTCAATGGTTTTAACAGCCATTCTAGACTTAAAGTCAAATATCCCAAAATTATAAATTTCTTTTTTAGGGACAGATGGTATTACCCATTTGTTTAATTTTTCCAAATTATTTGGGAATTCGACCAATTCTTGATTGGTGGTAAGATCATTTTGATCTGGTTCTTCCATGAAGAAAACAACGGGCGAACAGTGTTATGACATAGTTAAATAACAAAGTAAAGCAAAGTATCATAACTTTCTCATGATCATAATACCAGATAGTTTAGACTTAAAAAACTTTTATAAAAGTCTCTAAACCTATCAACCCTTAGGGATAGAAGAGCAAAGCTCTCAACGAGACATCGAACGCAGTAATCTGACAAAAATTCAAGAAAACAACAGACATCACATATCTCTAACTCCCTCCCCGGGAAAACGAGATTTTTGTCTGAAACAAGAATCACCAGATCCGTCCCAAAATTCTTTTATGTTTAAAATAAAAGTTATTATGATCATGACAATGTTTTAATACATTAATTACTAAGTTAAAAACTAAGTCATAACAACAGTTTAGCCTCTAATTGTCATTCAATTAGAGTTAGGAAGACGAGGTACCTGAATTCAAAACGGAAAAGGCGATATATATATATATATATATATATATATATATATATATATATATATATATATATATATATATATATATATATATATTTAAAACTTAAAGAACAGCCATATTTTGGCACCAGAATCACACAACTTTGCGAATGTCCTTTTGAATACCTTACCGGTACCTATAATCTTAAGGAAATGGAAAAGAAAATGTGTAAATTAAAATAACAATTGATCGACTTATAATAGATTTTGATTAACTTATTATGGATTTTTTATAACAATTATCTGCAATTGAAAGTGTAACCATGGCTAATTAGGTATCAATGGAAGAAGATGGAGGCGTGTGGTCGTGTAGTAAAATGTTACCCTATACATTATTAGTAATTAATCTTGACCATTAATTAAGTTTAAAATGAATGGTTAAGATTTAGAGTTACTCTTGGAGTCAATATATCTCTTCTCTTGTAAAAAAAAAAGTTTTTTAATATAATAATCAAATATATCATTTATACTTTTTGACTTTGATACAATAAATTTATTGACATCATACATTTATGAATTTTTTTTTTAGGGCAACATACATTTATAATTGTTGCCCTTAAAAAAAAGAATACATTTATAGCTTTAAAACATAGTAACGACTACACTGATATTTATAATGTCACCATCGCTACACCAAAAAACACATTAGACAGCCATTTTTAAGCCTTAGACAGTGCTTTTTAAACCTATTTATTTCAACACGATTAAAGCATAAGATATCATTTTTAATATGAAAAAATACATTAGAGGACAACATTGGACGACGCTTTTTTGTCTATTCTTGTTATAACCCTCACCATTTGACAACACTTTTTTCTTTTAAGCTCTTTGACAACAAATTTTTCTTTAAGTGTTGTTATATAGCTCATTAGACAGTGTTTTCTTACAAAAAGTGCTATTATAGATAATTTTAGATAGAGTTTCTTGATAAAATGACTGTTATATAGCCTACCTTTTGGCAACACTTATTTTTAGAAGCGTTGTCATAGGCTTTTTTTTCTTCGGTTTTCCAATTCTACTTTTTTCAAATTATAAGCAAATAAAAAAACATATCATCTTTGCAAATTTTATTTATTGTTTTGTGATATTAAAGGACAAAAAAATTAATGATCGCTAATACATCAGCATTGCATACCCAAAATAAGAATTAATCTTCTATTATCTCTAGTACAAGTTCAAAGCTACATATATGTCAAACATTGCACAAAGCTTGTATGCCTCTAGATCAAGGTGGCCTAGGCCTGAGATCTTTAACTAGGCTTAATGAGGCAGCCAACTTGAAGCTAGCTTGGGACCTTAGGAATTCAAATGAAGATTGGGCAATCTTGTTAAGAAGTAAAGTGTTCAGAGGCAGAAGAATCATATCTCATCACATATACTCTTCCATTTGGAGTAGTATAAGATGAAAAAATGCAAATGTTAGCTAGCTTATTGGCATTGGTGACAATGTTAATTTCTGGCTTGATCCTTGGCGTGGAGAGCCTATTGCTACCACCCTGAACATTCTAGATCAGTTACATCACAATCTATTCGCTAGAGTTAGTGACTTTATAACTGACTCCAACTGGAATTTCCCTATAGAAGTTGATCAAGCTTTCCTTCCCTTGAAGCAGTTGGCGCTCCAAGTCACTTTCCCTAAGGATGACAGAGAGGACTCTCTGATATGGAAGCCTAGTTCTCAGGTTTTTTATCTTTCAAAGAAGCTTTGCTTTTCAAGCAAGGCATTGGTCAAAATATCAGCTGGGCAAAATCTCTATGGAGCCCTGACATCCCTCCTTCACTGTCTTTGTTGATATGGAGAATAATGCATAATAAGATACCTTCTGATGAAAACCTGCAGCTAAGAGCCTGTTCATTCCCATCTATGTGCTCAGTTTGTTGGTCCTGCATTGAATCAACAAGCCACCTATTTTTTTAATGCCCTTTTGTCTTAAGGCTTTGGAACTGGTTTATCAGCATCCTACAAACATCTATGTGCAGATCGCATCAATGGCTAACATTTGGATCATTATTGACAAACATTGGTCTCAGCAGTGCAAAGCAATGATTAAGGCATGTATTTTAAATATTATCAACACTATTTGGTTTAACAAAAATCAGAATAGTTTCAATGATAAGGTGCTAAATTGGAGATCTGAAGTCAACGTGGTTATTGCTAAAGTTTCTTTGTCTAGTAAAAACACTTTGAAAGCATCTCATATTAGCATGGATGATTTTAGAATTTTGAAAGCTTGTCATGTTAACATTAGACTTCCCATAGCCTCAATAATTAAAGAAGTAATATGGTATCCTCCCATCTGCCCTTGGATCAAAATCAACACAGATGGTGCATCTGTAAAAAAAATCCTGTCAAAGCTGCTTCATGTGGTATTTTCCTATTTGCGGATGGCTACTGCTTACGTTATTTTTTACACAAAATCTTGGAGAAGGGAATGCTTTATTTATAGAGCTTAATGTTGCAATGTCTGCCATTGAATTGGCTGCTTCAAAAGGATACTGGAATGTATGGCTAGAAACCGATTCCAAATTAATATTGCAGGCTTTTCAGTCCTACACTATGGTTCCTTGGAATCTTAGAAATAGATGGTACAATTGTCTATTAGTAACTAACAACATGAGGTTTATGGTTTCTCATGTATATAGGGAAGGAAATGTGTGTGCAGATGGCTTAGATAATTTTGGTTTGACATTAGTTTCTTTGGATTTATTTTGGTTTAATAGTATCCCTGACTTCATTAGGGGGGAGTACTCTAGGAATAGGTTGGTGATGTCGTGCAAAATGTAACTCTCGCTTTGATTATGGCAAGTGTACCAGTAAGTCGTTCACATCAAGTAATAAAGTAGTAAGTAAAGTATCGTATCCACATGGATTGTAATTAAACAAATTTTAATTTAACAGGGACTAAAACAACGTGATGAAAAATTTTATAGGGAGCAAAATCTGTCACTTTTTTTTATGAGGACTAAAAACGAAATTTAGTATATTTATAGGGACTAAAAACTTAATTAACCCTTAATATTAATATCAATGCTACAGTTTCTAATTAAGGTTTTGTCTCAGATATATTACTTATTCAAACGAAGAGGAGGCAATTATGTGTATTCAAAATGTACATGGATTCGTTTTGGAAGGTAGACCTTTAAGGTACAAATATCTGCTTCTAATTCTATTGACACGTCTTACTCATGTCCTTTGTCCTGCTTATTAATATTTTGTTTGTTTTTGGTTTGTACGTTTCAGCCTTGTTTTGGAACCACAAAATATTGATTTAAAAAATCTTCTTGCACATAGGTATTTGTTATTGTTTACATGACCTGTTTAACTAGATAAGATGAAGAAGATTGCTTTACTTGCATTGTGATGAAAAGTTGTGTTTCTGTTGGAGTTCACTTTACATAAATCAAAACCGTGTCTAATTTGTGCTTCAGGTTATGTTTTTCCCATGTACCCGTTTTAATTGCTTAAAATGAACGTAGTGCCAAAAAAATATAGACTAATTTTCTTGTTGTTATGAAGAAGTCGAGTTCAACAAATCACTGGTGTCACAAACGGTATGCAATGAGGGTCGGAGAATGTATTACCTCCTCCCCTAGATGATTGGAGCAATAATTCCACATAAAAATATGTATATATATATATATATATATATATATATATATATATATATATATATATATATATATATGTGTGTGTGTGTGTGTGTGTGTATATAGAGGACATATCATATGAGAATGCAATTTATATATGAGAATGGTGAAAATGATTATTAACCTTTGGATTAAAATTATATGGCTGAGATTAAAAAATCTACAAGTGAGTCACATCCACTATTCCTCACGTCAACTTTTCCTCCCCTCTTTCCCAATTGCATCTTTTCATCTTCCATTGTCAAAACAACGTATCTTCTCTCCGCTGCTCTTCCTCCCTCCGTCGTATCCACCTTTACAATCTCTTTTTATTCAACAATTTTAAGGTGAATTTTTTAAAAAGGTGCATCAGATATGCTTTACAAGAATTAGTTATTTATTGTACACCAGGAACATGAACATAGCTTCTCTCTCTCCATTCATTAATGTCAAGCATAAGGAACATGAAAACACCCAAAAGAATCAGCTAATTGAATCTGATGAAGAATCCTTAGAAATGAAATGAAAAGGGTTTTCTTCGAACAACCAAAGTCGGAAACACCGACGACCGCGGCGGAGACGAAACAGGTCAAAAATGTCGGCGTCGGCAGAGACGGTGGCTGGTGCACCTTGAACTATGGTCGCCTCTTGTCACCGGAACCACCCAATTTCAAGTTCAAGTCACGATTCCTTTCTCTCTAATTGAACATCATTATAAAAAATTCAGTTTTTCAATCAACCATGTTCCTTCGATTCTTTTCCACCATGTGTAGTTTTTCTACCTCTTTTGTTTTTATGTTGTACAATCGCAAAATTCAGTTTTTTAAGTTTTTAAATTAATTAAAGTCATTGAATCACCTCTAATGGTGTGAAAAAAACCAGCGTTGATGGGGAAGAAGAAGCTGGGTTGGAGAAGAGGAGAAGGTGAAAGGGTTCAGCCGTTCAGGTGATGGTGCGGAAAGACACAAATGTTGATTAAAATAAGACTTTTAATCTCAGCCATATAATTTTAATCCAAAGGTTAATAAGCATTCTCACTATTCTCATATATAAATTGCATTCTCATATGATATGTCCTCTGTGTGTGTGTGTGTGTGTGTGTCTATATATATATATATATATATATATATATATATATATATATATATATATATATATATGGTTTTGTTACAAGCCACCCTTTGGTGGTGTCTTTTAACAAGTCACACCTTAAGGTGTGATTTTCACTTTTTAATTATAACTTTGCTAAAAGACACCTTCATAAAAGTAAGTTGGTGTCTTTACGCAAATGCTCATAGAGTAACTTGATAAAAGACACCTTCATAAAAGGTGTCTTCTATCATAACCCATATGTATATATATACATACACACACACACACACACACACACACACACACACACACACACACACACACATCTTAATCTTAATAATATAATATACAAACATGAAGCATGTTTTAGACCTCCAATCCAATGTGGCGAGCTCTCAACCCCTTAATGCCACATCATCATTAAAAACTAATTTTATTTTTACCATTTTAAGCTTTCACACAATACAAACAATAAAATATCATTTCCTCTCATTTTCCCTCTTCAATTCAAATTTCAAAATTCAAATTCTTTCAAACCCTTTTTTCCTTCCTACTTTTTCTCTCTTATTCCTAACCAACAATAATTTCCCTCATTCTATTTTTTACTTTCTCTCTCATCCCAAATTGAAATCGGTTTCCTCTCATCTCTCTCTTCAAACTCAATACCATCATTTCTTTCTTTCTCTCCACCATTTTCGTTCTCTCTCTCTCTCTCTCTCTCTCTCTCTCAAACTCACCATTTCTTCTTTCGTCTCTCTGTCTGCCAACAAAATCAATCACCAGCGCCAATCTCCATCGACAAAAAAAGATGAAAACGAGGAAGAAGAAGAAGTAAGGTGAAATTTTGATTTCAAATTCCTAATCTTTTATTTTCAAAGGTTAAGTGTTAAATTCAGATTATGTATTATCTTTTCTGATACCGAATCATTGATTGTTATTTATTTTGATTTTGATTTTGTGTGGTTTTTATTTTTATTCCTTTACAAGTCACAGAAGAAGAAGAAGCTGAGGAAGAAGTCCTGAAAGAATCAAGGTGAAACTGGAATTTCGAATGAAAGACTGAGACAGCAACACACCCTTCTACGGCTGAGGTATGCATCCCATTTTCATTTTCGGATTTACAGCTCTTTTATGTTTTGAAATCTAAGTAATTTTTTTGATAGAACACTATGGCGTCATTTGATCCATGTAGCCAACCCCACTTAGTGGGATAAGGTTTGGTTGTTGTTGTTGTTGTTGTATTCTTACCTTTCTAGAAAACTACTCACATCAGATCCAATTTTTATTTTCAATTGCAAAAGTTTAATTAATTATTGTTTGTGTTTTGTAGACTATAATGGGTTTTATTTAGCTATGTTAGCTTCAAATATGATATCTTAGTTTCAAGAATAGGAGAAGAAGATATGGTTTCGTTTCAGACCCTACGGTGATGTGTATTATGATTCACCCTTTTTTTAGCTTGATTTTGAGCTATAAATGTTTCATATTTTTTTTTGTGTTTTGATTTGTTGCTTTTTTATTTGCAGGTGTAAGGAAAAACAAAGAAAGGCTACCCGGATTCAGAGTATGTAATAAACCAATATCCATATTCAATTTTAAAAATCTTTGTTGTTTTTGTTAATTTGTAACTAGAGGTCGAGTTTTGAGGATCTATGTTGTTTGTTAATTTGAAGGGAAAAAAAACTGGGTGGTTTTTTGAATTTTTGATTCAGTTTGTTTGTAGTAATTGATTGATTGAACTTAGTCTTATTTTTTGTCATTTTCATCAATTCGATTTTTTTTTTCTATCATGTTTTCTGATTGAGCTGCTGTAAATATGTTGTTAATGACTTAGCAAAAAACCAATTTCTGAAATGTGAATCGACTGAGATTAAGTTTATGCAAATAAATATTACATAAATAGATGAATAAGGTGTTTGTTTTGCTGCTATTTTTTCCCTCTCCCAAGTAAAAATTTGTTTTCTGCACACTTTATAACAAGAATGGATGCATAAGGTGTTTTGGTGATAATTGAATTTGATAAGTGAAAGATGAATATAAATTGCAGGGGCGTTTGGGGTTGAATCATTCACCATAGGAGGCTTTTAGCAGAAAAAGCAACATAAATTACACAACATAAATGTTTGAAACTCTTGATTAGTGACACTTTAGGGTTTCTACCTAAATAAGTCAGTTATACATTTGTTCAAGTAGGGATGAAGTTCAATTTGAAGAAAAATATCCAAAGGTAATAAGTTGGATTCAGATTTTTTTTATGTTTGCTTTCATTACTACTCATCTGTAAGGTTTGTAATTTTAATTTTGATATTTTCCTTTTTAATCTTTGCATATACTTATATGAAATTGCTTTTTGTGGTCTAATTCTTCTTTTTCTTTGTTTTGGCAGATTTTGAAGCGTTATATGAGTGATCAACATTTGTATTTGAGATAAAGACCTTGAGGTAACTTTATTTCCTATCTTAGATTTAACTCTTGATCAGCTAAATTGCTTAGAAATTACTATTACAAAACAATTGTTACTACTATCACACATTCCATCAAACTTAGTACTTATAGTTTCTTCAATTTTCTTTCACATTATAGCTCTACCTTACAAATATGGAACCACAAATAGATTAAAAATCTTATGTGTCAAGCTCTAAACAACTCCTTGCCAAATCATCATTCATAAGTACAATTCAAAATATTATATAATAGTTATAGAACCTTGACACATAAGCAATGTTATATTGTTATTTGAGCTATCAATTCTCTGTACCTTTGAAGGCAATGTTATACTGTGATTTCATTCTAATCATACCTTGAGATCCTTTATATTGCGATTCTCTATAGTTTTAGTGTTATGCAAATCTGCTATCAATTCTCTTTTACCTTCAGTCTTTTTGGATTGCAACTACACAAACCTGATTGCCTATGCTTCATCTGATTACACAAACTTTGTATAAGGTAAATGTATGAATTCTTGACTTCTCAAATCTCTGGGTTTATTACTTGAAAATGGTGTTGTACTACTGGGATAATAAATGTAATGTTTAGCAGACTGAAATTTTCTGTTCTGTGATTTAGCTCCTCTTTTCTATTGTTGCAGTTAGCTCCTCTAATTTTGTTTGCAGGTACTAACTATTGAAACGAATCATGGGATGTTATTATTGATGGGAAACAAACACTGAATCCACAACAATCCAAAGAAGAAGCTTTCTATTTTCACTAAGCACACATTTTTCTCATAAAATGATCGTGGTTCACATTTTGTGATTGAGGTATGTAACTTTCTATCTTAATCTTTTATTCACTTTGAGGCAGGTAACTTTATATGAACCTGTTGGTAAAGGAAAAGACTATCCTTTCTAAGGTCAATATTATTTGCTCTTGGACTTAGAATTTTGAAGCATATGGATTTAATTTTCTTTGAAATTCTTTTGTTCTTAGCTCTCAAATGCTAATTTTGTTGTTGATCAAATAGAAGTTCACACAGTTTATGCTACTTGAGATTATTTTCATAGGTCAATTCATTGGAGGTCTTTTTTTTTTTTTTATAGACGTCTACTTGGATCATTTTTTTTAGAGGTCTTTTTTCTATTGCTCAAAAACACGGGAGGTTTTTTTTGACAAGAAAAACACGGGAGGTTATAAGGTTTTATATTAATTTTTTTATATTTGGTTTAAATATTTGTTTACTCATTCTTTAGGATAATTTCTCAATTTGCCCCCAAAAACACGGCAGGTTTACTTGAGTCGTTAACTGAGTTTTTCTCTTTCACATATTGATAATTAATATTCATATTCATGCAAATATTTATTCATCTAATTATATATTCTAACGACTTTCTTCATTTTTTTTTTAGTTACATATGGAGACATGAAGTAGATTTTCAAGTTATTAGTGATAATGATATTTTTTGCCAAGTTTTTGGGAGTGCATAAGTTTTTGTGAGCACAATTTGTAATATTTTTTAAATTTTTGTTCTTATTTGCATACAATTTTGAGGATATGTAATATTTATCATTTGTAACGCTTTGAAGATAATTAAAATTTTTACTATGATTGTTTACTGTATAAAATTATAACCATGTATTTTATAAAATTGTTAACTATGAAGTACATGTAAGTACTAGCCTCATATTTAAATTCATAAATATTTAGTTTTTCCATTTTAGAATTCATATTTAAATTCATCATGAAAATGGAGATGTTAGTGATCCCATAAAAGGCCGGCACTAAGAGCATATGACACGTCAGATAGTATACAAAGTTGATTATTGGAAATGATTTTTAATTTCAAGATTTATATCATTATTCCTTACTTAGTTTCTTTGTAACATTAAATTATATGGGAACACTAATTTAACTTGGTATGCTAAGTTTATGAAAGACAATCTTGGTAAGACATACCGTGTATCACAAAAATGTCATGTCTTAAATGTTGAAATATTAAGTCTTTTATTTTTTGGAAAGACGATAAGTCTTTTTTTGAAAGATACCAAGTCTCTTTTTAAAATGTGATTTTATTTTTTATATTGATCATTTGCTGGAAAAAAAATAATATACAGTTTCTCCTAAGAAAAATTAGTATCACTATTATTTTTAATGCATAATTTACTTAATATTTTTTAATAATATCTTCCAATAAGTTGTTAATAATAGAGAAACAACAATTATGGAGACAAATTAGAGTGGCCCCAATTTGAGTAAACATTAACTTCATTTGTTTTAATTTATCTTTGTAATCATAGACAAAATTATTTTATTTTAATTTATCTTTGTAAACATAGACAAAATCTTAAGACTCACTTTTTTGTTTACCCATTTGTTAGTATTGTTTCAAAAATATGTCCCCAAAGAACACATGCTTAAGGAATCATCTTCTTCATAATTGATTTTGTTTTTCATATTACTATAAATCTTCATAATTGATTTTGTTTTTCATATTACTATAAATCTATAAGTATATTCTTCAGTTATATGATTGAATTAACTAAATAATGAAGAAAATATGCAATTTCATGACCCTATAAAAAAAAAAAATAGGTGTAAAACATTATATGGGAGACTTACAAAATCTTCCTCTGGATAGTGTATTTTCAGTTTTCCACTCTCTCAAATAAGATACAAACACTCTCTATTCCGTTAGTCCATTACTCCATTAATCCAACAAGATAGTGGTTGTAAACATGTCTTTTGTTCATAATTCAATTAAATTACATAACAAACTTCGCCCACAATTAAAACTCAAATTCAAATATCCACACTTTCAATCTCTCACTGCATATGACATAAATCATATATATATATATATATATATATATATATATATATATATATATATATATTTCTTAATGCTAACCTCAAACAAATCAATATTTCTTATACATGGGGGGCTATAAGTATTTGATTTAAGTCTAAATTTTCATATTCTTCAAACATGGGGATATAGGTATTTAATTTATGTTTTTTCTTTTAATCATTTTCTCTCTCATCTTACCATGTTCATTGTCCACAAGGGCATATTTTGATTTTTATTTGAGATTATCTTTTGATTGTTATCTTTGCTAAGGATAATGCCTTTTACTACGAAGGAAAAAGTAACGAAATTCAAGAAATACACTACCCACCGTGTATTCCGCCAATCACCCAGATTTTTGTTTATTATTTTACAATATAAAAAAAATACTACTTGCGCTGGGTATTAAGCAAAATCGTGGTTTTCGTGGATTTTCCTTCGTAGGAAATAGCACTGCTGCTTTGCTAATATGCTATTTAATTGTTTTGAGACTTTTTTTTGGTCATTTAATGATTAAAATACAACATTGTAGGACCCAGTAACTACATAATTTAATTAATATAAACGACAACTTAGCTTATTTACGTTATTTTCTTTTTTTTTTGACAAAAATTTACGTTATTTTCTTAAGAATCCATAATTCAATTTACTACATTAATCGCTTTTTGCCCGTGCGTTGCACGGGGCAAATATTAGGATGGTTGACATATATTTCTTTTAGGATGGTTGACAACATTGATCCATCACCATATGCACTTACTCAAATCCCTGCTCAACCAACTGTTGCTCCTTTAGAGGAATTTCTCTATAACACTCAAAGGAGACATCAAGGCTACCATCTTTAGCCACAAGTCTTTAGTAGCATGAGAAATTCTATTTGTTTTTATCCATCATTATATACAGCATAGGCCGAGTACTCCTTTAAAATCATGCAATTTGGTTTTAGATGACTGAGGGAGGAAATTGGAAGTTAGAGAAATTATATGGCTTTCTTTCATGAATGCTAAATAATATATGAATAATAGATGGTCTCTATTAGTTAATTAATTCTTTACTTCTACAACTTTCTAATTCCTCTACTAACATGAGTCTACCGTCATATCTTACGTTATTGTATAAGGTTAACCAACTAAATATTTTGCCACTTTTTACTTATCAATTTATGCATCACGGGAGGCTATAAAATATTTGATTTAAATTTCTATTAAATGTCCAAAGTTTCATATTCCTTTAAAACATCGAGTTACATGTGTTTCATTTAAGTTTCTATTTAATTAAGTCTACAATTTCATATTCCTCAAAAAGCATGAGAGGCTATAAGTATTTGATTTAAGCCACAATATATCTTTTCTAGCCCGTGCGTTGCACGGGTGGAAATGCTAGTATATATATATGTGTGTGTGTGTGTGTGTGTGTGTATATATATATACATATATATACATAAGCCACCCGGTGTCTTTTAGCAAGTCACACCTCAAGGTGAGATTTCCACTTTTTAGTTATAACTTTGCTAAAATGCACCTTCATAAAAATTAGTTGGTGTCTTTAAGCAAATACTCATAGAATAACTTGCTAAAAGACACATTCATAAAAGGTGTCTTCTAGCAAAACCATATATATATATATATATATATATATATATATATATATATATATATATATGTAGGAGATGTATCAAATGAGAGGACATTTTATAATGAGAGAGTGAGAGGAAGAGATAATAACCCTTAGATTAAATTAGATGGTTGTGATTAAATGTTACTTTTAATGACTCAGGTGAGATTCTCTTTTCCCTTTCAGCCTGAAACTGAAACGTTGCCTTCCTTCTCCCTTCATTCATCATGACTCACTCCTCTTTCTCCGGATCGCACTTCTGTAACATAGTGGCGGGCTATGTCACATGACATAGCCAATAATATTGTGCCACGTGTTGCTTCTTTTTTTTTTAAAAAAAAAATCAAATCAAATTAAAGAAAAAGAAGAAAAACAGAACACGCACAATATTCTTCTTCTTCTTCTTCAAAACGCATTCTCACTTCTCCCTGTGCTACCCACCCACAATCATCTGTACACAGGCCACCGTCACTTCTCCACCATTCGTCGTCGCCTCCCTCCGCCGCCGGAATCATCTATGCACAGGCCACCGGCGTTTTTTCATGAACTGATGGATTGATCCGTCAAAGGGATCCAATATTGAAATTGATTAGAGATTGAGGGTTATTATCTCAGACAATTGAGTTGGAATTTGAAATTGCTCAATTAAAAAAAAACAATGTTTCTACTTGTTATTTGGAATAATTACAGATAAAGAAAATACTTGTGAATCCAAGACTGTGACCTCTGAGATGTGTAAATTGCGGCATTGGATTCTGGTTTGAAGTGTTAAAATTGTGGCATTGGATATTGGTTTGAAGATGTGGTTTTTGGTGTGTTAATGGAGTATATGGTTGCTACGCACACAACTGTAACTTGTGAATGTAGAAAGCAACAGAGAATGCAATTCTTTGGGATAATATAGGTCGCACACTTTATAATTTTGGATAGGTTATTGCAGTCTTTAGTTTTGAATAGACAAACCCTGAATCGCTTTCAATTATGATAATTGTTTAACACTTTAACTAAAACAACATAAAACCAATGATATGAAAATGTCGCAGTGTCGTCGTGCACCATCGTTTCTCTATATTGAAGTTGTTGTAATCTGTCGTTATGCACCATCAGAATGCTGTGGCAGGTTCATGGAAGGTTCATGGCAGGTCGATGACGGCGGAGGCGGTAGCGAATGGCGGTGACGACCGGTGGTGGAGGAAAAGAAAATGATTGACGGTGGTGGGTTTTGTTTTTGAGAAGAAGAGGAGTGTGCGTGTACGTGTTCTGTTTTTGTTCTTTTTCTTTTATTTGATTTGATTGTTTTTTTTAAAAAAAGAAGCAACACGTGGCACAATATTACTGGCTATGTCATGTGACATAGCCCGCCACAATGTTACAGAAGTGTAATCCTCTTTCTCCCTGCACTCAAACTAAAGTTCTATGACCGCCTATTCCATGAAGAGGCTTTAGATCTTCGATGTGGCTATGACCAATTGTTGATTAATTTGTTTTTCTCACTGTTTGGATGCACTTAACTATCAGGGACTCGATTCAATTGGAACTTGGTAAATTGAAGAAGTTGACATAAGGGATTGGGAGTAACAACATTAAAAAGATCACAAGTAAATTTTTTTCGTTTTTTCCTTCCAATTTAATTAAATCTCATGCTTTTAAGTTCCAACAATTCTTCAAAAAAAAAAAAAAGTTCCAACAATTGGATCTTAAGGTTGCTAAAAAAAAAAATGGATGTTCAAACGTACTGGAAAGTTGATTAAATTAAGTGCGGATTTTTTAAGAAAAAATGGAAGGAATTGAACACAGAAACAGTAAAGCAGTTTAATCTGGGACGTTGATTTTGATCCAACAGTTTAAATTAACTCCTCTCACCCTCTCATTATAAATGTCCTCTCACTTGATACACCTATATATATATATATATATATATATATATATATATATATATATATATATATATATATATATATATATATATTAGTGTTTTTCTAGTGAAAAAACGTGTATGTGCTTAATTTTTCATAATGTACCATAGATAAGCCAAGCTTAAATTAATTTATGTACATTGCATCGATTTAAACATAAAAATTGTTCATGAGTTATGATTACTTTGTTGTTAGCTATTGCTTAATTGTCTAGTGTTGATTGTGTACGTTTTAATTGTGTATATCCTTGTTTGTGTAGATTTAAGCTTGCTGCTTTGGTAATTACTTATGAACTTCCTTTAGGTTTGAGTTTGGCTTCATTGGTGGCATTCTATGTGGTGCTGTCATTTGTTCCGTTTCTGTATATGTGATCCGGCAAGGGTTGCACTCTTTTAGATAAAACTAAAAAAATGATATGTCCTTTATTTTTCCTACATAATTGTTGTTCTTGACAAATTGAATTGTGGTTCTAATATGATTAATCTCACGTATATAAGTTCAACTCTTGCTATAATAGGAAAAATCTCTTGTATGAGTTCATACTTGATTAATATTGTATGGCCAAACTTATATATGTTTTTTATTTCTTGTGGTGTGTTCAATTAATGTTGCTTATTAATTGATTGGTAGTGCTTTAAATATATTAATTTATTCAAAATATAAATTAAAAATCACCACAAAATAAATCTACGGATTTACTTAGAATTATTTTCCTATAAATTTTTTTTTCAATCCATGCTACGACCAATTCAATAGGTATTCTGTAGCATATCTCTAGCTAGTTTCGTTTTCTATAAATTATGCTTTGAAATTCGTCGCAACAAATCACATATTTTCTTATAGTGAAAAAAAAACATAGTGACAAGTGAAAAATCATTACTAGTGCAAGTAAAACCACCTTTGTTGTGAATAGTTGTATCTCACATATATGGAATATTATAATGTTAGCAAATATCTTATCAGTAAACACTAGTCTGTAAGATGAAGCAGATGTCATGAGGTCCTATCTTAATCAACCAAGCACAACAACGAGATAAAGGAAAAAGTGTATGATAGATATATCAAGTTGCTGAAATTCAAAAACATTGTTTCTACGCAGTCCGAAATAATTAAAAGTTCAATGATATCAAGATCCATTCATGGAGCTGAGGTCCATTAAGGTGCTGAAGTGCATGTCTGGACATTTGTGACAGCAAAGAGCGACGAGACACTAAATAAGGCACTCATAATCAATCTGAGCCCTTTAACAATCAATTGGTTGATCGGTCCTTGTGCCGCAATGGTATAACCGTCAAAATACCCATATTCACGTAGCTGGAAGTTTATAAATAGAGCAACCGACTAAAAAAATCAGATACACACTCTCATTTCAGAGAAAACCCCTACATCTTTCGAGACCTCACTAACCCTCTCTGACCGAGTCTTCTGATCGTGTTGGATCAATATGTAAGTTTAATTACATAGGCCAAATTCTGAAGTCTACGTTAGTGCAAACAATCGAAGAGAATGCTTAGATGCCCAACTACTTTAGAAGTCCACTACAAAATGTAGTGCTTATCTTCTACTACCACCACCACTACCACTATTATTATAGACCAAAAAAAAAAAATATAATAATAATAATTTATGTTGAAACGAAAGTTCAAAAATATTTTCAAACATTGAGATTAAAGGGACGAGTTGGAGACTATGTTGCTCTCCTTAAGTCGTTTTATAACATTATTATCTAAAATTGTGTAAGCAGACGATCAACCATAACGTATTTTATCTATTGTTTTAACTAAGCTAATGCATGGATCAATGTTGTTACTCTTCAATGAATTATATGAATGAGATTAGTTATTTCTAGTTATATATTTTTGCATTTTACGTATTTATAAAATATATTTAATTAAATTGTCTTCAAAAGAGGCTCTCTCGATTAAAAAAATAAAACTAAACATTTGCGCCTGTTAAAACCGTCGCTAAATAAAACATAAAAAAAAAAAAATTAAACCAAGTATTTGCGATAACTTGAACCATTGCAAGACCCTTCAAACTGTATTAAAGCGCCTCGTTTGCAAATGTTATGAAGCGTCACATATATACTATAGGGGTGGTTAGAAACAATCACAATATTCTCTGCGACAATTATAACGACCATTTCCCGAACTGTTGCAAAATGTTGTAGTGACACCCATTTTTTCAACTATTGGGAAACTATCGCAAATGACCATATACAACTGATAGTAGGATTAGACAAGTGTACAAAATCATTTACCAAGTAATAAAGTGATAAGTAGAGTATCGTATCCACAAGGATATTATTGTCGTTTCGTCCAAAAAATTCGCGTTACTTATTTGAGAACAAAATTAAAATAAAAAGATAAGGGTTTAGATTTTTGCAAATTTAATTTGTTTGCAACAAAGCAAAGTTACCTATTTTAATAGCAGAATGTTAGGGGTGGTTAAGGTTCATAGAATCCCCTCCTATTTATTTGTTGGATTTACCTAACAGTCAAGTCTTATTTGAGTTAATTAACGTAAGGGCTATTTAAGTGACGAGTTCATAGGATATGATAACCGTATCAGTTTGTCAAGTTGTACTTGTTGGTCGCACAATGATCCTTACGTGCGGGGTTTTACTATCTCGGTCGATTTAGGTATATCCCTCCGCTTGTTGAGTTGTACTTGTTGATCACACGGTGATCTTTACGTGTGGGGTCTATCTCACTCAGGGGTAATTGAAACATAAAATTAGGGTGGAGTTCCAAGATTTCCAAAGGTATGGTGGTCAGTGTTCCTAAAGGTTCTCTCATCTATGAATCTCATAAGTACATAGCACACTTTCCCTCTTAGTAGTTCTACAAACGGGCAGCCCTATCAGCGTCTACCTTACCAAGGAAAGAGAATGGAATGACTTGGCTGATTTAAGTCGTTAAGTCATAATTTCCTTAATTACTAACTACTTACTCACTGATTTTAGCATATGTTCATCAATGTTAGGTATGTCACCTCCCTAAGTACTTAATATCAGGGTACGCTTGCTTTCGGTTTGTTTCACTGGTTAATAATTAATTACTTCCTGGTTAGATAGATATAAATATCAAGATATAAATATCAATACCCTGTAACTACCTAACTGCCTCAATCAGGCTTATGCTCCAAAGGAGACAAATCTTACGCACGATAGTAAAACTAAATAGCGAACATAAAATAACTGAATAAAGACTTTAAATTAAATAAATATCCAGCAAATAAAATAGAGGTTCATTTTAGAACCCTAGCCTATAAAGATTTACATACCCATGGTAACTAAAGACAAATTACAAAAAGAATAAAACATACCCTAGAAAAACTTGGAATGAGGAGAGAGAAACTCCTTCCTGAAAGCATCTAGTGCCATGCGCAAGTGTGTAATGTGTTAGGTTCCAGGCGCCAAGCTCCCTATTGAAAGTTCCTGGGCGCATGTCGCCCCCTTCTGTGCGTTAGGGCGCTTGTGAGTGCGTTCGGTGCTGAAAATGCACGTTTCTTCACCTTTTTAGTTATTTTCGTCTATGTAAGATGTCCTCGAACTTGGGAACAAAATTCATCCCTTTGTAAAGTATTATGAGGCCTCTTGAATCTTCATTCTTCATCTTCCCAAGGACTTGAAAAATCTTTGGTTGTCTTGCTTTGCCGATATGCATGATTTCTTCGTGAATTACATCAAAAACATCCTAAAATTGCTATGTTTCGGTAAGAACAGAAGTACATACTCAAATATAGAAAACATTACAAATGTCCCGAAATCGTAAGCAGCTGCTTTAATACTCCTCTATTCTGCTAGTAAAATCTACTTAAAATGACTGAAAAACATGCTAAAAATTACGTAAGATGACCTGTCATCAGCAAGCTTGAGGAAAAGTAAGAAGAAAATAAATAGGAGAAGAAAAAAGGAAGAAAAGGAAGCATGCTAAAAGCAAGAGCACTAAACTTGTGCCAGAAATAGAATGGAATTAAAGTTGAATAAAAGAATATGAAAATGTCAGTGGGAGGAAGAGCAAGAGAAAATCACTACAAAAAATGTTTCAGATGATGAATTTGCCAAGTTGTTTATGTAGGTTGATGTGAACAAGCCAGTGAAAGTGGAGAAAGTTAAAGAAAAAGGATCAAGCAAAAAAGAACATGTGGAGATGCAACAAAATGTAGCGTTGGAATCAACACCCTAAGAGCAAGTGATTGTTGATGATTCAGTGAAGGTGCCAATGCCAAAGGAAGTTGTACAACACAAATGTTTTAAAGAGAGCGACTTGGTCGTTAATCAACCTAGTAACAACTTCGATAGATGAAAATTATTTTTCAAAAATAGACTTTGGAAATCAAAATATAAAAATTTGAAACTCTAAAACAAGGGGAGTTCTCCCTTCCTAACCAGATTTATTCCATACGCATGAGTCAAAAATCGAACCCTTACCGCATGCTTAAAGGGTCTAAATCTCTTACCTCTTGAATCAATTCATTCTAGATAATCTGTTTAATTTATATTAAATGAGAACTCATAACATAATCATTAAAGGAAGTAGAAGATAACACATCCATTCCAATCGATAGTTAATAGAATTTGCAATCTTATAAAAATAAATTGTAAATACATTTGCTTTAAATCCTCTTATAAAAAGAAATAGTAAATACATTTGTTTTAATTCGAAAATCATATTTTAAAATTTGAGGGTATTAAATACCATTTCCACATTGATATGCTATAATTGTAATATAAATTTTTGTTAACAAAAAAAAGATCGTCCTATCTTATTTTTAATTTATGATAAATGTTGTCACATCTTTGATTTGTAATATACTAGTGTAACGCCCCGTGTCAAGCACGGGATACATTTTATGTAAAATTATTTAACAGGTTTTAATATTAACAGATTTTTTAAATATCATTGTTTTTATTTTTTTTCATCCATAATTTCGGCGTTATGTGACATTTTATCTTCATATTTAAAATTGAAACAATAAATCATCATTTATTGAGATAAAAAAATGTTAAATTTTATAAAGAGATGATTATTTTTGTTAAAGTGATAAAATATTTAACAAAAGTACAATTAAGCCTAAAAGATAAAAACACTATAAATAATTAATATATTCCTAAAAAATTAACCAATTAGTAAGAGTTCATTTTTTTTAAGGGAAATTAGTAAGAGTTCATATTAGATTTGGTTTATCAGTCATTCAATATATCCATTTATCAAATGGATATGATTACCTATGTTTTAATTTTCCACTCTTAATAAAATTATTATAAACAAAAATACCTAAATTCAAAAATTTAGTTCTATCAATTATTATTCTAGGTTTCATAAATAATACAACATTCTCAAAAGTGTCATCTATTAAAACTTTCTTTCGTGAAAATATAGAAGTCATTAAAAATAAACTTACATGAATTAAAATATATTTTAGGATAAATAACATTTTTTTTATAAATTGACGGCCTATGGTGGACACACCATAGATGTATTAAAATGAAAAGTAGGATCAGCAAAAGGAGGGGGGCAAACCAAACCCTCAAAATGTTAAGACAATCTATAACACAGAAGACCTAGTCTATTCTTAACTAAATCTTCACTAATCTGAACATGTGTGGAAGACCACCAAATAAAATTATTGATGGACAGGCCTAAAGTACCCAACTTATCTGCGCAACAGTTTTCCTATCTGAACATATACGAAATCATGAAATTCATTAATTGCAACAGAGTAAGACAGTTAAGCCATCTATTTTTGATATGCCAAGGAACAATTTGAATTACTTGATGGCTAAGGTAACTATTTTTGAATCACTTTCAATCCAAATATTATGCCAATATTTCTGGTAAGCACGTTCCATTGCAAGAATGACTGCCATAATCTAAGCAAACAGAGCATTACAAATTGTAAGGTTTGAAACAAAACAACCAATACTCTCTCCATGATTGTTTTTATAGATGCCTACAGAAGCTGTTGGTCTTGGATTGCCTTAGGTAATGCCATCAGTGTTACACTTTATCCAACTATGGATAGGTGGCTGTCAAATAACCTCAATAATTTTCGTGTTCTTTGATGATGAGTATCCATTTTAAAAGCTTTCAAAATAACAAAATCAAAGATAGTTGGACCATTTGTTAGCTTTGTAAGGTTACCAGACAGAGAAGCTTGAGTTGTGATCATAGCAATAATTGCATTTCAGGCAAGTCTTGGGGTTTTTTTTTTTGTTACAAAAATCTTGAATTATTGAATCAAATTATTTCTACAATACCACATAGGATAAACAACATTAAATAGAGACAAAGTAAGTTATATTTGATTTGAGATTAAAAAAATTAATTATTTATTTATATTTAAGATTGGAAAGAGTCCCTAAAAAAATATTGGTGATAGTATTTTTCTCGGAAACAAATTATCTATGAAGAGAGAAAAAATGAGAAAATAATTTTCTTTAATATCTTCCCTCAATTTTATTTTATTGGAGATCAAGGGTCACAGATTAAAACACTATAAATTAATGTCATTTTACTTTACCGTGATTCTGATTTCCAAATCATTATTTTCCATTTTTCAAAAAGAACCATCCCTCCTTCTCAAAGTTCCTAATTGAAACAAACAAACCCAAACGCGGGGAATAAAAAGGTATAAGATATGTGCCAACTCCACCGATTGAATGTAGAATTGTTTTTCATTATAAATAAAGACTGAACTCATCTAATATAATTATCTATACGGAACCTTTTGAAGTAAAGTGTGACCAAAAAATTCTCTCTACCAAAATAATAATACATTTTCTTTAGTTCATTTGTCTCTATAATTTCAGGGTTGAACGTGATCCTAGTTGATGAAAAAAGATTTTGTAACATTGATTTTCCTATCCCTACAGAAACAAATAAAACGATTTAAGTAAATGAATAGATTTTTACTTTCCAATAATATTAAACAATCAAGTTGATAATTATAAACAAAGAGTTTAATTCCTCAACATAATATCTAAAGAGAGTACATTCAAACCGATATCTCTTCAAAATGAATTGACAAATAATCAAAATTATAATTAAATACCATAATATATTCCATATTAAAAATAAAAAATAAAAACAAATAAAGGTCACTCATTCGAATTCAATTCAATGACATTCTTAGTTCTTGTATTATATCTTTTTGTATTCTCTTTCAATACCATCTCAGTTGGTTTAATTTATTCCCTTCTTTAAGGCTCCCACAAGTATAACTTCTTCTAATGAATCCTTAATTTTATTTTTTTTGTTTTTGTGTGGAGGGAGTAAGGAATCTAGAAAGATTAATTGGGTTAAGAGAGATAAGGTGTATCTTGTTCAATATATAACTTCTTCCCTAGAATCCTTAATTTAATTATTATATTTATTTTAGAATTTGTGTAAAGTTTAAGACATAAGTAAATCGTAAATTGATAATGAAAACTAAAATATTTTTCATTGAAGTGTCAATACATGCAACAATAGTGATTTATTCAATTGAAAATCGTAATTCCATTGTCTATAACATGGACTTTATTCTACTACATTAAAAACAGACACATAACATTGACATAATGGATAAACAACTTAAACGTAACCAAGTCACTTGTAAATATTATTTATCTATCTTCACAATCTTTTTGACCGGTTGAACAATTGCATCAAATGTCCCGCAATCTTCGTTTATTGGCAACATTCTCTTCTTAGGAGGTGCAAATGATTAAGAATCTGAGTCAATAACATCTTTCGCGTTCACATCATGTGGAGTTGTGGGACTTGTTTCACATCTTTCGCGTTCAAATGAGGAAATCGTGAACACCATTTCCTCTTGGAGTTGCTCCTTGAACTTGTAGATCAATATTCTTCGTATAGACGCACCAATTCGATCACCCTAGATAACAAAGATTAAAACACTATACTTTAAACAAAAAAATACAAAAAAAAAAACGATATGAAAAAAGTACCTTTCGATCCATTACAACCAACCCCATGGAAAATGGTAGTTTTTTATTTTTGTAGTCTTGAACAAATTAAACCAAGCCCGAACAACCCTCACAACCAATGTCCACGATTGTTTTCTTGACGAAACATCAAAGATGAAGTCGTGTTTTGTAGACATTTTCCTTTGCAATAGAAAAAATTACAGAAATAACTTAGAATATAGATATCAGACAACATAAAAGAAGAACTATATTTTGTGATTGTTGTGTATTCGTACCCAAAAGTGCTACTATTTATATAGAAAAATAGTACCATAACGGTTAATATCTATTAATTATTAATTTGACCGTTTTAAAATTAATATTATCATCGTCTTTAATATTATAAAATGTGCATTAAACGTTTAGATTATATTTCATGTAACCTAAAAAAAATATTAACTTCATAACATTTGAAATTTAATAATATCTTATTAATATTATGTAATATAATTTTGTAACGAATAAAAATTAATTATAGAACCTTAAAAAATAATTACTAAAATTAATTTTTTAATTAGTAGGTTACTGCCATAGTGCAACGGACCAAAATTCAAAATATAATTTATTCAAGTTATTTATTATAATTTTGTAACCTACCAAATTTTTAATGTACCGTATAAATGTTAATCGAATACTAAATATATTAATAATTATTTGATTGTAACGTACAAATTTTTAATGTAACATACAAATTTTAATTGAAACAATAATTATATTAATAATTATTTGATTGTAACGTACCAATTTTTTAAAGTAACATATAAATTTTAATCAAAACAATAATTGTATTAATAATTATTTGATTGTAACGTACCAATTTTTTAATGTAACATATAAATTTTAATCGAAACAATAATTATATTAATAATTATTTGATTGTAACCAACTATCTATTTTATGTACAATTTAATGTTAAATAAAATACGATTTTTAATAATAATTATAATTGTTAAGCTTGTATTAAAAATTAGGAGGAAGTTTTGGAACAAATGCCAAGTAGGATTATGATGATGTGGACATCTTTAGAGGAGAGAATTTTAGAAAAGGCTATTTCTAAAAACTCTAAATTGTTAGTATAAAGATACCAATATTTGTTTTTACCATTCATTATATTTGTTGTCTTTTGGGATTTTATTTATCAAAAAAAGGTTAAAAGATAAATAAAAACCTTTAAAAAACTTTCATGATTATCAAAGATTTTCGTTGAGATGTTTCCTAAGGTTAAGTCATCAATTGAGTGATGTAAAGAGAAATAAAAACCTTTAATAAACTTTCATGATTATCAAAGATTTTCGTTTGAGATGTTTCCTAAGGTTAACTCATCAATTGAGTGATGTAAAGAGATAAACAAGATACATTGATTAAAAACATTTAATATTTATTTCAATTTTATAAATGACTTTTTTTTTAAAGAAATTTTATAAATGACTTCTTGTAACTCCTAATTGCTAAATGAAATTTAATTAAAGCTATTTAAACATTGAATTTTTAGTAATAAAAGGGAACAAGATTTTGTTTATTTATAACATGCAAAGGATGCAACATATGACTCAAATTCAATTTTCTGTTTATGCTTTAATCATATTTCTGTCTTTATTTCTTGTTGTAACAAATGGTGGTATGTCACTTTACACGCCAAGAAATAGTGGTATGTCACTTTTCACACCATTTTCATATTAACAAAATTTTATCATTTTTAGTAACATTCTTTTTGCTTATCTGACAATGCAGTTAAAGTTTCCGAATGTGCTACTTACACTGATTGTCCAAGGGATTGTCCCGCCTGTTATATGAGGTGCATTGATGGCATGTGTGAGCCGTTTATTAACAAATAATTATATAATTTCATTTGTACGTCATAGTATTTGTATTTTTATAATTTACCTCAAAGTTTGACCTTTTTTTTATATAGATAATGGTTTATGTTTCTCTCGTATCATTTTATAATTATAACTACTTTAATAAAAAAAAATGATTATGAAGATTAATTATTTATTCTACTTCTATGCTTGATATTCCTCTCACTCAAATGACATGACACAAAAACCTATGAAATTTGACTTTACCACTTACAACCACCAAACGATGAAGAACAAAACGAGGTATTCAGCGGCAGCAAATTTTAAACCATAGAAGCGACGAGAAATTGTTACAGCGACCAAAGCGGTGATGATGGATTTCTCAAGTTAGATCGTAGGGTACTGATTTAAAATTGTATTAGTGTTGGCGTTGGGCGTTAGTGTTGCAGGTATTGTGAAAGAAGATTAAAGATCGTGATCTCTAAAAAGGTGAAGTTGCTTTTGTATATGTTTACCTCTTTTATCCTTGTTCTCTCGTGACAAATATCCCTAATCTGTTCAAAACTAATATTTTTAAAGAATATTGCTAGTTATCCCGAAATTCAGTTTCGGGGAGTTATCCCGACTGTGTTATGCACAGAGCCGCTTTTATTGACTTTCAGTTTTGTTACCCACTACCCCTTTTTTGGTGGGCCAGCATGCATTGTGATTGGTTTAGCAAAGCATCGGGACAAATTCTGGATGAAATGCTTCGGGACAAATAGCATTGCTCATTTTTAAATTAAAGATATAAAATTAAAGTTCATTTTAAAAATACTCCATAGGGCAATAGCACCCACAAAGTTGGTTGCGACAACAGAAGTCACAAAGGCCAACCCAAAACAATAGACGAGAAAAGAAAACCCCTACAAGACCACCAAATGCCCATCAAAAGGATAGATTAACCAAGCAGACACCAAAAAGGAAAGCAGGTAACAAACCCCATAGACCGCAATAAAACACATCCAAAAAAGGCCCCCACACAGAAGGCTATCAGTTCCAGCAGAGTACATGTTCCACCACCACCTCATAGTAAGAAAATGGTGAACTAGGGCGTGTCTAAAAAAATCATTACCATGAAGAAAAATGGATTGTGTCCACCAAATCCTCCTCAAATAGTGTCCAACCATAAAACACAAGATCATTATGGGATGTCCAGATTGACCACACAGTAGAATGTCAGATTAACAAAAGACATCGTCTAATCTTATTCATCCCTGCTAACACACAAAAAAAAAAAAAACCCTTAAAAAGATAAATTAAATCACTTGGCAACAACCACAACCACCTTAACCATCTAAAAATCTTATACCACACCTTAGAGGCCACCCTAAAAGTAACAAAATGATGACTGATAGACTCTGGAGACTCCCTATAGAAAGCACAGAAAGCTCTTGCCGAATTGGTAATAACCCCACGCCTAATCAAATTAGACCTAATCGGAATTTTGTATAGGAGAGCCTATCAAGAGATCACTTGAATTTTTGAAAGGATCCAGTTCTTTACAAAGTCATTTAAAAGAACTAAACTTAAAATAATTTTATACTCATGAAATAACAAGACAATATATACACATACGATGTATGTAATTTAAATCTTTAATTAGTATTTTAATTATTGTAAAAAGAGGAGGGATATATTGAATCCAAAAGTAACTCTAAAGATTTACCCCAAATCATAAATTTTGATTTTAAGGTTAATTAATGGTCAAGGTAAATTAATAATAATCACTAGGATAAGGGTTTTCATGCTCCTTCTTACATAAGTTCAACTACGACAAAACACTTTATCAAGGTGATGTTTCCACACCGATCTTCACCTTTCAAACATGGATGAAATGCATTTTTAAGCAAAATTTATAAAGCACATTATCACTTCACAAGAGCTTCTATGAAACCTGATTTATTGTAGGCGTCACAATTTGTAATTAAGGTCAACTTGATTTAACCTAAACCATTTGTTTTATCCATCTTGATGTACCTAAATGTAAAAAAAATGTTAACATGATTGATCCTATATATATTCAAAACTTAAAGAGCAACCTTAATTTTGGCACCAGAATCACACAACTTTGCGAATCTCCTTTTGCATTCCATGTCGGTACCTATAATCTTAAGGAAATGGAAAAGAAGATATGTAAATTAAAATAACAATTGATCGACTTATAATAGATTTTTGAAATTCTGGCACGTAGGGGACAAATGTCGTGTACGATGTCAGGACACAGAACTTGTTGAATGCAATGGCCATGACACGTGATAACAAATACTGAGCACAATATAAATAAGGAAAATGTTAACTTGTGCCCTTAGGGCACTTGTTAAGAATTCCACTAATAGAAATTATGTATCAGAAATTGTATTAATTTATTGGTCAAAATGTTTGACATTAATCTTTTTTCAATAAATTCTTACCATTAATGGAATTACATTAATGTTTAACATGTGCCCTAAGGGCACAAGTTAACATGACTCTATAAATAATAAATAACTTAAAGTAAAGTGCATGAAGGAAATAATGCAAGGTATTTGTTAACATAGTTCGGTGCAACGACACCTTCATCTGGGGGCATCCAAGCCAGTAAGGAAATCCACTATAATAGTATTAATTCAAAGTCCTATGTGAACAACCTATGGTTCACTGCCTTCTCACTTAATCACTACCCGTAGTAATTTTATCTAAGACTCTCCTAGATATGAGAGACACTCCAATAAACAAAACCTTCCCTGTGCTTAAAAGCTTTAGAGAGATTGACAAGTACAACTCAACTAATCAATCCAGCTCAATGCATCAAGGTGATACAAAGAGAGACACACAAATAATAAGGACAAACATGAAACCCTAAATAACTCTTCTCTCAAATGACAACTTCAGCCCTTTTACAACTCAAATAAACAAACCATCTCTGTGCTTTGATAATCAATGGAAGCACACAGAGAGGTATACAAAATAAAGCACAAGGCTTTAACAACGAAACCCTAAAAGACCCAATTCAATAATATTGATTTCGTGAATAAAACTAGGGTCCGAGTCTTCCTTATATAGCCATTCAGCAGCTTGGATCTTCACAATGTATATTCGGTCTTCACAATATTCTAGGAACAAATATATTATTTCCTAAAATGTTTTGACATCCAACTTAGGAAACACGACAATGGCTAAACCGACCTCTGCAGCTTCTAGAAACACCTGATTCTTAGAGCACAAGCTACATGAATCATATCTTCAATAAAATCTTCAGTAATCCCACGCATAAAACAAATCTTCCAAGATTGCGAAACAAAGCACGCTATGATGTCGTACTCACATGTCAGGACATCTGGTCCAACATCTTGCTAGAACATATTGTTTTAACAAAATATGGCCAACACAATATAAAAATCCAACAATTTTGATCAACTTATTATGGATATTTTATAAACAATCATCTACAATTGAAAGTGTAACCATGACTAATTAGGTATCAATGGAAGGAGATGGAGGCGTGTGGTTTTGAGTAGTAAAATGTTACCTATAAATTATTATTAGTAATTAATCTTGACCATTAATTAAGTTTACAATCAATGGTTAAGATTTAGAGTAATACTTTAGAGTTATTCTTGGAGTCAATATATCCCTCCTCTTGTCAAAAAAAAAAGTTTTTTAATATAATAATCATAATATATCATTTATACTTTTCGATTTTGATACAATACATTTATTGACAACATACGTTTATGATTTTTTAGGGGAACATACATTTAGGGTTATTGCCCTTAAAAAAAAGAATACAGTTATTGCTTTAAAACACAGTAACGACTACACTGATGTTTATAACGTCACCATCGCTACACCAAAAAAGGCTTCAGACAACCTTTTTTAAGCCTTAGTGGGTGCTTTTGAAACCTATTTATTTCAATGCGATTAAAGGATAAAATATTGTTTTTAATATGAAAAAACACTTTTAAAGGATAACATTGGACAACGCTTTTTTTCAATTGTTGTTATAACCCACCATTTGACAGCGCTTTTTTCTTTTAAGCTCTTTGACAACAAATTTTTTCCTTTAAGTGTTGTTATATAGATCATTAGACTGTGTGTTCTTACAAAAAGTGCTATTATAGATAACTTTAGACATTTTCTTGCTAAAACGGCTATTTTATAGCCTACCTTTTGGCAACAATTTTTTTAGAAGTGTTGTCGTAGGCTTTTTTCTTCAGTTTTCCAATTCTACATATTACAAGCAAATCAAAAAACATATTACCTTTGCAAATTTTATTTATTGTTTTGTGATATTAAAGGACACAAAAAATTAATGATATCTAATACATCAACATTCCATACCAAAAATAAGAATTAATCTTCTATTGTCTCTAGTACAAGTTCAAAGCAACACATATGTCCAACATTGCAATGCTCTTAATCCTTTAAAAGCAAAATTAACAGGCCTACAAAATTGGAATGAGTAGAACAATCAATAATCATCAATTTCTTTCCAATATTATGAAACATAAAATGAAATATAAGTCTACAAATCAAAGTTCAATGTTAAATGCATACTTTAGTGTGATAGTACCCTACCATTCACGCTAGTCCAGAGAGGGGTTTTCACATTGGGTAAAAATAACTTTTCACATCGGATGTACCCGATGTGAAGTAAGGTGACGTGGTATGTCCACACATTTTCACATCGTGTTTGTATTCTATATGAAAAGCACTTTCCCACAACACGGGTTATTCCCCAACCGATGTGAGTATTGTCCCTATTTTTTTCTTCAAACATGAAAATGTATTTCACATCGTTGGATTTAATGGCAACTAATTTTAAATGTCTCTTTAAAAAAAAAAACTTCTTTTTTTCCTATTTTTACGTAAACACATTTTTGTTTTGATAAAACAATAAACATATTTTCATCTGCAACTATCTCTTCCATGGAGTTTAATCAGCACCAAAGCCATAATATATGAATGATATCAAGATTAAAAACAAAATTGCAAAAGAAAAATCACAATTTATATAGGTCATCTTAAGCCAAACTTCCCTAACATAAGCTACTCTTCATTACAAACTTAGTATTACTACTATACTATTAATTATCTATTCTAGGTAGAGTGAAAATATGGCACTAATTCTAGCAATATTTTGCAAGTTCAAGGAACCCCGTGACACCGTACTTTCGGATGTTCATTCAACAAATACATTTATGCAAAATCTCTCTAGATATATTCATCAATATTTAAAACATGTCCCTCATAACTTGGTCAATTTCAGAAGTAGATGCATCAACATATCTCTTCCTGCAATCACATTTGGAGCAAGTTAGATTATTTAACTCAATTTGGAGCAAGCAGATGCATCTGCCGATGTGAAAACTCTTTAATCGATGTAAAAATCTTCTCCAAAATTCACTAAAATTTCAAAATTGCAAACGTCTTTTTCCCCTTAGATATTTTCTCCACCGATCTGAAAACCCTATTGTCAAACGTATATTTTCCACCAGTGTCACCTTGAATACAAATTAATCAACTCTTACGTTCCTTATAATGCCAATGAGTCTAATAACTTTCTCAAAAATAAAAAGAATAAAAACTTATCTTCTAATTAATACCTTTTTGTCGAAACACAAACAAAGGAATATCCCAAATAAGTTCCTATTTTGGAAAGTCTTGCTAACCCCAAACTTGCCTTGTTATAATGAGAAACAAGTTTGTTTGTTTGTTTATTTATTTATTTATTTATTTTACATGATATCAGTGATTAATCTTTGTCGAGGAACTTGTGGAGCACACAATGTGATTAATCTTCGTTCACATAATTATGTACCCCTATTAAAGGTACACCCCCACTATATAAACACTATTAATGTGTGTGTTCCACTTCCACTTTTTTCAATTCACACAACAGTAGTTCTACCCAACATGGGAATTTGTGTTTAGTCTTTTTACTCAATTTCCACACATGTTCCAACAATCCCCCACTTGAATTTAAAAAATGGTTTCAGAAATAACGTCAAAGACGTCTCCATAAGATTTTCTAGTAAACAAAGGTGTATTCGCACATCTATCCCAGTTTTAATGAACACTCTAGGTATTCTGCCTCGAATTCCATAGGAACCGGCCTTCGTTCCACATTCGTATAGGTGAGTCTATCAAGAGTATTCATGTAGCTATGTACTCCACTTCACATAGAGTATAGATCTCATTAAGAGTTTCTATTATCTCATCCTTCTGTCACTGCAGGAGTCATGCTTTCTTACTTTTCTCATAGCATGTTCTATCACTCATGACTTGTTATTACCCATTGAACCTATTTCTTGGGATCTCCAGTCAGTTAGTGTAACGCCCTCCTTTTTATTTAATTATTTTAATTAGTTTTAGAATATATTTATATGATTGGTATGATTTACATGATTTATGTGATATTTTGTTATGTTATATGTTGGTATTTACTAGCATAATATAATTGTTATTTGGTGTAGAAATATATTTGTTATTTGTTATAGATATATTTGTTATTTGGTGTAGAAATATATTTGTTATTTGTTATAGATATATTTGTTATTTGGTGTAGAAATATATTTAAATTTGTTATTTGTTATAGATATATTTGTTATTTGGTGTAGAAATATATTTGTTATTTGTTATAGATATATTTGTTATTTGGTGTAAAAATATATTTGTTATTTGTTAGAGATATATTTGTTATTGGTGTATTATTATTATTATTAAGTGGGGGAGAGATATATTTAATTTAGAAATAAATAAGATTATGAGGAATATAGTAGTTTTGAGGTGTAAGAGAAATAATAAGGGGGTTAGAATAGAAAGAAGAATAAGTTGTTGGGCCAAAATAGATTTAGGAAGAACGTTTAGTATTATAAATAGAGAAGCTTAGGTTAGAAAGAGTTTTACGTTAAACCGCTTTTTGGAAAAGAGGAGAACAAGAGAGAAGAGAAGAGAAGAGAGAAGAACCAAGAGAAGAGGCTGCCCATCGATTTGATAAGGTAAGGGTGAGACTATCTTGCATTAATATTAAGTTGTTAAATCATTAGATTACATCTAACAAGTTGGGGAGAGTTTGTGAGAATTCGAGAATTAGGGTTTTGAGAGAGATTTGATGATTAGATGATGAAAACTTGCTGAATTGATGTAGAAATTGTGTACAGACCTTAGATAATCCATAGGATGATTATTGAAAGTAGTTTTGAGGTTAGAACCATGAGATTAGGTGAAACTTGGAGAAAATCTGCATTCTGCCCGAATTTTGATCTGGTATTAATCGGTGCGGAATTGGTCTTAGGTGTAAACACGAAAGTTGTAGGTATGGATGTTAGATTTCTAATGTCGTTGGTCTCACGTCAAAACGATTTATAGAACTTGAGTTATGGTCAAATTACTGCACGTAGGTCACAGTGAATTTTTATGGACTTTCAGCACAACTTTTCCGAATTTAAAATGAAAGCTGGTATTGATCGGTACAGAATTGGTCTTAGGCGTAAACTTGAAAGTTTTATATAATTTTGTTAGCTTTCTAGTGGCTTTAGTTTGACGTGAAAATGATGTTTGGTCATTGAGTTATGATGAAAATACTACAGGGAGGTCTTAGCGAAATTGTACGGTGACAACATTCTCTGTTTCATGTTTTTGCGTTTTGTTCATATGTTTCTGTTTTGAATTGATCTTTGTTGTAAACATGAAAGTTGTTGATATTTGTGATATCTTTCCAGTAGCTTTGGTTTGACATGAAAATATGTTGTGGATAATTTATTATGTTTTTACAAAGATACATAGTGATTTATTGTTGATGTTTAAATACGATCTTATATGATGTTGTTTATGATTGATGAATATGATGTTTTAAGATGTTGTTTATTATCATTTGATATTGTTATATTATGATATGACATGAATTATTTATGTGATCCATATGTTGTCAAGATAATAATATGTTAAGATGTTAAGACGTTAAGATGATAAGGGTTGTATAAGTCGGACTAAGTTGTAAAGATTTAAGAAGCTGTCCATGATAATGAAATTATAAGAGATGTTCATAAAGTTGTCTAAGTTGTAGGAAGCTGAGTCCATTGCATACTCATTCAAGTTGGTTGGAGGCTTGATGCCCTGGAATGCTTAGTCATTCACACGATGGGTGAGGGCTTGATGCCCTGGAGCTTTTGCTCACTATGTTGGGGGCTTGATGCCCTGAAGAGCCTATTTACGCTCATATAAGTTGGTTGGGGGCTTGATGCTCTGTATTGGTACCACATTCATATTATCAAGATGTTTAAGATGATTTAAGATGTTAAGATGTCAAGTTGTCAAGTTGCCAAGTTGTTAAGATGTTAAGATGTCAAGTTGATAAGTTATTAATGAAGTGCTATGATGAATGAAGACGAATGATTATGATGTTTATGTTGATGATTGATTATGATGTTATATGATTTATGGTAAGATGTTACATGAGTTATGATATGATGATATGTGATGTTTTATGAATATATTTATGATGATACATGATAACGTTGTGGTTGTACTTAGGATGCTATAAGATGAAGTTTATAATTATGTTGATATATGAAATTGATTACGAATTTGATTATGAAGTTGTTTTGGTAATGCTATGTTTTGATAATAATACTTATGTGAATTACATGATGATGCTTATGATTATATTTGATATTAGATGTTGATGATTATAAATAATGTTTGATGAAATGTGATGACGTTTGTGATTAACATTGATGCTATGTGATAATTGTTGGTGACTATTATTGATGTTATAGGATGATGTTTAAGATTAGTAATTGATGATATATGAAGATGTTTATGATTAGTGTTATGATAGTTTATGACTAATGTAGGAAGTTTAATGATACTAGTTAAAGAAGTTAAGTTGTTAGATATAATTAATGAATTATATGATGTATATGTTGTTAAATGTAGTTTATGAGTTACCTGCTTAATATTTTTGTTTGAGAAATCTCATCCCTTTTGCTTGAAAATGTTGCTCTTCGTATGAGTAACTTGCAGGTAACCAAGATTAGTTGCGGTCATGAGTGCACTCCTCACAAGTGTGTGTCTTAAGTGCTCTGATACGTAACGGGATGGGATTATGTCTTTACTTTCTGTTCCTTGCGTATTACTTTATGAATCTTTCAAGAATTGATGTTGAACTAAGTTTTATGAAATTTTATATTGAGGCCCTTGTGCCAAAGATTATTTAAGTTGTCAAACTATTCCGCTGCGAAGTTTTAAAGATTATGTTGTTATATTTTTAAAGGATAAATTATTATTCCATTTACGTTTTTTTAAGAAATGTGACATTCCATTTTATGATGAAAAACTCTGATTTTATTTAAGAAATTTTTACGTTGGGAAAACGGGGTGTTACAGTTAGGTCGGGTTACCATCACTTGTGACCTTTGGGTATTAGTCCCATCCTAATGGATGTGTTTAGGACTTTCTTTCTAGCAATTCCTTTCGTCAAAGGATTGATTATTCTTTATCAGTACGTACATGATATACTTCAACTGTTCCTTTCGAGAGTAGCTAGCTCTCTAATTCTTTATGTGTCCGTGCCTTAATAGTCGTTTCTTGTCATTGTAGCAACGATTCTCAATTTTTGTAATAGCTGCAGTACTATCACAACGAATTAATACTTCTGGAAACAGTTTCACCCACTAAGGGTTCTCAACTAGCAAGCATCTTATCAACTTGCTTCTTCACTAGTTTTCTCTAGTGTTCTCATCTCAGATTCATTCCATAGTGGACTGAGTCAATTTGTTTCAACAAATAACTCTTCCAGTGATGCTCTATATGTAGTCACTGGTCGCTTTAAGACTCATCTGCAGGATGTTCAATTTTGTATCTTGTACCATTCATGTACAATATGATACTTCTAATTTGTATCTTGTACTATTCAAGTACAATAGGATACTTCTCATAATGTAATCCTAGAGTCATAATCTTCTTAAGGCACCTCATGACTCTTTCAATAGCATGTCAATGCTTCTACTAGTAAACTTGAACCAAAGTCTCACGACATGGCCAACGTCGAATCTAATACATTCAATGACATATCTAAAGACTGCCAATGATGCTCGCATATTCAATTTGTCTAACACCATCTCAAGTGTTCTTGAAAATTTTTACACTTGGATCATAAGGTGTGCTTGCAAGTTTACAGTCAAATAATTACATTTACTTAAGATATTCTCAACTTTGTGAGATTCATCAGAAAAGTTCTCTTTTCTGATCTAGTAATCTTGAAACCAAGTATTACTTCAACTTTGTCTAGATCTTTCTTATCTCGTTGATAAACAATGATTTCACAAAATTCATAACATGAATCTTTAAACCAAATATGAGCAAGTCGTCTTCATAGAGACATATGATCGTGCAAATATTATTTCCATATTTTTTGTAAATATATTTGTCATTTTCATTCACTTTATACTCATTCGATAACATTAGAATGTCAAATTTTCCATATCATTCCTAAAGAATTTATTTTAGACCTCACAAAGAATTATCTAACTTACATACCTTGTTTTCTTGTCCATGAGTCGCAAAACTTTCAGGTTGTTTCATATAGATTTCTTTAGTTCACCATAAAAAAAGGCAACTTTCACATCCATTTGGAGTACTATCGAGTTATGAACAGTGGCTAAAGGGACTAGTACTTTTATGGATATGATTCTAGTGACTGGTGAATGAGTGTCGAAGAATTCTATATTTTTCTCTTTATCTAAAACCTTTGACTACAAGGAGAGCCTTGTATTCATAAACTGTACCATCTGATTTTAGTTCTTTTTCCTAAAAACAAATACAACCGATTAGTTTGCAACTATGAGGCAAGTCAACTAAGTGTCATGTTTCGTTAGACTCTAGAGAATCCATTTCATCGTTTATTGTTTCTTGCCATAATTTAGCAACCAATGAGGATATAGCTTCTTTAAGGCTTAATGGATCTTCTTCCAATGTATAAACCATAAGGTCCATACTTGATAGAAGATTGGCAAGTGTACCGATTACTATCGAAGTAGTAAAAATATCGATCCCACGAGGACTGTTTTTAACTTCAATAATTCAATTGCGTTATAAAAATAGGATGTATAAAATTTATTTTGTTTTGCCTCTAGGCAGTAGATTTGGTTTGATTTTAATTAAATCAAGAAACAGAAAATAAATATTTGTTAAGTAAATATGGAGAGAGATGAGATCAGATCCGTCGAATCCTCTAAGTTCCCCTAATTGGTCTACTGCACCTATTTGTTATGAATCCTCTTCTAATTTACGATGATTAACAAAATAGCCCTAATCAATCCCTTGAGTTAGGACCCTCTTCTTAAACTACAGCCCCTAATTCCTTAGGTGGTCTAATAATTCTTGAAGGTTTTACCGAACGTTAACCTATTATCACTAACAAACGATTATCTATTCCTAGACTAACCCTGTTTATTAGAACAATTCAATTAGTTCTAAGTTGAAAGCCATGGTCAGTGGTCATTCATTCTCACAAAATCAAGTTATATGTGATCAAGATATAAAAAGCATTAAGAACAATTGAATTGAATAAACTAGAATTGAATTCATAAACGAAATAGAGTTTCACAGCAACATGTGTCAATTAGGGTTACAAAGATTCATCTCGGATCTAATCTCTAAGAGATTTAGCTCCTCATAATCGAGTTTACAAATAGCATAATCAATGAAATAATTAAAACATACATGAATTGGTAAAAGGTTGAAGAAATCGCCCTTCTAGCCGTCTCTGATGTCTCAAAATCGCACTTTGCTCTCTAAAATCGTGACCCTTGTTCTTCAGGATTAGTGCAGTATTTATAGAAGTCATGGGCCTGACCCATCAAAATCGCGCCGCGCCATGTATATAGGCGTGCCGCGATTTCCCTCAAACAGGGAGGTTGTTATTTCGCTTCAAAAATCGCAGCACGGCTTGAAATTGGCGTGGCGCGATTTGCTTCAAACAGACTTCAATATTTCAGCTTTTTGCACTCCAGAACAGTATAAACTGCATGAGAACTCTATCAAAATGTCACAATAAGTCCTAAAAATTACGTAATGACAACATGTCATCACAACCCCAAACTTAAACCATTCCTTGTCCTCAAGGAATTTGCTTGCAACAGTGACAAATGACAGTAAAATAACAGTTACTTGACAAAACGATAGTACCAAAAAGTTCATTCTCCTTCTAGCTAAAGATGAGCTAGTTTGACTTGTTCGCATCCACCAACTCACAACTCCTTGCATCAAATTGAAATAGGGGTCTACCAGTCGACATGCAGGTCTACATATTACCATACGGTTGAAAAGTTTCTAAACATCAATCAAAGTCAATATCATTACACACTTTTGAGGTCTTTAGGGTTATAACGGGGCTTAGGTGAAAGCTGGGATATATTTGGATAAGTAGACTACACAAAATTTGAGTTAGGCATTCCTACGGAAGTTAAAGCACAAAATTCAATCCTTCAATCATTCACCTTGTGGAATAACAATCAATGCAAAGGTACTAGAGAATATTTTTAACATTTAGGGACAATCGAGTTTGAAGTTACTCGGATTTTCAATCTTTTGTCCCTTTTTCAGCATTCAATTTCATTTTTTTTTTTGATACACCATTTTTGTGTATATTTTGCATGACAATTTCATATTTCTTTCATTTTTGTTCTCTTATTCTCTAGTACCCCTAACCCAAACTTAGTTGGTTGCAAATTCCAATAGCAACCCCAAACTTAATCTTTAGCAACATTCTACAATGCCTTAACTCAGAAAATACATTAAGGGACAAGTCCTAAAAGTCTCTAGGCTTGTAATGTAGTTTGTCACCGAACAAAAAGTTCTAATCCTACCGGCTCACAATTGGTTAAGAAAGGATAAATTCAACAAATTAAAACAGGGTAGGCATCAAAAAGGCTCACAGGATCAAGCACTTTTGCCTCAGTGTGTAATTAACAAAGACCAATCAATAATAGAGAAACAATGCAAGTTCTAGAAATGTAGTTGCATGGAAAACTAATCTAAATATAAGTAAATTGAAAAACAAAATTTGGCAATGAACCTTATGGCTGAGATTTCTGGGAGTATGTGACTACCTAGCAACGCCGTACACTTCGCCTTTGAATCAAGTCACCCCTCCTTTAGAACTTTTGGAATACCGTTTCATCAAACAACTGTTACTAAACTGGAATAGGTCACATTAAACAAAACAAATTCATTAATAATAAACAAGTGCAAATTTATCACAAAAGGGGAAATAAGTTGTTCACGGACTTTTGACATTGAATGGAAAATAAAAACAGTACTAAACAGAAACAAAGTACTAAAAAGAAAAGTACATCGAAAACGCTAAAACAAGCAAAGCTGAACCCTCAGTGGTCCAGTCCCATGTCCACATCCTCATCACCACCAGTCTCAGGTAACCCATCAAAGAAGGCTGGCGGGATTTGTCAAATCTCTCGAAAGAGCCAGTGATCGGCCTCCTATGCATCTGTGCCTCTGCAGCAAACTAAGTGGAAAACCTTCTCCTCTCTCCATTTGAGGTGGCTGCTGCTGTGGGGGTGCTTCAGGTGCACCACCTTTCTTCCTCATAAACTCCTTATAATTCTTCATAAAGACATCCATGGTCTTGTCGGTGATAGGCTGAACAGTAGGAGTATGCAAATCACCCTCAAACTCTTGCAATAATTGAACCATTCTCTTGCGTCATCAGAAATAAACCGGTTAACATTTGATGGTGGGAAAACGTTTCTTTTGCGTTTGTTTTGGCTAGATGAAGGTTGGGTGGTAGTTGTCTTAGGCTTGGTTTGTTGTCTAGTTTGTGGTTTTGAAACATTTTGTGGTTTGGGTGCCATTTATGTGAAAGTTTGAGAGTGTGTGAAAAAGGGTAGGTTGTTTTGGTTAATTGAAATGGATGAAGATGAAGAATGTTGGATGAATTGGTGTTGGGATATGCCAAGGAGATGAAAAATTGATGAAAAAGGGTTGATTTTCGTGGGTTAGGGTTCCTGGAGAAAATTGGGCAGAGTAACTAGGAAAATGGAAAGAGGTTTATGCTGAAACTGCTGGTTCTTTAATAGGCTCTGGCAAAATCGCGTTACGATTGGGAAATCGTGGTGCGATGGCAGTTTGTAACGGTTACCTTTTTCAAATTATCACAAGGATCGTATCACGATTGTTACCACCGTGACGCAATTTGGCTGAGGCAGAAAGGGGTGCAAAATTTTCTGAAATCGTACCACGATCCCCCAATCGCAATACGATGTCAAGTCCAGGCAGTTTTACTTCAAAATCGTGTTACGATGTAACGCGACTTTGAAGACATAATAAAAAAATTAAAGTTTGCAATTTTTTTCCTGGACTTCCACTTTTAAGAAACAAGAGTTTTTGAAGAGGAGATTGTGACACAACATCAGTATTGTATCACAATCTTTTTGGCAAGGCTTGCACACTAAAACTTTGAAAGAAAAATTCCTGCCTGTTTTGTGTTTCGTTGTTGAAAATATTTTTTTTATATTGAAAACAATAAAAATAAATACTACAAGAAATTAAATTTAGTGGGTTGCCTCCCACCAAGCGCTTTCTTTTACGTCATTGAGCTTGACGCTTCAACCACTGTTAGGGTGGCAAATATGTCAGAAAGAACACATCACCCTTCTTCTTCCTCTTGTTAGGCAGGAAATCCATGAACTTGGCATAAAGAAGTAGATGCTCCCATGCACTCACAGTTAAACCTTTGGAATTTAAGCTCTCCCACCTTAGAGAAGGACAAGCAACCATCTGTACACGAGTGATTTCCTTAACCCCTGTTGGTTCAGATTTTGAGAAAATATCTACACTCCTCACTTTTGGATTTTCTTCCAACACAACCTCGTGACACTCAATCTCCATCTGAACCAGCTTCCTCTGAGACTCATGTGCTTTCTCAACAAGATCACCACACTGAACATCAAACTTTTCAAATAAAACTTGATTTGACACCAAGAAATCATCTAAAATATTCTGAAGTTGAGTATTGTAATCGATGTTGATCACCTCTTTCTTCCCTTCACCATCACTACCTGGTTGATTCGCCTCATAATGACCACAACTCGAGATTTTGTTGTCCAAAATTTTGATCTTAAAAGATAGCATATATTTTTCATACTGCAACTTAGCAATCTCTTCTGTGTCATAGAGGAGTACCCTGTCTATCATAGCTGCAAAACTTGGATAAACTTTTCAGTAGCACAGTACAATGAGAAGAAAACAAAGAGCATAATATTTTTTTTTAATATATATATACAAAAATATAAAAGATAGAAATCCTAAATAATAACGTAATTGCCTTGTTGAAATAATTCAACAGTCGAATCTTGATAGAAGATTGGCAAGTGTACCAATTACTATCGAAGTAGTAAAAATATCGATCCCACGAGGACTATTTTTAACTTCAATAATTCAATTGCGTTATAAAAATAGGATGTATAAAATTTATTTTGTTTTGCCACTAGGCAGTAGATTTGGTTTGATTTTAATTAAATCAAGAAACAGAAAATAAAGATTTGTTAAGAAAATATGGAGAGAGATGAGATCAGATCCGTCGAATCCTCTAAGTTCCCCTAATTGGTCTACTGCACCTATTTGTTATGAATCCTCTTCTAATTTACGATGATTAACAAAATAGCCCTAATCAATCCCTTGAGTTAGGACCCTCTTCTTAAACTACAACCCCTAATTCCTTAGGTGGTCTAATAATTCTTGAAGGTTTTACCGAACGTTAACCTATTATCACTAACAAACGATTATCTATTCCTAGACTAACCCTGTTTATTAGAACAATTCAATTAGGTCTAAGTTGAAAGCCATGGTCAATGGTCATTCATTCTCACAAAATCAAGTTATATGTGATCAAGATATAAAAAGCATTAAGAACAATTGAATTGAATAAACTAGAATTGAATTCATAAACGAAATAGAGTTTCACAGCAACATGTGTCAATTAGGGTTACAAAGATTCATCTCGGATCTAATCTCTAAGAGATTTAGCTACTCATAATCGAGTTTACAAATAGCATAATCAATGAAATAATTAAAACATACATGAATTGGTAAAAGGTTGAAGAAATCGCCCTTCTACCCGTCTCTGATGTCTCAAAATCGCACTTTGCTCTCCAAAATTGTGACCCTTGTTCTTCAGGATTAGTGCAGTATTTATAGAAGTCATGGGCCTGACCCATCAAAATCGCGCCGCGCCATGTATATAGGCGTGCCGCGATTTCCCTCAAACAGGGAGGTTGTTATTTCGCTTCAAAAATCGCAGCACGGCTTGAAATTGGCGTGGCGCGATTTGCTTCAAACAGACTTCAATATTTCAGCTTTTTGCACTCCAGAACAGTATAAATTGCATGAGAACTCTATAAAAATGTCACAATAAGTCCTAAAAATTACGTAATGACAGCATGTCATCAATACTCTTTAGCAATTCTTGCTTTCTTACCTCTTCGAGGTTCTATAACATCCCGTATGATGTTCTCATAACTATTTCTGACTACTGAAATATGATCAGATATAGTGCCCTCGCTAGTTCTTAATATACAAGGGGAATTTAGTTTACCACCCACTAGTGCCCCCACTATTCTTTAATTTACAGGGGTACTTACTTCATAGAAATCAACATCATTTGACTTTATGATCACTTTAGCATTTAGGTCATAAAACCTATAAGCTTCCCTAATTATGTACATAACCAATGAATACACATTCATAGGCTATACTAGTGAGTTTAATTCTCTTGGGTTCGAAATCCGAACTTATGTCAGACAATCCCAAGTTCAAAAAATAAGACAAGTTGGATTGTCTTTTCTTCAAAAAATTCTTAATTAGAATTTTTGTTCATATACTTGGGTACTCTATCCAACATAAATTTCAATTTTCATTAAAGAAATTGAACATATCAAGCATATCAATTTTATTTTTCAAAATTCGTAGTCATCAATAATTATGATAAAATATCATTTTATCATTTCTAGGTTATGTGCCATCAAGTTCGCACATATCATAATTTATTAAGTTTAGAGATTCAAATTCTCTAAACACTGATTTATATGAACTTTTGGTTCATTAAACTTGACTGCAAAAAATAAAATTGTCTAATCATATAACATTGGAATTAATTCCAACTTACTCAAGTTTAAAATTAAACGCTTGTTCTAATAATAAATTTGGATATGTCAATTATTAAAATCACACAACTTATAAAATATAAGGAGAATTTAATTTTGAACATACCATCAAAGGCGCAGTCTTTTCGCACAAGAATGCATGGTACACAAGTCTCTCTTTTAAGTCTGATTCAAACTCAGTCTTATTCTGTAGAAATCTGAAATTCAGATTCTTTCTTACTTCATATCTCCAATGCCAACAACTTTAATGGTGTTATAATATTATAACAACACTTTCTTATTTTCAGCAGTAGCATATGTTTTAACATAGCATAATCATAGCAAATATGGCGCGATGCGCTAATGTTTATCCCTCATTCACTTAATTCACTAACTACAATGATTTAACTAGTCATATCAGTGAATTTCTCTTTAGTCATGTTAGGCTACAAAGCAGAAACTTGACATGCTCATATAATTACGGGACATATGGCATGGTTTCTCACAATTGTATTAAAAATAAATTGTGAACCAATGTCAATTCTTGATAGTGGTTGCTGATTTTCACTTAGGACCTTTTTGGGGTTCCTATTCTCTTGACAATTAGAGTTATTTATTCACAGTGTGGTTCTGATTTTTGAAAAAAAATTTCAAACAGATTCAAAATAGCATATGTGAATTTCGTTAGTGTTGTTGTTATAACAAAAAGCACTTATTCGTTTCAGTCGAAATATGTATTTCTATAGCTTGATTTATCCTTCCTGTATTCAGGGACAACGAAACCTCAACAAGTAATTTCTTCGGTAGACATAGCAGTTGAAACATCTTAAAATTGTTGTTTTTGGATTCCCAAACTGTTGTGTTTTTGGTTTCCATCTTCTATTTTCTATTTTCCACCGAAGTTGTTACTAGATTGAGTCACGACCAGGTCGCTCTTTTTAAGACGTTTCGTGGCACTGCCCAAAATTGTGCAAGGTAGACTATCAACCACCCCGCCTCCAGGATAAAACAAGCCCAGCTACAACTGTGCGGTTAACCACTGCACTGTAGAAAACCGTTCGAGAATTACACCTTCAATATCGTACTAAGACCACTCTTTTAATACTGAAACCAATATGGTATTGAAACCAATCTATTATGGTGTCGAGACCACTCAAATATGGTGTTACCACCATTCTAATTTTTAACATCTCCAAATATCAATATGGTATTTCAACCCTTGAAATATGGTGCTACGACCATTCTAACATCTAACTTCTCCATGAATTGAAGAAGAATATATATGTTTAAGATCATTCTTATTATACCGAAAAGGGACTATGATCTTAAAATATTATTTATTCTAAAGAGACATAAATAATTGAAGGGACTATGCTCTTAAGACCATTCTTGATTCTGAAGGGACAATATACCGAAAAAGGACTACATGGTCTTAAGAACACTCTTAATTCTGAAGGGACAGAAAGGAGTAGAAAAAGGAGAAGAACTTGTTAACACAAGTCGAAGGAGCGAGAAGAGAGGAAAGACACAGGAAGCATCAACTATGAATTTCGGTGTATAGAATGCACTGTGTGAGCTCTCTATTTATAGAGGAAATTCACAACTAATAAGTGAGAAACTTTGGGAACAAGTAATTCACATATTAGATCTAGTACAAAAATATCTCAATTGAGTACCAAAATATATTATATTAAGTACAAAAATATATTATATTATGTACTAAAATATATTTTTTTTTTTTGAATCAAAGAAGAAATATATTAACTCAAAAGGTCAGAGAAATACAATTGTTCAATGGTAGGGGGTATATCTTCGAGCCAAACTAAATTAGGCTCAGAAAGAGCCAAATGGGCCAAAGAATGAGCCACCCTATTACACTCTCTTGGACAGAAGCTAAAAAGACAGTGGTCAAAATTGGTCTTCATATTTAACATTTCATTGACCATAGATCCAATGTAAGACCTGTGGTTTCTTGTCTCTTTCTTCAAAAGCAGAACCACCGATTCACAATCCGTTTCAAAAATCACTTGCCTGAAGCCACACTCTGCCGCGAGCTGCATGGTTTTAAGGATTGCAAAAGCCTCAGCAGCGACTGCCTCTTCAAAGCCATCCATCTTCCATGTAGCTGTGGCCATAGCCAGGCCTTCTTCGTTTCTAATAATGCTGCCAAGACCCCAAACCCCTGGTTCTCGCAGACTGGCGTCGCTATTGGCTTTCAGAATTCCTGGATCTGGTTTAATCCACCTATGGGGGGCAAGTTGTCGTCTGGGTTGGGTTCTAGAGGAGAACTGAGGCGGGAAGTTGGAGCGGGTACCAGAGGAGGTGTGTTGGTTGTGCGAAGAGGGCAGAAGATTCGCATGCATGTATTCTTGGATGCTTAGTTCTGCTTGTCAAATTATATCACACTCAGGTATGTACCGATCTTCAAAAATCAGAATGTTTCTGGCATACCAAATTTGGTAAAGAATGGCAGCAACTTGCATTATGATAGTTGCGTCTTTAGATGTTATCATATGATAAAGCCAGTCCGTGACTTCTGTGTTAGATTGAGTAGGGATACGAATGGATAAATTGGATCCATACCAGATTCTGGAAATCTGAGGACATGTCATAAATATGTGAGTATATGTTTCAAGTTTCCCGTTGCATCTGGGACATAATGGGGAGACATGTATCCCCTTTTTAGATAGCTCAGATCTAACAGGGAGGGATTTGTTAAGGATCCTCCAAAGGATCATTTTGTGTCTGGGAATAGTGTGTAGTTTCCATATAGAGTCCCATATAGGCTTATGAGAATTGCTGATAGTTGGTTGATTGTTAGGGGCAGTTTTCCAATGCTGAAGAGCCCTATAGCCTGACCTGACAGTGTAGTGCCCTGATGGATCATGCATCCACATGAGCTCATCCTGCTCATTAGTGTTGATGAGTGGAAGTTGCTCAATATGGATTTTGTCAATAGGATAAAAGAGGCTGTCCAAGATGTCTTTGTTCCAGCTGTTAGAATCCCTGTCAATAAGATCTTTAACAAGTCTGACAGAGGGAGGCGGCATATGTTGGGTCATAGGTCTGAAATTAGGTTGGAAAGGTAACCAGTTGTCCTTCCATATATTGACATTTTCCCCATTACCAATCCTCCAACAACTTCCTCTAAGAATCACAGGGATAGCTGAGTGAAGACTTCTCCAGGCAAAACTAGGATTAGACCCTATATAAGCCTGTAGCACATCACAACCAGGGAAATATTTTGCCTTGAAGCATCTAGTAATGAGGGAGTCTGGATTTGTATGCATTCTCCAGATTTGTTTGGCCAACATAGCCAAATTAAAATCCCTCAGAGATTTAAAGCCCATACCACCATCATGCTTTGATTGGAAAATTTTATCCTTATGAACCCAATGAATCTTCCTGCTAGTACCAGAGTTTCCCCACCAAAAATTGCATACCGCTCTCTCAATTTTGTCACAGACTCCTTTAGGGAGAAGGAAACAACTCATGATATAGGTAGGAATAGCTTGGGCAACTGCCCTGATTAGGACACCCCTTCCTTCAAAGGAAAGATTCTTTTCTTTCCACCCTTTGAGTTTGGACCAAATTTTGTCCATAATAAAACTAAAATCTTGTTCCTTAGAGCGTCCAAAGTGTGTTGGCATCCCTAAATATTTGTTGATGCTGTCACTAATTTTGACAGGAAGGCTTTCTTGGAAGAGTAGTTTGGCTTCCATGCTTATGTTGGGACTGAAAAACATGTCAGATTTTTCAAGGCTGACCTTCTGCCCTGAGGCTGCCTGATATTGATCTAAAATAGACTTTATAGCTTCCCCTTCTTTAGGATTTGCCTTGCAAAAAAGAATACAATCATCAGCATACAATAAGTGTGATATTGGGGGAGCATTAGTGGCAATGGAGACTCCATGAATGGTTCCTTCCTGCTGACTCTTTAAAATTAACCCTGAGAGGACTTCAGCACAGATAATGAAAATATAAGGGGAGAGCGGGTCTCCTTGTCTGATGCCTCTATAGGGAGAGAAAGAGTCAGTAGGCTGACCATTTATGAGAATAGAGAAGGAGACAGTTCTAATACATCTCATAATGACATTTATAGTATTAGGGGGAAAACCCATAGCTCTCATAGTATTTTCAATAAAATTCCATTCTAAACTATCATAGGCTTTAGCTATGTCAAGTTTAATGCCAACAAATCCATTATCTTTCTTTCTAGGCCTTTTAATGTAATGAAAAGCTTCAAAAACAATAAGGGCATTGTCAGTAATGAGTCTGCCTGGAAGGAAAGCGCTTTGTTGGTCATTAATAATAGAAGGAAGGACAGTTTTGATTTTGTTAGCCAAAGTCTTTGTAACAACTTTAAGAATAACATTGCATAGGCTAATAGGGCGAAAATCAGAGGGTAAGTTGGGGGAGGAAATCTTAGGAATCAAGCTAATATAAGTATGATTGATGTCCTTAGGACTCCCATTGTTATTTAAAATGTTAAGGGAATAATCTATAATATCCTGCCCTATGATGTCCCAATATTTTTGAAAAAATAAGGCTGAGAGACCATCAGGACCTGGAGCAGAGTTGCTTTTCAGGTCATGGATGGTTTTGGAAACATCCATGGCAGTATAATTTGCATCAAGATAATCATAGTGAGCTTGATTAACTCTGTTTTGAACAACATTGAAAATATTCAGGTCAGGATTGGTATTGCTAGAAGCAAAGATATTCTTAAAATAAGATTCAAAGCAAGCATTAATATGAATACTGTCCTGCCATAGCTTTCCCAAGTTGTCTCTTATGTTGTAAATAGAGTTCTTTCTTTTTCTTTGGCTGGCCTTGTAATGGAAATACTTGGTGTTGAGATCTCCATGTTGGAGCCAATTCACTTTAGCTCTCTGTGCCCACCACATTTCCTCCTCTTTCAGAACTGAATCTAAATCCTTCTCTGTAGATTTGATCTCCAGAAGACTTTTTGCAGTTGGAATTTTGTTTTTAAGCCTCTCTAAATGCTCCTGAAGATGTTTAACTTTCCTTGGGATATCACCAAATCTAGAATTCCCCCAGTCATGCAGTTGGTTTATAGTATTATTGAGCTTCATCACACTATCACCTTTAGTGCCAGACCAGGTTTTATTAATCAACTTGTAGCACTCCTTGTCTTTGGTCCAAACCTGTTCAAATCTTTTGATACTCATTTTTTGATGGTTAGTATTGCAATTGATAGAATCAGAAAATTCAAGGATAATAGGTGAATGGTCAGAAATATATCTAAGGAGGTGTCTATTGATATACTTAGGAAAAGCCTTTAACCAATTGAAATTGGCACAAAACCTATCTAATCTCTCTTTAATATGGTCAGAATCAGCTTGATTATTGGCCCAAGTAAACTTGTAGCCCTGATAGCCTAAGTCAGATAAATCACAATTATTAAGAGTAGAATTAAACAGATTAGTGTGATTGAAATCAGCACCATTACCACCTAGTTTTTCTGAATTATTAAGAACCATGTTAAAATCACCAAAAATAAGCCATTTATGAGATTGTTTACTAGGATAAAGATCATTGATAGCTGCACAAGTTAAATGCTTTTGGTTGTGATAAGGGGATCCATAGAAACCAGTAGCAAACCAGGCAAAATTAGAATTACAAGAAGTAATGTACATATCAACTATCATTTTATTAGATTGGAGAAAATCAATTTGAATACAATCATTCCAAAGGACAGCTAGGCCCCCTGATCTAGCATTATTGTTCAAATTACAGTCAACCATGAAAAAATGAGAAAGAGGGCCACAAGACAAAATAGACTTAGCTTTCTTATCAGTTGAATGAAGTTTAGTTTCCATCAGGAACACCATGTCAGGGCATTTAGACTTAAGGAGCTTCTTAAGAGCTCTAACTGTAGAAGGGTTCCCTAACCCTCTGCAGTTCCAAGAGAGTATCTTCATTGCTGCTGGCTGGCCTTGTTATCAAGGCCTGCCAATCCAAATTCATAAGTGGGAGTAGTTGCATCTGAGTGTTCCACCACTTCTGAGACTTCAAGTTTTCTTTTTAGTTTGTTCAAATCCTCTTGAGTAGGTCTTCTTTGATGATACACAGTTGTCAGAGATGATTGCCCAGGGTGAAAAACCAGTGAAGCAGTAGTGACCTGATGCTGAAATTGCCTTGGAGAAAAGTTTGACCCATTAGAAGGAGATCCTGTTTGAGGTGAGTTGCTGGAACCAGGTTTATTAAGGTTCAAATTGGCCATTTTGCTGAGCAGTCCTTTGGGAATGGGACTATACTGACCACCACTAATTGATTTCATAGGATTGCTACAGAAGGTTTTTTCTTTTCTCTCTATGAATCTTTTCCCATAGCTTTTAGACCGGAGCCAAGCCCCCCTAGGGTTCACAGTACCTTCTGCAATAGGAGAGGAAATCCTGCAGTTTTCAACCATATGGCCAACTATACCACACCCAAAGCAGAACATGGGTAGGTTTTCGAAGCGAAAATCAACCCAGTTGATGCCATCACGGTCATTGCCAATGTACATTCCTGCCCTGATGGGGTTAGAGATATTGAAAAGAATCTTAACTTTGACAATTCTGGCATTATCAGGAAAATCATATAGGCCAACATCTAAGACTTGTCCAAGCTGGGACCCCATCTCTCTTCCCATGATGAGAGACTTACAATGTAGAGGGAGACCCCAGAATTGGACCCAAAGAGGAACATTGGCAAAATCTAGAGACTGAATGTTGATGGTACGGTCCCAATTATGAAGCACCAGCCAGCAGTTGCGTATAACCCATGGGCTACCCTTTAGAATCCTCTGCAGATCTTCTTCTTTATCAAGCTTAATCTGGTATAGTTTCCCTTCAATTGCATTAATCTTGAAGCCTTGAGGGTTACACCAAATTCCAGTAAGAGTGCTGTGTAGGACTTGGATTGGAATAGGTTTTTCTGATAATATTTTTCCAATAATACTGTTTTGACACTGAGAAACACTTTCTTGCACATGATCTTCTTGGTAATATAGAAAAGGGTCATCAGGAATTGTATCTGCAGAATCATTTTCCTGATTTTGGTCTGTGTTAATTGCAGGTGAAGGTTCTTCAGATTGATGGTGATCTTCCTCCCCATTAGGGGAGCCAAAGGACTCATATTGTTGGAAAGTGGTGAAGGGGCCTGTCTGGAGATAGAGATTGGAATGCGTTCTTTGGAGTTTGGAAGGACGGTTGGGGCCAGAGCTATTGGGATTAGATGAATCAGTATTCATCGTGTTAGGGATAACACTCTTGGAATGGGGAGGATCCAAGGAGGAACGAAACAGAAAGGAAAGAAGATGGAGACTTGAGAAAGAAAGAGGGTAACAGGGATAAAATCAAGAAACCAGAAGGAAGAGGGCGATAGCAACGAAGCAAAAGGGAAAGGGGAACAAAAAGGGGAAGAAAACGAGAGGAACCAAATATAGATGAGGAAAGAACCAGTGGAAAACAAGAGAGGCCAAGAAAGAGGGAATTAATGAAGAGAAGAATGGAACCCCAGGAAGAAAAATGGAGAAGCAAAGAACAAGGGAAAAACTAATCACCAAAAGGTGAGACAAACCCAATCAAGGGGAAAACAAGATGACAACTATCAACAATCAGGGGATAACCGATTGAAGAAGGAAAACAGGATGGGGAGAAAGGGAGTCAGGAGAGAGGAATCAAAGGAAAAGATGAGGGTTGTGAGGGTTTTGGGTGGTTGAAGGTGATGGATAGGAATCTTGATGCGATGAATGAGATTCTTGGAACGTTTCCATGAATCTTGGAGCGATCCTATTGCCTATAGTTTTCCCATGTACTAAAATATATTAGATTGCCTACCCAAATATTTTAGATTGTGTTCCAAAATATTCTAGATTGCGTTCCAAAATATTTTAGCAAAACTTGGAGACTAAGAAAACACTTTCTAATAATGAGTAAATTAATTATTTAACTTATCATTTCCAAATAATAAAATATATCAAAATATTTTTTTCTCTGGTGCTTGCTTCGTTCACATAATTATGTACCCCTATTAGAGGTACACCCCCACTATATATACTACTAATGTGTGTGTTCCACTTCCACTTTTTTCAATTCACACAACACTAGTTATATCCAACATGGGAATTTGTGTTTAGTCTTTTTACTCAATTTCCACACATATTCCAACAATTCCCTAACCACATGTTTAGGGGCATAAATCTCTTACCACTTTAAACAAGTTTAATTTATATTAAATGAGAACTGATACCATAATCACTAAAGAAAGTAGGAAGATAAACCCGCGAGAGAGATTGGAGATTCATTGAAACTTAAATCATCCTTTCGATTATTTCAAAGAGCACGTAATATTAGAAGTAACTAAGGAAAAAACTGACAAAAAATAAAAGGGAAGAAAACAAGACTTCGAAATTTTGTTCTTAATTCACATGTGTCGTGCATAAGAAAACAAGAGTTTGACCATAAACATGATATCACTAAGTCTAGTACAAGCCAATACTGCAAACATTAACCAAAACTATTATGAGAATAATATGATTAAATTTAACTATCACTAGAAAAATGAATAATGAGTGAGTGTGCCTAACTAGAGAGTCCAAATAATTTATTAAAAGGAAATCAACCCATTGGTTAGTCTTGGGTGTTTCATATTTCGCAGTGAATTAAAACGTTCGGAAAAAAAGTACAGTCTTATATTTTGGGTTTACCAAAGCTGGAAATTCTATGCACTAATTTCCATCGAAAATACTCTAGAACACAGAGACAAGTAAAAAATATATGATACTCTAGATAGAAATTATCCTTTTTGTAATGCTTAGTTGCAGGAGAAAGCTCATGAGGCAAGCAGGGTGAGTTTTGATTAGGATGGTTTCAGAATCTCCAACATGAAGTAATGAAGTTGAGAGGTCAAGGAAATAGTGGTTAACTTTTCAAGAATACTTGCTACAAAAAATTATTTATACAACAATATATAGATTAAAAACAATTTCACTAGTTGTGATTTTTTTCTTATTCCAAAAATAGTTTTTTAAGAACTCGAAGTTAACTTATACATCTCAATTTTTCAATATGTTTGATCATCATTTATAGTTTATAAACATATTGCGGTGTCTGACTCCTTGCAATATGTTGCTCTAGGGTGTAGAGCACCGGGAAAATCATAGAATTGAGTTTAAGTTATGTTTTGTAAGATTAAACCGCTAACGGAAGGTTAAACAATTGTGTATAAGTTTGTTTGATTAAAATGGCGTGTTTGATAATAGTGCTTCTCTCACGATGCTAGTGCACTTAACGCTTTCTCTCATCAACGACCGTAGAGTGAAACACATGCAATGCAAGTCGCCACTTTGAATAATATCTGTTGGAAAATATAGAGCGTGAGGGAGCTAGTGGTAGGGACACACATTAGTGATGAGCATATTGTAGGAGGAGACACATTAGTGATATGGTGAAGCCTTCAATATTATTGACATTGCATCTCAAAGGTTTAAAGGCTTGAATACAATTGCACCCATATAAGTCTATTTATAGGTGCTTATAGATGTTTCTAGAACTAGAATAATCTAGACCTTTGTTTGCCTTTTCTACGTTAGAATATTATGGATGTTTCTAGGCTACAACTTAACCTAGACATTAATGGAACAATCTAGAAACATATAATAACTTTAACCTTATTCTAGTTTTCTCTAATGTATTCTAGAAATATCTAGAAATGTGCATCATATTTCAACACTCCTCCTTGATGCATATTTCGAAAACTTCAAATGTAGTACGTAGTTGCTCAAACATAGATTTGTGCTATCATCTCCTCCTGCATTGATACTCTTCATAGTTGATCAATTTGACATGATAGAAAATTTGTGCCACCTCTTGCCATAATATTTGTTATTGGTCTCCTTGCTAGTCTTGTTGAAGACTTCTACATGGACCATTCTTCCTCCTTAGTTGCATGTGAATCTCCTTGTCGGCATTGTTGAAGATTTCTGACAGGGAGAATTTCTTGTTCATAGTTGCTTGTGAGTCTCCTTGTCACTCATGTAGTAGATTCTTGACAGGGACTCATTCTTGCTCTAGTAGTTACCTATGCTTGTACTCAAGTTAAGCATCAGAGGTCACAGGTCTCCATTTTTATTTATTGCCTGGACTTGTGCTCTATTCGAACTTGAGTGTCTTATTCGCCATAGGTCTTCGACATTAGTCGGACTTGAACTTTAGAGGATCGGGCTGTTAGGCTACCTGAACTCCTCTATAGCCTTCTTAGTTTTTGTTTGAACTCAAACAGAGTAGAGCCTTGTGGCTACATGTACTCCTTTTGTGTTTGAGTCATAGACTGAGAATTTCTACTTTTGAAAAATTCGTGTTATAGAAGAACATATAGTTGGTGACACGAGGTCATATTTTGCTACGCCCTGTTAATGACCGAACGCAGCTCTGATACCACTGTTGGAAAATATAGAGAGCGTGAGGGAGCTAGTGGTAGGGACACACATTAGTGATGAGCATATTGTAGGAGGAGACACATTAGTGATATGGTGAAGCCTTCAATATTATTGACATTGCATCTCAAAGGTTTAAAGGCTTGAATACAATTGCACCCATATAAGTCTATTTATAGGTGCTTATAGATGTTTCTAGAACTAGAATAATCTAGGCCTTTGTTTGCCTTTTCTACATTAGAATATTATGGATGTTTCTAGGCTACAACTTAACCTAGACATTAATGGAACAATCTAGAAACATATAATAACTTTAACCTTATTCTAGTTTTCTCTAATGTATTCTAGAAATATCTAGAAATGTGCATCATATTTCAACAATATCTGTGTTGACATAGTCCTCAATTTGAAGAAATGGTTCGTGGTAATGATGCTAATAGAAGACTCTTTAGACTTCAATATGGTACTGATGGCTTATGTAAGAAGCTCAACGAGCTTATGATGGAGTTTCATGTAAGTGCGATTTATTTTTTTTTTTTTTTAAGATTTAAATGAATCACTTCCTTTTACTTTAAGTCTCAACTTTTAAGGTTTTGATTATAGATATGCTTTCTTGATAACTTAATATGTGGAATTGTACTTACTTTTCTTTGTTGAAGTTATTTTTTGGTCGTTGAACCGAGGGAAATTATCAGATACCCTTTTATCTGTGTCATATACTGTTTTTGGATTTGGTTATATTTTTCTGCCATTGATTATTACTAATGATAGTTGAATTATTAGACAGTATAGGAAATACACTTCACGTAAGTTGCAACTTTACTATCTCCTGATTTCCTATTATAAATAAAATGTATAAAAACTATCTCCTGATTTCCTATACTGAATAAAATGTATTCAAATCAATAGCACGTTACTCATAGGTTGCATTCTCTTTGTCGCAGCGAACAATTTTTATTCATAGCACTCACAATATTAATTCAAACAAAAGGACCAAAGTATAACACCTCATTAAATATTTCATTCATAACAACAATTACATTTCATCTCAAATATTTCATAAATTCCAAACTAATACTAGTTCACAAAAACCATATGCTAGAAAACTGACAATATTATTCTTGGGGCATGAGTGGAATTAAAATCATCATTCTTCTACTACAAAAATATATTTGGATAAAATTGTCACAAATTAAATTAGGTACTCACAACTACAATGATAAAAATATTACACAAAAATCCCTAGTTATATAAACCCCCAATTATAAAACCTAGGGTTTATAGAAACCTTTGAAAAGTTTAGATTTAATTCTTACACTACTTTATATCAACCCATTACAACAAAAATAAACTAGCAAATCTAACAGGTTGCAGGTTTACCTTCGAAGAACTTAAAAAATAAATTTCAAAAGTGGGTTTCTTGTACCAATCAAGATCACCTTTCTCATGCTTACATTTTTTTTTTTTGAAGAATCAAGCTTACATTTTTAATATATGTATCAAGTGTGATAGAAAGTAGAGTGTGATTAAGGTTAAGAATGCTAGATTGAATGATGGAGCAAGGAAGAAGAGGTGATGAAATGAAGAGAATTGGGGCAGAGGGGTTCTTACGGGATAGTGAACGAGAGAATAGTGGTTGAGTGGTGTTTATTTTCCAATAGGTGAAGAGGTGGTGAACAAGGTTTGTTCACATAAGACTAAGAACTAATACTATTGAGAATGAATTTCCTTTCTTGGCATGGATGCCTCCAGATGTAGGTGACATTGCATCGAACTGCATTATCAAATCTCTTGTACTCTTCTTTATTGCACTTTACTTTATTTCAGTCTATTGTTTATTGTGTTGTATTGTCGCACCGTTGTCCAGGACATCATATATTGTCGTACATGTTGCCCAGGACATCACGTAGAACATTTGTCATACGAGTACTAGAATTTTACTTATTCATTCAGAAAGCTAGCGGTTCAAGGTAATGACAAACATCAGAGTTCCAAGGCAGAGGATCTCCATCCTCCTCTTGTTCTCTATAGGGTATGTTTTTATATTGTTTTGTTATGATGTCAGTTGCCATGAGCACTAAACCTCTTTGATTAGGGTTCTAAGATGAACCCTTTCTTATTTGTTGGATTCAATTAATAAAGTTTTCATTTAGTTATGTTTTTCGTGTGTCCGATTTAAATTTGTACTTGTATGTTCATAATGCTTTTTCAATTGAGAATCCGCATCAGTAATCTTGAAAATTGATCTGTTGTTGAAAAGTAGGATTGGCAACCCAAAATTCTTTATCAGTTCTTGACATTACCAATTTACTTATTTCTTACTCATGTTAATGAATTAAATTCAAGTTTGAAATCTAGGGTTTCTACTCTCTTCTTTGGGGAATGACGCAGTTTAACTAGGTTAACTAGTATACATTCAAGGGTTGGGTTCCATGAAGAGATTTTTTGTCAAGTTCTTTATTTATTTAGTAGGGATTTTTTGTCATATGGGTTACATTTCTCTGAGAGTGATGGCGTGATTAAGTGTTGTGTGGTAAGGACCTGGAGGTGCTGCATGATTGATATCATCTTCTTAATTTCTTAATCTGTTAGGATATACTTATTTTAGAATTCGTGGTTAGCTTTTTGGTTTTCCATGATATGGGTGCTGAACCATTTTTCATCAAATATCTAGTTGTAAACTTTCGAGTTAATGGACAAGGTGCCCAATCTGAATCATAACAGCAGCTAGGGTGAGATCATTTTCTTTAGGGAAAATAATTCCCTGACCTAGTGAAAATTTGAGGTACCTTAGAACCGGTGACGGATCCGGAAATTTTAATAAGTGGGGTCAAGTTATATCATAAAAATTTATATAAAACTTTATAAATGCGTAAGCGTGCGAAAATTATATAAAACTTTATAACGCGTAGTGTCAGTAACAACCTTTTACAACATATATAAGAATAGTTTATATTATAATAGTAGTTGTATGGTCTTGCCAACGATATGCGAGATAATTGGTTAAAGATTTCGTAAAAGAAAATTTTATCTTAAAAATAAACATTATTTGTATCGATATAATAATTAAACTTTTTATAAAAATAAAAAAAATAAAAAACTACTTCTTTTGATTTATTAACTAATGCTCTTAGAACACTCATTAGGATCCATCTTAGTTTTGTAATTTTTATAGTGTAATAAATAGACTATGTGAAGACAATAATACTATATAAACAGGGGTCAAACTAGATATATATATATATATATATATATATATATATATATATATATATATATATATTTAATTTTGGGTTAAAAATACAATACACATGTGGAGGCAAGATGTCGCTTGACCCCATTGCCCCCACACTAGATCCGTGCCTGCTTAGAACATGCATAGATGTGTCCCAATGAGCTTGTTGCAGGGACTACATAAACTGACTCAAGATGTGGAAAGAACAAGTAATCTCTGGACAAGTTATGGTGAGGTAAATTAAGCGACCAATAAGCCTACGATAGCGTGGAGGATCAGGATATGGAGGGACTGAATCAAGAGCAAGTTTTTGATTATATTCCATCAGAAATGTGGATGGTTTGCAGTCTAGCATTTTGCACTCACTTAAGATATCAAGAGTATATTTTTGCTGACATATGAACATGCCAAATGGTCCGCGAGCTAGTTCCAGACCTAAGAAAATATTTGAGTATTCCAAGATCCTTCATATGGAAACGTTTGCACCAGTATTGTTTAAAGTTACTGCATACATAAGTGTCATTCCCTACAATCACATGATCATCAACGTATGTCAATACGACCAAGAAAGCATGTCCTCATGAGTATGTGACCAAACTGTGATATGCAGGGGACTCTTGATAACACTTATCTTCTCTCATTTGAAAGTGATTTTTTTGTTACAAAAGACACAAGATAAAAATATTGAAGTGTCAAGATTAGAATGAAGCATAATTGTATTTTTGCTGGTAATTACCTTTTATTTGAAGGAATTAGATTTTATTTCAAAACGGTAAAAAATAAAAAATATGTCACGTCAAAAGATTAGAATGGAGCATAATATTACCAGCTTGATCCTTCTCTCAATTCTCTGTCGCATGCATATTTGAAATATATGATAATTATCTCAACAAAGAACGTAGTAGATGGTATCAAATTAATCATGAGGACACAATTTAGGAACATCCTCTTTCCAAACAATATCTGAGAGAACCTTCTAAAGAATATGTTCTTGTTTCACTGTTACTTTCAAAATAGGTAGCTACTTCATGCATATCATGACCAGTTTTTTTCTTTTCCATTACATATCTTTGGTGGAATATCAAATACATTCAAGTCCACAATTCAACCGCTATCTATTTGAACGAACACAATGCTTCGCCTAATTTCCTCCGTATCTACGACTTTTTGTCTGCCTTACCCACTAGACTTCTCCAGATACAGACGGATCCTCTTCCAATTCTGCCGCTATCGATTTAATTTGCAATTTGTAGGCGACACCTTTTTCTTTCCTTTTTTTTGTTCGACTTATTTTCGAACTCACTTCGAGTAAAGTTCACCTCAAGTTTTTTCCTGCATCCATTAAATAAATAATTAGAATATGATCTTCTTGCACAATCTACTGGATATCAAGCCAAAACCCTAGCAACACTGTTGTATCACACTTTTCATTATTAACTAACTTTTAAAATTAAACAATCATATGCATACTTAATATAAAAATACAAGATCCCATGTCATTAAATAAATCATATATCGTACCTGAATAGATAATCAAGAACAAATATTTCCACAATCATGCAACCCAACTTTGTGACATTGCTTTCATAATCCTCTTCAGTAAGTGTAATTACCGTTATAGGTTTATACTCTGTACCAGCAACGCTATAAAATAGGGATGGAACATCACCAACCAACCCAAACCTATTTTCCTCAATTCTAACAAACTTAGTCGTAGTATTGTTAGCATTTATTGATTTATAACCATGGTATAATATGTCCATTATCAAAGGAGATGTCACAACACCATCTACAAAAAAGTGCTTCACCAAGGCTTTCTTAATTACATCTTGTTCTTCCCAGAACATTCCGTCCTTTGAAATTTGGTCACTTTTTTTCACGAAAGTACAAAATCTGCAAATATTGAAAAATCATATTAGTTAATTAGCAAAGAAAAAATTTGAGGGAGAGTTTGACACCTTGTTTTTTGTTGAAGAACAAAACATGGGTTTCAAAATTTCATTTCTCATAAATTTAGAGTATCACATTTAAATTCACAACATTTGTATAACAAAGACTCCTACAAAAGCATCAAATACACATTTAGACACCTACACCGTGCGTACAACATTTGTACTGTTGAACTGATTTACTCGTAGAAAAAAGGTAAAAAATACCTTGACCACTTATCTTTATCTTGAATCATGCTCTTCAAATTTTCTTATGTATTCTCAATAAATCTAGAACAAATTATGTGCACAATATCCATACGCGTCAAATAAAGCTCAGTTCGATACTTCTTTACAAGGAGAGGCGGGAAGACATTTTCTCTGTGCATGAAAAACAATCATACAATGAGTTGCATGGAATTCAGTGACACTCAATGCCTGTTAATGGTCAATTTACTTAGTAATATGGTAAAAATTCCATGAGTATATTGACCAACAACAGTAGAATGAGATTGAGATTTCTAATGCATACATAACGACTTACCCAAACATTTGAATCTGCAATTCTACTTTAACATTACCCTCAACATCAAGAAAACCTTTTTCAAAGGCACGCTCAAGATTAAATACATACCCCGGGTGATTCTTATAAACTAAGTAGAATCGATCTGAATAAACACAAATAAAATAGTTAGTATTAGTAATTCTTTTTTTTTTTTAATAATAATAGTAACTTTATTCAAAAACCTACCTGAACAATCAGTTAGCCGGTAGTCAAGGGGATGAATTATCGCTAATGTGTTCAGTGCATAAAATTTCAACCTTGGATTGTTGTCTCTGTCAGCAAATAACTCAAATTGCAACGAGGTTCTAAACCGACGAACTATAAAAGTCCTGCATTGGCATATCAATCTTTCCTTATATCTTTACAATTATTCACTCTTCAATATATAAAATAGAAAATTAAGAAAGTTGCATACCATTTATACTCTCCAAGTTCAATGACATAAGAATTGTCAAATCCAGAAATCGGCTTTAGTGTCAACAATTTTTTTGTATATAGTTTTGACGCATCATTACCATCTTCAACATTGTTATGGGATTCTAAAAGATCCCGAATTTCGTTATGAAATATTATTCTAGACCTGCACCCTGAGATTTGAGAGGAAAATAAATATGAGTATATTAAGGAGATCTTCTTGCTATGTTTAAAGATATGCTTGTGAGTTTAGCTTTGTATGGACAATGCATAATATATGTAAGGTCCGGAGCAACCCCGACCACCATAAAAAAAAAATGCTTACCATTTTCTTCCTCCGCCTCCACGTACAAAGCAACAACCTTTTCTTGGGCTTCCATGTACAATTCAGTGACCTCTTTTTTCAATGCACATTTAACATACTCCTCTTTTTGTTCCACAATTAATTCATCAATCTTCTCTTTCAAAGTAGTTGCAATAACCTCATGCTTTTTTAGGGCACTCATAAACAAATAATTAAGTAAAGCTCTCACACTACCTAGAAAAAACGTATCTTGTTCCCAATCTGCTGCAATCAATTCATCATTTTGCTGCAGCCACAAACAGTTTCTAGTAAGTAGTTAACAAAATAAGAAAAACCCATCTACTTACATCCAAAATCAAGTTTACTGTTTGCTTATTCTCTTCTACACGTTTATCATTTTTCTTTGGTTCCTACAAAACAAGAATATTTTTTCATAAACATATATGTATCACACACCTTTTTTTATTTCCTTTTTTATTGGACTTCTTTTCAGTTTCACTTCGAGTAAAGTTCACCTCAATTTTATTCCTGCATCCATTAAATAAATAATTAGAATATGACCAGCCTGCACAGTCTGGATATCAAGCCAAAAGCCCAACAACACTATTGTATCGCACTTTTTATTATTAACTAATTTTATAAATTAAACAATCACATGTATATTTAACACAAAGAAAAAAGACCTAGGTCAATAAATAAATTATATATGGTACCTGAATAGATAGTCAAGAACAAATATTTCCACAATCATGCAACCCAACTTTGTGACATTTCTTTCATAATCCAATCCAGTAGGTTTAATTATCTTTAAAGATTTATACTCTAAACCAACAACGCTATTAAATAGGGATGGAACATCACCAACCAACTCAAACCTATTTTCCTGAATTCTGACAAACTTAGCCGTAGTATTGTTAGCATTTATTGATTTATAACCATTGTATAATATGTCCATTAGCAAAGGAGATATCACAACACCATCTACAAAAAAGTGCTTCACCAAAGCTTCCTTAATTACATCTTGTTCTTCCCGAAACATTCGGTCCTTTGAAATTTGGTCACTGTTTTTTATGAAAGCACAGAATCTGCAAATATTGAAAAATCATATTAGTTAATTAGCAAACAAAAAATTACAAATATTAAAACCACCTCTTTTGCACTTTGTGAAAACTGACTATTATGTTTTTTCAGAGATAAATAATGTATAACCACTAATGTATTTTTATAGTTTATTCTAACTTAATGGGTCTGACTAATAACTAATGAGCCAATTACAAATTATAAATAATAATAGTAAAACTTCACTATTTACAACACTCCCCCTCAAGCTGGTGAATGGATATCTATCACTCCTAGCTTGGAAACAATTCTTTCAAAGATTTTGTTGTTCAGTCCCTTAATTATATGGTCTGCAAGATTGCCTTGGGAAGAGATATATGGAGTGCAAATTAGACCACTATCTAGTTTTTCTTTGATGAAGTGTCGGTCTACTTCAATATGTTTGGTTCTATCATGTTGCATAGCATATTTATTATCACAATAAAGTCTCATTGGTTCATCACTCTTTAACCTCAATTCTTCCAAGATGCTTTTCAGCCATAGCAGCTCACATATCCCTTGTGCCATTACCCTGAACTCTACTTCAGCACTAGATCTAGACACCACAATTTGTTTTTTACTCTTCCAAGTCACAGATTACCACCCAGAAAAGTGCAATAGCATGTAGTTGATCTACTATCCACAATTGACCCTGCATAGTCAGCATCAATATATGCTTCAAGTATAATGCTTCCATTTCGTTCAAAAAATATCCCTTTACCTGGGGTTCCTTTCAAATATTGAACAATTTGGAGTGCAGCTTGTAAGTGAATCTCCTTTGATTGGTGCATGAATTGGTTGACTAAGCTTACAACAAAGACAACTGTGATAAGTATATAAATTTTTCGCCTAACATTTGATACATTTCCTTATCAACATTCCCCAACTTTACTTTTGGATCAATTGGTGTACTTGAAGGATTGCATGCTGCCTTGCCAGTCTCCTAGAGAAGATCAGTAATATATTTTTGTTGGGATATGAAAATTCCTTTCTTAGAGTGGGCCTCTTCCAATTCCTAGAAAATACTTCAATTTTCCTAAGGTCTTATCTCAAATTCATTGGCCAAGTGTTGAGCTTATGTTTTTGCTCCTCTTCATCATCACTAGTTACTATAATGTTGTCCACATACACCAATGACACTGTTACTCCCCCTGACTCAAAGTGTTTTACAAATAAAGTATGGTCTCCTTGGCTTTGTTTGAAGCGCAAACATATCATAAATTTAGTGAATCTCCCAAACCAAGCTCGTGGAGATTGCTTTAGCCCATATAAAGCCTTTTTTAACTTGCACACGATGTTGACATTGGCAGCAGTATGTCCATGTTCTCCAGGGGGTACATCCATGCAGATCTCTTCTTCTAAATCTCCATGAAGAAAGCGTTGCTTACATCAAATTGGTTCAAGTTCCAATTGTAGTTAGCTGCTAAAGATAATATCACGCTAACATTATTCGTTTTTGCAAATGGAGCAAATTTCTCTGAATAATCTACTCCCTAAGTTTAAGTGAATCCTTTAGCAACCAATCTTGCCTTATACCTTTCAATAGATCCATCGACCTTGTACTTTATACTCTATACCCATTTGCACTCTACATATTTCTTTCCATTTGGTAGAGGAACCAATTCCCAAGTATTGTTTTTATCGAGTGCCTCAATTTCCACGTCCATGACTTGTTTCCATTTCCTGTTAAACAAAGCCTCAGATAAAGATGTAGGTATTGTGGTAGTATTAAGTCTTGTGAGGAAGTCTTTAAAGTTAGGCGATTATTGTTCAAAGCATAGGAAGTTGGATAGATGGTAGAGTGGAATTTTGGTACATGTTATGGTATCTTTTCTAAAGAGCAACTGGAAGATGTAAGTCTTCAGAATCTGTTGGTTGTACTTCTCTTTATTCTGGTTTCTTACGCTTTATTAGGCTGGATTTTGATTCCATATGTGAGGACGAGTTAGATTCCGGTTCACGTGCATGAGAAAATTCAGAATTTATTAGGCTGGATTTTGATTCCGTATGTGAGGACGAGTTAGATTCCGGTTCATGTGCATGAGAAAATTCAGAAATTGAGTCACGTGAATTTGAAGGGTCAAGCAAAGTTACCTCATGTAATGTCAGATGAGACTCTTGGACATGAGTAGATTCAAGAATGGTCTTTCTTCGTGTATAAATCATTATATTTTTCCCATATCTTACTTCGGCTTCAACATTTATATGATTTTCAGAATCAACTTCAAACTCAACATCGTTTACCTCCAGTTTGAGCCTCAACTTCTGGCCCGAAAGTAAGGTTAGGAAGTAGAAGAAACTCATCTTCCTTACTTATATTCTCCTCTTGAAGATGAGTTTGAACAAAATAAATTTCTTCATGGAAGGTGACGTCTCGTGAAACAAATTACTTACGAGATGGAGGATGATAACATTTGTAACCCTTTTGAGTGGAGGAATATCCTATAAACACACACGTTAAGGCTCTAGGATCAAGTTTACTTCTACCATCACAATGGATATGGACAAACGACGTACACCTAAATATTATAGGAGTGATATTATTGTAGGTGGGCATATAAGCAGTGGCGGATCTTGACTTAAATATTTGGGGGTGCCAAACTTCTATGAAATATATATTAAATGGTTTCAACCAATAGCAATAATTAACAACTGGCCTAGTGGTATAAATTTTTCGCCTAACATTTGATACATTTCCTTATCAACATTCCCCAACTTTACTTTTGGATCAATTGGTGTACTTGAAGGATTGCATGCTGCCTTGCCAGTCTCCTAGAGAAGATCAGTAATATATTTTTGTTGGGATATGAAAATTCCTTTCTTAGAGTGAGCCTCTTCCAATTCCTAGAAAATACTTCAATTTTCCTAAGGTCTTATCTCAAATTCATTGGCCAAGTGTTGAGCTTATGTTTTTGCTCCTCTTCATCATCACTAGTTACTATAATGTTGTCCACATACACCAATGACACTGTTACTCCCCCTGACTCAAAGTGTTTTACAAATAAAGTATGGTCTCCTTGGCTTTGTTTGAAGCGCAAACATATCATAAATTTAGTGAATCTCCCAAACCAAGCTCGTGGAGATTGCTTTAGCCCATATAAAGCCTTTTTTAACTTGCACACGATGTTGACATTGGCAGCAGTATGTCCATGTTCTCCAGGGGGTACATCCATGCAGATCTCTTCTTCTAAATCTCCATGAAGAAAGCGTTGCTTACATCAAATTGGTTCAAGTTCCAATTGTAGTTAGCTGCTAAAGATAATATCACGCTAACATTATTCGTTTTTGGAAATGGAGCAAATTTCTCTGAATAATCTACTCCCTAAGTTTAAGTGAATCCTTTAGCAACCAATCTTGCCTTATACCTTTCAATAGATCCATCGACCTTGTACTTTATACTCTATACCCATTTGCACTCTACATATTTCTTTCCATTTGGTAGAGGAACCAATTCCCAAGTATTGTTTTTATCGAGTGCCTCAATTTCCACGTCCATGACTTGTTTCCATTTCCTGTTAAACAAAGCCTCAGATAAAGATGTAGGTATTGTGGTAGTATTAAGTCTTGTGAGGAAGTCTTTAAAGTTAGGCGATTATTGTTCAAAGCATAGGAAGTTGGATAGATGGTAGAGTGGAATTTTGGTACATGTTATGGTATCTTTTCTAAAGAGCAACTGGAAGATGTAAGTCTTCAGAATCTGTTGGTTGTACTTCTCTTTATTCTGGTTTCTTACGCTTTATTAGGCTGGATTTTGATTCCATATGTGAGGACGAGTTAGATTCCGGTTCATGTGCATGAGAAAATTCAGAATTTATTAGGCTGGATTTTGATTCCGTATGTGAGGACGAGTTAGATTCCGGTTCATGTGCATGAGAAAATTCAGAAATTGAGTCACGTGAATTTGAAGGGTCAAGCAAAGTTACCTCATGTAATGTCAGATGAGACTCTTGGACATGAGTAGATTCAAGAATGGTCTTTCTTCGTATATAAATCATTATATTTTTCCCATATCTTACTTCGGCTTCAACATTTATATGATTTTCAGAATCAACTTCAAACTCAACATCGTTTACCTCCAGTTTGAGCCTCAACTTCTGGCCCGAAAGTAAGGTTAGGAAGTAGAAGAAACTCATCTTCCTTACTTATATTCTCCTCTTGAAGATGAGTTTGAACAAAATAAATTTCTTCATGGAAGGTGACGTCTCGTGAAACAAATTACTTACGAGATGGAGGATGATAACATTTGTAACCCTTTTGAGTGGAGGAATATCCTATAAACACACACGTTAAGGCTCTAGGATCAAGTTTACTTCTACCATCACAATGGATATGGACAAACGACGTACACCTAAATATTATAGGAGTGATATTATTGTAGGTGGGCATATAAGCAGTGGCGGATCTTGACTTAAATATTTGGGGGTGCCAAACTTCTATGAAATATATATTAAATGGTTTCAACCAATAGCAATAATTAACAACTGGCCTAGTGGTATGAATTGTTTGAAAGTAGGAGGAGAATGTGGGTTCGAATCCCATCAAAATCGTTTTTTTTAATACAGTTTGTAAAAGTAAAAGATAAATATGTGAAAAAGAAGCCATGCAGGTGTCGAACCTGCGACCTTTACAACATTGTGGCCCCCCTCAACCACTGCAGCGGATAGAATTTGTTGGACAAATTACATCTAATATACTATATAAGCAAAATCTGGGGGATGCCGTGGCCCCCGTCGGCCACTGAAGAGATCCGCCACTGTATATAAGGATAGAACGACGATAAAACTTCATAGGAGTTTTGGAGTCAAGGATGCTATAAGGTAAACGGTTTTTGTGATAAGATGCAGTTAAAACAGCCTCCCCCCACAATTTCTTAAGAACCTTATTTTGGAATAACATAGCTCGAGTTTGATCTAACAAATGCCTATTTTTTTCTCTCAGCAGACCCATTTTGTTGAAGCGTTTTGACACATGAAGAATCATGACAATACCTTCTTTTTGACAAAAGAATTAAACTCGTGTTATCAGAGCCTATCCTGGATCTATCGTTGGGCTACCCGCATCATCCACGCTTCAGGCCTATTGGGTCCGGCTTAAGCCTGAGGGGATGTGTTGGGAATTCCGCCTTAATTGAGGCCTTTGGTTTGCCTTCATTGCAGTCGCCAACACCTTCATTGTGTTGGATTTGAGAGGGTGGATTTAGTTCGACATCGGATAAATAAAACTATTAAAAATAGTTTATAAAGAAGAGGTACTCCTCACCATACAAGCCGATTTTGTAAGTATGAGTTAAGCCCCAAATTTCAACACACTTAAATAATACGGCAATATTAAAGCCGCCTCATATGCACACGAATAATAGTGATAAAATCCCTTATGTTGTACTCTGACATGTACATCATGGTATGCACATAAAAAAACTAAGATTTTCTTATATCTAGTATTTAGCTTGCCAACATATATTCTTTAAACTTACAAATTGAAATCCATTAGGAAAATCATAACTTAATCACACAATTCATCATTTTCTAGGTCCCATGACTACATACTTCTAAATTTCATTACAATTACACTACACAAGTTCACTAGGATCAATAAAATTAGTAAGAGATCAAGGATAACCAGCTAATAGCTAGAAAGATCACACACAATTTTATATGCTCCGGGAAGAACCATCGACACATGTGTATAAGAGAATGGGTAAAATGGGAAGCAAAGAATAGAAAGGGGAACATGTTAAACCGTTAGTGAATGGGAGCAAAAGGAATGATGAGATGTAGATTTGAGTAATTAAATTGACACATGGCAGCAGGGGAATGGAGGAAAAGATTGACCAAAGGGGTGTGAAAAAGAGAATACTTGATTTGGAGTTGGAAATCGGACTGGTGTAGTAGTGTAAGGGGGTATTCTCTTAGTGAGAGTTTATCGCCTTCGTAAGTTCCATTACTGTGAGGAGATTATTAATCCATAAATTGTTCAACATTCCAGTCTTTGTGAGGAAATTTATCCCACAGTTAACATCAATAATGTCACTATTTCCCACCATGGTTAGTTATATCCTTTTGTTACTATTATTTGTGCCCAATGTAGTCAGGATCAAAATCCTATGTAGGATTGGTCAGCTGGTGAAGGGACATAAACACGGGGAATGTAACACGGTTCGTAAGAACCCACTCAAGAGCAAAGTTGTAACTTGACTCACATATACACACAAAAAAACATAAAAATTATAATACAAGAAAAAAACAACTTAAAAATCAATCACCAATAAAAACAGCATAGCTTACAAAATAACGTACAAAATTACAATATTAAAAACTACATAATAATTATAATACAATATAATAACAAAATAACTTACTAAATCATAACTACTAGGTTCAAAATAAGTTTATCATCTCTACCAACTCCCTCTTCATCTCTACTAGTTCTCTATCTATTAGTTCCAACCAAATCAAAAACTGCATGGCTTTCTTGACATCCAGAGGAAGCATTTGACAAGGTTGAACATCTCTATCAATTCTAGCCAAATGATGCCTCATTCTATATGCATCTCCCATAAAAGAACACTCTCATAATTTACACTTCACTGTTCTTGTTCCTCCTTCAATAGAAACAACATATTGCCATGTTAAAGCCATTACAAAAGGTTGTGTGAAAACAGTGTTATGGATTATTGAGAAGAAAACAACAACGGGTTTAGGTGAGGGAAGAGAGTGAACGACGGTGAGAACTTCCCTTTTTTGCCGAAGAAAGGGAACACGGCCGTTGTTCATCAAACAAAGACATGTTCGTCGTTCTTGGTTAAGGTTGTTTCAAAACACGGCGGAGGGAGAAAGGAAACGGTGGCGGCCGTTTGGAAGCTAAGAACGGAAGAATGAAGAAAGGAAATGCCCGTTTTTTGGCTAGGGTTTTTTCATGAAGGAGAGAAGAGAAATAATGAAAGAATCAGGTCATAACTATATATAGGGAACTGGGTTTTAATTTTGACCTGACTCGATTCGTAAAGCCCAATTTCAATTTAGCCAGCCCATCTCGTTTTTCATTTTGTTCATGTACAGGAACTCGATCCTAACCACAAAACGCATAAAATCGACCCAGAACAAGTACATAGCACGCCGGTGAGGTTGTGGCACGTAGCATTGGACGATCATATGGCCCGACACTCATTCTTTATTGCCTTGTTTGTGTCAATTATTTGGTATTCAGAGCTCAACTTGGGGAGAGTATGTTGATCTGTTTGGTTTATACACACATGAGGTGAAAAAGGAAGAAGGAGGGTTGGTGGTTTATACATACATGAGGTGAAAAAGGAAGAAGCAGGGTTGGAGGTGTTAAGAGAGTATGTTCTGTTTCAAGAGGTATAAGATTTTCCTCGACACAGACTGTATGATCATGCTATTGAAATCAAGGAGGCGGCTCGAATTCCAAACATCTGACCCTATAGATACCAAGACCGTCGGAAGGAAGCAATTAATGCTTTTGCAACCGACATGTTAATATCATGACTCATTAGGCCCACTGTAAGTCGATATGTTAGCCCTTTAATTCATGTTAAGAAAATAGATGCTAGTTTTTGGTTTTGTACTGATTATAGGGCTCTTATTAAATATTACAACAAATAAATTTCCAACTCCAATGATTAATAAGTTATGGGGAACCGTAAAATTTTTAAAACTGGATTTGAAATCAGGGTATCATCAGATTCGAACAAAAGACGGTGATATCCACAAGATTGAATTTTAAACTCATGAAGGCCATCCTGAATAACTCGTAATGCCCTTTGGGTTAACAAATGCACCGTCCACGTTTCAAGCGTTGATGAATGATATTTTTAAGCCTTTCCTAAGATTTTTTTTCTCTTCCTTGATGATAGATTGGTTTATAGTAGGGACCCTCAAGCCCATCTTCTGATAATACATTGATCATCTTCTGATAGTACTTGATGTGTTGAGAACCAATGTCCCAAGGGTAAATGCAAAGAAGTGTCGTTTCTGCATAACTCAGTTGGAAAATCGAGATTTAAAGTAATCTTTGTTAATCCTTTGAAAATTAAAGTAATGCAAGAGTGGCCTTGTCCCAAAGATCCTAAAGGGTTATATGTGGGTTTCTCAATTTATCCGGGTATTATAGGAGATATGTATAGTGGTAGGGTTTGATTGCTAAGCCTCTGATACAAATGTTGAAGAAAGACTGCTTCAAATGGAGTGAGGAAACTCTCAAGGCTTACGAAACTTTGAAACAAAAGATGGATGAATTACCATTATTAACTACTAGCGTCCAGACGGGCACTCCCGTGCCCGTCTGTCCGCTTTTTCTACAGCCTTAACATGTGTATATACTTTATTATTTTATTTTTGTATAAATTAACATATAGTATATTATACACAAATATAATTTAGTTAACACCATGTTGAAAGACAACAAAATTGAGGTATTAATTAAAAATGAAATAAACATAGTACTAACATAATTGTGTAAGACATCAATGTTTTCCAAGTCTTCATCCACTCTAATCAGTTCCATCACATTCTTGGAAAAAGCAAATCATATGCCATGAAAAATAAGATAGAATATACATAGTGATTTTTCTTTTTGTCATGAAAATAGAGATTTTTTAACGATAATGATAGTTGGACACACCTCATTTTTCTAACACTCATTCAAAAAAATTTCTTCTTTCCTTTGTCTCTATTTTCATCGCATCATCAACCTATCATAGTATCATACGATTCTCTCTATTTATTTATATGTCAAGGCAATTAATAGATGAATAACTTAAGTGTCTAAAAATTATTTTATTATATAATTGCCATATAGATGGTAGATGTGATTCCTTCAACAAAAAAAAAGATGGTAGATGTGATGAAGACTTCGAAATTATTTATGAAAATATTTAAAGAAGAGAAGGAAGGTTGAATCAATGCACTAATCTTAGCAACTATGGGATGATATGTAATAATATCATCCTTCTTTTAAAAAAACATGTAATAATAGCATCCGTCATTTGCTTGTTCAAAAAAATATCATCCGTCATTTGTTAAAAAAAAAAATTAATGCACGTTGTAAAAAAAATTAATACATGCACAATAGTTAAACTTGTGAAAATACAAAACTTTTTTATAACCAAAAACAAAATAATAATAAAAATAAAAATGATGCCAAATCATGCCATTGGAGTCAAGGAGATTGATGCATTATCAATCTTCCTGCCGTCTTCAACATTCTTTCTGCATAATTTTTAAGTTCCCTTTGATACGTAGATAGATGGAAAGAGTGGATAGAAACATGTTACACTAACCATCGATTATTGGAACATAAGTAAAATGTATTGAATCTTCCCGGAGACCTCTATGCTTTTGATAATGCTGGTCAATTCTATGTTATAGTGACTTAAGAAGAAAAATGAAGGAATACAATAGGCAATAAAATATATACACGAACCATAAGGTTAATTACCACCATCTTAATTCAAAAAATAAATAAATTTACAGGCATCTTACATATTTGAATATTGCAATAATCAAATTGAATTGAATTAAATTTAAACTACTTTGAGTTGAAATGGTCCAAAATCAAATCAAATAAATAATAAAAAGAGAAGAACAAAATTAAAAGAAATTACTAATTGTCATTCTTCCCATCGTTTTAGCACAGAGATCATATGGACGCAAGCAGAACCCGAAAGTTAGAAAAGAAATGCATTCAGTTTTGTGTTCCCACTGCAAAGGGTGACTATCTTAAATGCATTCTTAGTTTTGTGTTCCCACTGCAAAGGGTAACTATCTTCTAGGTCTACTTTTGTCGCCAAAGCCTTCGTCTTCTATTCTTCATCCGCCTTCTCTCTCGCATATTGTTGGTCATTAGCCTTTTCCTTAACGCACCCCCTCTCTCTTTCAAACGGGTTGAGTTTCTTATTTCTTGCTTTGGTCGCTACTCATCTTCTTTGATATGTTGATGGGTTGTCGCTCGCATAATATCACTGTTATTGGCATAGCCCTCCAATTTACCATAAACAGAGCCACTGAAAAAGGAAATAAGAAAAATTAAAACATATAATTTCATCTATGAATTATCTACACAAAATTACGACAAAGACATTGAACACGAAGAAATTGAAATTGAAGTGATATGTTTCTCCACGTTGTGCCTTTTGTTTCCTTCCTTTTCATTGGAAATGTGAAGCACTAATATTAACTTTTATTCGATGCAGTTACTATTTTATTCAATCATTTTGAATATTAAGTTTCAAGGGGTTTTTGATTATACTATTGCATTCCACCAACTACAAATTTGTAGATAAGGAAACTACCATAAATCACTTATAGGAAACTACCAAAACACTTCTTAAAAAAAAAAAAACAAAAAACAAATAACCCAAAAATAAAATATTGAGACAAAAATCAAAAACAAAAATGGCAATAGAGCAAAACATTTATAATTTATGGTAGTTTCCAATGAAGAACCAAAAAATTAAGAAAACTGAATAAATGAACCAACAAAAATTCATAAAGGAATAAAACAAACACATTGACAACGAAAAAGATGATGATAGAATCAAACTGAATAAATGTCCAAACTTTGTGACGCCCTCATTAACCTTTCCAATGAAGAACTAAAAAATTAAGAAAAGAAATCACCGTAAAAAGATAATTTGATGAAAAAAAAAATAGAAGAAAAAAACATAACACATTTTTATTGCTGCATGATAAGGATGGTTTCCACCATCGGTCTCAACCCTAACCGACCAAACATCATCTCTACCTGTTTTCACATTGGTGATTGCCGTTGTTTTTGGATTATGAACACAAACAAAATGAAAATGGTTAAAAGTGAATAGCAACGGGAAAATTACAATAAAGACTCCACCAATGACTGCTGCGGTGAACTTGCTATTGTTGCAAGCAATTGTGTCCTAGTGTAGCAACATATTTCTGATCACCATATTTAACCTTCCACTTTTACCCTCTTTCTTATATATGCACCAAAGAATGAAATTCACAATTAGATTTCACTTTGAAGAAAACTATTTCATGATCTGATTTTTATGGCATCAATTGCTATCTTGGATACGATAATTATTTTCATAATGGTTGAGCAATATTAAAAGGAAAAATTAGAAGTACAAATTTAATCAGATTCTAGTTTGAGTTTGGTTGGTAAGATATTTTTGGAATGCAAAAGAGAAACAAAAATTATATCAGAGAAACATGGAAAGGAGAAGAAGAGGTGCAGACAAACAAAAAATATATTGTTTTTGAGTTTGGATTGAAACTTTTTGTCGTACTACTCCCTATCTATCTATCTATATATTATATTATATCTTTGTAAAGGAAGCTTGAGTTGTTCTCATGCAAGCTTTATGATGATGTGGCAATATAGAAATGCTTCCTTTCATCTCTCAAATCTCTTAATTTCATCTCTAATTATATTTTATATTTTAGTAGTGCTTTATTGAACATCCCTTATATATACTAGCGTCCAGACGGGCACTCTCGTGCCCGTCTGTCCGCTTTTTCTACTGCGCTAACGCATGTATCTAAACAAAAATGATAGGTTGAAAAAGAAAATGTTACTTTTGAATAGTAGTTATTCTACGAATAAAGAGAATAAGAGAGGATTAGAACACACTGTAATTGTTATTTATTAATACAAAAAGTTGTAAACATAAGATAATTGAGATATCACTCACTTAAAATATAAGACTTGTTCATGATCTCTATTTACATCACACTTTCATTTTCTACAAAAGAAATGGAAAGAATAAAATTAATTGTAGAAACAGAATAAGAAATAAACACTGATATTAGTAAATCCCGTACCCGTCTGTCCGCCTTTTCTAATGCGCTTAGTAATTGTGTGATTGCATTGCCTCCAATTTTTCTAAACAACTACCTCGTCCTCTAATCACATAATGTACCATGAATTACACATATCATCTTTGACCAAACACTCTTCAACTGAAACACCGTGAACTTTCCTATGCTTCATACCATAGGAGATATCTTCCAAAGTTATTGAGAAAGCTGTGTGATCCAAACCAAATCCAAGAAGGTGAAAAACTTGAATCAGAGCAAAATGTATTGGAAAAGTCATAAGTAGCCATATAATATAATGATCAATTCAGCATTCATTATTCATGATTCGCTCTCTTTTTCTGTTCTAATAATAGTGCATCATTAAAATTTTTGAAATACATTCATAATTCAGAAACCAAACCAACAATATAATGGTTCTGATAAATTCCCAAGTGTTTTAATTTCTAGACTCATGAAAATCCTTATATGCCAGTTGAAATCATGAACTCCAATCATTCTCTCTTTCCACTTCACTCATATGATTTGGTGAAAAAGGAAATAATAGAAAAGGTTACTCGCACACCCCAAAATAAAGTGATGCTTCCAACTCTCTATTTGTCTTCCCCTTTACTCTCTGAAAAATGAAGAGAAAGAAATAAAATATTGAAACCCAATATAAAGTACATCATTTTTTCACACATAAAAAAGGAAAAAAGAATGGAAGTCAGTTGTATCTCATCATTTATGTGTGATCACCGTTGAAAATCGTTTTCACCATCATACAATCGCTCTCTTCCTCCTTCAAAAAAATTTGGCCTTTCCTGAAATAGAGAAGAAAGAAGAGGAAAGTTTTCTCTTAGTCTCTACGTTAGCATAGCACGTCCACCACCATCTCCCGGTAAAAAATTTGGCCCCCACTACACCAACTGCTTTGTGACATCTTCACTGCCACCGAAATGTCTCCATTTCTCTATTGAACAACTGGCCGATGAAAAACTCGACCTTGATGCCCCAGTCATTTCCTATTTCTTCATCTTTTTTGTGTCTCTACAAAACCAAATGTAATAAAGATCACTTGGTAAGGATGAGTGGTAAGGATGAGATTTGAATGATAAAAATCCATATCAAGGGTCCGCATCCTTTGTATATATGTTATAGTATATAGATAGGATATAGATTAAGATGATTAAATATGAAAAAATTATTCTCTCAAAAACAAAATATAAACAATTCTAAAAAAACATACTTGAAGGGAACCAGAAATGTCAATCATAAAATTCTTTTGACAATTCTCTATAAAAAAATCACTCGATTTCAAAGACATAAAAGTCTTATATCACCACCCCATGACCAAAAATGAAAGAGGAAGCTTGAAGAGGTAAATACCATTTTCTCGAAAAATAGTGAACACTTGCAGGAGGATCCAAATATTGAACCTTCAACCCATGGAGGAAAATAAAGATTACCAATAAAAATTACATGGAAGCATTTAAAAGGACAAATATGATATGAAACATTTTCCAAGTACAAAAGTGTTTGTCATGCTTTTGTTTCAGAATGTCATAATACATACATATCTTAATCCCATCACTAATTTTGGACTTTCCAATGCAACATGTCTTCGTCTTCCTTTTCTTCCATATTATCTTACTTGGAAATTTCAACTATCAATCAGATACTGCTCAGAGTTTGTTGATCTCTTTGATCCAAGAAATTAAGGTACAATTCCTACATGCATGAAATTAAAATTAGTTGATACTTGGAAGCAATAACAAAACAGCCCAAGAAAAATCAATATGACCATCTCCTAAATCACATCATAAATCACATAACTGATAATCTCTTAAAATATTGGTTGTAAAAAGTTTTTGATATTGCAAGGAGTTCATGAAATGTTTTAGATATTGTAAGGAGTTCATGAAAGATTAGTTGAAATTCAAACGGCAGTAAAACACAAAGCAGTTAGAAAATGAAATGTTCTTACTACATTATTTTCAGAGTGACAACATTACATGGAATTGGAAGTAAAATTAAAGAAATAGATTTAAATTTTGATGTGTGGTGAAATAAAAAAAATATAAGGTCACTATAAAGGGAGCAGAGAAGATAATTTTAAACATATATAAGAGAATTTGGATTTTAATTGGCTAGAATCATAGAAAGTTTGATAGGAAGAACATTTTTAACTTGGTACCATGGAATTTTGCATCGCTTTAGATGCATGCTCAGATAAGGATTCATGGTAGTGATTAAAATTCAGTCATTACACATAAAAATGTCACATAAAGACAATGAAGAAATGTGTTGTCTCCTTCATGAAGGAAAATGGCGAGATCGTAACTTTGTTATGATTGGCGTCGTGAACCACCATTTACCCATCTCGGTAGCCTGATGCACTGTTTCCGTCACAACTTATCTACTATTTTTCTTTCTCTGAATTTTCTTGACCCTTCTTTGTTGCAGGGCGCTCATCTAGATCCCTTTTCCTTTTCCTTTTTTTTTTCATTCTTCTTTCTATTGTTGATGAATAGAGCAAATAAACAAATGAGATAATAGTAACATTATTAAAGGAGACATGATACAGCAACGACAATTTCTTTGAATTAAAAGTAACGAAGTTAATTTAGTGAAAAATTAGAGAAACATAGATGGTTACCAAAGGCCAATAGTAGTTTCAAATGGCCTTTCTCTCAACCATTTCCATCATGTCTTCTTCTTTCTTCCTTTGCCTTTCCATGTTTTTTATTCTACCCATTTCGTTTTTTGTTTCTGGTGACTGTAATACTATAACCATCTTTTAATTGTGTTATGTGGGAATAGGAAGTTGAGTGCTTTAGAAACCGTGAGGCAGTTTTGGATATGAGGAAGAATGACTTCTTAATCCCTAACCATAAAATATTCTAGTCCATTTGAAAGATTCTACCAAGGGTATTAGTGGAAAGTAAAATAGGCTACACCAAATGAATGTATTGCCTTTATTAATAGTTATAGATTATAGATAATTTCAACATGGGATTACAATGAAGATTTTTTAGTAATTTTATGTTACCAAAGGGAAGATTGTTTAGTAATTTTATGATACAAAAGGGACCACATAGTATGGAGCATATAATGTAGAGTCTATGCTGAGTTGTATAGGTCAAAAGGAAAACAACATACCATGTTAAGACTAATGGCTACTAATTTTTACTTGACAATCAAATGTTTAGTCAATTTGAATTATATATTTTTTCGTGATCAATCAATGCAGCTTCTTATTTAATCAAGTGATGCAATGCATAAATAGGTGAGTTTTACAAATTAAAGGGATATCAGATATTGTGTAGGCATAAGAACCATACCTTCTGTTATCAAAGATGCGCAAGTGATGTAGAGTTGGAACAAACAATGAAATTAAAGCGCCCTATTCTGAAAAGAGCAATGCTATATCTCTAGAAAAATAACATCAAGAATTCTTCAAGAATAAAGAATAGCCAATCACAATGCACTATTTGCCACAATTCAAGGAGGTGTGGCTGAAAAATAGGAAGTGGACAAATAAATCATTCAATTAAAATTTGCCAACTATTTCTTGAAAAATTCTTGAAGCTATTTTTCTTGAGAAGTAGCATTTTCCTTCTGAAAAAGAAAGGGAAAATAAATTGACAATAACAACAATCAATTGTTTCACAATAGTACACAAATTCTTTATGGAAAAACCCAAACTTCCATAAATATTTAATCAAAACTTGCATAATATAACCGCAAAAACACCCCCAATAACTGAAAGACAAAAAATATGATACTATAATAATAATTCAAAAACTTATAACATAAATATCACCGGTTTAGTCATCTTTTACGTGTTCCTCCTTTATGTTCTTGTTCTTGATCTTCCGCTTCAATGTGCTGTAAACAGAGCCACCAGAAAAGTAAGAAAGAAAAATCAACGCATGTAATTTTCATCTAAGAACAATCTTCACATAATTTGAACAAAAGTAATAAAGGAGTTGCAAAAAATAATGAAATCAAAATAGAAGGAAGGAAAGGAGAACTTTGAATCAAAACAAAAGGGAAAACAGAAGTATACGATCTTATATTATAAAACTAAACAAACATCAAAATTTTGAGGCATCTTCATTCACAATCAAATTAAACTCCCTTGCCACAAACAAAAATCATAGTAAATAAAAAACTGGTAAAATGGAAGGAAATAAAAAGAGGCATTAACAACAATTGTAAGTAAGAAGGTTCATAACAAAGAGATTGAAGAAGGTATAGAGAGAAGAAATAAAAGAGTACAAAAGTGATGGAAAATTGAAAGAAAAAAAAAATAGTGGGTAAGACAGATTTTTCCTTTAATAACTGCCACCACCGTGTGTGTGATTATTAGTGGCTAAGAGAGAATTTTTTTAATAACTGCCATGCATAAGGGCATTTTGGGATTTACAAAAAAAGGCTACACCAAAAAATAGTATTGCCTTTATTAATAGGTATAGATGCCTAATTTTAACTTGCCCTTTGAGATAGAAACTTAGGCATCAAGGATCAGATTGTGTGCAGTGCTGATGCAACAGGGAAAACCGTTGGCCTTCTTTAGCCAATCATTGGCAGACAGAAGCAAATTAAAGCCTGTGTATGAGATCCATTGATGGCGATTGTCCTGGAAGTACAAAAGTGAAGGTAATACTTGTTGGGGAGCCATTTCATCATCCATAAAAGTCTAAAGTATTTTCTGGAAAAGAGATTGTTGGACGGTGAACAACAAAAAATAAGTGGCAAAGTTGCTGGGATATGACTTTGAAACCCAATCCTAAAATAATTAGTTTCTCCCCAACTTATATCTACTTAAGACATTCCTTACAAAAATAAAATTAACGAACTAAGACATGCCAAACATACGTTAACATATGTTCATATTATTTATTGTTTTTTGCTTACGGGTGACTAATGACAAGATGCCTAGAGTCCTTACTCATTCCACCATATATTAGTAAAATTCAAATGCAAACCATATACATATATTAAATTAACAATATCACGTAAGTTTGTAACTCTTTTGCCAACTCCATATATAATAATATATAAAATATCAATTTCAACTTACTCATAGAAAAAAATAAAAAAATACCTTGACCACTTATTATTATCTTGAACCAGACTCATCAAATTTTCTTTTGTCTCCTCAAAGAATGTAGAACAAATTTTGTCCCAATTTCTCGTATACGCCAATAAAAGCTCAATTCGAAACTTCCGTTCAAGGGAAGGCTGGAAAACATTTTCTCTGTGCATTGAAAACAATCACACAATGAGTTGCATGTAATGCAGGGACACCTAATGCCTACTATTGATCAATATACTTAGTAATATGGTTAAAATTCTATGAGTATGTTTACCAATAACAATAGAATGATATTTCTAATGCACACAGAATGACTTACCCAATCACCTGAATTTGCAATTCTACTTTAACATTACCCTCAACATCAAGAAAATCTATTTCACACGTAGCCGCAAGCCCAAATACATCGCCCGTGTAATCCTTAGAAACGACCCTAAATGCATCTGAATAAACTCAAATGAAATAGTTAGTATTAGTAATTCTTTTTTATAAAACAATAGCTTTATTAAAAAACCTACCAAAACAATCAGTTCGTTTGGAGTCAAGGGGGTGAATTATCGCTAATGTGTACAGTGCATAAAACTTCAAGCTTAGGTCGTTGTCTCTGTCAGCAAATAACTCAAATTGCAACGAGGTTCCCATCCGACGAACTATGGAAGTCCTACATTAAGAATATAAATCTTTACTTATATCATTACAATTATTCACTCATCAATATATAAATAGAAAATTAAGAAAGTTGCACACCATTTATGCTCTCTAAGGTTAATGACTAAGGGATATGCTGGGTCTGATCCAGAAATCGGCTTTGTTGTCAACAAAAATTTTGAATATATGTTTGACAGATCATTATCATGTTCAACAATGTTATAGGATTGCATAAAATCCCGAATTATTATTCTAGACCTGCGCACTGAGATTTAAGAGAGAGGAAAATAAGTATGAGTATCATAAGGAGAGATCTTGTTGCTATGTTTAACTTTAAAGAGATGCTTACTAATTTCTTTCTCCGCCTCCACATACAAAGAAGCAACCTTTTTTTGCGCATGCAAGTACAATTCAGTGACCTCTTTTTTCAATGCACGTGCAACATGCTCCTTTTGTTCCGCAAGTAATGCATCAATCTTCTTTGTCAAAGTAGTAACCATAACATCATGCTTTGTTTGAGCATTTATAAACAAGTCATTAAGCTTAGCTCTCGCTGTATCCAGAACCGACGAATCCTCTTCCAAATCTGCTGCAATCGGTTCATCATTTTGCTGCAGCCGGAAACAGTTTCCAGTAAGTAGTTAACAAAATAAGAAAAACCCTAGCAACACTGTTTACCGTTTTCTTATTCTCTTCTACACATTTAACAAGATTTTTGTTTCTTACACAGATAAAAATGATGATAAAAACATAAATAAACATATATGTATGACGCACCTTTTTTTTTTCCTTTTTTCTTGGACTTCTTTTCAGTTCGAACGAGCTCACTTCGAGTAAAGTTTACCTCAAATTTTTCCCTGCATTCATTAAATAAATAATTAGAATATGATGAGCCTGCACAGTCTACTGGATATCAAGCCAAAACCCTAGCAACACTGATGTATCACACTTTTTATTATTAACTAATTTTTAAAATTAAACAATCATATGAATACTTGATATATAAATACAAAACCCCATGTCATTAAATAAATCATATATGGTACCTGAATAGATAATCAAGAACAAATATTTCCACAATCATGCAACCCAACTTTGTGACAATGCTTTCATAATCCTCTTCAGTAAGTGTATTTACCGTTATAGGTTTATACTCTATACCAACAACGCTACTAAATAGGGATGGAACATCACCAACCAACCCAAACCTATTTTCCCCAATTCTGACAAACTTAGCTGTAGTATTGTTAGCATTTATTGATTTATAACCATGGTATAATATGTCCATTATCAAAGGAGATGTCTGATCACCATCTACAAAAAAGTGCCTCACCAAGGCGTCCTTAATTACATCTTGTTCTTCCCAAAACATTTGGTCCTTTGAAATTTGGTCATTTTTATTTATGAAAGTACAGAATCTGCAAATATTGAAAAATCATATTAGTTAATTAGCAAACAAAAATTTGAGGGAGAGTTTGACACCCGTGTTTTTTGTTGAATAACAAAACATGGGTTTCAAAATTTCATTTCTAATAAATTAAGAGTCTCACATTTAAATTCACAACATTTGTACAACATAGACTCCTACAAAAGCATCAAATACAAACTTAGACTACTATAACGTTTGTACAACATTTGTACTGTTGAAACTGATTTACTTAGCTATATTGTTCCTATCATATTTAGTTAATTATTCGTATTTATTAGGAAGTGCTAGTGGAATTGACTTATAGTCCTTCCACAATTCACGTTTTAGTTAGTGGAGTCATTTTATTTAGTGGTTTTCATCTCTCCGTAAGGGCATATTTGTGTCAATTATTTGGTATTTAGAGCTCAACCTGGGAAAGTATGCTGATCTGTTTGAAATCAGGGTATCATCATATTCGAACGAAAGAGGGTGATATTCGCAAGACTGAATTTTGAACTCATGAAGGCCATTATGAATATCTCATAATGCCTTTTGGCTTAACATATGCACCGTCCACGTTTCAAGCATTGATGAATGATATTTTTAAGCCTTTCTTAAGAAAATGGTTTTGCTCTTTCTTTGATGATATATTGGTTTATAGTGGGAACCCTTAACCTCATCTTCTGATAATACATTGTTCATCTTCTGATAGTACTTGATGTGTTGAGTCCTGAGGGTGAATGCAATGAAGTGTTGTTTCGGCATGACTCGGTTGGAATAACAAGATTTAAAGTAATCTATATATGTTGATCTTGGGAAAATTAGTAATGCAAGAGTAGGCACTTGTCCCAATGATCCTAAAGGGTTATGTGGGTTTCTCGGTTTATCCGGGTATTATAGGAGATTGGTGCATGGGTATGGTTTGATTCAGTGCGGAGGGCCTTTAGGGCCAAGGTGGGCCACGGCCCACCCCACCAAAGAAAAAAATTATATGAAAAATTATTAAAATATCTTTGATTTTTAATTAAAACTACCTTGCGGCTCACCCTCTTCTCCATCTCAGTATGTTTTGTTATCACCATTTCAAGTCAATCGAAATGTATAGATAATTATCTTGAATTTTTTGAAGAATTTCTTCAAAAAAAAATTATCTTGAATTTTTATGGTATAAAATTTAATTTTTGGATGGTCAATCTTGTGTTTAATGTTTATTATTACATAAATTTTATGTATATATTATAGTTTATTTTTGTGGCCCACCCAAACAATTTTTTCTACCTTCGCCGCTGGTTTGATTGATAAGCTTATGACATAAATGTTGAAGAAAGACTGCTTCAATTGGAGTGAGTAAGCTCTCAAGGCTTACGAGACTTTGAGACGGAAGAGGGATGAATTACCATTAATAACTACGCCTAATTTTAACTAGCCCTTTGAGATAGAAACTAACGCATCAGGGATCGGATTGAGTGCAATGCTGATGCAACAGGGGAAGATTAAATCATGTGTATGAGAGGGAATTGATGGCGATTGTCGTGGAAGTACAAAAGTGAAGTCATTAATAGAAATTTTTACCATGTTTATAATTCTATTAATAGAAATTATGTATTGGAAATTGTGTTATTTTATTGCTTAAAATGTTGAGTATTCATTTTTTTACAATAAATATTTATCATTAGTGGAATGTTTAACATGTGGCCTAAGGACATAAGTTAGGATGACCCATAAATCAAATATCACTTTCAACTTACCCGTAGAAAAAAAAGTTAAAAGTACCTTGACCACTTATCTTTATCTTGAATCAGGCTCTTCAAATTTTCTTTTGTGTTCTCAATAAATCTAGAACAAATTATGTGCACAATATGCATATGCGTCAAATAAAGCTCAGTTCGATACTTCTTTACAAGGAGAGGCGGGAAGACATTTTCTCTGTGCATGAAAAACAATCATACAATGAGTTGCATGGAATTGAGTGACACTCAATGCCTGTTAATGGTCAATTTACTTAGTAATATGGTAAAAATTCCATGAGTATATTGACCAACAACAGTAGAATGAGATTGAGATTTCTAATGCATACATAACGACTTACCCAAACATCTGAATCTGCAATTCTACTTTAACATTACCCTCAACATCAAGAAAACCTTTTTCAAAGGCACGCTCAAGATTAAATACATACCCCGGGTGATTCTTATAAACTAAGTAGAATCGATCTGAATAAACACAAATAAAATAGTTAGTATTAGTAATTCTTTTTTTTTTTTTTTAATAATAATAGTAACTTTATTCAAAAACCTACCTGAACAATCAGTTAGCCGGTAGTCAAGGGGGTGAATTATCGCTAATGTGTTCAGTGCATAAAATTTCAACCTTGGATTGTTGTCTCTGTCAGCAAATAGCTCAAATTGCAACGAGGTTCTAAACCGACGAACTATAAAAATCCTGCATTGGCATATCAATCTTTACTTATATCTTTACAATTATTCACTCTTCAATATATAAAATAGAAAATTAAGAAAGTTGCATACCATTTATACTCTCCAAGTTCAATGACATAAGAATTGTCAAATCCAGAAATCGGCTTTAGTGTAAACAATTGTTTTGTATATAGTTTTGACGCATCATTACCATCTTCAACAATGTCACGGGATTCCAAATTTTGCTGAATTTCGTTACGAAAATCTGAAAGAGAGAGGACAATAAGTATGAATATCAAAAGGAGATTTTGTTGCTATGTTTAAAGAGATGCTTACATTTTTCTTCATCCGTCTCCATCTTTATTTCAAAATCAAAAAATTGTATGAAATTTTGTCCTGTTGAAACAAAACCCTATCTTATACCACCAATACAATACACATAACCACTATAACATGAAATTGATTAATAGAGATTATAATACCAATCCGTGTTGCTGCGTTGTCGCCGCTTCTTTCTCTACTCTTGCGATCAGATTTGCTAAAAAAAAAAAAAAAAAAAACCTAGTATTAGGGTTTAAGTGGATTTATTTATTTGTTTTATAATTTGGAGTGGGCTATTATTGACTCCATCTTTTTGTTAGTAACTGCAGATAGCTTCTACTTTTTTCTATTGCTTTTCTCACCCTCCTTTCTTCGGAAACTGGTGGTATTTCCATTTGTTTCAGAGGTGTTTTTTTATTTTATTTTGATTGTCTATTGTTTCTTTAAATATATGGTTATCGTGCACTATTTAGGGTAACTCGCTGTAACTTGCTTAGGTAAGCAAAGAAAATCGTTCATGTCTAATGTTTTTCCCTTTTCTTGGGTTTGAAAGTAATAGAAGCAGCTCACCCTGGTCTATTCCAAGAGAAGAGCACTGTAGTAGGTATGTGTTTGGACTCTTGGACTCATTTAGGATTGTTTCCCAAAAAAGCAGAGTTGAAAATCAAAATGGTAAATGAAGAAAATTCTCATATTTTCAGTATTTTTAGTCGTAGAAAACTTAAGATCTTTGTTTGTATAAAACTACTTTCTTTGTTATGTTTAAGATGCTAGGAAAAATTTTGTGCTTTATTTTTTGATGTTTTGGTAAATATTTTGCATATCATAGCCGATAAGAAGTGCCAAAGTTTGGAATAATTCTTATTGAGTGCTAAATGTTTAAGTTTTGGATGTCATTTGGTTTTATGCAAAAAATAATAATAATGATTATTCAACCTCTAACAAGCAGATGTGATATGTTGAGTCTACAAAATAAATGTTTATTATCCTTAAAAAAACATGTTTATTAGACATTTTAAATTGATGTAAAATTTTCTTAATGAGTCTAATATTTCAAAAGCATAATTATCTAGTAATCTCAAACTCCTTCAACAAATGCATAAAATTACCCGCAACTCACTATTCCATATACTCTCAAATCCATAAGCTTCTTCCTTCAAAAAAAAATCCATAAGCTTCTGGATTTCGTTTGCTTCCATGCAACTTTTATATCTGAGCTTCTAAAACATCCACATTTGGTCTTTGGTGGGATCTAACAATGAAAAAATACATGTGTTATGTTGAGTTGACAAAGTACACATGTGTATTAGACATTTTTTTTAAAATAATGTGACATCTTTTTTAAGTGAGTCATTTTCTTGGTAAAATAATTATTCATAAATCTCTACTCTTTCAACTTATCCATAAAATTACCACTAACTCACTCTATTTTTAATACTTCGATAGACAAAACACACATTACTTTTTTTCCTTATCATTTGTCACATGTTCAATTTTTTTTATATTCTTTCTTTTTTTTTTAATTTCCTTTCTCTTTTTTCATGAAAGATAAGAACATAAATCTTCCTCCCTGAAACCACTATCAACCTACACTTTTTACCATGTTGTGCATCATTCTTATCTTATTTAGCTATGTCAACATATCACATATGCAAAGAGTCTCTCTCTTAAAAGGGATATGTAAGTGTTTCAATTGTAAATTAAAGTTCAACATTGGACGTAGAAGTAGTTGTAGAAAAACATATAAGTGAGATAACCAATATACACAATGTCTTAAGGATTTGGATGAAGATATGATGTCAATCTCACTTATATAGTTGCTCTTAACCTAATGTGACGGTCAACCCATTGTAGGAGCTTTTAGAACTCTAAACTTTTTTTTTACATAAATCAAGCTTTTGCATTAAAAAGAGGGCAAATCATTACAATAGTCTAATAAACAACTACTACCTCCGTTCCTTTTTAAGTGTCACTTTTTAACATTTTACACAAACCAAGACACTCAATAAATGTTATTTTTTCTTATACAATAATCTATACTTTTACTATAATAGCCTTAGTCATTTAATATCTTATTTCATATATTTCTCTCTCCACAATAAATAATTAAGGGTAATGTTGGTAAAACAACATTTATTGTTGCATTGAACTTTGAAAGTGACAGTTAAATAGGAACAAAAAATTTCTCCAAAAGTGACACTTAAAAAGGAACGGAAGGAGTATCTAGAATATATCCATTCCACATCCTACAACCAACAGATTTTGATAATTGAACCAGGCTATGAGCCACTTTGTTACAATCTCTACTAATGCTACCAACAGAGACATTAACTAACTTAGAAAGGTAATCTAAACAATCTAGAATCAGAGGTTCAATTTTGCCCAAAACAGAATCACCATTCAATCTTTTCACTATCGTTTCAGCATCAGTTTCAATAATAACATTTGAGTGATGTTTTTCCAACACCCATGCAAGGCACCATCTCACCCCCATACATTCAGCCAACAACGGAGACACGGAAATGCCATCAGTCGTGGATTCTACAAACAGAGCTAGGCCTAAGAGTTTCGAGCAATAAAGGCCCCCTGTATTGCCATCACCGGAGCACCCTGCATCAACATTTACCTTAATTGAGCCAATTGGAGGAGGCTTCCATTTCGGGATAACACGCACCTGAACGCTTTTGAGAGGCAGATTTGCAAAAGTAAATTCATCCACGAGGGCAGATACCTTCTGAGACACCAACAGCGGGTCAAAATCGACATTATTGAAGACTTTTTTATCTCCATACTTCCAAATTAACCACAAGAAGGTGCCAAAAAGTTGTTTCACACACTGATCAAGGACAACCAACCACTTCTCCATCCAACCCAATAAATATAATTGCTCAGGAACATGTCTCCTCAGAGGTGACGCAAACCAAACTGCCATAGCAGCTGGACATCGCATGAACAAATGGTCCCTATTCTCTATTGCAGCATGACAGAGAGGGCAGATCATGTACAGGCTTATGCCTTTCTTACCCAAATTGCTCCTGGTAGGCAAAATGTCATTCCCTAGACGCCATAAGAAATTATGCACACTCCTAGGAGCCGGAGTACTCCATATTTGCTTCCAGATCACAGTGATGTTTGCAGAAGAGGACTCAGTATGGTTTGAGAAATTTTCATCGCAAAAGGCATGGTGTACAGACCTGACAGAGAAATTCATATCCTTCTCCCAATTTCAAATGATTTTATCCTCAGAATGTATCATTAATAAGGGGATTTTGATGATTTGATGCGCCACATATTTCGTCCACTGATTTGCGTCCCTAAAAATCAATTCGTCCATTGTAGCTGCCTCACTAAGACTCCCACCCACATGGTGCAGTTTGAATTCGTGGTTGGAGGGGATCCAGTTATCTTTGAAAATTTTGATGCTTCTGCCATTACCCAACTTCCCATCTACCTCCTGACTCTATTACTCTTCCGGCTGAGAACAAGATTCACCATGCATAGCTAGGATAAAACCTCGTTTTAGCTTCCATAAAAGACAACCTAGGGAAGTATCTTGCTTTGAAAAAAAATTCCACTAGTGATGATGTATCTTGTATGATCCTCCACTAGTGATACATCATCACTTGGGAAACAATGTTGGTGGATCTTGTATGATCCTCCAACATTGTTTCCCAAGGAGAGCATTGTTGAAAGTAGAAAAGGATCTGAAACCTAATCCTCCCTTCCCTTTAGCAGCACCCATTCTTTTCCAACTAATCCATTGCACCTTTCTATAGGTTTCATCTGATCCCCACCAGAACTTAGCGAGCATTCCTTCAATGGCATGGCAACAACCCTCCGGTAACTTGCAGCAACTCATGATATAATTCAAAATGGCTTTGTGCAATAGCTTTTATTAGAGTCGCCTTACCGGTCCAGGATAAGAATTTCTCATTCCAACCTTTAATCTTTTTCCAGACTCTTTCCTGAACAAAAGAAAAGATATCCTTCTTAGATCTTCCAAGAACTACAGGTAGGCCTAGATACCTTGAGTGGGATGTCACAGTCTTTATAGCTATCTGTTGGCAGATCATATCTTTCTCTTGGATCGGAACATTTCGACTATATGACACTTCCGATTTCTCAAAGTTCACCAATTGGCCCGAAGCGGACTGATAAGAATGTAACACTTGCATAATTGTAGCCGCCTATGTAAGGTTGGCTCTTGCAAACAAAAGGCTATCATCTGAAGAAGAAAAAAAAACAGGTGGGTAATGAAGTAGATAAAATAGTCACAAGGAAGGGCGGGTTTGAATTGTGACCCTTTAAAAATTAACCTGTTAACTTAAAAATAATTCTCAAGTGGAAACTTGGAATGGTTAAGTTAATAGCAGACTTCAGAACGTTCTGATGTCTGAGTGCAAAAACAATTTTAACAACGTAAATGTGTTTGTGTGTGTTTGTGTTTGCAGTAAGTAAAGAGTAAAAGGAAGAAAGAAAGAACATACAACAAGTTATTCACCCAATGTGGGCTAGTCTACTCCTCACAATCTTGTGAGATTTTCCATTATGATGCTTGAGATAGCCGCTCAAATCCTGCACCTTACAATCTGTGTTCACCTGAACACTTACAATCCTGTATTCTCTATGCCTCAGCAGGCTTGCACCTTGTTGCTAAGTTAACCACTTAGACTCTTACAACTCTTGCTCAGGCTAAAACTTTAGTACCCCTAAAGCTAGATGAGACTTTGTTACAAATTGTATGAAGTTTGAATGTTTGTGAATCAAACAAACAGAAGAAGAGGAGAAAGAAGAAGTTATCTATGGAAGAGATAACAGAGAGAGAGAGAGAGAGAATTGATTTACACTACAAAGAAGGTAAAAAGAGCCTTCAGTGATGATCAATTGAATTGCAAGAGCTTCAAACAAATTTAAGTTGTTTTCTTGTATGCTTTGCAATGGTGCAAGTAATGTTGAACCTTTGATCTCTATTTATAGAGTTTTTGGGCTCATATAGCCGTTGTAGGGTGACCAATGGTGTTATGCCACGTGTCCTGGGCCCCACAAGCTTTTACTTGAAAATCTGGGTGAACATTCTGACCATCAGAATGTTGTTGCGTTCCCAGGATGAACATCAGAATGTTGCTGTGTTCTTCATCAGAATATTGATATTCATGATGTTCTTCATCTGGGTTCATCCATGATGAATGTTTGATGAGTTTCTGGGCTTGTCCAGTACGTGACATGAGATTTGTTGGGCTTTATCCACCAAAAGGTAGCTTCTCCATATGCATCAAAAGTTGCTGGAAAAGGTGAGATAAAATTGAACCAAATCTGTCTTGGACTTTGTGCAGGAGAGAGAGGATAGTGGATCTGCAGCTTTAGGCCTATGCTTCAAAAAAATCTGCTTGATTACAGCTCAAAGGACAGGTTATCTCTGATGCAAGATCTCTTTTGCTTTGCTTGCTAACTTTTCACCAACTATACTGTTCATAGCTGAAGCATGCGCAGACATGAACATTCTGACCATCAGAATGTTCCACTTGTTCTTACTTTAGGATGATTTGTAAGACTAGCTTTTAATGTAATTAATCCTAATAGTAAGGACATAACTGAAGTGCAGTGAATGCAACATCTAGGATTAAATTCTCATTGGAATATTCCTAGTACTTTAATGTTCATAGTCTTAGATGAACATTAAAGGTCCTTTTGACATAAATCCTTGTTCATGCCTTTATTTGTTGATAGATCCATGTAGATGTACTTTTCTGGACCTTTTATTCATGTCAAGTACAACTACAAAATTGGCAAAATATAGCGCCCCATAAATAGCGCTTTTAACACTAAAGCGCTATAAATTAAAACACAAAGGTCTTAGCTAGCGCTTTTTTGCAAAAGCGCTATCTATGCTGCTAAGACTATATAGCGCTTTTTATTGAAAGCGTCAGTATAGGTTATATACAAATAATAAATATTTTTTTAAAAAAATAGAATTAATTGTATATGGCGCTTTTGATGGAAAGCGCTATAAATAAAGCAACCTTAAATAGCGCTACTGTATGCTTGAGAATGATAGCGCTTATTGGTTAAAAAAAGTGCTATTTTAGCGAACATAAGTACTAACACTACTAGACCATCGACCCGTGCTAACGCACGGGTCATATAAAAGGTAATATTTGACGGTAATAGGTAAAAAAATAGTTTAGATGAATGTCACGATTGTCATATAGTATTTCATAATATTAAGAATCATAGACGTTGGTACTGTACCATAACATAATTTTCCATGACATCGTCCTTGATACCGTAACGTAACATCATATGTTAAGTACATGGACGAAGCTAGGTACTAATGAAAAGGGGCAGCCGCCACCCATGAAATATATAGGACCCCTATAGGACTCATGTGCATATTAACCGTTCGCCACCCATGCTTTCATATCCACTTGGTTCACTTATACTAAATTTTATTTTTTTTAATTAAAGGTCCACTCATGTTCTCTTTTTTCTTACCATCCACTCATATTATTTTATAATAATAAATATAGCATATTGAATTGAACAGTCTAATAAGTTTTGTTCCTATTTCCAAGTAGAAGCCAACAACATTTGGGAAATTAGGGGTGATAGAGACACCCTAAATCATACATTCAAGAACATTCAAGAACAATTATATTCTAAAGTTGCAATTTCTAAAAATTTCAAGTACCGCCACACCCCAAGATTTAGTAGTATATATATTTGTTATTGTTTATCTTGCAAACAAAGTAGGAGCAGGGAAACAAAATAGGAGGAAACTGTTATAGGATAGACTCCATTTAGTAAAAACAAAGTAGCAACGATGAGTTGAAAATAGCAGCAACGATTATAGGATGAAACATTTAGCGTCCGGGTTAACTTTAATAAATAAGAGATAAGAGATCTCTCCGTTAGATAATAAGATTTTGATTAAATTGATTAAATTAATTAAATTAAATAGGTTTAATTAAATATGTTTAATTAAACAGGGGTAAATTTAGGTTAAAATTAGGGCAACAGTTAGCGTCCAGGTTAACTTTAATAAATAAGAAATAAGAGATAAGAGATCTCTCCGTTTGAAAATAAGAATTTGATTAAATTAACTAAATTAAATAGGTTTAATTAAACAGGCGTAATACAATAAAAGTAAGCATAAAATTTAGGTTAAAATTAGGACAACAGTTAGCGTTCGGGTTAACTTTAATAAATAAGAGATAAGAAGATAATAATAATAATAATAATAATAATAATAATAATAATAATAATAATAATAATAATAATAATAATAATAATAATAATAATAATAATAATAATAATAATAATAATAATAATAATAAGAGAAAGAGTAGAAAGCAGATAAGGTTAAACCAGAAAATAAGCATTATGGCTAAAACAGTAAATCTATGCAATATGTTTAGGTTAAAATTAGGGCTAAAATATTCACCCGGATTAACTTTTATATATAAGAAGATATATAAGAAGATAAGAGATAATAATAATAATAATAATAATAATAATAATAATAATAATAATAATAATAATAATAATAATAATAATAATAATAATAAGAGAAAGAGTAGGAAGCAGATAAGGTTAAACCAGAAAATAAGCATTAGGGTTAAAACAGTAAATCTATGCAATAGATTTAGGTTAAAATTAGGGTTAAAATATTCACCCGAGTTTACTTTTATATATAAGAAGATATATAAGAAGATAAGAGATAATAATAATAATAATAATAATAATAATAATAATAATAATAATAATAATAATAATAATAATAATAATAATAATAATAATAATAATAATAATAATAATAATAATAATAATAATAATAATAAGAGAAAGAGTAGGAAGCAGATAAGGTTAAACCAGAAAATAAGCATTAGGGTTAAAACAGTAAATCTATGCAATATGTTTTGGTTAAAATTAGGGCTAAAATATTCACCCGGGTTAACTTTTATATATAAGAAGATAAGCAAAACAAATTTCGGATTTAAGTGAATTGATAACAAATTTCGGATATGGACAAAATTATAAATAAGGATTCGGCTGACCAAAACTATAGCAAAACAAATTTCGGATTTAAGTGAATTAATAACAAATTTCGGATATGGACAAAATTATAAATAAGGATTCGGCTGGCCAAAACTATAGCAAAACAAATTTCGGATTTAAGTGAATTGATAACAAATTTTGGATATGGCCAAAATTATAGCAAACTTGATAACAAAATTCGGCTGGCATTAATTAAGTAAGATGATCAATGGCTAAAATTGAATGGCGCCTAAATGTGCAAGATCCAATGACTCAGAAAAGTGGAGGGAGGAATGGGGGGAAAATATTAAGGTTAGAAATTGCTTTAGGGGTTAAGCTTTATTATATAAGATAACCTTCAAATCCCTTGTTCGATTCCCTGTGCTGATATTTTGTTGTTTTTTCTTTTTCTTTTTAATAAAAAACGCTTTGAACTAATGGTCCCTTGTTCGATCCCTGCATAACACATATTTCGATTTTTTTTTTCTTCAGTTTTTATGAAAAATCAATAGCTGTATCAAAACACACATTTTTTTAATTTTTTTTCATATAAACTCCCTCCATTCCTTTTTAAGTGTCGTTTTAGAATTTTAACACAAAAAAGCGAAGTGTATTTTTGTACACTTTTTTCTATTATACCCTCATTTTAATCCACTAATAATTTCCTATTTTTTGCACACACTTTATCTTTCCAAAAAATTCAATATGTCCCTAAAAAAAAATCAATACGTAACAAACAATTGTTTTTTTTAGGGAAAACAAACAATTGTTAATTACTACTCTCTTTCTCCAACAAATTCCTATTTTTTTGCGCGCTTTATATTTCTCTCATAACAAACAATTTTCAATTTTCTCAATATTGTCCATATCTTTTGAAATTTTTAACAAGTACTACTCATGTTATTTATAGAATTTTTACTCTTCATGGAACTATTATCATACGCAACAAAATTTTGTTTAAATTTGAAGATAACAGAAGCAAATTTGTTTTAAAACAAAACAAACAAACTTTGTTTAAAAAATCAAACTTCAGTTTTTCAAATATATAGCATTAATTAGTTTTATTGAATAATATAAGAATAATTGACAAAGAGTATAATTGATAAATCATACCCTTAAAATACCAAAACGACAGTTGAATAGGAACGAAAAATTCACCCTAAAAACACTTAAAATATTGGTTTCTCCAAACTTTTCCAAAAAACATATCTCTCCCTCCAAAAAATTGGTTTCCCTCTATCTAAATCCCTCTATCCCTTATACCCTTACCGTGATTTTCATCAACGTAGTTTGCAATCAATTTCTCATCACTCTCTCTGCGATTCCAAATCCAACAAAGATTATAGTCCTCTATCTCTTCACCGACCCCAATTATCGAAAACTCCGCCACACACACAAAGCTTCGTCGACAGAATTGACATCGTGAGCTATTGACTGGGTTATTCGTCGTCCGCCGGAAACTGTAACTTCAGTCCAGGTATCCTCTCTCTCTCTCTCTCTCTCTAGATTTTCCTTCCCTTCTTCTTCTCGTGAGATTACAGCTTGAATTTTTACTCAGATTTTGTTTTGTATATCAAATTCGAATTAATTATTGAACGAATCTCAAATTATTTTTGATTTGATTCAGTTGATTGCCGAAAACGGAAGACAATCACTTCAACACCTGGGTTACCAAACTGAAGCAAACCAAACAAAAGAGTTATATTTAGATTGAATTCAATTCAAACGCCTTTTCACGGTTTTAGCGTCTTCATTTGGGCGCTGTGGTCCAAGTCTCCATTCATAGGTTTTCGCCAGGTATTCTCTTTCTTTATTCCAAAACTTGAAAATCTTGTGTTGTACCGAATTCTTGTGCTGAAAATCTTGTGTTGTAGCAAATTCTAGTAACTTAATTTGACTGTTGCTGTTGAGCACAAGGTGTTTGATAAATGTTCTGACCCAGAGGGTATCAACAACACTATAACAAAAACACAATAACAATGAAGAACAATTAATTTAGCCGATTACAACTATTTCTTCTGACAAAATCCATGGTGCAGATGGGTCAGAGTTTGAATATTGGTTTTCTTATAGAATTTCATGTATCAAATTGGTTTGTTCATGGTCATAGAAATTAGGCAGCACCGACCCTTTAGGTTAATGGTGTTTTCGATGTTTGATACATGTCAGTGTCTGTCGCCTACACTTACATTCAATATATGATGGTACGTAGTACTATTTTCTTAAATTAATACTTGTGTCCATGTCTCATCATACCTGGTATCCGTATAAAATGAGATTTTGAACCTCTCACATCTCCTTCTCTGTCGCTGAGCCATCAAGGAAGAAGGAGGGAACCTAGTTTTCATCTTCAAGCTTACAAAGATCCTCTTACTCAATTTCTTCATCACCTCTTTGGAGTTGGTGAGTTTCTTATTTAGGTTATCAACTTAAAATTGTGAGTTTGGTTCTAATTAAGCGAATTTAGAGGAAAAGAACTTAAAAAGGGTCTTAGTGAAATTGGGGTTTGGGGTTAAAAGACCCAAATTAAGGATAATGATGAGTGAATTGAGTTTAAAGGTCTTGAATTGAAATGCTTGTGTTTAATTTTCTACATGCAAATTTTGTGACATGCAATTAAGATAGCATTTGTGATTGAAATGGATTATGTTTTAGCAGAATCTTATTTTAACTTCATGCCTATTGTTTACCATGCTTTAGTGCTGTTAATGTTACTCTAAATTGGGCTGCATAAATGCTTCAACATTGCATTGTTGTTGTCGCGTCATTTTTCGGACGGTCGATGACCCGTTTTTGATTTCACGACTGAACATTTAATTCTTTTCAAAAGAAAGTGGAAAAAGGTTCAAATACCACATTTTTAGGGATTAAGGGTTCGGGGGTTGGTTATATTTAGGGAAGGTGTTAAGCACCCTAAATATTCGTAGTACTCTACGAGAACCTCTTGATTTTGCTTAACTTTTGTGCTATAAACTTGCTTGCTTTAAAAAAATGGAATTTGTAATGATAAAGAAAATAAAGACCTAATTCATCTACATTTTTATTGATTTGGAAGGACGCGTGTCCTTTGCCTACGTACCCGTGAGGGATCAAAACCTCGTAGTTCGGGGTAGAAATTGACGTTTGATTGGTTTTGGGTTTTTTAATGGTTTTTGAAAAAGGTTTAAAAATGAAAAGCCAAATGGCAAATTGGAATTGGTTTGTATTTTTTAATATTGAAAGGAATAGACTTGAAGTAAGATTAAATTGATTGAAGTTTGATTAAGAAAATAAAAATGAAAAAGACGGTCACTTGATTTAAGATCAAGGTTTGTTTATGAAAATATTTTTGTGATTTTAAATGCAAAAAAGGGTTTTTTATTATTGTGCTTGACAAGAGTTTCATCTTGCTCCTACGTATCTCCAGGTGCTATGGAGAAATCAAAGCTACGTAGTTCTAGGTAGAAATTAAAGCTGAGGTTGAGCAAGACAAGCTCAACCTCTAGAAATTAAAGCTGAGGTCGAGCAAGACAAGCTCAAGCTCTAGAAATTAAAGCTGAGGTCGAGCAAGACAACCTCAAGATTTTTGAAAGAGTTAGAGTTAAGCCTGGATCTAAGAAATGAAATACTACCTTTTCTTGAAAATGGCTTCTGCTGTGACCGGCTTTGTGCAGGTTTCAAATCGGCTTGGTGGACTTGGATAGAGCTGTGATGCGGCTTGGTTTAGGGTGTGATGGGTTATGGATTTGTGGTGGTTTAAGTGGTGGTTGTGTGACTGGTTTTATGATGTGAAAATATGATTTTGTACTATGAGAGTATTTTTGATCTTGAGATTGCTTGATGAATTTATTGCTTGATTGTAGGCTTGAGAGTGTATCTCCAAATCTTTCTCCTTTTTTTCCTTCTCCTTCTTTGTTGAGAGAAAGCTTCTATTTATAGCCAACCTTCATCCTTCAACATCTGCAGCTGTTCATTCTTGTGTAGAGACCCTTGCTGTTGATAGGAATTGCAAAACTGCCATTGTCCCATAGTTTTGTACACTGAGCTTGAGCTTGTCAGCCTCGACCTCAACATTTAACACTATGAGCTTGAGCTTGTCTTTGTACCAGGAGCGTGTGTGAACAGTGAAAAGTACATGAACAGTAAAAATATCTTATCTTTTTACAGCTGTTTCATGCTTGTTCTCCAAGATGCATTGCTGTTAATGTTCTTGCATTTCTTAGCCATTAAGACACCATTATTTAATTATTTAAGCATACTTGGTCACCAAGTCTTGTTTTTTAAGATATTTTGCTTGCTTGCTTGCTCATCAAGATTCTCCTTTAGAGCCTGAGCATGATCACGATATTCATGAGAGCATGAGCATAACCACACAGTTCATGAGAGCTTGAGCATTAAAGAGAGTACATTAACAGGCAAAAAATATTCCGGGCCGAAAGACAAATGAAATGGGATCTTAGGTCAAAAATTGGGGTATGACAGTTGTGTTGTATCTTAATAAGGTGTAAATACCAGGAAGACAAACTTCAATTGTTTAAAGTTATTAAGTGTCAGGGATCATGATTATTGTATAGATGCTAGGAGGCATGTGAGTTAGTGTATAGATCACTTTAGCTTTAAATGTCAGGAAGCTGCAATCTTCATTGTAGAGTTCATGGTTCTGGGCAGATTGTTACAATGCATAAACTTATTATATTTTCTTTTTAGTGGCAAAATATTATTGACATGCACTTAAGTAATTAGACAAGTGTACTAAGACTTACTAGTTGCAGCTTTGTAAATCATATTCTACCATTCTGTGTACTTGACCTAAATTAACTAGACAAGTGTGCTAAAACTTCCTTGTTGAAGTTATGTAAATCTAATTATCCAATATTAGTTAAAACATCTTGAATGATCTTCTAGATTTTATTTGGGATGTTTCACTTGCACGTGTGAATGCTTTATAGCATGGACAATTTTAAGCTTTTAAGATTATGAATGCACAATTTTTAAGATTAAATTTTTACGTTTAGTTGTTTCTTATTTTGTGCCCTTAGGATATACGTTAGCAAGTTACATCATCGTATCAGTGTGAGACCCTAAACATGTTTAAACTGTAAGATTGTATAAGGTCCTGCATTCATGTAGTAGAGTTTGAATTTACGGGAGTGATGGGAGAACCCTGAAACTGTATCATGAGCCACACGTCAAAGAAAGTTATAAAGCCATGTTTTGTTCATTCTCATATCAAACTTTAAAGCATAAATGGCCCTTTAAGCATGGATTTACATCTGATTATAACTATGGATTTTAAGCGTCTTGCACAAATTGAAACTACATAACATCCTAGCACTGTTGAGTTAGGTAGGCATTATTACAAAAGTATGTTTTATGTTTATAGAGAAAACATAAGAGCTATATGTTTTATGTAGTTGGGGTAGGTGAGTTAACACTGAAGTGACAAAGATTCCTTCTTAACATAATAATGCTAACAATAGTAAGAGATTCCTTGAAACTTTGTTTTTGATTATTTTTTCGTAACTTGTTACCAATGTTTATAGAAGATTTTCTAATTAACTTTGACATTTGTGTAGTGGACATTGGGTGTTAGTTGTCATTGATCCCATATCGGAAATCATATATTATTTGGATCCATTACTCAATGACTATATGAATTGCCCAAAAATGAAGAATATGTTTGACACGTAAGTGTGTGTGTGTGTGTGTGTGTGTGTGTGTGTGTGTGTGTGTGTGTGTGTGTATATATATATATATATATATTGATGTATATGAAAACTGTATATATATGGTTAGTTGTATGTAATCTAAGTTTAAATTTATATTTTGTAGAGTTCTACAGGTATTTCGCTCTGCAAGGGACGCTCAAGTATCAAAGAATAAATTTAACAACATATCATGGGTCCGAGTACAAGTTTAATAATATAACATATAACAACCTTAAAAAATTAGTGTATGAATAATATAAATAATTTGATTGATACAAACTTATCTTATTTTTTGTAGTGTCCTCGCCAAGAAAATGGTATAGATTGCGGGTACTTTGTGATGAGGTTTATGAAAGAGATTCTCATTTCAAAACTAAACGAGATTCCAAAGCTGGTATGTTATTTTTATATTAAAGTATAATATTTGTATATAATTAAGTTTATTAAGTAAAATGATTTTTTTTTGGTTATAATATATGCAGTACATTGATGATTTCAAGTGTGTGACATACTCAAAAGATAAATTAAGAGAAATCCAAGAAGAATGGTGTCAGTTCATGCTCAGCCTAAAAGTTATATGATATTTTTATGATAAGGTGGGTTTCATGTTTCTAAATATATTTGCTAGAAGTGGTAGTTGTTTTAATTTATAATCTTGCTTTAATTTGTACTAATGATCAGTAGTACTTTGAATTTATCTTTAATATAATATAGTGTTATTGCTTAATGGTGTATTCTGGTATATATTCAGGTGGAGGAGAGTGAACGAAATTTGGTAATGAATGATGATTTGCCTGCTTGTTTTGGATAAAAATGTTGAGAAGACCAAGAAGATAGATGAAGACTGCATGATACCATAGAAGATTTTGATCTTTATGTTAACTAATTAGTTGTAACTCCTAAAAATATCTATGTTACCATATTAGAGGCTATACATTTTTGACTTTTATGCTATATATACATACATTTTTTATGATATGGTTAAGTTTTATTTGATAAATAATAGTCCCAATTACAATGTGCCAAAATTATATATATTTCCCTTTAAATTTTTGACTTTATACATATTTTACTTTAAATTAATAAAAAAAACGCTATCTGCAAAGGAAAAAAAAATTGACAAAAAAAAATAAAAATAAATGCTTCTCCTAGCGCTTTTTTTCCTTTATAAAGTATTATCTAAACATATTGTTACATAGCGCTTTTAAAACAAAAACGATGTCTTTAAACCTGTCTTAGATGGCGTTTTTTTTAAAAGCGCTATCTAAGGAGAACCTTTGGTAGCGCTTTTTGACCTAAAGCACTATATAAACCGTGCTTTAGCTAGCGCTTTACACAGAAAAAAAGCTCTATATTACTTTTACCAGCGCCATTTATAGTAGCGCTTCAAAAGCGCTATCTAAAGCAAAAAAAAAGCGCTATATAAGTCCATTTTTGTAGTAGTTGCATGTTCTTCAAGTTCATGATGAATCTGGGTTTGCTTATGAACACCCTTCTGAGCTTCCATCAGAACGTTCTGATCAACTCACTGATCAACATTTTGAACTAACTTTCTGAACTTCAGAATTAGTTCATTTATTCAATGTCCTTTGATTTCATGTTTCTTGGTATGATTTAAACCTTGTTCCTGTCTTAGTAAAAACACTCAAGAGCACAAGTTAAATACCAAGGAATTAATCAAAGTCCATTTAATCCTTAATCATTAAAGTTTATTATCTTTAAAATTAATTTGGGATTTTGCCTCAATAGGTAATTTTTGGGGCGCTCTTTGCCACTTGGATACCATGGAGATTTTGCTTATGTCCTTCATATTTCAACAAAACATAAATCACATTTGCACACAAAATAAAGATGTAGGGAGATAGGGGGACTCATTGACGGAGGCCCTTTTCCGGGGAGAAAACTTTACTTGGCTGCCAATTAATAAGCACTTGGTATGTAACACCCCGATTTCCCAACCTAAAATTTCATCATAAATCAGAGTATTTTAAATCATAACAGAGTGTCACATACTTCTTGAAAAAAATCATAAAATGGATAATAGTAATTATCTCTCAAATTCAACATCAAATTCTAAAACCATGCAGCGGAAAATAGTTCAGCATACTAAAGTCTTGGCACGCAGGCCTTATCAAAAATCTCATAAAATAGTTCAATACTTAATCATAAAAAGTTCATAAAAGACACTTAAGGAATAGATATAAAAGTAAGCCCCATCCCGTTACGTATCAGAGCACCTAGACACGAGTGAGGAGTCCACTCACGAACACTTCTAGTCTTTATTACCTGCAAGTTACCCATACGAAGGGCAACATTTTCAAGCAGAAGGGGTGAGATTTCACAGTCAATAAATTAAGCATATAATTCATCAAAATACATTTAACAACATAAAACATTATTAACATATCAAACATTTATCATTTGGCATTATATCAAAATCATAATCAATTATCATCATTAGTTCGTAAACAGATATCCTCTTTAATTCATAAGCAAAAATTCATCTTTAAATCATCATCAAGTATCATCATATATTTAACAACTGAAGACATCATAACATCAGCATTAATAATCATTTATCATCATTTTATTATCATCATCAATCATAAACAAACATCACCATCAAAACATCATCATCTAAACATCATCATTAATCATAATTCAACTTAACACTTGACCCGACAACACAACTCAACTTGACAATACAACTCTTATCAACTTAACAACTTAACATCAACGACAAATGCAATGACAACAACTTCAACATCAACGACAAATGCAACGACAACAACTCGAACTTAACATCGTACATATGCATGTGGTACCAGTCAACAACAAAAATGAGTGTAATTAGGCTCTTCAACGTGTGAGCACAAAGGCTGTCGGGCCTAAAGCCCCCAACTTTAATGAGCACAAAGGATGCCGGGCCTAAAGCCCCCAACTTTAATGAGCACAAAGGCTGCCGGGCCTAAAGCCCCCAACTTTAATGAGCACAAAGGTTGCCGGGCCTAAAGCCCTCAACTTTAATGAGCACAAAGGCTGTCGGGCCTAAAGCCCCCAACTTTAATGAGTATGCAATGGACTCAACCTTCCAACAACTTAGATAACATCGTGGACAACTTAGACAACTCATAATCATGGACAACTTTTTACATTCTGACAACATAAACCGACTCATGCAGCTTCAAGACATTAATAGTCAACAGTAGAAAACAGCAGCGAGATACATCATATAATAACACTTGAATGCATTAACATCATCTAAGGAATGATTTACATCAACATAATTATCATAAAGCATCATAATATCACTCATGCAACAGCACTACTAATCTTAGTCACCTGGACAGACTTCTGGAGCTTCTGAAAGTATCCTAAACAACTCTCTTTCTTACTTCTAAGGTCAACTCATGTCTACACGTGCGAAAGGATCGCATCGGAACAATTTTGGGCAACTAACAGCCTAACTCGCAGTGGCAAGTAACTTTGCTCGCAGTGGCGAGCAAAGCGTGCATTTCTGGGGTCCCTAAGTCGTTGCTCGCAATGGCGAGCTATTCTGCTCGCAATGGCGAACTTACAGGTCACTCGCAGTTGCGAGTTGCATTGCTCGCAGTGGCGAGCTCTGGGTCCTAGCTCACAGTTGCGAGTGTTCTTGCTCGCAGTTGCGAGCGATGAATGTCAGTACGGCCAGAAACCTAAAAATTACAACTTTTCACCTATCTTCATGATTCTTTCATCCAAATAGCATCTAATTATCATCTTAGGCAATATCTAAGGTCTGCACGCTAATTTTGCATCAATCTAACATCTTTTCATGGTTCAATCATCAAAATCGATCTTAAACCTAATTCCCAATTCTCACCAAAACTCAACCTAATCATGCTAAATTCATTCTACAGAATTATACCCTTAATAATATTGAAAATTAGTCTCACCCTTACCTGGTAATTGCAGAAATCGCAGCCCTCTCTCCCTTGTTCTCCTCTTCTGACTTTTTCTCTCTTTTTCTCCAAAAACGTACGTACTCTGTTACTAACTTATGTCTGCCCTATTTATCTTTTCATATTACTCTTCTCACTACTAAATTGCTCATCTCACAACACAGCCCCACTTTTATTATTTTTATTTTATTTCTCATATCTTATTTTATTTAATAATAAAATAAGTCTCAACACATCATAACATCTCTAAAAATCATAACATCGCATATATCACATAATTTTCAGATAAATCATATATCTCTCATAAAACCACGTAAACCTCGTAAATCACTTAAATTCATAAATCATATTAAAATATGAATATATTCTAAACTTCATTGAATTAATTAGATAATTAAGACGGGCGTTACATGGTACGTGACAGTGGAAATGCAACTCAAAATAGTGTTCCCCAAAGGAATAAGAAACCCCATGGATATGAGCATGGTTTCAACAAAAGACCATTCCACTATACCATAAGTCATTGCCATGTCTAGCTTCATGGCCATCATCCCCTTCTTACCTTTTGTTTTTTTCTTTAGCCAATGGAAGCATTCCAAGCATTGTCAGTGATAAGTCTTCCTGAACAAAAGCACTCTTCTCTTCATCAGCAATCTCCGGGAGTAGAGGTTTCAATTTGTTAGCAATGACCTTTGTAACTATCTTCATGACAACTTTGCAAAGGCTTATAGGCCGAAACTGCTTAGGGGAGTTTGGATTCTTGCACTTTGGAATTAGGGCAATGAAGATTCTATTGATACTTTCGAGAGATTTACCCTCATTAAGGATACTGAGAACAAGGGATTGGACATCATTTCCAACAATATTTCAATACTTTTGGATGTCATTTGTGTAATTTTTATATTAAATTTAAGTATTTGGATGTCGTTACCTTTCATGCAATATTTTTTAATCAATCTATATTATTTCATATTCCTTCACTTTTGATTTTTGGTGGAGTTAAAATAGAAAAACGTTGTTGTATTATGTTGAGTTGAAAAAATATGTGTTTATTAGACATTTTTAAATGTTGTGGCGTTTTTTTAAAATTAAGTCTAGTTTTTTGGTAAATTAATTATCCAAAAATCTTCAACCACTTCAACAAAATCAAAACATTATCAGCTACCGACTGCATTCTTGAAAAAACACATAATTCTTTTATTTGCACCAATATAATTTCTCTAGATCTCAAGTTTTTTCATCTTCTTTCTTTTTCTAATTTTCTTTCGCCTCATGAAAGACAGAAACAATAACCTCCCTCTATTAAATTACCATCAACCCACCTTTTTGACAATGTTGTATCTCTGTTTGACCTTATATATATATGGCTATGTCAGATAATTAGGGATGTGAACAGTCAAACTCTAAGAAGATATGTTAATGTGTCAAATATGAGTTAAAGTTCTACAAAAGAAGAAAGAGTAGATATAACATATAAGTGAATGTCCTATATACATATGCCTAAGGATTTTGGACGAATATATAGTGTCAAACTAATTTGTATGATTTCTCTTTGCCTAAGGTGAATATGCAGGCTCTAGTGGAAGTCTGTTAAAGTAGAGTAAAATGGGGAGTTAGGGGTAAAATTTAGTTTTCCATTGTATAAGATTATATATATATATATATATATATATATATATATATATATATATATATATATAAGATGACTTTAGCACAAAGATGCTCATAGGGGCGGCACTGATACATTTTCCGTGTAAATAATACTCCCTCCATTTTAAAATACATATTGCAGTTTTATAATGTGCATTATTCATATTACATACTTTAACTTTATTTTTTAACTAATATAAGTACAAATTTTAGTATGTAAGATGTTGTTTGGTCTGTCTCAATGAATATTTTTAAAATATCAAATTTTTATAATTTTTTATCATAGAAAATATATGATATTAATGATCAAAGTTGTTTATTGACATGAGTGAAGTGGTTGACTGCGACATATATTTTAAAAATAAAAGAGTATTAAAAAATAAAAGAAATAGTAGCTAGCGGGAACCGATGAGGGTGCTGAGGAATTTAGTGCCGAATAAGTTGCTTCATAGTACCATTCAACTCCTTTAGGTCAAAACTCCTTCCATTCAGTTTTTTGCAATCCAAAAAAAGTACTTGTTTCAGTGAGAACCTAATTTATATTTTTTTCCTAACAAGCCAAAATGGAATATATTAGATCACAAAGAGTAATTCATCTCGCACAAGGTGTACAAAAGAGAACCACCCACCAAAATACAAAGTTATGAGTCTGCTGCCAAAAAATAACACATCGGAAGAATGACTGAAAATAAAGCTACATCGGAAGAATGACTGAAAAATAACACCTAATTTATATTGTGTTTGGCCCTCCCTAAAAATGTTTAGAAGTAGAAAATAAGTCAGGCCATAACGATAGGCAAATAATTGTAACTTTATGTTGAACTTAAGTTTTAAAGAGATCTTTGTAAATTTCATAAATATCCTCTTATAAAAATAAATTGTAAATACAAAAATCATATTTATGGTAAAATCATAAATTGTAACTTTATGATTTGTTTCAATTCAAAAATCATATTTTAAAATTTGAGGGTATCATACTTATTTCTAATATGAATAACATTGCTAACAAATTGTGCCAACCCTAATTCTGATGGTTTTGGCTCCAAACAGTTATGGCCGTTAGATGCATTTGTGTTGATCTCCACACAATCCATCTGTTTTCAATAAAAATTGTCTTTCAATTTTAAATCACAATTGCATTGGTAACATACACACCTTTAATTACTTCTAAGTTTCCAAGGCAGTACCCACTTACTTTTCTAAAAAAGAACTCTCTCTCTCTCTCTCTCTTCTTCTCTTCTCTCTCTCTCTCTCTCTCTCTCTCTCTCTCATTTGCTTCTACAATGATTTTTCAGCAAATGAACAACACGTCGTTTCCTCCCCAATTAGTGATTGATACTTTCAAGTTTAAACACACCTTATTCCATTTTATTTGTTTCTCATTCTCCTCTCTCCTCTCCCAAACGCTGCTATTCTCCTCTCTCAGTTTCTCTTCTTCATATTCCTCATTGAACGACAATCAATTCATCCTCATCACCGTAAACCACCGCGAGAGCTGTGAGATTGAGAGTGAACGGTTCCGGAAGAGAATATCATTTCAAGATCTCCAGGTACTCAATCAATCTCCACCTGTTGTATGCTATTTAGTTGATTTCAAAATAAACAATTCTGTTTGTTTCTGATTCATTTAATTAACATTAAATCATTTAAATTTTTCTATTTTTTGGTTTTATTTGGTAAACAATAGTGTTGTTAAGAATGATAAATGGTAAAATGAGTGGGGGATTCTCTTTAATCAAAAACAATTGCTAAAGGATGTTGAATTTATCAATAAAGCTATGTTTTTTGACGGAAACACGTCCATGAATTCAATTTCTGGTTCAAATTCACGGAAGAACGATTCTGGCTATGGTCAGCAACCGACAAACGTTGTAGAGGTAACAAACAGCGAGTGTCAGTCTTGAACACATTTACAAGACTTTCTTCCTTTGATATGGTAATCCACATATCTAACATTTTCTCTTATATAAATTTTGATAATGAAAATCAGCATGTACTTTGATGGTTATAACTATTTGTGTAACTAATACTTTCAATTTAGTACGATTCAAATAAATTCAATTCAATTTAGTAATTTTTTTTAGCAAATCAATTCAATTCAATTCAATTTAGTATTTTAACATCATAAAAAGTGTGGATGTTACCTCAGACAAAGCATGTGCTTGACAAAACTTATGTTTATTGGCTTTGAATCATCAACATTCAAAATACTATTTCTCTATGCATTGTATGTATAATCAGCACCAAGTTAATTGTTGGTGAAAACTAAGGGAGTAGACATGTCCACCACAAACTATGTAATCCTAATATTTGTAATTGGCAATTGCTATGTCTTCAACATCATGTGGTAAGTTATTTTTTTTCTCTGTTTTAATGGATGATGTTACCTTAAATTTTCAACTGATGATATTATTACTGAGTTTATAGAACTAAAAGTTTCAAGAGCCTTTACAACGAGATAAGAGTATGGACACACTTTAAAATTTTATTTATTTTGTCATTAGCCAATTTTTTATCATGAAAAAACTTATAAATCGGACATTTTTCTTATGAATTTGATTTTAATGATTAAGATTGTGGTATGAATGTGGTTTAGTTTGAAGTTTATTGCAGCAGTTCTCTACTCAAAATCTTAGATCATGGATGGTCTAAATCATTGAGCAAATGTAGTAAGTTGTGTGGAGTTTATACTGCAGTAGTCCCACAAGCAACCAATAAAAAAAGAAAATAATCTTCCATGCATATTGGTGGCAGTGGCAAACAGGTTAGCAGGATTTATATTTTGTTGGCAGTCCCACAAGCAACCAATTAAAAAGTGCCTTCAAGTTCATTCAAGGTAGTCAATGCATCCTATAATTTGTTATTATGGATAAATATATATCTACCAATAATACGAAGTAAGAAGTTGAATTTGTTTTTTGGTGTATATTACATGTGGAAATTACCTTTCTTTTTAGATCTCAAATCCCTCTAAATTGATTGCAGAACTGATGGTTATTTACACATATAGTATTCTTCTTATTATTTTGATGTTGAAGCTTGAGATAATGTGTTGTTGATCACAATTTTTTTTGCTCATAATTGAATCACATTGAGGTGTAATCGTGTGTTCCATTAGACCAACATCTGATGCTGGTTAATACAAAATTTCAATCTAAGAGATTATTGTAATCCTATTTAACTTTATGAAGATATTTGCATAAGAAGTCTAAGCTCAACGAAGAAAAAAAATGCTCATTGTTGGTGTCTGCTGTTACTTTGCTTTTGTAACCCACAATGAGATGAAAATCCTTTTTGTAATATTTATTTTAAGCATTCTTTAGAACTTCTATTCCCAAAAAGAAACGATAAAGAGTGCCCTTTGAGTATGGTTCGGTATATTAGAACGTGGAATGTAGAGTAATTTTGTTAAAAGGGGCCTGAGAAAGTTTATTATTGCTTATGTAATTAAGATTTTTTTTTTATGGCAGAGAACTTGAGAAAGATGCGGAAACTGTGATTAAGGTTCTGCAGCCTGGACCATTAGGAATCATATAGCATAAGTTTTCTGCCGAAGAGATTAGTAGGGCTAATGCTACAGTTGCTAAAGCAGTAGCTAATTGGTGAAGAAATGCAACGCTTGAGGACAATAATAATCATATGGTTTAACCCTTCAGGATAGTTGGTTTTGGTTTGTTTTCTTTGGGGTGGCTTCTTTTGTTCTTTGTCTAATTTTCTTTTGTTAACTTTACTACATTTGCAAAACAAGAACTGTTGTAATTTCCTGATAAATTTATGATTTAAGGTTGTTACATTCTTTACATACCTTACCTTCTTAAGAGGTACATTGTATATTCATACATTGACCACACCTGTGTTCTAACAGTGCTATTGTTGCAATATTGCATATATCCAATCTTGCTTAAAATGTCTTCTAAATTGTTGAGTTGACGAGTTTTCACTCCTAAATTTTGTTCAGCTGAGTTTATTTTAAAGTTTTAGTGTTTCTAACTTCTCTAAATATATGATAGGTAATCAAGCTTAACTTAATTTTTTATGTTTATTTGCTTTCTTTTTCCAGCCAAGGTATGATTCGGTATATTAGAATGTGGAATGTGGAATAATTTTGTTGAAAGGGTCTGAGAAAGTTTATTATTGCTTATGTAATTAAGATTTCTTTTTTTTTTTATGACAGAGAGCTTGAGAAAGATGTCGAAACTGTGATTAAGGTGCTGCAGCCTGGACCATTAGGAATCATAGAGCATAAGTTTTCTGCCGAAGAGATTAGTGAGGCTGATGCTACAGTTGCTAAAGCAGTAGCTAATTGGTGAAGAAATGCAACGCTTGAGGACAATAATAATCATATTTTGAAAGACTATATTCACAAGTGAAGGTTGTAAGTTAGAATATTTTGACAAACCATTTTGATGAAACTACTTAGCTCTACCCCCAAGTTTTGTGATGAGATGATGTGCCTATTTGTTCAGTTGTGTTATCATTTAGATGCTTGATGTTGCAAATATTGGTTAATAACCATGTTTACTATAGCGACAATTGTTTTCCACGGTGGTGTGATTGGAAGTAATTGTAGAGTTTTCTCTCAATTATAACTTCACATTTTTCTTAAATTGAATTAGTGAACATTTCAGACTCTTCAAATTATCTTTTCTCTTTACATGAGCTTTCATGGTTAAGTTCACAAATTTTAAACTAAAATATCATGATTTATTCTTAACATTCTTTTGCACTATAACTCTCAATTCTTCAATTTTCAGGTTTTTCGGTCTAAATTTGGCAACTTTCTAAAGCAAAATCTCTATGACATTTTATCATGTTGCAGTGCAAATGGATACATCAAAGATTTTGAGGTCCTTCTTTGGATCAATGATAAATATACTACTCTTATAGGACATAATCAGGATCTTTTTTTTTGTCAATATAATCACTTTCAACCAGGAATCCTTCGCTTCAAGTTTAGCAAAAATACCCCTCACATTGTATGTCATGTATATCAGTTGTCAACCTTTGCATCTATTTCTAATCCTCTTATTACTCAAGGGAAAAGTATATTGAAATCAAGAATCACTTTATTAGAGATTATGTTATGAAAATCTAACAATGATCTTCTCAATGAGTTAAAGATATTGTTAACTGACGAGGAATGTGAGGGTACAAATGTTACACCTATTGTAGTTTAAAAAATAGTGTTCTAGAATGTTCATTAATTAATGTTGTTATTAAAAAAATAGTGTTCTAGAATGTTCATTAATTAATGTTGTTATTACTCATGTGATGTTGTAATGAAGTTTCAATTATATCATATTTTATGTATTTTTGACATTTTCACTTCGAGTTACTTCCCTTCCAGGATGGGATGATTTATATGATTTTGGTATATAAAAAAAGAAGATAAACATTGACTAATAAATTCACATCTCTTTGATTACTCCCTTTGTCCTATCTCACATGAGTGGTCCTTTGATAATTTCATAAATAAAAAAATTGTTCAAATGAATGAGAGAGTGATAATTTGACAAAAAACCATTTTTCATGAGTGATAATTTTTTCTTGCCTAAAAAAATGATAATAAGATTTTTCTTTTGACTTATTTAATAACATTAAAAATATATAGTTTTATATTTATCAACATGTACATATATTATGTGTTATATTCTACTATATTTTAATCCACACTATAAATGCCCGTGCGTCAGCACGGGTAGGGGATCTAGTTACATACAATTTTCACATTGATATGCTATAACTGTAATATAAAATTTTGTTAACAAAAAAAAAAGATCGTTATATCATAGTATGAAGCCTAGATACATAGTACAACTGCGGGTATGGTATAATACGGGTACACGGATACGCGAAATTTTTAACATTCAGGATACGATACGGCTAAGATGCGTTAACAAAATTTTATACTAAAATTTATATGCATGTAAAATACTTGAAAAAATAATATTACTCTTCAATACTATATAATCATAAAAATCACAATTTACAAAAGACAATACATGTGATCAAAATAAAAAATGTAAAGTTTTCGTATAAATCATATTGTATTTTCATTTATATGTTAGGATATCAACAAATGCGTCAATAAAAGAACTCAAAACAAAGTTTGTTTAATGCTGATTGATTGAATCTCTGTCATTGCTTTTGTCCACCTAAAATATAATTTTAATTGGTTAATCAAAAAACAATTATAGTGAGATGTGTCTTAAATTGAATCATATACATCTCAATTGAATTTTTACAACACAATCTCACTTTTTTACCCTTTATTTTTTTTTCCTTCAGGATACGTCTCTGTAAAGTATATTTTAAGTATATGTCGAGTATCTTATAAGTATCCGATAAAAAATATATTTTAAATTAAAATAATTAATTTCAATACTTCGTGGCTACGTATTTTGTGTGGAGTTTATCAGAACTGAGCCCCTATTTATATGAGGTGCATTCATGGACTTTGTGTGGAGTTTATCAAATAATTATATAATTTCATATGTCTGTCATAGTATTTGTATTTTTATAATTTACCTCAAAGTTTGATTAATGTTTCTCTTTTTTTATATATTGATTTATGTTTCTCTCGTATCAAAAACAACAATATCCTTGTATATTCATAGCTACCTTGATAAATATATATATATATATATATATATATATATATATATATATATATATATATATATATATATATGATTATGCAGATTAATTTTTTATTTTACTTATAATTTATAAAGTGGTGTGTGTACACACACACACACACTATCGTCCAGACGGGGTAGCACTTTGGTGCCATTAATGGTACCGTGCCATTAAATCTGGGCCACACAAACACATTGACATTGCATCTGGGCCACACAACACATCTATCTTGGTGTCATTAATGGCCCAAATTTAATGGCACGGTGCCATTAATGGCACCAAAGTGCTACCCGTCCAGACGGGCACTCCCGTGCCCGTCTGTCCGCTTTTTCTACTTCGCTAATGTATGTATATATTTTTCTATGTTTCTTTGTTTACAATATGCTTCATACTTGAACATTTTTTTAAGCTATGCTTCATACTTAGACATTTTTTTTTTGTAGATAGACGAAATGACAAAACCATTATAAACTCACACACACAAGTGGAGGTACCGGGGTTCGAACCCCGATCATGGCATCCGGCCTAACAATTTCGGCATTTTACCAGTTGAGCTAGGACTTCTGGATCATACTTAGACATTTTAATAAGCTATATTAATCTATTAAATAAAATCAATGAACTTAACACAAAAACATATCATGAACTAATTGATAGCATAAAGAGGAAATTGAGACTAAGGATATACAAAAAAAGAATAATATTTCCAAAGCTTTCCCCTTTTTTCATACTACCAAAAACTCTAAATATCTACATTTTTTCTCTATAAGGATGGACCATATAACTTTTTCTTGAAGCTTCTTTATTTGATCCATGTAATAATTTTCAATGCTATGCTTTCGTAGAGAAACCATTTGTTGCATGACATAGAGGTACTTATTTTACAGGTGGTCTCAAATCCCCCTCTTTCTTAGTTGCCTTCAAAGAAATTTAAATGAGGCCGCAAGTGTTGTATCAAACTCTTGCCATAGTCTACTAAACACAGACTAAAAATCATCCATTTATGAATGGCCAACCACACTTTATTCAAGCCACTTTAATCAAAGGGAGCACATGTCATGACTATGAATATTTTTTCTATACACAAAAAATTGGCATAACAATACCCTTTTATTTTGAAAAATGTGATCATATTTGGTTTATCCTAATGACTACCATTACTTTCGTCATGAATGGTTGACATCCCTCTCTTATTACTTGTATGATACATATGTGTATACATAAAACCTCCTATTTATACTATTATACACAAAATTCAACAAATTTGCATAGATTTGTGGTTTTAATCTTTTGATGTCAGACATACAAAGAGCATGAAATAAATTCCATTGCACATATATATTTTCAACCGAAATGAGATCAATCAACTTATTCTTAAAAAATGTAAATCAAGCAATAAAACAAAAAGATGAGCACACTATTGAAAAATTGTTGAAGAACCATGTGCTCAAAGTATAGCCCTCCCCTCTAAATGTGTAGAGAAAATAATTTTATAAAAATAAATAAGAGGAAGTGATATTTTTGTTTTTTGAGTGTCGTTGCAGCAAAGGATATCAACTCAAAGAGAGTAGTATCATAAGACCACTATAAGATAAAAGCCACAAATAGGGTATACTAAATTCGAGTCTGGGTATGCTCCATTTAGTCCATTTAATCTTTAGATGCAAGCCATGTGGCAAAAAAATAATGAAGGGTTGTGATTTAAAATTTAAAAAAGTACTTGTTTAATAAAACGCATGCAATTTCTCTTCGTTCATTCATCCCCCCCCCCCCCCCCCCCCCCCCTCCTTCCGCTGCAATCTGAATCTCTTTCTCTTCTCCTCCTCACATCGCTGCCCACCACCACCCAATCGCCGCCCGTCGCTGCCGTCTCATTGAATAACAACGTTGTCACTCTCCCCTATTCCTCCCACCACCACCCCATCGCCGCCCGTCGTTGTCGTCGTCACAAAAAAATTCATCGTTGCTGCCTGCTATGGTCAAGGTGTTATAGGTGAAATATTTCATTTATCAAACTTATGTGTACAGAAACAATCACCAAAAGGGATTGAAGTTGTATCATCTGCCAGTAAAACAGACATCGCAAGATGAGAAAAAAACCAGGTTTTGAAGAAATTAAACAGTTTTGTAGCTTATTGTTCATTTAATAATAACATCATGATTGACTGAGAAGGCGGCGCCGGACGTCGTAGGGTGTAACGGTGGAGAAGAGAGGAGAGGAGAAAGAAGACAGAGATTCAGTAACAACAGGGGAGGGGGAAGGCGAGTTAACCTATTTTATTGAACAAATACATATTTTTTAAATTTTAAATCTCAGCCTTCGATTATTTTTTTTGCCACATGGCTTACATCTAAAGATTAAATGGCCTAAATGGAGCTAATCCTAAATGGAGCATACCCAGACTCACTAAATTCACATATAGAAAATATAGAATACACGAAAGTTTATGTCAAAGATATAAAATAAAAAAATGTAATTGAAATTGAAGTCACTAAATCACAAAGCATAAGAAACATATATAAAAACTCATAACAACCAAAATATTTGCTAACATCTATTTGAAAATCAACCTAAAAACCAGACAAATTTCAGACATGATTGATAAGAAACATAAAGAATTCCCAATTCTTATACAATGTGAAGTATGTTATTCGTTTTTCTTGAAATAACAAACAAAAACTGAAGAAAAATAACATAAAAGAAACCTAACTGAAATCACAACTTAGCCTAAAAGAAGATAAGAAATGAGAGTAAAAGATAAAAATTAAAAAAGAACAGAGGATCTTGCCTACACCATTGTACATATCAACCGCTATTGCATTGTTTCCATCACAACCTTTAGTCTCCATTACTCTCTTTTGCTTTTAGTCTCAATTTCCCTCTCCCGTCTTTGTTCTATTGTATCGGCTATCATCTATATTTCCTTTTTCCAATTGAATTTTCTCTTTTCTATTGCTGATGAATGGAGCAAATAAACAAATGAGATAACATTAACATTATTACAAAAAAAAATAAGATAACAAAGGACAAAGAGAAACCACTAATCTTTTCCATACGCATAAGTGCCATACTCTTTGATCTCGAAGATGTGTATGTTTTCTAAAACAGTACTTTTTGTTCATAAAATAGAAGTGTAAAAGTTAAAATCTTGATTTGAAAAGAGAACAGAAGAATTAGAAAGAAAAAAAATGGAGAAATAAACCAATACATGAGGAGGGAAAAACAAAGATAATTAAATTGAAACAATTGAATTCAACAGTAAATCACATAACATGATATAGCATGATTTGAATCAACAAATGAATTCAACAAGTTTTGAATAAATCTAACTAAACAAACAAATATATAAGAGAGATTAAAAACAGAATGTACCCTCACTGTCACTCACTTTTCAGAGGAAAGAGCATGCACAACCATAGTCACAACAAAATCAATAAATCACATGTAATTCCTTCAAATCAATTAAATACTACCCTCCATGTTCTAAAAGAATGCATGAATACAAAACGGATCAAACTTCATCTCCATGGAGGCTGTATAAAAAAGACGATGAACCGTGACAGAAGTAATAATGAGTGAGAAAACATTTAGTGGAAGAAAGGGGAAAAGGAAATTGTCATCAAATAGTGCTTAATTAAACCGAAAGTTGGAAACGACATCAGACCTTTTAGAGGCACCGCGTCTTCCTCCATTTAAGGCATGGCTTCCTCTATTATAATGACTATACTTTCTATCATGTTTCCTTTATCTCCTGTAACAAAAAAATAAAATAAACGGCATTCAAAAAAGGAAGAAGAATAGACGCAAGGATAAAATTGAATAGAGAGAAAAAGCAATAGAATTGAACAAACGTGGTTGCGATGATCACAAAGATTCCATATTCTTCCTCTTTTTGTTTTGTGAATCTGAGAATAGGTAAAATGGAAGCGAGTGAGGAAGGATCCACTTCGCTGTCGAATACTTCATGGTGAGCGTCGTTGTCGTTGCCGCGCTTCTTGACGGCGCCCTCTACATCTGCAATCATCAAGAATTCAGATCAAACACCAAAGTGAACGGTTTAGAATTAGCAAAAGGATGATTTCTATGCAAAGAAACATGAATCCAGGAATTAACAAAAGGCTGATAGTACAAAAAATAATTAAAGATTTATGAAGTAAATTAGTATGCAAGAAGTATGTACAAAGAAGAACTTATATTTAATTTCAGAATTATTTGTCTATCTCCCTCGTTTTCTCTATATGTTGTTTTTTCTCTGATGGTTTTAACTCCTTTCACGTCAGATGCACATTGGGGAGAATTTAGAATTGTTTTTTATTTTTGTAACTGTTGAGCAGTTGTAAGGGGTAAATTGGGAATGGAAAATAGGCTACACCAAAAGAAAAGTATTGTCTTTATTAATAGGTACTAGCGTCCAGACGGGCACTCTCGTGCCCGTCTGTCCGCTTTTTCTACTGCGCTAATGTATGTATATACTTGACTATGTTTACTTAACACCGTTAGGAAGAAACATAGAGTAATATTTAAGATTATGATATATCTTTAACTCATTTAATCTTAACTCATTTAATCCCTTAACTCAACTAAGTGAGCTATCCATCCCCACTCGGCTACCATTCATTTGGGTCTTTGTCATCTCCTTATTGCACTTAAGTGTATATATTTTACAAATCTTCTTTGTACAATTTTGATTCTAACACAAATGTACACATAACTGTTCTTTTAAATACTCAAAATGCTTTATTTGTATTCTATCTCTTGCATGCGTTCGTCTTTCCTTTTGCTATTGTCTTGATTGTTGACTGCTGCTTGTGCATTTTGTTCCAAGGATTCTAGGCCATGAGATTGTGCAGTCCCATGTAAATAATCTACATAATTTCCAATCCTTAATTCTCATAGCAACAACCTATAGAAAAAAATACAAAAGAAAAAAATATAATGATCCAATGATAGAGATGAATTTGATCAACCACAATGAATCAAAACAAACACGTGTTGCATTGAGCTCCAATGGTCCATGAATACTTTGCGTTAACATGCTTGTTACTTGACATGTACCTGATATAGAAACAAATAATTTCTAAAAGATAACACTGAAGCATGCCATATTTGTAGCAAATAATGGTAGATGAAGAATATAAATAAAAGGGTTAAATATGTTTTTGGTCCCTATAAAATTGGGACCTTTTAAGTTTAGTCCTTACTTAATTTTAATAGTTCTTTTAGTCCCTAAAAAAAATTTCTACACTCAGTATTAGTCCCTCCTCAATTCAAATTTGTTTAATTTATGCTTAAACTCTTGTGTTTTTGAACAATTTTTTGCAGACGTGTTAAGAACATTACTAAAAGTTTCTCTGCAAAAAATTGTCGCAAAATTTGATTTCTACGTCTAGATTTTGCTAATTTTATCTTTAACTTTTGTTGTCTTAAAAAATTCATATTTAATTTGTTTCATGTTAAAAAATTCTAAATTTTAGTTAATGAACCTTTCATAGTATTCTAAACTTGTCTAAAAAAAATCGTACAAAAATTTTAGAGTTTAAGGATAATTAAACAAACTTTGTTGTAAGAGGGACTAAACTTAGAAGTAATTTTTTTTGTGGGGACTAAAAAACCTATTAAAATTAAGTAAGGACTAAACTTAGATGTTCCCAATTTTATAGGGACCAAAAACATATTTAACCCTAAATAAAATGTGATATTCTTTTTATTTTTTGTTGAATTCGTTAATTAACCTGTGATAAAATTACGCATACGCCTGATATATTTGTGAGCAATTTTTTATTTAAAAAATTACTCTAAGGATTGTGGCAATCAAACTACTAAACCTTGATAATGTTTACGGAGACAACAAAATCACGTAAATGACTTCGAGAGATTGAATCATTAAAATAAATAAACACATTGGTTCCCGTATAGCTATCGGAAAATTGAGAATAATGGAATAATAAACCAACTAAATGGCAAATAGAAATGCAATTTAACACCAAACTTGATTCAACATGAAAAAATCAATAAAAAAATCAAACCTGAAGTTTGAAGGGTAAAAGTGATGACAATGGTTGATTCCTGAATGGTGTCATCATCATGTTTACAAAATTGCTATAAAATAATAAATTTAGAAAGTGAAAAGAAAAAAAGAAAAAGAGAGATTAGAGAGATAGAGAAAGTACAACAGATGTGGAGACAGAGAAAGAGCATTTTCTTATGGCAGTTATAGAGGCCAACAATTTTGCATGCAGAGAGCGCAGATTTATACGCAGCAGTTTACATGCCTTTCTCTCTTCCATTGGAGGGTTCACTCCTTCTTCCTCTTAGATTTTCTGATATCAATTTTATGACTAAACTCCATGTTTCAACTTCACATTCTATTCAGTTTTTGTTTGACTGAGGGCCTCAGATCAGTTATCCCTACAAAAATAAAAGTAAATATTAGAATAGAAAAAAACAAAGTAATTTTAATGGGGTATTGGTATGATTAGTATATTGTAATAGCGATTTGAGTATTTGTATAGACAAAAAAAGAAAATGAAAAGGGAGGGATATAGAAAAAGCAACTGAAAAAATTAAACAGAGGGAACATATGTTTTGCCTTGTGTACCCGTTATTGTTTTCGCTGCCACAGACTTCCCATGCTCGTAGGCTGCTTCCGCGGTCATCCTTCTGCTTTTGTCTTCTCTATAAAATATATCTTCTTCTCTCGCACCCTCGTTTATCTCTTTAACATTACAAAGTGCAAGGCATTTATGGTTGTTGAGTGGTGTAAATGTTGACTCAGCATCACCATAGCCTGAATCCTCCTCTGTTATAAATAAAAAACTCAGCATCAATAGCAATTTCTTTAAGAAATAAAAAATTAAAAGTTTAAACCAATAAGCCATATCAATAGCCTAGAAAAATGAAGAAGATAAATGGTTCATAGTTTGTATAAACTGTTTATTTATACCCAACTGTAGTTATGTCCATTAAAAAATATGAGAAAAAAGTTTCCAGGGATCCATAATTTCAAACGCCCCTTCATGTTCTAAACTATTTACCTATTTTCATATCTCTTGTTTGCATCACACATATACCCATCACCCATAATCAACAAAGCATAAATGAAAAACTACACACAATATGTTAAAATGAGAAGCATAAACGAAAAACATAACAAAAATTGCATTAATCAAAATGAGAAGCCAATTGAATCAGCATAAAATTAAAATGATTAATTAAAAGAACAAACCAGAAATTTCTAGGGAAAAGATTGAGACTCTGAGTCTTTGACATTGAAAGTGAAAGGAGAGGAGGAGATGTAGTCGGTTACTAAAATTAAGAAAGGGAAATCTCAAATTTACGTAACTGTTGTTTAGTTTTCAAGGGTAAAATGTGAAATTCTCATTAAAAAGGGAGGGTGTAATTGGAAAAAAAATAGGCTACACCAAAACTAAGTTTTCCCTTTATTAATAGGTATAGATAATAATATAATAGGTATATATATATATATATATACACACACACACTAGCGTCCAAACGGGCACTCCCGTGCCCGTCTGTCAGTTTTTTCTACTGCGCTAATGTGTGAAATTATGAATAGTAATTTTTTAAATTTTACATTTTTTTCTTTTGTTCGTATTTTTTTTTTCTTTCTTTTTTTAACCATCAGAAACCAAAATTTCATCCCCAAAAGCTATAAAGTTGTATGGTCTGTTTTGTTCGTATTTAAACTCAGGACTTACAACTTTTTATATCTTAACGTCGTAAGACCAATTGAACTACCCAACCGTTCAGGTCTTAATGATAGTTTAAATCAATTGTGTGTTTTATGTAATTAAAAGTATTTAAGTGTTTCAATTTCTAGAGGTGTTTTTATTTAATAATGGAATGAATTTTTTTCTAAACAACAAAAGTAGTGCAGCCATTGATATCTTTGCATAATAGAGAAGTAAGAAGCAAATAGTTTGAGAAATTAAAAAAAATAAGTGAGAGAATTAGAGGTTGTACCTCAGCAATGCCACCACCGTTGTTGGCGTCGTCACAGGATTCGCAACCTATTTGTGCCAAAGTCTGTTGGTGATTTCCAAAATAATGGAATCACTTTAGATCAAGAGTTGTAAATCTTCATGAGAAGCTTTCATATACATTAGAACCTTTGGCAAAGTGGTGCTTAATGAACCTTAGCATTGGTTCAAGTGTATATGGTTATAACCTTTGGCAAAAGGGTGCTTAATGAACCATAACATTGATTCAAGTGTATATGATCATAATCTTTGGCAAAGGGGTGCTTAATGAATCATAGCATTGATTCAAGTCAAAGGGGTGTCTTCTCTCATGTGAAGAGTCATATAATGCACTATAAATGCTTGGCATTTGGGCATTTGGCAGTTGGATACACAAGAAACACACTACAACACACAATTTTGGATAGAATTTTGTTACATTAACAACATAATTCTTCATCATTCTCTTACTTTAAATCATCCATCAATTCTCTAATGCATGAGTGAATTGCTGGAACCATAAATCTGTAAAATATTGTTAGGAGATACGCTTGGTGTGGTTGTGCAATACACGTCAAGGAACTCATAGTATCCTGAAGGGGATTCGCTGGTCATTCCTTATTGCATCCAATATACAGTTATTGGTGGGGGCGAATCGAACCTAAAGCAGCCTCTTCCCAACAATCAAGATATACAACAATCTTTGGAATTTATGTGCACACTTCATCGTATTCATCTTCGTCATCTTCTTGGTCAAGTTATTGCAGCAGACCCCCAACACAAGTTCCAACAAAGTCGTCACCTCTTCTTCCTACCTTTTCCGCCTCTCCATATGTCTTTTATCAAAGTTCTTAAATTAATCGGTCATATCCTAATACTCCTCTCATTTTGTTTGTCTCTCAATTATACTCTCCCCTTTATCTTGAACCAAGTTAATATGAACCTGTATTCCATGTTTTTTCCCGTCAATTAAACCTAATAAGGTGCGATAATGGAGAAGATACTCTCGTTCTTCTCTTTTGATGCAACAATTTTTGTAAAAATATCATATAACCTCTTTTAGTGCGGCTAAGTAAATCAAAAGATGAATAAAATAAAAGAGGAAACATAATCACTGGGCAAAAAGAATCAGCATTGCACAAAAAGAAACAATAAAAGATGAAAAATGCAAGAATGATAATAGAATCAGGGACGGACCCACTTGTTCCACTATGTGGGCCGTGGCCCTCACTTAGTTTAGAATTTTTTATTTTAAAATATTAGTACATGTTTGGGGTGTGGTAGTGTTTGTGACCGTGTGTAGCAGTAATACTACCTAGTAGTTACTACATTACAGAGCCCTCAATATAAAACAATTGTATTATCCAATTACTAATATGACGTAAGACAATTGGATTTAAGAATATGTTGGCAAACTGCTCCAGGAAGTGAGCTTTAAGAAAATACAAAAACATGAATAAGAAACTAAAACTTTCCTACATGCAGTTGGATTTCAAAATGTTGGCATCAATACTATCATAACATAACTCATAAATAGCCAAAGAACATGTGAGTGGAAATAGAAAGCAAGAAATAACCCCATCTTTTTTATTTAAGAAGAAGAGGAAAACAAGTCTATTTTTGAGAGGTTGGAAACTATTTTTTAGATGTATGCTCTAACCGTTAATTTTTAGAATCAGGGGGGATTGAAGATCTTTTTATAAAGCTCATTGAGACCAAAAAATATAGTTTATCGCTAGTATATTTACTTGTAGAATTATATCTGATATTACTTTTGCGAAATGCAATAACGGAAAGACCTTTCTTTGCTAGAATATTGTAAAAATGGAATATGAAATTGCATGAGATGAATGGCCAAATTATAGGTGTATATGTGGCCTACACTGTCCAAAATTTCTGGGTCCGTCCCTGAATAGAATGATGATATAAAAAAATGAATAAAATAAAACTATAATAGAAAACGACAAAGAATTATTCATGTGCAATCGACCTATTAGAGTGTAAATATAATAAAGTTAAGGTAAATTGAAATTAAATAACAATAATAAGTACCGTGAAAAGGAAAAATTGCATTGAAAGAGTGACGTATGTACAGAATTTGCTTCATTTTATGTTTTGTTTTGAAACTATCCAATTTTTTTGTTGAAGCCGTTTAATTTTTGTTTTGAAATAGAAACTTTTTCATTTTAAAAGAAGAAACAAAATATAGGAACCGTTCATTTCCCAACCGTGTCCTTTTAACTTGAGGGTATTTTTGGAACCTAAAATAGGCTACACCAAAAGAAAAGTATTGTCTTTATTAATAGGTACTAGACTTTTCACCCGTGCTGCCGCACGGGTCATATACAATGTAAATATAGTAAAGAAAAGCAAAAATACATCGTATATTTTCAACTTAATGTTCAAATGTCATAACTTTAAATTCAATAGTAATTGAGGTTTTCGTGTCTACACATTTTGGAAAATTTCTTTAAACATTACATTCGAAGTACTATCAATGCAAACACCATGTTCATCTATTAGCAAATTTTTCAGACCGTTTCATGAGGTAACCCCTGATATTGATACATAAAGTTGACCATTTGAGAACACGATGTGGAAGGTATATACCAACCTGATTTAGTGATTGCCCTTAAATTTTGTTAATGGTCATTGTATAACACACAACTATAGGAAACTGTCTACATTGAACAAAAAATAGTAGGTGAAGAAGTTAAACTAAGTCCACCCTATTTCCTTTCAAACTCAGCAAATTCAAAGTATCCCACAGTGAGACTTTTTATCATACATAAATTGGCAAGTTAACAACTATCACTTTTACAGAAAATATGGATTAGGACATGAAAAGATTACAACATGTAGCTTTTACATAACATATGGATTAGAACAACTGCAGCAGAACACAAACTCTAGCTGCCTCATACCAAAACGGGCTTCGAAATTATCTTCCGAGACCAGAAAATGTGAGTTGAATAGGCATTAGAACAACACCGCGGAAAAAATGGCCCAAAAACTCTACAGCAGCAAGTTAGCAAAACATGACATAGCATTAGTAGCAGACCTCTCAAATGAAAAAAGTACAGATATACTACCAGGAAAATTCTCGAATTCCAAAAAAAGAGTAGAACTCTCTTAATGTGCACTTTTGAGTATTCATACAAAATTGAACCTTATTATGGCCACAAACATTGTACCAGCGTATAAGTTATTACAATATAAAAAGATAGTTAGAAATTCAAATCATAAACAATGTGGTAAATTACACACAAAATAGCACTGATAAGAAAATAAAAATCACATAAATTTGTAATTCTTGCAACAAAAAAATAAGTGTTGGAAATAGCTTTGCAAGATCATAATGAAATCTAGTCGTTCATTGAGAAATTTAAAGACAATAATCATTGGCTACAACTCATTTGTTCATTAAACTATCAAGAAATATCTAAAATAAATCTGAGAAACTGAGAATTTTCAGCAGGTAGTAGTCCGGTCTATCTAATTAGATACACCATTGATTATCTCAAATAGCTACAATAGACCCGTGTATATACATTCGCGACATTAGAGAGATCTAAAGACAATCAAATACTACAGAGTAAAAAATCAGCCACTTCTCTAAAAAAAATTGCTACAAAGAGTATGACTTTAATCAATGCAATATAAAAAAAATAAAATCAATGCAATATGTTATCATCTCTAGAAAATATGATGTTCCACCTGAGTATGATGGTGATGCACAATTTGATATCAAATACTTTAATTAAAAAAACGTTTATTAGCAAATAAGAAACAGATATAGAAGATACATATACACCAATATAGTGACCTGCACCACCACAGAAAGGCCAACTATCACAACTTAATTGTCCATAATTAAGATGAAAATATATGTCTGTTAATTAATTAGGCATCAGTTTGAACACATCTTGCTCTATCCTAGAATTTGAACAAATTTATTTAATGGACACAAAGAACTTATTCCAATCATTGATACGTTGAGTTACTAAATTGTAGTTCCATATGAAGTCATCTGACATAGTCACACATTGCCCTAAATGTTCAAATAATTGATTTTGCAATTTTTCATAGGCATCATTCATACAGAATATGCAAATAAGAAACAAATATGTCAACAATGTATCAAGTTCGCGGCCATAAGTATGAGCCTTAATCAAGACATTAATAAAAATATAAAGATAACAGACTAAACAATCATTCATTTTGAAAAGTCAAAAGCAATTATTCAAAAGTTATAAATTCTATAGACATATGTATAGTTAGCTCCATTTCTTGCCAAAGGAAAGCTCAAATTTTGAATCCAATTTGATAGAACCAATGAGTAAGACAAATTATTACCTGACATAAAAGAAGTTCAAGATTTAATAGAGAACCACATGCTTTAGAAGCATAATAAACCCACAGCTAATATGCATAATCCTAGTGACTAATCTAATGGCAACCAAGAATGACAACAATCCTGCAAAGGAGGAAAAAAAGGGTTATTAAGTTAAAGAAGTTCTTAGCAAAATAATGTCAAGGCAAAAAACAGAGACTTTCAAGGCTTAACTGAAACACACATTTGTAACCCAAAAGAAAGTATGAGTGGTGAAAATGAAATCCAATGAGGCATTCCTTCAAACATTTTAAAGGGAAAGTAATTAAAGCTGAACAACATAATTTCCAGAGTGCTTTTGTTATCATCTGGTTTGATAAATGAAGTTCTAAATAATTTATTCCACACTGACTTCATTCTTCCTTCCAATAGTAATATAGTCATAACCTCATTTATATCATTCTCTTAAACCTAGCCAAAGTTACCTTGTTATAAAATGTCAAAAAAATTACACAACCTTTACAAAGTTACCATGTTAGCATACATATCAAAATAAAATTAAAATTCTGCAAGAGAAACAGGAAAAAAACACTATATTCATACGTATAACTCAATTTTTAAGCTCGAGAGGTGGCAATTGATTTGGCGGTTGAAAGAAATTGGGGATAGAGGCTTGAAATTGGGTGCTTGATGAAATGAAAGAGAGGGACATAAAAATTTGGTAAAACGGCCTAAAGATCTCTAGATTTTAATAACAAAGAGGTTGTATCAATGGTTGTTTTGAGTTTGTGTTAACCAAAATTGATTCATTAAATCTTGCACCTAACTATTGAGAGAGTTACTTATCCATCTAGTCTTCTTGCTTCCGTCAAATTTAAAGCTTTCTCAAATACCAATAGTTGATGGATCCTCTTGTTCTACATCATTATTACAGTCAAGCTATGCATTCCTCAATAAACACAATCCTACCAAAAAGGAAAACCTGCAAAAGTGAAGAAAAAATAGGGAGAAAAAAAAATCAGAAACATAATTAGATGAGATAGAGAGACTGATACATCCAATCCAACCAATGAATATTATGAAAAATACCTATCTAGATCATAAGTGGTCATGACAATCACCTTCCGGTGAATTTTTAAAAATCACTAATTGCTTTTATCGATTGAATAATCACCCTCTGCCACTGTCTTCGATTCCTCCACTTCACCGTTCAAGAAATCTGACCAACAATTTCAATTAACACAGTTTAACTTAACTCCTTGCAAATCAAATCAAAATCAAAATTTAAACCGTTATGTTAAATCAAAAAATTGTATTTGTCATGCTTTTAATTTCCTTTGACTCTCAAAGTACAGCAGCAAATCATCAAAATATTCAAGTTACATCAATCACTTTAATTTTTGTCAATCCACAATATCAAAAGTAAGCATGAAATAATTTTAATTTGCTCGAGAAATTAGAGTTTTGATATTTCCTACCTAATTCAATAGTCATGAAGATTTCTAATCTGGATACACAATTTCTCCATACAAGCAACTATCAAAGACCTTTACATTTACTTCATACTACTGAGACCCTGCATCGATCAAACCAAATCATTAAATCTCAAAACAAAAGCACTCAATGCTTCAATGTAAATACCAAATGAACAAATTTAAACAACAAAAAACCTATTAACAAAATGAGTTTGGCATATTTTTACCGTAGCATAACCAATAGACGGATTATACTCATTACACACTACAATATCTCCATCTGCATACTAAGCAATCTCCTAGCCATGTGAATTTCCCTTGGACTGTCAAACACATAATACACGACACCTCAATCAAATAAACATAAACTACCATAACAAAGCACAAATCACTTACTTCAAAGACAAAAATTGAACCGTCACAATTACATTCTCGTTAGTTTTATGAGAATATAGCACAGTTTTTGAATATGACGGCCGAATCATTTCAATCTCACCGAAGCTACAACAATCAACAAATATCAACAAAAAAAAATCAAAACAATTAAGTGTCACCAGCTGAAGTTTGACCCATGATATTAGAGTGCTAGGTGTGGGGTAGAAGAATTACTATTTTTTTAAATGATGAACAGAACATATAAATTCATTCCAAGCTTAGTCGACGTTTGATCTTTAAACCATGAACAAAACATATAAAATTATAAAATTTAGATGAAATCGATGAGATTTGGATGAGAAGAAATCAAACCTTTTTTGAATCAACAATCGAAAATGATCAGCGTTTTTGTGTTTCTGTATAGGAAGGATTCAAAATCGAACCTTTTGGACTCAGTGATTGAGGAGAATCAAAAGGTTGGGGGGAGAATGTGAAATCGCTAATGGTGAAGGATGGTTGAGAATGGTTAATCCATCTGAAGGACTGCGAAAGTTGCTCAGAGCGAAAATGAGAGAGAAACGGAGATTCTGATATGAGCAAGAAGATGGGTCAGAATCAGATACGGCGGCGGCAAAGATGAAATGACCAGAGTTAGTGATGGTGGTGATACGGCTGCTGCGGAGATGAAATGGACACAGGTGATGGTGCGGATACGACGGAGGTCCGCTAGATTCTGGTGGCAGAGGGAGATGATGGTATTCAGAGAATGGGTGTGAGAGAAAATAGAGAGAGGGGGTTAGGTCAGAGTGATTGTTTCCAGGGAAGAGAAAGACGCTTGTTGAGCGCGCGTACAGTTGTTTGGCTTTTTTTTCTCTTCTTTTGTTACTATAGCTGTTTCGTAATTAAGGTTTAGGTCAGGGTTAAAACAGGAATTTTATTCGCTAGGGTTTAGGTTTAATTAGGGCGAAAATTCTAGCTTGGGGCAACTTTTATATATAGTATGATAATAATATAATAGGTATATATATATATATATATATATATATATATATATATGGTGGATTCTAGGGTGAACCATCAAACAAGTGGTTCACCGGTGGACCATTTAATATTTACCATCAGATGAGATCAATGGTTGAGATCCATTAAAATTATAAAAAAGAATATTTACAATTGACCACACACAATCTTTGTCCTTTCTCTTCTCCCTTGTTTTGAGTCTCATCACAACTACCACGTGCATCCTCATGCCACGGTGACTCTACCGTCACCACCACCACCACCACCACCGTTACTAACTGGTGGTTCTTTTTTAAGGCAAGAAAAATTTCAATCATTAATTTCCCCCTCTTTTATAAAGATGTAAGATCTCTGCAAAATTGATCAAATTTTTGTTAATATTCCCTCATTCCAGATTTGAAATTGTGTTTCATGTTTGTTGTAGGTGTTCCACATCTTATAATACCCAATTTCAAATTCCTCTGTTTGAAGCGCTTGTCCTTTGGATTAAGTTTTGTTGATTAATTAATTTTCTTAATATTTGAATAAGATGAAAACAGGAAGAACATTTAAATCAATGGGATTTCAGCGATTCTTGATTAACATCCATTTTGCTTATATAAGCACTTAAAGAAATTCAAACCAATTTAGTAAAAACATAGAACATATGAGTTTTAATTCTTTCAAAATAAAACATGAGTTTAAACCAATGGTTCACGATAATAGAAAAGGCACCAGAGTGAATGAAGAAGGTGAGGTATGACAGGATTGTATGCCGGCAATTGTAAATATTCTCTTTTTTAATTATAATAGATCTAAACCATTAATTTTATCTGATGGTAAAAATTAAATGGTCCACCGGTGAACCACTTGTTTGATGGTTCACCCTAGAATCCACCTATATATATATATATATATATACACACGTGTATTCAAGTACGGAAGCTAGGATTTTTATGAACAAAAGATGATTTTATTATATATATGAAAGAGAGGTTACAGGTAGAATACAAGAGAGAAATATAAAACTAGTGAAAGAAAAGCGTACCAAGAAAGAAAAACTTATTTCCCTTATATAGGGAAAAAAGGTTCACTATTTAAACCGGTAAAAAGCTACTGTAAAATTCGGTAGCCGGTTACTAAAATAATTACAACACGACAAATCACTGTTTAAGCCGGGTACGCTATGGGCCCCATCGACACTTTCACAATGATCACAAAACAACAAAATATTACAAAAATTTCAAAAAGAAAAAGAAAAGATTCTTTGGTGACTTATTGCTTCACCATAATTATTTGTCTTGGTGACTCATTACTCCACCAATAATGTTTTGTCTCCACCATTATTATTGGTGTCCCACTATGTCTTTTCCATTATTATGTCACTACTATTATTTTGTCTTGGTGACAGCTTTAATTTTTGCTCAATTATTTTGTTACGTGAGCTTTCAAGGAATCCCAAAACTCTTCTGAAATTGGTTCTTCTTCAGGTTGAGATTCTCCTATGATATCTTCTTCGAAATAATCTTTTGATCCTAAGGATGAAGTAGACATTCTATCTTCATTGGATGCAGCCTTTGTTGCGAAAGAACTAAAAAATTGTTTTTTCATGTATTCAAGGACACGGATCTTGATTTGATCTTCCTTTTCTTGAGGATATTTTCTTTGATAATAATTTTTAATTTCCTCTATAGGAAAGCTTTGAGAACTTTGTTCTTTATTTGTCTTTGTTTCATCAATTTTGATGGTGTGGGCAATATTAGTGGCTATTGCTTTAATATCTTCAGAACTCATATTTGTCCACCTTTTAAAGAAAAAGTTTCTTTGGATAATAGGAATATTGTATTTATTTTTTGAGATGATGATTGTCCATCTCCAGATCCAAGGTATTTGGAACTTACTGAAATAAAGGCATGGACATTGTCCATAAATCATTTTACTAGATGCCACTTTAGTAATTAAGGGGCTTTTATCGCACCAAGAAGTATACAAATTTTGTAATTCTTCTGGTAGAATTTCTAAAGATGGTCCAAATTTTAACCACCAATCAAAAAACCAATTTGGAATAGGTTTTTCCTGCTATCTCAGGATTAATAAAGAAGAACCATGAATGTTTATTTTTTGGGTTCTGGTAATAAAATGCCTGAGTAAAGGCCTGAATATAATCTCAATAACTGTTGTCCAATTGTAATATCCCACTTTTATGATACGATGGTTTATCTGTTAACGTTTGAGTAAGCGCGTTTAAGACTAAGGGTAGTATGGTAATTGCGCACTAAGGGACTATTTAAGGACTTTTGGTCCAAAATTATCACACAATCTTCTTCACTTTCTCTCACTAGGGTTTGATAGAAATTTTTGCTCTCCCTTCTCTCTATAAATCGGTCATCATCTTCATCCGTCAACCAAAAATCTTTGCTTCCTCCTTTCTCCTCTTTGGAATCAAGTATGTGTTATCTAGGGTTTATGGTTTTTGGTTAGTGGAGTGTTGAAGCAACCTTCCCTTTTCTTCTCTACTCATGATCTTCCTTTAATCATCTCCTAATCTTTCAAGAAGTTGAAGTTTAAGCAAGGCTAGGGTTTGGTGTTTGTTGGTAACAAGTTGGAAGCAAGCTTCACCAACATCCATCTCTTCTCTAGGGTTTTGGTCTTAGGGTTTGCTGTCAAGGTTTTCAAGTTGTGAACTTGATTTGAGGTTATTTTAAGGTGATTTCTTAGTTAGTAATCCAACCATGGGATGTGTTTTACTTGCAAGGAAAAACTTTATATTTTCTAGGGTTTGTACATAGAGAAAGTTACCCCTTTTATGCCATGCATCATTATACTTGTGATTACTTGCTCAATGTCTGTTTTACAGGTTCTATATGATCTTTAGTACCATGATAAGCCTAAGGATGCTTGGATTTGAGGTTTTTGAGTGAAAAATACCATTTTTGACAGTTCTGGATTGTCATAACTCGCCACGGTGAGTAAATAGCTCGCAAGGCGAGCTAGAAGGCCGAATGGGGGTGTTCACTCGCCTCCTACTCGCCAAGGCAAGCAGGTGCTCGTCTCCCACACATAATCACTCGCCATGGCGTGCAGACAGTGGGGAGACCCATTGTTTTGTTCGTTCCGGGTGATTCTGGTGTTTCGCGAGCGGTTTTCCTTATATAATCTTTTATACTTTAACCCCTCAAATCAGGATTTCAAGGCAAATACTTTTAAAATGTTTCTTTGATTGTTAAGCAAGTATTCACATGGTATAATTAAGCATGGCGAATGAAAGTCATAGCATGATGTGAATGGGTAGCATGCAATAATTAATAAGGGGAGTGGAACTAGAACCTTGACGTAGTCGTCAAGAACTAGAGTGCTAATCAAGATTATATTATATTAATGTGCGAAGAACATTTTCTTACGCTTATGAACTTGTATGTTTTTACCCCAAGGGATCTATCAAGGATCCGAGTTATAAGTATTTAACTCATGTATGTAACTTTTCATGTATGCATATGAACAAGACTAATACAAGATGTAGGTGCTCGTGTCTCTCGTTATCCACGTCAGGGGGATACGGGAGGTTCTCGACTTAAGGGGAATGGTTCAAGCCGTAAGGAACCCACACGACACCGAGGGAGTCCGATGTACGTACATCGGTCATGTTTGGGAGTGTACTCGGGGTTACTCCACCCGGGACTCTCCGTAAAACGAATTAAGATAATGTTTGATTGTTCAACCCTAACATAATGATATAAATGAATGTGTTCATGCATGATTATGACATGATGATAGATAGGAGCAAGTTATAAAAGATTGCCAAGGACGATCTTAGGATACCCTATTCGTCCGGTATAGGTTGTGCCATGATTTGATTCATGTTTAGGCTTAGATACATTTAGCATATCATAGCAAAGCGGTGCTAGGAACCCTTGACCGCCATGGCACGTATAAGAATATCAAGCCTATAACAAATTAGAAGATATCTAAGACGGATTTAGCTTGCACGACCGTCTAAGGTACATAACCACACACGTATAATCAACCGCCAGGTTGTGATGTAGACACGTGATAACCATAGGTTTCCCCGAGGTTATCACTAGCCTAGGGCTAGGAAGAACTCGCTGAGACATTATGTCTCACCCAACTCCTATTTTGTTCAGGTTCACAGGTTGTGCAAGGAAAAGGTAAAGAAAAAGTCTTGGATTGATCGTGACTTCATGGAATCGCTTTGTTGTGAATTAGAGATGCATATGTTATATTATAAGATGTGTAATTATGAATTTTGTATTTACACTATGTATGACAAACTTTGGTGTAATAATGTAACATAGAAGCTTTGGAATGATGTTGTAACCAAACTTCCGACTTGATGTCGTTTCATGTATTTGTATAATTAATGTATCCAATATCAGTTTAACGCTTATTCGAATATTCTAGACACTTTCAAATTTAGGCGTTACACCAATCCCCTATTAGAGGAATGCTGGTTTCTGGTTGAGGTAGCATATTGCTACTCCCATATCCTCGACCACAGTCGTATTGACCGCGACCTCCTCTACCCCTATAAGGGGTTGTCATTCTCCCTGCAAAAATTCACGGGTCAAATAATTAGCAAGTGAATTATTTTCACCTTTAATATACTGAATATCAAATTCAAAGGCAGATAATTGAGCTTGCCATCCTACAAAAATTTGTTTTGCAACTAGATTTTTAACATCTTTTTCAATAATTGATTTTGCAGAACTACAATCAATCCTCAACAAGAATTTTTGATTCAACAAATCACTTTGAAATTTAGAAATACCTTTTATTATAGAAAGCATTTCTTTCTTAATTGTAGAGTATTTGGATTGAGTGGAATTCCACTTTCCAGAAGTAAAACGAACTAAAACTTCTTTATTATTATCAGGAATTAATTGTTTTAATATTCCTCCATATCCTAAATTAGAAGCATCAGTTTCAACATTTTTAAAATATTTAGGATTAGCCAAAGATAAACAAGGTAAACATTTTACTTTGTTTTTAATTCTTTTAACAGCATGAGTATGTTCATCTGTCCAAGGTTTAGGATTAGTTTTCAGTCTATTATATAAAATAGCTGTATCCTTAGCTAAGTATTCATAGTAATCTGAAATATAATTTAGACTACCCAAAAATCTTTGTAATTGTTTTTTATCTGTAATAACATCAGGAAATTTAGAAGCAAATTCAATACTTCTATGAATAGGAATAATAGTCCTTTATCAATTTCATGGCCAAGAAATCTAATTCTAGTTTGGAATAATTTCATTTTTGGGGCGGAAACCACCAAGCCATTTCTTTTAATAATGTCTTTAAATATTTTTAAATGTTTAAAATGTTGATCAATGGTTTTAGAAAAGACTAAAACATCATCAATATAAACAATTATAAAGTTGGAATAAGAATTGAATATTTCATTCATAATATTCTGGAATTCAGAAGGGGCATTTTTAAGCCCAATTGGCAAGACGATCCATTCATACTGTCCAAAAGGAACAGTAAACGCAGTTTTATATCTGTCAGATTCTTTAATCTGAATTTGCCAATATCCAGATTTCATGTCAAATTTTGAAAATATTAAAGAAGTAGATAATCTATCTAGCAAATCCTTTTTATTAGGAATTGGATATCTAATCCATTTTAATACCTTATTAAGGGGTTTATAATTTATAACTAATCTAGGAACACCACGTTCCTTTTCCGTAGCATTATTAACATAAAAAGCAGTACAACTCCAAGGAGACTTGGATTTTCTAATAAGACCCTTATCTAAGAGACTTTGAATTTCTTTTTTGCATAAATCAAGATATTCTTGATTCATTTGAGCCGGTCTAGCTTTAGTAGGGATTTGATTTTCATTAAAATCATCCTCATAAGGTAAAGAAATAACATGTTTCTTTCTATCCCAAAAAGCATTGGGTAAATCATTGCAAATTTCACTATGCAATTGTAATTCTAAAGACTTAATTTGTCTTTTAATTTCTTCATTATTAAGTTGATCATTAATATTTAAGATATTAACTTCTTCTCTGAGAAAACATAATTGTTTTTCCTTTTTAAGAAGAAGGATTTTTACCTCATTTAACATTCTAGTATGAGGATCCGAAATAAATTCAAAAATAATTTTTTGATTATTAATAGAGGTAGTAATACCCCTTTGATCAATATTAGTGATAGGCATAATATTTTGCAAAAAAGGAGTGCCTAAAATAATTCTATGAGTTAAATTTTTAACTAAAATAAAGTGAGTAGGTAAACAAATATTTTGATTACAAATATAAGTATTAGGAAGTTTATATTTTACTTGGAGTTTATCTCCTCCAGCTTGAGTAAGAGATTGAGTGGTTTTTGAAAAATATTTAGTAGGGATAATCCCTTCTTGAATGCAGTTAAGATCTGCACCGCTGTCAACCAAAGCAATTTCATCTTTTAAAATAAAGTTTTTATTAACAAATAAGGTGATTTTTATATTTTGAGAAGTCACTCTTTGAAGAGCATTCAAATAAGTTTCAGAACTAGAAGGAGTATCTTCTTTAGAAGTATCAACTTCTTTTAATTTGGATTTTTCCAAAATACTAAGTCTAGTAGATAATATATTATTATCTTTTTTAATCTGAGATATTTCAGATTTTAAGAGATTTATTTCTCTTTTTAAGTCATTAGTAGAAACAGGAGTTTCTCTAATATTAGATTCTTGGAATCTAGATAAAACTTCACTAATTTGATAAGGTGCTTCTACAATTTGAAGAGCTTCTTTTTTATAATTATCTTTTATAAGAAATTCAATCATTTTTCTTTTCAGATTATTATCTGGAATAGATTCTAAAATTTTTAAAGTTTTATCACGTTCTTCAGTAAGAACATTTAGACCATTCTTTTCAACAATTGATTTCCAGTAATCAATTTCATTACTACATCGACAATTATTATTGTCAGAAGAGGATTTATCTTCCTCTAAAGAAGATTCATTAATAAAATCTATTTCATTATCAGATATTTCTGATTCAGAGTCAGAATTAATTAAAAGAACCTTTTCTAGTTGAGCACGAAGATTTTCATCCTCAACTTTATTTAGGGCTTTTTTAGTCCAGCATTGATTAGCATAATGCCCAGCTTTTCCACATTTGTGGCAAGTAATATCTTTAGAAAACTTATTGGCTTTCCTTTTCCTATCAGATTTAGGAATTTTTTCTCTAGGTTTATCCTTTCTTCGTTTCTTCTTATTAGAAGATCTCTGAGAATTTCTCTGATTTTTATAAGCTTTGTCTTTGGAAAGCTTTTCTTTACCCTTGGCTTTATTACTAGGAGGTTTACCAAGATCGAAAGCAAATTGTTCACAAAATTCACCTAGTTGGTGTTTCTCAGTTAACCTTTGCTTTTTTAATTGGTTTTTAAGCTTTATGTCATTACATAAGGATAATCCTTCCTGAATACAGGTATTTGTTATCTGACCATAGGTTAGATTGTCATAATTAATATTAATACCATCATTTTTATTTCTCAGAGTTTGCCTAATTCTTTCGGCAAAGAGATGGGGTAAACCATCTATAAATTTGGCTTTCCAATGGTTACTATTGGAGTTATTTATCATAAAGAGTCTGGATAAAAAGGTATCTTTATACCATCTAAAATGTGTCAATGAAGGACACCTAAGATTTAGGAGTAAAGTGTTAATTCTTTCTCCAACCGGAATACTAGTTCCAACAAAATTTTGTAAAATAGATAGGCACGGTGTATAAACTGCATCTTCTTCATCAGTACTATAAATAGGATTATCACTAGTGGAGGGTTCAATTTTAATGAGTTTCTTATGAGAAAGAATTTCTTTCCTTTGGGAATCAGTAAGATAATGATCCCACCAACCTCTAAGTTGGCCAACAAATCCAGTTGTGATAAAGGCGGCAATGGCGCTATCAGAATTACCATGTTGTTTACAAATAGTAGAATACATAAGCATTTTTTGAGTAACATCAACAATTTGTTTTTCATTTAGGCCATCTATGTTCCATTCATAAATAGATCTTCCTGAATAGGAATTTTGATAAAAGTCATTTTCTTCATATAATAAATCTTGAGGTGAAGGTCTCTCATAATAATACTTATCCACAGACTTTTTAGTATAAATTGGGTTTATTTCAACATTATCTTTATTAATGTCTTGATTATCAAACATGGTTGTTAATTGATCAATCTCATTAGACTCATCATCGCTATCAGAACTATCAGAATTTTCTTTATGTGAAAGAACATTAAGATTCAATTTCTTAAGTTTTTCTTCAAGAATAGAAATAAATTTAGTTGATTCATTATCAATTTTAAATCCTTCTATATTAGCGGGAGGTTGAATAATAGGAGCTTCATTAATAATAGAAGTAGAAATATTTTCACAAGTTTGAGAACTATTTTTCTCAATTTTTTCTAAAATCAGGTTTTGATTAGCAATTTGCTTTTCAACCAAAATTTTTAAATCTGCTAATTCCTTTTCAAGAGATATAAATTGATCTCCTATACAAGTTAAAAATGCATTAGTAAAATTTTGCGATTTAATAATATTATTTAACTCTTGTAAAGTTATTTGGGTATTTCCAGCCTTTTGACCTAAATAAGTATTAGTATAAGCAATTGCTTCAACATTTTTTCCTAAACTAACAATTTGTTCAGGAGGAAAAGGAGCATTAACAATATTTTCTCCTTGAATATTCCAAGGTTTAGATTTTAAAACCATAATTCCAGATTTAGTTTTATTTAGAAAATATTCTATAAACCATCTAACAAAAGGAATATAATTCTGCGTAATAGCAAGATTATTATAATAATCTTCTTTGAATTGGGTTAACTCCCACTCAGCAAACCTATTAAAATACCATTTTCTAAATTCATAATATTTATTAATCATAAACTCATCACTGATGAGTTTTCTCCAACCACTTCCTGGTGTTAAATCCATAAAAACTTATTGTTCATGGAGATGAAAACTCATCTCTGATTCTGTAGGTGATTTCCTACTTTCACTAGGACCAGCATTAGCCTGATATATACCATGGGGAATTTTATTCTCACTTATTATTATATGCTCAACAGATTCTAAATCATCTCTAATTTTAGATATTGGTTCAGAAATTGAAGATCTAGGCAAATTACTAGATGTAGAATAAGTTCTAGGCAAGTTACTAGATGTAGAATAAAAATCATTTAAAGAATATCGAGAAGATATACTTCTAGGTATTTTAATACTTCTTTGCGGATTAAATCTAATCTCAACATCTCCTTCAGTTGTTTGAGTTATCTGACCTATTTCTCTATTTATAATAGGTTCAGGTTCAGCTTCTTGTGGTAAAGACCACGTTTCAGGAAAGTCTATTTCTTTCCATCTTATCAACCTATTCGTTGCAATATTAGATGTCAACAAATTTGTCTGAACTAACGTAGTAGTACCAGGAAAACTTATTTGTTTCGCTTTAGGATTTAAAGTATTTAAAACTTTATAATAAACCCTGTAACAGACAGCCATAATTTCACTGCCAGTTTTAAAATCATAACCATTCGTATGAATATTCATTTGTAAAGCATTAAATAATTGTTTATCTGATAAAGATAGACTCCCTCTCAAGTGAATCATTTATCTGTAATTTTAATTGAGAAATTTAACTTTGCCAACGAAAACCTATGAAATTTCACTTTGCAACTTGTTAGTAAACATGGCATACATGGATATAGAGAGAAAAGCTTGGAAAACTATTGTATTGATGATAGTTGAAATGATACAAGAATGGAAAAGATAGGTACAAATGAGTCAACCATGTGACTTATATAGTAACTAAACTAGTGTGCTAACTAACTATATCATTATTCTTAATAGCCTCCCTCAAACTCAAGGTAAGAGAACTCTTAGCTTGAGTTTGAATTACAAAGCTAACAGAAGAAATAAAGTGCAGAAGTATATGACAAGTTGAGGTGCATAGCTCCTAGAAGTCTTTGACCAACTCTTGGGGTCCTCTCAAGCTTCCTACAGCGTCTCCACAACATCCATATCCAAAAGAGAACTCAAACATTCAGCAGGATAGTATCAACAACTATTCCAAAATAGGGCAGTAGCCAATGGTATGTAAATCCAATAAACCACTTGTGAACTAGAAAGGCTAACAACAATTGCAGAATCTTGTGTTACGGAAGTCCCTCCAACAAAGTAGATGTGAAAGCAATGCTTCACCAAACCAAACCAAATCCAAACAATATTTGATCTCAAGCAGTAACTAATCAAAGCCATAAGGCAAAACGCTTAACCATTGAGCAGAAGCCATAACTCAAGGCTTAACTACTTAACAGAAGCTAAAATCAATAAAGCCAACAAAGGGCATAATGCTTAACCACCATAGGGCAGAAGCGAGAGAGAATATGAAGAGTGCTTAACCACCATAGGGCAGAAGCTAACAAAAATGCTTAACCATCTATGACAGAAGCATCATGCTTAACGATCATAGAAAGAAGCTCAATAACGCTTAACCATTCATGATGGAAGCATATCAACATGTCTTAACCATCATGAACAGAAGCACAAGACAAGAATCAAAGCCATCATAGGCTAATAAGAAAAATGAGGAAGTAAGCCATGGACAAAAACTATTATCACACCCTGACATAGAAATTCAATGATCTGCAAATAGAACTAAGCCTCCAACACCACAACATGGAATAGTCTGGCTGCAAGTCTTCAACCCATATACTTCAGGCAGCATCAACAAAACCATATGCAACAAAAAAACAGCACCAAATATTGGTGTACAGAGGACATCAAAGAAATCCCAAACTAATAAGTGTTGTTCTGCCAAGTGCAAATGTGTTGCTTATGAATTGTTCCAAGACCATAGTGTAGTAAGTTAGAAAACCCATAATCACAAGCCAATATGGGAAAAACCATAAGAAACAAAACTGGTCCTTATTATGCTTTAGGTTTCAAAGTTCCACATTCACATCAGCAAAGTCAAGTAATATTGAGAGATGACAGGCATATCATGTTGTCAAATCATGCTATTTTGATGAGTATGTGAATGCCCAAAGAGCCATTACAACAGAAGGTAATTCAAGTCTAACCAACAAATAGGCTCTAATAGACACCAACACTGTCCAACAATGTATGGAACCTGACTAAAAACTTCACACATGATCCAGGAGTAAAACAGAAGGCAATCAATCAAAGTAAAATTCCAACCAAAGCCAGCCAAAAGTGTTCAGCAATTTCTACTATCATGTGCAGAACCCCAAAAATACTCAATGTAGTTCTTCTTTATTTGAAGTAGGAATAACAGGGCATATTTCACTAATACTTCAAATGCATTGTGATACCAATAGTATACTCCAAATAGCAAGAAGGCAACACAATAAAAATTGTACACAAGTATAAGAACAATTGTATAAGTCTTCAAACCATAGCCTCTGAATAGGTTCAAACCAATAAGAACAATGAACCAACGGACCACATCATAATATCCTATGGCAACAGAAATCAATGAGCCAACCTTTGAACTCTAACAAGATCAATTGGTGTTCCAAATGTCAATTCAATTCTTCTGTACCAATCCTCAATTGAACGGTGCTTCAAAAGTACAATAAGCAACAATGCCAAATGCACTAGTAATGCAAATAAGTGGTTCAAAACCAAAAAATTCAATGATCGAAATTCTTATTTCCAACTCTTTGAATTCAATGATCAGTAAACAGCATCACAAGACCATTATACTTCTTCTATTTCAGTAACAGTAGCAATATTCAGCAGAAATACCAAATGTTCTTAAGAGTTTCTCAAACCTGACAAAGAAGAAGAAATAACAACCTGCTGAGAAGGTTCACCATCTACAACTGAACATAAATCCATAGCTGATCGAAGCAAAAGGGATGAGAAATGATGCTTCTAGAGCTGCTTTCATCATAACCAACAACAACAATCACAGCCGTAAAACCAGAATCGGAAACCGAATCAAACCAGAAGCAACGAACTCTGAATCAACCATCGCAAAAAGTTCTGACTAGCAAACCACAAGAATCATATACCGAATTGTAGTATCAGATGAAAGACGAATTCACAAACACAGAAAATAGCAAAGAAACGTGAAACAGAATGGATTAGAGAACAATGAAACCCTAGAAATTGGGGGAAAAATGTGAGAACAAAATCGAACCAATTTGCGAACATAATCTCTATCGCAAGAACAAAAGGACGCAACAAGGAATCGAAAGATTCAGAACCTGAAAATTTCGATCTATAAAGGATTCAAACATGGAATTAGAATTGAGATCGGAACTAGAAAATGACAATTCCAATCAAGAGAACAAAAATCATAGACTGAACCAGAAACAAAGATTCGAATCCAAATCAAGGAATTGGAATCGAATTGTGAATCCTAGAACAAAAAAAAAACAAGAAATCGAGACACACATCTTCTGGAAATTAGGATCAATATGAACCCTAACAATGAGGAAAAAGATGCAAAGCAAATTGCGATAAACCTGATTCGCAAACTGAAAGAGAAATCGAAATAGAAATAGAAAGGGATGAAATAAAAGGAAATTCAACTGAATCAGATTATGCCAGGATTTTCATCAAAAGAAGAAGGAGAAATACAGAGTTATGAATAAGAAACAAAAGAGAAATTGAAGATGAGAAAATTGGATTTTCTCTAGAAAGCGCAGCGGAAAATATCATTCAAGGTGGATACCAATCTTGCCCTGATACCATGTTAGTAAACATGGCATACATGGATATAGAGAGAAAAGCTTGGAAAACTATTGTATTGATGATAGTTGAAATGATACAAGAATGGAAAAGATAGGTACAAATGAGTCAACCATGTGACTTATATAGTAAATAAACTAGTGTGCTAACTAACTATATCCTTATTCTTAATACAACTTACAACAACCGAACAATGAAGAACAAAACAAAGTGTTCAGTGGTAGCAAACTTTAAACCGTATGTGATGATGATGGATTTCTCAAGTTAGAATGTAGGGTACTGATTTAAACTTGTGTTAATGTTGTTGTTGGGATTTAGTGTTGCAAGTTTTGTGAAGGAAGATTAACGATCGTGATCTCTAAAAACATCAAGTTGCTTCGGCAAGGCCGTTCCTAGGAAAATGTAGGCTCGGTTCTCATAAACAAGAGAGGCCCTTAATAAAAATATGTATTTTTTTAAAAGAGAAAAACAATTATATTTTTTGTTTTATTTTATTTTTTGAGAGGATAATTATAATGTTTGCTATTAAACTTTGCTATTTTACACGATAATTATGAGCCCAAAATTACAAGTGCTCTAAAATAAAAAATAAAAAATTTGTGTTTTTATTTGTAAAGATGTAGTTTAATAGGTTGAGCAGTGAACTGAATTAAGGAGATAATAGAGAATATGGAGGACATATGAGTATTATGGTTGTATTATATGCTGGGAAAAAAAATTAATGAAAGAGGTAAAAAAAATTAAATGAAGAGAAAAAAATGAAGAGAATTGAACACATGACCTCAAAAAATTAATGAAGGAGGTAAAAAAAAATTAAATGATGAGAAAAGAAAAAAAATTAAATGAAGAGATAGAATTGAACCCATGACCTCAAGGCTTCTTACACAATGCACTGCCACTAGGCCACTTCTGCACCATTGTAAGCTTTACAACGTTATTAATATATATGCCTATTTTACATTCATGTTACAAATAAAAAAATATATTGGGCCTCCAAAGGTTCAGTAGAGCTGCTTGCACCCCCTAGGGTTCGGCCCTGTGCTTCGGTATATGTTTACCTCTTTTGTTCACATGACAAAAATCCCTAATTTGTTCAAAACTGATATTTTTAAATTAACTAGTAAAATACTTGTGCGGGTGCGTACTCACGGGTACTTGATTGTGCAAATTAGTAAGTGTACCAAAACGTGAACATGTATTAAAGTAGTAAGTTATCTTTTCACTTGGATTGTCATTCAAATTGGTAATTATGAGAATTCATTAGAAGTAAGAGCAGTGAAATAGGTAACGTGGTTGCAGGTTTTTAATTGTCATTTATGCGAGATTAGGTTGATTAGATTAAGATGTTAACGACAATTATGGTAACCTTGAATCCCCTCTCCTTTCTATGTTGGAATTAAAGAGGTCAATTATTAGTTTGTGACTTGTCTTTGATTTACGAATGTAGGATATAACCCCGTGATATAGCAGTAGAAGTTTCAATTTTATATCGCCGCAATTTAACCATTTATAATTGCAGCGTTCTCTAAAGATAAGTCAAAATCCTAATGATCATACTTGGATTCAATTAAAAGAGATTAATTACAAAATAAGCAATGTACTATTGTCTTGGTCGGACGGAGGTAGAGTTGTTTAAGGTGAGAGAAACACAAGACAAGGGTTGAATTGTGTTGGCTTTTTCAAAAACTTTTTTAACTAATTATCAAAAACAGTTCAGAGTCTAATCAGAAGGAGTTCTAATCAGAGTCTAAAACAGAGTTATGCAACAAAAATATATTAAACGCAAAGAGAGAGAGAGAGAGAGAGAGAGAGAGAGAGAGAGAGAGAGAGAGAGAGAGAGAAGATAAAAAGAGACAACACAAGCAAATTATACTAGTCCATTCCCCTTGCACTTCCAAGGGATTTTCACTAAAATCTCAAAAGATTACAATTTGCTCAAACACACAAGTAAGAGACTTCATTTGCTCAATCACACAAGAAAGAGACTTCTACAATCAGAGTTTAACAAATAAAATAAGATTGTTATTTACACTTGATATACAATCAGAGGTGTAAGAAAATTAAGTTCAGATGACTTCTGATACTAAAGAAATTTGGGACAGTAAGGCTGCACTTGAAGGGTCTCAATGATAATCAACCATGAGAATATGCTTGATTATTGTTGACATACGCTCATGTGTTCTGAGAGGAAACATGATATACCAATTGAATGCCTTGTCCGTAGAAATATTTCATTATAGAATAGAGAAATAGATAAGGATGTAATGAATTAAACATTTAGATTAAAACCTCAATCCCATGACACTTTTTAATATCTGAATTTTAAACTTGCTCTTAACAACTTATTCCTTTTTAGCTAATCAAAACTAAAAATTAAATTGGTAATTGCTTTACTCCCTGTGGATGAATTCTCTTTTTACTCCCTTTTTTATCTTTATTTTATTCTTCTCTCATCCTTTTTAATGTAGTTTCTTTTGTTAATTGTATGGAAATTGAATGTAGTTTATTTTTTGTTAGTTTCTAACTTTTCACAATGATGAGGATGCCCTGACTTTTGTATAGTGTGACAAATTTTCTAAATTATTAACTATATCAAGGACCTAAGTAAGAAAAGATTGTTAATATTTGGTTAGTATATGATCAACTATCTGCACGATTTGGTTCATCTCAATTTGTAACTGGTTGTACAATCTTGAACAATTATGACGAGCATAGTTTTTTTAACTAGAAACGGTGTTTCTTAATGTGGGTGTGGCGTGAGTAGCTATAAGGTAGTGTTCCCAAAACATGCTTTTGATTGACTATGATCAAAATTTTGATAATGTGTGTTTTAGCATTGAACAAAACAATATGTCGTAGTTGAAACCAAGAGATAATCTATGGAAATTGTTTAGGTTGCATTGATGCTTATTTTCTTCCAGATTGTTTTCGCTGCCACTCTTGTCGCTATCCGTTTACTGAACGTGAGGTAGTTTGATCCTCTTCATTGTATGTTGAGATCTTCTGCATATAACACTTCACCAATTGTCTGAAAATAGGTGTTATCTTTTAAACTTTCAAAGAGATTTGTATAGTACTGTGTACAAAGTATTGGTCTGATCCAAAAAATTTCCAATCTGTATCTGGCTTCTATTTTTTCTTGATCCAAATTTTCTTTGTGAGGGAAGCATCCATATCACAAGTCTTGTTTCAAAGAGTTCACTCATCCAAAATGTGAAGTTTGTTTCCAAGTTGTACGTTATGGTTTAAGATTATTAAAGTAGCTTAAAGCATTCACAATGGAGACACCTATTTTTGGGTTCTTAAATGGGTCTCACATGTACACATCACTCATTTATAATTTTTTAATAGTAGTACCTAATAAGCACGCAATCACTCCAACCCAGATCTCATACAAAGTTCTTAAATGGGACCCACTAATCAACTATCAATAACTTTATATCATTATATTTTAATTTTTTAATATTAAAAGAGTGTGGGTCCTGCTTAAAAGTGAGGGTCTTAAATAAGACCCCGGGTCTTATAAGACCTTGAAAAAGATTCTCCCCGTTGGAGGTACCTAATAGGTATCGGGTCTTAAATAGTTAAGACCCTCCCAATGGAGATGGTCTTATAACTTTATAAGGAGTATTGCTTTGTTAATAAAAAAAAAAAAAAAAGAACCAAAAAGTATAGACTATTACTTTTCCCACCCTGCTGCCTTCTCGCGCGCCCTACAAAAATTCCAAAAATACCCCTGGTCCGGATTACGTACTCCGAACCAAATTGTTAGTGTTTCCGGAAAATATAATCCGGACAAATACACTATGAATATTTTGTGCCTTTCTTTGATGTCAAGGGTCTCTGTTGACCGTTATACCATCCCCGCATAAGCTGCAATGCAATTGCAGGGGTCGTATGAGCAGTCAACAATGACCATGACACCACAAACACTCCTAAAAGCTACCTAAAAAACTGGAAAAAAAATTGAAGAAAATTTAAGAAAGGAGGTGAAGAAGAATGAAGGAAAATGTTGAAGATTCAAGCCTTTTTATAGCCTAAAACAAGTCCTAGGTCATTTGGAAGTCAAAGAAAACGTGTTTTTCATTCAAAACCGTCCAAAAAACGCGTTAAAACTCCACTAATCGGCCAAACTTTTGGTGAAACGTCACCGGCCAAAATGTTACTGAGGGTTTCCGAATTTTATAATCTGGAATGCATGAAGTAGTTCCGGATTATAAAGTCCGAACTGCACCAGACCCTTTATTTGGATCGTTTTCGTTGATCAAAGATACATAACATAAATAGAAGCAACATAAGACAAATAAGCAGTTAAAAAAACCATAATAACATAAATGATGAATCTTTTGGGAAGGTGTTCGAAGAGGAGCTTTTGAACTCGATCTTGCCGGCCTGCCAACTGACATGTTACGATCTACAGGCCGACATTATCGAGTTCATAAGAACCTGTTCTTTGGAGTTAGATCTGCAACATAATGAAGAAGGGCAAGGTGTTTAAAGAGGGTTTCTTTGAGTTAGATCATGCTGCCTTGCCAAATGACATATTCATCTGGCAGGCAGCAAGATCTAACTTATAGCAACCTCTTGATATTTTTGACTTATCTATGTATCAAGGAGGCATGAAGGAGTATCTATATATTTTTGATAGCATGCTGAAGATCTTCATCATGCCTTCAAATAGAGAGCTAACTCATCCATTTGCGACAGCATGAGAAAGATCCTCAACTTAATGACAAAAATTTGCATGGTTTTCTTTGGTGTGTTTGTGTGTTTTGATAGTATTGAAGGTGAAAACCGGAGAGGATATATTTATAGAGATGCTTGGATGTTGTGGACCACATAAACTCTTGGTGTAATGTGGTCCATACAAAAGAATCCTATGCTGAGGCATTCCGGATTTCGTTTTTCGTAATACACTTACGCCCTATATTATTCCGGATTTCGTAATCCGAAAAGCATATCTTTGATTATTTTATCGATTAAATGAACATCTTTGACGTAAATTAAAACATAATGAAAGTTTAAAGAATATATATATATATATATATATATATATATATATATATATATAATTCAAAACATAATGCAACAACTTAATTCAACAACACATAACTAACACACAATTAAAACAACATAAAACACGCGATTAATTAAAACATAACACATTATCACGGATCATCTAAACTAACTTCTTCCTCCTCTGGTCCCTCCAGCAGAGCCCTGATCTCTTCGTAGTTCTTGGGCCGGTGCAAACTTTTCAGAATTTATTCAGCAGATCTAACCAACGAAGCGTCCAACTCGATCGGTCCTCTAGTGCTTTGTTGACCAAAGACAGAGAACATGGTTCTCACGTCGTCGTTTGTGAGTTTCATCCGGCTGAAGAGAAGAGATCCGGCTGAGTCGGACAATGGACATCGATATTCAACACCGACCACCCTCCTCGTGTCTTTGTGGTTGAGTTGACGGTTGATTTGATCCAACTCATCCTTCAGCCCGGAGAGGGTGACATCGTCGCGAATCCTAAACAGATGGGGTGGTGTTCCACCGTTGTAGTAGACTGCCACTAGCTTGGTGTTCGGATTAAAGCCAGGGAATTCCATGTTGCAGAGGTATCTGGGCGTTGTAGTTTACTTGTAATGAAAACAGGGACCCCTATTTATAGAGGTATATGGGCGTTGTGGACCATGAAAATTGTCGGTGCAATGTGGGACACACAAAAGAATCCAATGCTGATGCAATCCGGATTTTAAAATCCGAACCAAGCATCACCATACACAAAGTCCCAAGTTCTCCTTTAGTTCACGCCATGATCGTATCTTTCCGGATATATAATCCGAAATATATGTGTATTCCGGATTATATATTCCGGAGTGCATCAGAAACTTTTGGTCGGTGGTCTGCACCACAAAGAAAACGTTTTTCAAACGTTTTGGGCGGTGGTCAAGTTGAAAAAAGTGTTTTTACAAGTTTTTTGATTGTAATTATGGTTTTCCCACCTTTTTTTTTACCCTCCCTCCCCTATAAATATGCTTCATTTTCTCAAAAATTGTCACACCTTCTTCTTTCTCCTCTTCTTATCTTCTCCTATTCCTTCTACAACGATGTGTTTCCATCGTTGGCCTTTCATAGAAAGAGGCCTTTTTGGAAATCCATCAGGGGTCATATGATCGGTCAATAGGGAAGGGGTCAGTCTGGTTGTGAGGTTGGTTTGCCTGCGTGTCATGTTGACCATCATGGTCTCTTGTTCCCTAGAGGCCCATGTGCCCCCTCTGTCTCCCCACCAACACCAAAGCTACTGGTATGTCCTATCAGGCAGCATTGGTTTCTTCTTCCCCGCCATCTTCTTTCCTCCCGCCCTCTTTCCTCTCCACCAGTGGCTGGAGCCACTGGTATAGCTTATGTAATAAAATAAGATTAGAAATAGTTTTAGGATGTAATAAGCTTAAAAAGCATGAAAATTATTGTAATGTATTGTTCATATGTTAATAAAATGAGTTATTTTTATTCTTGTGTCTTTTTATTTCTGTTTTTTATTTTATTCGCATTTTATTTTACAAATTGTAAAGCTTAAAATTGCAAAAGTTCTGGTAAAACATTATTCCGGATTATAAAATCCAGAAACATCTGCAAAATTCTAACAATGTAATCCGAAAAACGAAATCCAGACCAGGGGTAAAATTGGAAAAAAAAATAGGGCGCGCGAGGAAAGGCATAGGGTGGGAAAAGTAAGTCTCAAAAGTATATCCTAGTCTCCAAATAAAACAGGACTTTTGAAAAACAATACGAGACCCATTTCCCTCCCCGTTGATAATTCACTTGCTTTCTGATTTTGTTTATGCCAGCCTCTGCATATAATCACTTGTTTTCTTTGATTAAAATGTGGAAACCCTCGTGAACATATTACAAATTGGTGACAAATAGTTTCACTATTTTTTGATATTGTGTTGTTTCAGATACGTATAAGTCTCTGAAACACAACGGGATATTGGTGTATGTTGCCTCGTGCTCCAAAAAAACCTTGATTTGATTTGTAGTGTCTTGGTGAAAGAAACAGGTGATCCTAATGCCTCTTTCACACCTTATTTAACAAAGAAACAGAAGAATGAACTTAAGAGAGAAGCTTACAGAACCCGTTCTAAGGGTGCTCCCTCTCCTCCTATTCGTTGACTCGAGAAATGAGCTTCTGGTGGGAGTCTCTACCCTTTTTTCTTATGATGGTTTTTTTATAGATAGCCCTAGTTTTCCTAAGTTTCTTTGGTATGTTTTTTAGAGACATGTTGCAACTTTCTATTTATTGCTTTTCTAAGGTCTCCTGTTTTAAGTTTTGGTTTTTTCTAAGGGTTTTGGTTTAGTTCCCTCTCCTGTACAGTTTTTCTCTTTTTTAATAAAATTTTCAAACGAGGTGGTATTGGATGGAGGTTGATTTGGGATGTCAATCTTTCCTTTGATGCCTCTCTTTGCTATTGATTCATCAAAAAAAAAAGATACATATAAGTCCACAAATTTTGATTCGTAGACTTATTGGGATAAGTACTTAACCTTAAAAGCTGACAATAAAATGTGAAGTACGTTATTGCAATTGGTATGGAATTATGATGAAGTTGGAATTTTCAATTTGTGTTGACCTTAGTTTATTAGGTTTGTGAGTGGTGTTACTGAAATATGAATGATGTAATTTTACTTTATTGAAGAATATTATTTTCGTACTTGTTATTGGAATTTAAGTTTTCTTTCTTTTTTTGCAAAAAAAAAAAGTTTTCTTTTTATTGATAATTTGAGTTATATTTTGTTGTTAGATTTTTTGATAATAAATAAAATGAATGACTTATATCAAGTTTGTTATGATTACTAAAAGGTAAACTTTTAGGTATCTTGCTTGGGGTTTGAGTGGATATAGATACCCTCAAGGCAAAATTTGTTTAACAATTCAGTTTATTTTAAAATAATTTAATATGAAAATATAATATGGCATTCATTGATTGAACGAGAGGTACATATCCAATCAAAATACATGAGTATCATTGTGTTCAAATGAATTAAACCCCTTTTCACTAAAAAAAAAAAAGAATTAAACCCCTTTTTGAAAACATAATTCCATTTTATTATCTCTAAAAACTAATATATATTTTTTTCTAAAAGCAGCCTACAATAGTGTTTTTTTTAAAACGCTATCAAAGACATGACGTATAATAACAATTAATTGACATGCGCTATTAAAGACAAGGCTATAATAGCGAGTTTTAAATTAAAGACAAGGTTATAATTATAGCGAGTTTTAAAAAAGTACTATTAAATCCTGTTATTGAGGGTTTTAATAGCACCTCAATTAAAAGCGAAAATTGTATTTCTCAATTCATAAAATTCAAAATTATTATTCTCTCATTTTAAAATTATTAAGGGTATAATATTAAGTGTGAGTTGCAGGTGCCAGCTTAGATGGGATCTCTTCTTCTTTTATGATAACTATGTACCTCTTTGATTTAAAATAAAAAACAAAAAATGTGACTTCTATGTGGTGTCTTGGTGTTTGACTTTCTTGATTGTTAAGAGTAGAAATCATGTTCGTTTCTTAAAAAGGGCATGGGTATCTCATACTATCGTTTTATGTATAAATGTTCAATTAATATCATCCAATTTAAAAATATATGCATTTATATGGGTTATACACTCTAAAAATATAACAAAAGACCTGCCTATTTATTTTATTAAATATAAATAATTGTTTAAATTAACCCACTTGCGTTGGCATAGTTCAAGGGATTTTAAGAGGGGTTTTTCATAAGTTTTAATCCTCTTTGCGGAAGAAATCTCATTGAAACGGATCTTGATTAAATCATTAATCACAAATCAAACACATACTTAAACAATTTAAGGATCCATGTGTTTATCTCTTGAATAGCAGAACCTTTGTAGTAGAATTGTTTTCGATCACGAGCAAAGCAAAGCAGCGATGCCTCTAGTTAGTCCACACGAACAGTGCTCCTCCAAAACTCGGTGCTAGCCAACGAATCAGAAGTGCAGAGAAAAGGGGTTGCTCCAAAAACCTGTAACCAAAAACTTCAGCACTAGAGTTCTATTTATAGAACTTCTAGTGTGCTCTGCAAGTTAGAAGTCACTGTTGGGCTTCAGTATGCCCAACAACGAGTTTAGTAATTTTGCTAACTAATTAGCGCTATTTACTAAACGCACCCCTTATATAAGTCATACTTATATATTTCTCTTTTGACTGTTCTTTGTGTGTGACCCTATAGGTTCTAGTCACGTTGGCAATAATATTAAATCTAATATTTAATATTATAAACAATGAGCGGTATCTAGCAACACATCATTGCTACCCAAGTGACAAGAATGTCAAGTGATCTGACGAAACCTTTCCATGATAATACTTATGTGTACAATTACTCCTTTGTCTCGATATCTTTATTGATCCCAAGGCATAGATATTGTCACCCTTGTATAGATCAATGTTTATATTTCTTGATTCCGAAATATACTGAATAACGAATAAGTCCAATATCTTATATTGACTTAGTTCGGCATGGCCATGCAGTTTTACAGTCATATTTCAACAAGAGGCCTAAAGATATATCTCCTGTTTATGAGGAGAGACAAATCCCATCTAGGACACTCATGTCCCTCAGCATGCTTCATCAAGTACCCATCAACCAACGTTATGGTTATCCTTTTACAGACAACGTTAGAATGGCAACAAAGCACTTGAGTCCACATCTAGGGATCATAGTGGTTTCAGGTCTAAGAACGACATACATTATTATCATTGTGAGAATATCTTATGACAATTGCATAACTTACTATGTAGTATTCTCACGGCGGGTCAATCCAATATAAATATGACTCCTAATATTTATATCTATGTGAAGACTTGATAACTCTTTATCCATGATCTGTGAGATGTGATCATCAGTCTACCCACATAATAGTCTCTATGCTTTGATGATATCCCACTTCTCAATAAAGCTTGACTACGGATACTTTTAGAATAGTTTCCTTATGTTTAACGGGGTCTCACAATTAAGTTATACTTAATGTTCCACTAAACGGACTAACTATTCTAGGGACTTTATTATTTTGAAACAAAACAAAATCAATAAAGAAACGCCTTATAATTTATATTTTCACAATATATATATTTATATCAATATCATGATACAAAGCCAAACCCAATCAATATAGATTGGCTATTAGGGCTTACTCCAACAATCTCCCACTAGCACTAAAAGCCAATCAAATATTAACTTAATATCTATTGGTCAAGTGTTAGCATCAAGCACACTATGGGCAAGATACTCTTCTAGCAGATAAGGAACTCTTTCCTATGTTGGTAGGTCATACTTCTTTCAATTTCCACTTTCGATCTTCTATCGAAAAGAAATTGAATTGTCAAAGTATACATTTGGATCATTGGTGAGATCAAGTTTTCATTGCTCGCAAGATTTAAACCAATTTTACCTCAGACGAGATCAATGGAATTCGCAACGCAAGAAACACATGCTTTCACTCAATTATGAGCTAAACAATCCAAATCATATATATTTGACATCTGTAATAGAAACAACAACTATCTGAAGCTTGTACTTTTACAAATTTCATAGTTGATATCCTAGCATAACATTTATTCCAAATTACGATCTGGATATATTGTACACCGATATGAAAGTCAACATCATTGTAACTCATTTACAATGTTTCTTCCATCCGTCTTCAAGAAACAATCCATAGTCCTTTAAGACATCCAAGGATATTCTTGAAGGTATTCTAGTGTCGAACACTATAATCAATTTTGGTACATATTGAAAATAATTTTCTAACCATGTCTTACATGTGTAGATAAATTATTTTGGTGACTACTATGTCATCCACATACTCCACCAAACTAATTTCAATGCTCCCACTAATCTCCTTATGTGCACAAGATTTCTTTATTAATAAAAGTTTTCATAAAACTTCATTTAATAAAATAAAAAAAAATTCAACTTCGAGAAGTTTTCTAATTCGTAAATGAATTTTATAATACATCTTCCTTTCTAGTATCCTTTGGATTAACGAAATCATACATATATCAAATACATATATAAGGTTATTCCAATTAAGGAATACATCCTCGTTATCCATCTTTTAGAACATGTATTATACAACAATGGGAATTGGGATCGTTAGATTTAAGCATTACGATGATGGAATGGTTTCGTCATGATATGCATCATGAATTGCATGAAACCTTCTACAATCAATCACATCTTAAAGGTATTCATAATACCATCCATGTCAGTTTTCTATAAGAAAATTCACATTCATCTTATGAGTCATACTCATTTGGATGATATAACCAATATCCATATATGGTTTGTGTACATAGATTCTTTATAAGATCCCATGGCATCTAGCCACTTCTCAAAAATCAGGCCATTTGCGACCTTCTAGTAAGTCAGGTGCTCATCTTCCATGAGCATCATATCACCTTGTTGAGTCATGACAAAATCATATTTCTCATCCTAGTGTTATGACATATCAGACTCATTTATATCATGTGCTACTCGAACTACCGATTTACCAACAACCCTTTGTTGAATCAGTTCATGTTCCATTCTTAGAGAAACATGTATTTTGTGGTACTTGACTTAATTCAAGTTCTACATCACTCCCACTTGCTCTTGCAAAGCTATACTCCTTGAAAAGGAATACTCCAGTTCTAGCGACAAACAACTTTTGTCAAGGAAGATGTAGAAATAGTATCCTCTAGTTTCCTAAGGGAACCTCCACAAGTATACATTCATTTAATTTGAAGTTTAGTTTATCTAGTAAACCATATAACCTCAAATTATCATAAATTCAAAAATAGGTACTCTTACCTCCATATCTAATATGGTGCCTTTATGATTACTCAATTAGAACTTGTTGTGGGTGAAGAATAACTGTAATTTCATTAATTTCAAGAGTCTTTGAGTTATAATCAAACTATTTTAGATCGAGTCATGTCAAATATGAAGCGATATAAATAATCATTATACTCATTAATCAAGCATTTACCATCACGACTTACTCGTATAGTCTTTATACTTTTCAAACTTATTCTTTTTACTTCATTGTTAAAATCTTTGAACAATTTCAAAGTTTTTCTTGAATCGTGTCAAATACACTTTGCTTCTCTACTAAATGATTTAGTAATGTTAGATGAAGTAATAGAAACAATATCTAGCAAATATGTTCAGTTCTCAATATACATCTCATATGTATATAAACTCGAATAAATTAAGTGCCCTTTCACCTTTGTTGGTGACTGGTATACTAATCTATTTTGAAAGGTGGGACTCACATCCTTCAAAATGATATAAAATCAAATGAGTCCAATAGTCCATATCCATGGATTTGGAAATGTGAATATCTCTTGTTTGTACTAAACAATGTTGCCAATGGTATACAAAAGGTTATAATCTCATTTGATCCTTTTCTCATAAGTTATAGACCAGCTTATCAAGATCATGAAATTCAAATTCATTACTTGATTAGCATACTTATATAGAAAACATAATTTTCATAATAGGACAACGTTTGTCTATTATTCAACTACACAATCATTCTCTTGTCAATACAAGATTTATGATTTAATGCTTCTATTTTATATGGAATTTAATAACAATTATTTGGTTCCATATCAAGTTAAATTTAAGTCCAAGCATTAGCTCCTATGTCAATGAAACAATTTGTTTCATTCTAGACGTAAGTGGACTTCACTTATAGTTAATCTCCCGCTTCTTTAAAACTCTCTATATTTCAACAAATATGAGATTAATCATCAAGTATCATATACCTATGATGCAGAAGTAGAAATTTAACTTTCTATATATGGGCAGATAAGAAGTCTTACTTCTATTTTGACTTTTTCAAAACATTAACAGTTTTTCTCATTCTGAAGAACAATTCTTAATTTTGTACCAATTCAGAAACTCCTTTCTGAACATTTTGTTCTTCATAAGAACATTTAACAGTATAATAAAATGTATATGCCGAAGAAATTCTAAATACAGAAAATAAATAAAATAAATGTATCATGATTGAAAAACATATTTAATTAGGTCTTTAATTAAATATGCTCCCACTATTTTACTCAAAACAAATGACCTTCAACATTTGAATCGGAAAATCTCATTGGAAGATTTTCTAATGGGTTGAAATCCATATTTCACCTTGCTTTAAGTCAACGGGGGCTGTACTTAAAACTCAGTTATTTAGGTAGAAACTCCTTCCAATTGTATCTCATACAACTTTCAAATCATTTGAGTGAATAACTCCTTACTCTAATCTATCATATAGATGTTCCCAAACATTGCTTCTAAATTTATTTTAATCTTATTAAAATTAATTTAGTTAAGTTAAACCCAAAAGAATAACACTTGAGTAAATTGGATTACCGCACCGCAACTTACTAGTATAAAATATGCGCTTCACGGAAGCAAAACCCACATATTCGATATTAGTCTTGAAGGGTGTTAAACTTTTGGAAAGCATTAAACTTAATATTTCATTTGAAGTAAATATATATATTTTAATCTTATTAAAATTTATCTAGTTAAGTTAGATCCAAAAATAACAATCGATAAATAGAATTACCGCACCACAACTTACTAGTATAGAAAGTGCACTTCGCGGAGGCGAAAACTACACATTTCGATATTAGTCTTGAGGTGTGTTATACTTTGGAAAACAATTTACTTCATATTCTATTTGAAGGATTTTTATTTAGTTTAATCTCATTGACATGTGTATCTCATACACGTGTCTTTAAAGATGCATGACATTCATGCTCATAGAACGCAAGTATATAAAACATTTAATACATACATGCTAACATACATCTAAAACATGTTAAGCATACATCACATACATGCGCTAAATAAACATACATTTCATGCATCACATACATAAAATAATAAATTAGGTAGTATGGTCATGACCTCCTAACGCGTAAGAATTAAATAAACTATTTTATTACAATTCTTTGACCCACGAGCAAACTTCAAAAGTTTCTCCATCAGAATCATCTTTTGGCGTCGTCTTCTCTCCAACTTGAGTATTTACAATATTTAACACTTAAATAAAATAAATAAAATAAACCACGACACGCAGGTCGTATTTAAATAAAATAAATCATGACACGCAGGTCATATTTAAATAAAATAAATCACGACACGCATGCCGTATTTAAATAAAATAAATCATGACACACAACGCAGGTCATATTTAAATAAATGAACAAACGCCAATATAAACTAAGGTCATAACCATATACCATTAATTTAAAATATTAAAATTAATAAATAACTAACAATAATAATAAACCTTTTATTGTTATTATCATTAAAATAAAATATTTTAAATATCAAAGTCAAGCATGCAATTACTTAACCAAGCATGCACATAGAGTATTACCTCAACGAATCCGATTAGAACACTAGCTAGTAGGCATTGATCGTGGCAATTAGGTAACTATTTTAGATTAAAATCAATAGCCCTAATATCATGATCATGATCATGATTCAGTACATTCAAAATCAATTCACATATTAAGGGATATATATTTTAACGCTAAAATAGAACACGATAAAATCAAATCAATTATATTCATTCAAAATTTTAATTCAAAATCAAATATTTTGAATCATGATTTTCCAGAATTAATGTTGTTATCTTCTAAAACAATTTTAAAAGATATTCGGTTTCCAAAATTAGACTTTTAACAATCAGGTCTTATGCAATTGAAAAACGTTGCTAGCTAAAATGTTGTACCAAATCCCATGAGTCATGATTGATTTTTTCAAAGTAAAAAAAATAGAATACCTAATCAATTATCATATAATTGAAATTATTGCCAATTAAAATTGAAGCATCCCGTGTCTCTCTCTTTACAAGTTTTGATAACCTTTGAATTAAAAACGTTGCTAGCTAAAATTTTGTACCAAATCCCATGAGTCATGATTGATTTTTTTTAAAGTAAAAAATAAAATAAAAATAGAAACACTAATCAATTATCATATAATTGAAATTAATGCCAATTAAAATTGAAGCATCCCGTGTCTCTCTCTTTACAAGTTTTGATAACCTTTGAATCTGATTCAAAATTCACGTAACTGAAAACCCTTATACTCAGTGAGAGAAACTTCTAAACGGATTCGCATACGACTCTTTGAAATCACACGATGGTTAAGCATGCATCTAATAAAATTTCACACGATGACTATCATACATGCAATAGAATTCACACACGATGATTACGATAGACTTGACATGATTAAACACTTTAATCCCAGAAGCAAAACCCACATCATAATATCGTCCCAGTGCGTCAAACAATTTGGATTTAATGATTTAATCTGAACCGAAGCTCTGATACCACTGAAGGGATTTTAAGAGGGATTTTTCATAAGTTTTAATCCTCTTTGCGGAAGAAATCCCATTGAAACGGATCTTGATTAAATCATTAATCACAAATCAAACACATATACTTAAACAATTTAAGGATTCATGTGTTTACCTCTTGAATAGCAGAACCTTTGTAGTAGAATTGTTTCCGATCACGAGCAAAGCAAAGCAGTGATGCCTCTAGTTAGTCCACACGAACAGTGCTCCTCCAAAACTCGGTATCAGAAGTGCAGAGAAAAGGGGTTGCTCCAAAAACTGTAACCAAAAACTTCAGCACTAGAGTTCTATTTATAGAACTTCTAGTGTGCTCTGCAAGTCAGAAGTCACTGTTGGGCTTCAGTAAGCCCAACAACGAGTTTAGTAATTTTGCTAACTAATTAGCGCTATTTACTAAACGCACCCCTTATATAAGTCATACTTATATATTTCTCTTTTGACTGTTCTTTGTGTGTGACCCTATAGGTTCTAGTCACGTTGGCAATAATATTAAATCTAATATTTAATATTATAAACAATGAGCGGTATCTAGCAACACATCATTGCTACCCAAGTGACAAGAATGTCAAGTGATCTGACGAAACCTTTCCATGATAATACTTATGTGTACAATTACTCCTTTGTCTCGATATCTTTATTGATCCCAAGGCATAGATATTGTCACCCTTGTATAGATCAATGTTTATATTTCTTGATTCCGAAATATACTGAATAACGAATAAGTCCAATATCTTATATTGACTTAGTTCGGCATGGCCATGCAGTTTTACAGTCATATTTCAACAAGAGGCCTAAAGATATATCTCCTGTTTATGAGGAGGGACAAATCCCATCTAGGACACTCATGTCCCTCAGCATGCTTCATCAAGTACCCATCAACCAACGTTATGGTTATCCTTTTACAGACAACGTTAGAATGGCAACAAAGCACTTGAGTCCACATCTAGGGATCATAGTGGTTTCAGGTCTAAGAACGACATACATTATTATCATTGTGAGAATATCTTATGACAATTGCATAACTTACTATGTAGTATTCTCACGGCGGGTCAATCCAATATAAATATGACTCCTAATATTTATATCTATGTGAAGACTTGATAACTCTTTATCCATGATCTGTGAGATGTGATCATCAGTCTACCCACATAATAGTCTCTATGCTTTGATGATATCCCACTTCTCAATAAAGCTTGACCACGGATACTTTTAGAATAGTTTCCTTATGTTTAACGGGGTCTCACAATTAAGTTATACTTAATGTTCCATTAAACGGACTAACTATTTTAGGGACTTTATTATTTTGAAACAAAACAAAATCAATAAAGAAACGCCTTATAATTTATATTTTCACAATATATATATTTATATCAATATCATGATGCAACGCCAAACCCAATCAATATAGATTGGCTATTAGGGCTTACTCCAACAATAGTGGTATTGACTTGGGACCTGGGAGTGTGCTCCTCCTTGAGGTCTCTGGTTCGATTCTCTCTAAAGTCAATTTAAGTGGGCTAATTTAGATTCTTCAAAAAAAAAAATTGTTTACGTTAATATTTCATTTATACTCTTAACTCATCAATATGGTATTTCTTGAAAGAAAGAAAAAAAAATACACACTAGGATACAAACGGCGGCAAAATAAACATTATTTTCTTAACATTTACTATATTGTTGACCCGTGCGTCGCACGGATTTATTGTTAAGGGATTGACATACGAATAATAAAATGTAATATATAATTGGTAACGGTGAAAAAAAGAACATGTGATAATCCACAGTAGACAAAATAAAACACTTCATAAGATGTATAAAATCTGAAAATATTATAAAAGAAAATTCGGTAGGCATTGGAGGATAGTCAGAAACACGGTTTAGGGTTTGCTATATATAGCCGAGTTTGCATGGAAATTAGGGTAGCCGAGTTTGCATGGAAATTAGGGTATTTTGTTTGTAAACGTATTAAACAAGTGTACAACAACTTGTCAAAAAAAAAGTCTACATAAACAATAGATATATACAAACGATGACACAACATGGTAGTAATGTAAAACTCATCAGTGAGGAGAAATATTAGGGATTGCTGCATTTTAGAGGGAATCTGTTAGGTTAAATTGGTGCGCTACATTTTAGATGGAATTTGTTAGGTTAAATTGCTGCTAACCTAATGCAGCATTTTAGAGGGAAATTATAAAGTTAAGTTGCTGCAGACCTAATAAAATTAATAAATAAGGATGTATAATATATATATATATATATATATATATATATATATATATATATATATATATATAGATAGATAGATAGATAGATAGATACACACACACTAAGGGTCTAAATATACATATATAATGTGTGTATTGTTACTTTTTTTTATAAGTATCATAAATATATTACTTATAAGCATTTTTGACAAAAAAAAAAGTATTTTTTTACAAGGAAAAATAATTTCTATAATTTTTTAGGTTTAGAATTTTTCAATAATTTTTAAATGCATACTAAATGAATAAGTAGAATAAATAATTAATATACATAATAATATATTTCATTTATTTCTTCCTTTCAAAAAAAAAATATTACATTTATTTCTAAAGTATATTATTATACAGTTGCATATATATTATAATTATGCACTTTTAATCTTGTTCATCAAATATTAAAGGCCAAAAAAATTAATAAAAAATAAAGTTATAAAATTATAACATTATGAAGTACACATAAAATTATACATTTAAAGGTGATATAATTATTTTTAATCTTCATTGTTAAACTATTATGAAGTCGCAAAAGTTATCAACACACTTCACAAATAAAGGGTATGACTCTTTTGGGCAATCTGCATCAGATTTGCAGTAAATGGGATCTGCTTTATCAAATAAGAAAGAAAAAAAAATGAATGTTATAAAAAAGTGATATAATATTGTGTATATTAGAAAACTTGAAAACGGTGTGGAAAACGACATACCCCGATTGGCTACAACAAGAAATGGAGAAAGAATTGTGATCAAGGCAAAAACAAATATGAGAGTTTGTGCCATATTTTTCTTATGTTTCATGTAATAAATAGACATTTATGATCGCTTTATAAGTAAAAAAATCCATGCTTTGTTAACTTCGATTAAATAGTTTTTAGCACTTAGGAGTTTCAAGAAGCCACTTATAAAATCGGAATCAATGTGAAATATCATTAATCAATGTGTTCTCTTATCTCATTCAATTGATCACTTAACCTTCGCCATGATCTCACATAACAATCTTGGTGTTCATCAAACTACATTATTGTTTTATTATACTTCATTGTTTTTTAAATTTATCATTTACCCATTCGTAAGAGATAAAGAAAATCCCTAGAGAGAAACAACAATTAATTATGAATGATAAAACAAGTTAGATGTATAAATAATGCGTCAAAGAAATAATAGCATATTTATTTATAATTAAAAGTATAATACATAACAAATGTGGAAATTGTATGAGTTGAGTAAATGTTGTGTTATCTTGCTCAAGGAAAGAAAGAAAATTACTTAGTTTAAGATGTAGCATTGTCTTTGTATCAACATAAATAAATAAAAATTCGGGTTTGGACTGAAAATATATATATCTTTATGTTTTGTTTTTAAAACTAATTTTGGGAATTTAAGTCATAAATATAGCTCATCGATGCCACACAATTTACGAAGTTTACATAATAAGTCCTAATAAATTTCCATATAAGTTTTTTAGTAGAAAAAATGGCAAGGGAAATCTTAAAAGTATCAAATATGAGGGGGAATAAAATTAGAAGAATTTTTTTTGCAAGCTCTAACGGTAGATGATGGGTTCCTTTTTCTATGCAAAGGACAATATATTAAATGAAAAACAAGTACAAATAAGCTAACGGACATATACATGACCCAATAACCACTTCAGCAAACCTAAAAGGGTATTATAAAAAACAATAACATAAATGGTAAAATAAACTGGACAAAAATTCAGTTAAATAAACCAAATGTGTATGAAGAAACTCAGCAGCAGAAATCGAGGGTAAATCTATAAGAAATGATCACTCAAGGCTTGAAGATGACACAAGGTCAACTCGAATAGATGATCTTGGGGAGACCTTTTCTCGCCACATCCAGTGATATAATTAATATGGATCAAGGGGAAAACATCATCGGGTCGGAAGAAGACTATCTTGCCTACAAGGTCTCCAGGAAGCATCGTTACCGCAATAAGTATGCTATGCCTAAAGAAGAAATCGAGAGCCTGAAAGTTGAAGACTATGATCAGGTTAGGTGGTATGAAGACAATGAGCCTGAAGGACAGGGGTTCCCAAGCACAGCGTAGACATATCCGTCAGGCTTGAGACGCTAAGCACGCGCTGAATGGGAGGCAACCATAGTTTTATTTTCTGCAATTTCCTTTCCAATAAGCTAAGCTAAGACTTCATGTATGAAACAATTTCTTTCTTTTATTGTTGCTAATCCTCATTATTATTTTAAATTTTAATCTTTGCATTACTTATATAACCTTTCCATTTCAAACATAAATCGATTTAGTCTCAGAAAGTTATTTCATAACATTTACAAGGGAGGTAAGCACTTCCCTCATTCATAATTTTTCATTCATGATGAAGCAGCTCAAGAGGAAGATAAGCACTATGAGATTCAAGGGATAAGTCTCTCCTCACTCTAAGTCTCTAGGGTACGTTTTATTTCTTTTGTAATTTCTTTTTAGTTACCATGAGTAACTAAACCTTTTTAGGGTAGGTATCTAAGATGAATCTCTATTTTATTTGTTGGATTATTTAATTTAAGTTTTTTATTCAGTTATTTTGTGAATCCTATTTAATTTTACTATAGCGTAAGACTTTGTTTCTTATTAAGCGAACCACTCTGAGACAGCGGTACGTAGGAAGGTGATATATCTTTCTTTTTTTGGCCTAGTAGCCTAGTGGCTAGAATTCACCTTTTTCAAGGTGAATAAGTGGGGTGTCCGGGGTTTGAACCCTGGCCCCTGCATATAACATTGCATATCCCTGCCAACTGAGCTATGCTCACGGGGATAGGAAGGTGACATATCTAATATTGGTAAAAACCTACCTGAATCAGGAAGTAACTAAGATAACTAATACGGTAACTATGGAAACGTAATAGCTCAATATTTAAATCACCATAGTAACTTTATTCTTCTTGCAATCATTGGGCCTTGGTAAGGTATATGAGATAGGGTTGCCCGTTTGTCGAACTACCAAGTGGGAGATATGTTGATGTTCTTCTAAGTTCCAATGGGCGAGGGATCCTTTTGGACATAGAGAATTTAGGAACCCTAATACCGTTCATTGTTTCAAATATCTCTGAGAGAGTTAGAAGCCACACATACCTCTACACGCGAAAATGTATCTCCCTACAAGTTTGACAATCATAATGACCAACGTGTAGACAGGGCCAGCCCTAGGGTATAGGCCGGGAGTGCGACGGCCTAGGGCCCATACCGGTAGGGGGTCCAAAAAAAGTTTTAAGGTTGGGGATGTATGTAGAAATATTTGGTTTTTTGGGGGTGTATATAGCAAAATTCTCTTAAAAGGCCCCAAACATTGACATGATGAAGTGTTGGGCTGAAATTTGTTAATGTTTTTGGCCCATTTGGTGCGATTTGCAATATATACCCAATGTAGCACAAAAATTTCAATATACCCCTCCTATAAAAAAAATTTGTTGTTCTTAATAATGTGCTCAAAAAAGTTATTATCGAAGAAATTGGTGATATTTTTTTGTGCCCTTTATTCCTAATAATGTGTCTCACTAATATTAAAAATATCGATGATATTTATTATCCAAGAAATTGGGATAATTTTCATAACAAAACAAATTCTATTTTAGTTGAAAATGGGCATACTAGAGAAATTAACTTTAGTCTTGTCTTTCAAAGATTCAAAAAAATAAATTATATCAATATCATGTGAAACACATTCATCATTATGAAACCGATGCGAGATCACTACGAAAAAAACCGATGTGAGACGCAACAACTTTTTTGTTTTGTTGTTCTTTTTATCAATAGTTGCATTTGACATACGATGTTTTGTGGTGTAAAATTTCAGTCTACTTTGCATATGCTAATGCTATTGTTCTCTACTTCTGCGGTATTTTATTTTGTTTTGGTTTCTATAGAGTATTTGATTTATTTTCTCATGTTGTCTAAAAAAACATTTATTTGGTAGTGAAACTCTAAGAGCTAAAAAAATTATGATGTATTATGTAAGGGGCCCTTTTCTCAACTCATGCTTAAGGCCCGTAAAACTCTAGGAACGGCCCAGCGTGTAGAAACTCCGGTGTAAGGTTGCAACTCGACAACTAGAGGGGAATAAACTCATACTTTTGAGAGAGTAAGGCCTCACATGTACAAACTCGTGTGATTAGTAGGTACAAGTTGGCAGCCGGTAGGAAATAAAACCCCACGAACTCATCACTTAGATAGAAGACGTAAAATGAATATGAATAGTGTTTGACCATTAATTATTTCTGAAAAATAAATAGAGAGGATTCGAATAATTCTAACCGCCGTTAACTTTCAGCTATCAAAACAGGTTAATTTCTAAACTCTTGCTCTGCTGCAAACAGACTAAATTGCAAAACTCCCATTTATCTTTTATTTTATATATTGTTTCTTGTTCCCAAATAAGTAACGTGAATTGCCTAATTGGAACGACAATCATTTTGGGTACGATACTCTACTTACACTTTATTGCTTGATAAACTATTTGGTACACTTGCCTAAATCCGACTATCAGTCTCCTTTTTAATTTTTTTTACCAAATTTACATTGTTGTTTAATTATTTATTGATGTGACATATAATTCCTTTCTAACGTAACTTTTCTTTAAGGCAAATATTGGCATGTTCCCTTTTATATACATATTGGCTATGAAGCATTAGGGATTTTTTTCATTTATTTTTCAGAAGATATTATGTTCAATACTTAGAATATATATGTCGCAGATACCCTCCCGTTTTCCTAAGATCTTTTGGTTGCAGGATTCTCTTCTCAACCTTGTAGTCCTTGGTTCGAGACTTGGCGTCTTTAAAAAAAAGTCGCAGATACCCGCATGCGTATCCTAGAAATGATTAAAGGTATAAAAAAAGGTAAGTCAAGATTATGATACATCAATGGAGATGTACATAGTCCACTTGAAGATGGTGTTGGGACTTCTTCATTCAACATAGTTATCTCTTGATGAATTAGACTAGAATTCTTACTTTTTATAGATTATAGAAATGGGAGAGAAGAGACTGAGCTATATAGCATAAGAAATAAATTTATTAAGAATATTTTTGTTGATATTCTAATATAGTTTTTGATATATGATTTAGACAGAAACTCTATAACACACTTATTATATTTTGTAAGTTCTTATTATTATGTTATATATTAAATATTAATGAAGAATAATCAATGTATATTTTGTTAACACAACTAGGTCATGTCATATCCTCAATTTCAAAAAAGTTATTTAATTGTGCATGTGTATTGTATCCTGATAAGAAGGATTTAGGGTCCTTCACATAGTAGCAAGTATTGTGCCGATTTATCAAACAATTGTATCGAACCACAGAGACCGCGTTTTGATTCAATTCGTTCTTGAGTTTGAAAAGTTTCTAAATCAGTTTTATGAATAGTTGGTTTGGTAACAATGTGATAAGTAAGAATTTAGCATACATAGATAAGTAAGAATTTAGCATACATAGAGAAACTTGTGTTGGGATTAGACTTCGGTGGCTATTTTTTTAATGGTTTCTCTTAATTGATAGTATATTTTCTATGCTTCAAATATAACTCCACCTATCCCTCATCGCACATTTCCATGTTTGGAAAATGACATATGAAAACCATCATATTAACCAACTTCTGATGCTAAGAAAAATAACGGATTGATTCGATAGGATATAGAATGTTTATGGACCCTTAAAAGTTGTACAAGTGTGGAAAAAGTGCATTATGAAACTCATAAAGTTTCTGGAATTTTCTTGATTCGCTAGGCAAGGCAGATTCGCTTAGCGAATTATCCGAATTTTGAAAAACTGTAAAAAAAATCAATTTGGACGTTTTTAATTTGAAGACACTTCCTTTTTGTTAATTCATACTTTGGCAACAAATTTTTTAATCATCGTATTCAAGGAATTTCATACATGTGTGTGATTCATCCTAATGCTATTATCACTAATGATAAATTTTGCATCAAAACTTTTTCACATTCTATAGCATGGTGATGTTAAACAAGACTGCATGAAGCATATTGTTATCAAAATGGATGAATATGGGATTGTTGGCCTACTTTTCAAATATATCCCACCTTAACCTCAGCAACGTTATAACCCTAAAAGACCTTTATATGTGTGTGTGTTGATATATATCTTGAATGTCTGTTTATCATTGAACAAAACAATATGTCGTAGTTGAACAAACAATGGTTTGAGTTTTGTGTTATGATGACGAAGCATCATATGACATTTTTGGATATGTTTTTAGTACTTTTCTTTACATTTGAAGACAAATAAGTTGAGAGATGGAGGAGTTGTCAATTGTTTGAGGAACATATTGTATTATTTTCACTCGAGTCGTTGTAATTCACTTTTATCGTAGATCATGTAACTCCATAGGTGTTTTGAGTGTTTAATAGTGAGAAATATGTTGGAACAAAATTGGATTGTACAATTCCTCTAATGTTTTGATGATAACAAAGTATTGAAGAACAATTGGATATGCTAATATTTGTTCAAGTGTGCAGGACCATAGAATAAAATTTATCGATCAATTGGACATGAATAAGAGCATCAGAATAACAAGAGAAGCTTAAAAGACTATGGTAGAAGATCTGAAGAAAGGTCGACCAGAAATCAACATCTTGGATTAGAAGAAAAGATTCTACTTAGAAGCTAAAGAATCTCATCAAACTCTGAAGATCATCCGACTCAAAAGACCATGCAGGCTTGGAAGACCTCCAGACTCAGAAGATCTTGAGGCACCCAAACTCCACGTCAGATTTGTCGTCTTCTCTAGTTGTCTCTATCGAGGATTTGATAGTACAGTTTTGTCTTCTTCTAGCCACGTGTAGAAAAGGACAAAGAACTTCAAGGACAAAGAGAATGAACGGATAATTCCAGTTTCAAAGAACGAATTTCAAATGGCTATTCAACGGAATTATCCATATCAAGCAATAGTCTAACATCCTTAATTTGAAGCTTCTCAACAACTCTTAATGTGATGGCACTCTTCTCCAATGTCTGTCATATCTTTGCCTATATAAGGAGCTGAAGACCTGAAGAAGAAGAAGAAGAAGAAGAAGAAGAAGAAGAACAAGACTCTGTTATTTTTACTGTGTCATTACTCTGCCAAAATCATAAAGCGCAAAAATACTTATGAATTTCTTATCAAAGTTTGTATATTAGAAATTCTAAGTTGAAAAAAGTATGTTCTGGATTGTATTGTTTACACCTCTGATTGTATATCAAGTGCAAGATCACATTTGTTTATTTGTAAACAAAAGAAGTCTCTTACATGCGTTCTTGAGCATTAGAAGTCTCTTTCAGTTGTGATTCAGCATTGGAAGTCTCTTGCATGTGTGTTTGACCAATGGAAGTCTTTTTAAGTAGTGATTGAGCAATAGAAGTCTCTTGTCTGTGTGCTTGAGCATTGAAAGTCTCTTGCAAGTGTGCTTAAGCATTTGGAAGTTTCTTGGAAGAGTCCTTGAGCAATTGTAATCAAGTGAGATTATAGTGAAATCCCTTGGAAGTGCAAGGACACTGGATTACTCCTGTTTTGTGGGAGAAACTAATATTTATTGTTCTCCCTCTCTCTCTCTGCATTCAGACTCTGACCAGTGTTAGACACTTAGAAAGAGCCAACACAATTCAACCCCCCCCCCCCCTGTGTTTTTTTTCACATTATGTAAATCAAAAAATCACGAACATTATGTGTATGATCAAGAATATGAAGATTGAAGTCAATGAAAAGTTTTTGAAGACAATACAAAGTGGAGAAGATTCATTTCAAGTTCCTAGGAGTTTCCAGACGTATGAACGATCGAAAATGGGAGAAAAATGCAAGATTTCGCACCTCAAGGGCTGCCTCATGTGCCACTTGCACATGAGGTAGTGTTGCTACTGCCTCAAACGCTATGTTGAAACCAAATCTTGAAACCAACAAAGACGAATGGGGGATTTAAGGATTCCCTAATAATCTGAATCACAAACCAAATCTTGCATTGGACATGGCAATTCTATTCAATTTTATCTTACTTTCACTCTTTGAAATATGTTTTATTAATTACTAAGTTGAACAACAATCCCTGTGGAGAACGATAAACTTACTACTTTATTACTTGTTACGATTTGGTGCACTTGCCAATTTCGTCTATCATGACCTCATCGTAAAAAAATAAAAATAAAAAAATAGCTTCGCCGTTGCTTAGGACACATGTGTCCGTAGAAGGCACTCCAATCGGTCACATTTATAAGCAACTTTTGTTTTTTTAGATTCATTAAATAAGTGATGTATCTAGACAATGTTATATTTCAAATGCATCAATTATTTAATGAATATAAAAAAACAAATTTGCTTATAGATATGATCGGATGAATTGTCTTTATTTTTATTTTTTTTAGCGTAGGTTACCAAAGAGCTGCAAAGACTCCATAAATTTAAAGATTAAAAACACCAAATTACCCTATATGTTTATGCTCAAAATAATCGCATGAAACAAAATAAGTTTTTGGTCCCTAGAATAAAAAAAATATTTCCCTTTCTTCCTCTCTCTCTTCTCTCATTCGCAAACCCTAGCCGTCACCCCTTTCTTCTTCTTCTTCTTCTTCTTCTTGTCAGATGGGTGATTTAGGGTCAATTTTGACCCAAAAATCACCCCTCCGAGTTGTTTTTCCTTCTATTCTATACTAATTGAATAAGTGATTTCACATATTTTTTGTTTTCTTTCATTTGTTTTTGTGATTTCGTCGTCTCTGAAAGACTCTGTTTGTTTTGATTTCCTGTCTTGTGCGGTGTGTTTTTGATTCCTCGTCTTAGTACGGTGTTTATTTGATTCAGGTTGAAAGATTAGCTTTGAGCAAGTGCAGATCCGATCAATGACAATGACATGGATGTTGTGAGTTTGTTCACAGATTCATCCTTTTTGTTTTTAGCAAATTTGAATTTGTATTGTATCGATGTACTCTATCAATTTGAATGAATGAATTTCATTTACTTTTGTCAAAAAAAAAAATAATCGCATGAGACAAAGCCGATTTGAGCAAGCAGCCTTAATTAACACGATTTAATGATAAAGAAAGATCTTGACACAAATCTTAATGTCTCAATCCATTGGAATCAATTTCATCCATAATTGTGCTTCCTGAAACTAGTATTGATATCCAAAAAGATAATGACCATAGGCACATCCTTTATTTCAACATGATGTTTTGTCCAAACTCAACTTTGATAAAGCTCCTGTTTGTAGCTGTGATGCCCCAATCGCAGGTCAGTGATCATGGGATACCCTTTGTCTCCTCTCATGGACCCACTAGCTTTGTTTTTTTGGAACTAAGCAAAGCATAAGGTACCTTTTCATTGCATAAAATGATTCAATTCTTGCCTATATTAGTTTTCTTTTTCTTTTTGCATAATATTTAAAGAGTTAATTATTCAGCTAGCCAATTACAGATCGATACGTCATATTGCATGCACATATTTTTGGAAAAGGATATTGCATGAACGATGATAATGAAAAGGGTACATGTTAATCAAGTAAAAGTATGACTTAGACCCAATTGTTTTAAAATATTCGAATCGGAGATTGAATCCGTATGCCTTCAAATCATGATTCAGTCAATTTGATTAGGTGAACTTGATTACAATAAATAAATAAATAAATAAATAAAAATCTGAAAAAGCTTTTAAGAAAATGCAATAAATAAAAATTGGTTGATACAAAAAGGTTTGTTGTAAATAAGAATTGGTTGATGCAAAAAGGTTTATTCTGTAAATCTACAACTTCCGAAAATTGTCATACAAAGAGTGGTCAAGAACAAGAAGTCTTTCAAGGCAAGGAGATACTAATTTCTCAACACCAAAGATTCAAATTTAAAGAAGAAACTTGCGATAGAAGTTCCTTAGAAGTTATAAGACATACCAAATTTATGCGACATATATGAGTTAGTTTATTCGTTTGTCTGTATATTGTAAAATCAAACTTAAAGTAAAGAAGTTCATTTTCGTTCGACAAAACTATACCTAGTAGAAACACATTTGTCCTCACGGGCTAATACTCTTATTGGCAACGTTGAATGAACGATGTATGAAACTTCACTTAGATTAATATACATTTTTCCCTTTTCACGCATGTTTGCCTTTATTTTTCTTTATCGTTTTTTCTTTTTACATTATTCAAAAACTCATATGTTTCTTCCATTCACGGCGACGTGCTTGTACTTTAAATCTATCAACTAAAAACTCTCCTAAGGATGACACTTGAATCCTAGATTGATCTATCGAGTCTATTTGTTGCGTTGAAACATTTTCAAATCAATAGGTTGCATGAAAAATATCAACACCACTTCCTTTAGCTAGCAACCACACGTAAAAGTTTCTGAAAATTACCACTGAAAACAATAGTTGTTCGACCAAAGGGTAGCATTAAGGTATCTAAAAGATCAAAACTAACGGTGTTCCATGTGGACCAATCATTTAACGACACGTGGCACACTAAGGCTTTGTTTGGATCACAAAAGAAAGTGAGAGGAAAGATTGTAAGAGGAAATATTGTTAAAGGAAAGAAAGTAAGAAGAAAGTGAATAGAAAGTGAGATGATTGTTTGAGTGTTTGGTATGAGTGAAAGTGAGTAGAAAGTGAAAGGAAAGAAAGAGTTATGTTTAGTGAATGACATTATTGTCCTTACATAAAAATGATATACATTAATTCAATAAACCACACCTTTTTTTTAATATACAAATGCAATAAGACTCCTATATAAATATCTATATATATATATATATATATATATATATATATATATATATATAAATAATATATATTACATTTTTTTTCCATTCAAAAAATATATATACACTTTTTTAATATATTTTATTGAATGTATTGTTGATAAAGAGAAGTGGCTTAAAAATAAAATAGGGTGGAGACATTTATGTCATTCCATGCTTTCCAAGGCTTTCCGTCCAAAACTGAGGGGAAACATTTTGCATGTGGGACCCACCGAAAAGTTTCTTTCCTTGCTTGCATTTGACCAAACCAAACTGTGGAAGCACACAAATCTAGAATCTTTCCTTGCTGAAAGCTTTCCATCCTTGAACAATCAGCAGTTCCAAACACACCCTAAAAGAAAAAAAATTCAACTTTTTAATTATTTTTTTACTTAAAAATATCATTAGTCCCTGCACTTTTAGCATTTTTTTTTTATATTAGTCCCTGCACTTTGATATTGTTCCTGAACCTTTTTCTTTTCTTTTTTTTTAAAAAAACTTTTAATGAAATTATTATGTTTTATTATTATTTTGTTCATTAATTTTATTGAGAATAATTATGAAAAAATAAAATTAAAAAAATCTGTTTTAAAAAAATTAAGCTTTAATTGTATCGAATCGCAAATGGAAATTGTATCGCATTAACACCATGACAATAGATGAAAATTAACAAAGTAGATGGAAATTAACAAAGCTTAATTTGAAATTAGATGAAAATTAACAAAGTAGATGGAAATTAACAAAGTAGATGTGATACATTGTGTTAATTTTCATCTACTATGTTAATTTCCATCTATTGTCATGGTGTTAATGCGATACAATTTCCATTTGCGATACGATACAATTAAAGCTTAATTTTTTTTAAAAAAAATTATTTTACTTTTTTCATAATTATTCTCAATAAAATTAATGAACAAAATAATAATAAAACATAATAGTTTCATTGAAAGTTTTTTTTTTAAAAAAAGTTAATATAAACAATTGCTGAAAGTGCAGGGACTAATGATATTTTTAAGTAAAACAAATAATTAAATAGTTTGGGTTTTTTGTCTTTTGGTGTGCCACGAGCCGTTGAATGATTGGTCCACGTGGCACGCCGTTAGTTTTGATTTTTTTTTTTTAAATTGAGATTTAACAGAAGAACCAAAGCCAAAAAATTTACAAAGTGCAGGGACCAATGCCAAACAAAAAAATGTACAGGGACCAATGCTAAAATTGGATGAGAATGCAAGGAATAATCACATATTTAAGTCTTTTATAATCTATTCAATTTTAACCGAAATCAATTGTCACCTGTGCATAACCAAACTCATACATGATGTTATCCATTTAAGGAGTGTAAAGGTAATGACCTAAAGAACACAACCTAAATCTCTCATGGATTGCTCAACAAGGAAGCTCATTTAAAAAAGAGTTGCATGGCCCAATAGCAAGTCAAAATCCAAGAATATTTAAGGTGTTCACCTCGGCATAAAGGATGATGTAGCGATTATAATTCTAGAAACACCAACGTGTTTCGCGGTTTCTAACATCATGGAGTGCTTTCAAATTCGATATATGCCACCATCTATCACAAATTCAGTTTCCAGAACAACCCGAACATCTTCGATAAAAACTCAACACCCCATTCCCCACTCCACCACCCCCACCGTTGATAGGAATAAATTAAACCAACCCTTATCAACCAAGCCACCCCCCCCCCCCCCCCCCCCCACCATAAGAGAGACATGTCTATTACAAACCACCTTTAAAGAGTTTTAAACAAAAATGCGAGATCCCACGAAATCAAACCAGTCGTGGCGACCAAAGAAAACACCGCCGATGAAAATACATGAGCATACTTGTGAACTGCTGCTGAAACCGAATGTGGTGGAGAAGCATTTTGCGACCCATGAGAAGATCCACAACAAATCAAATGCCAACACCACACATCAGAAAAGAAGCAGGGTCGTCGGAGATTTGGAAGAGATGGTGGTGCAGAGGGCTAACGCCATCATCACACCATCCAAAGGGAGTGCTGCATCTTAAATTAAGGACCCTTTACTAAAACTCATGTTGTTTATCCAACAAATTATGTGATAGATATTTGTCACGGTTAAACACAAGTACATATGTTTAGCTTATGTTTGGTGTCATGTTTGGAGTAGTCATAATTGATTATGAAAATGTAAAATAAATGTTGACATGTTTGATTGCCCTCAAGTAGATTTGATTTTACATGTAGTATTGATTCTAAGTTGAATTCAGAATTTGTAGCTTTTAAGTCTAAAGTATTTTTTATACTAAAATTTATTGCTCAACTCACTCCTACATAAATGTATTCAAATATAAATTACTTTAAATTCAACTCATTTTTAAATAAAATCAATTTATTCAAAATCAGTTTTTGTACCCTCAACAAAAAATTGTCATTTTAGAGACTTTCAATGGAGGTTGGCTTCTTTACCTATTAGGTATGGAGGGTTTGGTTTGTACTCAACAGTAGAAGCTTCTTCGTACGCCTTTGTGGCTTCTACGACGCAGTCTTGAGTGCTACAAGATCATATTTTGAGAGACAATGAGATATGTGCTATGGACTCGGATTTTGATAATTCTTTGGATGGTCTTCGTGGTATGATTTTAGATTTTCACATTAGTAGTTTTACTAGTAAGGACACCGTCCCGCCTAAAGCACAACATGTTTTGACAAGTGCTCTTTTCAGTAAAAGTGTTCAAGATATGGAAGTTAAGTTTGACATGACCACTAGACATAATACGGTTTTAGGATGTTTGCAAGCAGCACATGCTCATGATTTTCTTCTAGCTATCTCGATTGATGGGTTAGGTCAACATATGTCACTAGTGGAGTACAGTATTATCCTTAGATGTCGCCTTATGATTTCACTATTTCCTATTGATGAGGTGTGCCATGTTTGTCGTAAGGCGTGGCAGGATACTTTTGGGGAGCATGTCGTTCATTGTAAGGAGCTTCTCGGTTTTAAGTACAGACATGACTTTGTTAGGGATGTATTAGATAGAAGATCGACACTTCGGCCTGCGGATATTATGGTGTACGGATGGGTAGGAGGAAAACATGCATGTGTGGACTTGACCGCGGTTTCACCACTTGTTGGGTTAGGGGTCAAGACTTTTACGGTAGGACAAGCAGCCCTAGAAGCTGCGTCAAGCAAAATGGCCAAACATGAGAAAACGTGTTCTGACAATCATCATGTTTTTAAATCATTTGCAGGGCCGGCCCATAGCCCGTCAAGGCTGGACTATGTCACCGGGCCTCAAATTTTTTGGGGCCCAAAATACTTTTTTTTATATGTAAGACACGAAAATATTAGTTATATACCGATAAAGTGTAATAAATTCAAAACTTAACACAATGCTTTAGTGGCGCGGATACATGTGTTGTAGGTTGTCGTCAAGGGTTCAAGTCTCATTAGAATGTACTTTTTAATTCTTTATATTGCCTTATTTATTTCTTTTGCGGTCCAATTTTTTTTTTTACATCCCTTAAAAACTAAAATTGGACCTACGAATTTGTTAAGACGGCTCTGATCATTTGTTTTTGACACTTTCGGTTTTCTAGCACCAGAGGCTATTGACCTTCTATATAGAGTTCAAAGGGTCATACATAGCAATGTCATGTCTCCTAGGTCCATGAATATTGTGTTTACAATGATTGATTTTGTCATGTGTGAAAACCAAGTCGTGCAACTTGTTCTCTGTTTGTCTTCTATTCATGTGTAAGTAATTCTTGGTATATTAAAAAATCACATATCAAACTTGCACATAGTACTATAGATGGTTATAAAAGAAAATACTGTACAGATGCCTTTTTATAACTCTTTCTACGTGAAAAATGAAATAGACACAATATACAAATACCAAAATGTGCTAAGGAAGACAAAGACGTGTGATTGCCACACTTAAAAAAGACAAAGACGTATGATAAGGGGTTCGATGAATGCGGGCGTTTAATAAGACTAATAAAAGAACAGAGAAAAGCTTCACATTACGAAGCAAAGACAAAATCAACCCAGCAAAGTCGTATTGATTAAAGTAGAGAGAAAAAGAAAGATAATGGATTTTTGTGTTGTGTACATGTCTAGCAAGAAAAAGGAAAGTGACCAGCAGGAGTCTCGATTGTGGTGAGTGTTCTTTTTTTTTTTACACTCATGATCAAGACTACTAATAGTGACTCAGTGTCCTTTAATCCAACATGACCTTCATATTTTTGTCGTTGAGAAAAAGCTTAGCTAAGTTGAGTTTCAAAAGTTCGTCAGAGTCATGACAGATCTCAAGGTTCAGAGAGCGCTTACAGATGTACTTATAAATCATCCACCAAAGACATCATACATCGGCAACAAAAGTTGAACCGACAACTTTGCAGATGAGTTAACTTTTTACCAATTTATCTTTAACTAAAGGTTCAGAGAGGGCTTACCGAGATACTTAAATTATTTCAAACAATTTCTCTTTAACTAAAATTTATCAATCACTTGATGAATGCAATTTTGTAGTCGTAAAAATGGTTGTTTTATAACACATAACGTATAAATGGGCATCCCTTAAACAAAAAACATAAATGGGGACATATAGTCGAGTTTTCAAAAGAAAAAATAAATGGACATAGAAACGATAAATACTTAGTTGAACACAACCCTAAATCAAAAGTATTTAGACATACATGAATGATAAAATTTAAAAAAGAAATAATTTAGTCACATCATTTACTATCATTTCTCTTTTATATTTTATCAATCATATGTGTGTCCAAATAAATTTTATTTAGGGTTGTGTTTATACAAGACTTGCTCCATAGAGACAAATTAAAACGGTATCTCTTGATCTATCAACCTCTATGTTCAGAATTCAATAGATATATAGGCAGACACTTTGCACTACGACTTTAATAAAGTCACTAGTAACAAACCCGTGCTGACGCACGGGTACAGTAAACTTTTGTTATTTGTAAAAAATCATTAATAATTTATATGAGTTATTGTGTAAATTAATTATTTATTTATGTGAATAATTTATGTGTTGTCCAATTATTTGTGTATTATATGTTGGATGTTATAATAAACTAAATTGCATTGATTATATAATTTATACTTCTGGGAATAAGTAGAAAACAGTTAATTTCGAATATAATGTAGAAAATAGAATTGACAGGTAATGCTAATGCTTTGGTACAATCTTATGAATATATAGTCATAAATAGACTAATATAAAATAACCCACATAGTCCTATTTTACATGAAATACATGACAAACATAACAATTATTGATCGAAAAATTAAATCTGACAGCACATCCTGGTCGGAATTCATTAGTTTGGACGAAATTATTCCACTTAGGTCAAATTTGTGTAGTTAATTTGCGATCTTTATTGACAATGATGTTCAAAGTTTGATTTTCTCCAATGTCTTCAGATAGAATTAGGTTGTCGTATATGTTGTGCTTTAGAAAATTTGCAAATTCACATGATAATTTCTGCATAAGAAAATCATATATTAGACGAAGTTAATATATTACAAATAATTATCATAGGTATAACAAAAGTTATAAACGAAAAGTTGAAAATGTAGAAGTCAATAATACTTAACCAGTTTGGTTTGTTCAAAGTATTTCCACCATAACAACTTCTGTCGTGTATCATAGTTAGTTTAGTCAAATAACAACTCATCCCGTGCATTTAAATCTACAATTTCTGGATCTGAAATTTTACTCAATGCTCGCTTCTCCCATGCATTTTATTTATTTACAATATTTTAGACAACATCCATTTATCATGTGCATTTTATCAGGAGAGTTCAATATAATTGTAGAATTAAATTGATGCCATATTCTAAATAGTATACACGTTTTATCAGGAACAATTTTTTATAAATGACAATTTGTCCCATGTATCAAACTTAATTTAGTCAGAGATAACTTATCACGTGCATTTGAGTTACTTCTGATATTTGAATCAATGCTCGCTTCTCTCATGCATTTTATTTATTCACGATATTATAGACAATGTCCATTTATCCCGTGCATTTTAGTTGATGAGGATTCAATATAATTATAGAGTTAAAATGATGTGATATTCTAAATAGTATAAACGTTTTATCAAGAATTGATTTTAATAAATGACAACTTGTCATGTGAATCAAAGTTAATTTAATCAGTGTCAACTTATCTTGTACATTTGAGTTAATTCTAAAATTTTAGTCAATACCCACTTCTCCTATGCATTTTATATATTTACAAAATTTTAGACAATGTCCATTTGTCCCGTGCATATTAGTTGATGAGAGTTCAATATAATTGTAGAATTAAAGTGATGTGATATTCTAAATAGTAAAACGTTTTCGCAAGAACAATTTTTTATAAATATCAACTTCTCTCGTGTACCAAAGTTATTTTTGTCAGTGACAACTTATCCTGTACATTTGAGTTACTTATGTCAATGCCCGCTTCTCCCGTGCATTTTTTTATTTACGATATTTTAGACAATCTCACTTATCTCGTGCATTTTAGAAGATGACAATTCAATATCATTGTAGAATTGAAGCGAGGTGATATTCTAGATAGTATAAACGTTTTATCAGGAAGAATTTTTTTTATAAATTACAACTTGTCCCAGATATCAAAGTTAATTTAGTCGGTGTCAATTTATCTTGTACATTTGAGTTAATTCTGAATTTTTAGTCATTGCCCACTTCTCCCATGCATTTTATATATTTACGAACTTTTAGACAATGCTCACTTATCTCTTTAATTTTAGTTGATGAGAGTTCAATATAATTGTAGAATTAAAGTGATGTGATATTCTAAATAGTATAAACATTTTTGCTAGATCAATTTTTTATAAATGATATTTTGTCCCGTGTATCAAAGTTAGTTTAGTCGGTGACAACTCATACCATGCATTTGAGTTACTTTTGGAATTTTCGTGACCGTTTCTCTCATGCATTTTAGTTGTTTACAAAATTTTATATAATATCCATTTATCCCGTGCATTTTGGAGTGATGAATTAGTTATTGACAATTTTTCCGTGTACATTAATTATTTACTTGTTTATTTTGAATTATAATTATTTTAAAATTTGTTTAAGGGACGACTTGTCTCGTGTATGATAATTATTTTAAAATTTGTATCAGCGATGATTTGTCCCGTGTATAATAATTTTTACTAAACAATTTGTCCTGTGGATAATAATTATTACTAAATTTGTATTAGTGACTACTTATCCCATATATAATAATTATTTTAAATTGTTAGCGGTGACAATCTATTCTATGTATAAAATTTATTTTAAAATTAATATCACTTACAACTTGTCCTAATACATATATTTAAATAATTACATATATTTAAATAATTAATTGAGTTCCTTGGAGAAAAAAAATAATTAATCTCCCGTATACCATAAAAATTGAAGGGAACTTTTGGCAAAAAAGAAAATCTTGAGATGCAATAATTTTTAATAAGAAAAAATAAATAACAGGCATGGGCTTGTTTAAATTTCGGCCCAATAAAAACCAACAACCCAAATATAAATACCAAGAAAATCATAAACCAGTATTCATTTCAGCTTCCCTTCCTCTCTCTGTCTTCTCCGCCCCTAATAGAAACCCTAGCCGCTGCCACTCTCTTTCTGGCCACCAACCCCTCCGTCCAGCCTCCTTTTTCCAAAAGAAATGCATATTTTTGATGCTCCCTTCATCCTCTATCCTTCTATCAAATCATAATTACAAAAGGAGGAATCTTGAAAATCAAGTAATTTTTTTTATTTGTTTGTAAACTTTGACCATTTTTTCTGTTGACCACCGTACTGAAATTTTCACCACCGTATCAGAAAGTTTGCACAGTAACAACATGGTGCTATTTCTTCTCAACTTTATGCATGCAACAACATAAGAGATAGACATTAAAATGTAAGTATCAAATCTGGTTTGGATTTGGGAATTTTGTTTGCTAAAATGTTCCACAGGTAATTGAAATTTAGTTTCATCTACAATTTTAAGTTTCATGTTTTAGAGATTTCTGAGGCATTTTCTTTCATCTGGCTATTGGTTTGTGTTGATACATTCTCATGAATTAACTTTGTTGATAAATTAAGCAAAAAAAAAAAAAATGTAAGCCATATGGATTTGCTTTTTTACTGTTTGCATTTCTCTTAATTGATTTTTGTAATAGAAGTTGCATGACATGATTTTAAAAAACATGATTTTCTAGATCCAAAAACTCATGTGTAATTTTGTTTTTACAATGAATAAAAATCGGATGTATTCCTGATCAAAAAAAAAAAAAAATCGGATGTATCATTTGTTCCTTTACATAACATAAATAAAGTAATGAATACATAATATGTTTATTTCCATATCTGTTCTGTAGAAAAAATATGTGAGCAGGACATTTATTTTTAATATATAATAACTAAAAATAGTGCTTAAATAGTGTTTTTTTATATAGTAACATTTGTTGAATCTCTACATAAAAAGACCATTTATCTTGTCTTTTGAAGAAAAGAAAACAGAAAGAGTTCAATTATCCTCAAGGCACTATTGACATGGATTTATCTCCTAGTTCATCTATCTGCAACAAAAAATTTCAAATTTTTTTCTACCACAACATTATACAAAAAAATAGTGACACCTATCACGACTGTTTTTTCTATTATTATTTATTATGATAATTTTTTTATCACACATCAATTCCTCAACTGTTCACTCGTGATATGTCATAACCACAAATCAATGACCCATCAACTTTATCTTAAAAAAATACACATCAACTTTTTATTTATTGTTATTTATTAATAATGAATAGTTATTTTTTTAACCTAACCAAGTAAACATAATTTTTCATCTCTATGCACCAAAAAAAAAAAACTTAACCTCCTTTGCTTTTTCATCTCCACCGTGTACCACCAATTACACCAACCACCTTTCAGTCACACCCATTTCACCTCCGGCGACTTATATAATTTTTTTTTGAATATTATCCACCATTTCATTCTCCTCTCTTTCTTTTCAAATCAGATTTTCAGGAGTTACCTTTAAAATTCATCACTTTTTTAACTCATAAAATTGAAAAATACATTTATGACCACATAGAAATATTAGTACTCTTCTAGCTGTTTTTCATCATTTATTTACCGTCTTTGATGTTTCTTGGAGAGATACAACATTGTTTAACATTCCTACTAAGAAAAAAAAAATTCCACTGTTAAAACAAATGAAGTTAAAGATTACAATGACAAATAATGAGATTAGCATTTGAAGGATAGATATTTGAGCATTTGATTTTGTAACACAAGAAAGCATGTCTATGAATGAAAGTAGAAATGTGTCCAAACATGTATTTTATGTAGATTTTATTTTATTTCTTGAACTCTTATTTTGACTAATTAGTTATATATATATATTTTTCAAAACAGCAAGTATTACTAAAATCCAATAGAAATGGAAGAAAAAAAAAGAAAGGATCGTTCACTTACCCATGTTTTCTCATCATTTACTTCTGCTTTTCTTTTAACTTGTATGTGCTTTTCTTCTTGTTTTATAGTTTGCTGGAGACACAAGAAGATCATTCAACATTCTTGTATGTGTATATTGTTTCTTATGCATTCGTGGAGAATCTTAAAAAAAAAGAAGCTTCATTTAACATGTTATAGAGATTTGATATGAAGAGGGAAAAAAAAATTAAAGACAATGCACAACCAAAAAATGAGTTTATTATCATCTTCATACCTTTGTGATGATAAAAGAAGTTTCATTTATCTTCATGTGTTCAAGATTTTTCTGCAAAATAGAGATGAAAAAATGGTTAGAAATTGAGAAGAAAAAATAGTAAAGATAAAAACAGTGGAAGAAGAAAAAGGGAGAATGATATAATAGTGAAGGAGTATTAGATGATATATAAAAGAGTATTTGAATTTTGAAATTTGAATTTTGCCCCCCAAGAGTACAACTTGCAGCATTGGTAAATGATATAAATGCTGACGCAAAAGTAATTTGTCTAGTTGCTATGTAAGTGAAAGAGTGTTTTTGTAGAGCAAATAAACTAAACCAGATGCCTTTAGTAGTTACATGACATCATCATAGTTAATTTTGGTCATTTAGTTCAATAAAGTAATTTTTAGACAACTTTTACCCTCAATTGTGTGATTTGGCAAGCAACCAGCTTAGGGTAATAATATATTTTCCACAACATCTTCTCTTCTTATATTAAGAGAGATTAAAGATATGTCATTGTCTTTACCATAATGAAACAAGCTTTTTAGTTTTAACCTGAAAAAGAAATCAGAAAAAACCACGGGAGACGTGGGGGAAAAACAAAGGAATTTTACTGCCCACGTGCAGTCCCAACCCAAGATGAGCGAAAGAAACATCCTTAATTTTCGTGAAAAATAAAATAAGTGCACAAATCATGAATCAACTTTGCAATTATGGATGTTTGTAGTGTGTATTTGATCAAAAGAGTTTAAAGAATAATCTCAACTTAATTTTCTCCTCCGATGACTCTAATGAATAAAATACTTCACAAATCAATTATTACATTACCACTATTGGATAACTTTATTCTATATAGTATTATGTGATGTCTCTTTTCCTCAAAGAAGTATTATGTGATATATAATTGTTTATCTTGACATTCTTAATTCATTGATTAGTAAATAATATTGTTGATGAAAGTGTAAAAGAAATCATGTAAAAAAATGCACCAGAAAACATAATAGAACTTTTAATATAAAATTAATGTTTTCTTTAATGGATCTAATATAACATTAGTGTTGTCTACTATGAAAATACATCAAGATTATTCTCGTGAGTTTAGCTCAATTGGTTTGGACAATGCATAAAATATGCAAGGCCCGAGATTCAAACCCCGGCCACTACCAAAAAAAATACATCAAGACTTGTAAAATTGGTCTTGTCAAAAAAAAAAACTTGTAAAATTGGAAATTAAAATAAGGTAGAATTATAGTTAAATATAGTGTTTTTCTTTTATGAAAAGGTAAGAGAATGTCATTTCAGTACTTTATAGCATTCACAATAGAGCTTTCATTTTGAAGTTTTAAGTGGGTTTCACATGCACATATATTATTTTATAAAAAAAAAATTTGTTATTAAGTAAGCATTAAATCTCTTCAAACCAGCATTTCAAAAAAATTACTAAATGAGTCTCGCAAATAACTACATATCATTTTATTTCAATAAAACTCATTTATTAAAATTAATTTATTAAGTGTGATCTAGAAAATAGTTAAAAGAGATAGGTGCTTCCATAAACAAACTAAAAAAATCCTCTTAACAATTGAGGTGACTATTTAACTTGGTAAATAGACGAAACCCATATTGTGATGTTTTAAAAGGTACTAGCATGGAAACCCGTGCCAAGCACGGGCTAGAATTCCGTCAAACTTGAGAGATAATATTGCGATGTAGCAAAAGTCAGTTAAAGTTCAACATTAGATGAAAGAGTACAGGTTGAACATCAAAAGAGTGAAAAATTCATACTTAAGCCTTAAATTTTTGGATGAAAATGTAGTCTCATTTTCACCGTGTGGTTGCTCTTTCTCCGATGAGTTGATCCACATTATTGTTGGCTTCTCCAGAAAGTCCAACTGTGGTATGATATCATGGTTCAACGTTGTAGGGGAGCTGGAGTGTATGATGAATAACATATAAGTGAAATGACTCATATATATGTATCTAAAGATTTTGGATAAAAATGTGGTGTCAATCTCATTTGTGAGATTTATTTTACTCTCATGTTGAATATAATTCAATGTAAGCTTCATAGGAAGTCCCAGCATTACAATGATTTGTTTTTGTTAATTTTTAGGTGTCATTTGTGTTAATTTTATTATCTTACATTTTAAACTTTTGATGTCATTCACTTTGATGGAATTATTTTTTGGTGAAAGCAATATTTAAAACTCCTTCACTTTTGGTCTTTGGAGGATCTGAAAAAGGAAAAATGTAGATGTGTTATGATGAGTTAACAAAATACACATTTATTAGACATTTTAAATTTATGTGACATTTTTTTAATGATCCTAATATTAGGTAGAAAAATTACCCAATAATTTATAACTTCATCAACAAACTCATAAATTATCAAAAACTCGTTATTTTCCCTTACCATTTCTCTCATGTTTAAATTTTGTTTTCATCTTCTTTCTTTTTCTATTTTACTTACGCTCTTTTCATGAAAGAAATGTGTAAAAACGCCCCTCTATAAAAGTGTCACCAACCCATCTTTTTTACAGGTTGTGTCTCCAATCTTAGTTGGATATTTCGTCAAATCATAGACACCAAGATTCTCACCCTTAGAAAGAAGAAGTTAATGTGACATGTGTGAGTTAACCTTTTACATTTGATGCAAGAGTAAATATTGAGAAACATATAAATGAGATGTCCAATATACCTAATGTCTTAAGGTTTTGAACGAAGATGTGGTGTCAATCTCATTTGTGGGGTTTCTCTTAGACAAATGTAATGATCCAACTCATTGTAGGCTTCCTCATAACTCTGAACTCTATGATGTATTGATTGCGGAGATATTCATTATTATTTCTCTCATGTTCAATTTTTTTTATCATCTTTCATTTCCTAATTTACTTTCTCTTTTCTCATGAAAGAAATGAGCATAAACCTTCATCTATTAAATCGCACTAAGTGGTGCTAATGTGTCATATGTGAGTTAAAGTTTCACATTGAATGCATCAGTAGATGAGAAGAAACATATAAATGAGATGATCCATATATCTAATGTCTTAAGGATTTTGACGAAGATGCAGTGTTAATTAATGTGGTTGTTCTTAACCTAATGTGATTATACAACTTAGTTCATGTTAGCTCTTTTCTTGGATTCGATTTATTTCCCTAAATTTTTATCAGATTAGGTTTACGTCTCCTTGTTTTTTTTTTGTTTTTTCTCCATAAATTTTTTTCTTAAGAAAACTTATTAGAAAAGATCCTTAAAATATCAATTATTTTCTATTTTTAATTTAAAAAATGTCTAGAATACCATTTAAAATGAAAGACATAAGATTTTATTGATCATCATAGGTTAAAAGTTATATATTTAATGTATTTAATTAAGAAAAAATATATCATATTAAACAAAGGCTTTTTAATGGCAAATTTTAATAATTAGTTGTTAGATTAATTTTTCTTTCCTTCTCAAAACAAAATTAATTTTTTTCTTCTTCATCTGAGTTTGTACCAAGAACCTCTAACATCATCTGAAAAACACAATCAAAGAAAACCAATAAATACATTCAATTAGACAATTGATATTTCATTAAATGCTAAGATGATTTTGCACCTTTCGTAGAAAAATAAAATGATACTCTTCATAGCATTATAATTAAATCAACTATATAATCTGACATATTTTTAGGATCCTTTTTTTTTTATCAAAACAAATTGACCAGAAATACTTTGAATTAATTCAATTTTAGAAGCAATTCAAAGGTCCTTGCAATGACATACACTCATACTCTCACCCCACGTTTATTTCTATTTTTCAGGTATAAGTAATTTTCAAAGTATCATCAGAGGCCGGATCACAGTAGAGTATAGTTTAGGGTCTCATTATTCGTTGTATTTTTAAAGGTGTCTTTTATGTAAATGTAAATATTTTGTAAATCTTTCTTCTAAATAAAGTTATTCAAAGTCATTTATATGAAGTTTTAAGTTGAAATCTTAAAGTAAAACTCCATTTGAGTTGAAAAAGTTTTAAATTCTTAATACTCAAATTGGAATGTTACACATACTCATTATGTTATATCATATACCCGTACTCAATGGTCCTTGCATTTTAGAAGCAATTCAATGGTTCTTGTAATGACATCAATGATACGTTTCATATTTGAGAAACGAAAGAAAAATGAAAATGAAAGCCCAAGAAAAAAAAATGTCACGTCACCATGCGAGTTGAAAGTTGAGCAGAAAAACATTTAAGATTTTGCATGTTAGAAAGTTATATTTGTTGTACCTATATATATATATATATATATATATATATATATATATATATATTTGATTTACTTGTTAACAAATATGTGTATGATTGAAACCTATGATGATTTAGTTACTCTAATTGGTAGAAAGTTAAGGCAAAGAGTACATGACTCCATTTGATTGGTTGAGAAATCAAACAATGATGATAATTTGATGGTTGCCTTTGAAACCATCAAATTAATAAGTGATAAAAAATTCAATTAGTTTTTCATTGAAAAAAAATGAAGCTATTTTTTATTTGTTTACAATAGTGAAATTTGCATATACCAATTTTTTTTTTAAGAAAAACAATTAAAAAAACTTTATATTTTGTTACCTCTCACACGGATTCAATCCAAATGTGATTGTTACCATTTTTGGTAAAAAAAAAAATTTAGCGGAGTAAACATCGTAATATTATACAAACAATAATCAACTCATAAATATTTTTTTCTTAACAATTTTTTTTTGGTAATGAATGGGTATTTCTTTTTAGGAAATGGATCCTTAATCGGCGGTAAAGGCTTAACATCGTTTTATTTATTATCTTAGTGAAATTAAAAATGAAAGAAGATTTACATAGGATCTTTAGTGCACTCTTGTTGAGATTAAAATACTAAGTAAAATGTACCAAAAAACAAATATTACTATGCAGAAGGATTTGTCCAATGTAATTGTTCTTATTTGGATATTTTTATAAGCTTTATTTTAAATAAAAAATTCCATTAAGCTTTATTTTTTTTTTTAGAGAATTAAGCTCTATTTTATAAGCTTTATTTTAACGGTTATTTTTCATTCAAACTCATTCATGAATTTTCATTGTCATTTAATCCTTCATTTAATTTAATTATACATTTTATTTGATGTTATAAAATTTCTGTTTCATGCAAGAGAAGTAAAACACGTTGTTTGATTAATTTTTTTCTAACGTTAATGGTTGATTCATATTTAGAAACAACGGAAATGGAACATGTATATGGTACCATTGCAAATTTTTTAAAGGTAATAAGATCGTATGAATGAATAAGAAAGTGAAAATGATGTAAGATGGATCGACTATATATAGGGAAAAGGCTAGCAAATTATTGAACATTAAACATATGATTAAAAACGCAAATCATCCATTTATCATGTTGAAGGAATTGAACAAATTATTTTTTATAGGAAAAAGGAATTGAAGGTAAATGATTATCACCATTAAGGAATTGAAGGTAAATGTTATTAATTATCTTTGACCATGCATATTATGTAATCAACTAAAATCAATGCATATAATTTTCATTCAAAACAAAATTCTTGCAGTGATAATGTATGATTAAATGGACACTTCTTTACCAAAATTCTTGCTTGTTCAATTTTTTAACAAAATATATCCTAATAAGTTTGATTGGAAAATTTGCCTACCTTGATTTATTTTTCCAAAAATTAAAACAAATATTTGGAAAATTATTTTATTAAATTTTTCCTAGGAAAATTAATACGTAAAAATGATTTTCTATTTACTTAGGATATTATTTTCATAGATTAAAAAAATATGAAGAAAATACAACGATTAAGTTATAATTGAGTAATAAAATAGAGTTGAAATTGTATAATAAAATCATAATCAGTTTTTTTAGTACAATTTAAATCAATAATTATTCGCCTATTTTGATTTATTTTTGCTGTGCATGCCTTTTGTTTATTATTAAAGAGATTCGAAGTTGATATTTTGTTTTATTTTGTTTAAGATTATTAATTGAATTGTTAGCATGTATAGCATGTATAAAAATGATTGACAAAAAATTATAATATTTTCACCATAAAAAAGGACAATTGCTTTGGCACGTGAAAATCTTCTCTTTCTTGATTTGATTATGAATGTTCATAAAAATTACTAAATTAATATGATTAAGTAATAATAACTTTGAATGTTCATAAAAATTACTAAATTAATATGAGTAAGTAATAATAACAAAAAAGAAGTAACGTGTTTATTGTAGGAAATTTACAAATGAAGAATTAAGAGCAATTAAGTCTTGTAAGCAAATTAAAATGTCACGTGTACTATTTTTTTATCTTTATAATAATATAGATTCGTAAATTCGTATATAGTGAATGAGTTAACTTGTATATACCAACAATTTTTTTTATTGATATATCAAATCACTTTGTTTTATTGGTGCATCTAATCAAATTGCTTTGTTTTAAAATATAATTAAAAAATATGAAAAAATAAACAAAGACAATAAAAGCCAACCAACAACATTCCTTCAAAAAAAAAAAACCAACAACATTAACGTAGCAAAATTATAATTTGAAACGACCAAATTATTTTTTTAAGGAGAAACAACTAAATTATTCCTTCAAAAAAAAAACTAAATTATATATTTCAGCTAAAAAAATAAATTATCAACAAACAATTTGATGATAATGCCAGTAAACACTAAAAAGATCATTAGTACGTGTTTATATCCATGTTTCATAGAAAGAAAAAAAAATCTCCATGTTTCATAGATCCTTATCAATCCTTCTCAATCTTAATATTCTTCAAAAATTCTTGGACGAAATTGTACTGCTGCTACGTGTTGATCATGATATCAAATGATCGCTTGAAAGGTGTGAGTTCAAAATTTAGATGACTAATTGCTAGGTCTGGCCTCCACGTTACATATTAGATCCATAATCCCTGGACTTTGATAAAGAAGTCTATAAATATAAAGAAGTCTAGAATTTATAAGTGAATTAAAAAAAATGATAGATAATACTATCAAATAAAAACAATACAATGAGAGAAAACTAACAGAAAATAGTATAAATGAAAACATCTTTTTACCCTAACCACCATCATATACAACTTTTGTTACGATATTTAGAAAGAATTCTGAATTCTTTGAATGAATATGAAATGGTGAAAGTTGAACCAATATTTATAGAGAAAAATTGAGCAATACAATTGTTGATGCTGATCTTAAATTAGAACCTTTTTTACACGTAATTATAAGACATTTATGGACATTAAAGGGTGATTGTTTGATTAGTGGAAATACACATACAAAATGAAATGGTTGTAGGTTCAATAGAGAGCATATTCTTATAGGATGCCACTTTTGTATTGGCATTCATGTCGGTATCAATTGTAATAAATAGCAAGGTCAAACATGTGTTAATATGTAACAATGATTTATAAATAGCCAATAATCAAGCTACAATTAGATGATGAGGTGCACATGTGTATTAGTGATGCTAAGGTGTGTAATACATTAAATGAAGTTTAACATAGAAGAGTGCCAAGTGTACTTTTCAAAAAAATTAAGGTAAATATATATAATAGAGATTAACATAATCAGATGCAATAAAACACTAGATTCCTTAAACTTAAAATATTCACATTGCTTTAATGATAGCAATTAGTGATGATTAAATAAAGAGGAAGTTTGACTTGCGATACAGTCTATCTTCTATAGCTTATCCTAAAAATTGGTTTAAAAACAAAAAAAAAAACAAAAAGTGTACTTTGTTTTTAATGTAACAATAAAACATATGACTTTTGTAAAATAAATGATAGAAGTTTGTTAAAGAAGAAAACAAAAGGAATGGTAAGAAAATAAAAACCTAAACAAAAGGATCACCTAGGACATCTAAAGGATCAGATAAGAGGTTTCAACCCAAGGGCTTGGGGAAGGGTAAATCCGGCCAGAGAAGTCGTGAGAAGTGTGAGAACCTTTTTCGATCAATATATATACATAACAGTTATAGGGTAAATGTTACCGTATTTGGCAAGAAAGAAATGATAGAAACTTTAATAATAAGGCAAAATCTATGCCTCATTTGTTGGATAAGGTCAAGTATTTATCGATGTGCTTGCTTTGCTTGGGAAGTGGTGTTGGAGAATGTTAGTAGATAGAGGGGGATTGTGGCATAGGGTGTTGGTGGCTAGGTATGGTGAGGTGAATGGGAAATTTGGAGGCTGGAGTGGTTCTTCTTGGTGGAAGGAGGTAGCGAAAATTCGTGATAGGGATGGTGTGGACGGCGGTAGGTGGTTTGAGGAGAGTGTTGTGAGGAAGGTCGGTGATGGGAGGGAGTCCTTTTTTTGGACGGATGTATGGTTGGGTGGGCAGCCGTTGTGTAGGAGGTTTAGGCTGTTGTTTGATTTAGCAAAAAAGAAGTCGTTTACAATTGCGACGATGCATGTGTTGGGATGGGAGGAGGGCGGGGCTGGTTGGCGGTGGCGGCGTAGGTTGTGGGTGTGGGAGGAGGAGATGTTAGAAGAGTGTAAGACTTTACTTTCTGACATTTCTTTGCAGAATAATGTTTTAGATCATTGGCAGTGGAGACCTGATCCCAGCAGGGGTTATTCGGTTTGAGGTGTGTACCGGTTACTTACCACTCAGGAGGTGCACAACACTGTTGTTACTACGGATTTAATTTGGCACAGACATGTTCCTTTAAAGGTGTATATTCTTGCTTGGATACTTTAGCGGAATATGTTGCCTACCAAAGACAATTTGGTGGCCTGAGGCATCATTCCTTCTGAGACTCAGAGTTGTATTTCACGTTGTCGTGGCATCGAGACGGCGCAACACTTGTTTCTTCATTGTCCGTGTTTTGGTTCTTTGTGGGGTGCAGTTCTGGCGTGGCTTGGCACTTCTACTATTGTGCCATGTATTGTACAAGATCATTTCTTTCAGTTTGTTTATGTTTTTGGGGGTACGCGTCGGCGCAGTAATTTCATGCAGCTTGTTTGGCTTTGTTGTGTGTGGGTTATATGGAACGAAAGAAATAACAAAATTTTCAAGAATAAGGAAAGCGACATTCACCACTTGTTAGAAAAAATAAAGATATATTCTTTTAGGTGGATGAAAGTCGATAATGTTAATGTTAGCTTAAATTTTCATATGTGGTGGTCGAGCTCATTTCTTTGTTTGGGCATCGGCTAATCAATTTATGTTATGGTTCCCTTGTGACTGGTTACCTTGTATACTTTTGACGTCTTTGTTGGCACACCTTGTGCTGATAAGGAGTCTATTGCGATTGTAATATATTCCATTTTGGCTTGTTAAAAAAAACATATTTATCGATGTGGTGGCCGAAGAAAAATGATGCAATTGTTTCTATTGGGTTATTTGGGTGGTGGCAGCGTCCTTTAGATTACTTAGATGTTTTTACTTTGCTTCTTATTATTGGTGAAATGTTGTATTTAAAAAAAAAAACAGTTATATGGTAAAATATTATTTGATGATCCAAAAAATGAAATATATAATTTGATTTTATTTATTTTAAGCAATACATTACACACCTGTTGGTTGCAAATTCAAATCACAATTAGATTTTTTTTTTTTTAGCATATTGGTATGTTATCAAGCCAATCCCAAATTTTCATTCAATCTATCCCTACTTTTGATGTAGACTAAACCAACTTTTTATGAAACTTTCATGACTATTTTTTAAGTGTAATAATAATAACTTGCATAACTTTAGCACGAGGACAGAAGAGCCATTAATTAGGTGATGTCCATATCAATTTTATTTTATTATCAATTTTTAAGGATGCAAAAGAATAGTACTAATTAGTTTAGATGAACTAACATCAGTAGTACACTCTCTAATGCTCCTATTTCAAAATAAAAATTCTATGATATCGAAAATGTGTAGATGCTACTAAATTAGTAGATCCCAAAATCTAACCGATCGTGAGAGTTGAAAAATGATCAAATCTCCAAGAGTGTGTTATATTTATTTTTTTGAAGAGGAAGAGTGTGTAATATTATTTTTCATAACGATATAATTTAGGTACAGTTTGTTAGTTTTTACTCTTTTTCAATCACAATAACAATTCAATACATGACAAATATATCCAACATATAAATAGAACTATTATAAATTAAAATTAAAATCAATCCATGTAGCATCCTATAATTGGTGAACTAACACCTAAGTTTTGTCATCTTATAATTGGAGGACTAATTACATCTAAATTTTTTATTTTATTTCATAGGTACTAACATTTAAGTTTTGTCGCCCTATAATTGGTGACCTAACACCTCAGTTTTGTTATTTATGGAATTCATTATTGAGTGAACATTTTCACATGGTTCATGCGTTAAAAAATAAAACTAGGTTGATTTTTCCATAAGTGTAATTCAAACGGTAAAATATTATTCGACCAAAAAAAATGGTAAAATATTATGAGTATATTTGATATGTTATTACGCAGGTGTCCCGTGAGCATAACTCAATTGGTAGGACAATGCATTATTATATGCAGGGGTCGGGGTTCGAACCCCGGACACCCCACTTATTCACCTTATAAGATGAATTCTAGTCACTAGGCTACTTGACCAAAAAATTATGCAGGTTTAAACTTGTAATGTCACTCCTCTCTACTCTAATGTGTGTGAATTTTGCTGTTAGACTTTTTTACACACAAAAACCACAATAATTTTATAATACAATGGGATGCATGAAAATAGAGCTTAAGACTGAATTCATTATAATTTATAAATTTATAATTATGTGATATATATATCTTTACACTTTTTGCATTCATAATAACCGTTTACAATTTTAAGATAAATATTTCATTTCTTTTATAAAATTTAAATTTAGATTAAGATACTGTCAGAGAAAACTACAAACTTTATCGAAAGTTATAATAGAATTTACATATGACATGTATATCAACAAGAGAATTGTGGAGTTGAATCTAAAAACATTTTTGGTTGCGTGGTGGGTTGCCCCAACCGCACGTCTAGGGGCCTTTCACTGTGAAAATGAGAAGATGATAAGTGTAGCTTAAAAGAAAGTGTATCTGGTGTGGTGGATTCGGAAACAAATAGATATTATTAAGTCACAATGCGAGTGCAAAGTCCAACCATCATTATTAACCCTCCCATTTTATTACTTTCTCCTTTCCACAATGAGTAACAAATTTGCAAAATAAACGATAGTCTTGATTTTCAATAATTCTAAATCTACTATTAATTATTTTCCTAATGCCGGTTTCAATTACCAATCTTATATTTAGGGGAGTGATTAGAACTTACTGAAAATTTTGTGAATGTAATAGAGGAGTGATTATAACTTACTGTAAATCAACCAAGTAGGTCTCTGTATAATCAACTCTATAAAAGTTTTATAAACTTGGATTGATATAAGATCATGTTGTAATATTCTCTCAAACGAGAGGTATAATTTTAAGGGTGTTTTGTTTCAAGGTTGGAATGTGAGATTGGAAATGCAATATTCATGTTTGTTTTAAGTTTTGAGAATTTGTTTCCAGAAATGTTATATTTCCATAAATGTTATTTATATATGATTTCTTCTATTGTTATTCGCATGCTTAAAGGATGAGAACCTAACATTTCCATAGGAATAAAACTCAATTTGCTATAAATTCTCACTACCACTAACATTTATTTCCATTTTTATTTTTTTAATTAATTAATTTCTAAACATTCCAAGAAAATCTAAATTTTTACCAAACATATGGATAGGAATATAATTATTCCTAGGAACGTCATTCCAAAGAATATAATTTCTTGTAACACACCTTAAAAAATATATATTTTGTACGAAGTCAAACACAAACTAAAATTTTTGTAACTTGGCATCAGTGACAACAACCGTTGTTTTAAAGAGATATATGGAGAGACTGATTATACTCAATTCTTCAGCAAGACAATTATCATAAATGTTGAGAAAACTAGAAGGTCTCTAATGATACAATTATCATAAATGTTAAGCTTAAATAGGAAAATAACAAACTCTAAAATATTATAGAAAATAACAAACTGAAACAAGAACAGAAAATTATTAAAATTGGGCTAAAATAAAAATACTATGAAATTATTAAAGAAACCCTTCTACCACACGTTGTAAACTATAAAAATACATTTGTATTCTTATTTTCCTTTTTCTTTTCATTTTCAAGAGATGGTGTTGCAACTTGCCAGTAGCTTGAGAAGCACTTATTTGTGAGAGAGAAAAAGCACCTCAAACAAGTAGTTCAAAGAAGGGAATAGTGATATAAGTCATCAGTGTTTGGGAGGACCAATGTGTTGTAAATGGGTACACTGCTGAGTGGTGAGGGGGCTTGTCAGGAATCCTTCAATCTGAATTTTTGTTTGGTGGAAAATAGATTTTCTTTTCATCTTTTGTAATAATAAGTATGCGATGTTCTTTTAAAAATTAGAAAAAGAAAATTTAAAATAAAAAATTAAATTAAAATAAAACAGTTGCTGCCAAAACACAAACCATACTGCATTTTCCAAGTTGTCTCACATATTAAATGAGCAACTGTATATGTTGCTATGTTTGTCGGATATTCATATTACAAACCTTCATATGATATCATATCAACAGAAAACTATTACTAACTCATTTATGGACAGTTTAGCATGGCAGGATAAACATTGTAGTGTGTGAGAGGTGCAATGAAAAGAAATGATAAGAAATTGAGATTGAATTTGGCTCTAGGGTAAGAAAACTTCATTTTTAATAAATTATTTTTAGTTAAAATTGAATGTGAAATTATTTATATTTAGATGCATTCATATAAAAATGAATTGAAAAAAAAATTAGTGTAAAAATTACAGGGAGAGAGTTGAGCTAAGGAATTAAAGGAGTTGAGGAGTTAAAGATTCGATATTCAAGTCTTGACAAGAAAAAAAAACTAACATAATAATTAACATATTAACATTTATCATTAAAAAAGATAGAGTTGATTTTAAAGACAAAATCAATTATAATGGACATCACTCAAACTCAATCATATCTAAATCAATTTTATGTGTTTGGAATCATCAAATCATACACACACAATCTTTCATAGTATTTACAAATTTTCAATTATATAATTTGTTTAGGTTTTCCTAATTTTTCTTCACTAGAAATAATCATATCTGATGTATTATTGGATACTAAATACGGACACATCTATTGGTTAGGATTCAAAACTTAAATTGTGTATTTTCAATTATATTTCATTGTAGAATCATCATAATATTCCTTTGCACAAATATCAATATTTAAATGGTAACATCTCAATTATGGATTGAGTCTACATATTATGTTTCCTTTGAAATTGTCATCTTACATCAAATTATTTCCAAATTCACAAAAGGAAAAAACAACAGACAAAGAAGAACTTGTCACTGATTGTTTGTTTATTTATCTTTATACATAAACTTATGTTGTCTAGGGTAGGACCTTAAATCCTCAATCACTCACCCCACAATCACACTGATGAAAGAAATTATCAACAAAGAAATACCAAAACTATTTTTAATTAAAGTGGCATTAATGATTACTCCCTCATGTCGCTATTATAAGTAAAAAAAAATGACCTTAAATTTCGGTCACTATTATATGCAAAAATTAATTATTTTTCAACTATTTAATGTTAGTATTCTTAATATATAATTTAATTCAAAAACATTTAATGCAGGTAATTGAGTGATCATTCAATACCAACAAGGATACTGCTCCTTCCGTCTCAGATTATAGAACGTTATGGTCATTTTAAAATAATTAATAAATGTAATTAATGTTGTATAGAAAAGAGAAATTATAAGTAATTTTAGAAAATTTTCCTTCATTAATGATATAGGAAAGATAAATTAAAGAATTAAAAGAAATGGGGGTAATAAATAGTCGAGAGTATAGTAGGAAAAGTAGCACTTATTGCTTCATTGGTATTGTAAGGCGACTTATAATTTAGACCAATTTTTTCTCCAAAGCGATTAATAATTTGGAACGGAGAGAGTAGTAGCCAATTTCACTTGTGTTTTACATGAAATCTAAATAATTTAATAGTAACACGGGTTTTATAATTGTTTCTAATTGAACTTTATTCTTTGTAGTTATAGTGTGAAAGTTTCACCACTTAGCATACACTTCATTATATATGAAGTACCTATACTTCATATTGAATGTGTGTCTAATGTCTAACACATGTCGGTTTTAAACATCAGCACATTGTTTACTTTTAAAAAATTTATTTTCTCAAATTATTATCGATATTGATGTATAAGTGTCAGCGTCGTGTTTGATGTCATTGTCCGTATGAGTGAACAATGAAAATGGAAAAAGCAAAGGAAAGTGAATGTGGGGAAGGGTTGGTTCTGTACTGTCTTTGCCTGTCCCCTCCACCCAACACACATACACTATTTCTCACTCTATCTCCAAGACTCTTAACAGTTTAAGACCAAAAGTCACAACCCACATTGGCTTTACTTGCCTTTTGTTTCTGTGCTTCCTATGCAATTGTCTCTGTCTTCTGCTCCCTCTTCTATGTACCTACAAATGGAGATAATGGAATCATACTTTGAATTTCTTGTTATTATTTGATAAACAAATAAATATATACTCTTCTCTTTTACCTTCCTTTTTTTCTTATCTTTAAGCCTTGTTTGCAATATGAAAAAAATTTCATCATTAAAATGTCCTCATTTTTCATGATACTATAGCATAGCCTCAACTTTTTGAATTTCACTTTTTAGAATCCACTTGGTCACACCCTTTTTTCTATCTTTAAATAAAGTTTGATCATTTTTCAATTGTGGTGTTCTTAATTCCATTTGAGACTCTCTCAAGAAACAAAGACAGTGTTCATGGAAATTGATCTAAACAATGAAGTGATTGAGGTTGAGAAGAATGCATTGTGCCTTAAGGAATGTGAAAAAGGTTTTTGTTTCTGTATTTCTTGTTTGTCTCCTTCAACTTGTTCATCTTCAAGTTCAACTTCACCACTTGTTTCTTCTTCTTATCTTGAACTATGGCATGCTTGTGCTGGTCCTCTTACTTCACTTCCTAAGAAAGGAAATGTTGTGGTGTATTTTCCACAAGGTCACTTAGAACAATTTGCTTCTTTTTCTCCTTTTAAACAATTGGAGATACCAAACTATGATCTTCAGCCTCAGATCTTTTGCAGGGTTGTCAATGTCCAGCTACTTGTGAGTACTCAATTATACTCTTTGAATTAACTATTAGTGTTTACCTATGAAGCACAAACACTTCTCAAATTAGACTTGTCCCGGTGTCGGACACGTGCCGTGTCAGATACCGACACATATAATTACACTGAATTATGTGATTTTTTCAAATTTTTAGAGGTGTCGGTGTGTCCGTATCCGTGCTTCATAGGTTGTTTACTGAATTCATGTAACATATTTTGGTTTTGCTTAAATTGTTGTTTCTTTTAACAGGCCAACAAGGAGAATGATGAGGTTTATACACAAGTTACTCTGCTACCTCAGGCTGAGGTTGGTTTTTTTTTTTTTATGTTCTTTATGTTTGGTCTGTGTTTCCAAACATGTTTATTTACTATTGATAAATGAAGAGAAACCATATTTTGACACACAATTTGACATAAAAATTATTTGATTAACTACTTTCAGTAGATGGTTAATGAATACTTCCCCGGTCAACTTTTTAGGTTCTTTGAATAATTGATGTATTTGGTCTATAATATCAACCAGATACATCAGTTATTCAATGAATTTAAAATTTGATTTTTTTTTGCTTATAATAGTGACCGGAGGGAGTAGTATAACAGATGTCACAACTCATTAACGATCCCCTCAACAGTGGTTAATGAAGTTCAAAATCCTAGTTAGTTGTGTTTAGTGGATGGTTAATGATTTGTGATACCTTGTTATATTCATTAACCATCAGTTTAATGTAGTTAATCACATATTTGAAAGTATTAACCATCTAAGTTGTTTTCGAATTTTGATGTCAAATTTGTATGTCAAAATAACGCGACTCAAAAGAATGTCTCAGTCAACATGTATCATGTTCTTTTCGTTTTTCGCCTGAAATGTTGAGATGTGAAAGTTAACGAGTGGAGTGGCGGAGGGAGAGAGTTTGAATTCTACCACCAGTTTAATGCTAACTATACTAACATTTGTAGTTCAAAAATACATTATTTTGTTTTTACACTTCCCATTTTGAGTAACTTTGAATAGATGGATTGTTTTGGCTTTTCAGTTGGCAGGGATGCATATGGAGGGAAAAGAAGTTGAGGAATTAGAAGGAGATGATGAGGGAGATGGAGGGTCACTTACAAAATCAACCCCTCACATGTTCTGCAAGACACTAACTGTCTCTGATACGAGCACTCATGGTGGATTCTCTGTGCCTCGTAGAGCTGCTGAAGATTGTTTTCCTCCTTTGGTATGAAATCTTTCGGTGATGATCTTTTTGAAGTTTGATTTGTCTATTTTTCTATTATGAGCTGATGAAGTTTGATTCTTTCTATTTGGACTATCTTATTTGAGTTTATCTAATAGCATAAGCATTTGAGAAATGAGAGACTATTTGGGATAGTTTGTTGAAATAGCTTATGACTTATCCATAAGTTGTTTTCAGCCTATTAAACACTCTAAGATAGATTATGAAAACAGCTTATAACTTATGAAAACAATTGGACTTTATTGTATCTTTTCTTACAGAAACAGCTTAATTATGACATGTTTCAAATTCTTTTCTATAAGCTCTCCAATTTATGAAAACAATGTGGAACTTAAATGAAAACGGTTTGACTTTATTGCATCGTTTGTTATAGAAATAACTTATACATATAAACACTTATACGACATGTGTTTATGTTTTGATCACTTAATTAAATTGTTTATCCAAAAAGGTCTAAATCTCCATTTTATTTGTGGATTGCTCCTTTTACTTTTTACTATAGGATTATAAGCTGCAGAGACCCTCTCAAGAGCTTGTTGCCAAAGACCTGCATGGTGTAGAGTGGAAATTTCGCCATATTTATAGAGGTAATGTAATAAGAAAAATAAAAAAGTGTAGTTTCATAAGCTGACTAATCGATGCACAAAATAATATGGTACTAAATTTGTCAGGTCAGCCAAGGCGGCATCTACTCACAACTGGCTGGAGCATTTTTGTGAACCAAAAGAATCTTGTTTCTGGTGATGCAGTGCTCTTTCTAAGGTATGTGTGTTTGTGCATGGAGAAATTCCTATTTATATCCTAGAAGTGCCCTCTCGGCTTACAGGGGGCAAGATTGCGTACATCTACCTTCTCCAGACCTCACTTGGTGGAAGCCTCGCGCACTAGACTGCGTTACACTATGCTTTTTACCTGAGTAATGAATATTTATGGTTTGGTACTAATATCAAGGAGCTTATTGTCTTAGTGAATGTCACGTACCAAACTAGGAAAGAACATACTTCAAAATCCATGACTTCTTGTGAATGAGAATCAAGATTATTTGTATAGTCAAATTTCAAAAGCAGGAAAAATGAGTTATAATAATCTTTGAATGCCGATGGAATCAAACTTGAGATTCCAACTATACTGTCAAATAAAGAAAAGTCTTTGTTGTACCATTCTAGTATCTTTCAAATCATTACAGCTTTTATAAATGACTTTGTAGGGGTGAAAATGGAGAGCTGAGATTGGGAATCAGAAGAGCAGTTAGACCTAGAAATGGTCTTCCTGAATCAATTGTCGGTAATCAGAATTGTTATCCCAATTTCCTTTCATCTGTTGCAAATGCTATATCCACCAAAAGCATGTTTCATGTTTTCTATAGTCCAAGGTAAGAGTACTAACTAACTAATCTCTTCTTTTTGCATTGCAAGATGCAAGAAGTTCACACTGCAATTGTTTATCCTTAGATTTTGATTTGGTTGTGGAAATATAAATCAATAAAATCATTGGTTTTCCCATGTTACAGAGCAAGTCATGCAGAGTTTGTTGTTCCGTACCAAAAATATGTTAAAAGCATCAAGAATCCATTGAGTATAGGGACAAGGTTCAAAATGAGAATTGAAATGGATGAATCACCAGAAAGAAGGTAATGTAAAATACAGTTGTAGTATTTGCCACGATTTCTTCCTTCAAAACAGTTTCTTGACATGATATTGTCTTCCTATCTTGTAGGTGTAGTAGTGGTATGTTGATTGGAATAAATGATTTGGATCCCTATAGATGGCCTAAATCAAAATGGAGGTGCTTGATGGTACATTTGAAATTTTACTTTATTACTACGCAATATATTTTGACTATATATATACATCGAGAATAATTTTATTGCATTGTCAGTGTAAAACATTTTATTACACTGTCAACCAATCATAACTCATCATTTATATGACTTTTAAGGTAGATATGATTAAAGTGAAATATTTTTAATGATGAAACGGTTATAATTTGTCAGCTTTCTGTGACATACAACAGGTAAGATGGGATGAGGATACTGAGACTAATCATCAAGACCGAGTATCGCCATGGGAGATCGATCTTTCTTCTCCTCAGCCTCCCCTAAGCATTCAGTCTTCCCCAAGACTGAAGAAACCGCGGACCGGTCTACTGGTTACCTCACCCAATCACCTCATCACTGGTATGAATCCTAATGGTGAGATGGTATGCTTACTTCTGCTTAGTACTACATGTATCAGGGTCTATTTGGATCTTATTTTAGATCAATAATGTTATAAAATAGATTGAATGTATTCTTAGGATTATCTATTGAAAGTGAAATGCTAGAACTAATGTGAAAATTGATGATTTACTTTATACTAGATATCTCAAATTATTGTCGAAGACCCCAAAATTTATAAACACGGTCTTGATCCTAATCATATTCTTTCTTTGTTTCATTTATGGCAGCAGGAATCAGTGGAATGATGGGCTTTGAGGAGTCAGTAAGATCACCAAAGGTCTTGCAAGGTCAAGAAAATACAGGTTTTATGTCACTATACTATGGATGTGACAAAGTAACCAACCAGCCAGGTTTTGAGTTGAGCACTTCAAGTCATCATCAAAACCTGGCATCAACTGGAATAGGAAAAGTAGTTACATCCTCTGAGCTTATGAGTGTTAATCCTTTCAGTTATGCAGGCTTTATGGAAAGTAACAACTTTCCAAGGGTCTTGCAAGGTCAAGAAATATGTAAACTGAAATCCCTTTCAGGAAAAGCTGATTTCAACATCGGAGCTTGGGGAACCAAGCCTAGTTTTCAATCTGCATGTTTTCCTTACGGAGATATTGACAAAGCTAATCAAGCTAATATTTTTAGCTCAAAACACACCAATTTCATGAGTGATAATGTGCCGTTTAACACGCCATCGATAGTGGCAGGGAACATTAGAAAAGAAGTTGGAAGATCTGGATCTAATCTCCTCCCAGATGAGCATAAGCTGCAGGACAATGTTTCTGCTTCTGCTTCATTAGGGGATACGGATATAAATGCTCCAAATGATAAAAATGTCAAGGGAAAGGCAAATTCCTGCAAACTATTCGGCTTTCCTTTGTCTGGCGAACCTGGTAGCCAAAATTTACAGAACACGGCAAAAAGGAGTTGCACAAAGGTGAGGGATGATAACAACAAAAAGATATTATGATATGCTGCTTCTTTTTTAATGTTTGATGTTTTACAAACTATATAATATACACTAAATGAAGGTTCACAAGCAAGGAAGCTTAGTTGGAAGAGCCATTGACCTCTCTAGGTTGAGCGGCTACAATGATCTTCTGAGTGAACTGGAGAAACTATTTGGCATGGAAGGACTTCTTAGAGATTCTGATAAGGGATGGAGGATCCTTTACACTGACAGTGAGAATGACATAATGGTTGTGGGGGATGATCCATGGCAGTAAGTATTCTTCTTCTTTATGGATGCTGCTTTTGAATCTTTAAATAAGTTATCAATGAACATTAACTGTTTCAACATGTACTGAGATTATAGAAGAATTTGTTAAGTGATATCACTTTTTTTATTGTATGTTTAGATTGACTTATTCGAGCTTATCTACTGATAAGCACTTGTGAGACTATTTGAAAGAGCATAGATAAACAGCTTATGAAATGTCTTTAAGCTCTCCAGGATAGCTTATGAAAACAGTTTATATTAGAATAGTTTGATTTTATTTTATCTTTTGTTATAGAAATGATCTGCAGAGGGATATGAGTATGACATATGATATAACGTTATGACATCGTTCGATCCATGTGGTCAACTCTGCTTAGTGCGATAAGGCTTAGTTGGTTGGCTGGTTTTGTCATAGAAATGGCTTATAAATAAACGCTGAATTAAGTTGTTTATCCAAACTGGGCATTTAAGTTTTCTAGTGTTCTGTTTTGGTTGCAGTGAGTTTTGTGATGTGGTGTCTAAAATCCATATATATACCAAAGAAGAAGTGGAGAAGATGACATTTGGGATGATGACCAATGATGATACTCATAGCTGTTTGGATCAGGCACCAGTTATTATTGAACCTTCAAAGTCTTCCTCAGTTGGTCAGCCAGATTATTCTCCAACAGTAGTTAGAGTCTAAAGTTTCAGGGTTGTGTTGGTCTTGTTTTTGTACAAATTTAATTATCTATGTATAATTTGATGTTGCATTTTGGTTACTACCCTTTTGAGCTAGTTAGCTCAGCAAAAATTGCATGGTCAGTGCCAGAAAGATTGACAATTAACTGCACTAAATAAGTGCTAGTCTTGGAAGTTGGCATAATGTAATATAAGCCAATGTCTCTTGAGAATTGTGTACTCTAGAATTATGGTGGTTTTCATATTTCATGTCATGGTGGTGTAATATTACTAATATTTTTATGAATGTGTTTGGTTTGGGGTGGAATTTGGTTTACATTTTAGAAAAAATGAAAGTAGAGGAACATTTAAAATATTGTAAGGTGAGAATTCGGTAAATGCACTCTGGTTCAAAGTATATAGTAGAATTTTTCATGAAAGTTGCATGGATAATTGTTATTTAATTAACAGTATTTACACCTTAATAATGTGTGATCTGTAATGCAAAGCCCTCTACCCTTTTTTGTATCAAGTTTTATTCTCTTTTGCCTATCAGAAAAATGCCCTTTTAAATCTTTTAGGATAAGACTTAGATGCAGTTTCTTACCTACTGTTCATACTATTTTACACTAAAAATGAAAAATAAATGTCAAAAACTAGATCAAGAGGTGCATTGCAAAGCAGTTTTATTATGTATGTAAACTGAATATAACTACTTTTGTGTCCAATACAGTACCAACAATAGGTAAGGCACTGCATCTAACTCTAAGCTTTACCCTTTTTATTATTCAAAAAGGTTTCTTTGAAAAACATAAATAACTGTACTGGAGGAATCTATTACATTACTTTTGGCACCAAATTATTGAATCTCAGACCTGAACCTTTTTTTTTTCCATCATCATTTTCCAAGAGGAATGATTTGCTTCAAAGATTTGTCACAGCAAAAAAGCACATACAGATCTAATATGGCAGCTTTTATTCATTGCTCTCATTTGATAAATGAAAATTACTTTTACAAAGGAATCATCTCCGAGGCGCTCAGTTCCAGTCAAAATCCAAGGGGAATAGCATGTCATTGCTCCTTGAAGAGATCACGTCCAATAATCATTCTTCTGATCTCACTTGTTCCGGCCCCGATCTCGTAGAGCTTCGCATCTCTGAGGAGACGACCGGTTGGATACTCGTTCACATAGCCGTTTCCACCTAAACATTGTATCGCCTGCAAAGCAACTTGTGTTGCTCTTTCAGCTGCACAAAGTATAACTCCAGCACAATCCTGAAATTAGTAGCACATGAGAATATGTTTTACAATGAATAGTATGATGCAAAAAAGGAAAATAGTAGAGTTGTTGCATTGGATAGCCACTAGCCCACTACAATTATAATGAGCCAACATGATCTTGGCTCAAGTTCATGAGACATTTTAGAAACAATAACATTTCAAGAATGATGATTTATACTTTTTATAATATACCATGACAAAAACAAAGTTGTAATATTTTAATTCACAAATGCCACTACACACTGTACTTGTGTTACATCATGCAAATTGGACCAAAAACAAAATCAACAAGCCGAAAGGGGAAAAACACAAAAATAAAATAATAAAGTTTAATCTTTTCACGCAATGCATAAGAAATATGGAATGAGATTCACTACAACCACAACAACCAAGATTTGTCCCACTAGGTGGAGTCAGATACATGGTTCAAACTACACCATAATTCTCTATCATAAATCATACTTCTAGCCAAACCATTGATTTCTAAGGGGGGTGTATTGGATTGGGATTTTAAAAGACTATTTTGGCAAAAAAAGTCTTGAAGATTTTTAAAGATTGTGTAGGAATATATTAACTTTCATGATTTCGAGGGATTTTAACTCAAAGATTTTTTAAGATTTGAAAGTATTTTATGAGAATTTGTAAGATTTGAAATGACTTTATCAAATTTTAACAAAAATACCAAATTACAAGAGTGGATGACTAAAGATAATAAAAAAAATCAAAGGCTTCCAAAAAGTCTTTCTTAATAATTCTCCCCGGTGTTATCAAAATTGCAATTTTAACCGTAAAATCGCACGATTTTACGACCCCACTCCCATGGAACGAGTAAGATCGTTTTTTTTTTTAAAAGACCGCAATTGAAACCGGTACCTTAATCTCAAAATTGTCTGATTTTACAATCCTTGTTACCATTCTTCTTCTTTTTTTTTTTTTTTTTTTGAAGAATCCTTGTTACGATTCTACGTTTTACAATCTTGCAACCCCCTCCCAATTCTAGGTCATTTTTGGGTAGGATCTTACGTTCCTTTTTATGATCATGATACCCTCTTGCCAATCCTAAGCAAGATCCTGATCTTGAAAACATTCATTCTTCCTATAGTTTTCTTTGTATTCATCAGCCCCTAGTGATTAGGATACCCTCCATCTGATCTACTCTTCTTAGTATGGAATCAAAAGGTCTCTTCACATGTCCAAACTCCCTAATTTGTGCTACTACCAACTCTCTCTAATGCTATCATTCCTAACCTTATCTTGTCTAATAATAGGGAAAGAGTTTCATTAATTGAAAAATTCAATTAAAGGGCCCAAGAATGATGTTTACATTTTCATGAAAAAGACAAAACAATAGCTTGATAACATAACACCGTATTAACAATAAGAAACAGATTTGAGGAGGCACCTTTGGGTCAACTTTTCCGTTGTCACAGTCCCGAGCTACAGAATACACATAAGACCTGAAATGAAGAACATTATCGATTGCCGTGCAAACTAATTTAGCAGGAGAAAATAGCACCATGGCATTAGAATCTCATACCGTGAAGACTGTAAAGATGTATACATGTCAGCAACTTTCCCCTGTAACCAAAAGATCAATTGACAATGAACAAAGATTCACCATACAATACAAAGGGCACGATAACTGAAGAAAATAAAATATGTTGCCGATGAAATGAACCTGTATAAACTGAAACTCCCCAATAGGACGACCGAACTGCTCTCTTTGTCGAACATAAGGAAGGACAACATCAAGACATGACTGCATAATACCAAGGGGACCGGCTGCTAAAACAAGCCTTTCCAAATCCAGTCCAGACATCATGACATAGACTCCTGAACAAAAAGAAAATAATGGTATTAACAAAATTTTATTGACACCTGACAAAGCAAAAGTGGTTTTTTCATCAGAGTTTACATTGTCAAAAAGCGACAGAAAAACTAATTATGTGTCAATCTAGTGATTTTGGAAAATTATGCAACTGGAAAGGAAATTCTTGTTCACAAGTAACATAGATAAGAACACAAGAAATGTGCTCTTTTCTTGATTATTTTTTTTTTCAAATGTCCTTACGTTCTTAGTGAGTGGCTGAGTGGTGTGTGTGTGTGTGTGAGAGAGAGAGAGAGAGAGAGAGAGAGAGACAGAAAGAAGCAGAAGCTGATATGATGCAAGAGAGGCATACTATGTACGAATAATCATAGTCTCACAACAAACTTTTGGATTCACTTGAAAAAACAAATAAAATAAACCCTTAATTTGGGAGGAAAAGAGTAGAGTAAAACTTCAAAAATAAGTGGAAGATTAAGAGGTTTTCGAAATTTCTGTTTATTAATGAGTAATTGCAAGATCGTGTCCAGATGCAAAATTACTCTCTTAAAAAAAGTCCTTTAAAACAGATCTTAGATATAAGCTAATTTTTCTTAAGACTATCCAAACGAGCACTACCAAATAATATAAAGATTATTTCCTTTCAAAAATAATAAAGACTATAAAAGAAATTGCAAGACCTTTCCCTTCTTTCCCAAGAACATTTTCCTCCGGAACAAAGCAATTCTCGAAGACTAGCTCACATCTGCCCACAAAATTCTATCTTGTCAGTAAAATCAAGTGGTTGGAAATGGATTAAACAAAGAAAATTAAAATGGAATATGTATACATACGTATCACTTCCTCGCATCCCTAGTTTATCCAATTTCTGGGCAGTACTGAATCTGTAGACAAACATCATTGATTGTCAGGTTTTCATCTTTCATTTCTAATTTTCTCACTGTAATAAAATGATTTATCGGTGGTAATCACGACTCTCTCTTTTCAAGTACACTTCCATAGAAGGATATTTTCCAGCTATAAACTAAGGAATCAACTATGAACTACTTGATGCTAAAAGATTTCACTACTTGATGCTCAATATCACAAAACTTGTGGTCAAGGTTCAGTACAATTACCCAGGCATTCCCTTCTCGATGATAAATGCAGTGATTCCTTTTGACCCTGCTGTTGCGTCTGTTTTTGCATAGACAACCTGATGCAATTCAACACAATCAAATGTGTGCTATGCATTCTCAGCATATGTTATATGCCTACATTATTACATCCGGTTTTATACTATATATATGTGGGACAAACATGCTTAGCATGGAAATGGCATGGAAAATAAAAATAAAAAATTAAAGAAACATACTAATGTTTGAGCAGTTGGCCCATTAGTACACCACATCTTGTTCCCGTTAAGTACATATCCCCCATCTACACGATCAGCTTTGCACTTCATGCTGACAACATCAGATCCAGCTGCAGAAAAGACAAATTCACTAGGCTAAGTCCTTGGAATATCAAATATTTAAGATACTTCTATTTAATTTTATATGTCTTACAATTTGGTTCACTCATTGCCAAAGCTCCCACATGATCCCCAGAGATAAGCTTCAAAGTTGAAGAGCGAAAAAAAATATGTCAGACTTAACTGTAGACAAACAAATGGACACATAAAAGTTGAGAAAGACTATTAATGAGCACAAGAAATGGTTGGGAAGCTGTGACTAGTGTTTTTTAATGGACAAAAGTTAATTTAGTAGTTGTTTTTCAGTATTTTCTCCTTCACCAGGGTTTGAAATCTAGTCCTTTAATTCCTTCAACTCCTTTAACCCTTAGCTCAAACCAATTGAGCTACCCAACCACCTGAAAGCTACAACTAGTTATGAGCATTTTTGGCAGATAAGTCAAACATTGCACATATCAGCAATAGGGCAAGGCAGCAAATACTGCATTGAAAAAAGATAGAATTACACAACATTAAACTAGGCAAACTAGAGTGTCGAACCTTTGGCAAGTATTTTTGTTTCTGTTCATGGCTTCCATTCCTCACCTAAACAAAAAAGAAGGCAGCAATCCTGAAGACTCGTTTAAAAATTGTCAAGCATATAACGAAAGAAACTTAAGCTCCCTTCAATTACCAGTTGATTGATACATAGGTTAGAATGAGCACCATAAGAAAGACCAACAGATCCTGAAGCTCGGCTAATCTCTTCCATTGCTATACAATGATACAAGTAACCTAGACCAAGCCCTCCATACTCCTCTGCAAATAAGCAGACATAGAATTGGAAAAAGTTTGTTGTAGCAAAGACAATCATAATGCAAAGATGTCAAGTATACTAATGAGAAGTTTAAATCAGAACACCTAAAGAAGGACGATTTGAAATCAAAAACCCTATTCCATATCATTCAATTTGTGTAATACTGCAAAAGGAAAATAATTTGTGAATAAGTGAATAAACTCTACTCTTAGCCTGCAAATAGTATCTACATTCTACGTTATTTTTGTGTTATCGTTGAAAGCAAGTTTCAGAAAGAATTGTCTTCACTATCTCATAGAGTATACAGGAAGAAGAAATAAAACTTTCAGATAAAAACAAGAGCTTAAAAATCTAAAAGTAAAATCACTTGAAATATTAGAAAATGAATGTACCAAACCAAGTAAAGTAGAGTAACTAACTATCCAATTTGGTCTTTGAAATTGTAGGACTGTATCAACCCAATCATCCACGTTATCAATATTCCAAAATGATTCTAGAAATTACAAAATGCTAATCAGATTTGTCTCTCCGTTTGTATTAAAGAGACAATGACATTATGTTGGCAATGCATAGGATGAAATTGAAACTGAGTGAATAATGTCAAATATGCATTTGATAACATATCCAAACAGAAGGATGAACTTGATTATATGTATGTGATTCTAGGAATTATTTTAGAATAAAGAAAATACGGGAGACTTGGTTGATTTTGATCCTACAATTCCATGACCAACATGGATGCTCACTCAAGGAAAATAAAAAAGTATTACCTGGTGCAGTAATCCCATGGAGATTAAATTCTCCCATACTTTTCCACAAGTTAACATCCTAAATTAGATCAAAACACAACCAGCATATTCAGTTACACTATGAGCTATATATTGTTCATGTAGATGATTGAAAAACAAATTAGTAAACACCCAATTTGGTCTCTCACAACTTTCTCGCGGCCCAATTTAGTCTCTTACTAAAAATAATACCCAAGTTAATCCCCTAATGTTTTTATATGAAGGACAAATTAGTCCCTGGATCATTCATTATAACAGAAGGACTTTTCTTTTAATGACCGATGTTAGTATGTTAATCGTAATGTTAGTATTTTTCTCCCTTGTCTGGATTTGAACCTTGGCCCTTTAACTCCTTAATAGATGGACTAATTTGTCCCCAATTTGAAAATGACAGAGACTAGTTTGGTATTATTTATCTTTTGCCGGGGACTAAATTGAGCAGCGAGAAAACTGTCAGGGACCAAATTGGGTGTTCGCTCAAAAGTCAAAACAAATAGATCATTTAATAATACATACCTTTGGGAAATAATTTGTGTGATCAATGTGGGAAGCATGAGGGGCAATATTTTCAGTTGCAAATTGAGCAACGCTCTCTTTAAACTGCAGTAGAAACTTGAAACCATTAAAAGCATGATATGCAATCAAAACCAACCAAGTTGATAGAAAATAGAAGAACACCAAATGAAAAAAGTTCAAATTTTTACGAAAACAGATAAATGGGGTCAATCATTTTTCTTTTATCTATAAACAAATAGGCTAACACCATCTGAAACTCGGATCGAGATCCACTACATTTAAGGCGGGAAAGTCACTGTGACTTTATGTCTACTCTCTCGTCATATCTATCATTTCTTTTTCACTAAGGTTATGGTGACTTTCCTGCCATGAAAGTCACTGAATTTCAACCTCTGAAACTCACTTGCACAAATCCTTAACCAGTTTGAACTCCGATGAAGGCATCCAACTTTGACAATCCTTAACCAGTTGAATTAAGTCTTACGGACTGGGGTCAATCTCATTTTTGACCAAGGTATAAAAAGTTCAAATTGTTACAAAAACAGATAAATTGGGTTCAATGATTTTGATCAAGTTAAAAACCAAAATGAACAAAGTTCAAATTTTTACAAAAACAGAAAAATGGGGTTCAATCATTTTGATCAGGCTAGTAGTAGCAGTGGGGGGGGGGGGGGGGGGGGGGGGGGGGGGGTATGAAATGAATAAAACCTGTATCTGAGTGTCATCGAAGAGGAATGAAGTAGTGGAAAAGGCAGCAGCATAGCGAGGATGAGAAGAATTGGTTCTGAAAAGAGTTGAGAAAATGGTGCGTGCTGTGTTGATTCTTGTTCTAATCATCTTTGGCAACGGTTTGTGATTGTTGATTACTTAGCTTAGCTGTTGGTGTTGATGTTGTATATGATACGGGTATGGTGCTTGTGTGATATGCATGTGTATTGTTTTATTGTTTATTTATGTTTTGATGGAAAAGATAGAACAATAGAAAACTAAATAGTAAACTAATATGGAATGGGTATAGTGTTTTGGCAGTTGAGATAAGGATGAAGGTCGATAACGATCTTCAATTCATAGCTGAATCAGATAGTAGTAGGATAGTTATTTTATTCACGGAACCTTTCCTTCAAATTAGTAGTAGTAGCGCTGAAAAAAATGTGTTGTAACTAAAAACTGTTCTTTTAGCATTTCTTTTGTAAACATTTTGATTTTGATTTTGATTTTGATACCAAACGGAGAGGATCTTTGCCCCTTTCTCATGTGTTATTTTGAAAGAGTCATAAATCATAATAACTTATGCTTTAGGAGTTGAAAAGGAATTAAAATAAATGAATTTTTAAATATTTGAATGAATAATTTTAAAAACGTATTTTTTCTGGTTTTTATTATAAGAAAAATTGATTTTTTAGATTTATTGAATAAATTATAGCTTTACTTACATCAATATTTTATTTCTCTACGTGTATTTTCAAAAAAGGATGACCTCACCCGTGAAGTAGATCATTGCACATACATTTCATTCAATTGAGAGAGAAACAATAAATTCCTTTTTAGGTTATAATTTAGACCGATGAATCTAAAAAGTGAATTTAAAATGAGATTGAGACTCTTGTTTATATATTTTTTTTAAAAGTGCATTTTTGTTTGGTAAGTGATTCGTTGAGCGAATAAAAATTACTTCAACAATAGATTTCTGTCAACAGTCACGTGGGACTTAAACCATCATCACTTGTTGGGTGAGTCATTTTTTCCCCTGGTGATTTTGCCCTACTTTAAAACATGAGCCTCTGACTTGAATCGTCAGACAACTACTCTAGTTGCTAAGCGAGCAGTTTCATTTGCTTCTTTATAGATCTTTGCTTGAGCCATTCTTTATTTTGCTCTAAATCACTACAAATTTTGTGAAAATCAAAGTAAAAGACAAATGAATTCAATGTTGACCTAGCCATACAATATTTTACATGAAATGCAAGTTTTCAAATGGTTTCTTGCAAAATAAGTTAGTATGTGCCTTAGAATAAACAGGTAAATTAATGTCAATTTGCCACTTATCAAGGTGAATTTTTAGAATAAAATCATTAATCAACCTATATGGAGTCATTTGTTTAGCCTTGGTACTCATGACTTGTTGGATTGAAATATTACAATGATGGGTATTGGGTGTGTGTCATGGTCATGGTCTACTTGCTTCGGCGGTATTATATGGATACTTTAGAAAGAAAGAAATCATTTAATTTTCTCTAATTCTTCTAAATTGTATATGAATTTTCGGACGTAATTTCATAACCATATCCATCTTGTTCTTAAGAAAACTCCTTAACTTCATCAATGTGGAAGAATAAGATTAAATTAAAGGAGATTTGTCGGTTTCTTTCCTCCTCTGAGTGGCACCTATAGAGTTTCAACAAGAATCTATCTGAAACTTACCTTGTGGTGGTTGTCTTATTCACAATGATAAAGGTAACATTGAAATTGAAACATCCCCATTGTTAAAGCTTGGGTCCTTCTTCATAGGGTAAGAGTGGCTCCTAAAAATGGATCTCAAGAAAGTGATTTTTAACTTAATTTCAATCAGTAAATTTTTTTTTATTGAATTACTATGTTATACCAAATTTTCATGGAAGTAAAGACGGACTCTTTTCTCTTAACCAAATTTTCTTCGCAATCAAAATCTAAATGTTCGCTTAAAGAGTTCAAATCACATTTTAAATAGAAGGATTTGTTTTTTAAAAATAAAATAGTCAAAAAAATTTAAATCTAATTTTGAAGGAATTTGATTTGAAATTTTTGACTTCCCTAAAAAAAAACTTTCTATAGACTTTGCACGATAGTGTAAAAACTGAACGCTCCACATTTACACATCACTACAGTGAACAGAACTGTGTAGCGCATATATCATGGTTTGAACTACGAACTTGAAGTATAAACCTCAAACCTCATTTCAAAAACCCTAGCGAGCGAAACCATGGCTTCTTCTTCACCTCCACAATCCAAATCCAAATTCTCCGTTTACCAAAACCCTAATCTCTCCTCCGTTCTCACCTCCAACAGTCTTCAACCATCCAATCACGCTCTCATCTCCATCTTCTCCTTCTTCTCCGCTTCCGCTTTCGCCTTTCTCGCCATCATCTTCAGGTAACCATTTTTTAACATCATTCATCACTCACATTCAACACCATTCATTCAATTTCATTATTTATTAAACTAACTTTCATGTTTTGTTGTTGTAGGGAAAATGGGTTTGTTGATATCTTCAAATTTCAATGTGTTTCCTCTTATACAGCTTGTAAAGTTCTCAACTTTAACTTGTTTTTGTTTTGGGCTGGTTTGTTATAGATTACAAAGAAAAAAAAAATGATTTTGACATGTTTGGTTGTTCTCAATTAGAATTGATTTTGCATCTAGGATTGATTCTACTTGAGTTAGAAATTGGAGCTTTTGATTCTATAATTGATTTTAACACCCAATTTTTTTTTTTTTGAAAGAACACTCATATTTATTGTTCAACTCACTTTTATATGAATGTATCAAATGTTAATCACTTTACCTTCAACTCACTTCTAGCCACTATCAATCTACAAAATCATTCACTCAAAATCAATTTTTGTCAATGCAGCACCAAACATACACTTCTATTGTGACAATAATTTAATAAGGGAATTGATTCTGTGAAATTCATTCTGACTTAAAGTGAGTTGAAGGTAAAGTGATTTGTGTTAGGATAGTTGAATATAAATTTGTGTGTATAAACCAATTCTGGAATCGGAAGCCAAATTCTAGCTTCAACTAGAATCAATTATGCAGGCAAAACCAATTCTAAGCACGGACACTCCTCGGATTACGTGTCTGACACCGACATGACACCGACACTTGTAATTACACTGAATTATCTGATTTTTTCAAATTATTAGTTGTGTCGGCGTATCAGTGTCTGTGTCGTGTCCGGTGTCCGTGTCCGTATCCGTGCTTCATATTTCTACTCGAAAGCAACCAAACATGTTCGAATCAATTTTGGCCACTCTAGAAGTGTAACCAAACAAGCAGAAGTTGGTTTGTGTTTGGTACTAGAATGAAAATCGCTTTGTTTTAAAGAAATCAGCTATTAAAAAATGATTTTTTTCGAGAAGCTACTGAAACAACTTCTCATTTGAGTTGAAGCTGCTTTTATTTTTTCTGGGTCCTCCTTTTTTGTTAAATGTGTAACAGACGAAAACTTTTAAAAGTGATTATTTTGTTTTTAAAAATGTGGGTGTGATTTATATTTTGTTGTTGATTTATTGAACTTCAGATTGGGTTGTCAAGACACTGCAAATTTTGTTGGGTATCGTCTGCATTGGAACTATGTTGGCACTCTTCAAAGTTGTGTTTTTACGTAAAACTAGATATGGTGGAGGTGTTGTTACTCCTATGGTTGTGTCGAATTCTAATAAAGTTGATAAGAATCAAATGTGTCTTACTAAACATCAGTTAGAGCTTTTAGGAGTGAAGCCGAAGGTTGATTTGGTACAACCGGAGTCGTTGAAGAAGCCACCGAAGTCTAAACCGCAGCCGGGTTCTTCTGAATTGCTTGTTCCACTACATCAGCCGATTTCAAGTCCTAGTCGTCGTGTTGATGCTGATGGTTCGAATTTGAATAGGAGTGCTTCTGGTCGTTCTATTGGCAACTTGTCGAGGTCGCCTGGTTCAGCGACTTTTTATCTTTCTCCCGGAGTAGTATCACCTGCACAGAGTACAGCAGGACTGGAATCAGTAGTTTCAAGTCCTTGGTCTAATAGGAGGGCATCTTCTGCTAATAAGATAACATCAGAGGAAGAGCTGGAACAGTTTTTAGCTGAAGTAGATGAAAGAATAAGTGAATCTGCAGGGAAGCTGTCTACTCCACCACCTTCAGTTCCTGGTTTTGGATTAGCGAGCCCTAATACAGTTACAGGATCGGCTAGTAACTCTGGAATTAAAAGACATACACCATTGAGGCCTGTGAGGATGTCTCCAGGCTCCCAAAAGTTTAAGACTCCCCCTAAGAAGGGAGAAGGTGGTGACCTTCCTCCACCTATGTCCATGGAAGAAGCGGTTGAAGCTTTTGACCATTTGGGTGTCTATCCTCAAATTGAGCAGTGGCGTGATGGACTCAGACAATGGTTCTCTTCAGTTTTGCTTAATCCTTTGCTTCACAAGATTGAGACAAGTCATGTTCAGGTTTATTTACATCCTAATCATTTCTTGTTTTATGGTCAAAGTAATGTTTTTTAGGATACATGGTCAAAGTAATGTTGCTTGCATAGTATTTCTAAGATTCTTCCATTTGTACCACACCCTTCCTTGGCAAAAGGGATGTCGAGCAAACCAAGAAAATATTGACAGTGTGTTGTTCAAATTGAATTACTGCTTGGCAATTTTAATTACTTGAAAAGCGATTTTATTTTCAGTTATCTTTATTTGTGTGTATATAATAGATAACTGAAATAAGATTGTGTTTGAAGAATTATTTTTGGATTTAGTTATTTTTTAGAGAATGAGTTTTACATTTGGATGTGTTTATCCAAAAAGTATTACAAGAACGAGACTTATTTGGTTACTAGGAAAAATTACTCAAGGTATGGTGTGCAGTTACCAAAAAGAAGAAGAGTATGAAATATACTTTATGTTATTATTTAGTTGTTATGAATCTATGATATGATTGGTCATGGTAATGGTTAATACTACCCCAAAAGGCTGAACATTGAGAAAAATGTTTTACTTCTCTTGAATCTTCAGCTCACAAAGGCTTAAAGAACCCAAAGTTAGGTTTTGGATGACCACCCAAACTAAGAAAACCAGTAAAAACCTCATTTTGGTTGTTTCCAATCAAGCTTGTGCTTGTTTTACAATGCTGAAGCTTGTGCTCCATTATTACGGTTGAAGTTCTATGGTATTTATAGAGGTCCATATAGTTCAAGTTAGATACACAAAGCATCAAATATGATTGAGCACCAACTAATAAAATTTTCGTATTCATAGGTTATGAACACAGCTGCCAAACTTGGTATATCAATTACAGTCAATCAAGTCGGCAATGATACACTGTCTACAGGAACCCCCTCTACAAGTTCATCCATTGATAAGACTCAAGACTGGCAACCAGCAGTTACCCTTAGTGAAGATGGATTGCTTCATCAGCTGCATTCTACTCTTGTGCAGGCCATAGAGGCTTCCAAATGTATGTTGATTCATATTCATATGCATATTGGTCAATAAAAAGTGATATTATGTTTCCCAGTTTGATTATATTTGCTGATAACTTCTGATTTCTGATATTCTCCTACTGGTTCATGTTTGCATGCAGCCAACTCGTTTGTACCTAATATGCAACAGTCCCCACAGCAGGGTCCTTTGGTTCCTCTCATGCAGGACTGTGTCGATGCTGTCATTGAACACCAAAGACTTCAGTCCTTAGTTAAAGGGGAGTGGGTCAAAGGTTTGCTACCTCAAAGCAGTGTTCGAGCTGATTACACTGTGCAAAGAATCCGAGGTAGGCACGTAATCATGGAATTTTTTTCCTATTAGTCATTAGATTCATCAGATTTTCTGCAGCAGGAGTTCATTTTTCTGATATTGGTTTTAATGCTGGCATTTACCTTGTCTAAATTTTCAGAGCTTGCTGAAGGAACCTGCTTGAAGAATTATGAGTATCTTGGTAGCGGGGAAGTTTATGATAAAAAGAATAAGAAGTGGACACTTGAGCTACCATCCGATTCTCACTTGCTCTTGTATCTGTTTTGTGCTTTCCTAGAACATCCAAAGTGGATGCTACATGTGGATGCAACGTCTTATGCTGGAGCTCAGTCTAGCAAAAACCCCTTATTCTTGGGAGTCCTTCCTCCAAAGGATAGGTTTCCAGAGAAATACATCTCCGTAGTGTCTTCAGTCCCTTCTGTGCTGCATCCAGGAGCATGTATACTAGTAGTTGGAAAGCAGGGTCCCCCAATTTTTGCCTTGTACTGGGATAAGAAGCTGCAACTTTCTCTTCAGGTGGGTGAAGCCTCTGTAGCCCCAATGTTACTATATGAACCAACAACCTATTTACTATGAACCGACAGCCTATTAAACCTTTCAATATTGTTTTAAACCAATACCTATCATCTTGGTTTGCTAACATTTGGCACCACAGCCTATTATCTTGGTTTGCTAACAGCTCTGAGATTTATTTTTCAGGGAAGAACAGCACTTTGGGATTCCATCTTGATTCTGTGTCATAAGATTAAAGTTGGGTATGGAGGTATCGTTAGGGGTATGCATCTAGGTGCTTCAGCTTTAAGCATTCTACCTGTTATGGAGACAGAATCTGAAGATTGAGACGTGTATAGTTAACAAACTATAACCCTTCCGCTAACATTCGACATGACGGCTCAAACTAATGCAGTAAATCACATTTCATAGAGTCATGCTTTGAAGCAAGAACTTACTTGAAGCAAATTCGACAATTGCAAGCTGATAGAATTGTGTCACCTCAGTTGAAGTTATCATGTAATGTTTCTGGAGGCCGTCACAATGTCCGGCGTGATAATCTGGGTTCTTGTACTTTGTCAAAAATCTGATTCAGATAGATGATGACCTAATTTGTACTAAAAAAACAAATTCAAACAGCTCAGACACGCATCAGACTTTTTTCACACAATAGATTTCGAAACATAATGCTGGTCTCTTCAAATTTATCACTTGTTTTTTAAGGAAAAATGAATAAAAATATGTCGGCTAAGGCAAGATGAGAATGTAATTTCAACTAGATTGGCACCACAGCCACAGCCAAACCTATGGAAACTTGTACATGCAACTAAAGGTGTCAACAAACAGGTAGGCTGCCAAGACCATAAGAACAAAAACTTATATTGGGCTCTAGTAGAAAGAGATAAATTCACTGATTTTTAGCAACGATGATAATCAACTTGCAATTGCTCAACAAAATTTAAGTGTTAGCATGGTGGTTGTTAAAAGCTAGGAAACTAAAATTTCTTTTGATTTGAACCTTTGGTGGTTTTTCCACCTCTTTAATTGTTTGTTTATATCATATATGTATTTGTTTTATTGTACTTGAAACTCTTGTAATTTCTCATTATAGGCACACTTTGTGCATGAATGACTTTTTAATATACTCCCTCCGTCTCACAATAATTGTCTCTTTACCAATTTTTCTTTTTCTCAAAATAATTGTCACTTTAGAATACCAATGCAGCATTTATTATTATTTTCCATTATTATACCCTTATTTATTGAATTTCATCCAACTTAACTACTCCACTAACTACAATTAATAAGGGTGTTTTAGTAAGTGACACTACTTTTACCATCAAAATCAACACAATTAATCATTTCCTTAATAACCGTGCATAAACCTTAAACTACTATTATTTAGAGACAGAGGGAGTATTTATTTGGGAGTGAATAGTCAAATACCCCCCCGAAATTGCAAGGGGCGTCAATTACCCCCTGTAGTTAACGAAATATCAATTACTCGCGTTTGTTCGCGTTTGTTCTTGCTCGTGTCACCGTCGTCATTCCGTCACCGTAAGGCAACACGTACGAAAGGTACAGTTCTCTTAAGTTCTAAACGTTGTTGCTCTGTTTTTGCTCTAAAAAAACTACTAAAATGGTGAAAATCTTACTGTTTTATATCTTAATCTTACCATTTGAATGAGTTTGCATGTTAAAGATTAGATTTTTTTGACAAATAAGGTTGATATGTAAATGATCTCTTTTACCATTTTAATCATCCTATTATTGTTTATATGTGATATTATAGTATTTGAATGTTATTAATTTCTTTGATTTTGCATGTTTATTTGATGTTTGTTTTTTTAGGGTTAAATTGTTATTATTCTGATTCAATGTTATTTTTCTGGATGTATAGGATGAATGGGGACATATCACTTGTCATGTATCATGGAGGGAGGTTTGTAAGAAATGGAAGAGGTAACCGTGAATATACAGGGAATCAAAGACGTGTGTGCGATGTAGACCCAGACCTCGTTTGCATACCTGATCTTAAAAAAAATGGTTGTGCAGTGTGGTAATTATGGGAATGTTGAGGGTTTGCAGTGGATGAGGGCAGAATTTGGCGAAGATTATGATTTGGGGTTGAGGCCATTGTTTGTTGATAGTGACGTAATCAACATGGTTGACGCTGCAAAGCGAAATCGAAATTGTGTTGACGTATACGTTACACATTATGTTATGGAGTGTGTAGAGGTGGAGCATATCACTGAAGCTGAAAGGTTAGAGATTGAAGAAGCAATGAAGTTGGCTGAAACTTAGATAAGTGCATGTGAAGTATCCAAAGAGCCAGTGAAGAATGCTGACATGGAATTTGTCGAAGGACTTGTTAGGGAAGTTGAAAAACGTACGCAAACAAGAGTTAATTTAGAGCCAAAAGATGTATCTGGTCAAGAGTCTCAAGCAAGGCAAGAAGGTGCAGGACAAAATCAAAATCCAAATGATTTTCCATGCGCTGATGAATTAATCCAACCAGAGCAAACTTTGAATGAGGCGCTTTCGAAGATGAGAAAGGAGGTTAAACAACGGAAGGGGAAAAAAAGGTGAAAAGGGTTATTCGAAGGAAGAGGTCTGTGTTATCACCAAGTGATAGTGATTCAGATAGTGGTTACGAGGATTACCATGTTGAGTTTAGAGATGCACCAGGTCATAGAGAGAGTTATTATCAAGATAGTGGAAGTGGAAGTGGTATTGTGCAAGGTAGAAGGGAAGGTGAAAGTGAAGGCGATGATTCATATCATTCTGAAGTGCTGAAGTCTCCAATAAGTACGGATTCTGATGGTGACGGTACTAAAAAGGCCAATTTCCCTCAGTTCAACGAAGGTGCATCATTTGGTGAAGTTGTTTTGGAAGCGGGTATGGAATTTGCATCATTGGCTCTTTTTAAAGAAGCTGTTAGGGACTACATAATCTCGAAAGGCGCAGATATACGCTGGGTAAAAGATGAGTCATATAGAGCGAGGGCTAAGTGCAAGCAGGATGTTAACGGATGTCAGTGGGAAATATACTGCAGTAGGAATGATCGAAGAAAAAGCTTTCAGATTCAGGCATACCATGAAGAACATACTTGCAGCAGGGACTCTTACATATCAGCAGCAAATAGAAGATGGGTGGTTAAGATGTTAGTGGATAAAGTTAGAGTTCAGCCAACTATCTCACATAAAGAGGTATATGATCACTTCAAGCTAGCTTTTAATGTGATTCTTTCTGACTCAAAAATAACAAGGTCATTAAGGGAAGCTAGAGAAGTGGTTGAGGGTTCTGAAAAGGAGCAATATGGCCTAGTATGGGACTATGCCAAAGAGTTAGAGAGGAGCAACCCGAAATCAACATTAAAGATAGATACCATACCTATTCCTAATTCTCCGCCCCAATTTCAGAGGTTCTACGTTTGTCTTGATGCATGCAAGAAGGGTTTTAAGGCTGGTTGTAGACCATTCATAGGTTTGGATGGATGCTTTTTAAAAGGTTATTATGGTGGTCAATTGTTGTTTGCTGTTGGCCAAGATGCAAATAATCATATTTATGTGATTGCTTATGCAATTGTGGATGTTGAAAACAAAGATAACTGGAAATGGTTTCTTTCCTTGTTGCAAAATGACTTGGGTCAACATACGCAACATGGCTGGAACTTAATATCTGATATGCAGAAGGTATTATTACTTATCCAGTACATGCTTATATTACTTATGTTATTATTACTTGTGTTATTACTACTTATGAAACATATATAAGTGTGTATAGCCAAAAGAAGTGCTTGGGATATATGTGCAGAAATATATGTACAGTTTTGAACATTACTAAATTATGACAGTGCAGAAATATATGTGCAGTTTTAATGTGTTATAACTTTGATAAAATACAGGGGGTTTTTTGATCATTACTGATAAACTACAGGGGGGGTTCTGACAGAATGTTTTCGTTTACATGCAGTTTATTTTAAATTTTTGTTCTGTGTTGCGCAGGGACTTATTCCTGCTGTTCAAGAAGTCATGCCTGGTGTTGCACATAGGTATTGTGCAATGCACTTGTGGAAAAACTTTACAAAGAACTGGAAAGATAAGGAGTTAAGAGGTGTTGTTTGGGATTGTGCTAAGTCAACTATTGTGTCTCAGTTCAATAGGCATATGGATAAAGTTAAAAGCCTGAAAAAAAGTGCTTGGGAATATTTAAACAAGTGGCCAAAAGAAGCTTGGACAAGGGCATACTTCAAAGAAAACTCAAAGGTTGATAGCATTACAAACAACAATTGTGAGGTGTTTAATGCAAAGATAGTGAACTACAGAACAAAGCCTATTTTGACAATGGTTGAAGAGGTTAGATGCTACATCATGAGAACCATGACTACAAGAAAGGTGAAGTTTGGTGGTAGAACTGGGCCTCTTTGTCCAGTACAAGCAAGTCGTTTAGAAAAGGAGTTAATTGAAAGCAACAAGTGGACACCTACTTGGACTGGTCCTCCACGTTTAAGGTACCAAGTCCAAAAAGGAAGCATCAAGGTTGATGTGGACTTAGAAGCTATGACTTGTGCATGCAGATATTGGCAGCTGTCAGGTAAACGTATGCCCTGATGGCTTTGCTGCAAGACCACCCCCAATCAGAGGACCACAACCACTCCAGCCACCTATAATTAGAGGACCTCCATTATTTCAGCATTTTCAAATGAGAGGACCACCACCACTCCAGCCATCTACAATGAGAGGAGCATCACAAGTTCGGGCATACACACACATGGTGGCAACGTCAAGTTCAGGAATACCACCAATCAGAGTTCCATTCCCTAAGTCGGGTCCTAATACAAATGAGTCTGATTACATGTTATTTGTATATCCAAATCCACCACCCATCATTTTCAAACGGTTTAGAAGGAAGAATGCTGAATTGAGATGCAGAAGAATGAGGAAGAAGATGAAGCTATGGTTATTGACATAGCAAAGAAGAAGTTACCGTTGCAGATACAAAACAAACCTTTAAAAAAAAAAAAAACTAGTCAAAAACCCCCCTATGACATGTCTTAATCTACTGTCTGACGTGGATGTGCCATTTGGCCAGTTAACGGCCACGTCACCATTCAAACGGCAGAAATGGACGGATGGACGAAATTGATCATTGTTAAGCAATTTCGGGGGGTAATTGATATTTCGTTAACTACAGGGGGGTAATTGACTCCGCTTGCAATTTCGGGGGGTATTTGGCTAATTACTCATTTATTTGGCTTCTTAAAAAAAAAAAAAAAAAATTATCAGGACACCAATAACAGGATCTCCCATGAATCTTCTGAGTTCTATAACTACTATCAAGTGATTTCATTTAATGTCCCGTTTTTCTTGTCAATTTTCAACCGAAAAAACAAGCAAACACGTTTTTCTATTTTTTTTTTTTTTTTACACTACACTTAAATGCACACCCGCACATTATATATAACTATAAGTTTATGTAAAACTCAAATTAATTAATTAATCCTAAGTCTTTGATATTTATTATAATATAAACTTGTTTTTTTTTATATTTTAGAAGCTTTTTATTTGGCTAAATAATACAATGTGTAGCATTTTATATGTTGATTTAAGAGATTTCAGATATATTTTAATTAGGTTGTGACATTTTTTTGTTATTTATTGTTTTTTCTTGTCATTAAAGCGCGGGAAAGAGGCACAGGTACGAACACTTAAATACTCAGGATATGGGGACAGACACCAAACTTGTCGCTCACAAGGGTATGAACTCAGGTATGAGAATTTTTTTATAAACGTTGATATGAGGGTGAACGTTATAGTATCCTACCCAAAGGGTACACATTGTCATCCAACAATATATTCTTCAGATTTGAAAAATTTTCAAAACTTATTTTTGCTAATGTGTCAAGTTGAATTGAATAGTATAATAAACTAAGTTACATAGTGTGAAGATTCAGATGTAAATTAAATCTTATTATTTTATGTATATTATTCAAAATTGTTTAAAAAAGAAAAAACTAAAACTTCAAATGTAAAAAATGTGAATCCCAATAAAAATCAGATTTCTCAAAAAATAGTGTCATACTATCAGTGAGGGATGTATTTTTTTTTTTAATAAAGAAATGTATAAATATGATGGAAAATAAAGAATGCAATGATGATTTTTTTTTTTTTTATTCTCGTGTCTCTGAAATGCCCCCTAATTATTGCTCAATTCAGTTTTTTCTCATTTGTTTCTCTCTTCACTTTAGTTGAGTCGGAGAAATATTTATAAATCATAAGCAACCATTCACTCCTATAGCTTTGTTTTTCACACCTTCCCTCTTCTTATCTGAGAGTTGTTGTGAATTTATAAGCAACCAAATAAGTCATTTCCCACCTTCACTCTTATAGCTTATTTAAGAGTTGTGGTGAATTTATAAGCAACCAAATAAGCCATTTCTGTCGTTAAAACAATAAAGACACCATGTGACCAACTGATTAGATATAAATCACGAACTCACTCTTATAGCATTGATGTGAAGACCTTGAGCAAATCATGATGCTCCAGTATCTTGTTATTATGTTTGTTAAGTTACACATCTGCTGTCAATCTCCATTTACCAAACAGACACTGAAATAATTCATTTAGAAAAGAATAACAATCAGATTCCGAAGTTCTAGAGGGCTCTCTTGCAAAACTACTGTGTAAAGGACGACAGAACAGAAAGAACAACATCAGGATCAGCTAAAACAAAATAGACAAACAGGAAGAATTAATCCTCAATGAAAAAGTTCAATTCTAGACGCACTTTTGGGACTAAATTATTTACAAATAAATATTTAAATCCAGATGTAAAAATGGGCACAAGTCAGAAAAAGTTATGCCCTTGAAATAGAAAAACTATTTGAATTCTCTTGTTGAATCCGAAGGCTAAACATTTACAGGTTATTTGCTCTCATGCGCAGAGCCAAAAATGCAGATAAAATATTCCTAATGGGAAACTTTACCCACCAAATTAGGAAGTTTAAACTACCAGATTGAATGACCAACTATACAGTAAAACCAGCACTATACCCTCGGTAGATAATTGAAGAATAAAGGAATGATGGATTGACCACAACCCGTCAACTTCAATATCAAGCATGGAGAAACAAGAATCTTTGCAGCCAATATCATTTGCCAAAGAGGGGCAGGTGCAAGCATTAGGGCCAATTTATATCTTCCACCAGAGATGCCTCAATACATACTGCCACATTATGAGGACCAAAAATGCCTCCAACTTCTTTCAATTTCTAAATACAATATCTGGTGCTAAGAGTTCCTAAAGTTCTTGAAACAAGTTCTGACACCTTTATTCCGATTCCGAATCAATAGAAAGGTACAAGCGGGGCCTTACAGAACGTTTTTGGCGAGGAAATGTGAAAGGACTACCTGACCTTGGTCTACTTGCTCTGTCAGATCTTACATCATTCATACCAAGAAGCAAAGAAGCTGCACAAGAAGATATGGTTAATCAAGAAAATATTTACAAACTCAATCAAAATGCAATTATCTGATCAAGAACAAGGGGAACCATAAACAATGCAGAAGGTGAGAAGTTGCTGGATACACATGTACATATATAGGAAACATTAACCGTGTCGACTTTGTGTGAAGGAGATTAGCATCCTCCACATTTTTCAAAATATCAAAATAGCCATTAATGCTTTCTAACTAAGTAAACAAAATATGGGCATTTGACTCATTTTGTTAATACTAGTAGTCGAATTAAACGCATTTTGCTCGCACCAAGATTCATATGGTGAGGAAGACTAAACACAGCAACATGGAGTACTTATTTATGACAAATCCAAGACAAAATCTACAGTTTCTATCTAACCATTTGCATAGCAGTGCTCAATACAAGAAACCCGGCAACTTTCTTACACCTTTTAAATTGAACTTTTATTTAAAGTTAGGAATCTACCAAAAATCAAAGAATTAAGAACTCTATCCTCTTCAAAATTCCGAGAATACTAACTTTCCACAATAAAACGACCTAAACCAGAAACAGTTATTGGAATTGGATCGGTTTTTAAGTTCAAATTTGAAAACCCATCAAATGAAAAATAAATTGCAACTTGGTGCTATAAAAGGCGAACTGTGAGATGATCTTATGAAAGGTCGTATCCATTGAAAATCTAATGTACGCGGTCTTATCTCACATTTGAAACAGACTAATTCCACCACTCAAACTTGTGACCTAGTCGCACAAAGGTAGCAATTTAACGAATAGGTATAAACTGGTATTTTATGTACTTGGATGGTATTAACTTTTTAGTTCTGATTAACTTGTACACAATGAAAGTTTAGCAAAACTGATTTGCAGTGAATTGGAATTTAGTTTGAACCCAATCATTCATCAGATGACATTATAATATAGCCAAATAGATTGGATTCGCTATTTTTTAACCCAATCCAACCAATCATCTGTTATTTTGAACCCAATTAATCATCCAATGTCATGACAATTATTGTTCAAACTCAATTTTTGAACAGGCTCCCTAATTGATGGCCCCATGAAAGAGTAAAAATCTTGGGCAATTTTCCTACGATTGATTTCATATTGATCTAGTGGTTTGAAATCATACAATTTAATGGGCAGAAATTGTAATGATCAGAGAGTAATAAAGTTTGCATTTAATGACGAAAAAATAAATTAATTCCAGTAAGTGAATCATAAATAGGGATTAATTTACAAGATAAAAAAAGTGTATTTTAACAACAACAGGTTTTGTTGGCATGGAGATGTGTTCAGAAATCATAATCCCCTTCTAATTGAAGGACCAAACTCACACACTAGTTATAACAAAGGACTAAAAATGCAAGCGGTAAAGAACATTTATGAATTAGAAGGGTCGGAGTGCAACAAACCAGAATCAGCCAAAGTATTTGCGCCATTGTCTCTGGATGGGACTTGGTGTCTAGAATTCAATCCATTTTGAGTGGAAGCATCACCATTACTACCGCCAGCACCACCTCCGAGAGTAAGGGATGTCCAATCTTCAGTGGAAACACCATTAGAGACATTTGCTTGATCTCTCAATTCATTCTGCATAGACGACTCAGCTGGTCTTGTGGGGAGAAAAATCTGAAGTGAGGGATCATCTCCAGCAAATGCCAATGGGTTGTCAACCAAACCACCGTTTAAGTCAGCATCTGTCCGTCCAGCAGAGGAATCTTGTAAGAGACTGCCAGATCCCAAAGCAGTTTCGGGAGCCAATGCATAACCGTTCAGTGATGAGGTGCAATTAATAGGAACATGCTGCAAATGAACCAATGCATCAGAGGCCTCTGCATCAGAACCGAACAATTGGAATCCTGGACCAGCCTGAGATGCAGAAGGCAATGACCACAGGGAAGATATTCCAAAATCATCTTCATTAGGAAAAAGCCCCAAGCATGAACTTCCACCGAGATTCTGATCTTCAGCGTATGGGTCAACAATTCTAGGAGGTGGCATGGAGTAACCATCTGCAATATCATTTTGGTGGTTGTTATTTGCAATTGGAGGAGACACCAATATGTCATTGTCTTCTTCAGAGTCGCTAAGAACAATTATCTCTGCCCCACCCACCTGAGCAGATGTGTTATGCGCAGTATATCCACGAGCTAAATCAACATTATTGAGAGACTGAGAATCCATCTCAATTCCATTGGTAGTAGAATAATCAATATGCCCACCACCACCCTGGTTAACACTGGGATCATCACCATCCCGACCACTTTCGGAGCCACTGCTGCTCATTGGAATAACAACTTGTTCAGGATTTCCAAAAACCTCCCTTAATATATGACCAGAAGAGGTGTTTGTTGTCTCGGGCTTACTGACTTCCCAATTCCCATTGCGATTCCTCCTAATGCCAAGTTTTAAACCAGCAGGTCCATCTGAAAAACCTTCCTGTTTTACTTGCTTCAGTGTTTCTACTCTCTTGATATCTCCAGCAGTAGAAGTACAAAGGGATCCATTAGGAAGATGCCATTGGCCAAGAATCCCTAAATCCAGACGTTCACTTTCACTCTTTGCCTTAACACGCCAAGAGCCATCAGGCTTCACCTCAACCTCTGTAACATCTTCACCGCAATTAATCATCTGTACCAGAAAACCAAATAAATTAGTCTTCAAATATAAGATTTATGAACATATAAATGGTTAATTGAAAAATTACCATAGAAGTGATGCGATTGAAATAAGGGTCAATGATGATATTCTCCAATGCATAGTTTTTGAGACATATAGGACATTGCCACTGCAGAAACAATTAAATTTTTCATAAGGTAAAAAATCACAATGGAGGGGATCAGACAAATCATGTTTCACTTGTTACAAATCTTACCTTTCTTGACCGTTGATTCATTTCCACAAAAACATCAAGATCAAAACAACCCATGTGAATGCAAGGTTTGAATCTTCCGGCAATCTTCATTCTTGAACCACTCATCTATAAATGGTAATAGAAAACTGATTAATAGGACTTCGTGTATTACAAATTTACAAATATAATCAAAGAAACGAAAAAAACCTTACCGGACAACGAAGGCTTATACTGAAAGTATCTGAAACCACTTCCAAATCACTGTCGCTATCAGCATTGTCAGCTGCATTTCCACCCCCAACACAACGACAGACGCGTGCAAGAGCATCTTCAAAAGGCTCACCGTCAGACTCCTTTGGAATTAAGTTTAGGATCTAGATAACAGAGACTCAACTATTTAACGACAAATGTGTGGGAGTAATGCAAGGAAAGCAGTTGCATGCAAATATATTTACAACAAATATTATCATGTGAAACAACACAAGTCTAAATCGTATGTCTTAGAATTAAGAATTTAGAAAAAATCAAACTATTTCAATTTTAGAGTAGAAGCAACTCTTGAGGTCTACGCACAGTTGCGCTTTCCGACAGTCGGGTGTTATTCAAATTGACAAAGAAAATAAGTACTTACACAAAAGCATAGAAAGTTTTTAAATTTCAAATTTAAAGAAACCAACCAATAGGAATCAATATCAGGAATTTCAGACTGACATTGTACAGGGAAATGCTTAACATCAATGAAAGCAGTTGCATGCAAATATATTTACAACAAATATTATCATGTGAAACAACACAAGTCTAAATCGTATGTCTTAGAATTAGGAATTTAGAAAAAATCAAACTATTTCAATTTTAGAGTAGAAGCAACTCTTGAGGTCTACGCACAGTTGCGCTTTCCGACAGTCGGGTGTTATTCAAATTGACAAAGAAAATAAGTACTTACACAAAAGCATAGAAAGTTTTTAAATTTCAAATTTAAAGAAACCAACCAATAGGAATCAATATCAGGAATTTCAGACTGACATTGTACAGGGAAATGCTTAACATCAATGAAAGCAGTTGCATGCAAATATATTTACAACAAATATTATCATGTGAAACAACACAAGTCTAAATCGTATGTCTTAGAATTAGGAATTTAGAAAAAAATCAAACTATTTCAATTTAGTAGAAGCAACACTTGAGGTCCATGCGCAGTTGCGCTTTCCGACAGTCAGGTGTTCTTCAAAATTGACAAAGAAAATAAGTACAGACACAAAAGCATAGTAAGTTTTTAAATTTCAAACCAATAGGGAATAGGGATCAATATCAGGAATTTCAGACTGACACTGTACAGGGAAATGCTCAACATCGAACTTATTGTTCAGTACCACAAGGAGGGACTAAAGGAATCAAGAGTCATTCAAAATAGCTTGCTAAAAAATCAAGCTTAGTGTACAATCTACCTGTTGCAAACTGCGCCTTCTGACAATTCGAACGCCTAAACAGAAAATGCGAGCATCACATACTGTTAAGGAAATCTTATTAATTCCGTCTTTTGTATGCGGCGTGATCTGAAAAAGGAAAAATATAATAAGTTAAATAAAATTTAACAATAAACAAAACTTAAATAGTGAATGAATCCGCAGTCAGAATATTTATAGACTTATACAAGTTAAAATAAATGGCAACTCACAATTGGACCATCATCACGACCGTTAGCTCCAAGCAACTGAGAACCAGGTCTATTAGTTGTTCGAATAGGAAGACCTATAGTCAAAGTTAATAAGAACAAATTATAATGCAATCACAGGAAAATATTTGGCTTTTTATTGCATCACATGCAAGAAAAATTAAAACTGATACGACAACATGATACAGAAAATCAGCAAGAAGATATCGAAAAATATGAAAGTACCATTAACTGCTAGGTCTGTATACTGTGGCCATTGAATCCTGAATGGAACCTTGTCGTTCAGAAGCATACACCAAGCCTACACGTAATTTTTCGAAATAAGCAAACGAAAGAAGAAAGATATGGATTAACCTACAAGCACTGAAAATCCAAACCAACCTCAACATCAAATTCTTGTTTTGATACCATGTCCTTGTCTGCTCTTGTGAGTTGAAATGTTCTCTCCACGCACTGCACTGGGTTGGTACTGAACAATTCAAACAGGAATATGATTTAGGCCAACCAAGCAAAATACTGCAATGAAGATTAGGTTGAAACAATAAAAGCAGATAATTATTCGCACACGGTCATTTGATTGTGTCTTGGGAAGACAATGAAGTTTACTAGCCTAGACCCATTAAATAAAAGAAAAGAAAATCTTAATGTATTGTCCAGAGGTAATTCTACCTCAAAAAAGAAAATTCAACCACCATAGAATTTCAATCAACAAAATATAAGTGGTAAATGGAATACCATTACAGTCTCTGCAGAGTAGTCAAAAGTTAATCCAGCAAAGGAATTTGCACTAACTGCCAGTAATTATTAGCAATATGACCCAACCCCCAAAATGTAGTATTCAAGTCAGAATGAAGCCATATATTAAACAAGACAATTATTTTACTACAAAACAAAGGAACACGATTGCACCAACTATGTCTAATTTTCAATAAATCCACACCATGTACTCACCCATCAGTCGGAATACTGGTTGTGGCCAACTTTACCGGTAACAAAGGTTGAGATACTGAAACCCAAAACCTATAAAAGAGAGAACAACAGAAAATATGAAATTAGTGGCAGCAAAGTAAAAAATGCTAAATAATATAAAGGACAGAATCTTTGATAAAATAACCAGAGGAACTTTTGTATTGTTTCCCATACAAATATTTGAAAACAGAAAATAAGAGTGAAAACAAGTGCCATTTTTTAACAAAACATGAAAATAGGAAATGAAAATTGAAAGCCGCAAACCAAATAGGCCCCAAGAATACAAAGAACAAAAGAATTTAATCGTTGAAGCAAAAAAAGTAATCTATAATTCAAAACCAACTTCATGAGCCATAAATTTAACGCAATAAGTATATGCAGACATAACTACTATATTAAGATATAACTGTGTTATTGTAGAAGGGTAAGCATAAACATATTCACCAACTCCACAACTAAAAATGGGTCACAATAGGGAAACAATATCATCATGTCAATAATAAAATTATAAGCTTGCAACATGGTAGCATGTCACAACTACAAAGACCAGTTCACTACACCAACTGAGAATACTACATTACAAAAAATGAAAATCATAATCAAGTTGTGTCATCAACACAATCCTTCAACGATAACAGCCTCACACTAAAACAGTTTCAGTAAAACACTAGATACAAAATTTAAAAATAAAAAATTTGCCCTAATCCATGAAGGAAAAAATTCAAAGAAAGAGAACATGACATACGGGTCTGCACGACTGAGTCGACATAGTTCACAATAAAATTTATCAGGAACTGGTGGGATGCCTTCCATAGGTTTCTCTGGAATAATAACGCAACTGATGTGTTGCCACACTTGGCATCTTGCATCATCACACTGCAGTAAGATGAGAAAAATTTAAGTCCAAAAGTTATCAAATGTGCAACATGCAGGAGGTATCCATGAAAATTACGTGTGATCACAAAAAGTTAGACATGAAGTTATAAGTTAGATGATTATTATCAATAAAGAAATATTGCATGTACAGTGGGGCATATAATTTTATGGACCATGGAGAACGAAGAAAAATATTGAATGTTTCACCTTGATCAAATCCCCTGTTTCCAATGTACTTCCACAGAGACAGCGAATCTTTGTAGTTGTAGTAGATTGAATTTGAAAGGAATCTTCAACTTCAGCTTTAACCTTCACATTACTACTATCTGACACAACCTGACCCTTTGATGCTAGATCAGTGGCTCCCGATATCTGCATTTTCCTGAGTAAAAGCAAAATACAAAAACTCCAATAAGAAATAGGAAGGCCAAGGGAATGGGTTAAAGAATATAAGAAGCAGCATAATCAACCCAAACCAGGCCTAATGGCATAGTACCACATCATTTCTGTGAATACATCCAATCATTTTAAGTTATGAGTTATGACATGCATTTGAAGCATAGCGAAAGCAAAATAGCAGCATCAACAATAGCTGCTAGGTGCTAAAACTGACCTATACGTGTCATCCACCAATTTTGCCACCTGCTCTTTCCCAACAGCATTCTTCTTGGCCCATATTCTGGAAACTGAGACAAAAGCAAAAGGTTTCTAAGTTTACATGAGAAAGGATGAAGGAACACAAGGAAATTGATCCCACATGATAAAATCACAATTAATTAGATGCACGATACAACAAATATTATATAATCGAATATAACCCACGAAGTAGACATTCATTTCAAATTATCAGACTATGTCAATTAAGATTTACATATGCGAGAGAAGGGGGAAATGGATCAAACTTGGAGTCGAATTGAAGCCTGTATGAAAGCAAACAGCTAGAATTAACTACTCAACAAGGAGGGTTTACCGTTGGGGTGAGAGAGAGAAAAAAAAAATAAGGGCCTTGGCCTAAGATTCCATCTAAAGTTTAACCAAAGACAATTATGACAAAAACTATTATTGCTAATTTCAATAGGATAATGGAAGAGATATACAGAACATTGAAGATACAGCCTATTCAGTAAATGATTCATAACATCTACATTTCCATATGCAGGTATAGTTGAAACTTCCAATGCATCGGTATTAATATCACAACCCCAGTAAAAGCATAGCAGAGAAGTATAAGGATAGAATTAGACTCTATGGTTGAACCCGTGTATAATTTTACCTTGCTCATCTGAGAGAATGGATAATATCCGATCGACGAGATCCTACAGAAGACAAAGCACGGGCATTATCACATCATCCAAAAACTCCAAGACGTCATATTAAAAACACCGAAACAGCATATTAAATTCAGGATTAAAAAGGAAACAGCACATGGACCACAAAATGAAGTCGTTAGCATTCAAGGTTTTGCAGAAAAAGCTAAACAGATAACATTGACAGATTTGGTAATAGTTTGATTGTCTCACCTGCTTCTTTCCCTGTTTTGAAAGTCCTAACTGAGTCAGCACATCCTTGAGCTCTTTTATACGGAAATATGTTAATTTTTCCTATAAGAGAGGTCAGAAGTATAATAGCATACCCAATTAATATATCACCGCATAAAAATTCAATACTGACATAAAAACTAATAAGAAGAGCAAGAAGTCACATATGAAACAGTTTCCAGAAAAAATACAACTGAAATTCAAGTGTAAATATATACTACCATTTTACTTATATTGCTTTTCAATTCTTTAATAGCATCATAATTCATAATAAAATGAACTTGAAAGGCATCCAACTATGAAATCACATCGTTCACAAAGTGACCAATACTTGCACAAAAACTAGGTAATGTAAAAAAAAGTTATTGATTTAAAAGACTGTCAAGGTAAAAATATGTGCTGAACACCTTAGACAATGCTTCCATGCTTAACTAAACAATAGTTAAATAATTTGCTAGAGTGCCATGAGAACTGCGAACCAATTCGTATGTACCAATTGGAGGTACTTCTATAAATTGGTTTGCACAAATCTGTACCCAATTCATAGAAATGACGAACAATAAAATAATTCACTACCAGTTTTATTAGGCATGGAAACAACCGTAGTAAAACTGGTTTGTAACCATTAACTAGACATGGGAACCCGCACACGCAATTTTGCAATAGTGCGCTAATTTGGACTCCATGGTACAATGAACTGTGTGATACATGCTGCCTTTTAAATATTAATCCTCTTCTCTATTGTTTAAACGCTTCCGATGAGGGACTAATATAACATTAATTTAAGAACATAAACTACAAGGTCAATCTGTCAACAATCAATGCGGGTCTATTTTCTTAAAAAAATGTACTACTCTTATCTTATTATTCTTAGCTGTTGGGATTATTTCTTAATAATTATAGCCAAACTTCATTATTTTCCACTAGACAAGATAAAAAAATTATTATTAGCATTAAAACGTACCACGAAACTAAACAGTGAACCAACTATATATATATATCCCCACGTAGCTGAACCCGTACCACATAGCAAAGCGAATTGCAAACCAAATGACCATGACTAAAACTATATAACACCTAAAAATCCAACCAATCGAAAATGCATATATACCGCATAGCTTGCCATTAAAAAAACCTCCTCCTCCACTGTCCATATAAATTCAATATCAAAAAACTCAAATTACAACCTATGTAGCACCGACACTACTGATCGAAGGCATATCTAATTATTATAGATGTCGACGTGTCAGTGTTTGTGCTTCGTATATTCCAACATAAGCAAAAAATTAATGAATTCATAAATATATCAGATTATGACGATGATATACCTTAATACCGGCAACCAAATCCATTTCCACAAAACCTAAGAATTGACCAAAAACTGAATCAACAGACTCAATCAAGAAGCGAATAATCAACACATGGTGATGCCGCAGTAGTAACCAATCTGATCAAATCAAATGAAATCAAATCAAATGAAAATGAATGGAATTAATCGAAGAGATTAGAAAAAATTAAGCTAGAATTGGAAGAGAAGATACCGTAATAAGAATGAATCGGAGGTGATTAGGGTTTGGAGATTAGGGTTTGTTGAAATCACGCACGCGGCAGGGAGTATTGATTGATGGATTGCGTGTGTAACTTTGTTGCTGTTGTTGTAAATTGTTTGTTGTAATTGACCAAACCCAAACCCAAAAAACCAGAAGAAGCAATCGGACCTATCCACGATTATCCAATACGGTTAGTTTGCGGCAACACGTCCGGGTTAAGTTTCGGTGTGCCAAGCCCCACCAGGTTCCTCATGCAAAACGCACGCACCCACCCCATTTCTTTTTTTCATTTTTTCATTTTTTTTTTTTAATGAACAGATTTTATTACTATTGTTTTTTTACTAGAACAAATAAAATTAATGTGATAGTCAAACTATTTTTATTTTTATTTTTCTTAGTAATAATCAACTATTTTTATTTTTATTTTTCTTAGTAATAATCAACTAGTAGTCTCTTGGTCTCCTTAAAAAAAATACATTAGTTGGTTAATTTAATAAAGAAAAATATATTCCCTCACCTAAAACTTTTGTTATCAAAAAAAAATTAAATATAATCAAATAAGAAAAAATATATAATTTTCTTTTGGACTTGGTCAAGTTTCAATCTCTCAACGGATTATATTATCTAAGTCATGAGTGGTTAAGTCAATAATCATACGAAGAACGTCTAAAGAAATGTATTTAAATTTTATTCTATTTTTAATTGAATTTGGTCGACTTCTTTAAAGCGAAGATTTCTAATTACCAAATCGATTTTGTTAAAATAATAACTTTATTTTTTTATTTTACACTTTATTCGCTTTACTAGAATCGGATTCTTTTTAATTGTATATATTAATCATATAATTCAGCCAAAAAATAGTTTATTTTATTATAATTTTTTAATATTATATTAAGTTTTGTGATAATAAAAGGGAGGATGATTTTAAAATTTAATAAGCTGGTGTCAAAAATATAAAAAAAAAGTGAAGAAAAATAATGTCTATTTCAGGTAAATCTACATCTTTAGGTGATGTAAAAAAAATTATAAAAAAATGAAAAACAAATATTATATATTGTATTTTTAAAATATAAAAATAAACTTATCTTTATCAAACGGCTAAACGATGGTCCTCGTGAGCTTAGCTCAATTGGTATGGACAATGCATAATATATGCAAGGTCCGGGGTTCGAACCCCGACCACCACAAAAAAAAAACGGCTAAACGATGGGAGTAATGGACTTAGAAAATATTGATGCTCATGAAATCTTGTGGTGGATACCTTGAGTACTATCATCGTGGAATATAATGAAGGAAGTCTGAACGACGAGGCTTGTGAAATTTCTACTTGAATATAACGATTATGATTAGGATTTATAAGTGTAAGGGATGCACAGGGCATACGGCTTGTTCGCAAATGAAGAATAAAAATTGATAAAAAAAATATTATTAAGTCGTTTTTTATTCAATTCACTTTCGCTAATTGATAAATGTGTCCCAAGACTGCAATTCCTTACTTTGATACATGATGTTTTAACAAAATGGTTATGTCCAATATTTTGGCTCATAACTCTCTTCGTTGATCACAACCTCCTAATATCTTAGGTGAGTTCCTGAACATTGAAGATTTGATTGTATGTTAAAACAAACAATTGTCACAAAGGTGCTAATAAAATATGTCTAAAGTTATTATAGTTTGAACAAATAATATTAGGCTGAGTCACAAAAGTTAGGGTTAATAGTCACTTGAGACCTATATCGATTCGTAGACATACAAAAAGCAGTAAACACAACTATTAACTTGATGAAAACTATTACAAAGACCCTTTTTCACTAAATATCGGATGTTAACACACACAATAAATTAGAACAAAAGATTTTCTAAAAAAACAAATTAGATAATTTATTTTCTCTTATGAAAATTTACAAGATCGTTCATTGCTAAAGAATGAACACAAATTTATTCAGTATTACTTTACAAGGCTTAAATATGAAAATAGTCCCTGCAAATATCTGACATTTTGGTTTTAGTCCCTGTAAAAATATTTTTTTGGTTTTAGTCCCTGCAAATATAAAAAATTTGGTTTTGGTCCTTGGTATTTTGTTTTAGTCCTTGTAAAATTGATTCATATTGGATTTGGTCCTTGTAATATGTAGAATATTTGATTTTAGTCCCTCAAAAAAGGACTAAAATGAATATTATAGGGACCAATTTCAATATGAAATGATTTTACAAGGATTAAAACAAAATACCAAAGACCAAAACCAAATATTCTATATTTGCAGGGACTAAAACCAAAAAAATATTTTTATAGGGACTAAAATCAAAACGCCGGATATTTGCAGGGACCATTTCCATATTTAAGCCTACTTTACAACTATAGAAGCTCGGTTTTTTTCTATTGTCCATGCTTTTATTTAATGATGTGGGAAAGAAGACAATTGATGTTGGAACTTTACTTTGAAAGGTAATTATAATGTTGAGTCATCCTGGAACTTTACTCAGAATCCTTCTCATTTCGATGTGATTTGGTTTGCCTAGAAGCTGTCAGGAGCAACTCATTGTCATGTTTTGTGCATCGGTGACCACTCTTGCTCTCGTTAGTCTTGGGTGTTACATGCCGTTAGCTTCCTCTTGGTTCGTCCTCGAACCACATCGTACTGGGAGGGGTCTGCTCTAATACCACTTGTAACATCCCAGACAACTATTAAGCATTGTCGACTGACCCCACAAACCAACACTAGTATTTTCAGTGTGTTTTGTACTTACTCGCACGTTTTCCAAGAAACTTCCCAGAATGTCACTCATCCCAAAATTGTTCAAAAGTCAAGCACACTTAACTATGGAGTTGTTATTGAATGAATATAAAAAAGAAGTTGCATCTTGTTTGTATATGCAGTAACAAACCATTCTTACAAGCCTTCCTTTAACCATGTAGTCCCATACTTGCACGGTCTTAGGATATCTCTCATTCTAATGTGATTCGCTTTGCCTAGAAACTGTCTGGAGCCGCTCATTGTCATGCCTTGTGCACCGACGACCACTCTTTACCTTCGTCAGTCTCGGGCATTACAAAAATCCTAAAGCGGGGGCACTGAAGTGAAACGTCAATTCAACAATCTTTCAGGTACAAAGACAATATAGCAATGTGTCTAAGAGACGACATATATGACTTAATATCAACAAAGACTTCTTGGTATAAAGGGTTACCACAACCTCGAGAAGTAAATGAGTGCAGCTTACAAGAGACAATTAATTGGCTTGGTAACATCATCTTTTCACGAGTGTATATTGACCTTAACTGTAATCAAGTGGTTCATGATATCTGACGTGAATTAAGTGCCAATTTTAATTTTGGTGATATTTAAATTTTTTGTAAAGCTTCACTTAATTCTACACAAAACTTTAAGATAAATTTTATTCAAAAACAAGCTAATAATGTTGTGCATTTGTTGTCAACAAGTCATAACTCATGGCAAAATGCCAAAATTGTTAGGTCGGACGCCATTACTAGGGTTCAAACCCCAACACCTTCACTTGTGCATTTGTTAACTAGAGCCGCATTGTCATATACATTTGTTCCCAAATTCATTATATTATGATTGTAATTAAGAACGAAATTAATTGGTTGTGTTATTGTAAAAAATAATCAGAGAATGAAAAGTATTAATTTCTATATAAAAAATAACAACTTCTAACCAAAGTGGCATTGTCATATATTTGTTCCCGAGTTCATTATATTATGACTACAATTATGTATGAACACTATGTTTGGTTGAAGAAAGAATTTGAGAAGAAGGAAAGAGGTAAGAAAGAGTGTACGAAGAGAAAAGGTAAAAAATAGAGTAGATTTGATGTCTTGTTTGATATAAGAGAATGATAAGAGAAATAAAAGAGAGAGAAGTATTGTTATTTTAAAAAAGGACATATATACTCTTCAACCTGAAAACAACCTCTTGTGTAAAAAACATGCTAAGGCTGCGTACAATACACAAAAATAGCGGGACCCCTTCCCAGACCGTGTGTATGCAGGAGCTTTAGTGCACTAGGTTGCCCTTATATATGCCCTTCAACGAGACAATATGAAGACAAAATCATGTTTGTCAAAAAAAAAACTGCCAATACATACTTTTTTTATTTAAAAAGAATTCATCAACAATTTTTTTTAATCATAGGAAAAAGAAATATATTCAAAAGTAGCACAATCTTACAAACTAATCAAAAGTAGTAGCAACATTGTGTTAGAAATTAATTAACAATTTGTATTCTATACGATTAAATAAACGGTGTATAAATTATAGATTACAATCGTCACTCAGAAAGCAATGACGTGTGAAGCGAATCCTAGGTTGAGGTTTGAAATAGAAAGTGAAAGAGTCGTGTGGCAGAGACGGAGTCTGAGAGAGTAAAAAATGATTTCAAGAAAAACTATTTATCCTCAAATTAAATTGGGGCAGGTTGGGTATCCCGAGGGTTAACCCGAACTCGGTCATTGTTTTAGTTATGTCTTTGTCTTGTCTCATATCTTTTCTCCTTGATTTTCTTTTGATCAGGTCAGACCTGACACATTGCGTTCAAGCCGGGACGAGTTGCAAGACAGGGAGCGAGGAAGGAGCGAGCTAAGTTAGAGAGCACTATCAGAGTCATGGCGAGGCCTCAACGACAAATCTCACCACAACGAGCAGGAAGCGAGGAAAAGGCGAGGCAAGTTAGAGAGCTCCCACATTTCACAAGTCCATTGTGTGCCAAGCGAGGCCATGGCAAGCAATCTTGCCATGGGGAGCTCATAGCGAGCCAAAGTCAGAAAGTCCAGAATCCAGAGAAACAGGGCGTCGCCACAGCGAGCCTAGCCCTTGTCATGGCGATATAAGGCGGTTTTAGACAACTTGCTTATGTGGCAGAAACCCACTGGTGAAGAAAGTTTCCCTCGCCATGGCGAGCATCACTTCTCTCGGCGAGATATCACTTACGAGGAAAAGTATAAAAGCCATTGTCTCATTTTTTAGGAATATAATCTTAGGCTTTTAGAGAGAGACGTTAACTAATTTCAGAGGAGAACTGAAGGCAAGATTGTTAGAGTGGAGATTCAACAAGATTTATTGAGGGATCAAGATCTTGTGATGTATTTCAATCATTTCATCCATTTTTGCAAGGCTACCATGACAATAGCTAAATCTCACCTTGTTGGGATTATATGTAATTGATCAATCTCAATATGTATTCTTTATGATCTAAGCAATGTATGATTCATTGATGTCATTCTTGTTTCTAAGCTTTGATCTTATGGATTTGGATTGTTATTGAAAAATACATTTTGAATCTAGGTTAGAATAACATCTATTAAACCCTAAATGCTAGAAATGGTTTTAAGTTTTGATAATCACATTATGTATCAAATCTTAATGCTATTGTATTGTTTAATAGGCCGAGAAATCGTCGATTAAACAATACGATTAAGCTCACGACATTAGTTAGACATAAATGATGTTGTCAAGGATATGTGATAATATCGAGTAATAGCTAGAATCCATATTCATGATTATGAGAGTTTATGCGATGTTTGGTCAATAAAGTCTAATCCCAACAATTTTAAGTCTATGTCAAATCTCGTTTTATTTACTGCATTATAGTCCGAATAGGTTTTTTATAACAAACAATCACTTAAACCCTAACTTAAAATGATAATTATTGTTGAACGACTTATAATATCGCACTAGTCCCCGTGGAAACAATACACAAATACTTACTTTTGATAAATCTACACCTGTACAAGAAACTTAACAATGGATGCCATTATCGAACTTCGCAGTTGGCTAGATACACAACCTTGTTTCAGATATAATAATGAAATTCTTATTTAATTAACCATTAAACATGTTTTTTGTTCACGTGTTGTCTATGGATACATGTATGTTGATGTTGATGCAAACTTGGATATTTCAGCACTTTCAGAGAGTATGTGATAGGGATTTCTGGGGTGAATACATGGAGGATCGACGACACCAACGTGTCATGATGTTTGTTCCACCGAAGGGAATGATTATCACAAATCCTACAATATCAGATCACATTGATCTTAGTGACTTTGTCTTCTCCCCGTATCATCAGCACCGCGACACACGTTAGTTCGAGGAAATCAGTTTTTACTCAGGATGACTCAGATATGGACCTCACATGGTCTGTTATTTTCTGAAGCACATGCTGCACCAATTTGAATTTGTGCAAACCATTCTCAGACATCCACATGAGTCTGCTTCTCCCAATATGATACAGTAGGAGGTGCATCAACACTACATACAATATCTTAATTATGTGTTGTCTGCGTAAGAGTTGGGCATACCTGCTGATATCGTGCCCGATGTAGAGATGGTAGTTAGATACATGAGATGATATATTACCATTTCACATTCATACGTCACATGCATCCGTTGGAGAATATACATTTCCAGATGGCACCTAATTAGAAGGCCTTTGATGAATTTGTTGTTGAGGAGCAGGGAGACTGTCATTTCCTAGACATGAACAAATATTTATGACACATCAAAGAACATGTCAAAAGTATCATGAGCGGTGGTCAGATGGAGCAGAGAAGTCCGACTTGATTGAGTAGGTGTGGTAAGGGTGGCCGTGCTAACCAGTAGTTTTCTGACTGTGTTGTATAATTTGGATAATTTGTGTTTTTAATTTTATATTTGAATCCTGTGTTGTAACCGACGGATATTGATGATACTTTTTTGATATATGCTTCATTTTATGTTGTTACATATGATTCTCTTAAACATTTTGCCTATCATTGATTTGTTTTGATGAATGTAAACCTTATTATTCAATTTAAGGAAAAAAATACGTCAACTAATCAACATAAATTCCGTTTTTATAAGTTCAAATTATATAATCTAAAACATGTCAATTTCTACATTGAAATTCGTGTAGTCTTCTTGGAGGTTTGACAAATTTTGGATTATAGGCATTTCGTATTATAGTTTCCGAACTATTACGAAGGTTTTTAGATTGTATTTTACTAATCTTATCTTTATAAGTTTCGAACAAACTAGAACAAATTTTTTTTCCTTAGATTTTTAAGAGTTTTAGATTATATAATCCAAAAAAACATCCAAATCGTATAATCGGAACAAAGATATTTTTTGAATGAATTATGACTCGTGTGAAGAGGGAAGAGGGAAGAAGTTTTTTTTTTTTTTTTTTTCTGGGAAACATATAGCCCATTCTTCATTTTCTATGATTTATTTTTTCTGAAAATAAAATAAAGAAAAAATAGTTTTCTTGAACAAAGGGCAAACAAAAGAAAAGAAAAAAAATAAAATAAAACTTCTATTTAAAACCAAAACATAAGCACCTTTTGTTTGCAGTACACCACTTCGATCTCGTACCTCAAAAACCTTCTCATTAGTTCTTTGAAGCTGTTCCTTCGACAAATCAAACAATGGACTCCGTAGCTGAATCACAGAGAACCTTGTACGTCCCCTCTCTCTCTCTCTCTAGTAAATTCATTCGTTGGCGTGTGTGTTTTTCAATTTACTCAGTTTATGGTTTTGTGCAACGCGAAAATTGAGATAGTTTATTTTGTTTGTTCATCGATTTTGTTTTGAAATTGACCTAAATGTTGGTTTGATTTTTAGGTATCCTTATGTGACTGGATCCTCCGTGGTTGCTATTAAATACAAAGATGGGATTCTCATGGCTTCTGATATGGGAGGTTAGAATCAAATCATAATGCAATTTCAAACCTTACTTTGGGCCGTTTGGATTGACTTATTTTTGAGCTTATGCATAATAGCTTATGCAAATAAATAAGCTTTTAAATAAGTTTAGGTAGTTTATGAAGATAAAAAAAAGCTTATGAACATACAATTTTTGTTAGTGAGAACTTATGAATTAACATAAAAGCTTATTTATTTGCATAAGCTATTTTCCATAATCTCAACAATAAGCCAATCCAAACGGGCCCTTTGCACATTTCACTTATTCAGCATATACGAAACCAATTAATATATATTTTTTTATTTTTTTAATATTTAGTACTAAATTTCTGTGTTAGTTAATGGAGTGGTTGAACCTTTGCGGTTAATGAGTTTTAGTTAAGGTTGAATTGATGGAGAGCATCTGATTTCAATATCTGGGTGGAACAATTCTTCGAACCAGATATTGAACTTAGATACTATCGATCAGCATAAGTGAAACCAAATTAGTTAACGAAGTGCTTGAGCCTTAGGCTTTGTTTGCGAGTTTGGAGGGGAAGGAAAGGAAAGGCTTTGAGGGGTGCAAAATATGAAGAAAAATAGAGAAATCTTACAAATTTTTTAAAAGAGTAATTTTTTAGAGAATGATAAATTAATGCATATGATTACTTTATTTTTAATTTTAAAAATATTATAACAACCTAAATTAAATTTGAAGAATTCTTATTAACCCTCCAAAACCCCCCAAAACCCTCCTCCAATACAATTTTTTAGTTCCTCCAAATGAGGAGGGTTTTGTATAATGAAGAAAAGTTAACCCCCTAAAGCCCTCCTCTCCCATTTTCCTCTATTTCTTCCACATGCTCATTCCTTTTTTCCCAAGCCTTCCCCTCCCTTCCCCTCCAAACTCGCAAACAAAGCCTTAGTGGTTATGGTTAATGAGTTTTAGTTGAGGTCGGTTTGATGGAGAGAATCTGATCTAGTTTGATATCTGGCTGGAAATTATTGGTTAGACTTTAGTTATCTCTTTGCTGAACTCTGGATTATTAGGGACCTTTTTTCCCCAGGAATCAGAGTATTAAGACCAAAAATAGTTGTGTTAATTTGAATCTATTTTTAGCTTATTTGTTAGAATTGAATGCTTCCAGTGTTTTATTTTCTTTCAATTATTTTGTTGTAAAGCAAATATTTTCCTTCTTTTATGTTTGATATTACACTCTTGGTAAACTGTGATTCCTTGGAAGTGCTGGTTTTAGTAGTAAACTAGTAAATAGTAATAATGTATGAATCATAATTGTGTTAGAAATATGAAGTTGAAACCCCATTCTCCCGGAAAATAATGGGCTGATTTTATGTGTTATGTCATTGATGAATATTGAATATATACTGATAGGTTCCTATGGGTCTACACTGCGATACAAGAGTGTTGAGCGGGTGAAGCCTATTGGGAAACATTCCCTTATTGGTGCCAGTGGAGAAATAAGTGATTTTCAAGAAATCCAACGTTACCTCGACGAGCTTATGTAAGTCTTTTGTTATTTCTATTAAGATAAAGACAAGAAAATTTGGTCAGTCAATTGATTTGCATTTGGTTTTATTATTTTCTTTCATGTCAAACTTCATGAAAATGAATCCGTCCGCAACTCAGTTATTCCAGATTTGATTACTTCATTATTACCATGTAAGTGTTGATTTTGAACTTTGACTGTTGTAGCCTCAATGACAACATGTGGGATGATGGGAATTCTCTAGGACCCAAGGAGGTGCACAACTACTTAACTCGGGTGATGTATAATAGGCGTAACAAGTTCAACCCTTTGTGGAACTCCCTTGTACTTGGCGGTGTGAAGAATGGGCAAAAGTACCTTGGCACGGTAGGCCTTGGCTTTTCTTTTTATTTTGCTCAACAATGAGTAGTCTGCAAGTTTATTCAGTTCTTGTACTTATGAATCTTATCCAGGTTAACATGATCGGAATTAATTATGAAGATGATCACATAGCTACTGGGCTAGGAAATCATCTTGCTAGGCCGATTCTTCGTGATGAGTGGCATGAAAATTTAAGCTTTGAGGAAGGTGTTAAGTTACTGGAAAAATGCATGCGTGTACTTTTATATCGTGACAGGTCTGCTGTCAACAAGATACAGGTTTGTTTTTCTCTGTTCTTGCATCATCTTACTTACCCCAACTCGGGTTCCTCAATTGCATAGCAAATAACTGTCTTGCTAATTCTTTAATACTGTAAGGGAGCATAATCCTATGGAGGTTGTCGAAATATCATGTATGAAAGTATTTTAAAATTTCAGAGTTGTAATATTCTAAAAAATTGTCTTAAATTTATAATTGTTAGGGTCACAATTTCATTAGCACTACATGCACATCTCCCTTTCTCCGTTGGTTGTTACACCTCTCGTCTACTTCGCAATTTACTTATGTTTTTGAAGATACTGCATTAAACTTTCATCAGTTTTTCACCTTTGGATTGTCAATGAAATTTGTAGAGTAACTGATATGATTGTTTATTTCTTGGTTTCTGCTATGACTTTTTTTTTTCCTTAGATATTTCTCTTGATTTCTTTTGTGTCGCTTCCTTCATTAGAAAACCAATTTATGTTTCATTTTGAAATTTTAGATTTCCAATTTGTCTCATTCAGACGTATATTGCAATTGCATAGGCCAAAGCATTTAAAAGCAGTTTAACTAGTGAGGACTGGTAAGCAGTAACCCACATGCCACCTTTTCTTTATTTGAGATGGATCCTTATGGGTTTTTTCTAATCCCCACTTGTCACAAAATGATGGAGGATTTTTTAGGATGGATAACTTGTTTTAAGCAAAAATTGGCATTCTTTCTTTTCCATTAAGCAAAAATTTGAGGCTGGATAGCTTAATTATGCTATGTGAAATTTCTCACTTAGTGAGTATGCTTTCCTTTCATTTTGCATGGGTATAATAATTTCATCTAGTTTGTGTTGGTCAACATAACACAATATAGAATCCTTGGTGTACAAGGATTCAAGGCTTTACCTTAGAACCCTGTACTGGAGTGAAGAAGGGAAAATAAATATGGTACGAAAAAAAAATGTTGCTATGGGTTTGTGATAGTGTTTTGGTTGCTTCCTTTCAGTGGATGCTTGTGGAACTTAACTAAGAGATCGGAGTTAATGTTCAAAAAGTAATAGTAGTACACTTTCTTATTACCTAATCATGGAACTTTAAAGCCCTAAGCGTTATAGTAGGCTATTTGCAAAACTAACTGGAAGATGAGAGGGATTGGATTTTAAATCCACTCCGGACTGGGAAGTCTCCAATTTTGGTTGCCACTAGTGTTATTGCTCGTAGTCTTGAACCTACATATGCCCATATTTTTACTGCACAGGACCATTAGGCGTCATGGAGGCTATCGAGGAATTTGGAATTAAACCATTAGGCTTCAAGCTATGGGACCTCGGTGGGAGTTTAATGGCTGTTCCAGTGTTCCTTAACCATCACCTTGAGGATAAAGTGAACCTTTTTTTGGGAGTATTGTTAGACTCACGGTTGTTAAGAGGGTAGGATGGGAAATAATGAAAATACTCTCTAAAGGGATTATAATATAACAGAATGGGATACATGGCCTTAGGAGAAAGGTGGGAATTTATTCGGCAAGGGTGCAAAACAGACTTGGATAGGAAGGCAAGATCAAGAGAGAAGATAAGGAGATAGATAGATACATATTTTGGAAGGACAGAGATGGAGAAAGTGGATGGAAGGAGAGCATCTAGATTCGAGGGATATTGGGTGGGAAAGTCTGGTAAGGAACTCAGGCCAGCAGGTTTTATCCTTTAGGTTTCTTTTGCTCTCTTAATTTCATCTTGTAAGGAGCACCGCTCTAACCATATCTTTTTCTGTTTCAATTCAGTTTTTTTTTTTTTTCCTTTTCTGTTTACATTTACAGTTAAAAATAGACAAGTATTTTCCTCACTCTATTCCGGTTCCTATCAGAAGATGAGAAATAGCTAGATGCTTATCAGTTCATAGAAATGTCAAGTATATCAATCTGTTTCTAAATTTCTCATCTAGTTCATTTATTAGCTTTTTCCGTTAGTACAATCTTGGCGGTCATTCTAGATCATGATTTTTCTTCCTTTATAAATTGTTAGACTTTTAATATAATTTTCAATTGAAATCAATTAATTCTTATTTATTGACTTTCATATTTATTGAATCTATTATTACAGATAGCTAAAATGACTGAAGAAGGTGCGACTATGTTCCCGCCATTCTCATTAAAAACATACTGGGAGTTCTCTGCTTTCAAGAATCCCACAGTTGGTGCTGAAGGTTCGTGGTAGCCGTTTGAATATGAAATTAAATGAAACTGGAGCTTGAAACGATATATGAAATGACTTCCAATTACTTCATTGTATTAAATGGATACTGCATCAAATAGCCGATGCGAGTTTGTATTTTTCGTAAAACTTGACTATGTTACCTGATATTTATTTTTCAGCAATGGTAGTTCAACTTAAGAGTTAAAAATCTACCACCATTTTAATTTTGCTTATTCTTGAATTATAGTCGACAATGCCATTTTCCTTCTCACCTCTTAATTGAATGACATCACTATAGGACATGTTTTGTTGATCTACCAATATTGTGTTTGGATTCATTTGACTATGAGATTTACTTTTCCCACCCTATGGCCTTCTCGCACGCCCTATGCAAATTACCAACATGCCCTTCGGATTATATAATCCGGAAAACCTATATGCATTTCGGATTATATAATCCGGACAATTGCGAAGTATAAAAGGAACTCCACCCTCCATTTTTACAGTTTTACAGTTTCACTTTCACCACTCTCTCTCTCTCTCTCTACATTATCCTAAATTCCGTAAACCAGAGATCTGCACCAAATTTGAAGTTTTCTTACTTAAAACGACTGCATTTCAACCCTTGTTAAACATCATGGAAGGTTAGTTCGATTTCTGTACCCATGCATGGTTAATTTGTCCAATTTTTTTTTGGAATTCTGGTTTGGAGCAATCCGGATTTCGTTTTCCGGACTAGATTGTATTTCCGGACTAATTTGGGGACGATTTCACTCCGCTTTCAGCATGCTTTTGATCATGCGCTGACACCTGAGCAGTTGGGGCAACGTGCAATTCATTGCATTGAGGCAGTAGATGGATGGATACATCGAGTGGTTTTACCAGGTGTCTCATCCTCGCATGATTCTTCCTGACATGGAGGTACCAGTGCCGAGGCCACTAGAGCATGAGGTCCTTGATGCGCTTGCTGCTCAGGAGGATGGTGAGCAGGGGTACTTACAACTTAGCGGAAGGATGAGCCGCATCAGAGACCATGTGCATGTTGTGATGTCCAGTGGTCTGGTGCCGCGAGGGTATGAGGAATGGCAACATTTAGAGGATGTGTTGAAAGAGGTGCATGATAGGAAGGTTTACCGTCGTCGGGGAGCTACTGAGGGTGGCAGGGGTGCTAGAGGTGGCAGAGGTGGTGGCAGGGGTGGTGGCGGTGGTCCGGGTGTAGTTATTAGGGGTTGATTTTTATTATGTTATGTTTGAACATCTTGGATAATTTTTAGTGATGTAACATTTGGATAATTTTTAATGTTATGTAATCTTGGATAATTTTTAATTATATTTGATTAATGTTATGTTTGAAAATTATGTTGTGTTAATAATTGTTATGCTATAAGTTGAATTTACTGTTAGAACACATGGTCACCGACATGGTATGTCTGTTTAGAAGCAAGCTAAATGCTCTAAAACAGAGGCTCAACCAAAACATATGGCTTCTGCCTCTGTTCTGGTGCAGTTCGGATAACATAATCCGGACAATTTAACACAGTCCAGATTATGTAATCCGAAAACATCATTTGCCACCCCATTTGTTGACTTTCAACAGGGTGATTTACACATTTCGGATTACATAATCCGGAATTGGTACAGAATTGTCGGATTAAGTACTCCGAAGCCATCTATTCAAAACTGGCATCATCATCCATCAGGGTGGTTAAAGTGCCAAAATCCACAAATTTATCCGGTATGCGTTTTCCGGAAGTTGTTCGGATTATAGATTCCGGACTAGGGGTATTTTGGGAAAAAATGGGGCGTGCGAGGAAATGCATAGGGTGGGAAAAGTAAAACTCTTAGTTTATTGTGTTCTTCAAAAAAAGTTATATTATGTTTTTGTGCCCCACAACAAAGACTAGTTGTTTTTTTTGATTAAGTAGTCTAGTGACTAGAATTCACCTTTTTCAAGGTGAATAAATGGGGTGTCTGGGGTTCGAACCACAGCCTCTGCATATAATAATGCATGTCCCTGCCAACTAAGTTATACTCACGGGGGTTTTACAAGGAAATGTGGAACCATAAAGAGAGTATATGCTGACAAATAGAATAATCATCCATCCTCACTTCGGTTGAGTTTGATTATATGCTGACAAATAGAATAATCATCCATCCTCACTTCGGTTGAGTTTGATTTGGATGGTGCTGTATATCCTTATTTATTAATTTTGTTAGGTCTGCAGCAACTTAACCTAATAATTTCCCTCTAAAATGATGCATCCTTCTTTATTAATTTTGTTAGGTCTCCATCAACTTAACCTAATAATTTCCCTCTAAAATGCTGCATTAGGTTAGCAGCAATTTAACCTAACAAATTCCATCTAAAATGCAGCGCACCAATTTAACCTAACAAATTCCCTCTAAAATGTAGCAAACCCTAATATCCTTATTTATTAATTTTGTTAGGTCTGCAACAACTTAACCTAATAATTTCCCTCTAAAATGTTGCATTAGGTTAGCAGCAATTTGACCTAACAAATTCCATCTAAAATGCAGCCGCACCAATTTAACCTAACAAATTCCCTCTAAAATGCAGTAAACCCTAATATTTCTCCTCACTGATGAGCTTTTCATTCCTATCATGTTGTGTCATCGTTTGTATATATCTATTGTTTCTGTAGACTTTTTTTTTTTGACAAGTTGTTGTCCACTTATTTAATACGTTTACAAACATAATACCCTAATTTCCATGCAAAGTCGGCTACCCTATATTATTATTATTATTATTATTATTATTATTATTATTATTATTATTATTATTATTATTATTATTATTATTGTTATTATTAAAACTAACTTTATATACATCCTTATTTATTAATTTTATTAGGTCTGCAACAACTTAACCTAATAATTTCCCTCTAAAATGTTGCATTAGGTTAGCAGCAATTTAACCTAACAAATTCCATCTAAAATGCAGCGCACCAATTTAACCTAACAAATTCCCTCTAAAATGCAGCAAACCCTAATATCCTTATTTATTAATTTTGTTAGGTCTGCAGCAACTTAACCTAATAATTTCCCTCTAAAATGCTGCATTAGGTTAGCAGCAATTTGACCTAACAAATTCCATCTAAAATGCAGCGCACCAATTTAACCTAACAAATTCCCTCTAAAATGCAGCAAACCCTAATATTTCTCCTCACTGATGAGCTTTTCATTCCTATCATGTTGTGCCATCGTTTGTATATATCTATTGTTTCTGTAGACTTTTTTTTTGACAAGTTGCTGTCCACTTATTTAATACGTTTACAAACATAATACCCTAATTTTCATGCAAACTCGGCTACCCTATATTATTATTATTATTAAAACTAACTTTATATACATCCTTATTTATTAATTTTATTAGGTCTGCAACAACTTAACCTAATAATTTCCCTCTAAAATGCTGCATTAGGTTAGCAGCAATTTAACCTAACAAATTCCATCTAAAATGCAGCGCACCAATTTAACCTAACAAATTCCCTCTAAAATGCAGCAATCCCTAATATTTCTCTTCACTGATGAGCTTTTCATCCCTATCATGTGTCATCGTTTGTATATATCTATTGTTTCTGTAGACTTTTTTTTGACAAGTTGTTGTACACTTATTTAATACGTTTACAAACATAATACCCTAATTTCCATGCAAACTCGGCTACCCTATATTATTATTATTATTATTATTATTATTATTATTATTATTATTATTATTATTATTATTATTATTAAAACTAACTTTATATACATTTTAATTTAAATTTTTTATTAAACTCAACATATGCTTTATCAAATTTAATAGATAATTTTCAATGAAGGTTGACTCAATTGGTAAGGAGTTGAATCACGTGCAAGATTGTGAATGTTGACTCAGTTGGTAAGGAGTTGAGTGACGCGTAAGATCGTGGGTTCAAGTGTCGTTGTCGATGTGAGAACATTTTTGGTGGGTGATCCGTAAGTAGCTATTTAGTGCTCTTTGAACTTGAGGTTTGCCATGACCCTGGTGAGCACCTTGAGGTTACCTAAACTTTTTGTAACCATTTTTTTAATAGATAATTTATTTTTTAAATAATATATTAATAGAGGAAATTTTAAATAATTATTTGGTTAAAATTAAATTATTTATTTAATCAATTTTATATATTCGATTTTTTTCGTACATGTGTCCATTGTATATATTCATTCTAAACACATACTCTCTTGATTATCATTTCAACTATTACAACTAGGACCTTTTTTGTTTTATATTTTAGATTTTATTATCTATGAGATATATGAATTTTAAATAAATATTATACATAACCTAAATAATAATAATATTATACTTTTTTTCGAAAAAATCAAAATGAGATTAAATTGAACACCAAAAGAGATTCATCTCGCACAAGGTGTGCAGAGAGAATCACTCTACAAAGTTACAAATTTCAGTGTCATAGGCCAATGGAACAAGCTCCACAAAGAAAAAACAACAAGAAGAAAGCTAGTCTCTAACTCCCATACATAGAAATGGATCCCGCCACCAGTCAGTGTAACTGAATAATAATATTATACTATATGTAACCCGGGCAACACCGGGTAAATACGCTAGTTCAGTTTTATCTTTGTATCGATGACGGTGTTCGTTGAGAATCATTCGATGCAAGGTGAAAAATATTTTAGTAACATATATTTATCACTTCAAAAAAAAAAAATTTATCAAATATTTTTTTCCACACAATTTAAACTAAAAAGTGATCTCAAATATAAAATTACAAGCGTGACATTTTTCTTTTCTTTTCATTTGAATATGAGTGATATGGAGTAAATTAAATAGATTGTTTATGTATGGTATTGTTTTATCTTATCTTATCGTATTCTTTTAAGCATAAATATTATTACATTATTGGTTTTATAATTGTAATCTTACCTATTGTGATACAATTGTGCAAACAATGTTTAAAACAAATAATTAAATTTATTTTGATCATAATCAAAATTGTATTAGTAACAATCATTGCGTCACGCACACTCAAGTCAGTTACGGCGTTATGCACACGTAAACCTCGTTCTCCACTGCGTCGGAAGTGTACCACTCACAAATCAAACAAGATTGCCCATTCTAAGTTTAAGATTGCCTATTCTAAATGCGTAAACAGAGGAATTCTAAATGCGTAAACGGAAGAGAGAAATCCCTATAACGTTAGCCTGTTAACTACATAGTTAGAAAGTTTTCACTTGCAGAGGCGGGAAAATCTCTCGCCAAATATACAGTATTTCCATTACCCTTACATGCTTCAACACCACCAAGTTATTGTTATTATTGACGTGGTTGAGACCCATCCGTAGAACCATTTTAAAAGGCTTCCCATTTAATAAATTTTTTCGTAAACCATAATGAAACAAATGTATTTTGTTTAATAATACTTTCACTGGAATGACCACTCCATTACTTCCATTACTGCTTTGCAACTTCGAATATATATACACATACTATACGTTGTATGAATGAGTAAGTTTTATTATTGTAGTTTGAAGAATAATTATACATTATATTGATATGAATGTTTGTTGCATTGATTTTGTTCTCAATTTAGAATATAAGTTTTTTTTAAGCAAGAATGTAAATCAATTGTTTTAATATTTTTTAACATTATTTGAATACTGAAAATAGAAATGGTATAAAATTAACAAATAAGTGAAATAAACTACTTACATGTAATGTCTATCACACTCTCAAATAAAAAATTAATGAAATATAAGAGACGTAAAATAGTGATATGAAAACATATTAAAAACAAAACTTTTTAAATGATAGAAGGTAAATCATGAAATTTGTAGAGCTCGTTCGAATCGTTATTGTCATGCATAAGAAAATTTTATAATAAAAAATATCCAACATTTTAATAGTTTATACCGTATGAGAAAATAAGAATATATTATCTATATCATACAATAAATCACAAATTATAATAATATTTTAATATATCATATAACTTTATTGAATATATGACTTTAATAAAACAAATTATGCACACGACTAAATAGTACATCAAGACAAATGATTATCTATTTATGGGAGAATTTGTAGGATTGTAAAACTAAAAAAAAAAAGCGAGAAAGTGAAATGTTTTCTCTCCATTATTTTTTTTTCTATTTTCTTAATTTAATTCCTAATTTTTATTTTAATTTCTCGTGTGGCTATATGATTATAATTATAAGTGTTTTTCAATTTAATTAATAAAATGAGAGTACGGGAAGGAAAAGTTACTTTTGAACTTGTAGGATGACAATATAATTGGGATGATTTGCCTTCTCAGGCATCTCTAGCTTTTTTTTTTCTTAAAAAAATGACACATTTGTAAATTCTCATCGTAATTAAAGTATAGTTAGAAAAAAAATAAGAACAATAGAAAAAAGAGTTTCATAATTATGCAAAAGAGTAAGATTAAGATTGTATCAAACAAATTAAAATCAAATCAAAAGGAATATGGAAAAATGAAAATGAAATCTTCAAGAAGAAAAAGATGGACTAAGATTATATCAAACATTGCAAAATGAAAACCAAATATTGCTTATTTTTATTATTTTTGGCATGCTATTAGACAAACTAATAACATGCGATAAGAATGAATAAAGAAGTTGTTGAACTTTCCCATCCAATATTGTGTGGATGCATCAAATGTGTTTGCCTTGGAAAAATAAATAAAAAATGAGAATCAACAAACAACTCTAATATATGGAAGAGGAAATGATGAGATGATACACATGAAGAGAAGAAAATAACAACTAAAGAAAAAGAGAAATTAGGTGCAATTGTGGTAACGACTTCATATAATAAGTGTGGTTTGAATAGTTTGTTAGTTATAAATTTACTCATGTATACCGTGCACTAAGGAGTGATATTGTTCTTTGACAATTTGATCTTGAGAATGGTGGGTTAGTGGGATAATATGAGCCTTTTTTTTTATGTGTTGTTAGTGTGAGTTCTGTGAGTTAGTGTGGACATATAAGTTATTTTTCTATATTTTAATTTAAAATTTATATATTTTCTAATTTAATGATTAATTAATAGAATTAGAGTTTTGGAGGGAAATTTTTTAGGGAGAGCTTGTAGGATTATAATTATAAATGATGATGATGATGATTACATGCACTTATTGTTTTAAAATCTTAGAAACACAATGCAACGGATCATAATGAGCTCTTGGGGAATCATAACATAATTTTCTGGTGGTCGTATATTTCCTTTAAGCCAATGCAACAAAAGTAGATCTTACTTTTTTTTGTGGTGGCTGAGGTTTGAACTCCGTACCTTGCATATATTATGTAATGCCTTTAGCAACTATGTTAAGCTCACGAGGATAAAATAGATCTCACTTAATAAACTCATTTTTCAGTATTTCGTGCGACGGTGGCAAAAATATCTATCTTGATTAAGCTTTGGTATATTTCCTTTAAGTATTTCAACCAACAAAATGCCAAATTTGGTTGGTCGAATGTCATAACCGAGGTTCGAACCAGACACTTTTTTATTTAGTGCTGTGACGTAATCTCAGTTTAACTTGGAGTAGTGGTGGCTCATATCAGTTTTGTTTCATCATTCCCAAGCTCGCAGAAAATCACCACCGCGAGCCTCCTGCGATCACCACCGCGAATCCCGAATCTCCCGCCGACATCAGACCCCCGCGCTCCGCCGTTCTTTTGTAGCTCGACATCTCATTCCTCCGTCTCTGCTACCGCCGTCGATAAAGGTGCGCATAAATCAATCTTCTAAGATACATATCCAAAATTCAATTTTTCAATCTTACACATCACAAAATGTTATCTTTTCGTAGAAATTGCTTGAAATATTGTACCCACTTCAATAGAAGAAATACCTCAAATCAAAATCCATCACTATTTCTTCTCAATGACCCAATACAGAACAATTCACTTATTAGCTTTAATTATTATCATTATTATTCAACCAAAACCCCTTCAAGATCTTACAGAAGACGAGCTCGAAACCGGTTTTTAAAAGCCAACAAACCTGTTTTAGACCAAGAAAAGTTTCAATTTGCACAATCCCAACTCCTCCCACGGTTTACTCCGGAGGAATTACGCGATGTTATTGCGAATCAACGCGACCCGTTAGTTTGTTTGGAGCTTTTTCATTGGGCGTCTCACCAGCCGAGGTTTCGCCATAATGAGTCGAGTTTTCATGTTACAATTAAGAAGCTTGGTGATGCTAAAATGTATCAAGAAATGGATGATGTTGTGAATCAGTTGCTTGCTGTTCGTTCGATTGGTAATGAGGCGTTGTTTAATATGATTATATATTATTTTACTGAGGCACGGAAGTTGACTCGAGCGGTTATTGTGTTTAAGCATATGAAGAGTAGTAGAAATCCGAATTTTGGGTTTAGGCCTTCAATTAGAACGTATAATATTCTTTTTGGCGCGTTTTTGAGTAGAGGATATAATACCGATATAAACCTTGTGTATATGGAAACTATGCGATGTTTGTTTAGGCAAATGGTAAACGAACATATAGAACCTGATATTTTTTCACTGAATTCGATGATAAAAGGTTACGTGCTTTCTCTTCATGTTAACGATGCGTTGAGGATATTTCATCAGATGGGTGTGGTTTATGATTGTAAACCTAATTCTTTAACTTATGATTACTTGATACATGGGTTGTGTGCCAAAGGAAGAACAGAGAATGCTAAAGAATTGTATCATGAAATGAAGGCCAAAGGTTTTGTTCCGAGTAGTAAATCTTATAATTCGCTTGTCAATTCTTTGGCACTTGTTGGAGATGTTGAGGAGGCTGTAAATTATCTATGGGAGATGACTGAAAAGCAAAAATCAGTTGATTTTATTACATACAGGACTGTACTTGATGAGATATGTAGACGCGGTAGAGTTCAAGAGGCCATGAGGTTTTTGCAGGAGTTGCAAGAAAAGGACCTTGTCGATGGGCATACTTACAGGAAGCTTCTTTATGTGCTTGAAGATGATTATGGGGATTCAGAAAATAGAATTGATTCAGGTACTGCAATCTTAAATCTTTTAGCATTATAATTAGTTTTTTCTTGCTATAGTCTGCCGGCCAAGAGTTATATTTAAAATTTTGCATCTTATGTGTCGTGTTTCATAATGTATTTTTGATAGCAAATGTACTTCCTAAACAATGGTTTTGTGTGACTAGGAGTTTATAGCCTGATATAGTACTTTTTATTTAAGTTTCAACAAATTACACCATCATTTTCTCGTAGAATATCAATAGAGAATTTGCTTTCCTTTCATTGCTAATTGCTTTAAGGAGTGAGATATGTGGTGTCTTTGATAAATGACAACTGTATCTATTTGTATATATATTTCAGGTTCAGCTTTAATCTCACCTTGAAATTCTTGGATATGTTTGGTCCTTAGAACTCATATGTTTGGCACAAAGTGCTCAGAACTCATAAGATGCAGAATTTTAACATCTGTGCTCGAAAAATTTCAATTCTGCATTGTGACCGGACACTAACTATGAAGCTCCAAATAGTAGCTTCTAAAGATCACAATGGTTTTTGCATCGGCTCTCAAGAATAACAACTCAACCGCTAAACCGAACATATCAGTAGTTGACTTAAAGGTCGAAACCTTGGATCTAGTATGTATCCATTATCTCATTTTCAAAGATACTTTCTGCTTCTAACCTGAGCATATGTGTACGTGTATGAGCTCATTGTAATGAACCCGGATTATCACGTTCGTTATGGCTTGAAAGTGGATCCTCCCAAATTGCCGAAGAAGTCACTGTTTCTTGATCAATATATACAATTGACTTCGCAATATGCTTTTGGTTGTAACATAATTCTGGAATAATGGTGATACTTGGTTGTATAAGATATCTCTGCCGTGTCAGATACTCAGATTAGATTGATTATCAACCTTGATAGAAATTAGAAATTCTTTCCATAATGCTTGAAAGTTGCTGCCTTTCTTGGTCAATATGGAAAAGTGGTTTATGTTCTGGGCCACATTAGGAAAAAGTCTAACCTTTCCCTTTGTCTACAATGTATTATTGCTAGTGAAAGTTCATGCCTCTAGACTGGCTAAACTTTTTGGCACTCTTAAAGATGAAAAAATAAATAAATTGTGTAATTTTACACTAATCATTATTTATTGCTCTTTGTGAAACAACAATCAATATGAAATGAAGGGAGTAGCTTAGATCCCTCCTTCACACCAGCCTTGACAAGAAAATTTGCATACCAGCCAGCCTTAATGGCTTAACCCAACGTGCATGAGACAATAACTATTTAAAATTGAAATGAATCTCACGTGGTTGTTCACGTTCCTGAGCTCGTGGAAGAGGGAATTAATATACCTATTTCCAGCAATTAGAGGGCTTCTGCGTCCAGCAATAATATGTATCAGTCACTTATCTTTGCCAAAACATGGATTGGCACAGATGGATTAAAAAATGAATTATCATTATTTTTGTGGTTCTAATACATATTATTGTCGTGATTAGTTGGCTTCTGCTCCATATCTTTGGGAAATTATTGGTCCCCCATTATTTTTGATGATGTGACACTCTAATTAATGCCATTATTTTTTATATATAATTAAATATTTGGTTAATCGTTCAAATTGACCTGTAATATACGTGAAGTTTGAAAAATGACTATGTAATAAAAAATATACAGATTTTATCCATGTAATTTGAGATTCTTTTTATTTTTAACTTCATTTTTTTGTTTATCAATAGACATAAAGTCCATAAAAGTGATCTAGAGATTGAATTTTTCCCATCATTTTTTTTTTTTTGCAGGTATATTTAGGACATTGAAATATGATTTGCACATAAAATTAGAATTCTCCGAAAAGGGAGAATTTAATTATGAATTTTTGAATTCCCAAAAACTCAAACAACAATATAAGGAAATTCTTGACGTAAAAATCAAATTTTGAGTTTTTTTTTCCTTGCAGCCACCTATGAAAAAAGTATAGAGTGGATCTGTAAAGTTTCATAGCATTCCGACAACGCCTCAATTTATTCTGATTTTTCAATCAAAATATGCAAAATTGCAATTTTATTCCGAGTAAATATATACTCATAGTTCGGTTCGAAATACAAAGTCCAAAGTTCTGAGGTCTTGTGACTCTTTGATTGTCGTCACCTTATGATGCAACCTTTTTTTTTTAGTTTTACCTTATGATGCAAACTTTTATCCATGCGCCTCAAATTATTTTTTATATTTTTAGCACAATCTTGATTTGAGTTTGTTTTTACAAGATTTGGCAACTTATTCACCAATATGTCAACCTCATTTGCATGGATACAATGTGATGATCAAATTGTGATTTCTTTCCTTGATTCAATACTATTGATATGTGTATTCTCATTTTATCCCTTTGCATAGTTATTAGCATAAATTCTATTTTATTCTAAACCACTAATATTCTTAATCACACACTAATTGACATTCTGAGTATTGGGATATTATAAGATTTTTCTTCGACTCTTAGTCCTTGACTTCCTGAATCTTGACATACTTGGCCATCAAACTGTTGGTCTTCGACTGGTTCCCTTCAACAAGAGACACTCTCTTTAACTTGAATAGTTCAACTTTTATACCAGTGAAGAAAGTTTTCATTGAGAAAAGAGACGTTAGAGCTAGGCAACAAAAATGTTAGTACAAACTACAAAGTGCAATTGAGACTTTTACGGTTATCAGAATGACTGGACGATCCAAGGCTTGATTTCACTCACTAGATGATTAAGTCTACGAACTTCATGAAAGCTTTCTTACTTCAGTGGTCCAGATGATTGATTTTTTCTTGATGGATTTTTACAAAATTATGGATACCAAAACTTTGTTTCTTGTTCCCTTCAAAAGAAAGTTTTTTTTGTTCACATTGCTTAAGTGATTTATCTAATTAAATTTGTTTGTATTTAATATTATTTTTACTATTTTATCCTTTAAGAGAAAAAGTTAGTTTAAGTTTTCAAAATTATAGTATTTATTGATTGAAGAAAAAATATACAATAAATAGGGTTATATTGGTAAAAAAGATAATGAATGTAGTTGAAAATACCAAATAAGTATTATAAAAAAGGATAGAACAAATTTTCAAAAGAATCTTATTATCAGGGAAGAAAGTAGTAATTGATAGGCCAAATCGCAGTGTACGGTCTATCGAAGTAGTAATAAAAAGAGTATCGTTCCGCTAGGGTGTTATGAATTCAATTAACTTTTAATAATGATTAGATGGAAGTTTGAAAGGTTAAAAAGTTTGGGTTTTTAATTACAAGAAAATAACAAAAATAAAATAAAAGAGCCTTGGGATCATTGGTTCGTCATAATAACAAATCCTTCACTAGCCAAGACTTTAACATCCAATTTCATGTTTTACACCTAATTTCTAAAGACCGGTTTCCCTTTAGCCCCTCACCTTTCCGATCAAGTCCGGTGAGAGTTTACCCCTAGCAACCAAGCCTATTTCGCTGACTTGATTACTAGAAGAAGCTCATAAGGATTGAAACTACACATGTCTCAAGAATTGCAAAGACTATTTCGCTGCCTTTGCAATTCTTGTCTAAATTCACTTGTTCCAATATCAAAGCTCCGCTTTCGCATTATGAATTGATATTTGAGATGATGGATTAACAATTATCAAACCCTCCACTTTCGTTTCCACAGTTTGATAATTATTATTTCATGTTAAAACGGTGAATTTAGATTAGAAATTAAGGTTACATAAAATTAAGGTTAAAGCTTGGTTCGATTATGATTACATCATTAGACTTATCCAACAATCCCAAGACAAGAAGAGTCTACTCACTAACGTTCATTGTAGACATAGAGAAGAATGAGAAGAGGAAGAATAAAACAATAAAGTAAAAGTGAACTTTTATTCCAAGAACAAAAGATGAATATTTGTGATGGAGAGCTACTCTATTTATAGCTTACATTCGACTTAAAATCTAAGCAATTACAAGGGCTTTTCGGTAAAACTACAACAGAGTAACTTGGGGCTTAAGCAAAAGCAACAAAAGGCACTTCTGAGAGGTGGCACGGCCGTGCCACATGTTGGCACGAGCCGTGCCACATGTTGGCACGAGCCGTGCCAAGCTTCTGACTTGGGGGACTTATATTTTGTTTCCGAATCTTTCGTATTTTTGCTCCAAATCAGCTCCAGACTCCTTTCTTTTGCTCCAAGACTCCTTCCATCCAATATTCATTCCTGAAATATAAAAATATGCAATTGATGTAAAAAGATTCAAAAAGGAAATAATATTGCAATAAAATAAATTCAAATCTAAAAAAAACTAAACTAAATAATATATAAAAATAGACTAAATAATGACTCATCAGTAATATGTAGGAGTTGATTGCACTTTAACAAATGAGTTTAATTTTAATATTTATAGATATATGACTTAAATTCACAAAATTAGTTTTACAAAATATGGCCTAAATTTAAATAAAATTTGAATCCATGATCAATTTTTTTTTTTATTTATGTCCATAGAAAGACAATTATACATCCAATGACTAATTAGTTCTCTTTCTTTCATTGCGCAAGATAACACAACATTTGCCTAAATACTACTTTTTTTAAGCAAAAGAAAGGGTGCAGAGGGAACTCCAACTGCAGCACCTTGAAATATATAGATAGAAATAAAAATTACAAAAGAGAGGGGGACATAAACCAAAACGCTCGAGGATAAAAGAAGAAAAAGACAAACCAAAACAGATAAAACAACCAGAAGCTAGAGGAGCAACATTAAACCAAATTACTAGCGAGGCGAACGACTGGAAGCCCCAACCTTAAACCCTTTGATAGTCTCAGAGTGCTGTTTTAACTTGTTTTTCTTTTTCTTTGGAACCACTAACTGAAATTGTTGATTTGAGTCTGAATTAACAAAATCTTCCTTCTGATCCATGTTAGCCCATGAATCGCTCAGAAAATCCATATTTTGTTGGGCCACAGTAGGAACAAGCCCTAAAACTTGCATGTCATGAATAACATTTTCACTAAAGTTTGACAAGTTAGAGTCTGTCGCCACTATGACCCTACCAAGATCTTCCTGAGCATTATCTATCGGTACCACTTCCTCGTTTAACTCTTCACGAAAGAAAGTGTCGACTAAGTTTGCATCAGATGCTTCATCACGATTGTTATCAATATTTCTTTGATCTGATGGGGATTCTGGTAAAACAGTGTTGCCATCTAACTCCACAATGGGAATGAGATCAACATCATGATTATAAGTGGCAAGACTATCGATGTTTGTATCTCAAATTTCTTCATTTGCTACTAAAGAAGGCAAAGGGGCAACAACAATTTTAGGGTTTTTCTCACCCTGATTAGTGATTTTTTTTGTTATCACAACCTCTTGTGCTTTAGGTTTATCCTGCTTATTACTTGCAACCATTTTTCCATGCTTCAACTTGTTACATTAAATATGTGATGACCTAAAGTCTGACAGATATTACAATATTCATGATGTTTTTCATAGACAACACCAACATGAAATGCAAACCCTTCCCTCTCGACTAAAATATTATTATGAAGAGGTTTTGATAAATCAACATCAACAAGCAGCCTTGCATAATGACCAAATACTCTACACCTAGTAGGTTCATCTAAAGTAATAGGCATACCAACAATACCAACAACATAAGCAATTTCAATTAAAGTTTTTTCTCTCCAATATTCCTGAGGGAGATCAGAGAAACGAATCCAAACTTGGGCATTAGATTGTTTCTGAGCACCGAGCAGAAGTCAGGAACCCATTGCGACAAGCGAAGGATTCCAAATTTGAGATTCTAGGAACCCGTCAACTTGATATAATTTCTGCATTTGATATGTATCAACTTGATATTATAATCCCTTTGGTTTCTCACACACACACACATATGTTTATTGAACAATTAATGTATCTAATCTTGATTGTAAATCAGATATATTAATTATTCAATGAATCTAAAAGAGAATCTTTTCTTATATATTAGACAAGATGTAGCATGTTGTAAAAAATTCAAGTCTATGATACTTTTAATTTATAAACAAATGTGTTATCACCACTCTCATAAGCTATTTACACATCTAATTTTTCTCATCATTCATCGTTGATTTTGCTCTTTTGGATTTGTCCTCTATATATTACGATAGGCTAAATATAAATAAATAATGAACTTTGATGATTATCAAGGTTTGTATGTGAAGCCTTTACGATCAATTGAATGGGCTAAAGGGATATGCTCTACATATGATGAGAGACATTAAAAATTAAGCCAAACTTTATAAATGACTTCTTGCAATTTCTAAATGCTAGAAACTATTTAATTGAATTTAATAAATCATAAATTTTTTTACTTATAAAGTGATACATTCTTTTATTATATGAAAAGGAGAAAAAGTCATGCTTGTTTATGCTTTGACCATATTTACTTCTTTATTTCTGGCTGTAATCAGTACACGTATGCCATTTTTCACATAATTTTACTATTTTCTTATTTATTTTATAAAAAATATTTTATCATCTTTTAGTAACATTCATTTGTTTTTATTTGACAATGTAGAAACTGATATTCCTTGCAAATCAGACGATGCATGTCCACGGGTTTCATATTATCATACTGAGTTCGTGAAGCCGTGAATGGTTTTTGTGCGTACTGGCAATTATTGGATTAGATAAGTTTAAACAATTACCTCTAAATGTATAATTTTATTTCTATGTAATAATGTTTTACTTCTTATAATAATATACTTTAACAAATAAATGACAATGAATGTTAATTATTTACTCTACTTTCACGTTTTGTATGTATTTAAAAAATTATTGAAAAGTGCATATAATTTTTTATGTTCTTTCCTACCATATGTCAAAGCTCGCCGAGCCATAAACATGTCCACAGCTATTGAGCCCCCCTTATCCAACCTCACATAAAATTTCTAAAAGAAAAATACTCTTATGTCCTGAATTATAACAAATAATTTATTATGCTTATTAAATACCAACACGTTGTGGCTGCTATTCATGCTTGATGCTTTGAAAATAGTGTTTTATTTTCAACACATATTTAATGCAAGTATACACTATCGTAATAAATAATAAAGAATACTCCCTCCGGTCCTAAATATAAGCAAATTTAACTTTTTAGGTTCATTCAATTAATGATGTATGTGGTCCATAATATGGACCACATACATCATTAATTGAATGAATCTAAAAAGTCAAATTTGCTTATATTTAGGACCGGAGGGAGTAATTAGAGTATCGAATCCACGATGATTGGAGTTGATAAGTTTTAAGTATTTAAAATCAATTTTTTCAAGATCCAAAGTGCTAAAGAACAAAGATAAGATTGTGAGCTTTTAATATATTAAAGTAAATGCATAAGTAAATAAATCAAGTAAAAAGGATACAGAGATTTAAGTGGAAAAGAGTGGTTAAGGAATTGACTTTGAAAAAATAGAGGTTTGCAAGTAATAGAAAGTTACAATTCAGCAAGTGATGACATGTCATGTTACGTTATTTTCAGTATGTTGATCCAGTCATTTTAGTAGTAATTTGAGTCAATAAAGAGGAGTTTTAGAGAAATTGCTCATGGTTTACAAGACATTTCGTAATGTTTTCATATCGAGTCATTTAATTCTAATTCTTCTCTAAACCAAGCAATTCCTAGGTGTTTTTGTAGTATTCCATTGAAAAATCATGTAATTCGGCAAAGTAAGACACCTTATGGAGGAATGGAAGACATGGAATGAAAATTCAAAAGGCCTCTGAAGACATACAAGTTGGGAAAAAAATCAGTAAAATGTTGATTTTTCAATGCGGGTTTGTGGGTAAAACCTAGTTTTTCAACACAAATTCAGCTGGAAACTTGCCTATAGATACAAGAGTTTTCATTCAAAATTTTTCATTCAAAACTTGGTGGATCAAGAGGACGGCAAGTGTAACAACCCATTTTACGCTATAATTATTTTTATTATTTATGTGTTTATGTGTGATTAGTTGTCTCTGTGTGTATTTATTCGGGATTAGTGGATTTTGACTTAAGAAGGGTATTTTAGTCATTTTAGACTCAGGGGTATTTTGGTCATTTGGTGAGCAAGAATAAATTAGTCATTTCATTAAGATGGTTATATTTGGTGTTTTAAGTGGGATTAATTAGTTTTACTAAGTTACTAGTGAGTTGAGGTGATTATTTAGAGACGTGATTATTCGTTACTTTGACGGTTTAAGTGTGTAGTAACTTTGGTGAATTAGTTGGTAAGAATATTGAGCCCATTAAGATAATTAGAGACTTCGCCCAATTATGAGGTGACTATATAAACACAACACATGTGAGAAAATTAGGTCATTACATTCATTCACTCATTTCACAAAAACATTTTTTGAGAGAGAGGTAGGGAAAGAAAGTAGATCAAGAGGAAGAAAAGAGGAGCTAGAGAGAGCTTGGGGTTTGGAGAGCTAAGAGCAAAAGTGAAGCCTAAACTAGAGGAATCAAGAGCTAGAGGTAAGTGGGATGGTTTCTTTTCATCAATTAAGTCATAATCTATTATTTTCAATAATGAGTTTAAGTGCTTTTGTGTTAATTGTGACATTTTTGTGGTTTTGAGTGATGAAATTCCTGCTCCTAATTCAAGTGAATTTGTGGGTATGATATACTTCATGAAATTGTTGTGTTAAGAGCTTAAACTTCATAGTTGTTGTTGTTGTTGTTGTTTTGAATATTTTTGATTAATTGAGTGTAAATCATGAATTAGTGAGTGATTGTTGTTGGAACATGTTTGAATTCACTTCATGAATGTTTGTTTATGTTTGTATGTTGATGGAATTTGAATTGGTGTGGTTGTTTATGAAGTTTGAATGAAAAATGAGAAAATGGTAGTTTTTGGTGAAAATGAACTAGATGATGAATTTGAGGTGAATTGGTGTTATGATTTGATGTTTGTTGTTGTTTTGAATGCCTTTTGATGTTTATAAACTAATGTATAAGTTTTGGGGTCGAATTTGGGGTTAGGGAATCAAAATTGGGGGTTTTGGTGTGAAAATTGGAGGGTTTCCCGAGAGGAAAACCCAAGAACAGGGTGACCTGTTCTGCTGTAACTCGCTGTGGCGAGTTGCACATGACAGACACGCATGTTTTGGGTCGTTCCGGGTACTCGTGGTCGATCCGGACCATTCCAAACGGATTCTTTTGATGTACTTGCGTGTATTTAAGTTTTCTAAACCTTTGGAAACAACAATTGAATTAGATTGAACTTGGTTTTGCGAATCGTATCATAAACTTTTGAAAATGGTTCAAGAACATGAGATTTTCCGAAAACTCGTTTTCTCAAAGAAAAAGGGGTAGGACTAGGTTTGTCCACTGTAGTTATGATTTATAAAAATGTTTTGGATGGTATTCATTAGCCATAACTTGGTTTTACTTCGAAAACTTGAATTATTTGGAAAAGTGATAAAATGAGACAAACTTTGTGAGATTTTGGAATTTATCAGAATCGGCCTATGAAACGTATATGTATATGCTACTGCACCGTATGTGAATTGTGTATATACTCGGTTGAGGCGTTTGAACTTGTTGCTTTGATTTTGGAAAAAATAAATCGGGAAATGTTAGTTTTCATAAACTAAGATGAACTTTGTCAAATTAATGTTTTATGGTCGGATAACTCGTAGGAGAATTTGAATTCATGTTAGTATGATTGAATGTGAATTAATTGATAAGGATTAGTGATTTATATGATGAATATCATGATAAGGTTAGGTGTCCATCTTTGAGATGAAATATGACATGGAGACTTTATCGTTTCTTTGAGATGTTAAATGTTGTTGATGATTATGATGTTGATTCTTTTGGTGATTATAAATATATGAATTAATGATGACTTGTTGATTGTATGGATGTAAGTATTTGATAATGCAATTGTTGGTGAATAACATAAATGCGGGATGATTATTATGTTAATGTCTATGGTGGTGAATTATGCATTGTCAAGTCCTTACTTGAGGTCCATGCATTCATAGTCATAATGAGGTGATTTAAAGTATGTAAATGCGGGGTGTTTATTACATAGCTTCTGCACAACATAAACGAGGGTTGTTTATTATGTTGGTGGATTCATTAACGGTAAAATTATCTTCGGAATCCTTTGGTACCACATGCATCTAGAAGAGTCTAGAACATTACATACATTTGTTAATTGGTGAGTCGTGTCATAATTGAATTAGTGACATGATGAATATGTGCATTGGTCAAATTTGGTGAATATGTGCATTAATGAAATTTGGTGAATATTGTGATTATGTGAATTGCGTGGAGATGTGTACATGTTGATGTTTGTTGTTTTGGTGATGCTTGTACACTTGGTGGTTTTATTGATGATGATTGTTTTGGTTATAATAATTAAGTGTGAATCATATGTATTTGATTTGGTGTTTTCTTTGGTGTTGATGATTTTCTTGCCGATGTTTTTGAAATGGTAAAGTGTAGTTGTTAGACCGGTTCTCTTCAACAAGAGATACTCTCTTTAACTTGAATAGTTCAACTTTTATATCAGTGAAGAAAGTTTTCATTGAGAAAAGAGACGATAGAGCTAGGCAACAAAAATGTTTGTACAAAGTGCAATTGAGACTTTTACAGTTATCAGAATGACTGGACGATCCAAGGCTTGAGTTCATTCACTGGATGATTAGGTCTATGAACTTCATGAAAGCTTTCTTACTTTAGTGGTTCAGATGATTGAATTTTTCTTTGGATAGCAAAACTTTGTTTCTTATTTACAATATATAAGTGATTTTATAATTAACATAAAGTTTTTTTGTTCCTTTCAATTTTTTTTTTCTTGTTCACATTGCTTAAGTGATTTATCTAATTAAATTTGTTGTTAGTATTAAATTTGTTTTTATTTAATATTTTTTATTGAAGATGCAAAAATGAATTATATATACCAAGCGAAATAGGTTTACATTGTCGGCACAAGGTGTGCCAACATAATGCAACCACAGTCATACAATAAGATTACACAAAAGAGAAAATTATCAAGTGCCCAAGCAACCTAAAGGGCATGCAGGCCAATTGTGAATCCCTAACACATAAACAACATTAGCTGCCTTCATCCACCAGTATGAATGAAATTTAATTTATTCAACCAACTGATGCATGTCAGTAACCTTGTTTTGAAACAACATGTTATTACGTTCTGACCACAGAACCCACATGCATAATAGCCACAAAAGTTGCATAAATGATCACCGCGTCGCTGACCCACCCGACAGATAAATAAATTGATGAAAATGATCATGAATATCATATGGATCAGCCCCAGAGACCCTAATCCAGCCTCAAACAAGATACCACAACTCTCTGAAAATATTACAAGAAACAAACAATTGTTGTGTCGTTTCCACTTCCCCACACCCAGATACACACATATGTGACTTAGGAGAGATGATCCCGCGAGCCATTGGATTAGATTTCGTCGGCAACCTATTGCGGAGAAGATGTCATGCAAGGAGAGACACTTTAACCAGAACATGTCTGTGCCAAATGTATTTAGAACTCGAATCCGACACTTGACTGTCATATGCAGTAAGCATATGGTACACACTACGGACATAATAGCCACCATTGTCAAGGTGCCAATTCCATCTGTCATGAATAGAAACCTGCAACACAATGTCAGACAACAACAACCTACACTCCCGAACCAAGTCCTCCTCCCAATCCCACAACATCCTACGCCACTGCCAAGCTTCACCCCCTTCCCCCCACCCCAACACATACATTTCCCCCACAAGAATATTTTTATTAACACTTAAATCAAACAGACGTTAATATTGTCTTTACTATTTTATCCTTTAAGAGAAAAAATTAGTTTAAGTTTTCAAAGTTATAGTATTTATTGTTGATTGAAGAAAAAATGTAAAATAAATAGGGGTATATTGGTAAAAAATAATGAATGTAGTTGAAAATACCAAATAAGTCTTATAAAAAAGGACAAAACAAATTTTCAAAAGACTCTTATTATTAGGGAAGAAAGTAGTAATATGTAGGAGTTGATTACACTTTAACAAATGAATTTAATTTTAATATTTATAGAGATATGACTTAAATTCACAAAATTAGTTTTACAAAATATGGCCTAAATAAATAAATAAAATTTGAATCCACGATATTTTTTTTTTTATGTCCATACAAAGACAATTATACATCCAATGACTAATTAGTTCTCTTTCTTTCATTGCGCAAGATAACACAACATTTGCCTAAATACAATTTCTGCATTTGATATTATAATCCCTCCGGTTTCATATATTTTTTTTTCTTTCTTTTTTGTAGGTTTATTGAATAATTAATGTATCTAATCTTGATTGTAAATCAGATACATTAATTATTTAATGAATCTATTTTTTTTATATATTGGACAAGATCTATCATGTTGTAAAAAATATATGTCTATGATACTTTTAATTTATAAACAAATTTGTTATCACCACTTTCATACGCTATTTACCCATCTAAATTTTCTCATCATTCGTTGTTGTTTTTCCTCTTTGGGATTTGTCCTCTAAATATTACGATAGGCTAAATATATATAAATAATGAACTTTGATGATCATCAAATTTTTTACATGAAGTCTTTATTAAAGTTAAATGATCCATTGAATGGACTAAAGGGATATAAGCACATTATGATGAGAGCCATTAAAAATTATGCGAAACTATATAAATGGCTTCTTGCAATTTCTAAATGCTAGAAACTATTTAAATGAATTTAATAAATCATGAAATTTTTTCTTATAAAGTGATACATTCTTTTATTACATGCAAAGGAGAAAAAAAAATATGGCCCAAGCTCTCATGCTTGTTTATGCTTTGACCATATTTACTTCTTTATATCTGGCTGTAATCAGTAGAAGTATGCCACTTTTCATACAATTTTCCTATTTTCCTATTTATTTTATAAAAAATATTTTATCACCTTTTAATAACATTCATTTGTTTTTATTTGATAATGTAGAAACTGATATTCCTTGCAAATCAGACGATGCATGTCCACGGGTTTCGTATCATCATATTGAGTGCGTGAAAGGTTTTTGTGCGTACTGGAGATTGGATTAGATAAGTTTAAACATAATTTTGTTACCTCCAAGTGTATAATTTTATTTCTATGTGATAATGTTTTTACTTCTTATAATAATATACTTTAACAAATAAATGACAATGTTGATTAATTATTTACTCTACTTTCACATTTTGTATGTATTTAAAAAATTATTTGAAAGTGCTAATATTTTTTTTATGTTCTTCCCTGACATCTGTCAGTGCTCCCCGAGCCATGAGACATGTCCTGGCGCTATTGTGCTCCCCATATCCAACCTCCCCTAAAATTTCTAATAGAAAAAACACTTTTATGTCATAAATTATAACAAATAATTTAGGGTTAATTATGTTTTAGGTCCCTATAAATAGGCGCGTTTCCAACATTAGTCCCTACTTAAATTTTATTAAATTTTTGGTCCCCAACGTTTTTTTCCGTTAGCAAAATAGGTCCTCGCTGTTAATTTTTTGGTCTTCACCGTTTGCTCAATCAGCAACAATTAACAGCGAGGACCTATTTTGCTAACGGAAAAAAACGTTGGGGACCAAAAATTTAATAAAATTTAAGTAGGGACTAATGTTGGAAACACACCTATTTATAGGGACTTAGAACATAATTAACCCAATAATTTATTATGCTTATTAAATATCATTACATTGTCTGTACCAAAAAAAAAAATACCATTACGTTGTGGCTGCTGTTCGTGCTTGATGCTTTGAAAATAGTGTTTTATTTTCAATACATATTGAGTGCAAATATACACTATCATAACAAGAAATAAAAAGTAATTAGAGTATCGATCATCGTGGGAGTTGATTAGTTCTAAGTATTTCCGAATTTAAAATTAATTTTTTCGAGATCCAAAGCGTTAAATAACAAAGATAAGATTTTGAGCTTTTAATATATTAAAGTAAATGCATAAGTAAATAAATCAAGTAAAAAGGATATAGAGATTTAAGTGGAAAAGAGTGGTTAAGAAATTGACTTTGTAAAAATAGAGGTTTGCAAATAATAGAAAGTTACAACTCAGCAAGTGACGACATGTCATGTTACGTTATTTTCAGTATGTTTTTCCAGTCATTTTAGTAGTGATTTGAGTCAATAAAGAGGAGTTTTAGAAAAGTTGCTCACAGTTTACGAGACATTTTGTAATGTTTTCATATCGAGTCATTTAATTATAATTCTAATTCTTCCCTAAACGAAGCAATTCCTAGGTGTTTTTGTAGTATTCCATTGAAAAATAATGTAATTCAGCAAAGCAAGACACCTCATTAAGGAATGGAAGACATGAAATGAAAATTCAAAAGGTCTATGAAGACGTTACAAGTTGGGGGGGAAATATCAGCAAAATGTTGATTTTTCACTGCGGGTTTGTGGTAAAACCTAGTTTTTCATCACAAACTCAGATGGAAACTTGCCTATAGATACAAGAGCTTCCATTCACAGTTTCTCATTCTAAACTTGGTGGATCAAGAGGACGGCAAGTGCAAGGAGCATCAAAGGAAAAGTCTCTCACTTCAACCTTTGTTCTTAGAGTATGTTTCATTTCTTTCATAATTTGTCTGTAGTTGCAATGCGTAACTAAACACCTATTGATTATGGTTCTAAGATGAACCTCTGTTCAATTGTTGGATTTTATTAATACAAGTCTTTTATTCAGTTATATTTTAAGATCTATTTAATCTTTGTATGCATCAAGCTTAATGCTTTCATATGGGAGGAGAAGGGAGGGATTTCAATTACATAGGGGATGTGAAGAGAGGGGATGAATTTTAATTACATATGTGTTTGGTTCACAAAAGAAGGAGAATAATTTTAAAACTATTTTACCTTTTGTTATCCCTGTAATTTTATGATCTTGAAATTATGCACTTTGTAATTACAACCACACATAAGTTGAGATATAACTCTTCAATGTTAATCAAACTATCTATTCGCAATAATTCTCCAATCTTGATGATCCATCTAACTGTTCCAGATCCGATTTTGGGTCAAATCCACTTGGCAAAGCCCAATTACAAGGTAAATTCCAACAAGGAGTCAAACCTAACATTCTTCCTGTAACACCCACGACGTGGCTTTCGATATCCCGCCAGTTGGATACGAACGGTTCCCGCCAGTTGGAACGGGCACTATCCGTAAGGATGACCCCACGTTAATAAGAGGAACCGAATCACATCGGAATGAGAGGGATCCGGAGGCCGTGTAGGTATGGGACTACATGGTTGAAGGAAGGCTTATAAGATTTGTTAGGTACTACCCATATCAACAAGATGCATCTTCTTTTCGGTAGCTCATTCCATAAGAACTCCACAGTTAAGCGTGCTTGACTTGGAGTAGTCTTAGGATGGGTGACCTTCCGGGAAGTTTCCCGGAAAGCGTGCGAGTGAAGACAAAGCACGCTGAAAAGACTCGTGTTGGTTTGTGGGGTTAGTCGACAATCCTGAAAGCAGTCTGGGATGTTACAAAATGGTATCAGAGCAGACCTCTCCCAGTACGGTGTGGTTCGGGGACGAACCAGGCGGAAGCTGGTGGGCATGTAACACCCACGACGTGGCTTTCGATATCCCGCCAGTTGGATACGAAAGGTTCCCGCCAGTTGGAACGGGCACTATCCGTAAGGATGACACCACGTTAATAAGAGGAACCGAATCACATCGGAATGAGAGGGATCCGGAGGCCGTGTAGGTATGGGACTACATGGTTGAAGGAAGGCTTATAAGATTTGTTAGGTACTACCCATATCAACAAGATGCATATTCTTTTCGGTAGCTCATTCCATAAGAACTCCACAGTTAAGCGTGCTTGACTTGGAGTAGTCTTAGGATGGGTGACCTTCCGGGAAGTTTCCCGGAAAGAGTGCGAGTGAGGACAAAGCACGCTGAAAAGACTCGTGTTGGTTTGTGGGGTTAGTCGGCAATCCTGAAAGCAGTCTTGGATGTTACACTTCCTTATGCCTACATAAGGAACACTCCACTGCAACCAATGTAAGTTCATTCTTTCCCTCCAGAACATTGTGCAGGCACACCCCCTTCCGTTCCACAGGCGACGGAGCTTCATCCATGAATTCCGACGAGTTCTTGCCCAACGGAGGACATTCTTCCACCGATCCTTCCGCAATGTGAGTTTCACTATCTTTCTCAAGATAATCTTGTTTATGAACAAAACATTAACCAAATAAAATATTTATACGAATAAATTATATATATATATATATAATGCAAAATTACAACATAATAGACAATAATAAAAAAATGGAAAAAGAAACAAAAAATATAAATAAATTAAAATGTATGTTACACAAAATAATTAAAATAAAAAAGTAGAATAGAATAAAAAATGTCAACTTGAAAAACAAAAGAATTGAAATCAAATAATAGAAACGTGTCCCCATGAGCTTAGCTCAGTTGGTAGACGTTGTATTATATATGCAGAGGCCATGGTTTGAACCCCGAACATCCCAATTATTCACCTTTAAGACGTGAATTTATAAACAAAAAAAGAGAGATGTTATTAGAAGTTATATATAAAAGTTAAAATCATAATCTTTTTTTAATAAACGTAAAAACGGTAAGCAACGTATAAGTTAGTAAATAATTTTAAAATTTTTATCAAGGAAAATATGACATTTTAAAATAAATGAGGGTAGTTATGTCAATATAATTAATATAGTAATAATTTATCTCCCATTCCCTCTAAAAAACTCTAATTCCGAAGGGAGCAAAAAGTGGTCATAGGAGGGATTTGATTCCCCTCCCTTCCCCGCTCATTCCCTCGTAAAAGTTGAACTAAACATAAAAAAATTAAAATACTTCCTCATATTCCCTCCAAAAACCTCGAACCAAAACCCTATAGTGAATAACTCATTTTAGAGTATAAAGTGGACAATATCATCCATTAATTTATAAATTTAATAGTAGATATTCTAGGTGAATTGATAAAAAGTCATCTTATGTTATTTTCAGTATGTTTTTAAATTATTTTAGTTGTAGTTTGAGGTAATAAAGAGTTTTAGAGAAGTTTCTCACAGTTTAAGAGACATTTTATAATATTTTCAGTGGAGTCATGTAATTTTAGTTATTCCCTAAATCAAACAATTCATAGGTGTTTTGAGTTTTTTATTGAGAAATCATGTAGTTTGGAAAAATAAGGCACCTCATGGAAGTTTTGGATGACATAAAATGAAGATCATTAATGTCCTAGAAGGATTTGAAGACGTTACAAGTTGGGGAAATTGTAACACTCTAAACCCCGAAAGCAATAATCATGCAGATAAATCATATATCAAAAGAGTTCAGATGCTACATCTACATAAATCTCGAAAACATGCATAATTTGTTTTTCAAAATACTCGCAGCGGAAAATCAACAACATAAAAAATCTCAACATGCCGTGTGTCACTCCACATAAATACACTATCATGATACAATTATCCTCATCATATAAAATAACATAAGCCATCAAATGGTATCAAAATAAAAAGGGTCTCAAGACCGACACTCCTACATCAGAGTCTAACTAGACACTAAGTGAAAAAATAAAACGAGGAAGAATCCATTCTAGTCCTCATGCATCAAAAGAAAGCAACCACCTCAATCTTGCAAGTCACCTACGCCATTCAAAGAAATGACGTGGAGGTCAACCAAACGACCACTGAGGGTTAGATACCGATCACATAATCAGTTATAACCAAATAAATAGTATTAAAGGATTTCATCTATCTCTTACATCTTTCACATGCATTATTAAACAATTGTAAATCAAGTATGCAACTCCACATGTTTCACAAATTCACTAAGTAACACAACTCACCAACACAAACTTCACCAAGGCACATACTTCACATAATTCACATAACTCATGTGTATGTAATTCTCTAGACACGACTTTATATGCATGTGGTACCATTGGATGTCGGATGTAATTTTACCGATTAATCCTTCTACATTTCTCTGCATATCTCTACATATAGGATTTATGAATGCATGGATGCCAAATATTGACTCGATAACACACATCACTAATTTACACTACATATTCTCCACATATTGCATTATCAAACAATACATCCATACATCAAGCATTAATCAATTAATAAACCATCTCTACATATTCATAATTAACAATAATCAACAAGTGCCAAGAATACATCATCACAAAGAAACATCATTGTTTCATAAAGCACAATTCTAAAAATAGACAAATAATCATTCATTCCATGATAACCAACACATTACACACCCACCAATCATTGATTCATTTTTATTTAATCATGTTATCATAAATACAAAGTCACTTTCAATTATCAAATAAAAAATCCAACATTTTGTTAAAGTTCGTCTATTTCCATAAAATAATTCATTTCCAAATTTCTCATCAAAAGAAAGGTATACATGTTCAAACACCTCACATATCATGCTCACATAATACATAGCATCACAGTGATACATTTATATCATCATCATTTCATAATTCCGGTTATTTCTAAAATTCATCAAGTTCGTCTCATTCCCTCATTTCCCAAAATTCAATTCTTTGTCAAAGTAACAACAAGTTATAAAATTACTTATTCTTCACACAATCTTTCTAAGTCCATTATTCCAGAAATCAAGTCACCCCCTCTTCATTTAATTCAAGAAAAACAAGTTTCCGGAAAATTGTATGTTTATGTGATTTTTCAAGCCAAGTTTCATTCAATTCACAAAAATCATTTCAATCTAACTTAAAAGATGTTCCAGTAGGTTATTACGGTAAAACAACACTCAAACATATCAAAAGAGACGCTTAGGTATGTCCGGAAAACACCCCAAAAGGTCGGAAAACGCAAAACAGCAAGTGCTGTTCAGCACTACTCGCCATGGCACAGAATCTGCTCGTCATGACGAGCTTTCCGTGGCACACAGATGGCTTGCCCAACGAGCTGCACCATAAACAGGGAACCCGGAAATGGGTTCCCTTTAGGGAACACACACCAAAACTCCATAAAAACCCCAATTTTGATCACATTTGTCCCAAAATCGTTTCCCAAACTTTATTAACAATTAACATACATCAAATGACAATCAAAACACTTATAATCTTGAGTTCATAACATCATTTCACCATAAAAATCAAAATCATGAAAAGTTACTACACACTTAACTCTCTAAAACATCTCATACTTACCATCTTAAAATAATTACCACAAGTTACTACTAACTTAGTAAAAATAACTATTCCCACTAAAACACTAAAAATACTCTTCTTTATAAAATTACCAATTTACCCTTACTAGTAAATACTAAAATACCCTTAGTATTAAAAATGACTAAAATACCCTTATAGGCTAAAAATCCACCAATCCCAAATCAAATACACAAACAAGCAATTAAACACATATAAAATAATCCGAGAAAAACGGGCTGTTACAGAATTCAGTCACAAGTCCCAAGAAAAATTTGGAAGAAGAAAACACTAAAAAATAGGAAGAAAAAAAATGCAAAAACGCTTTAGGAGATGAAGCTACGTGTCCCGGGTGTGCAAAATAGTTAAAAAAAAAAAATCACAGTTTTTAGCACTCACGCTTGGTGCACGCAATTCCGAGAAAAAACAGTTGAATGATGTTTTCCCCATGTGGGTTTATGGAAAAAAGCTATGTTTTTCAGTCCAAACCCACTTGGAAATATGTCTATAAATACAAGAGCCTTCAATCATAAATATTCATTCAGAATTTGGTGGTTCAAGAGAAAGGCAAGCACTATGAGCATCAACAAAGGAGTCTCTCATCAACCTTTGTTCTTATTGTAATATTTCTTTTGTAATTTGTCCTTAGTTACCATGAGTAACTAAATACCTATTGATTTTGGTTCTAAGGTGAACCTCAATTTATTTGTTGGATCAAATTAATTCATGTCTTGTATTCACTTATGTTTTGAGATCTATTTAATTTTTGTATACAAAAGGTTTAATGCAATCACAAATTCTAGGGAGTGTGACATACTTAGAAGTTGTGATTGAACATAAAAATAGGTTCTAGAAGTTATTATGGTCTAAAGACTAGTGGTGAATAGTGGTGAATATTATTAAGTAGATGGAATAAAGAAAAGAGTTACAAGTTCCAGAGCAAAGCTCCTCAGCAAAGTCTCTTGCTGCCAACCCTAAAAGGGTACTAACAAATAATCTGATTGCTTCTTAGAACTCCCTCTACATATTGACTTATATAGAATACTACCAAGGACATATTATCAAATAATATCTTTACTAAGATTTATTTGAATAATATCTTTATTATATATTTCTAATATAATATCTTTACTAAGATTTATTTGGATAATATACTTATTATATATTTCTAATATAATTCTAATATAATATCTTTACTAAGATTTATTTAGAGAATATCTTCTTACTCTCTCTATTGGCCTAAGGCCCATATCTAATTTCCTATCAATATTTAAGTCTCTTCGACCCGTCAAATCAAAGTTTTCATTTTTAAAACCCTGGGACGAAGTAACTTAAATAGGGGCATCTGTCATACCCCAAAATTTGACCATTAGACCCTGCATTCATACACTGACACGTGTCCTTTGACCCTTATCAGTCTTTGACTTTTCAGCGAAAATTTCGGCAGAGAGGTATTTTAAAATACCTCATATTTGGTTCCGAGTCGGGCCCTCTTCGCTCAATTTTTTATTTATTATTATTATTATTATTATTATTTTTGTTATTATTATTTTTACTTATTTATTAATATTATTATTAGTTATTTTATGTCCATAAAAAAGGGTCCAAATGTGGTCCGAAAATATCCAAGCCAGCCCAACGCGCCTGCTCACTTGTTAAGCCCAGTTTCTTGCTTTTTAATTTCTGCACCCCCTTTACTGCTTGCATACCCCCCAACATCTAACTCTATTTATTTTGCATGCATTTTAACATTCTCTTGCATTTTCATATTTTTCTTTTGCACTTTATTCCTTTACTTTATGTTTATTATATCATCACGCATATTTAAATTTTTGTCCACACCTCAATCCGGAGTGCTCTGGTCCATTTTATTTTCGTATTCATTTTTATTTTTTCGCATTACATTCTATTATCTACTATTATCATATGCATATTTAAATTTTGTCATTAAATACAAATCAATCCAGAGTGCTCTGGTCCATTTTATTTTCGCATTCATTTTTATTTTATTTTCGCATTACATTCTATTATCTACTATTATCATATGCATATTTAAATTTTGTCATTAAATATAAATCAATCCAGAGTGCTCTGGTCCTAAATCAACTGTTAATATTATATTTCTGCTTATATAATCATTCTCCAGAATGCTCTGGTCCTAAATCAACTGTTAATATTATATTTCTGCTTATATAATCATTCTCCAGAATGCTCTGGTCCTAAATCAATTGTTAATATTATATTTCTGCTTATATAAGCATTCTCCAGAATGCTCTGGTCCGTGTTAAAATAACTTCATATTTCAGCTTAATATTATTTTTCTCATTCCGCTTATATAATTTTCATATCATTATTCAAAATAACAAAAACATTCAAATAATCAAAAATCACAAAAATATTTTCATAAACAAACCTTGATCCTAGATCAAGCGATCGTCTTTTTTTATTTTATTTTCTTAAATCAAGCATCAATCAATGTAATGCTACTTTGAGTGATTTTGCTTTCAATATAAAGAACACAAACCCATTCCAATTTGCTATTTGGCTTTTCATTTTAAAACTTTTTTCAAAAACATTAAAAAACACAAAAACAAATCAAACGTCAATTTCTACCCCGAACTACGAGGTTTTGAGCCCTCACGGGTACGTAGGCAAAGGACATGCGTCCTTCCAAATCAATAAAAATGTAGATAAATTAGGTCTTTCTTTTCTTTTATCATTGCAAATTCCCTTTTTTTAAAGCAAGCAAGTTTATCGCACAAAAGTTAAATAAAATCAAGAGGTTCTCGTAGAGTACTACGAATATTTAGGGTGCTTATAACCTTCCCTAAATATAACCAACCCCCGAACCCTTAATCCCTAAAAAATGTGGTATTTGAACCTTTTTCCACTTTCTTTTGAAAAGAATTAAATGTTCAGTCGTGAAATCAAAAATGGGTCAACGCCAACCAAATGGCATTTCGACCGTCCGAAAAATGACGCGACAGAAATGGCGACTCCGCTGGGGATGAAAAGTAAGAGGGTTAAGCCTAACTTGGCATTATTTAAATTTTGTGCTAAACTTGCAACAAAAAAAAATTAAATAAAAGACGGAAATTACGTGTATGTTTGTTCTTCCCTTTTCTTTTAACGTGAGTGGTGAGATAAGTCCTATACCCGGGCTTGAATGAAACATAAGATTAGGACGGGGTAAAGTCATAGTGACATACCAAGAGCATTCTTGGACCATGTTTACAAGTGATAACCCTATTCGGTGGAGGCCTCACGGAGTCTTGTTAACATGAGCATTCGTGTTAACGGTATTACTTTCAATGTGAGTGTCCGTCGAAGCCGTGGACCTTAGTAACCCTTAACCCATCTTGGCCTTTTTACGACGTAGTGCGGTGGCTGTACCAAGAGCATTCTTGACTTTAGTTATCACGCGATACTACACTCAAACTAGACTCCCTTATGGATGATATTGGACTAGGAGCATTCCTATACACCGATGTATTCATAAGGGTAGTTGTAATTTGGGAACTTGGTAGAACCCTTGTTACAAGTGCAAATTAAACCATAGTCCTTACCAAATTGCGTTGTTATCCTTGGCTCCAACATATGGACTTAAACCTCGCCACGTTTTCACTGTTTGTGTAGCATAATCATGCATACATGTATAAAAACTTTTCTCATCAAAACATTGAAGGACTTAGATAAGTTTTTGTAAACATCAGAGATATTCCACCTTGAAAGGAGGAACACCAAGAAATACAAACTTAAAAAAAAAAAATCTTAACTAAGCTGTTGCTTTTGTTAAGAACTTTTTCCTTGGTTTCGTTCTTACCTTTTGAAAATAGAACCGATTGCAATATCTTTACAAATTTTCAAATGAAATCATGTTTATCTGCGATGTTTACCATTCACCTTGACAAATCCTTCGATAACAAAAAAATTGTACATTTTTTGCATATGCATTTCATACATCATGTGCATTCATAGTTTCTAGTCCGTGTCTCATACTTTGTCTCTATCTACAAACGGCCAATCCATCAGTAAAGTGGTCTGATGTCTTTATCCAAGTTCGGCTCACATATGCAAACACTCGTACAAACACAAAAGATGGATCAGCTTGAGCAAGAGGTCCATGAGCTTCGGGTGGTACACGAAATGTTTAGCTGCGGTTAGTGTTTATTTCTACTACTCATTTGTTCAAATAATATGTTTGTTTGTTGCTTTATGTTTTTTCAAAAAAAATCCTCTTGTCCCACCCAAGACGAAAGTGAACTTGTTTAGGGCTTTTTGCTTTATGTATTTTCATCATTCATGAAAAGTCGCTTTGATCCCGACTTTGTTTTTATTTTTGTGTTTTCTCTAGAAAAATGGTAATACAAAAAAAAAAACCAAAAAAAAAATATATTTTTCTTTTAATCATTTCCACGTATCTGCATAATCATATATATCAATAATCAAATCATGCATTAATAAACCCGTTGAAAACTTTAATCATGTACTCTCTCTCGACTTTGAGTTCCTTATATCCAAGGCTAAAGAGGAGAATGATGAAGTTTCCGATGAGATTTCTCGCCTACTGGGGCATCTTGGCCATCAAAGCTGCAAAATATCAAGAAAGATTGTCCAGAAGAGGACTTTCATGTACAAGAACTGGCACGAGATGCTACAATTTGCCTTGCATGGGTATTGTACTTCAGTACACACTTCAACAGGGGCAATCCCCCTCCATCCCTCAGTATACAACGTAAAGGCAATGCTACTCATGGAAGTCAAAGTCCCCTCAACGGAAGTTCCAATGAATTTAAAAGTGTTACTGCCGTATGTCTTGGACTATTATATCAAAAGGATAAAGCAAGTATGCGACAAAGAAGGTTTGTCCCCGCGAATGTCAAGAAAGTGACTTTGTGCTCAAAAATGTATTACTCGATTCCGAGGGCAAATGGATGCCAATTCACAATGAATGGTAGCAAACTTGCACGTCCTATGAATACCGATGCAGTCAAGAAATACTTTGTCAAAAAATAAATGAAAGCTCGATGAGTCGCAAACCTGAAAAGGCGGCTTAGACAAAAAAAAGAGCGTCTCGATGGACTGAAAACCTGAAAGGGCGGTCTATGCAAAAGTTAGAGACATATAAAAAAAATGTTTATCCTGATAGGTTGAAACCCGCAAGGGCGATCTATGCAAAAGTTAAGGATCATGACAAAGTAACTGCATCGGGTCGGACATGACTCACTTGGGGCATTTCAACTGTCAAAAGGATCTCCAATATGAAGCATCTGCAAATCAATAACTCGGAACAGTGGAATTCAAAGTTGTCAGGGAGTATAACAGTTATTGTGTTTAATGTACCTTTCCCTTTATAATTACCATTTTCCAAACTTTTTAAAATCCGTGGAGCTTCGCCTTTGGCAGGCTACCATTCCATTACATCTAATTTGAGCCTATGCCCATTTATTTGAAATTCTCATCCATTCTGTTTACAAAATTTTCTTCTATTTTTGATAATTATACTTAAAGCAAAAATATATATTTTAAAAAACTTTTTTCATGTCTTTTGAAATGCGTAAACAACAAGTACATTTTCTTTGAACTTATGAGTAGGTGAAACATACATCAGCATCCGTCTCAAGGACAGTTAAACTTTGCAAGGTAAGCATGACCAAAAGGTGTGAGATGACCTCTGTCAAAAAAAAAAGCTCGTTAAGTCGAAAACCTGAGAAGGCGACTTAGGAAAAAATGAGCATCCCGGTGGATCGAAAACCCGAAAGGGCGATCCAGGCAAAAGTTAGGGATTTTATGAAAAAAACAAAGACAGGGGCATCACATTTTCGAGTGGGCCAAACGAAAGAACACACTTTATGGTGGTTTGATTAATGACGGCTTCTGGGCTGTACCCCGACGGTGGTTGATTCATCCCCCAAGTGATGTTATTCCCCAATGAAGAGTGCCGAATGCTTGTAACGTGATGTCGGGCCTCTTTCTTTGGACCTGCCCAAATCTTGTCTCAACAGTCTTACCGTTATACTGTCATATGAGTCTCATACGCATACATTCATTCATGCATACATGGCACGCATAAAATATCATTCATGCATACATAGCACGTATAAAATATCATTCATACTTAGTTCCATTATTTGTCTATGTCTTACTCTAATACATAAAAATGTCATCTCAATGTGTCTGATTCAAGTCAAGTGGCAGGACCCATTAAATCATCTTTGTACCCATTAAATCATCCCACTGTGTCATTACTCATGCGGGTAACTGACGGCATTTTCTTTCTATAGATGGTCGTTACACATGCGGGTAACGGACGACATTTTCTTTATGTAGTGGTCGTTACACATGCGGGTAACCGACACCATTTTCTTTCTGTACGTAGTCGTTACTCATGCGGGTAACTGACGGCAATTTGTTTCTGTACGTAGTCATTACTCATGCGGGTAACTGACAACATTTTGTTTCTGAACGTAGTCGTTACACATGCGGGTAACCGACGGCATTTTCTTTCTATATTATAGTCGTTACTCCTGCGGGTAACCGACGACATTTTCTTTCTGTAGATGGTCGTTACTCACGCGGGTAACCGACGACATTTTCTTTCTGTAGTGGTCGTTACACATGCGGGTAACCGACACCATTTTCTTTCTATACGTGGTCGTTACTCATGCGGGTAACTGACGACATTTTCTTTTTATAGTGGTCGTTACACATGCGGGTAACTGACGGCATTTTGTTTCTGTAAGTGGTCATTACTCATGCGGGTAAGTGGTCGTTACTCATGCGGGTAACTAACGACATTTTGTTTCTGTAAGTGGTCGTTACACATGCAAGTAACTGACAATATTATCTTTCTGTATGTGGTCGTTACTCATGCGAGTAGCTGACAATATGTTCGTCTTCACCACAGTAATGATGGTAGACAGTCTTCTCTCTCCAGTGATAACTTTTTAGTTTATTCCGCGTCGACATATTGCATTCATAATTGCATTTGCATGCATTCATATTATTATAGCATTGCATTCTCAACATGTCAACGGGTCAAAATTGGGGTACTCGATATTTGATAGGAAATTAGATATGGGCCTTAGGCCAATAGAGAGAGTAAGAAGATATTCTCTAAATAAATCTTAGTAAAGATATTATATTAGAATTATATTAGAAATATATAATAAGTATATTATCCAAATAAATCTTAGTAAAGATATTATATTAGAAATATATAATAAAGATATTATTCAAATAAATCTTAGTAAAGATATTATTTGATAATATGTCCTTGGTAGTATTCTATATAAGTCAATATGTAGAGGGAGTTCTAAGAAGCAATCAGATTATTTGTTAGTACCCTTTTAGGGTTGGCAGCAAGAGACTTTGCTGAGGAGCTTTGCTCTGGAACTTGTAACTCTTTTCTTTATTCCATCTACTTAATAATATTCACCACTATTCTCTAGTTTCTATTGATTTCTTCTGTGTTATTGGCTCTGCTCTATCAATTGGTCCGACCTACCATGTTCATGCAAACCATGGCTGAGCGATTTAATTTTGTGGAGGATCGTTTGGAACGTGTCAAAACAAGAATCGAAGGTTTGCGTGCTGTGATTGCCGAAGAGATTCAACGTGCTTTGGTGAATCCATTAGAAAAACTCAAGGAGTTGAAACACACTGGCTCAGTGGAGAACTATGTTGCAGATTTCCAATTATACTCTTCTCAGTGTGAACGTTTGCCGGAGCAACAACTTTTGGGTTACTTCATCAGTGGATTACGTCACGATATCCGTTCTCGTGTTCGCATGTTCAAACCACGCAACTGTGGTTCAGACCAATTGATAGAGCAGAGCCAATAACACAGAAGAAATCAATAGAAACTAGAGAATAGTGGTGAATATTATTAAGTAGATGGAATAAAGAAAAGAGTTACAAGTTCCAGAGCAAAGCTCCTCAGCAAAGTCTCTTGCTGCCAACCCTAAAAGGGTACTAACAAATAATCTGATTGCTTCTTAGAACTCCCTCTACATATTGACTTATATAGAATACTACCAAGGACATATTATCAAATAATATCTTTACTAAGATTTATTTGAATAATATCTTTATTATATATTTCTAATATAATATCTTTACTAAGATTTATTTGGATAATATACTTATTATATATTTCTAATATAATTCTAATATAATATCTTTACTAAGATTTATTTAGAGAATATCTTCTTACTCTCTCTATTGGCCTAAGGCCCATATCTAAGTTCCTATCATCACCGACCGCTAGAAAAACAACCTTGTCCTCAAGGTTGGATATAGTTTCTATAGCCATTTTTGCTACTGGGAGAGCCTTCAATTTGCCTGAGAAACAAATAGGAATGGAGCCGTTGATGACAGTGATGCTGGATATCAATTGCACCCAAATGCTTGAGGACCAAAACTTTCCTCTATCATATACCAAATTAAGCCGCATCCAAATGCTTGAAGACCAAAACTTCCCTTTGTCATATACAAGTTTCATAAAATAGTATTTCGCGGAATAGTTTATCCCACCCAGTCCATAAGCAGCCCCAACCATAAGAAAGTTGCATTTTCTGGGGTCCCATGGTGTTACCAAAACTAGTGAATAGAATAACTGCATTGCAACATTGGCTAAATCAAACAATTCCTCCAAGTAACAAGCGTTGAAATTCCACGCAAACATCAAGATAGCTGCTGGGAATTTGTTCCCAAGGCTGGAAACGCTGATCTGAAACTTGTGCTTGTCATTGGCATGGTCAACACTTTCAGCATATATTATGATGACTTTAAGTTTATACTGCAATACTCTATGTAATTTGTCTTCAAAATTTACGAAGGACCCTTTCCAATTAAGTTCAAACACAGCAACTTTTATCGATTTCATCCTTCCAGAACGGCAATAAAACACTATCATTTCATCACAATCTTCCAATCTTGGAACCGTTTTTGCCCTTAACATCTCTAGATCCTTCTCAACTGAACCGATGTTAAAAACCTCTGTTGATAGTGATCCCATACTTGCCAGATATCTTGTCACCGACATCGTTTGCTCGACCTCCTTTGACCCAGTGTCCGGCGGCTTTGGTGGTGGTGTGATTATGATTGAGCAACACGCACATACTTCATTGATAAATACAGTGCTTTCCTTTCCGCTTGGCTTTCCTTTAGAGTTCACAATCCCAAATCCAGTGCTCAGTGACTGTGGGGAATTCGCCTCCCATAAATAAGCAACCGGTGCCTTCAATAGCAATACCCACGAAGCTAGTACTCCCACGGTTCTCAATTTCCGTTTCTGATCTATCGATTTCGAAGACGGTAACAGGATGGCCGGAACCGCCAAAGACGAAGGTTCAATTCCATCCATTCCTTCCGACAGAATTGGATGGTTTCTTCCCTCCCCCAAAGAAATTGCTCTGTGTTCCTTCTTCATATTCTCTCCCGCCTCTTCCTTTTATGGTGTCACCTCAGTTTCACCAGAAATCACACTAGAGGTTGACGTCAGCGGCTTGTGAGACCCTGTCGATATGGTAGAACCGGAAATCAAGCATGATTGACCTGAAACTCCCCAAACCGGTCTCGGGTTAGATGACTTGTTACCATCATCTTCTTGATGAGCCAGCGACTGCTTCTGCGGACGAGCCCAAGAGTTTGGACCCATTTTGTAACCTGAACGCGACTCCTCAGCAAACTCCCGCTCCACATCACGTGCCCACTGCATCGCCAATTCACAGTTGCGTGGTTTGAACATGGGAACACGAGAACGGATATCGTGACGTAATCCACTGATGAAGTAACCCAAAAGTTGTTGCTCCGGCAAACGTTCACAGTTCACACTGAGAAGAGTATAATTGGAAATCTGCAACATAGTTCTCCACTGAGCCAGTGTGTTTCAACTCCTTGAGTTTTTCTAATGGATTCACCAAAGCACGTTGAATCTCTTCGGCAATCACAGCACGCAAACCTTCGATTCTTGTTTTGACACGTTCCAAACGATCCTCCACAAAATTAAATCGCTCAGCCATGGTTTGCATGAACAAGGTAGGTCGGACCAATTGATAGAGCAGAGCCAATAACACAGAAGAAATCAATAGAAACTAGAGAATAGTGGTGAATATTATTAAGTAGATGGAATAAAGAAAAGAGTTACAAGTTCCAGAGCAAAGCTCCTCAGCAAAGTCTCTTGCTGCCAACCCTAAAAGGGTACTAACAAATAATCTGATTGCTTCTTAGAACTCCCTCTACATATTGACTTATATAGAATACTACCAAGGACATATTATCAAATAATATCTTTACTAAGATTTATTTGAATAATATCTTTATTATATATTTCTAATATAATATCTTTACTAAGATTTATTTGGATAATATACTTATTATATATTTCTAATATAATTCTAATATAATATCTTTACTAAGATTTATTTAGAGAATATCTTCTTACTCTCTCTATTGGCCTAAGGCCCATATCTAATTTCCTATCAATATTTAAGTCTCTTCGACCCTTCAAATCAAAGTTTTCATTTTTAAAACCCTGGGACGAAGTAACTTAAATAGGGGCATCTGTCATACCCCAAAATTTGACCATTAGACCCTGCATTCATACACTGACACGTGTCCTTTGACCCTTATCAGTCTTTGACTTTTCAGCGAAAATTTCGGCAGAGAGGTATTTTAAAATACCTCATATTTGGTTCCGAGTCGGGCCCTCTTCGCTCAATTTTTTATTTATTATTATTATTATTATTATTATTATTATTATTATTATTTTTGTTATTATTATTTTTACTTATTTATTAATATTATTATTAGTTATTTTATGTCCATAAAAAAGGGTCCAAATGTGGTCCGAAAATATCCAAGCCAGCCCAACGCGCCTGCCCACTTGTTAAGCCCAGTTTCTTGCTTTTTAATTTCTGCACCCCCTTTACTGCTTGCATACCCCCCAACATCTAACTCTATTTATTTTGCATGCATTTTAACATTCTCTTGCATTTTCATATTTTTCTTTTGCACTTTATTCCTTTACTTTATGTTTATTATATCATCACGCATATTTAAATTTTTGTCCACACCTCAATCCGGAGTGCTCTGGTCCATTTTATTTTCGTATTCATTTTTATTTTTTCGCATTACATTCTATTATCTATTATTATCATATGCATATTTAAATTTTGTCATTAAATACAAATCAATCCAGAGTGCTCTGGTCCATTTTATTTTCGCATTCATTTTTATTTTATTTTCGCATTACATTCTATTATCTACTATTATCATATGCATATTTAAATTTTGTCATTAAATATAAATCAATCCAGAGTGCTCTGGTCCTAAATCAACTGTTAATATTATATTTCTGCTTATATAATCATTCTCCAGAATGCTCTGGTCCTAAATCAACTGTTAATATTATATTTCTGCTTATATAATCATTCTCCAGAATGCTCTGGTCCTAAATCAATTGTTAATATTATATTTCTGCTTATATATGCATTCTCCAGAATGCTCTGGTCCGTGTTAAAATAACTTCATATTTCAGCTTAATATTATTTTTCTCATTCTGCTTATATAATTTTCATATCATTATTCAAAATAACAAAAACATTCAAATAATCAAAAATCACAAAAATATTTTCATAAACAAACCTTGATCCTAGATCAAGCGATCGTCTTTTTTTATTTTATTTTCTTAAATCAAGCATCAATCAATGTAATGCTACTTTGAGTGATTTTGCTTTCAATATAAAGAACACAAACCCATTCCAATTTGCTATTTGGCTTTTCATTTTAAAACTTTTTTCAAAAACATTAAAAAACACAAACAAATCAAACGTCAATTTCTACCCCGAACTACGAGGTTTTGATCCCTCACGGGTACGTAGGCAAAGGACATGTGTCCTTCCAAATCAATAAAAATGTAGATAAATTAGGTCTTTCTTTTCTTTTATCATTGCAAATTCCCTTTTTTTAAAGCAAGCAAGTTTATCGCACAAAAGTTAAATAAAATCAAGAGGTTCTCGTAGAGTACTACGAATATTTAGGGTGCTTAAAACCTTCCCTAAATATAACCAACCCCCGAACCCTTAATCCCTAAAAAATGTGGTATTTGAACCTTTTTCCACTTTCTTTTGAAAAGAATTAAATGTTCAGTCGTGAAATCAAAAATGGGTCAACGCCAACCAAATGGCATTTCGACCGTCCGAAAAATGACGCGACACATATGAACTTTATTCTTTCCCCTTAGTAAGACAGGGTTAGATGTATCAGGGACAAGTAAGAGTATGTGGTAAAATTCTAAGATTCATAGTTCCTTTAGATGAAAATTTAAAAATTTCTGACTGTGTACAAAATACTATATGATTGACGACCATGTACACGTATTGCACACATGACCTTTAGGGTGATCGAGGAACAACTTGACATTTGGAGGGACGCTTGATCTCACCGAACTAGCCACTTAATTAGAATCCTTATTTTATAACTGATAATTATTTGCATTCACCCAACAAGGAAATAGAGGGAATTCGAAGAATGCTAATCGCCGCCAAACTCTACAATCAAAACCTTTAATTTTTCGCAATCAACTGAACTGCTTTGCACAGTGAAATCAAACTTTCAAACTCCCCCATTTATTTGATTTTATTTACTGCATGAATAAGTTTAGCTAGTTGTCTTGTTGAAACAACAATTCCTGTGAAGATGATTTTACTTACTAATTTATTACTTGAAAACGATTTAGTGTACTTGTCAAATTTAGTCATCATGCATCATAACAAATTACGAGTTTGTTACAATAACAATTTTTGATTTTCTCACTTTAGACGAATAGAAGATCCTTGCCCTTTGCTTTTTATGTTAGGGTTGTATATGAGAAACTACCTGCTTTTGTGATCCTTACAAGTCAATTGGTCATTCTACCAACATAAGAGGTTGTCAAGAAATAAAATTGGACAAAAAAAGATTCAAGGGGATTTTGTTGGAACTAAACCCGCAAAACCAACTAAACAAGGACTAGAAACTAATGTTGAGGAATTACCGCATCATAACTTGGTGAAAAAATAATGGTTCTCCTAATAGGAAAAATGTGCAAACCTGTTATTGGTTTCCAAAATAATGGATCTAATGCTTCTTACTCGTTTCATAATTTTTCATCATTCAGAACTATAATTCGTCTTTTGGGATTTGTCCCTAATATATAACGAAAGCATAAAATATAAATAATAATATAAACTTTGATGGTCATCAAGATTTTGATGTGAGATTATTTAATAAGGTCAAATGATCATTTGAGTAAGCTAAGGAGATACATATGACATATTGATTAGAGATATTTAACATTAATTTCAACTTTTAGTAAAAAAAACATTAATTTCAACTTTTTAAATGGCTTCTTGCAACTCCTAAGTTCTAAAAGTTATTTAATTGAAGTTTAACAAAACATGAAATTTTTATTTATAAAAGGAAGAAAAACATTTTGTTTAAAACATGCAAAGGAGGAAAAAAAGGCTCAAGTTCTCATGTTTGTTCATGATTTGTTTATCTGTATTTATCTATTTATTGTTATAACCACTAGAAGTATGTCATATTTCACACCATTTTTTTTTAACTTTCCTAATTTATTTTATTGAATATTTTATCACCTATTAGTGACATTTCTTTTTTACAATGCAGAGACTGATATTCGCTGCCATTCTTACTATGATTGTCCGCCAGTTGCATATCATTACTGTGAGTGCATTGAAGGTTTTTGTGCATACATAAAATTGGATTAGATAAGTTTAAAAATAAGGGTTAATTAAGTAAATGATCCTATAAATATTCAAAATTCTATTTTTAGTCTTTATAAAAAGAATCTTACTTTTTTTTTTTTGACAAATTTTTTTTTTTACTTTTAGTCTCTTTAACATTTTTCTTTAGCATTTCTAAGGATAAAAAATGTCGATAGACGTTTTAAAAGAGATCAAAACTGTTGTTGAAATTTTTTATAAGGACTAAAAATGTAGGCGAAATTTTTTGAAGGGACCAAAAATTTTGATTTTTTTGTAGGGACTAAATTTTTTTTATAGATATTTATAAGGATCTTTTACTTAATTAATCCTAAATATAAATATGTTACCTCTAAGTGTATAATTTTATTTCTACATCTCTCATTTTTTTTTTTATTTCTACATCATAATGTTTGTTCTCTTATAATTTACTCCAAAATTTGATTTATGTTTCTCTTGCCTTCGTGTTATTGGCTTGGGACCTGGGAGTGTGCTCCTCTTGAGGTCTTAGGTTCGATTCTCTCCAGTTTCAATTTTTTTTTCTCTTGCCTTCAATTTTCATGACAATGTCGCTGTGTAAATATAATAATCTGATTTAATTAATAAATGCAACATAGGATTATGCAAATTAATCATTTGTTCTGCTTTTACAATTTGTATGTACTTAAAAATTCATTGAAAGAGATAAACTAAAATAATGTCAAAAGTCCTACAAATTTTTTATTATATTGATTAAATAACGTAACAATAGGATAGAACATTTTATACACAAGACTATAGTATTAAAGATATCAACGTCTTCTTTAAGAAACAAAGACGATCTCTACCAAGACACCGACTTTGGCTATGATATTGAATACAAATTTCAATAGAATAACTTTGAAACCCACAAATTGAAGGTAGATAACAAGGCCCTAAACACCATCACACCGCCCGGGTACAACTCGTTATGTTGGAGTTAGCCCAACTAGCCAATCTATTTCGATTGAATTTGCCGATTTTTAGCGGTGAAAGTGTTTTTTTTAACAACCAAAAACTTTGGACTAACATATTGATGATCGTCTTTATTATAAAATTAGAGTATATTTTTCTTTTGAAAGCATTTTCCCAAATTAAGGATCTGAATCAATGCCTTATCTTATAAATTATTTCCCCATAATGAGTTTTCTAATCAAATCATACACTTCGTAAAACATGAAATGATGTATGAGCATTCATTTCTTATGACAATATCATTTACAGTGGTACAAATTATAAAGTAGAGAAAATAAACAAGTAAGACTCTACAACCAAAACTTCCAAGCTGATCTTAAACCCTAAATTGAGATGATAAGGTGTGAGATCCACCAATGGCATTAAGACAAACTTCCTCCAACCACCAATACAGTCATCTCCCTGCCATGTTTTTAGCGTCGTCACGATTTTCACAACTAAGATATTAAGAAATTCTGGGGCACCCATACCCATATTTCCACGGGTAAAATAGATGGTCATGATCATAAAAACAACATACATACAAAAACACAAAATGTAAGCCTACATGGCATGGTAAATAACATCAACATTAGAATATTTCAGAGAACTTATTTAGATAAAGAACGTACCGCCACAATGGGTGTTGCATCAAAGATTAATGCATATACTGATGATGCTATTGGAAAAGTATATCGTGTTGAACACTCAGGTCGAGTGCATGCGCTATTTGGGTTTGGAGATTTGTCCTAATTTTGATTTTGGAAAGCGTAAGCATTTCACAAATTATATTCAAGCTGACAGCTATAATCAAAAGAATGTTGAATACTTACAAAAGCAAGTTGAAGGTTTGGGAGAAAAAATATTTTTTTTTCCGAACCAAGAGTGAGGTTAAACATCAGGGGGGGAGACTGAACATCCCAACTAGGTTGACACCTTCAAGACCCCCATCGTCTGCCACCTACTCATAAAATATATTATTGAAAAAATGAGAAAATATATACAAGAGGGAGGACCAAACCAAAACCCTAAAAAAGGACAAAAACAAGAAAGAAAAAAACTAAGGGAAGCGATCATTTGGGAGACCATAGCGATCTCTAAAAAAATCATCCCGAATCAATGTGGGCAAAGAATCCCACCAAAGCATCCCCTGAATGGTGTGACCGTGATTTGCTAGCTTATTTGCACAAGTGTTACCCTCACGAAAAACATGATACGAAAGAAGTCGAATACCATAATAAACACAATTTGCCCAGTGATTTCTCAGCCTCCACGAAACTAGATCATGATTTTGAAAGACCAAGACAACGCTCTTCAAGTCCCCCTGAATCCATAATTTCATCCAACATTTATTATAAGCAATTTCCATGGCATGAATAAATCAAAGCAACTTATATTCAAAAATCGAAAAAGATCCAAGATTACTAGAAAAACAGCCAACAAAAGTACCATGGTGATCACAGAAAACACCATTGTAAGAGGCATGGTTCCCCAAGACTGACCCATCTGTGGTAACCTTCATGGAGGCTACCAAACAACCGGAATAATATCTTTGACACGACAATGTCGCGGATGCACTTGAAGCGCATCAAGAATTCGAGTATCTGATAAACTAGAAAAACAATATCCTTTAGATTCCGAACCACTCATGGAAACATGAGAAATAATTGTTGCTTTAGCAGCATGGGCAGAAACTCTAGCATTGTTGAAACAAATCCCATTTCTAGCTATCCAAATGGTGTGGAGGGTATGCACAATACTAGAGACAAAGATGTCTAAAGCCCTGGAGCTGATTCTAGCTGGTGAGATAGTGGTATGGAGCTTGGAAGATAAAGCACCATATGCTGCATGTAACCACACCGACTTGTCAGGTAAAGGCGAGGTGGGAAAAGTGACACGTGATATCCGAGACACAACAACAACATGTAAAAATGGGTGAGGAAGAACCCATCATTGACCATCAACAATTGCGTCGGAAAATTAATTTTTTCACCACTACCAACCAGCCACAAAGAATCCTCCATCACAGTAGGAATATGGAGTTTGATGTCATACCACACAGACGAGGAGAAGTGTAATTAGACTTAGGCTTTCCCAACTTGAAGTGACGACACTTAAATATTTAAGACCATTCAGTATTATGTGATAGGAGATTCCAACTAAGTGAAAAATCAAAGATTCATAGTAGAACGCATGTCAAGACCTCTGGACTCAAAGGGTAAGCCAATAGTTTGCCAAGAAACAGTACAAACTTTCCGTGAAAAAATATCTCCACTCCACAAAAAATTCTTGATCCATTGATCAAGCTGACACAACAACTTCACCGGCCACAAATAGACATGGAAGGAATAAACAAGCATGCCATGAATAATAGGTTTTATCAATTGAACTCTTCCCATTATAGAAAGCAATACACCTTTCCAAGTAGCTAGCTTTACCTTGATTTTGTTTATAAATTTGAAATTGGAGCATTTCGGTTTCCCTTTAAAAATGGGACATCCCAAGTAAGTAAACGAAACAGCACCGACACCATATCCCAACAAAGTCAAAATTTGACGAACTCTAGAGTGAGAGGAAAAATTCACTGCCTTACCATTAACAAGAATTGATAATTTAGCGTAGTGAAGAATTTCATTGATCCAATTGCAAAACAAATTAGATATGAAGAGACGAAGAAAGTTTGTTGTCAAAATCCCGATTTAAAGCCTAAAATCCCGGATTTCGCGACTTTCTTCACCTTCAACGACTTAAATCCATAGTAGAATCCTAAAATAGGCAAAATCCATCGATTTTGATTGCGATTTTACGATTTCTTATAAACTAAGTCATTTATGACTATATACCATTTATAACATATATTTAGTATTATTGTTTTTTGGTAAAATCCATCGATTTTGATTGCGATTTTACAATTTCCTATATCGATTCTACTAAAGTCCTTGAGTAAAATCCTTTGATTTTGATTGCGATTTTATGAGTCCCGATTTTGCTATTCCCTTTCGGCCTGAAGTAAAGTCGCGATTTTGACAACCTTTCAGAAACAACTTACACAAGCCACATAGAAACTTACACAAACACTGAGCAGCTTACGCAAATGACCGGTCAACTTCAGTATTATGTGATAGGAGACTCCATTTTCAGTATTTTGTTTAAACGCATCAATTTGCAATTATTCAGAACTTCATGCAACAGAAATTTGGTGATGAGTTGTCTATATTCAATAGAAATGTTCTCCATCTTAGTTTCTACCCTTTTTAATGATGCACTCTTTTCGCATAATTGTTTTTGGGTGCTGTACTCTTTTGTTATAGTAATGCTGAACTCTTTCCATCTTTGGTGCTCAACTCATCATTGCTTTTTGGTGTTTAGATTTTGAGCCATTATAGTTTTATTTTGGAGTTAAGATGTTGATTTGTTATAATTGTTGATTTTCGGATAATCTGGATGGCTTGTGTCTGGATTATTTGGAAGGAAATGAACAACAGTGTATTTCATCAGAAAGTGGCAGATTCGCATAATTCAGCAGAGAGGGTCAAATTGTTATCATTTCAGTGGCTAAAGGCAAATATGCTTACTTTTGTTTTTAGCTATGTGGTGGCGGCATCCTCTGGCTTTTATGGGTATTAATATGTAATCTCCTTGTATTTCCATTACTTTACTTCGGTGTTCGTTATTTCAGCAACAATGATTTTGTGTTGTACTCTGTTTTGGTGATCATCTTTTGCACACCTTGTGCAAGATGAATCACCGGTGGTAATATTAATTCAATTTTTGCTTGTAAAAAAAAATGTTTTGTTGTATAGAATTTACGTCTCTCTCATATAAATATATAGGTCTGCAATTGTTGTAATCATTAAGAAATAATCAAAACATTATATCTTCTATATGTGGTGAGACATGTCGATGACTGATGAGTCAATAATTAGTGTTTTTAATATAATATTTGAGTCCGTTTTATTTAATATTATTTCCTTTTTAGAACTATTTTACTTCAATTGCAAGTTATTTAATTTCAGGAACAAATATTCTAAAGTTTCAGTCTTGGAGCAAAAGAAAGAGGATTTGGAGCTGATTCGTGCTTAAAATATGAAGATTGAGTATAAAAATATGTTCCCCCAAGTCAGAAACTTGGCACGACCCGTGCCACCAGCCACACGGCCGTGCCAACCCCCAGGATACTCTTTTGCTGCTTTCTGCTTCAAGGACCAGCTACCTATTAGTTTATTTATGACCTAAAAGCTCGTGGTTTCTTGTGGAACATTCTAGTGATATATTTCTTAGGGCTTAAGTCGTTGTAAACTATAAATAGAGTAGCTAGCTATCACAACAATTCATCTTTTGTTCTTGGAATTCAATAGTGACGATTGTTTTCTCTTAATAAAAGTTCTTCTATTTATTTTATGTTCTTCTCCTTCTTCTCTTCTATGTCTACGAAGAACATGAGTGAGTAGACTCTTCTATTCTTGGGATTGTTGGATGAGTCTAATGACATAATCTAAATAAAACCAACCCTCGTACCCTAATTTTATATAAATCTACTTTCTAATCTAATTTCACCATTTTTATAATGAATTAACAAATATCAAACTCATAAAGCGACATCGGAGGGTTAGTATTTGTTAATTCATCATCACAAATATGAAGCGTTGAATCGAAAGATGAAGTTTTAATATTGGAACAAGTGAAATTAGATAAGGATTGCGAAACATGAGAATAGTCTAGCAAACCTTGAGACAAATAAAGTTTCGTTCTTCAAGGATTCCAATAGCAATCAACCATGAGAATAGGCGTGGTTGCTAGAGGAACACACTCATTGAGACCGAAAGGAGATGTGATAGGCTTAAGAGAAACTTGTCTTTAGAAAGTGGGTCTAATATAAAGTTCTAGGTTTAGGGTTTGGTTTGTGAAGGATTTGTCAACAAGATGAACCAATAATCCCAATGCGCCTTTTTATTATTATTTTCAACCTTTAAAAATCCAAACTTTACAACTGAACTTTCTTCTAATCATCAATAAAAGTTAATTGAATTGAACAACTCCCTATCGGAACGATACTCTCTTTTTTACTACTTCGGTAAATCGTGCACTTGCAGATTTACTACATCAATGACTGAAGAACTTCCTGAAAGCCAACATGGGAGTTGCACTATAATCTTTCAGCAAGGTTTTGACGTGAAGAAATGCTTGGAATGGTTCAGTTTCAAGTGAAGTATACTCTTTATGGTGGAGTATGATTGTCGGTATAGACAATGAAAGCAGAATATGAAACTCTTACAATCAAGGTGGAGATTGTTGGGTTTGATTGTCAAGTTTCTTGAATAAAGAAGGAGGTTAAACAATATTTTGTAATTGGAGAAGTCCCACATCGCTTAGTTTGGTCCAAGACTATATATTGAACCAAGGTTCTTTGTTTTTTGATGCATTAGTCAGTAGCACTTTAAGCTTACATCTGTCTTAGTTTAAATATGACTTACTTTAAATATTTGTTTTGTGAGAGTGTGGTTGTACTGGAACATTAGGGTGAGAGTGTACGTTGTAAAAAATTTCACAAAGTAATAATTATCTGGTTGTCTGTTTAGATAACGGTCGTGGTTTTTTTTTTCCAGTTTTGAAATTTCCACATTATATTCTTGTATGATAATTATATTCTTGTATGGTAATTGTGCTTATTTTTTTTTTCTTCAACCCTGTTCTTTCCTAATTATTTCTCCCACTGCAATAAAATTATCTATACTCAGGGCTACGAATTGTACCGTTGAGGATTTCGTCGGAACAAACTAGCCTAACTGAACAAGGTCTAAAACTCATGTTGAGTACCACAGCATGACTTGATGAAAAATAATGGTTAAATTTATAGGCAAAATGTACAATCTATTATTGGCTATCAATGGCTCTAATGCTTAGGTTCATTAATTTTCATCATTCATTACTGCTGTTCCACTTTTGAGTTTTGACCCTTCTATATTACGAAAGGCTAAACTATAAAAAAAAAAATGATAAATTTTGGTGATTATCAAGATTTTTATCTTAGATCTTGTAAAAAAATAAATAAAAAATTTTGTTAGATATTTACAAAGGCTAAGAGATCAATTGAGTACGGTAAAAGGATATACTGTATAGTGCATATTTATTAGACATTTAACGTTAATTTATATTTTTTAATGGCTTCTAGCAACTTTTAAGTGCTAAAAACTATTTAGTTGAAATTAACAAAGTATGAAATTTTTACATATAAAAGGATAAAAACATTTTGTTTATTACATTCATAGGAGGATAAAAAAAAAAAGGCTCAAGTTATCATGTTTGTTTATGATTTGATCCTTTTTATTTCTCTAATTCTTGTTGTAACCGGTATAAGTATGTCATTTTACAAGCATTTTTTTTTATTTCTTTTAATTTACTTATTTTTTGAAAAAACCAAACTTACCCATTAAAATTGGTTCCTTTTAATTTATCTTACATAATATTTCATCACTAATTAACATTCCTTCTTTCTTATATGAAAATGCAGAAGCTGATACTCCATGTCGTTCTTTCGATGATTGTCCCTGGGTTGTACATCATTATCGTGAGTGCATCGAAGGTTTTTGCGCATACCGGATATTGTATTAGTTAATTTTGAAAATAAGGGTCAAATATGTTTTTGTTGTTTCTATAAAATGGAGATTTTCTAAGTTTAATCTTTAATATTAATAGTTTTTTCAATTTTTAAGAAAATTTATACACACGGTTTTAGGTCCTGCCAAAATCAAACTTGTTTAATTACTCGTTTATTCAAATTGATAGAGTACATTATATATTATTATTAGTTAATTTATACAATGATGTTATCGTGGAACTAAGGGCCTGTTTCAAATAGTTTTTGTTTTCAGTTTTTGAAATATACAAGTGCTCTTTTCACAATGGTTATCCTTTTACATGTTATAGTTTTTTAGTCCCCAAAACTAAAAAATTTAAAACAGTTTCCAAAACTGTAATTTTAAAAATAGTTTAGCAAACAAGTTTTTAATTTTCAAGTTTTAAAAAACTAAATAAGAGTTTTTGAGAAGTGTTTCAAACAGGCTCTAAGTGTCAATTTTTTTTTTTAACACTTATAGCTTAATTCAAGATTCGATTTATATTCTCCTACCTTTCAATTTTCATGATAACATCATTGTATAAGCTAGTTTAATAAATATATTTTTGTGCTTTTACATTTTGTATGTATCAGGAAATCCATTGAAAGAACCGAGTTTAAACTTTTTTTTTATAAAAATAAAACAATATTTATCTATTCAAATTGATATAGTACAACATCGCTAAAACATAAAAGATGAATTTGCAAACAAACTCATGGTACCCAAGTTAATAGTATTCAACAGAAAAATGCCTACAAATAATATGATAAAATCTAAGGCTTTGTTTGGGAGTTTGGAGGGGAAGGGAAGGAAAGACTTTGAGGGGTGCAAAATATATGAGGGAAAATAGAGAAATCTTTCAAATTTTTTAAAAGAGTAGTTTTTTAGAGAAAGATAAATTAATGCATATGATTACTATATTTTTAATTTTAAAAATATCATAACAACATAGATTAAATTTGAAGAATTGATATTAACCCTCCAAAACCCTCCTCCAATACAATTTTTTAGTTCCCCCAAATGAGGAGGGTTTTGTATTATGAAGAAAAGTTAACCCCCCAAAGCCCTCCCCTCCCATTTTTCTCTATTTTTTCCACTTGTTCATTCCTTTTTTCCCAAGTCTTCCCCTCCCTTCCCCTCCAAACTCGCAAACAAAGCCTAAGTCACCAGAGTACTCATGTTTTCAGATCTGCAACGTTGACGCTCAAATCATTTGTTGAATCTCTCATTGACTGAAGTCGATCTTTCTATAGGAACCAACCAAACATAGCAACAAGAAACAAAATCAAATAATGCCGCACAAGATGACAAACAACACAATGTCGTATTCAAACCATGAAATCACGAGAGAAAAAAACACAAAAAAAAAACTTGTTACATATGGAAACCACTTATTTAATTTGAAAGAAAGGGGGAAAAAGATGCAGAAGAGTGATTCTAGCTCGTCAAGGATGGTATAACCATGCTTAAACTAAAATGTCAAAAGTTCTTACAAATAATTTATTATACTAATTAAACAACATAAACTACACCTAGAATGTTTGTAATTTAGATCTTTAATATATTTATAATTCATAAAAGTTGATACAACAATGTATCTTTTTTCAGAATTTAAACCCTAGCCTCTAACGTTTTTCCACAATTATGAATTATTTTTTTTTACAAATCCACAATTATGATATTGATGGGTTAGAATGAATTATTGATATATATATTAGAATAGAGACCCATTACTTTATTTTTACAGTGTATATAAAGAATATAAACATATGCATTTCAAAATAGGCTCCGACTAATATCCCCTATTTTTTTTTGTCAAAAAAAAGGAGATATTAGTCGGAGATTTATACACAAAACTATAGTAATTTAGATATCGTATCTTTTATAAAGAAATGAAGATGATTTCTACTCCATATCAATCAAGGTAGTCGACCGCAAGACATCAACTTTGACTATTATATTGAATTCATAATTCAATATAATAGCTTTGAAACTTAAGAATGGGGGCATATGGAAGATGTAACTTTGGTGTGGGTGATGTGACTCTTTCAAGGTCATACCACTTTTTCTTAGCCATCGGCGTTGAGCTACCGCTTATGGTGTTTCGTGTAAACCCCGTTTTAATTAATTGATTATTTTAATGAGTTTTAGATTATATTTATATGATTAGTGTGATTTATGTGATTTTAGAGAATTTTATGAGATGTTGTGACTTATTTATTATTTAATAAAATAAGATTTGAAAATAAAATAAATATTAAGTTGAGGGATCATTTTGTGAATTTAGAAAGTTTGGTGGTAGAAAGAAGAAATAAGATAAAATAGATGAAGTGATATAAATAGGAGAAGTTAGGTTTAGAAGTTGGAGAACGTACGATCAGTTTTTGGTGAAAAAGGGAGAAAAGACTAGAGAAGAGGAGAAGACAAGGGAGAGCTGCGATTTCATCTTTCTAAGGTAAGGGTGAGACTAACATTCAGTATTATTAAGTCTGTAATTCTGATAATTAGATTTAACATGTTGTAGGTTGAGTTTGTGAGAATTTGAGAATTAGGGTTTGAAGTCGTTATAGGTTGTTAGTTGAATAGGAGTCTATCAAATTCATGTCCAGTTGGTGTTCAGTTCATAAAATAATCATAGGTAGAGGTTTCTATCAATTTTGGAATTTGGGTTGATGAAAATTGGGATTTAAGAGTGATTCTTAAGTGAAAAACGCATTGTTAAACTGATTTTTGAACTGCTGAGAAGCCCAAAATCGACCACCGAATTGTCAAAATCGGCCACCAATTTATGATCTGAATTTTCAGTTTTAGTTCTGCAAAAATCGGCCCCCGATTTGTCAAAATCGGCCACCGATTTTCTGTCGGGCCAATCTAGAAAACATTCACATTTTTCACCCTTTTCCGTTTTGAATTTGCATTCGGTGTAAACATGAAAATTTTAGATAATTGTGTTAGCTTTCTAATGGTCTTGGTTTGGCTCAAAAATGATTTTTAGATTTTGAGTTATGATGAAAATACTCCAAGTGGATCTTAGTAAAACTTTATGAAAATTCGGCATAACTATTTCAAGTTAAACCAAAACTTATGGATTGTCTCCAAACTTCAAAGCTTGTGTACTATGAGTTCAATTAAGGTGTTTAAGAGTATTTAACCTATGCTGTGATGAGTCTAACTAGTGGTAGGCTGCCTTGAATTGTTGCCTTGCGAACCTTTCGCACGTGTAGTCATGAGACGACCTTGGGGTAGGAATGAAAGTTATTTTATGATGTTAGAAGCTGTCCAGAAAGCCTGAATTAAGATGATTAATATTATTAGTAATGTGATGTTGTTAAATATGTACTATATATATTATTTACGATGTTTATGTTGATGTGGTTCATTCTTTAATGATGATATGATATATAAGAACTGTTATATGCTGCCTATGTTGTTGTTCTGCTGTTGTCGACTATTAATATCATAGAGTTGTAAATGTCGGTCTAAGTTGTAAAGTTGTAAGATGTTGTCCAAATTATTGGAGTCATATAAGATGTTCATGATGTTTCAAGTTGTAAGAAGTTGAGTCCATGCATACTCAAATATGTTGGGGGCTTGATGCCCTGGAGCCATTGCTCAAATACGCTGGGGGCTTGATGCCCTGGAGCTTTTGCTCAATTATGTTGGGGGCTTGATGCCCTGAGAGCCTTTTTACGCTCATATATGTTGAGGGCTTGATGCCCTGGACTGGTACCACATGCATTTGCATTGTCAAGAAGATTTCAGAAGTTGAAGTTGCATAGTCGAGTCAAAGTCGTCAAGTTGATTAAGTTGATTATGAAGTTGATGTTGATGATTGATTACGAAGTTGTTTATGATGATGCTATGATTTTACATGATTATTATTATGATATGTTGATGATGTTTATGCTGTTAAATGTAATTGATGCATTATATGCTTAATATTGTTGTTTGTGAAATCTCACCCCTTCTGCTTGAAAATGTTGCTCTTCATATGGGTAACTTGCAACCAAGATTAGTTGCGGTCGTGAGTGGACTCTCTCACAAGTGTGTGTCTTAGGTGCTCTGATACGTAACGGAATGGGAATTTTGTTGTTGCTTTCTGTTCCTTACGTATTATTTTTGAAGTTTTCAAGAATTATTGTTGAACTAAGATTTTATGAGATTTTATGTTGAGGCCCTTGTGCCAAAGATTATTTAAGATGTTGAATTATTCCGCTGCGAAGTTTTAAATATTACGTTGTTGGATTTTGAAGGATTAATATTTATTTAATTCCGTTTATGATTTGATGAAAAGAAATGTGACACTCCGTTTGTGTTGAGAAACTCTGATTTATTTTACAAAATTTTTATGTTGGGAAAACGGGGTGTTACATTTCGTCACCTTCACTCTCACAGGTTGACGAGTTGCTTTTCAAACAGAATTGGTGCTTTGATAATTCTTTGGTTGTTGGTTTCAGTGGGGGTCGTTTAGTTCACTCATGTCTTCAACACAATCTATTGGTTTAATGTAAGTTTGGTTGAAACTCGAAAGGATCTGGTTGTTCAATATCCTCTGTTTCACTTCCGCATGGCTGTTTTTTGCCTCTAGATTATGATACTTTTCAGTCTGTTGAAATTTGCGGTGTTTAAGATAAAACTAATGAAAATTTTGAGCTAAAAATCAAATTTTGAGCAAATTTTTGCGGAGGAATTATTTATAATGATTTAAACAAGTCTTTAAAAAATCATTAAAAAAATTAAAAGTTTAAGCATAATTAAACAAATTTTAATTTAACCGGGACTAAAACTACATGTTGAAAAAATTTATAGGGACCAAAACATGTAATTTTTTTTTACGAGGACTAAAAATGAAATTGACTATATTTATAGGGAACAAAAACTTATTTAATCCTTAATTTTACTAGACAATTTTTTTGACACTATTATTTTAGCCACACCAAAAGTTTAGTCTTGGATCCGTCCCTGAGTATAAGCCTTACATGTGGAGGTGGAGGAACATTTACATGGTCACAACTCCAAATAATTTTTATTTTGACACACACACAAATGATAAAAGGTAAAAGTTTTTTTTTTTTTTTTACATAATATGTTATATTAAATAGGTTTAAATAAGTATTTGATCCCTATAAAATTTTCAAACTTTATATTTTGTCTGTCTAAAATTTTCTTCAATTTTTTGATGATTCAAATATTTTTCCTTGCCACTTTTGGTCTTTGCTTTGAAGTCAAATCATGTGTATCCTTCAGATTTTTGAATGAACATTTGCATGAAAGTTTTAAATTTCATAAGAATCTATCTTAAAAAATAATTTAATTAAGAAATAATTAATTCTTGGGGACTAAAATACAAGTTAATTATTAAAAAAAACATAAGCATTTATATTTAATTAAGCTCTTGTTAAATTTTTTTAAACTTTTACAAAAGAGAATTTTATAATGTACTAAACATGATTGCAAAATAAAATATTTTTTTTAATACTACACACAAGTTGACTTAAAAGGGGTACCAAAGGTGGTGATGAAATTTATTTGGAGACTAAACTATGCAGAAAACTTTTCAAGTAATTAAAAATTGAAATTTGAAAATTTTATAGAAAACAAATACATATTTAACATTTTTTTAGTCGAGTAGTGTAGTTGCTAGAAATTCACACTTTTAAGATGAATAAGTGAGATATTATAGTTCAAACTTCGGCCTTTACGTATATCATACAATATTCATACCAACTAAACTAAGCTCACAAAAAATATATATCTAATATATCTAAACTTTATTAAATGAGAAGTACTTGTATTTGCACTTTAATGCATTTTATTTGTGGATGTGCTATTTCTCCATCACCTAAGAAAAAACATTTCTCCAAAATATGTACTATATATGATATAGACTCACAGAGCGGAACTACAAATTTTGATAGCAGGTTCGAAGTTTCACCATATTAATTGGTCACATCAATTTTAATACAATGTTTCTATCGATTGAGGTAAGCTCAATAAAAGAATTCATATTTAACCTTTATTAAAATAATAAGTACTTTGAACCAAAAAAAATAAATAAGTACTTGTATGTGCATCTAATGCGTTTTATTTGTGGTTGTGCCATGTAAGTATTTCTCCATCACCTACAAAAAACCATTTCTCCAAAAGATGCATATTTGATTTTGATTTGGTGTTATGTCCATACAAATATGTCCGTACGAAGTTTCACCCTATTCATTGGTCACATCAGTCTTTTACCGTCTGAACTTACTAGAATGTTAATTTAGGAGATATTGTTTTTACATGTTACAACAACTTTTAACAATAATAGAACAGAAATTTACAACATCAACAACAGAATCCAGAAAATGAAAGTGATCTAGATGATAAGAATCTAACCAAATCTAACTAAGCAGCTTTTGCTGATAAACCTGTGAGATAAGTAAGAGACAGTTGATGCAAGATTTCATCCAGATCTTCAAGATCATCATCACCTTTCATCTCCACAAAATCATTGTTTCTTTGACTTTGTGCACCCTTTTCTTGATTTGCATGCACTGATCTTTGCTTCCTCATATCTTTTCTTCTTCGGTCGTGATCTGCCATCCTGCACCATCAAATTCAAACATATATCAAAATAAGAGAATATAATTATCAAAAAAAAAAAAAAAAACAAGTGAGATCATAGATCAAAAGAGGTGTTAATTAATTAATTAATAAATTAATTAATTTACTCTTTGGAAAGAGCAAGAGGGTTGGTGATTCCAGAAAGACAGAGAGGAACTCCATGAGTAGCACGAAGGTTTAACATGGACTGCATTTTGGTTTGTTTTGTTTTTTCTAGGTAAAGGAAAAAAGGATGGGAAATAAAGGAGGAAAAAGAGATAGTTGATAGTACTGTTCTTTCTTTCTTGAGTATTTGTGAGTTGTGACTGTATGACGTATCTATTGTCCTATCCACCAAGCATTTATGCCATAAGGGTGATAAAGTCAAGTCATGTAGTAATTATTTATGGTAAAATATGTCATTTCTTTATTTTTATTTTTTGGGGACCGGGAAATTATTGGTGCTTTCCTTTCCTTTTCTATTTTTTTTTGAGGGATCCTTTCCTTATCTATTATATTTTGTTAATTTATTTAGACACGCAAATAAACAAACAAATAAATAATAAAATGATAAAAGAATTAAATAATAGAATAATATATATTTTTGCAGGTACCTAAATGATTTTTATTTAGTGTTATGACAAAGGACGAAGTCAGAAATTTAGCTTATGGGGACCGTGTTGAAAGTATAAGTTAGTGAAGAAAAAATAAAATTTTCAAATGCATAATATATACAAGATATTTACGAAATTATAAGATATATTCAACATTTAATAGATATCCAAAATTATAAGAAATTTTAAAGATACAAGAAAGTTGAGTACATTACGTTTGTAAAAAATGACGAGATTAAAACGATCTTTAAATAGCACATAAATAAAATATGAAACAAACCAAACAAATGTTTCCCACATATGGCAAATGGTCAAGATTCACATTTATTTTTATCTCACTTATCGGAGAAAAATATGTTTGTTGGTGTTCACTCAGATCGACTATTGGTGTCTTTGACATGACAAGTTAAGCCTCATCTCGATAAGTCATTTGTGAGGTTAGCAAAATATTGAATTTGGTGATGGTCATCATAAGCTCCTTACTCAAAATATAAAATCGACAAAACGGGTCATTCTCAGAAATTTTAACGAACACTTACAGTACAAACCTAAAACAAACTAAAAATAACATAAAAAAGCAAAAAAAAAAAGAAGAAGAAACATAACAATAATATCATAAAACTACCAACAAAGACATTAAATCTAAAACCAAACAATATTGGAGTGGCCAAAAGACAAAGATGCCATGGTGACTTTGGAGGGGTCACTTGGAAGTTGATTCAGTAATTGAGGTTGCAAATTAATGTAGCGACAAGATTTAGAGGTAATGTATGACGTGAGTATGATCAACCAGATAGGGACTTGTAATGATATGGTGATGCTGGATTTAACCACTAACTAGCATTGTTGCTCTTCCTCTTCTCCAAGGTTATCAAAATCGGGACTTTACTTCAAGTCGAAAGGGAGTTGCAAAATCGGGACTCGTAAAATCGCAATCAAAATCGAAGGATTTTACTCAAAGACTTTTGTAGAATCGATGTAGGATAGCAAAGTCGGGACTCGTAAAATCGCAATCAAAATCGAGGATTGTACCAAAACAAAAATAATGTTAAATATATGTTATCAATTGCATATAGTCATAAATGACTAAAGTCCAAAGTCCACAAAATACATATACATAAATGTGGGGGAAGTGAAAGAATGAAAATTTTTAGCCTTTTGGGTATTTATAGAACGGGTCATGGATTCAAATCGGGTCAATTTACGAACTGGGTCAAAAATTAACCCTTATCAAAAAATGAACAAAATCCTTCAAAATCCATCAAAATCCTGCGATTTTGAATGAATTTCACGATTTTGTGCTATTTTGATAGGATTTTGTCTGTTTTTGGGACTTTGCTATGGATTTGAGTCGTGAAGCTACACAAAGTCGCAAAACCCAGGATTTTGGGACTTAAGTCGAGTTTTTGATAACAATGCACCGCGTTAAGCAAGACGTAACACAAAAACGTTGTGGCTGGAGCATCTTGTTAGCAAAATGATTCTCAAGAGGAAATGTGGAAAATCATGACAAGAAATTTTTGCCTAACAAAAACTTGTTGAACAAATGGAAAAAAGAAGAAGCAACTGAAGTACGTGGGAGCGAATACGAGAACTTGTAGAACCTGCTTGTCATTTGAGATTCATCAGATCAACTGCTTTAACTTATCAACTGCTTTAACTTTTGGTTTGGGCCTGTAGAACCTGTCATGAAACACCTTTCCATGTTTTTTCCATGTTTGGGTTGAGTTTGGTGAAAGGAATTAATACCACAAGAATGTTGTTCGTATAACACTAAAATGAACATCTATAACTTGTGGAGCTCGCTATGGGTTCCCTTACCGCACTATTCAGTAAACCTTATGGTGTGCTCCATAGTTGATTTTCCTTCTTCCCTTAAGAATGTAGCAAAGCCCCTTAAGAATGTAGCAAAGCCTAGAGTTTGATAACCTATTGGCAAATGCACCAATTTTTTTGTTCGCTGTGGACATGGCTTCATACACATAGTCATATCCATATGTTTCAGTTGTATCCCAAAGTACCTCTTAATTGTATCAGCTATGAGGTTGATATACAACATTTATGATACATGATGTCTTACCTCGACTGCAACTGGCTGGCGTGACATATTTTCTTGGGGATTTTGGAAACATAAGTGGGATTAAACTTGAAAAGTATTCTTATTTATGCTTACTTTTAAAGAATATATGTTTAAAGTCAAGTTTATGGTATTATTTGGAGTTTGAGAAATAATTGAGTGGAACTAAATCACCTTGAACACAAATGAGTGACCTTGTGATGTGAGTTCCCAATTTCTTGAGGACTTGCAACTTATGGAGCCTAAGATTCTAACTTGTAACTTAGGTTGATGAACCCTTGTTAAATACAGTGTAATAACAAATTAACTAGTTTTGCAGTTGTGCAAACCTTGAGCACCTTGGAAGTCTCTCAGAGTTGTCCTTGAGCAATGGAAAGTCTTATGTAGTTGTGCTTACGCAAAGGGAAGTCTATTGGAGTTGTCCTTGAGGAGAAGACTTTAGATAGTGTCCTAGAGCAGGAAGTCTTCAGCAGTTGTGCTTAAGCATAGAAGTCTCTTACATCTGTGCTTGAGCAAAGAGAAGTCTCTTGGAAGTGTCCTTGAGCAATTTTTAATTCAGAGTGATTATAGTGAAATCCTTTAGAAGTGCAATGAGACTCGACTACTCCTGGATTGTAGGAGGAACCAGTATAAAATTGTTTTGTGTCTGTTTTCTCTCGTTTTGTCTCTTTATCTTTGTGTTCTGTACTTAATCCGCTGCATTCAGACTTTGTATCAAAATTTGTATACCTCAGATTCTGATCAAGTCTTAACACTCATAAGAAAAAAAAAAACATAAAAAGGCAACACAATTAAACCTCTTCTTGTGTTTTTCTCACCTTCAGTTATGGTTCAAGTATGGAGTAGTTTGATAACATGATATTTTACCCCATTTTTTGTTAAGATTTATTAAATAAATTGGTATTTTTATTTATGTTTTTAGAAGAATTTTCTATGTTTTTTTTTATTCCAAATAAATAGGATAAATCAATGAGGAAAAAATAGTGGAATCTTCATAAAAAAGTCACAATTGTTGAAGTATCGTTGACCAAGGTTGAAGAGTAGGAGACATATTCAATAAAAGAAGGGTTAATTAAGTAAATGATCCTTGTAAATATTCTAAATTTCATTTTTAGTCTCTACAAAATAAAATCACACTTTTTAGTCATTGTAAAAATTTTCGTCAGCATTTTTAGTCCCTGTAAAATTTTCCATCAACATTTTTAGTCTCTGTAAAAATTTTACGTCAGCATTTTTGGTCCCCTAAAATGCTAAAGGAAAATATTACAGGACTAAAAAGTGTGATTTTATTTTGTAGGGACTAAAAACAAAATTTTGAATATTTATAGGGACCATTTACTTAATTAACCCATAAAAGAATAGTGAAAAATAAAGACAAAACACTTTAGATGCATGATTACAACACCAAAAACCGTCTTCATAACTTTAAAAACATCATTCTATATGGTTGTCTGTAACACCCCAATAGAGTCGTAATGACCTTGCATACTTAAATTTATATACTAAAGTAGCTTATTACTATTATTTAATTGATTTTTTTAAGGTATGTGCATGGAAAAAGGTATGTGCAGACTATGATGAAGGTGGTCTGGGGATTAGATCTTTAGTTTGTTTAAATGCAGCCTCAAACCTGAAAATTTGTTGGGAACTGTTTCAATCTGAGGAACAATGGGCTCATGTGCTAAGAAGTAGAGTAATTAGAAACTCATCTTGCATCCAACATCATGTTTATTCTTCAATTTGGAGTGGTGCAGAGTCTGAATTTCAAAGTTTAATGGACAACTATAACTGGTTAGTTGGAGATGGTGAAACAATTAACTGTTGGCTGGATAATTGGTGTGGGGAAATTTTAGCTGACACTTTTGATATTGCTCCTCATCAGCTGAACATGCTCCCTAAAAAGCTTAACTACTATATGCAGAATTACAACTAGAGATTCCTTGATGATCTGTTGAGTTTGTTCCTTGATTTGAGATTACTTGCTTCAAAAGTTATTATTCCAAAACAGTGCATCAAAGATAAATTGATTTGGAAACACAGTAACAATGGTGAGCTGACTTTGCAGGATGCCTGTAACTTCAAGAAAACTCACTTCCCTAAAGTAAATTGGGCTAAGCTGATTTGGTCCCCTGGCATTCCTCCCTCTAAGGCTTTGATGGTTTGGAGATTTATGTTAGACAAACTCCCTACTGATGATAACTTAATGAATAGAGGCTGTTGGAACAAAATGTGTTTAACAATGAACCTTAAAGAGTTTTGATGATAACAAGGTATTAAAAATTGTAAATTGGACTAGCTAATATTTGTTCAAGTATACAGGACCATAATTAAAAAGTTACATCATCATTGGTTCTGAATGAGCAAATAAAGAGCAAAGGAAAACAACAAAATTTGAAGCTTGGACGCTCCTGAAGGCAACTTGCTACTGAAGAGAAAAAGCGCTCCTGAAGTTAAGTCGCTTCTGAAGTAAGAATAGTGCTCCTGAAGACAAGAGGTCCAGAAGTCATATCATCAGAAGCTGTATCATCAGAAGCTGCATAAGTCATATCATCAGAAGCTGTATCATCAGAAGCTGCAGAAGCTGCCTCATCAGAAGCCATTTCACCAGAAGTTGAATATCAACTGGATTTGCAAAGATTCAAGAATTGAAGAATTATCACTGCAAAAGCTGTCTATTGGATTCGAAAACGCAACAAAGGATTAGTGGAATTTTGCAACGGTCATTTCAAAGGTGTTTGAAGGCATGTGCTTGCAATTTGGACGAAAGCGTTGACATTTGTACGAATTGTACAACCACGTTCTCCACTACTCTGTTTTGTGTCCACGCTACAAGACAAGAAAACAGCTCCAGAATACGGCTTCGCCTGCATAGATGTTCCTTTGGATAAGGAATGGATTTCAAATTAGTTCTTCATAGGACAACAACCAAATCAGGAAAAAGATCAAAGGTGAAAGATCAAGCTTCAACAACGACTCTTTGGTGTGCTGGCAATTTCACAACGTCTCTTTCACACCTCTATATAAAGGAGTGAAGACCTAGAGATTTGGTAATGCTGAACAACAGACTCTCAACATTTTTACAAGTGCCAAACCTCTGCTGAAATTGTTCTGCATTCACTTAGAATTTCTGTGTCTCAAAGTCATTTCTTAGAAATTCTTAAGTCCATTGAGTCTGTATCTGATTTGTATTGTGAGCACCTCTGATTGTATATCAAGTGTTCAACCTAAACAATTTTCTGTGTAATTTTGTTTAATTAGGAAGTCTCTTGCAGTTGTGCTTGAGCAGGAAGTCTCTTGATTGTGTTCTTGAGCAAAGGAAGTCTCTAGCTTGTGTGCTTGAGCAAAGGAAGTCTCTAGCTTGTGTGCTTGAGCAAAGGAAGTCTCTTGCGTGTGTGCTTGAGCAATTGTAATCAGATATTACTCTTAGTGAAATCTCCTTGGAAGTGCAAGGGGGACTGGACTACTTCCGGATTGTGGAAGGAACCAGTATAATTGCTTTGTGTCGTTCTTCTTCTCTCTCTCTGTTTTATTCCGCTGCATTTAGATTCTGATTATCACTTCAGAAGCTGTCTCACTTAGCTTCTGATCAGTGTGTTCAGGTTTTAGGAGAAACGAAGAATTTTTCAAAACACAATTCAACCCCCCTTCTTGTGTTTTTCTCACCTTCAGAGGCTGCAATCTTCCTCTAAGGCATTTTTAGAAACTGTAACTCAGAGATGCTCATTTGCTTTGGAGAAAACACTGGCATAGGGAACTCTCTACATGCTGAACTGTCTGGTGCTATGAGAGCTATTGAGCTAGCTATTACTCACCAATGGTTAAATCTTCAGTTGGAAGTAGACTATGAGCTGGTTATTAGGGCTTTCAAAAACCATTCTTTAGTTCCTTAGCACTTAAGAAATAAGTGGATGAATTGCATGCTGCTAACTAGAAACATGAATCTTCTTGCTACTCACATATTTAGGGAAGGAAATGTCTGTGCAGACCAACTGACTTTCATTGGACACAATCTTGAAAATTTTACAGTTTGGATGAATGTACCTAGTAGCATCACAGAACCATACACAAAAAATAGATTAGGCATGCCTAACTTTAGGTTTGTCACCTACTAAGGAGGTTTTTGGTTTGGTCCCCCTCCTTTATTTTTGTATTTTCCTTTCCTATCTTTATTTATATTTTTGATAGTCTAGCACTTTGCTAGCTATCTTTTTGCAACAAAAAAAAAAGGATTTTTTTTAGGGGCGTGTAGTATATATAAGTTTAATCTAAAGTTTTTCAATATTCTCTATGATCAAATTAAGGTAAAAATATTTGCACTAATATAATAAGGGAAATGCTAATCGGTGCCCCGGGGCACTAGTTAAAGATATCAAAAAGGAAATTATATAGTAATTAATGCATTGAAATTGTGTAATTAATTTATAATAAAGTCAAAAATAGTTTCCTTTCATGGTAATAATTCCCTTTTATAGTATGCTTAACCAGTGCCCCGGGGACACCGGTTAACAGGACCCATATAATAGTACACTTCCGAACTTGTCATAAAAATTGAAGGGCCATAAAAACATAGATTAAAGTTTGAGGTATATAGTAAAGGTACAAACATTATGACATATAAATACAAATTAAAACGATACTTTTAGTGGTAATACAATTATTTTTAAACTTAATTATTCAAGTATCTCGTACTGACAAAAACGATTAACACACTTCATAACTGGTGGTAAAAATGCCTCTGGACAATCATCATCTTTTTCACAAGGAAGGCGAGCTGTATTGTTAAAAAAGAAAAAAAAAGAAAAATTGTCATTAAAAGGTGATGTGTGTTTAAGTTGGAAAGGAAAATTTGAGAATGCTATAAAAAATAACATACTTCTGAAGGTTGCAAGAAGAAACGGAGAAACAAAGATAATCAAAGCATAAACAACAAACATGAAAATTTTAGCCATAATTTTGTTGCTCTGGACGTAATAAATGTATTTTTTTATTTCTTTATATGTGAAAATTTCATTTTTTGTTAACTTCAATTAAATAGTTTTTAGAACTTTAGATTTGCAAGAAGACAATTATAAAATTAGAATTAATATTAAATTTCTCTAAGCAATATGTTGCGTGTACCCCTTGAGTTAGTTCAATAGATCACTTAATCAAGTAAAACCATCACAAAACATATTTTTTGCCACCCATTATTTTTAAATTAAATTCATTATATATATATATATATATATATATATATATATATATATATATATATATATATATATATCACGGGTGTGTGCGTGTGTTAAATTGCAACCTTTAAAATTTTGGATACTTCTCAACTTTGAGAAGAGATCTAGATTTACTAATCTAAAGAATGCATCAAAATGAATTTGTACTTGAAGAGTTTTGATGAATGTGTTTTTTTCAGAACTATCAAATAATGAAGATATATAAGGGATAGTGAATATGACACAAGGGATGGAGAAGATGACACAATGATGTTATATTTGTTCATTCTAATTGGGTTAGTCTAGTCCCACAAATTATGAGATTTTCCATTATGGTGTTTGAGAGACATTCTCAAATACCGTACTATTTTATCTTCTTTTATTTATTTGTTTGACTGTACAAGTTTTGGAAAACCTCTTCAAACTTTAGACAATGCTAGAATTCACTTTTAACACTTTAAAAATGATTGTGTTGTCCTATCAACTAATTATAACCGCTTCTTATGATCATGATATGATCCTGATCAATTTGATCTCACAATGACCTACCTCTCTCTCTATAAGTTTAATCTATAATCACACTTGACGAATATGAAATTCTTAGCTACCATATTGAGGAAATATGCTTCAACCTCGTGGGTAGTGATGTAATGTTGTGAAAAGGCTTCAAACTAATGACGTTAAACAAACTCTTATTGGGAGGCAACCAAATTTTCTATCCATATTTTTTACTTTCACTATTTTATGCTTTATGTACCATATAAGTCATTTTGAACATGAACCAGTTATGTTTCGTTGAATTTTGGATAAAAAGAATTGAAACACCTATTTATGTCAAAATGGCTAAGCAAGAAAAACAACTTGCTAAGTGAATCTTGGAAAATCAAGAGATTGCTTTATGCCTTTCTTGCTAAGCGAGATAACAAGTCTCTAGCAAGTTTTGAACAGTTCCAAATTATAAAATTATCAGCTACTCCAATTAACTACGTACAATTTATTACTTTGTAACCTTTGCCACTATTCTGAAAGAAGAAATATTTAATTTCTAAACCTTAATATCCTCCATTTTTTGCGTCATCCTTCTTTTGAAAAAAAAAAGATCTCTCACACAGGGGCGGACCTAAACAGGTCCTGGTGTGGCAAGTGCCACACCAAACCAAGCTGATTTTTTTTTTTAATATATGAAGACAATGAATTGAAACAATAAACTGAAACTAAATCCCTCAATCACAAGCAAAGTACTAGTGGAAAAGAAGAAGAAATCACTTGCAGAAACCATGGAACCTTCAAGTAAGAAAGGAAAAGGATGAAGAAATGTGTTGAAGAAGAAGCAGAAAGCAGCACAGCCACTCTGTTTGAAGAAAGCAGAAAGCAGAAAGAAGCAGAAAGCAGAAAGAAGCAGAAGCAGAAATGTGTTTGTTGTTATGGGCTTGGGCCTCATATTTGCACATGTTATTGAAAATTAATCTTCTTACTTTAAAAATTGCTCATTTACACCCAAAATTTACTCTAATAATTGTGATGCAAGTTATCTGCTGCTCATTGCAAACGGTAGTTAACCCATGCTCGGTATTTAATTATTTGATAAAAAGTTGTGCCTCACCAATATTGGGAGTCCAGGTCTGCCCCTGCTCTCACATCAACAAAACCAAAATTTCAAGTTCTTGGACTTTCATTGCATTAAACCCACATTCAAATTTCATCTTCAAAAGCATCCGGTAGTAAATCATCCGGTCACAATTATAAGCAAATATTCACTTTTTAAGTTGTGGTCTATCATATAGACTACACATATCATTTATTGAATAAACTTAAAAATTGAATTTTTGCTTATAATTATGATCGGAAGATGTATGTGGAGTATTAGTGAATTAAAACAAATTGGTAATTCATTTATCAAGTTCCCATGGTAAGTTTTCGATTTTCTTAAAGAGAAAAATGGGAACTTTTGTAAAATAGAACTTTTGAGTGTATTTTTTTTTTTGACAAACTTTTGAGTGTATTTAAAAGCTCATTTATTCCAATAACATCTTCAGAGTATAATAAAGCTCATTTATTATTGTTGTGGTGCTGCTATTGTTGTCGTTGCTGCTATTGTTGGTTGTCGTAGCTATTGTTGCCGATTTTGTTGTGGTTGTTATTATTGTTCTTGAATTTGAAGTAGTTGAAGTCTCTCCTAGAAGTAAGGACCCAATGAGACGCTTATGCTTTGATTCATAAAAAATAAATTCTAAGAGATTCTTTTATTTTTGTTTCAAATTCAAATCATTTTCTTTTCTTTGACAAGATAAGTAAAACTTGTACTCCCTCCGTTTCAAAATGAGTGTCGTTTTAGGCGTTTACACACTTATTAAGAAATGCAATGATTAAGAGAAAGAGAATGGTTATTTTACCAAATTATCCTTATTAACTATTGGTTAGTTTTAAAAGTAATATTTTGGAAGTAGTGTGCAGAGTATTAATTGGAGGGTACAATTGAAAAGAAAAAGTTATTATTGCATTGGAAACTGAAAGCGACACTCATTTTGAAACAAATTTTTTTGGCTAAAGCGACACTCATTTTGAAACAGAGGGAGTATAATATAATACCACTCATATACACTTGTACTACTTAATTAAAATTCGATCTCAATCTTTCTTTCTTTTTTTAACTAAAATCTAGGTGGAATATGATCAATTGATACCACAATGTCAAACTTAATATCTATGATAATTCTTTACCATAACCGTATTACAAAATCCACCGTTGCATTGAAAGTTATTATCACATAGATTATGTCATTATCAAATTTAGTTATTTTGTTCATTCCAGTTCACTAAGTAATTGCAACTATTTTGGAAAGTTATAAAGAGTTCTTTCTAAATTTCATAAAAAAAAAACCCTTAAAAAGTTAATTTGTAAATTAATTTGTTTCAGTTCAAAAACCATATTTAAATCTTGACTATATTACATACAATTTTCACATTTGACATCTTATAATTTTAATCTATAATTTTGTTTAAAAAAAAAAAGAAATCATAATTTAAAAAAAAAAAATCATCATATGATACTTTTAAACTATAATAAATATGAAATCATAATTTAAAAAAAAAAAATCATCATATGATACTTTTAAACTATAATAAATATTTTTTCACATCTTTGCGGAGTATTTATACAACTAATTTTTTTTTTGTCATTCATTACTTTTAATTTGGTTCTATTTTGAGATTTTTCTCGAATCAATATCTATTAAGAAAGGCTAAAAGGTAAAATATATTTCACTTTCATGATCGCCGCATATAATTTATTTGAGATCCTTACTAAGATTAAGTAGTCAATTGAGTGAGGTAAATAGATAAAGACGGCATGTTTATAGAGAAATTTAAAATTAATTCAAATTTTATAAATGGCTTCTTGAAACTCCTAAATTCTAAAATGAATTTAAATGAAGTCAATAAAACATGAAATTTTCACTTATAAAGGGATCAAGTTTTGACTATCTTATTACATACAAAGGAGAAAAAATATGGCTCAAATTCTCTTGTTTGCTTATGTTTTCATCATCTATATTTCTCTATTTCTTGTTGTAACCAATGGTGGTATGTCATTTTTCATACCATTTTCTAATTTGTTAATTCATCCTATACACTATACTTTTTAATAACATTCTTTTTTCTTATTTGACATTGCAGTAAAAATTCCGTGTGTTAAAGACACTGATTGTCCAACTTTGCCTTGCCCTCTATATTCGAAGTGTGTTGATGGATTTTGTAAGATGCTTTCCATGTGTTGATGGATTTTGTAAGATACTTTCCATCTAAGTATGTAATTTTATTTGTATTTCATAATGTTTGTATTTTATAATTTATCTCAAAGTTTGATTTATGTTTCTCTCGTATCAAAAACAACTTTGTCTTTGCATAATTACGTCACTTTAATAAATAAAAGACAATATATGATTATGTAGATTAATTATTCAATCTCTTTTTTGGGTGTAAATACGAACTGAGAATAACTACTATAAACTCACACACAAAGCGTAAGATGTAAGTACATATTGTGACAATAACCACTAGACACCATGAAAATTATCCAGCTTAATGATGTCGGTACATATGTGCTAGGCCTTAAAGACGATTAATCATTTAATTTATTCTGCGTCTACAATTAATATGTTTACAACCGGTTGTTTATATTCACTGAATAACGTGACAATACACACATGATGTATATATGCAATCTAATTGTCTAATATATAAGTGATAAAAGTAAGCTATTAAAAAATTAATAAAAAAAAACTTAATTAGGTGTATTTTTGTGTGTTTTTCATATTATTTTTAACTAAATTACTCATAATTTCTTCAAACCCATAATTTTCTCAACGTATGCTATAGCCACACGAGGTGTATATGTTAATGATTCTATTAAAAAGTTGATTTATGTCTAATATTTTAATTATTGTAAAATATAATATTTAGTAAATTAATTTTAATATATGTATCCATTTGTTTTGGTTTTGTCCTTAAAAAATAGGTTTTGGTTTTGAGTTTTGAAAGAATACATTCTTTACTTTCAACAAAATGATGAATCACTGAAAAGAAAAAAGAAAAAGTAATGATGACTATACTTTTTTTTTAACACATCAAAATGGAATAAATTGCTCAAAAGCAAAGTGATTCACCCCGCATAAGGTGTGCTAAAAATGTTGAATCGCTCAAAGTCTATTACAAACAACATGCACCTAACAAAGATGCCACCACCAAAGAAATAAATAAGTAAAATTACATGATACCCATACAAAGGAGTGGCTGTCTCCACCAATCGTGAAAACCAAACGAAATTGGTACAAAATTCGAAGAGAGCCATAAAAAGGAATTCAGCTTCACTTTTTCAACAATAATGAGAGGATCAATAACTGCATTTTTTAAGACACAGTTGTTTTTCTCCTTCCAAATTTCCGAAATACAAGCAAGCCAAATAACCTTAAGATAAAAATGAGAAGGTCGCGGGAGTCCCGCCAAATGAATAAACTGAAAGTAATGGTCCATTACCGAGCCTGGAAAGACGCAAGGGACACCAAGCCAATGACAGACTAAATACCAGACGCTCCCAACACAAGTCACACCCAATGAAGAGATGATCCGCCGTCTCAGAGAAACCACATCCACCAACACATAAGTTGTCGATAGGTTGGAGAACATGTCGACGCACCAAATTTGATCTTGTTGGAATTCTATCTTGAAGGAGACGCCAAACAAACAGAAATACTTTTGTAGGAACTAGTTTGTGCCACACATTATTAACCAAACCATCAGCCACTTGTTCATTTATAGTGATTAGGAAACGATAAGTCCCACTAACCGAATAGCCATGAATCGGATCAAGCAACCACCGCCAATGGTCCTGAATGTTTTCCTGCAAAACAACGTTATTTAACAGAGTAGCACACTCCCTCACAATATCCTCCTCCCACGCTAGCAAACGACGCCTCCAAACCGACCCATTCCCGCCTTCCTCCCACCCCACTCTCGCCATCTCCTCCACCGAACAATTCTTATGCACCGATAACTCATAAAGGCGACTGAATTGAAGTTTTAAGGGAACTCCACCCAGCCAATTATCAGTCCAAAAGAAAGTGTTACGCCCATTATCTACCACCCGCCTAATATTGTTATCAAACCAACTTCCTACTGCCGACCCGCTCCCTTCCCTTACGTTGCATATCATCCTCCACCACCTAGACACATTTCTACCTCCTTCCTTAATACGACCACCTACTTCCTTCCTAATATTGTTCAATATTGTTATAACTTTTATTTTGGGTGAAAAAAAACATTTATTTAAAGAGTGTCTCAGATATCTCGTTAACATTTTCCTTAGATTGAATGTTTTTATCTATTACAGCGGGCTGAATGTAAAGATATACCCGTTAAAATGGTGTAGCTGGTAGATTATTGTGAGATAGCAAGTAGAATGAATACTAAAAAAATTATAAAAAAGGTAGTAAAAATAAAGAAAATTCTCTCTCTAAACCTAGCCGCTCATCTGTTTTCTTTTCATCTTTTCTTCTTCATCCACGTGAGAAAAATGATTTAAGACTAATTTTTCATTCAAAATTGCTCATCTAAATCATTATTTCTTCCTTTTTCTTTAAATAAGTGATTATTTTTCTTTGATAATTTCGTCATTTGATTAAGACATTGTTTTGTCGTTCTTCTTCTTAATGCGGAACTTTTTTTGTTGTTGTCTCATTGTGGTGTTTGTTCGATTCTATCCAATATTGTTCAATAGACGACTTATTGGCATCATTAACGGTAGATCATAAATCATGGGTATCCCAAACACTTTAATTTCGTCATATTTTTTGGATTTTTGACTTTTACGATGTTAATATGAGTGTTTATGATTTTGTTTGTAAATTTATCTTTTTTAGCAATTTTTAATTTGTGTTGTTCGATCCACTCCTCTAATTTAAATGAATGAATGTTACTATATTTTAGTCTAAGATGTAAAAGCCAATTATTCCTTAAAAAAAAATGTAAAAGCCAATAAAACATTATTTTTTGGATAATGCTACTTGGGTCAATTTTTTTTACCAAGATCATATAAACAAAAAATGATCATAAGAATTATAGTAAAAGTTTACTAAGTAGCATGATTAGAAAAATGCATTAAAATCACTCGGTAGCAAAGGTACAAAAATCACAAAACATTTTGCTAATTGTATCCATATCAAGAGTTCTACGGAAAGCACGAATTTCTGTCCGAAAGGTGTGCAATTTTTTGAACTCCACAAGTAAACGAGCACATTGATCCCTCAAAGTCTTCAAGTCATAGAGGTATGCTATCTTCATCCTCTCAATTACATTCTGTGTAGTGAGATCTTTTATGATCCTTATCTCAATATCCTTTATCAGATCAATTACATCATATTTCTTTGCAGCTTCTAATAACTCCTCACTATAATTCAGAAGATCCTCGTCTCTCACGATATCGTAGAAGTAATCTATAAATATTTGACATGGTATAGTTGTCATATCTGAGATGGAAATACTATCAACGGAATCCTCCTCGAACATTTGCTTAAAAACACTTGACTTTGAACCAAGAGCAAACTTATGGGCCATAATAGTTTGTTTAGATGCATCGATATAGATTGTTGTGTCTTTGTCTCCTCGAATCAATGGATCATCAGATGATAATTTATATCGCTTAAATCCATTAGCTCGGAAAGATTCTCCGTTCTTCATTCAAAATTTTAAAACGAAAATAGTAAATAACTCGGTATGTAACTAAGTTATGTTATGTCTCCATCAGTTGAAACAATGTAAATATTTGTACTTACAGCTGTGTTTGAAGATTGCAAACTTGAGAACTCTACCTCAATGTAGTATGCCTCAGGCAGCTCAATATCACACATCCAAGTAAAAGTGCCTCGTTCTAAGCCTAAGTTGAATTGCCAGTCTCTAACTTCTTCTACATTAATATAGAAAAGACAGAAAGTATATTAGTATATATTATGGATCTATTTGATCTGCAAAATATAAATACTAGACAAAAAACACAGGATAGGACAACTGCGGGTACCCATTCGAACCCGCCCCAATTTGACGGAGAAAACCCAAGTTGATTGGGTCTGGATTTTCCCTAATTTCAAAAGACGGGGGTTGGGCGGTTAATGGGGATATTGGTGGCCATCCAAACCCGCCCCGCATATATCGAAATCATATTTTACATCTCTTCAAATTAAAATCTTTAAACAAACTCGTAAATTACAAACTAGTTGTTTTGCTCTATCATTTCTTTGTTTACAAATATTATATTGTTGAAAAAAAAAATAGTATAGATTTTTAACTTTTAATATAAAAAATACCAAAATACAACTCAAGTTCATGTGGGGTGGCGAGAAACGGGGATACCCAAACCCTGTCAGGTATGGGTTTGGGGTTCTACATTTTATCTCCTAATTGTTTGGGATACCCGAATTTTATGGGTTTGGGGAGGGCAAAACCGGACCCGGTCTACCCAATTGGTATCTCTAAAAAAATATCAAAATTAACAAGAAAAAATTTACATTTAAATTCTGTAAGTGCTTAGATACTAGTGTAATTAAATCACCTGACATGGCCAGAATTTGACTTTGTTTTCCGATAGTGTCCAAAACCCTAATTTGAAAAGATGCAATGGGGGGATTTAAACCACCCACAATTTTATAATTGGGATACAATGAGATATTAGAAGCACCCCACGAGCGAGATATCATTATTCTCCTGGAGGAATAAAAAAAAAAAATTGGCTGATTAATCGATGCATGCAAAATTAAAAAACATAGAGAGAAAGAGAGGGAGTGAGAAAATATATACCACTGCCACATATCAATTTTGAATGTATCAGATATGTGTTGTTTGGGTTCATTCTGATCCAAGTAGTTGACATCCACTTTCCAATGAGCAAGGTAACCCACTGATTTGACAAGATAGGCCATTGTTTTTCTTTCCAGTTCTTTCTCTAAAGAAATACAAAAAACATACAAAAAGCAGTGTTGAGTTTTACACAAGCATTGAACAAAAACACGAAATCAGAAATTAGACACAAAAATAAGCAACAATCCAAGTATCAACCTGGTGAATGTGAGGGCTGCGTCGGTCGCGATGCTGTAAGGGAGATTGGAAGGAAAATAATGGTTTGTGGTGGTCGGAGTTAATTAAATCTTAGAGAGAAGTTGTTTGATGGAGAAAAAAGAAACAAAACAAGAAGAAACGGGACAGAAAGAAAGAAGGAATACGCTGGTAGAGAAAAAGAAAATACGACTGATGAGGTGTGGGAGTATGGGAGTATCGGCAAAAGTTATGGTGCATAAGCCATAACTTATGCATCATGCATAAGTACTTGTCAACCATCAGATCATGCTTAATCTAACGGTTCACAGCTCACATCTCACACCCACACTTTGATTGCAGAAAATCATTCTTGCTCGCACTCGTTTTCGCAATCAACTGCTCCAACGTTACCTTGCTTGCCCTGACCCTTGCTCCGATGTCGTTTTCCGGCTAGGTCACGGCGACTCAACTGCTCCGACTTGATTCCTCCGACGTTGCTCTCTTGGTCGCGCTGGAACTTGCTCCGACGTGGTTTTTCGGCTAGGTCACGGCGTGACTCAACTGCTCCGACGTTCCTCCGACTCAATTGCTCCGACGTTTCTCTCTTGCTCGCGCTTACGCTTGCTCCGACGTGGTTTTCCGGCTAGGTCACGGCCTGATTTCACCGGCATTCACCCTTGCTCGCCGCTCCGGTTAGCTTTCAATTATATATTTATTGCGTTCATCTTCTATTATGAACTTGATTCTGGTGGTTTTGAATTAATTCTGAGATGTTTTGGTTGCTTACAGAATTGATTCTTACGCACAAATTTGTAGCTTTTGATTTTTATGCACAAATTTATAGTTCAACTCACTTTTAGCCAAAATCAATTCACAAACATACCTATGTGAGAGAATTATGGATTGTAGTGCATTGAAAACACTTGAATTGACCAGTCTTTAGTATAAGCACTTTAGCATTGTAGTGTATTGAAAACACTTGAATTGACTCATAATTTTCTAGAAACTTTTGCATTTTTTCATGAATGATATACCTGCTACTCTGGTTTGCTTCTATTAAATAAGGTTTTGAATGAGGTTTTGAATGATATCCTAGAATTTGTTAAAGCACCCAAGCAATGTATGCATCCTTGCAATAAATGATTCATTGTGTTTCTCCTTGGTTGTGACCTAAGAAAATTGCATTCCTACTGCCAAAACTGAGTTTTCTACTTCATGAATCGACTCAGTTCTATCTGAATTGTATCACAAAGTTTCTGACTTTGTGTGAATCGTTTCATAAAATTCAGAATAGATTCAATTTTGAGTCGTCTAAAAAATGTGTGAATCGTATCACAAAACTCATATTTATGTTGGTCAATAGAGCTGCAATTTTGCTGTCCCACAAAAAACACCACCAATACACTGGTAGTTTTCATTTCTTTGATGTTGATTTCAACCATGGTAGTAGTCATGGTTGTCATTGTCAAACTCTTGAGTTTGCGGTGGTCACGAAAATGATTAAACACACATGTATCGAGTAAACTCTGATAACATGTTTAATTCTCGATTTTACTAGCAAATTTACAATTTTACATTGGTTTGGCCTTAAAATGGAAAATTTTGATCAATGTTATTCAGTATCTGGTTTAGTTATTTACGTGTTGCAATATATTTGGTATCTGGTTTGGCCTACTACTAGTTGTTGAACCAAATCCTATTGTTTGTTGACACGCCTGCCTGATTTTGGATGTTTTCTTTTCTTCATCTCTACACCCTTGCATTACTACTTATCTGTCAGATGTAAAACCATTTAGGGGTCTTAACAATATTGTATTAACTCCCCATGTTTCATGTTGTACAATTAGTATAAAAATGATTTTTGTATTTGTTTATGTGACGAACTGTAACTTCTACCTAAGCATGACAATATTTGATAGATGTTACCATTGGAATGGATTTGTGATAGACATGTCATTGTTACCTTTACGTTACTTTATGCATCCATTTATAATATTCATCATACCTTAATGGATTTTTTTTCTCCAGGATTGGTTTTCTTTACTATTCGATGGTGGAATCCTGAGACCTTAGAAGCTATGCGACCAGAGGGAGCTGCCGCAAGAGTTACATGGCCTTATATCGAAGATAAATCCTATCTATGTACATGGCTGTTTCTGGTTCCCTTAGTAGTTTACACCTTGTGGCAGGTTCTATACTACCTCATTGTCAATGTCTTACGCCGACAACAATTTTTAAGAGATCCTGAAGTCATGACTTCCTATAGGTAATCATCTCTTCTCATTCGGTTTAGCCAGTTATGTTCGCTTTAGACCAATAGAGTTTCAAAAGGTTGTCCACAATCGTGATTGGAACCACACTAGCTGTAGTTGGCTGCTTTTCTCTACAATATCAAGGGTCACAGTGTACTTGACTATTATTTATCATTGCTTCAAGTGGCATTAGCGATCGTTTTGCAACTGTCATCCCTTGAGGTTATAAGATCAAGCTCTTACAACTGAGCTGAAATCATGGACATCTGACTATTATTTAAAACGTTCCTTCAGACTGTTTTTGTACAGTATGTGTTTTAGAGTGGTAGAGCATTCTTTGACGCTAAACATTTTATTAATCTTACATTTTTTAGGGAACTTTCTAAAAAAGCTCAGAAAGCAAATAACATGTGGTGGCGCTTGACTGGCTTGCTCGGGGATCAAAACTGCTTGTTAATGTTCATTCTTCTTCAAGGAATGTTTACGGTGGCAACGATGGCGTTGACTGTTCCGATATTCTTGTTCTATAAATTGGCCGTGGTTTTCCAAATACTGAAGGTTTCAGCATCAGTGTGGAATAGAGCAAGCTTTCTGTTAGAGGTTATGCCTAGGCAGGTTATTCTCAAGGAGAAAAAGAAATCAGAGATGCAAACTGTTCCAATACTAAATGATCAATCATAGATGATGATAAAGTTAAAATGATAGGAAGTTCAACAAATCTGTTGTGATAGATGTCTCCGAGTCCCAACATGGATTAATTTCCATAGTATGACCGAAGTAATCATACTTGTTGTGGAGCACTTGTTATTGGAAATTATAACATTCACATTCTTTGTTGTTACGTATTCATGATTATAGGTTGTTACAAAACCATTAGACAGTTAGTTTGGTTTCGCATAGAACACTAGCAAAACCATTGAACCATACTTATGGTTTCAGTAATTGTTTTTATTTAAAACCATTTATCAATAATAATTTTCACTATTCTTTTATTTTATTTACCATTTGACAATTATTTAATAGGTTATGAGTCTGTACTATTAAGTGGTTACTTAATAATGATTATCACATTTTTTTTATTACAAAACCATTAGACAATTATTTTGGTTTCACATTGAAAACTATCAAAATGTGTACTATTAAGTGGTTACATTGAAAACTAATTTTAATAAAATTGAACATTCTTGGGCCAAAAATTACATAAAATGAACGGTATACAATGATAGATACTATAAAAAGACACAACCAACTGATTATGTCACTTTTCGTAGAAACTCGAGAGGTTTAACACGAAAAACAAACATAAAATAAAGCAAAAGTATCTTTTCTTTTTCTAGAAGATAAATTGTTTAAAACAAATTAATAATTTCATTTAAAACCATTAGGCAGTTATTTTGGTTTCACATAGAACACTATCAAAACCATTTAACCGTACTTACGGTTTCAGTATTCCATGCCCCTAATTTTAGTAAAATTAAATTAAATTGAACATTATTGGGCCAAAAATTAAATAAGATGAATAGTATAATATGATAGATACTATAAAAAGACACACCTAACTATCAAAACCATTAAACCATACTTATGGTTTCAGTATTCCATACCCCCTAAGTTTGTTTCACCATAAACTTTATACAAATCCAAAAATTCATAAACTTGATACAAACATTAACAAGAAACTTAACACTAATCTAGAAATCCAGAAATTCAATAAAAAAAAACATTAACGTGCTAGCTTTTGAATCAATTCTTCATCAGCTGAACTTCCTTCATCAGAATCTTGTGCAACATGTTATTGTTTCTTTATTTGATGCTTCTTTTCTTTACCCTTGGACTTTCTTGTTTTCTGCTCCTTCTTTTTACCACCATCAGATGATGAAGTTGTGTCATTCCTTTCCTCCTCATCCATTTGTGTTAGCCCAAAACTGAATGATGGCAATGGCTCTAGCTTTTTAGTTTTTTTCACCTGCATGATCAAAGAAAACCATTAAATACATCTAATGGTTTTGGAGTACAACTCACCAAAACCATTTCCACAGCACAATGGTTTTAGCTTAGTTTTTAGAGTTTAACAAAGTTCTAACAAAGTGCATTGTGGTGTATGGCTTCTAAATCTCTATGTCCATATTACATCTTATTTTCACTTATATTTCTGGCTCTTGTGTATTTTTTCCTAACAAAAATAACAATACTGAATTTTTTGTTATATTCAAATAATTCATACGCACATACAATAAAACCAAACATATTAGTGTCAGGCTTCATAAGGATGGAGCAAGTAATTGAAATGTGGCAAAAACATTGAAAGAAAACCAGTGCATCGGCCATTTGATCTCAGTTTATATGATCTCAGTTTATATGATCCCAGTGCATCGGCAAAAGCATTGAAAGAAAAACATTTGATCTCAGTTGATATGATATCCAACTGTTGAGTTGGATCATGTGCCATTGGATTTTCAATAAATCTAAGTCAGTAAATTCATGTGCTGACCAAAACAAAATCATAAGCACATGATCAGAAACTTGCAGCTAGATCCTTTCAAATATTGTATTTGTGAGTGACAGAAGTAAAAAGAGCGATAAATTTAACCGGTCAATCGTTAGAATGCATTTAAAGTGGTATATAGTAAGCGTCATATCATAAACACTAAAATTCTACCAATCTTAGACTTGATAACAAGAGTTTAAACACAAAATGGAAAGCTAAGTATGGCAGAGTTTCAAGCACAGAGCAGCAAAGAAGTTGAGACATACGTATCTATCTGCAACAGAACATATAAATATGCTACAATTTTTACCAAAGATTTATCATGCTACCATTTTGGTGTATATAAATGCATTGTGTATCAGATTCCTTAATTTTGTTATGTATTCTCAACTATAACAATTATCATTTGCATATAAAATAGATCTACAAATGTTTTGGAAAAGAACCAAAGTAAAACCATTTACACAGCAAAATTGTTTCAGACTAAAACTTGCAAAAACCATTTACACAGCATATTGGTTTTGGCATATATTTTAAACAAAACATACTATAATAAGCAAATTTAAACACTCAGAAACCATTTATTTGACTTGATTTTCCCCAATTCGAAATTAAAATGTCAATTTAGGGTTACACAGATGCAATTACTTTTCAAATTAAACAAAAACCATTTCTAACTAACAGAAACACTTTCAAAACTCATTGTAATTACTTGATTTTCCCCAATTCGAAATTTGCCAAGTTCAAATTGATCACCTCAATAAGTCGATTTTGAATAAACAGATTATTTTGCAGCTTATGGCATAAGCGCTTATGAATAAGTCATTTCTATAACACTAATTAAAATTGAAAATGATGAAATTGATACAGAAACCTATGATTATGAATTGGAAATAGCTGAAAGCAGATGGATTAATGTCCCGAAAAGCAACAACCTTATCATCCTGCAATTTGGGATTTGGAAAGTTAGAGAGAAAAGAGGAAACAGAAACAACGAAAATTGAAGATAAACACGCGACTAACAGAGTGGAGAATGGTAGTATTGGAGTTGAACGACGGTGGTGAATGAGGTGGTGAACGACGGTCACGAAGACGGTTTCCGGTGGTGAATGTTTGTTACCGGTGGTGGTTGAAGTTGGAAATGGAGAGAAAACGCGTTTCGACGGTGGTGGTGAACGACGGTGGTTGAGATTGAGTTTCGACGGTGGTGGAGATTGAGTGACGGTGGTGGAAATTGAGTTTCGACGGTGGTGAAGATTGGAGTTAACGCGTTTGTGTTTCTGCTTTTTGGCCAGTTTTCTTTTGTTTTCGGGTTTGGGGGGTGTAGGAAGCAATTCTGTTGGGCTACAGGTTAATGGGCTGGACTTATGCTTGGTGCATAAGGATTTTCCTTATGCACCATAACCACACCCTCAAGTTCATGTGGGGTGGAGAGAAACGGGGATACCCAAACCCTGTCGGGTATGGGTTTGGGGTTCTACATTTTATCTCCTAATTGTTTGGGATACCCGAATTTTATGGGTTTGGGGAGGGCAAAACCGGACCCGGTCTACCCAATTGGTATCTCTAAAAAAATATCAAAATTAACAAGAAAAAATTTACATTTAAATTCTGTAAGTGCTTAGATACTAGTGTAATTAAATCACCTGACATGGCCAGAATTTGACTTTGTTTTCCGATAGTGTCCAAAACCCTAATTTGAAAAGATGCAATGGGGGGATTTAAACCACCCACAATTTTATAATTGGGATACAATGAGATATTAGAAGCACTCCACGAGCGAGATATCATTATTCTCCTGGAGGAATAAAAAAAAATTGGCTGATTAATCGATGCATGCAAAATAAAAAACATAGAGAGAAAGAGAGGGAGTGAGAAAATATATACCACTGCCACATATCAATTTTGAATGTATCAGATATGTGTTGTTTGGGTTCATTCTGATCCAAGTAGTTGACATCCACTTTCCAATGAGCAAGGTAACCCACTGATTTGACAAGATAGGCCATTGTTTTTCTTTCTAGTTCTTTCTCTAAAGAAATACAAAAAACATACAAAAAGCAGTGTTGAGTTTTACACAAGCATTGAACAAAAACACGAAATCAGAAATTAGACACAAAAATAAGCAACAATCCAAGTATCAACCTGGTGAATGTGAGGGCTGCGTCGGTCGCGATGCTGTAAGGGAGATTGGAAGGAAAAGAATGGTTTGTGGTGGTCGGAGTTAATTAAATCTTAGAGAGAAGTTGTTTGATGGAGAAAAAAGAAACAAACAAGAAGAAACGGGACAGAAAGAAAGAAGGAATACGCTGGTAGAGAAAAAGAAAATACGACTGATGAGGTGTGGGAGTATGGGAGTATCAGGGTTTTTAACATGTGAGTATTAGGGTTTTTAATGACAATTGGGTTGGGCTTCTATTTTATTAGGGTCATATCGAAGGTAATATTTGATGCTAATATGTAACAAAATAGTTTAGTTGAATGTCATAATTGTCCTAATTCAAATCATAATATTAATTACCATAGACGTTGGTATTGTATCATATCATAATATTTCCATGACATCGATCCTGGTACTAAAACATGACATATAAATTTAAAAGAAAATATGATGTTTGTCGACATATAAATAATATCAATATGCAAGAAAAACCATACTACAAAACAAAGTCCTACACATTACGAAAAACTTCTCTGTAGACCACATTTGATGTCACATCGGTATTGTGATCAGATATGGATGGGCGCATAACATTAGGAAGATAATTTGACTTTAGATAAACTTTAAATGCAATTGTGTGGAGGGAAAAATTAGGTTAAAATTAGGTCAAATTTTTTTGAAGAAATCAAAATGAAATTATATAACACACCAAATAGCAGTTCCTAAGCACAAGGTGTGCCTAAGATACCACTAAAAATTACAAGAGTTCAGAATCACAAAGGACATAGATTACACAAGTTAGCCAATACCCAAATAATCTAAAGGGCTTGACCACCACCTCTGCGTACCATAGACAAACACAGCCTTTTTAGCTTTCATCCACCCTAATGATAACAATAATTTAACCTTATCTAACAGGCGAGGAATAATAGTAACAGTATTATTGAACAACCGGTTATTACGTTCAGTCCGCACTACCCAAGAACACAAGAGCCAAATAAGTTGCATAAACGACCTTTTAGCTTTACCAGCACCTGTCAAATGAGTAAACTGCACAAGATGATCAGCAATAATATTAGAATCCACTCCCGCAATACCAATCCATTCGCGCACCTGCTGCCATAAAGATGCAAACGTAGAACATGATAAAAATAGATGCTCGACCGTCTCCACATGACCGCACCCAGAAACACAAAAAGTATCATCCGCAGGAATAACATCACGAGTAGCCAGGTTAGCTTTCGTTGGTAGTCGATCCCGAAGAAGCCGCCACGCAAAGACTGAGACCTTCAAAGGAACCTGATGATGCCACACCAACTCAAAAGGTAATCCCAACTGAGAATCATCACCGTTTGTCAACAAATCATAGGCACCTCTCACGGAGTACCCCTCTACCGTATCAGGAAGCCACTCCCAAGTATCTGAAACATTAGGAACCAAAGAAATATCAAGTAGTAACACCCTACACTCCTATAGCAAAGCCTCCTCCCACACCCACAACCTACGCTGCCAACTCCACCCCTCCCCACCCTGCTCCATCCCCAAAGAGAAAAAAGAAGCCACTATAATGGTTTTGTTCTCAGCTAAGTCAAATAAATGGGGAAACCGCACACACAATGGAGAACCTCCAATCCACCTATGCGACCAAAACAAGGTCTCAGCACCATCACCCACCCTCCGTCGGACACTATCACCAAACCATCCTCCACCAATGTCACCAACACCATCACGAATCCTACCAACCTCCCGCCACCACGAAGAAACACTCCGGCCCCCCACCTCCAATCTCCCACCTATTTCGCCATAACGGGCGACTAAAACATGATACCACAACCCTTCTCTATCAACTAACATCCTCCAACACCATTTACCTAGTAAAGCAACATTAAACTCCTTCAACTTCCTAACCCCCAAACCTCCATGCTCCTTTTTAAAACACAAGGTATTCCAACGTATCCAAGTAATTGTTCTACAATCCTCACTCCCACCCCAAAAAAAATTATTCAATAAAGATTCAATGGAAGAGATTATACATGTTGGAGCTTTGAAGAAGGAAAGAGCATAGACAGGCAGAGTAGTCAAAACTGATTTTAGGAGAATCAAACGACCACTGAAAGAAAGAAATCTGCTATTCCAACCCGACAGTCTAGATTTAATGCGATTCACGATTGGTTCCCAAAACTTTAGTCTTCGCGGATTACCACCTATAGGGAGGCCTAGGTACATAAAAGGAATTTTTCCCACTTTACAACTCAACACAGTCGCCGCCTCATACAACCAAGAATCAGAAATATTAATACCTACCAATAAGCTTTTATTAAAATTCACTTTCAAACCGGACAAAGATTCAAATATAATAAGAGCTGCTCGGAGGGCCCGCACATTTTGCGAGACAGTTAAACTTTATGAGTAAAAGATAATTAAAGTTGGTTCAAATATAAGTTAAAAATCAGTGTATCCATGCGGATCTAAAAATTAGAGTAATTGAAGCAATGACTTGACCAAAAAAAAAAGAGTAATTGAAGCAATGCTATTAATTTTAAAAACAATATATCCACAACAATCATTTTTCTACAATTTTCTAAAAAAATTGAAAGGGAAAAGTGTTTTAAGTTTTTTTTAAGGAGTGTTTTGAGTTTTAACCTCCAAAATAATTGCTTTTTTGATGATTTTGTTATTTATCTTGTGTAATAATGTGATATATTTCTATATCACTAACCTTAAGCTATTAGAAACAAATCATTATTAACTACAAATTGGAGATTGATTTGTTGCAAACATAACATAGTTCGTAAACAAAACTCAATATAATTCTTCCCTTAAAAAAAAAAAATTCAATATAATTCTCCCTGACGATAGACAGATGTTAGAGTTATGTTAATTTTTTTTTTCCTACTCATGGATGACCATTTAACTTCTCAACTAATTGAGCTAACCTCACCCTTGTCTCATTTGTATATCTCTCCCTCTCTCTTTTTCCTTCTTACATCTCACTCATTGCTCTCTACCTTATCTCGTCTCTATCTTATTTTTTTTCTTCCTCTATCTCTCTTTTTTATCTTTCTATTTTCTCTCTTACATATCTCTCTTTCCCTACCTATTTCATATACTGTTGAAATCTATAAATTATATTAAGTCTTGCAACCCTAATTGCATTAATCAACCCTAAATTTTACTTCTAAAAAAAATTATGAAAAAACACACCCAAAGAGAATCAAACTATGTACAACTTGGTGAGATTTCTAAGTACTACCGTTGCACCACTAATGTTTATGATGTCTAATTGTTTGGATTTCATGTCTAATTGTTTGCCATGCATATATCCAATGAAAGCGAAGTCTTTATGGTATCGTTGCCCACTTTCTACCTCTAAGCCATTTATTTTGGACAAACAATTAAGCTATTTAATATGTAGTGTATTTATACCGATATGCAGTTTATTCATGCCAACATTAAACACCAAAAAATAGTAAAAGACAGCGGCGAAGCTACCACAATTTTTACGAGGGGGCCAAACATAAAGAAGAAATAAAATATATTTCAAAAATATTAAACTTAATCAATTGGTAAAATAAATTCACAATAATTTTTACTTATATTTAGTGAAACGCCAACAAAGAAAATAAAAGCTTTCTTAAAAAAACAAAAATAAATTAAAGCTAACAATAATTATTTATAAAAGTTGAGCTATATGGAGTATTAAGAAGTCAAATTTATCCATAATGGACACTAATAAACTAAACATATTATCAATATTATTTTAATACCATCTCTCTTTAAACCAACAAAATTGTTTGGAGTGGCCAAATAAAATACTAGGGAGGTAGCTATATATTAAACTATGTTTATTATTCAAGTTTGTTTTTTCCTTTCGGGATAGCCATGCTACCCCATGACAATACAACCATTCACCCTTGGTAAAAGAATCACAAAGTAGTGCCTACGGTGATGAGGTATTTATATGTTAAAGTGGTTATAAGTTTTACATGGAAAAAAATTAAATGTATAAGGAATAGTTATGTGTTTATTTTATGTGCTATTTTTCTCTCTTTTGGTTGAGAAATAAATCTATTATCTATATATATATATATATATATATATATATATATATATATATTATAATCCTATATATTATAGTCCTAATAACTCCTCCCATATTCATTCCTTAAAATCCTATTTTTTCCCCTCCTAAACCAAATTAGTGGGTCCTTAATTATGCAATTATCTCATAACAATAAAATTCCACTTTATAATTTATACGCATTGTTTGTCTCAAAAACAAATTATATTCATTGATATGGCCAAACTTTGTTTTCCCATGAATATTCCACTTTCAATTGTGTTTAACAACTACTTCATTTTCATTGAACTATGTCCTCAATAAATGCCTAAAAACAAGAAACTATCCACTAACCCAATGAAATGAATGAACTAAAAGCTCTCTCTCTCTCTCTCTCTCTCTCTCTCTCTCTCTCTCTCTCTCTCTCTCTCTCTCTCTCTCTCTCTCTCTCTCTCTCTCTCTCTCTCTCATTTTCTTTCACAATAATTCAGTTTTTGTTCTCCTTTCTCCCCATTTTTCTTCCACCTCTTTCTGATCTTTCCATCTCCATTTTCTTTTATGTTAAGATAATTGTTCATAATTATTATGACAAGTAAAAAACTGAAATTGTTAATTAAAGGTAAACAAATGACAACGAAATTATCGAACAATTCATGTCACGGGTTTACCTCAATTGTTTCAAAAGCAAAGATTCAATAATGAAATGGGTCCTGCTAACTGGTGCCTCCGGAGCACTGGTTAAACATACCATAAAAGGGAATTATTACCATAAAAGGAAATTGTTTTTGACTTTATTATAAATTAATTACACAATTTCAATGCATTAACTACTATATAATTTCCTTTTTCATATCCTTAACCAGTGCCCCGGGGGCACCGGTTAGCATTTCCCTAATGAAATATGTAACACCCCGTTTTCCCAACATAAAAATTTCATAAATAAATCAGAGTTTCTCAACCTAAACGGAATGTCACATATCTTTTCTTAAAAATCATAAACGGAATAATAAATATTAATCCTTCAAAATCCAACAACGTAATATTTAAAACTTTGCAACGGAATTATTTCAATAACTTAAATAGTCTTTAGCACAAGGGCATCAACATAAAATCTCATAAAACTTAGTTCAACATCAATTCTTGAAAGATTCATAAAGTAATACGTAAGGAACGGAAAACAATGACAAAATTCCCATGATTTACAAACTTAATATTAGTGTAAGATAGTCTCACCCTTACCTTAATCAATGAAAATCGCAGCTCTCCTTGTCTTCTCCTCTTCTCTTGATTTTTATCCCTTTTTCTCCTCTTTCTCCAAAAAGCGGTTTAACGTAAAAACTCTTTCTAACCTAAGCTTCCTTATTTATAATACCAATCACTCTTCCTAAATCTATTAAGGCCCAATAACTTATTCTTCTTTCTATTCTAACCTCCAATTCTACTTACACTAATAATTCTCATATTCTAATAAATAATAGAATAATGCTACATAATAAAATACTAACACCTCATATATATAAATAAATCACATAAATAGATTCTAACTTAATAAAAATAATTAAATAAAAGGAGGGCGTTACAAAATACATAATGAAAGATCCACCATTTTTATCGATTCTAAATAGGCAAAACTACATAATTCGTCTCTTAACTTAATTTCAGATAATACTTTCGTCTTTTATCTTTTTTGTCCCCATTTAGTCCTTTATGTTATAAAATGACAATATCTTACCATTTTTTATGAACTTTTTTCAACGAAATATGATTTTCTAGGTTTGTATGATGAAGATTTGGGTTTGTTTATGAGTTTGATGAATTTTTTTTGGAGTTTTGATTATTTCTTTTGATATAAAAGGATAACTATGTTGATATTTTATAATATAAATGACTAAACCGGAACAAAAAAGATAAATGACGAAAATGTTACCTAAATTAAGTTAAAGACGAATTGTGTAATTTTAACCCAAAAAAAAAATCATCCTATGATATTACTTTAATTTATAATAAATGATTTTTCACACCTTCGATGTGTTGTATAACAACTAGTTGTTTTCATAATTATCAAAGATTTTAATTGAGATCTTTAGGAAGGTTAAGTTATCAATTGAATGAGGTAAAAAGATAAACACACTTAGAGACATTTAACATTAATTTCAATTTTATAAATGGCTTGTAGTAAGTCCTAAGTGCTAAAATAAATTTAATTAAAATTAATAATATATGAAATTTTTAGTTATATAGGGATCAAATTTATAACATGCAAATGTGAAAAAATATGACTCAAATTCTCTTGTTTGTTCATGCTTTGATCAGCTTTCTTTCTCTACTTCTTGTTGTAACTAATAGTGGTATGTAATTTTTCACACCATTTTCTAATTTATCTTATTCACAATATTTTATCACTTTTTGGCATTTAGTAACATTTTTTTCTTCTTATTTGACATTCCAGTTGAAATTCCTGAAACTCCTTGTGAGAGTGACGCTGAATGTCCATATTATAGTCCATCTCTTTATGCGAGGTGCATTGATGGATTTTGTACGTTGTTTTTGTCCTGAGTATATAATGTTTGTACTTTTATACTTTACGCGAACTACTGATTTATGTTTCTCATGTATCAAAAACAACCTTGCATAATTATAGCTACTTTAGTAAATAAAGATAATATATGATTATGTAGATAATACAGCAATGTCCTTGCATAATTCTTTTTACCATAACATTTGATATGCATTTTTTCTCTGGTGTCAGTTCTTTGAAGTCTATTTCTAGTTTTCAGATCCTACTATTGGGAGATTGTTAGGAGTCCTAAATAGAGTCAATCAAAATGCTCGATGTGGTATTTAAGTCATGAGGCTCTTCCATCTATTGGACTAGTCTTTTGGGTTGGGCTCTCCTCATTGGCTTAAGTCCTAACAATTGGTGCTTTCATCGAGAGTCGGATCATGGAAAGGGCTACCTATATGCTTGATTAAGGTGTTCCACCGAATACTGATAGGTGAGTGAAGCCGGCAAAAGGGAAAGGGTTACCATCAGGTCAGTGCCGATAGAGTGAAAGTCGTCGTGGACGTAGGCTCTTAAAGGGCGTGACAATGTTAGAAGTCCTACATCGAATAGATCAAAATGCTTGATGTGGTACTTAAGTCATGAGGCTCTCCATCTATTGGACTAGTCTTTTGAATTGGACTCTCCTCGTTGGCTTAAGTCCTAACCAAAAGCTTTAGAGAGATGGAAATTGTCAATTCTGATTTGACTTTGTTTGGTTGGGTTACTCTGCCTTTTAACTCTTAGAAGTCTGTTTGCTTTAGTAGAAGTGATCTCTATATCCCACCTATGCTTCTTAGGATGGTTTCTTTCCTATTTCCTTAGGTGTTCCTTGTTTTTCTTTGGGTTTCGGCGTCCCCAATCTTGTTTTTCCTTTTTTTTCTTTTTCTTTTTAGTAAATTTTCTCACCTTAATGAAAGTAAAACAAAAAGATATGCGAATACAAAGTCATTGAAAAGAACTAAATTTGAACATTTATGTCATAAGTTTTTACAAATAATTTATTATACTTTCTCCTCAACATGACAATGCACATATGATTGTTGTGTAGTAAGTGTGAATTACAAATTCAACATGACTTAAAAAGGTAGTAGAGATTGAACACTTTGTAAGTGAGAGGACCTATAAATTCATTGTCTTTAAGGTTTTGGGTAAAAGTGAATGGTCCTTCCAAAGCTCCCTTCATGACCAAGTAATGATGCATGCAATTTAAATCTCTAATATATTTATAGAAAATTGCTCTTCTCACAACAAAAAATGCTCACGCCAACTGAATTAACGAAAGTACCCCTGCGTGACTTAAGTCACGTTTGGTACTTTCAGCGTGAGTCAACTCACGCAGGTTGTAACCTAGCGTGACTTAACTCACGTGGGATGGATGTACTGTTTTGGTACAAAACCCATCAGTATTAGTCCCACACTCCAACAACCATTTTCTATTCCCCTTCAACTCCAAAAATCCAGAAGTGCGAATTTTTGGGTGAAAATCTTCATTCCAAATCATTGCAAATTGTCAGGAATCATCTAGTGTATCATCTAAACTCATTTTATTTTGCTGATTTTTGGGGTTGGTTTGTCAGTCTGGGCTATGAGTTAACTCACGATGGGCCAACGTGAGTTAAGTCACGCAAGTGTACAGCCCACGTGACTTAAGTCACGCAGGTGTAACGCCCAGTTTTGAAATTTTGCACCAATTTATTTTCTTTGTTAGCTTGTTGCACAAGTTATATATATAGTTTTTCCTTGTTAATTTGTTATTCAATAGACATAATGATGGTTGGAAATGTGGCGGATGATGACGTTGAGCCGAAACCGGCCATAATCGAAGCTTCCGGCGATGCCAAACCAACCGTTAATGTGAAGTTGAAAGTTAAAATTCTCTTTCAAGATCACATTGAAGAAAAACCTAAACTGGTAGTCTGGTACCTACCGGTGTTATCAAGTTTTGTGGTTATGAAGTAGACACCGCCTCATTTTTTTAACAAAGGAAAGATGGCTAGAGCAAGATGATTTTCTTGGTTGGGTTCGTCGACAAGCAGCAAGGGCAGGATTTACTATATCTATATATAAATCTAGGTTTAAAAGGTCAACATTGACGTTGCAATGTAAAAGAAGTGGTGAATACAAACCACCAAAAACGAGGAAGAAACCGAACCTTGAAGGCACGGGCTCAAGGAAATGTGATTGTCCGTTTAGGTTGCGTGGTTTCTTTGATAAGGATACAAATGATTGGTGGTTGACAATGCTTAGTGGAATTCACAACCATGAGTTGGCGCCAAAGTTAGTCGGCCACCTTCTTGTGGGTAGAATAAAATAGGAGGAGAAGAAAAGAGTTATCGACATGACAAAGAGTTTGGTGGTGCCTAGGAATATTCTTATGGATTTGAAGCAAAAAAAGAAAGAAATTTTAACGACTATAAAACAAGTGTACAATGCTCAAACTAGATGGCACAAAGGGATAGTAAGTGACAAGACGGAGATACAATACTTGATTTCAAAGTTGGAGGAGCATAAATACTTATATTTCACAAGAGCAAATAGTGAGGAAATCACTCTTGAAGACATATTTTTTTATCATCCGGAGTTAATTAATATGCTTAACACTTTTCTGACTGTTTTGGTCATGGACTCCACTTACAAAACTAATTTCTACCGAATGCCATTATTTGAGATTATTGGTGTCACCTCTACCAACATGACATATTCTGTTGGTTTTGTCTTTCTTTCCTTTGAACAAGAGGATAACTTTACTTGGGCACTTGAGATGTTGGTTGGTCTTTTGTCCTCAAAACTCAACATGCCTAAGGTGGTTGTCATCGACTGGGACAATGCTCTGATGAATGTCATTGTCAAAGTTCTCCCTGAAACGTACGCTATAATTTGTTATTTCATATTGGGAAGAATGTAAAAGCTAAGTGCATAGTGATGTAAAAGTTGATGAGAAAGAAGTGAAGGAAGTGAAGGAGGAGAAGCATAGTGATATTGTTGACGAAATCATGAGGGCTTGGAAAGATTTGGTTGAATCTCCTACAGAGGAATCACATGCAAGTACGTTATTGCGATTCAAAGATGTATGCAAACCGTTTCCAAAGTTCCTTGCATATGTTGAAACCACAATTTTGAACACCGTTAAGGAAAAATTTGTGAGGACGAATAAAGTCTTGCATCTAGAGTGTAGAACCACCAACATTGTTGAATCGGCTCATGAAAAGTTGAAAAAATATTTGAGGAGTAATGTGGGAGATTTGGCATCATGTTTGGATAAAATGCACAAAATGTTGGCTATCCAGTTTGGTGAGATACAAGCAAGTTTCGGGAGGAACAAAATTGTCTTATACCACAAATACAAAAGACACCTTTTGTTCTCTGATTTGGAGGGCTATGTATCTAGACCCGAATTGGTTTTTATCTATGATGAATTAACATGATCCAGGACATTCGGCTTTGCTAAGGAAGATTATGGTTGTGTGCAAAAGACATCATACGGGTTACCTTGTGCATGTATTATTGCCATGAAGAGAAAGGAAAAATCGTATATTCTATTGGATGATTTACACCCTCGTTGGCAAAGGTTAAGTGTACATGGAAAAGAGGTTGATGATGATTTTTCTATGACGGAGGGGTGGAACGACATTCAAGAATGTCTTAAAAGAGCCCCTTACAAGATGAAACTCCACATCAAAAAGGCGATGCGTCAACTAGGATTTCCGAAAGACATAATGTTGTCTCTGTAACGCCCAAATTGAAAATATCTAGAATATCCAAAAGAGCGCTAAAACTGATATTGGATACATTAATTATACAATAAAGATATCAACAACTAGTCATGAGTTTAGGTACATCAACATTCCAAAGTTATTATGTTACATTATTTCACCAAAATTTACTAAACAAGGTATAAATACAATTTTTGTAACAAAGCTTCTCTTAATATAACATATGCGTCTCTACTATACACCAGGTTGGTTCCAAGGATACTCGATCATTCCAAGACTTTTTTTTTACCTTTTCCTCGCGAAACCTGTGAACCTGAACAAATAAGGAGTTGGATGAGACATAATGCCTCAGTGAGTTCTCTCTAATCCTAGGCTAGTGATAACCTTGGGGATAACCTACGATTATCACGTGCCTAAAATACAACTTGACGGTTGATTATACGTGTGTGGTCATGTTTGTCTAGACGGAAGTGCATGCTAGTTCCGTCTTAAAACCATGTAACTCGTTGTAGGCTCGCTAACATCATACGTGTCATGGCGGTCAAGGGATCCTAGACCGCTTTGCTACGATACATTAAATGCACCGAAGCCTACACTATAATAATCATGACACAAACCTATACCGGACGAAAAGGAAAACCTAAGTTCGTCTTTGGCATAATATTCTTTTCATGTTCTATTCCAACACTTGCTCATGTCTAACATAATCATAATCATGCATGGTCGTATTCGTTAAATCATAATGTTAGCGTAAATCAAACAAACATTATCTTGGTTCATTTTACGGAGAGCCCCGGGTGGAGTAACCCCGAGAACTATCCCATACATGACCGATGTACGTACATCGGACTCCCTCGGTGTCGTGCGGGTCCCTTACGGCTTGAATCGTTCCCCTTAGATCAGAAACCTCCCGTATCCCCCTGACGTGGATAACAAGAGACGTGAACACCTACATCTTATATTAGTCTTGATCATATGTGTACATGTTCATTCTTGTTCATAAGCGTAGAAAATATTCTTCGTATTAAAACATACATAAGTATTCATCATGATTATCGCTACGCTCATGCAAAAACTACTATCTATTCTCTCAACCCCTAGGTTAAGTCTCTAGGTTTCCCATGTTTACATAACTTTACCCATTCTATCAATTAATGCTCTGTCAAGAGCACTTGATAATTACTCACAACATTTACCTTCCCATTACCATTCAACAAGGAAGTCTTGGGTTTCATGATCCTCGTTCAAGCTAAAGAGAGTTCTCTTTGATTATTAGAGAAGGTTAAGAATGAAAACAAATGTTCTGATAGTGCTCCATTATGAACAAATCAAAGTAGAAAAAGGAAAGGATTTTGTGTTGTTTCAAAGTACAGAAAAATGTCAAACTTCCAGCATGGTTCGCTAATAGCGAAACAGAAAAATTGCCACGCCAGAAAAGTCGCTATTAGCGTACTTCTCTGTGAGCTTGCTGGTGATTTTCGCTATTAGCGTAAATCAGGCTAATAGCGAGTTTCTTGAGCCATTTCTGCAGAATTTTCGAAGCTTCATGCCAAATCCTTATGCTTGAACTTGTCATTAACCTAAACAGCCAGTGAACACAGCAAACAAGAAAAAGATGCAAGACATAGCATATGAACACCTTATACAAATCTTATACTCTTGATTTAACCTTAAAAGCAAAACTACATATAGCATCTAAGCTTAAATCAAGTATGTACTATCATGAACTTACACCCATAGGATAGAATTCTATCTAAGAACTCACCTTGAAAGGTTGGTGTTGATTTCAAGTCTCTAACCACAAAAACCCTATAAAATCACTACTTCAAGGGAAAGGAAAACTAGTTGAGTAGCTTGCTCCAAAAACACAACACTTTGCCAAAGACTCTTGCTTGAGGAATCGAAATAAACTTGGGTGTTGGGAAGGAAAAAGGAACCGAGTTCCTAGAGAGAGATGAGAGCTCAATGTTGTTGTTAACCTATAGAGAGAAAATGATAAGCATAATGAAAAATGTTGGTCCTAAGTCTCCTAAATATCTTCTCCACATGAAATTCCATGAATACCCTTTGTCTTAAACGTGCACATTTAAACGTTTTCAGATATTACGTTGGTTCCTGATAAGCGGGATATTACAGTCTCCACCTTTAAGAAAGGTGGTAACCAAGGGAACATCTAAAAGGGGTAGGTCCACACCAAAAGAGACATCCACCGGTCAAATCCCCTCTAGGTGGGAGCGCGTTAATTCTCAAAATCCCAATAGCCAATCATCGCAAACCAGGATATCACTTTCAAAGGGGAAAGGTGCACGTCTTGGCACTTACTCCCTCTCACAAGCTTCGACACCTACTACACAACCTTTTCGGAATTTACCATACATTACACAAATGACAAAGATCATAAGACCTTCCATTGAAAATATTGTGAATGTTAAAGGGGATGGTAATTGTGGATTACGGGTCATAGCTAGACACATGGGCATGGATGAGGAAAATCATGTATTGGTTGTAGTGCACTTATTCATGAGTTGAAAAATAATAAGAGTGACTATTTGCCGATATTTGGTCCGGAGAAGCGTTTTAAATATATCTTGGATGGTTTACATCCTCCAACAAATAATGGTGAAATTGCACTTGAAGATAAGTGGTTGACATTACCGGATATGGGTCACATTGTTGCAACTTGCTACAATAGAGCCATTGTTCAATTGGTTTTGCCCAAAAGAGGTATACGTGAGACATATTTCTCAATCCGAGGTGCTCCACCACTTAACCCACATTCCAACATCTTGTGTTTTGGCTTAATTCTCAGCCACTTTCTTCATGTTTATCTGAAAGACGGTTGTCCATTACCACCGCCTTGTGGGGAGTTGAAGAATCATAATATTGGTGAGGCGGAGCAATGAGAGTTTGCATTTATGAAGTGAAATATTTTTTTGGTGGCCGATTATGTCACTCCTATTATTGCTCGCATTTTTTGGTATCTAATTATATAATTATTTATTTTATCTTTCATTTGGTTTTATTCTCATACTTGTTATTAAATTAAATTTTATGAAGTGATACATTTCTGAAGACTCACAAGTTGAAGTTGAAGCTCATGTTCAATATTGCGTCACGAAAAATAAGATTAAGGTCTTTTTAACCCACACCGACAAGTTAGACGAGTTGAATGCACAACTTAACAGATTCTTTGTCGATATTGGTGAAAATCAAAGAACATCTAATTTATTTGTACAGGTCTCATGCGTGAACCTGGGGAGGATAAGGATGAGGACTTTTGGAAGACCGTGTATTTTCCACAAGTTATCCATGATGACAGCGACGTTGATTACATGTTTAGGTTAATGGTTGAAAATAACATTTTACATCTTTGTGTCTTATCCATTGAAGTGTAATATTTATTAACGTGTAATAATGTAATGTGTTCAAATTTGTGTCTGTAATGTTGCATTTTAATGAATTTGTGTTATGTGTAATTTAACAATATATTTGTGTAATTTGGATCGTTTATGTGTGATTATGTGATTTTGTGTATTAAATGATGAATTTCTGTAATTTGGATCATTTATTTGTAATTATGTGATTAGAACGAATTAGTGTAATTTGGATCGTTTATGTGTGATTGTGTGATTAACGTTGAATTTGTGAAATTTGGATCGATTATGTATGATTATGTTGTTAAAATGGTATAATTTTGATCAATTATGAGTGTGTAAAAATTACGGATCATTAATGACTTATTTAATGATATTAAATGATGTCTGCTGCATATACCAGTACTCAGCGTGAGTTAACTCATGTTGACCTATAATCTGCGTGAGTTAACTCACGTTGGAGTTCAACGTGACTTAAGTCACGTTAGGTTTAACATCTGTGTGATTTAATTCACGTGAGAGTATTTTCGTCGGTGAACAATTTTTGATGGGACAAGAGCAATTTCCACATTCCATATTTATAAGTTATCTATTTGAGTTGAGAGTCTCTGATAAAACTATGTTTACGTTTAAAATCAACTTGATAATGGTGGGGACATTATTACTTTCCCATGCTAAATGCACCTGAAATAACATATTTTCTTTGCAAAATTTGATTTACTATTCTATAATAGTCAAGGCCATGGACATTCAGTAATCTCTAATACACCAAAATTACATATCTAAAATTAGGATGAATTTACTATTATCTCTAATACAAGTTCAGAGCTGCATATATGTCCAGCATTTCACAATGCTCATGTTCCTTTAAAAGCAAAATTAGTAGCTCCACAAAATTGGTATAAGTAGAAAAAGTCAAGAATCAACAATTGCTCTTCCAAAAATCAATATTCGTCAGTTTAATAATTACCCAACCAGGAACCTTTATTAAATCCAAATTAATCAACTCTTACGTTTCTCATTGTCGATGAGTTTAATTAAAACCTTCTTGGAAAAAAATTATGCTTCTAAATTAATAACTTTTTTTCCAAACACAAACAAAGGAGATCCCAAAGCAGGTCCCCATTTTGCAAAGTCTTGCTAACCCCTAACTTGCCATTGCTCAAGAGAGAGGCTTGGGGAATGGAGATTCATTGTAACTTAGTGTATGTCCGGAAATAAATAAAACATATTTTTCCATTAAAATCAACATTATTAATTATTTTTTAATAACTATGTAAAACTCAAATGGAACACCAAATATGAGACTGCTGAATTACAAAATTATACTAACTGTACTAACTAAACTCACACACTTTCTATATTTCTACTACCATTATCGATCTATTTTTATTTTAGCTCTAATATCTTTATCTATTATGAAAGGCCAAAAGATGAATAAACAAATAGAATGAAGTTTATTTATTTTTATTTTTCCTTCAAAAAATAAAAATAAATAATGGACTTTCATGATCTCCAAATGCTTTTGTTTGAGATCTTTACTAAATTTAAGTGACCAATTGAGTGAATTACTAAAACATTTAACGTTAACTCCAATTTTATAAATGACTTTTTACATCTCGAAACGGCTAAAATAGATCTATTTCAATTAATAAAATATGAAATTTCAGCTTATAAAGGGATCAAATAATTATTTATTTATTACATTCAAAAGAGGGAAACAATGGATCAAATTTCCATGTTTGGTTACACTTTGATCATCTTTTTTTCTCTATTTCTTGTTATAACCAATGGTGGTATGTCATTTCATTATTCACATCATTTTTTAATTTAACTCAAACACAACATTTATAACTATAGTTACATTTCTATTTTTTTTTTGTTTGACAATATTGCAGATCGCATTCCATGCGTTACTAGTGGTGATTGTCCAGTTATGCGTCTTCCTCTATATATGAGGTGCATTACCTATTCATGTGAGTTGTTTTTCGATGGACCGAATTTGTGTGCAGTCGGGAAGATATAGTTGAATTGCGGTTAGTCAAATATGAATTGTCTAATCTTGATCAGACAACCCGTATTTTAAGATTAAATTTCAAATTTAAAAACAATGAAAATCCAAACTTAAAATCTTGTCTGCCAGATCTTGATATGACGATCTAAATCTATGTAACTAAATGCATGCAGTCAACCGCACACAATCCAATTCTTTTTTAGGATCAATCCAAAATCCTTTTTCGACTAAGCATATACTTTCATTTGTTTGTTATATTTTTATAGTTTATCTCAAAATTATATTCGTTTTCCTAGTTTTATGTTTGTACTTTTATTAGAATGTATCAAAACCTATGGACTCAAAAAATGTATCGAAATCAACGATGCCTTTATTCAAAGGTATATTATTATATTATAATTTATCCGTTCTTAACTATAAGAACATTTACAAATGAATGTATTCTTACATTGGTTTGGTCATAGAGTGTTATATAAAAAATAACAATGTACTTATAACTATAGCTACTTCTTGAAAAAAATAATATTATAACTTATGATTTTTTTTATTAATTATTGATTTTTCTTCTACATTTAGTTTTTTTTTCCTAAAACATTATGTATGTATTTAAAAAGATCAAAGGATTGATTTAGTGGTCAGGAGTTAGGCACTATGCATGAGATCCTAAGTTTAAACCGCATTATCTTTTTGTACAAAAAAAAAATGTATTAATAAATAATTGAAAAAACCTTGGAGTATGATCTTTTCTCAAGGTTTTAGGTTCGATTTTTCATATACCAATTTAGATGGACTAGTTTAACTATTTTAAAAATATAAAAATAATAATAATTGAAAAGAACTAAACAGCCTTTTGTTTCATAAATTTTTACAGATAATATTTTAGGCTCGTCAAATAACGCAACATACATATGATGTGTGTAACTCAAACATATATTTCTAACATAAAAGTTGTGTTAATGATTTTATTTAAAAAAGAGTAAAAGAAAGTTAACAACAAATGTTATTAGTAATTAGTTGTTGCGTTGGAAAAAAAAAAAGTTTACTTCGTTTTGTCTAAAGAAAATATTTCATCTTAGTTTGAACTAAGGACCTCCAACTCCTTATCTCCTAACTCAAATTAGTTGAATTACCCAACCTCCCTCCCAATAAAAAAAATTATTTTATGACAAAATAAATTTACAAGTAGTATTTTTTTTATAAGCAATTCTTTTATTAACGGGAGTCGGACAAAATTAGAATTCACTCACCTTCTATGAAAGGTTGTACAACTTCCTTCAAATCATGTGCTCGAAAGTCAGACATATTCATTATGGTAGGTCCTTACAAATATGATATAATGCATCGAGAGCTACACTAAAATACACTCATTTTTATATTTTTAACGGAAATATGAACTATATAGATTGTAATGAGAAAGGTACAATTAGTACTTGACTCACGAAAATGGGGATAAGTATGGACTCCACTTGTGTGACATAGTGAATTTCAATGTTATATAACATTACCCAATCAGTGTGTAACACGTGGATTTTGTCCACCTAAAGCAATTTTAAAAGATTTTTGTCTTTTCTGAAAAAATAATATTTTTATTTTTATTTTCAGTTTCATTTGTTATCCCTTAGGATTGTATTACTGGCTCTGATACCAGGTTTGAGGCAGAATCGCCAGCGGAATTTTCTCGAACTTGATTTAACATTTGTTCGATTTTGATTAACCCTTGAAATGGTTTTAAGAGTGTTTTAGCTCTTTCTTTTTGTATATTTGTAAGATTTTCTAAATCTTCTATTTCTCTTAGAAAGTCTTCAATATATTCTATATGATATTGTACGAATTCTTTAGAATGGAAAAGAATTTGTCTTAGAACAATTCTTTGATTGTAATATTCTATATCACAGACTATATTTTCTAGTCTTTCTTTAAAAAGTTTTAATTCTGTTATAAGTCCCAATCCAGGCATTATTGGTTCGGTACAGAATTACTGGTGAAATTTTCTTCAGCCTTTTTCAAAAGGTTTTCTAAATAACTTAATTTTTCAGCAGGCCATAATAAGATTTCAGCTTTTTCTTTTTGTTGGGTAGAAATAATTTCTATTTCTTCCAACTCTCTTAATATTTCTTCCACATATGAAATATGCTGAATAATTAAATCACGGATTCCCCAAAGGGTATTTTTCATTTCTATCTTTAGAAAATTTCCTTCTATTTTATCAACTAAAGTTTTTAATCTTATTCTGAATAAACTCAATTCGTTTTTTATTGTTATTCCAGGCATTATAGCTTTTTATTAATGCTTGAAACTTCTGATTTTAATTCTGAAATAGCTTTCTTAAGCTCTACTTTTTCTTCATTTCCAAACGAAGATCTAGGTGCTAAAAATTTTGTCAAAGAATTTTGTCTTGGTCTTAGACTATTGCTCCGTAATAAAGGAGTTCTTTCAATAGACATAATTGACTTTGATTTTTCTAATGGTTTTTGAATTGGTGATTCCAATTTTAAAAATGATGCAAATAGTTCATCTATTTGTATTTTTTCTTTTCCACTAAACTCTATACTATGATGAGATTTGCTTAGTGCATAATTCATTTTATAGCATACAGTGAAAGGATGATTTCCTGATCTCATAAGATCTTGATCTTTGAGTCTATAATGAATTACTATGGATCTATTCAGATCTATGTCTTTTAGACTTAAACCTACTTGTAGATTTATGTCAAATTTTAATTTTCCATATTTTAAATTTCCTTCACCTTTTGTTATTAGTGATTTATTTTTATTCATTCTAGCATCTTCTATTAGAAGTTCTAATTCTGAATCTATTCCTATCATAAAAGTACTTTTTATGATTATTTGGTTGGATAGTTGATATATGAATATATCCTATCTTTTTCCTTTTTTCTATTGATAGATGTTTTAGTCTTTCATCTATTTGTTCCTTATCTATCATGGTTATAACGACAGATCCATCTGTTGATTCCATTAGGTATTTCTCCTACCATCATTCCATATTTTAGAATGTTTTCTCTGGATATTTTTTCTTTTATTAAAGAAATAATATTCTTTTGTTTTTCTCTGAAATTTTCTTCAGGTTTTAAGGTAAAATCCACCTTTTCTATATGATCTATTAATACATCGGCTCTAAAACCTAATGCATCTTCTTTAATTACACTAAATTCCATTTTAGTTTGATAATTTTATGGTAAAATTATTTGTGTTAACAATAATATGATACTGAATAGTATTTTTATAAGAAATCGTTATTAAATTCATACCTGATTGTTTTGCTAGGACTTGAAAGTTGTTGGTCTTCTTTGAAAACTGTTGATTCTACTTGGTTAACCAGAAGGTTTGTTGTTTTTGGTTTTAGCTCAAAGCTTCTGATGTATTTGATCTTTTGATTTGTTTTGGGTATAACCCCCTAAGGTTATATTTTTGAATAATTTGGGGTGTATTTCTAAGAAATACGTGATTCCTCCAGAGCAGTAGCTCAAGAATCAACTAGTTAGAAACTAGGAAGAGTTTAAGAGAACAATTTCATACAAGAAAACTTAGTTCATTTACTCTTATGTTACAATGAGCTGAAAGCTCTTATTTATAGGCGGAAAGGACTCACAAGTGGTTACATGTCCTTTTCCTAGCCAGCTAAAAAGAAAAGCAATTACAACACGCAACAAGAAAAACAATGCATTATCACCTAATGTGATAAGATTCCTTGCCTAAATGGGCCCCGTCTGACTCAGATGATAAGGCTACATTATTACAACAGGTCATCTACATGACGCGTGTCTCAAGCTTTCTTTGTAGCCTTGTCTTCTAGTGCCGACAGTTTTGACGCACACCATTTGCACATGTGTCCCTTGTATTTTTGAAAATACAGGCAACACTCCTTCTGGATTTCTTCTGGTATCCTGTAGAGACCATTTTCAAATCCTGAAAACAGATCTTCAAAGTGAAGAGTTTGCTTAAGGTGTTCTTCTGACACTTTCTTTTTGGCATCACAGACCATTAGACAATAATCTGTAACATATAAAACCTTATAATTGATAATGGATGAACCATATCTAATAAGATTATCATAAAAACGTTTCATTTGATAGATGAACGAGTGAACTGTCCATCCAACACTTTCTGGATTTGGTGGTAAATAGGATTTGTTTGAAATTCCTATTTTTATAATTGTTCTTGGCTCAGCTGCCATGAAGTTATTTTCTCCATCAAACCATGGATAGGTTTGTTCAAACTGAAGGAATATCTCTCTTCCTTTTGAGAATAAGTCATTAAACCTTTTTGCTATATCACCAATCTATTTTGGAAGATTGCTGAGTTCTTGAAACCTTTGTCCTTCCTTTTCTTCTAGGTAGACTGTTCTTAGAAGTCCCATATCATAGAAATCTTTGAGAAGTTCTTTTGATATTCCTGGAACTGTGTTTGCTTTAACACAAAGTTTAGTGTTAACTGGATAAAAGCATTCCAAAGCGAATTCTTCTTTATAATCTGCTAACCATCTCCATTTAGCTAAGAAGTCGTCAAGTTTAACTTCTCTTTTTTGCATCTTCTGAAGATTGATTATTGAATCTACTGAGACTTTCTTTTTAACTTCCATTGTTGATGGTTGTCCCATGTTAACAGAAGTAGCAATTTCTTTGTATGCTGCGTTGAATGCAGTTTTTGCTTCTTCCATTGTTGGATAAGCTTTGTGTCTTACTGGCTTTCCATCGATGTGGAGTCTTGCTATTGCCCAGTTTTTATAGATTCCTTTCATAGGTCCATCAAAAATGACATAGACCTTTTTTCCAAGTTGCTCGTCAATTGGATCTACAACAACGTTTGATTCTGCAAAGTCGTTTTTTGACTCTTCTTCTTCAACAATATCACCCCATGATTTTTTACTGTCTGAGGTTGTTAGTTTTGATTTAGTTGTTGAATCCCAACCGCTGGGTTCTACTGATTTAATGGGAATTTTTGATTCTTCTGGAGCTGTGTACTTTACATAGTAGTTGTATTTTCCAGAATCTTGTCCTAACAAGTCCCAATTTTCCTCATCTTTAGGAGCTTCATTAGGTTGAACTTCAGCATGTTCTCCTGTTGTTGCTTTCATGATTTTCAAAAATTCGTCAATCATTTTTATCATCTCCCCCCTCTCAGAAGAAAGAGTTTGAAGCTTCTGACGATAGATTTCTATCTGCTCATCTTTTTGCTTTAGATTGTTTTGAAGCACCTTCAAGGCTTGCTCCATTCTCTTGTGAGTGTGTCTGCAAAACAATTATTTTCTGATTTTATTAGTTGAATATAAGGATAGAATTGTTGGATGCGCATTTTCCATCGAACAAGTCTCCCTTGTTTATGATCAACTTTTAAATTGTAGCGCCAAAATCCGCTAACATAAGTTGAATCAGTTTTTAATAAAAACCTTGATGGAATTAAATTCATTCTCCATTTTTCTAAAACTTTTAAACAAGAAAGGGTTTCTTTCTCATTGATATGATATCTTGTTTCAGCATCTTTAAAAGATCCTGAAATATATTTGCACAAGACAAGTTCATTATCCTTAATCCGGATGTTATTGCTTGAATAATCAAGTCTTGTATCAGTCGAGACTGATTTTATATCTGATCGCCCAATAGGGATATCTAATTTTAACTGTGGGGTTGCGCCCACAATGGTATAGGATTGTTGTGGGGTTTCATCCTCAACATATCCACTGAGATTTAATCCCAATTTTTGTTTACCGTTAGGTAGAGCTCTCATAACTCCAGCCCAAGTAAACTGATCTGCATCAACATTTACAACCAAAAAATCATTTTCTGTTGGGTTGTATAGTTGTGGTAAAACTTTTAGTTTTTCTTTGATTGATTTTACAGCCTCAGTATCTTCCTGTGTCCATTTCCATGGCACTTTCTCAGATATTTTCTTCTGTAAAATTCTTCTGTCATTTGCTAAATCTTTGAAAAATCCTTCATTAGCAATATAATTTAAACATCCCAAAAATCTTTGGATTTGTTTTCTATCCACTAATTGATCAGGAAAAAGTTGAATTTTTTCTTGAACATGTGGTGATAAATCGAGTTTTCCTCCTTCTCTTAAAATAAGACCAAGGAATTCAATTTCTTGTTTCAAAAGTGTTGACTTTTTTCTAGATAAAACAATACCTCTATCTTTTATCCTGTTTAAAACAGTTATAACATCTTTGACATGTTGTTCTTTACTTCCGTTAGTAAAAATTAAAATGTCATCGATATATACAAAACAGATATGGTCAAGACCTTTAAGAGTATTGTCCATAAATCTTTGATATATTGATGGTGCTTGTTTTAAACCAAATGGTAAAACATTCCATTCAAAATGTCCTTCTGGACAACTAAAGGCTGTTAAAGGTTTTGTTTCCTCTGATAACCTTAACTGTCAGTATCCAGACTTTGCATCTAAAGATGAAAACCAATTACATCCTTTTATTTTTTCAAAAATGTAATCTTTTCTTGGTAACTTATAAGAATCACTTATGGTTGAATCATTAAGTTTCTTATAGTTAATTACCATTCGAGCCTTACCTCTTTTTATCTCATTGTGTTTCCTGACATAAAAGGCTGGCGCTGAATGTGGACTGATAGAAGCTCTTATTAGACTTTTTTCTAATAATTCTGCTATCTCTTGTTTGAATTCTTCCTTATCTTCAGGGGAATAAGGAATTTTATATAAAACTTTAACTTCCTTTTTAGGGTCTTTAAGTTTTATAGTGATTAAATCCTGTATCTTGTTGACCACAGAATCTAATGGATTTTCAGAACAAACTTGATTTAAGTGGTGTTCTAAATTTTGTTCGATTGTTAGGTAAAACTTTCTCTTATCCCACATACATCTAAGTATATTAAGATTTTCTGAAATTGCCTTCAAAATTTCATTTTTTGTTATATTATTTGTTGTAACAAATTCACTTTCTTATGGATTATTGACATCAAACCAATTTAATGTTATAGTGTCAAGTTTTTGAATAAAAGGATTATATAACTTTAAAAAGTTATTTCCTATTATTACATCTATTCCAGAGTCATGTTCATAAATTGATCTTACATAAAAATATTTATGTTCAATTTTTATAAAAACATGTTTTAGAACAAACCAAATTTGATGTTTTACCTTATCAGCAAAGATAATTTCTTTTGGCTTTTGTAATCTAATCCATCCTTCTTTTGATATGGATCTTCTGCCAAAACATAAAGTTGCACCAGTATCGATGTAACCCATAATTTTCTTTTTATTCAGTGTTATTTGAATAAATGTTGCATTAGGATTTCCATTTTTTAAGATTTTTCTACTCATTCTTCAATTTCTTCTTCAGTAGTATATTCAAAAATACTACTCTCGTCAGAATCTATATCTGATTCTATTGGTTCGAAACCTACTTCCCAGATTAATTTCAAGGTTTCTTTTTTAAATCTTTCTTTTTAGGACATTCATTTGCATAATGTCCTTCTTCATTACACAACCAACATGTGCATGTTTTCTTTCCTTTAGGACATGAATTCTTTTTAGGATATTTTTTATTTCTCCTAAAATATTTTTGTTTATTAAATTTCTTAGGAAATTTCTTTTTTCTTTTATATTCAGAACGATCTATTTTCCTAAAAACTTTTTTCTTTTTCTTTCTTCTAGGTTTACTACAACCGTAGTTTCCTACTTTGTCCCGAATTCTATCACAGCAAACGTTTATCTTTGCTTCTCTTTTAGCAGTTTTTTCCATGCATTTTTCGGATATCCATTTCCTTAATGCAGTTATTCTTGTTCCTAGAGTATCGTCTAATCCTACGATTACTTCTAGATGTTCTTGGATTACTTTTTCCATTATTGTTCCTACAGATGATGGAAGTTTATTGTAGAATAATCCTAAAAGATTATATTGTAATCTCTTTTGTGGAGATATTGCATAATAATATTTGCTAAACTCACATATAAATGGTTCAACATAACACATATCACAAATTCTTAGATTAAGGATTCTATGAATGTTTGTGTTTTCTAGGTCTGATTCTGCTTCTGGCGCATCAAAACCTACAAATTCTTTTTTCAAGATTGAATAAACATGATTTATAACTTCTTCAGTTGTTGATGGAAGTTCTGAGTCTGATTTTTCAGACATGAAACTCTAAGCATTTCCTATGGTTTTTGTTTTTAAATAGTTGAAAATACTTTTTGGACTTAGTTTCTCAAGTGTAGGGTCTAATTGGATTGTTACCATGTGATCATGATGCCAACTTCTTAGTTCTTTTTTAATATCCTCACTGCAGTCAATGTTCAAAACATTATCTTCTTTGTGACGATTTATAATAGGTATATATTTAGATGGTATTTGTTTAAATTTTCTATCATCCATTTTGTTTTGAATGATTTGTTGATCAATAAATTCTTCTTCACCTTCTCGACGTCCTCTTTTACGTCCTTGTTCTGATGTTTCTGGTTGTTCATTAGTTTTCACAAGTCCTACTTGTGGTTCTTCTTCCATACTGAAAGAACTTTCTGATCCAAAGTCGTAGACAAATTTGTTTTCGTCATCAGATTCTTCGGTTATTTGATTTTTTCTATTAATGTCTAAAGAAGCCATTAATGTTTGTAATTCATTTAGCTGGTTTGCTATTTCTTCTTTTGTTTCGTCCATATTAGGGTAAAGGCGCGAAAAAGTTAATTTCTTTTTCTGATTTTTCTGAAATTTCTATCATGTCTCCCCCCTCTTTTTTGACAAAAGTTTGTAATTCTTCTAGGGTTAGACATTTATCTCTTATAGGTAAGAGTTTTAATAGATCGATTAAATCATCTATTTTTACACAAAGTTTTTCATCTAACAATTTTTGGTTTTCTTCTAGGTTAGATAATTTTCCATTGAGTTTTTCTTCAAACTCTTTTAGTAGAAATTCTACTATTTTATCTAACTGTTCCTGAAGTACTGTTAGGTTTTCAAAAATATCTTGTATTTTTTCACTTACACCTTTACTAGCCATGTATAAACTTTTGTATTCTAAGGCTTAAAAGATTTGCAAAGTTTTCATACTCCCAGTATGTAGAATAATCATTTTCAATTATTAGAAACCATATGCTGTTTCTCTTAACCAATTAATTTGGTTTCTCATTCTAATTATATTATTATAATTAGGTTTTAATATGAATGGTTGAGGTATTATTTTTCCAAATGGATTTATAAGACCTTCCATTATCTTGCTAATTTTTTAAGTTTTTCTCTTAAAGAATCAGCTAATTCTATATTTTGTTTAAAAAGAAAATAATCAAAATTTTCTTTTAGATAGTATCTTGCTGTTTTTTCATGCCATTTAATTTGTGCTTTTACCAGTGCGATATCCTGATAATTTGGACATAAAACAAACGGTGGTAAAACCAATTTTCCTTTTGGACTTATATTCCAATATTTTATTTTAGACTTTTTAAGCCGGTTTTTGTAAAAACTGGTTTTAAAGGTTTTTGGCATTTGTCAAAATTTTATTGGCCAATGGTACCTAACTCCTATGGTACGCAAGTATTTTCCGGATAAGTATAGGGGGTATTTGACCCAACATGCTAAAAAAGACTGTGATGACGAAGCATCATATAATGTTCAGGCTATTTTTTTAGATACTTTTTTTCATTCGAAGACCAATGGTACTTGTAAGTTTCTTGAAGAAAATATAAGTAGGAAAAAATTCGTCACAAGTTTCAATCCATTTCAAGACAGAAGAACGCTAAAAAAAGGATGAAAAATTGCATATAATTTGCACCCTGGGAGCTTTCCAATGCGCCCCTGCACATGGAAAAAGTGCCCAGGCGTTTTTTATAATCCAGGGACTGCCTCATGCACCCCTGATTTTTATAAGACCTAAGAATTATATAAACAATGGACCCTTCTGCTTTCCTGCTGGTAAATTGCACTTTCAGCTTGTTTTACAACCTGGATCGGAGGAAAAACTAGTTCTCGTCTCTTAAACTATAAGTAATGATGTCTACAAGTAGAGACCCTTGCATACAGTTATTTTCATTCAGAAATTTGGCGGTATAAAGCAATGGTCAAGCATCCAGAGCTTCAAGATAGGGTTTCCTCCTCTTGTTCTCTAGGGTATTTTTTCCTTTGTTTTGTTATGATGTTAGTTACCACGAGTAACTAAACCTTTGAGATTAGGATTCTAAAATGAACCTCTATTTATTCGTTAGATTGAACTAATGTAATTTATTTATTTATTATTATTTGAGTAACATGTGCTTTTCACGAGTTTCTCCCTTAATTCTTTTACAATATAGATTAGAGTTCATAAACTAAGTCTTATGCTTTAACCGAATGGTTACATATGACTTTTGGTCAAGAGTCTTTCATTTATTATAGACCATTAGGGTATGAGGTTATAGACCTTCATGGAGTGTAAGTCCTTTAGATAACAATTCAGGAGACGCATGAGATGTTGAGGTCGAATGATATGTCCATGACTTTCATAATTTTGTAATGGAGGTTATGGAGCAATCTGACATTTGTAAGGACGAGAATATTCTTCATATGAATGTTTTTTTGACAAAACCTACGAACGAACCATTGTTTATATAATTATTAGGTCTTAATTAATGGGTAATTTGATTAGTCCAACAAAGAATATAAAGGGGATCAGAAGAATCTTAATCACTGTTAAACATTTGAATCAAATTCTTTAATTTTCTGCAATCAAACAACTATTCTTATTGTGCAAACAATTCAAACTTGCAAAACCATTAACTCTTTACCGCTTTTTAATCAATAAGTTTAGTAAATTTCTAAGTCGAACGAAAATCTCTGTGGAAATAATAACTTACTTTATTAATTGTTACGATTGGTACACTTGCCAATTTGTCCATCAAATTTTTGGCGCCTGAAGGTCGGATTTAGGCAAATGTACCAAATCGTTTACCAAGTAATAAAGAGTATATAGAGTATCGTATCCACATGGATTTTTGTTCCAATGGCAATTCGTGTTACTTATTTGGGAATAAAAAACAATAAATTAAAACAATAAAATAAAATAAAAGCTAAAGGGGGTTTTGCAATTTATTTTATTTGCGCAGAGCAAAAGTTTAGGAGTAACATGTTTTAATAGCCGAATGTTAGCGGCAGTTAAGATTCTTCCAATCCCCTCAATTTATTTGTTGGAATAAATTAATGGTCAAGGATAACTTAGATATTGGATTTACGTCTTTTATTTAAGTGTTGAGTTCATGGAGTTTTATTTCCTACCAGCTATTGAGTTGCACCTACTAATCACACTAGTTTGTACGTGTGGGGCCTTACTTTCTCAAAGGTTTGGGTTTATTCCCCTCTAGCTGTCTAGTTGCAACCTTGCACATGAGTTTCTACGTGGGTCAATGCTTAAGGTCCTCAATCCTATAGGCAAATGCACCTACATGTGGTTCTTACTCTCTCAGAGGTAATTGAAACAAAGACTTAAATTAGGATCTCTGAAATTCTCAATGGTCTTAAAGGTTCCCTCGTTCTGAATGAAAAATATGAATGAGAGAAGTTTCATTTATAGGTTTGGTTTCCACCTGAGTCAGGGTTTGAAAACCAAGCTTTTCCACTTAAAAGTAGGAAAAAACAGTTCTGACCCGCACTCATCATGCCACAGGAGCACGGCTAGGTGCATGACTGCAATAGTCCTTGCCCCCTACGCATTGATCATGTCTGGGGTGCATGGGTGCTATTTTCCCGCGCATAATCGTCTATTTCTTCATCCTTTAGGTGCTTTCTTCCTTATAGTATGTCTTGGAACTTGGGAACAAAATTCCTCCCATTGTAATATCTTACGAGGTCTCTTGAATCTTTCATGCATGGTCTTCCTAAGATCTTCACAAGTCTTCAAGATGTTTTGTATTGCCGATTTGCATGATTTCTTCTTGAATTACATCAAAACACATTGGATTTGCTATGTTTTGGGGAAACTAGAATTATTGACTCAAATAGAGAATACATTAAAAAGTATCCCGAAAACCATAAATAGTTGTTCTAAAACTCCTCTATTTTGGATCAAAACTAAATAAAAGCTACTAAAAAATATGCTAAGAATAACGTAAGATGACCTGTCATCACAACCCAAAACTTAAATTGTTGCTTATCCTCAAGTAACGAAAGAATATAAATTTCAATCTTTGCATATTTTTTAGGAAAACATACAGTTTCGAAGAGGTTGTTCATATCATCATCTCGTCCCATTTACATACTTGACTAACTTACCACTTCCATGTAAGCGGTACAGTCTCATAGAAGATAGCTCCTACTCTTAGACACACTCTTTTCTATTATACATGTATGTATCACCTATAGCAGTAGCGTTGGTCACGACATTTGCCCACTATGGTTGTCACATGAATGTACCTTGCTGTAAATTTGAAACAATTCTAAACAGACATTCAAGATCATACTATATACACATTTTGAGGTCTTTCAGGATTATAACATGGCTTAGGTTAAGGTGGGATATATTTAAAAATGTAAGCTAATAAAACAAAACAAGATAGGTACTAATTAGAACTATTTATCATTCGTTTTTCAAGATAGATACATTTTTTTTTCTAAGAGACCAAAAAAAAAATTATGTTTTTAGTTCTTAATTTTTTTCTTCTTTCAATTTTGTCGTGTTTACCCGTACTTTTGCATGGTTTTATCTACTTTGCATGGTTTCACCACCGGAGAAAAATATCTCACTGTAATCAACCTCTTTCTTATGTGTGAACCCCTTAGCCATTATCCTAGTTGTATGTCTCCTACCGCATGTCTTGGTAGTTGCTATGATATTCTTTTTTTTAATGCATCCGTAGGCAATGGGATCAACTCCCATGTGGACATGTCTTTTTTCCTATGAAGAGATTGCATATCTTACTCCATAATAACCAACCAACTCTCCATCTTTGCCTTGAAGGTAAATTTACAAACCCATAATGCGTCAAAGGTTTGTCTGACCCAAACTTCCGAACTATTTTATAATTCTTTTTTGGGCTTGTGGTATCTAAAGATTCATGTTGATGTTGTTGTAATGTATGTGTATTTTCCATGTTGAACATCCTCATGATCAACCTCATCCTCGTCATCATCTTGAGTAACACCAGAATGCTCCACCTAAACAAGACTAGAATCTGGTTGGTCTTTAGATTCTATCTTAACTACTTGATTATTTTATATTTGAACATCACCACATTAGGCACCATAGCTTTTTTGTCAAAGGTAACATCGCTGCTAATCACAAACTTAGAATCTTCTACACTCCAAATACAAATAATTTTGGCTTTGTTTGATAAAAAATAACGGATAGTTGATAAGCCATCTTACAGTAAATAACTTAGCTGATTGAATTTATAGTATTTTGTAAAATTAGCAGTTAAACTAACTTATAAATATGAAATGACATAAGATCACATGAGTAAAATTGAAATAAAATAGGGTTAATTAAGTTTTTGGTCCCTATAAATATCTGCAGTTTAATTTTTAGTCCCTATAAAAATAAATCACACTTTTTAGTCCCTACAAAATTTTCTGTTAGTGTTTTTAGTCCCTGTAAAATTAAAATTTGTCTAATTATGCTTAAAATTCTAAATTTATGAAAGATATTTTACAGACATGTTCACAACATCGTAAGACACTCTTTTATAAAATCTTTTAGTTTTTTAACATGTAATGAATTAAATATGAATTTTTCTAAAAGCCAAAATTTCAAGATTATATGAATGAAAATTTGGACCTATTAATAAAATTTTGAGTTACTTTTTTGCGGAGGAACTTTGTATAATGTTCTAAATAAGTATGTATAAAATATGTTAAAAATTTAAAAGTTTAAGCACAATTAAGCAAATTTTAATTTTACAAGGACTAAAAGTATGTGTTGATCCCTGTTAATTTAAAAGTTTAAGCACAATTAAGCAAATTTTATATTTTTAAATGATTTTTAACAGACATGTTAAGAACATTATAATAATCTTTTTTATAAAAAATTAAAATTTTTTAACATGTAATGAATTAAATATAATTTTTTTAAAACGCCGAAAATTCAAGATAAAACTAACGAAAATTTGGACCTAAAAATAAAATTTTGAGCTAACTTGTTGAGGCAGAAAGTTTTATATTGTTTTAAACAAGTATGTAAAAAATCATTAAAAATTTAAAATTTTAAGCATAATTAAACATATTTTAATTTAACATGGACTAGAAACACTAACGGAAAATTTTGTAGGAACTAAAAAGTGTGATTTATTTTTACAGGGACTAAAAACAAAACTGCAGATATTTATAGGGACCAAAAACTTAATTAACCCAATAAAATATGATAAGTTATAGGTTTTGAGCTACAAGCTACTTGGATTAACTTATTAAAAAATGCCATAAACTAAAACAAAAAGTTATAAACTAGTGAAAAAATGATTTTTACCAAACAAGTGTTTTCTAGTCAAATAACTTGGCTCTTTTTAGAATTAGAACTCGTTATATTTCTTTTCTCACAATAATCTAACGGCAACACTACATTTAGCCAATTGTTGTTTTATAATCTAACGGCAATACTACTACATTTAGTCAATTGTTTTTTTTAAACCAAAACGTTATGATCATCAATATAGTCATTATTCAGAAAACACCAAAACGTATAGATGATTTTTTTATTTTGTTACGGTATGGATGATATTTATTGACCACTATATTAAAGGGTCATGCTAACTAGTTATTTGTTAAAGATTCAAGAGAGGAAAAATTCAAAGCTTTATTTAAAAAAGAAAAAAAAGTTTATTTCTAAAGTTTGAATGTATTAAATACATAATTTTTAAGATAAAGTCTCTTTTTTGGACTTTTTAACAAGTGTTCTTAGAGATGATATTTGTTAACATTTCGCTTATTGAAATACTATGTTTTTAGGGTAATATAAAGAAACTTAATTGGTTGGTACAATTATTTTGTACATGCATTTAATGAAGTGTTTCCATATCAGTTAATGAATATGAAAACATATGAGTTGTCAAATTCATCGGTTGATGTAACAACATATCATTAAATGCATGTATAAAAAAATAATTTGTGTGTTTGTGTATAATAATTAAACTTTAATATAAAACTAATTATAGATTAATTTTTAATATATTATGACATTTTATGTCTACAGTTACATTATTTAATGAGTATAAAACTATTTTTAAAAATTTATTACATAAAAGTTTAAGTCGAGCTATTTTTAATGACTTTGAAAAAAATGCTCAAGTAAAAAAACAGTGAATCTAGAACTAAAATAAATAGTTAATTTACATAATCATATATTATCTTTGTTTATTAGTAGCTATAATCAAGCAAGAACATTGTTGTTTTTGATACAAGAGAAACATAAATCTCAAACTTTAAGGTAAATTATAAAAATAAAAATATTATGACATACAAATAATATTACGAGGTAAACAAATGACAAACATCGTCAATGCACCTATTATGCAGAGGGGGAGGAAACACAGGACAATCAGCGTCACTGCCACATCGAATTTCAAGTTCTGTAATGTCAAATAAGAAAAAATAATGTTATTAAAAGTTGATAAAATATTGTGTATAAGATAAATTAGAAAAAATTAGGAAATAGTATGACAAATGACATACCACCATTGGTTAAAACAAAAAATAAAGAAAAAAAGATGATCAAAGTATAAACAAACAAGGAAATTCTAGCCATATCTTTTCTCATTTACATGTAATAAATAAACAAATATTTGATCCTTTTATAATTAAAAATTTCATGTTTTATTAAATTAGATTAAATTATTTTAACATTTAGAAGTTGCAAGAAGCCATTTATAAAATTACATAAAATGACTCTAATCAATGTGTTGTGTTTATCTCTTGATCTCATTTGATTGATACCTTAATCTTAGTTAAGATATCATATAAAAATCTTTGATGATCATGAAAGTTCATTTTATTTTTTTATTTATCTTTTAGCCATTGGTAATATATTTTTTGATGGTTTGGTTTGCTCCCGGTATATATTTTTTCCGCTTTTTAATAATATATTAAGAATGGACGGTATAAGATAGAGGTATATAACCTTCAGACTCACCTTAATGCATCACATATCTCTTGATTTAGTAAACATTAAAAAAAAAAAAAAACATTCGTAATAGATATGGGGAAAAACCCCAAAAGAGAACTAAAAGTAATGAATGTTGTAACATATGAAATATATCAAGGATTTTTTTTTTTGTTAACAAAATTTAATTAAAGTTATAAAATATGAAATTTGGAAATTGTATCTAATAACCACACATTTAAAATATGTTTTTGGAACTTAAACAAATGAATTTAATTTTTTTTTATATAAGGGGGGGGTTTTTATGAAGTTTATCAAGAGCTCTTAAAATATTAAGTTCTAAAATATCTGCAATTACTTTGTAAACTTCAATTAAACAATATAGTTATACGAAATAATTATAATCATTATTGTCCTAATAGAGAATAATGAAATATTTAAGTAATACAAATAGCCTTCTCTCAAAAAAAAAAATACAAATAGCCTATAATCTATTAATATTACTCTCTCCGTTTCTTTTTAAGTGTGGTTTGAGTGCGGATTTATCGTTCATATTTAACTGTCGTTTTGGTATTTTAAGGGTACGATTTGTCAATTATACCCTTTGTCAATTACTCTTATCTTTTTCAATAAAACTAATTAATGCTATATATTTAAAAAACTAAAGTTAATTTTTTTTAAATAAAGTTTGTTTGTTTATTTTTAAAACAAAGTTTGTTTATTGTTATCTTAAAATTGACAATTATTTATTATAAGAGAGATAAAGTGTTTAAAAAAATAGGAATTTGTAGAAGAAAAAAATAGTAACTAACAATTGTTTGTTACGAGAGAAAGATAACATATTTAATTTATTGGAAAGAGAAAGCGTGTAAAAAAAAATATGAATATATTGGTAGATTAAAATAAAGGTATAATAAAACATAAAGGTGCAAAAATTCACTTCGATAATCTGGTGTCAATATTTCAAAATGACACTTAAAAAAGAATAAAGAATGGAGGGAGTATATAAAAGATTGTATGTGTTTGGACTCGAATAGCAATTTGATATATATCCTCATTGTCACTCAATACCAATAGACGAGCCACAGAATCCAGTATATGAGCCCTATATACTCATAACTCAATTATCAAGGCAGGGCCTTCCCTAGCAGAATAATGAGGATTAGGAAAACCTAAATCATGAGCAAGCAAGGAGACAAAATATCTTTTATATATGGGGGTAACTAGTCAACCTTAATCTCATTCAATTTCTTCCTAAGTGTGGGAATAGGTTAGACTGAATTATACTCCCTCTGTTTCAAAATGAGTGTCGTTTTAGCCAAAAAAATTTGTTTCAAAATGAGTGTCGCTTTCAGTTTCCAATGCAATAATAACTTTTTCTTTTCAATTGTACCCTCCAATTAATACTCTGCACACTACTTCCAAAGTATTACTTTTAAAACTAACCAATAATTAATAATGATAATTTGGTAAAATAACCATTCTCTTTCTCTTAATCATTGCATTTCTTAATATGTGTGTAAACGCCTAAAACGACACTCATTTTGAAACGGAGGGAGTACTTTATAAGGCCTAAGTCTAGCCTGCCCAATTTTTTAAGGGTCTAAGCCTAGCCTGTCCAATTTTTTTAAGGGCCTAAGTTTAGCCTTTCCGAAAGCTTGATACGACCTGTTAGTCTGTTTAAAATTCTATATCATATAAATATATTTAAATAAGCAATGTGATTTAATTTTAAATAGACTAACAAACTAATAGATCAATTAGATTAAACTCTCTTTTGATAATCAACATGAGTTTTTAGGGAATTTACTATATATTGTATCATATTTCAATTCTAGTTTATTATAATACATTTATATATGCAAAAAATTAATATATACTAATAAGCTTAAATTACTGAAAAAGTTAACAAATTTATATTTTAATTCAATGTACAAAATATAATATAATAATAAATAATATTATTCATATTTACATAAATAAGCCGGTCTAATAGGCTTATAAAAGGATTTTTGAATGACTTGTGACCTAGTCTTTTAAGCTAAAAAAGACTTCTAAAAAAAGCCTAGGTCTTCTCTATTTAAGAAAAAATTCTGGCTTGACCTAACGTGTAGTGGGTTAGGTCGTAGGCCCTTGTAGTCCGGACCTGACCTCTTCCCATCCCTATAATCCTACACACCACATACACAACACCAAGACCTACGGCCCGTGGCTGGCTAGGTCAAATTTATCAGCAAGAACAGAGTTAAAAAGAAATAAATATTTTAGTCACAAAATAAGCAAAGATTGCCGCGAGGTGGATTTTAACTGGTATACAAGTGTACATGAGGTAGTGTGTGAGTAGTTTTAAATTTAATTAAATTATTTTACTTTATATTATTATATATTAAAAAATTATATGTGGGGTGTTATGTCAATGGTAAGAGTTTAGCTTATAATCTTAAGGTATAAAGTTCAAATATTTTTGGGAGGGACTGCTGTACAAGGAGTGTTAAGAGGCACTTTAATTAACAAACGTCTCCCCTTGTCAATAAAAAACTTCATTTAAAACAAAATTAAAGAAGCTTTTAGGTTTATTTTTTACATTCCAAAGCCACCATTACCATATATATTTCAATCTCAGTGGAATATCTGCAGTTGAAACTTCTGGAGTTGAAACAGATGTCTTGAGTTCAATAGATGTTATGTTATGAATATAATGATCAGTGGAAGTCCATTCATTTAGCCTTCCATGTAACTCAGTGGCGTAGCTTTCTTTTTTCTCTCATGTGACAAAAAAAAAAAAGTATAGTCACTCACCAATGAGAGTTACTCCCTCCGGTTCTATTTATAAGAGAAATTTGGGTCAACAAAAGTTGACGTATCTGATCTAATTTTTTAACCAGATACATTAGTTTTTGTTCACCCAAATTTCACTTATAAATAGGACCGGAGGGAGCATGTGCTATTAAAAGATACTTTTACAGTATCCGCTAGTAGTGCTGAATAGAGACAAGAAAATTGTTCATGCACCCTCACAAGATGTCTCCTATAACTAGCTTCTATCTCGACAAGAATATATGCGCAAGAGTTTCCTTCTCTGAGAATGTGGTGGATGGAGATGTCACAATCCTTAACTAGATAACTTCGAATTAACTCTAGAAGGTTGGCATAATGATGAAACCTCAGTTTCTCCTTCGCCACTAACTGAATTACATGGAGGGAGTCAGAAAAACACGTAATTTTCTTGAAGCTCGCTTCCCAACAAAGAGTAATTCCTATTAATATAGCTTGGATTTATGCATGTAAAATATTTGACACGCCTACACTAACATAGAAACTAAACAAAAATTGGTCATCAGAGATAGGCATAATACCATCATAGCCTGCTTGTCCCGGGTTCATTAATGCACTACCATCAACATTTAGGACCAAAATATCATTGTCGCCATGCTGCCAACACACTGCCCTCAGTGTCTATGCTAAGGAAGGGAAATTCGAGCTATCAAACACTCGATGTGATATGTGGAATTGGAAAAGAAACATAAGCAATAACAGACTTAGTCACGAACTATGCTCCTCCAAAGAGAAGTTTATTCCTTGTACACCAAATGTTCCACATGATCAAAGGAGCTATATATGGTTCCTACCTTGATAATCATATTTAGCCTAACATTTAAAAATATCACATTGTAATCTTCAAGAAACCTTGTGGAGATATCCAAAAATACGCATGCACGCCAAATAGACACGACTCATGGGCAAATTAGTAAGCAGTGATTAATAGACATAGTTTCGATTTTCTCAACACAATAAGGGAACATAAGAGAAATGTTGACACCTTGATGTTGCAAAATAGACTTAGTTTAAAGTGATTCATAAATAACAAATCTTCCAAATAAAAAAATGAACACTGGCCGGAAGAGGTAGCTTCCATATCCAATTCGAGTGGCAGTCAGAACCATAATCCTGAGTAACAGAAGAAAGCCAGTGAAACTCGCTTCTCGTAATATATTTCCCAATAAGATTTTAAGTCCAAACTCAGCAGTTTTCAACTGAAGTAACAAAACTTGGTGACAATTTCTAAGTCAAAGCAGTAACCTCTGATGATAGCGAAAGATTTAAGTCTGCAATGTGATATTTTTACCATCGACTCATCGGTCTTTGATCTTCAACCACATTAGTTGAGGCGAGATGTCTTGGATACTCTCAAAAAGTGGGATGCTTTGAAAGACACGGTTGGAACCAAAAATTGGTATCTCCTATATTAATAGATTTCCATGTAGGTGAGCCATCTTTCGTTTTGTCTAGGAACACAATTCCTTCGGAGAGGTATTCATCTTCAAGAAGTGAGACTCAAAATTTCTTTTCATATTGCATTAAACTCTGAACAAGTTTGTCTAATAAAGAAGTGTTTTGCAATAAACCACCTAATTGTTTAGGTTTAATAATCTTGTTCCAGCCAACCATATGGATTGATCAGTTGTACCTTGCCAAATAAAATTTCTCAAAACTCTATCTAAGGTATCACAAACACATTGAAGAAACCAACATATTTACATATTATATGTTGGTAAAGAATTAAGTACAACCTTGGCGAGAGTTACACGCACTAGCTTATTTAAAATCTACCTTTCCAAGAAGCAAGTTTCAATGATATACCTAAACATATATTTCCATTAAGTCCTCTTTCCTTGTGTGCCCATACTTAATTTTAAATGACAAATATTTCTCTAATTGATTGGTAAATTTGATATTGGTGAGTTGTTCAAGGTCATCTTTAGTGGCTATGCTAACACCTTTAGGGGCACAATCTCTTGATTTATCTAGGCTGACTTTGATACCTAAAGAAAAGCAGAGACTATACAAAAGGTTATCAATGAAATGTGCTTGAGAAGTTTTAGCCTTCGCAACAGGAGAACATCATCTGCAAAGAACGCGTGAAATATTTTATGGCCATCATAAATTATATGAAAAGGTTGCTTGAGACTCGATGACTTTACATTTTTTTTAAGAAGAAACTTATTGCATTTCATTCATAATAATAGTAGAGATACAAGATGGAATCCTAATATGAATATGGAAACTAGATGACGCAAAGCCACTCTAGCAAAACAATGAGCAACTTCGTTGGCTTGTCTTCGAATAAACCTAACATCAAAGGCTACTAAATCAGAAGCTAACAGGCATCGACAGTCATTGATTACTGCGCTAAAATTAGAGACGCCACTTTTACTGTCATAAAGACTATCTACCACAATTTTGGAATCAAGCACAAAGTCCACAACACCTAGTTGCAGATCGCGAACCCAGTACACGGCTGATAATAAACCTAAAGCCTCACCCAAATCCACATCAAGGAGCGAGACATCCATTCAGTCTTGGCCAAAACATAACAATCTTTATCATCTCGAATGCACACACGCATGCCAACCCGATTCCGAGCTTGAGAAAAGGACGCATCAACATTAAATTTAAATTTGTTGGGACTTGGTTTAATCCACTTCAAGTCGTTTGGGGTAGCAGGATGCTGAGGGATAGGATGACGATTAGACTGAGCATTCCTCCAACTAGTAGGAAGAGATCTTGCACGAGCACAAATAACTTGAGCTGTTTCAGTAACATTGTTCCATACTTTATTGTTTCGATGCTTCCATATACTCCAGAGGATCACACTGAAAACTTGCTTTTGTTGTTGGTTCAGGTGTTGTAAGATAGCAAACACATTGGTTGGAATGCTTGCATCAATATCAAAAACAGCCATCAAAAGACTCCATAATCCACTCCGCTGCCAACAAATCTTGCTTTTATCACACATAAAGAACAGATGTGTACTATCCTCACCAAAATCATCACACACTACACACCTATCTGTACTCTGAACTCCTTTTGATTGCAATCGGATTCTTGTGGGCAAACAATTACGACAAGCTCTCCATAGGAAATTCTTGACCTTCAGGGGGAATTTTAAACTCCAAATACAATTCCAGTTACCCGGCACATGGTGTTGTACAAATTCCACATCATGATTCAGAATATCCTTGTAAGCACTTTTAAATGAATAAACATCATCCCTCTCAAACTTCCAAACAGGCACATCATGAGTTACCGAAGGGAATAACAGAGTATATATTAAAAATATTTCTAGCAGTAGTATTGTCAAAAAAAGCATTAATTAGCTCCATATTCCATTGTTTTTGTGGTGTAACCAGCAAGTAAGAAACAGTGATAGATGGCCACTCCAAATGATGATGAATGAGAGAATCGGGGTCATACCATTCACGATGCCACTACCAACATCGATGTCATTGCAGGTTAATGGGATGTCGGTGTCATTGTCACATATCCATGTCTCTCCCTATCGTCGCCTCCCTATTGTCGTCATTGAAGGCACAAAGTCATTCCATCTTCTTTCTACCTTACTTCTCCATCTTCTTTCTACCTTTTGGTCGTTCAATCATAACTGACCTAAACCCAGTTTCTCAAAACAATCAAAAGTTATACCAAAAAAGGGGCTGGTCGAATCAGATAAGTGAGCAGAAGTGTGGCAAGCAACCCCTAGATGGGATAAGAATAATAATGAACTCGTATTCTAAACACACTACACCTATAAACATGAACGGAAACTGACCCGAGATTTGTGATGACACAAAAGGTTGTCTCAACCATGGAGACACAAGAAGGATGAATAATATTGAGAATTGTAGTATGGAGTTAAACTCTAGAATGACTACAACGTGAAAACCATATTCTTTATATTTAGTCAATATAATTCAAATGAACTGATTGAGTTAGACGCTTCCTCAATTGAATCTTTTTATGATATTAGAGAAAGTTTGATTCGACCCATAACTTAATTGGATCTTTTAATTAGAGAAAGTAATTAGAACGAAGTTAGACATTTTTGGAAACATTTGATGTTTCGTAAATTTAAATCCCAGTTTACTAACAATTAAAATTTCAAGACCCAAATAATGATTTACTCGTTAAACTTATATGAATTATGAATGTAAAGTTATTTTACACAACATTTGACCTGTATTTAAAATTTCAGGACCTAGATAATGGTTTAAGTGGCCTACCTTGTTGAGCAAATAACCGTCCATAGTCTTGGTTGTTTTGGATGTTATAATTTGGAATCATGTTCAGTTTATTTTGGATTATATAATCTCAAACATGTCCAAATTATGGAGAACGTGGTGGGTTTGGTACGTTATTATAAAATTTGAAATATGTTTCAAACAGAAAAAATAGAAAAGTATATCAGTAAATCAAAATTACAACAACATAAATTAAATACAATATGTTTGCCTTTTGTATATAAATAGTCACTCATTCTTCACAATTTTTCATTTCAACTCACATTCTCTTCTTCTTTTTTTCCAATGGTCTAGAACAACCTTCACATCAGTAGTCTTGGAGTTGGTATGATTGGTCAAAAGAGGTTGTCCTTATATTCTAGACTAATTGGTATCTAGGATTGTTCATATCATTTTCTACCTTCTCCCACTCCAGGGATGACCAACCTTCTCTCTCCTTCTCCTTCCATCTTCTTGGACGAAGAATTTAGTTTTAGTAAAAGTATTATAAAATTGTGTTCACTTAATAGAAGGAAAATGCTACGTCCGACAAAACAATCCACTATATATAGCATTGCTGCTTAATAGAATGTCGTGTTGAAAATGATTGATTTTGCCATCCATAAAACTTAACAGATTTAACGGCAAAAGCTTATTATCCGTTTACTATATATTCATGTATAATTTTCAACGTCAAAAATTTGGAGGACACAAAGTCCTTCATATATCAACTTCAATTTTTAAGATTAAAACCGGATCTCAAAAATGTTTAAGACACCGACACTAGTATTAATGCCAGTAAACAAATTTAACAAGTCAATCAAGACATACCTGAACCTACAAAATTGACTTGTAGAGTGAAAACTGATTTGCAAGGTTAATTAGGCCATCACATTGTGGGATTCTCAACAGAATTCCATGAACAAGGAAACTACATTTTGTTCACAACTAAATAACATAGACATATGAACCACAAAAAAGAAAACAAGGCACAAACACTACTAACTGTTCCACCACAATTAAACAACCTATTCAAAAACATCCATAATCACATCATTAACAAACCCTTTAACACCCTTTGTTTGAACATTTACCTTCTCTTCCACAAACTTCAAAACATCTTCCTCCTTTTTCCCTCCACCACCACCAGGTGCAGCCCATGTTGAAGGAAGTATTAGAGCTTCATGTTGAGCATCAACAACTTCTTTCATAGTTCCCTCACTCACACCAAATGCAGCTGCAAGTTCAGGTCCCATAATGGTCTTAAGAAGTGATGCAGCACCTGCTAGAAACTGTGGATAACTCTTTTTCGATGAGGTTGTGAATCCAATGAACTCTAAGGGTCCATTTCTTGCTGCTATTTGACAGAAAGGGAAGTATCTTGGTATGTAGAATATGTCTCCTACTCTGATTTCTGCTTCCATTGCATTGCTTCCGTTTGGAAATAGTATTTGAATTTTTCCATAACCTCTTAATACTATGGTATATTCTGTTGCACTTGGATTCACATGTGGTGCCATCATTGATCCCTAACATACACAATGCATGAAAAAGAAAAGATGAATAAGATCCCAGCAATATCATGGTTAAAACGTGTAAGGTCTTGTTTGTTTGCATACCGCGGTGAGATTGACGTGAAAAACACCGATATCAGGTATTTTGAGCGGCGAATAATCGCCACCATCCAATGCACTGCTCCAACCATAAGCATTTCTGAAATCAGGTTTTCTATCATAGAGATTGTAAGAGTCAGGGGAATCAGCTCTGTCTTTGTTCTCTATCTTCTTGTTCTCTTTTCCTAATACACTTTTCATGAGCTTCCTCCATGACCAACTTGTTTGCTTCTCCTCTTCCTCATCTTCTTGGCTTTGTACCAATGTCTTAAGTTGTTGCACTTTGTCATTCTTCTTCAGTTGAAGGAATTTGGTCCATAGACTAGGAGAATGAGAATCATCAATGTACACAATTGGACCATCTTGTTTCTTGGTGAAAATTCTCTCTATCTTAGCTCTTGATTCCTATAAGTGGTAATTAATAATAATACACAATTTGTTAAGTGTTTTGCTCTCAATCTACACAATTTAGATCCACTTGATATATTGTAATTTTATTTCTAATAAGATTACTACATTAGGCAATAGCTTACATTAAATGCAGTTTCAAGAATTGTCGGTCCGAATCCAGCAAGCACAGATTGTTGATTATCTCCTCCAGCAATATAGAAAGGCTACATAAAATTGAAGAATGTAAGAAAACATGGTAACAAGTAAACATAAAGTGGATAATATGTGAGTGAAACATGTGAAATTATAGATGCATATAATGTACCTGAAAAGTATCACCTAAACTTGTAGAGGGGTCAATGCTACATATGACATGAAGTCTCTGACCTTCACCTATATTCACTAAATAAAATACAGAACCAGCTGGAATTACATATAAGTCCCCTGTCTTTATTCTTCTTTCCTCTAATTCATCTCCATATATGAATCCCAACTTTGCTACCCCTGCATCCAAGTTGAAAATTTCACTCTCAATTTCTCTAATGACTACATATTTCATGCACTATCAATTTAATGTTTTTCGGATAATCATTGCACCTACTTTGTTAACATAGTCACATATCATTAATAATTATGTCTCCAATCAATTACTTATATGATATGAGTCTACTTATGTCACACCATATTGACTTGATGGTCACACTATTCAATTTAAGGGCCTAAATTGATATAGGACTGAATTGACCGAATCTTACTATTTCAAGGACTAAAATGCATATTAACTCTTCATACTTTGTGCCTAGTTCCTTGTCTGCTAGTGTGATTAACTATGAAGAGAAAGAAAAGTGGGGAATCTAATATAAAGAGAGTAAAAGCATAGCTACTTAAAGAGTAATATAATACCTCTGCGGACAAATATGATCAAATTGGAGTCAAGATACTGAGGAATGAACAAGGATCTTGGTTCCATATTAAGCAAACCAATGTGCATGTGTCTATCCAAAAACCTATCATCATTGTTCTTAAACAACCTCAATTCCCCTGCATGTGTTTTGACAACACTCTTTGAGTTTTGCATCAAGAACAAATTTTTTGATGATGACCCTTCTTCTCTTTCTTCATCTTCACACATTGTTATGGTCACTCCTCCAAGAAGGAGCAAGAACAAAAGGGTGGTTATGGTTTTTGCCATGGTGCTTGATGATGGCATATACAATTACAATTAGGGATTTGAGCGGTGTGATGATGATGAAGGTGGTTTATGAAGAGAATGTGAAGAGAGTATAGTGTGGCACGTGTCGTGCATGTAGGACTTGGGAGGTTTTGCTGGCGATGTAGTTTGTAGACAGGTTTGCTAGTGAGAAATGAGAAAACATGTTTCAATGACACACTTACACACCATGTTCCTATCCGTTCAAAAACAATGATATTTAGTTGGAAGGATTTATGAAATTGAATAATGTTTGGTGTAGATTTCGTATGGGTGTATATATATTGAAAAAGGAGTAAAAATACAAAAGAAATGATATTTGTAAAATCATTTTCATTATAATATTTATGACAGTTGTTTCTCTCAAATTCATATTATGTGTTTAGTTTATCTTTATTGTTTTAGATTTTTTTTGGTTACTATTTGTTAATATATATTTTTAGATTATGTGTTAATCTATTTGTTAATATATATTTTTTTGGTTACTATTTTTGGTTATTGTTTTAGATTATTTGTTAATTAATATATATTTTTCTTTATAAATTTATAGTCGTTTCATCAATTTTATCATATAAATATTTGTTTAAATAACCCACATCTTAATATAATATGTTTGATATATGATAAGAAGATGAAATGAAGTGTAAATGGATAAATCTGATAAAAAAAAATATAATTATTTAAAGGATTGTATGCAGTGTTTCGAAAATGGTTGCATGTGAGTTGTGAAGTTAATCAACTGCAAATGATAAAAGAAATAGACTTAAATGCTCAATTGGTCCCTTAAGTATTTACTTGGTATCGTTTTGGTCTTTTAACTAACAAAAAGACTGTCTGGGTACTTTATCTTTATCTCCGTTACGTCTTTTGGTCTCTTCTGTTAAAAAAAATCAAAAAAAATGTTAGGGTTTGTACTATTCATCTTCTTCCTTCTCCTTCCATCCTCTTCTTCATGATTTTCATCATCAACAACACACAAACCCAGAAAGAAAGAAAAAAACTTTTTCATCATCATCAAATCTATAAACATAATCAATTTCATAACTCAATCAATAACCAATTTTTCCTTTAAAAAACATCACTTTCAATCTAAACAACACAATTTCTCAATCTCCGTAAACCAAATCAACCAAAATCCTAATTTTTTTTTTTCCAGATTCAATAACAATAGAAAAATCAACCAAAATCTTCAAAACATCCACAACAACAACTAGTAGTAGCATCTACAACAAACAATCACAGCAACGCATTAACCACAACAACAAAATCGAGCACCACCAACAGCAAAAACCAACATCAACAACAACAAAACACAAGAACAAACATCTATGAGTTGGGTGCTGATTCAATCTGAGTTGTTGTTCTTATGGGTTCATTTGTTTTGTGTATGCCATGAAAGCTTCAACCTGAGTTGTTGTTGTTGTTAGTGAGAATATGAGTTGTTGTTGGTGATGATATGTGTTGTTTTTAGTAGATTTATTTTTTTTTCTGAATTTAATTGATGAATACGATGAAGGTTTTGATGAAGATGAAGAAGATGATAAAAAAAGGCTTAAACGATCTTTTGGTCCCTTAAGTATTTATTTGGTATCAATTTGGTCCTTTAACGTTTTCAGAGCCAATGCCAAAAATGACACGTGTACCAAACTTAACGTTTTTTTATTAAACCTAACGGAATGGACCAAAAAGTGTAACGAAAATTAAATTAAAATACTCAAACGGTCTTTTTTTTTAGTTAAAGGACCAAAACGATACCAAATAAATACTTAAGGGACCAAAAGAGCATTTAAGCCAAAAGAAAAAAAAATACTTTTCCCTCATCCACAAAACATAGGGGTCACACCAATAACAAGAGTCTTAAACTTTGATAAAAACTACCATTAAACATGACAAACATAATCATACGGATCCTCACTAATTAAAAATCAGTGTCAATTAATATTCAAGAAAAAAGAAAGATAAACACATATGGAAAATCAACCTCAAACTCATGCAAAGATTAACACATTATGAAATATCACAGTTAACTAAACAAATCAACAAAAACATGTCACTATTCATTCACTTGTTCTAGTTGGCAACTGAAACCTATACAAAGGACAAGAGTTGCCTCTATTCAACCAACGACGAATGCATTTCATATGAAATGTCTGTAATAAACACGACATAGGGACACCAACGATAACATCATCAAAACAAATAGCACATTGTTCTTCTTCTTCTTCAACTTTAACAACGTCCAATTGCTCAATACATGACTTTGCCGTCGGAATCAACCCATTATTTTCTTCATCACCATCCACTTCTTCATCATTGTCATCTTCATCATCAGTTTCATCTTCACTGGCCCTTGTAATGCTAAGAACGACTCGAATAGAAAGAACCCTATGATTCTTATAGGTACCATTAACCATATCCCGAGCACATTTGAAAATATCTGCCACTACATACCTAAAAGCATCTTCGAGAACATCCATTTGAGAAAGCCATGATACAATGGTACTTTTTTGCATTATTTGATCCTTAGAGATATTTGAAAACTTGTAACGCTTTGGGTCAGAAAAAGTTTCAAAATTTTTTACACAAACCATACATGTTTGTGTAATCAAACTCTACATTGAAATACTTTTCATTAGGGCATGATGATATATTTTGTGTGTTGGTGAAAGTAATATATGGGTATGCAGAGCAATAGTAATCATCCATAAATGAATGAATCGTGGGAAGAATGATGAGAAATTTCAAGAAACTTGAAAGCAAAGATTTTGGGAACAAATAAAACGGAGAGGTACGGTTCTTTATTTACAAAAGGCTTAAATGCACAATTGGTAACTTAAGTATTTATTTGGTATCGCTTTGGTCCCTTAACTAAGAAAAAAGACCGTTTGAGTACTATATCTTTATCTCTGTTACCTGTTTTGGTCCCTTCTGTTAAAAAAATTCAAAAAAACGTTAGGTTTTGTACTATTCATCTTCTTCCTTCTCCTTCCATCCTCTTCTTCATGATCTTCATCATCAACAACACACAAACCCAGAAAGAAAAAAATCTTTTTCATCATCTTCTTCGAATCTATAAACATAATCAATTTCATAACTCAATCAATAACCAATTTTTCCATTCAAAAACATCCATTTCAATCTAAACAACACAATTTCTCAATCTCCCTAAACCAAATCAACCAAAATCTTCATATCTATTTCCTAAAAAATATTCCATATTCTATGGGAAAATCAACTAAAATCTTCAAAACATCCACAATAACAGCAACTACCAGCAGCATCTACAACAAACAATCACAACAACCCATTAACCACAACAACAAAATCGAGCACCACCAACAACAAAAACCAACATCAACAACAACAAAACACAAGAAGAAACATCTATAAGTTGTTGTTGTTCTTATGGGTTCATTTGGTTGTGTATGCCATGAAAGCTTCAACCTGAGTTGTTGTTGTTGTTAGTGAGAATATGAGTTGTTGTTGGTGATGATATGTGTTGTTTTCAGTAGATTTATTGTTTTTTCAGAATTTAATTGATGAATATGATGAAGGTTTTGATGAAGATGAAGAAGATGATAAAAAAAGGCTTAAATGCTCTTTTGGTCCCTTAAGTATTTATTTGGTATCAGTTTGGTCCTTTAACGTTTTCAGAGCCAATGCCAAAATGACACGTGTACCAAACTTAACGTTTTTTTATTAAACCTAACGGAATGGACCAAAAAGTGTAACGAAAATTAAATTAAAGTACTCAAACGGTCTTTTTTTTTAGTTAAAGGACCAAAACGATACCAAATAAATACTTAAAAGACCAAAAGAGCATTTAAGCCAAAAGAAAAAAAAATGTTTCCCTCATCCACAAAACATACGGGTCACACCAATAACAAGAGTCTTAAAGTTTGATAAAAACTACAATTAAACATGACAAACATAATCATATGGATCCTCTCTAATTAAAAATCAGTGTCAATTACAATTCAAGAAAAAAGAAAGATAAACACATCTGGAAAATCAACATCAAACTCATGCAAAGATTAACGTATTATGAAATGCCACAGTTAACTAAACAAATCAACAAAAACATGTCACCATTCATTCACTTGTTCTAGTTGGCAACTGAAACCTACACAAAGGACAAGAGGTGCCTCTATTCAACCAACAACGAATGCATTTCATATGAAATGTCTGTAATAAACACGTCATAGGGACACCAACGATAACATCATTAAAACAAATAGCACATTGTTCTTCTTCTTCTTTAACTTTAACAACGTCCAATTCCTCAATACATGACTTTGCCGCCGGAATCAACCCATTATTTTCTTCATCACCATCCACTTCTTCATCATTGTCATCTTCATCATCAGTTTCATCTTCACTGGCCCTTGTAATGCTAAGAACGACTCAAATAGAAAGAACCCTATGATTCTTATAGGTATCGTTAGCCATATCCCGAGCACATTTGAAAATATCTGCCACTACATACCTAAAAGCATCTTCGACAACATCCATTTGAGAAAGCCATGATACAATGGTACTTTCTTGCATTATTTGATCCTTAGAGATATTTGAAAACTTGTAACGCTTTGTGTCAGAAAAAGTTTCAAAAAATTTCTCGCTCAAAGCATACATGTTTGTGTAATCAAATTCTACATTGAAATACTTTTTATTAGGGCATGATGAAATATTTTGTGTGTTGGTGAAACTAATATCTGGGTATGCAGATTAATAGTTATCATCCATGAATGAATGAATCGTGAGAAGAATCATGAGAGATTTCAATAAACTTGAAAGCAGAGATTTTGGGAGCAAATAAAACGGAGAGGTACGGTTCTTTATTTATAAAAGGTTTAAATGCTCAATTGGTCCCTTAAGTATTGATTTGGTATCGCTTTGGTCCCTTAACTAAAAAAAGACCGTTTGAGTACTTTATCTTTATCTCTTTTTCCTGTTTTGGTCCCTTCTGTTAAAAAAATTCAAAAAAACATTAGGGTTTGTACTATACATCTTCTTCCTTCTCCTTCCATCCTCTTCTTCATGATCTTCATCATCAATAACACACATACCTAGAAAAAAATCTTTTTCATCATCTTCATCAAATCTATAAACATAATCAATTTCATAACTCAATCAATAACCAATTTTTCCATCCAAAAACATTCCTTTCAATCTGAACAACACAATTTCTCAATCTAACTAAACCAAATCAACCAAAATCTTCATATCTATTTCCTAATTTTTTTTCCTGAGTCAATAACTATGGGAAAATCAACCAAAATCTTCAAAACATCCACAACAACAACAACTAGTAGCAGCATCTACAACCCATTAACCACAACAACAAAATCGAGCACCACCAACAACAAAAACCAACATCAACAACAACAAAACACAAGAACAAACATCTATGAGTTGGGTGCTGGTTCGATTTGAGTTGTTGTTCTTATGGGTTCAATGGTTTTGTGTATGCCATGAAAGCTTCAACCTGAGTTGTTGTTGGTGATGATATGTGTTGTTTTTAGTAGATTTTCTGTTTTTTTTTTTTTTTGGGATTTAATTGATGAATATGATGAAGGTTTTGATGAAGATGAAGAAGATGATAAAAAAGGCTAAAATGCTCTTTTGGTCCATTAAGTATTTATTTGGTATCGCTTTGGTCCCTTAACGTTTCCAGAGCCAATGCCAAAACGACATGTGTACCACACTTAACGTTTTTTATTAAACCTAATGGAAGGGGCCAAAAAGTGTAACGAGAATTAAATTAAAGTACTCAAACGGTCTTTTCTTTGGATAAAGGACCAAATCGATATCAAATAAATACTTAAGGGACCAAAAGAGCATTTAAGCCAAAAGAAAAAAAAATACTTTTCCTTCATCCACAAAACATAGGGGTCACACCAATAACAAGAGTCTTAAACATTGATAAAAACTATCATTAAACATGACAAACATAATCATACGGATCCTCTCTAATTAAAAATCAGTGTCAATTACAATTCAAGAAAAAGAAAGACAAACATATATGGAAAATCAACCTCAAACTCATGCAAAGATTAACACATTATGAAATACCACAGTTAACTAAACAAATCAACAAAAACATGTCACAATTCATTCACTTGTTCTAGTTGGCAACTGAAACCTACACAAATGACAAGAGTTGCCTCTATTCAACCAACGATGAATGCATTTCATATGAAATGTGTGTAATAAACACAGTGTAGGGACACTAACGATAACATCATCAAAACAAATAGCACATTGTTATTCTTCTTCAACTTTAACAACGTCCAATTCCAAAATACATGACTTTGCCGCCGTAATCAACCCATTATTTTCTTCATCACCATCCACTTCTTCATCATTGTCATCATCATCATCAATTTCATCTTCACTGGCTCTTGTTATGCTAAGAACGACTCGAATAGAAAGAACCCTATGATTCTTATAGGTACCGTTAACCATATCCCGCGCACATTTGAAAATATCTGCCACTACATACGTAAAAGCATCTTCGGGAACATCCATTTGAGAAAGCCATGATACAAAGATACTTTCTTGCATTATTTGATCCTTAGAGATATTTGAAAACATACATGTTTGTGTAAACAAACTCTACATTGAAATACTTTGCATTAGGGTATTATGAAATATTTGTGTGTTGGTGAAACTAACATATATGGGTATGCAGAGCAATAGTAATCATCCATGAATGAATGAATCGTGGGAAGAATGATGAAAGATTTGAAGAAACTTGAAGCAGAGATTTTGGGAACAAATAAAACGGAGAGGTACGGTTCTTTATTTATAAAAGGCTTAAATGTTCAATTTGTCCCATAAGTATTTATTTGGTATTGCTTTGGTCCCTTAACTAAAAAAAAGACCGTTTGAGTACTTTATCTTTATCTTTGTTATCTGTTTTGGTCCCTTCTGTTAAAAAAATTTTTAAAAAAAAAAAAACGTTAGAGTTTGTACTATTCATCTTCTTCCTTCTCCTTCCATCCTCTTCTTCATAATCTTCATCATCAACAACACACAAACCTAGAAAAACAAATATTTTTCATCATCTTCATCAAATCTATAAATATAATCAATTTCATAACTCAATAAACATCTCTTTCACTCTAAACAACACAATTTCTCAATTTCTCACAATTTCTCGTCTTCTTAACAATCAATTTTAGGAATCAAGTTATATTATCAAGCCTTTTTAACCTCTTGTAACATCTCACCTCAGATGGCTTGTGTATTTTTTATCAGGTCCCACCAGACAATCAATTATAAATATCATCTCTTATCTTCACAATAACTTGTTGAGAAACCAAATATTCCTAGTTTTACCCCTTCATGCATATCGAGTGATTATTCACTCTACCCTTCATGCACCTATGTATTCCAAAATATAATATCTCTATGGGTGAGTACCATTCGCAAACTTTCCAGGTCAATTCACATTCAACATTCTCGGATGAATACCATCAAACCTATTAAGAGTCTTTGAGTGTTGCCACTATTGGATAAACTATAACAATTTGTAGTTATGTGTTAGAAAATCATTCCTAGGGTTATAACCTCATAGAAAGGATATTGCATTCAGAGATTCTAGGTGTAACATTCCTGCTTTCAGGATTGCCAACTGACCCCACAAACCAACACGAGTCTTTTCAGCGTGTTTTGTCCTCACTCGCACGCTTACTGGAAAACTTTCCGGTAGGTCACCCATCCCAAAATTGCTCCAGGTCAAGCACGCTTAACTGTGGAGTTCTTATGGAATGAGCTACCGAAAACATCTTGTTACCCTATTTTAGGTCATTTTAGGGTAACTTTTTAAATGGCCTCAAAAATATACGTGAAGTATGAAATATGTCCATGTAAAAATAACACAGATTTTACACATGTGATTTAAAATTCTTCCTATTTTTGTCTTGCAACAACCCAAATACAAATGAGGAGCTCACGTGGTAGTGAATATTGCCACGTGGTTGCTGTCATGTGATATTTTTTATGATGTGGCAATTTTTTCCCTTAATTTTTTTTACTAACATTAATTGAGAAACTGAAATAAATAAAAATGGATCATTTTTCTAAGTAGATGGACATAAAGTCCTGAAAAGTTATATAGAAGATGAATTTTTTATTATTTTTTGCATGCATGTTTAGAACGTAAAAATAAAGGCTACAAAATAAAATTAGAATTTTTGGACAAAAGGTGAATTAATTATGAATTTTTAAAGTATCAAAAACTCAAACCAAAACAACGAAAATTTCGACCTAGAAATTGAATTTTGAGCCCATTATTTGTAGAGACCTCTATAAAAATATAAAGAAATGATCTGCAAGGTTTCATAGCATTCTGAACTCCAAATTAACGTGTTATCTTTCTCCAAGAAACTAGGATGTGAAGACGAAAAAGTAACAAATACGCTTTAGTATGTGTTTGTTGTGGCGTTGGGTTTGACGCAAACGTGCCGTGAGAGAAAAGCAAAGAAATCCAGTTTCACAAAATCACGACAAACAAAGCACTGACAAACAAAGCACTGGGACGCGAGAATGTAGTAGCTAACAGCAAACCAAACACTGCATTAGAATATAAGAAGTGGGATATTTGTTGGTTTGATATCAACTTAATAATATATCGAATTGTCATTGAATGTTGGTGTAAAATAAATTTACAAAGACAATACACATCCATTAAACTATAAGAAAAGTAAATAAATTTTGCCACATATCATCTAAAAAGTTATAAACGGTTATTAATTTGTGTGACTTTTGTAGTAGTTGTGAATCTAAGTTAAACAGCTTTAATGATCGAATTTACACTGAAAGTGTACTTCATTAGCAACAATCAAATTGTATATGACTAAGTGAAGTCGGTTACATAGACCATAATGTGCTATCATAAACCATATTTTGATTGTGTTTATTAATCTCTAGATCTTTCTTAATAGCTTTTTGGGTTAAATAAGTTTTTCGTCACTATAAATATAGCGAATTTTGATTTTTGTCCCTAGAAAATAAAATGAGATGTTTTCATCCTCACAATTTTTATTTTTTATTTTTTGTCCCTAATGGATATAATTTTCGCATCTGTTGATATTTTTTAAACATAATATAAGTATATAAATGTTGAACATAATAAACGGATATAACATGAATACATCTTGACCATAAAAGAGTTATAATCTTGACATTTATATGAACAAAAATTGACCATTAAGGACAAAAAACAAAATAAAAAATTTTTTGAGGATGAAAACATTCTATTTTATTTTTAATGACTAAAATCAAAATTCGTTATATACGAAAAACTTATTTAACCCTAACTTTTTTTTTTTAGTTTTTCTACTTCTATTCTAATGATATGAGTGTCATTCATCTAACTTATACTTTCTTTATTATTGAATCTATAAGTCTTCTTTTTACATGTCTAAACCATCTAAATCGAATTTCCATTATATTTTCTATGATAAGTGCGACTCTGACTCTCTATCTCTAATGCTATCATTTTTAATCGTATTTCATCTAGTCTTGTCACACATCTGACCTAACATTCTCGTCTATTTAGTTTCGTGTATATTAATGTGTGTGTCTATATATATATATATATATATATATATATATATATATATATATATATATATATATATATTAAATCAAAAAAATGTATATTTATTTGGGTGGCACTTTGGTGACATTAATGTCACCGTGCCATTGCATTTGGACCACACATTGCCATTGCCATTGCATCTGGACCACACAACACATCTAATGTCACCTAATGTGTGGCCCAGATTTAATGTCACCGTGACATTAATGTCACACAAGTATTTCCCTTTCTTGTGTGGTGGTAATAGTAAAGTTATACTTTACTTGAAGAAGCAATGAGTGTCCCTTCCGTGCGGTGAAGTGAATTTGAACCCCAAAAATACACGGCATTTTCAACGGTCATTTTTTACTTGAACAAAAGGATTGTGTTTTTTGTTTTGGTCAAAGGAAAGAACACAAACATGGCCGAAACATCCTCATCCAACAATAATAATATTCCAATTGAAATTTATTTATCCTCTCTTCAATTTATTTACTTGAACAAAAGGATTGTGTTTTTGTTTTTTGTTTTTGTTTTGTTTTGGCTTTGATTTAGACTGTTTTTTTTTTTTTTATGGATTTGAGATTTATTTATCCTCTCTTCAATTTAGCCAAATTCTCCTTAACATATTGGATTATATATTTACAAATGAAAACATAATATAATTTGTTTTCTTCTTATTTTGTTAGAACACTTGTAATTTTTGGCCCATACATATTGTATAAGATAGTTAAACTATATTATAATTTTTTTTATTTGAAAGAATAAACATTATAATTATTCTCTAAAAAAAAACATTATAAACCTTTTATTTTTGACTTTGTACAAACTAAGGAAAAATATAACCTAGAAGATTGATAAAGATATTCGCTTAAATTGTGTTTTTATATTATTGATTAGAATATTGATCTTTTATGTGTTAGTTACAATAAACACTTTTTTTAATCTTTACGGGATCTTATTTTCAATTTAAATAGATAATTGCTCTTTTAAAAAAATTATGTTTTTATTTTATTAGGGGACTATTTTTACATGAGAGCCGAGCCTCCAATTACCTAGGAACGGCCCAGGAAATGTGTTGTCAAAATCGCCTAAATAATTTTCCCTTAGTTCGATATAAAATCTGTTTAATATTGTAGGCTTTTCTCGTGAACCAACTACTACCACCCATTAGAGCACCCACATCCATACCACCCATATGGGTGATATAAATGGGTCCCACATAATACATTATATTACTTCACACTTCCCAATTATTTAAACCACTCAACTACATTTTCTAAATATCCATACCACTCCTCTAAAACTCTAAAATGGGTCCCACTTATCTTACAACTACAATATACTTTAATAATATAAAATATTAATTAAAAGAAAAACAACACAAAAGCAATACAAAATGTGCCCAAAGTCAGACAAATGCAGGAAAAGCACCGTAGTAATGCATTACTACAATGGCTTGTTTAACTACTCAATTTCAATGCCAATTATTCATGCTATTATGACACAAAAGCATTGGGCAGTGTGATACCACCCAAAGGAGCAGGCGATGTGGGTGCTCTTAGTGGCAATGTAGAGTCCATGGTTGATAATCTCATTTGATACTTATACATTTTATGTTTATAATAATATATTCAATATATGAATCTTAATTAGTCGCTAGAGTTGGTATAATAGTAAACCTCAAGCATATGCTTGAGGTTTTATATTCAAGCATACTATCAAGATGTTGAAAAGGTACGATGAATTGTTCTTTACATTTATATGATGTCTTTTGTACGATACGATAAACTCATGAGTTAATTATTACAAGCAGCACCATCAGTGAAGTTCATTCAAAATATGTTAAAGAAGATTTGATTTAATCAATTTTTCAAGTCTCATTCTTGGAGTGCTCCAAAGGGTGGAAGACAACATTTTTTATATAAATAAAAGTAGCCCTTCTTCATGCACTTATATCATTAGATGAATAGGTATCGTCATATCTTATTTGATTAATGATAGGATTTGTTCATCCACATAAAAATAAAGTTGTGTATGTTATAACATTTACTTCACTTGAACACCATAGAGCTCTAGTCTTCCTAAAATTATTAAGATTTGAAGTAAAAACTTAAGATGTTTGATGGAAGTATTTTATTCAATCTTACATATAAACAACAAAAAACTTAACTTTGATTTCTCAAAAACAAAGTTAATTTTTGTAGAGTAAAACATAAACAAATATTAACAACTCTCAGTTTTTCTTTTTTGGGTTAATTTTTTAAATTGCCTCTAGAATATACGTGAAGTATGAAAAATATCCATGTAAAAATAACACAGATTTTACACATTTAATTTAAGATTTTTCCTATTTTTGTCTTACAACAAACGAGACATAAATTCTGGAGCTCACGTGGTAGTGAATCTTGCCACGTGGTTGCTGACGTCAGGTGTTATTTTTTATGATATGGTAATTTGTTGCCTCAATTTGTTTTTACTAACAGTGGTTGAGACTGAAATAAATAAAAATGGGTCATTTTTTCTATGTAGACATACATAAAGTCTAGAAAAGTTACATAGAGGATGGATTTTTTCATGATTTTTCGCATGCATGTTAAGGACGTTAAAATAATGCCTACAAAATAAAATTAGAATTCTTGGGCAAAAGGTGAATTAATTATGAATTTTTAAAGCATAAAAAACTCAAACACAAAAACAATGAAAATCTAGACCTAGAAATTGAATTTTGAGATCATTGTCTGCAATGACCTCTATAAAAATACACAAAAATGGTCTGCAAAGTTTGATAGCATTCCAAAGATGCCTTGATTTATTTTATTTTTTTACTAAAATGTGCAAATTGCAATTTTATTCCGAATAAACATATACACATGGGTCGAATTTCGCTCGCCAATTTTGCTGGAATGTTTATAACATCATAAGAACCTCCACCACAAATCTTAGAGTTTTTAAACGACGAACGAATTAATTAAGAATTTTTTGTTCCTCATAACTACGAATCTCTTAAAAATCTATGTTAAAGAAAATTCAAGTTTGAATCTTGGTTGAATTTTTTTTTCGGGATCAACTAATGAATGAGAAAAATATGTAGTTTGGCTTTACTTACCTCTTAACCGAACTCTAAATTAGTCCTCGTGAGCTTAGCTCAGTTGGTAAGGACAATACATAATATATGCAAGGTTTAAGGTTCGAACCTTTTCCTTGGACGCCACCAAAAAAAAAAAAAAACCAAACTCTAAATTAATGTGTTCTCTTTCTCTAAGAAACTAGAATGTTAAGACGATAAAGTAACAAATACCGTTTAGAATATGAGAAGTGGGGTATTTGTTGGTTCGATATAACAAATTATCATTGAATGTTGGTGTAAAACTAATTTACATACACATCCATTAAACTAGTATAAGATAAGCTAAATTTTGACACACTATCATCTAAAAAGTTAAAAACAATTAATGCATCACGGTTCTTTCAAAAAAAAAATTTAATGAATCACGGTTATTAATTTGTGTGACTTTTGTAGTAGTTGTGAATCAAGTTAAACAACTTTAATGATCGAATTTACACTAAAAGTATACTACAATAGCAACAATCAAGTCTTATACAACTAAGTGAGATCAGTTAAATGGATCAAACGACATCATAATGTTTTATCATAAACCATATTTTAATTGTGTTCATTAATCTCTATATCTTTCTTAATAACTTTTTTGTAGTTTTTCTACTTCTTCATCTACCTCTAATGATATGATTGTCATTCATCTAACTTACTCTCCTTATTGAATCTAAGAGTCTTCTTTTTACATGTCTAAACCATCTAAATCTAATTTCCATCATATTTTTTATGATAAGTGCGACTCAGACTCTATCTTTAATGTTATCATTTTTAATCTTATCTCGTCTAATCTTATCACACATCTGACCCAATATTCTCGTTTATTTAGTTTCTATTTAGTTTTGTGTATATTAAAGTGTATAAAGTGTATATATATTAAATAAAAATGTATATTTATTTAATTTAATAAAAAAAATCTATAAATCGTGGCCATGTTTGATTGTTTATAGGAGAAGCTTGGTTCTTTCTTCTTTCTTGTGTGGTGGTAATAGTAAAGCTATACTTTACTTGAACAAGCAAAAAGGTTGAAGCATTGAGTGTCCCTTCCGTGCGGTGAAGTGAATTTGAACCCCAAAAACACACGGCATTTTTCAACGGTCATTTTTCACTTAGAACAAAGATTGTGTTTTTTGTTTTGGTCAAAGGAAAGAACACAAACATGGCCGAAACATCCTCATCCAACAACGTTAATAATAATATTCCAATTGAAATTGTTAGCGAAGAAGAAATGGCTTTCATAGAAGCTGCTTATGCTTCTGTCTCTTCATCTTCTTCTATTCTCTCTCGTTGTTCTTCTTCTTCTTCTTCTCCTACTCGTCTTCTTCAAAACAATGCAATTTCCATTAACTCAATCAGTCTTGTATCTAAACGAAGATTATCATCTTCATCATGTGCTGGTGGTGCTGGTGACATTGAAGATGCTGTTGTTAATTCTTCTCAGAAGAAACCCAATATTTCTGATTCATTTCTCCGTCGTTTTAGGAAGAAACGTGCTTTGTCCGTCACTGATCTTACATCCACGGTACATATCATTCTTTTTTTAATCTTTATTTATTTATTAGTCTGAGAGATGATGGAATGAGTTATTTGTATGAAATTAAGTAGAATGAAATAAAATCACTTTTTTTATTTGCTGGAAAAATTAAATTTTTTGGTGAAATAACCTTCTTTTTTTTTTATCCAATTTTCATTTTCTTTTTTAAACTCGGTATCTGGCCAAAGACGGATGAGGATCAATTTCACCGTCTATTAACGGGGTCGATTAAAACCATAGCAAAGTTCTGAATGGATTGGTCAAACACAAGAATTCTTAGCACCTATGCAAATGTCAGACTAGAGAGGCTCACACTCCGAGGTCCCAAGCCAACCCCTGGGGTTGAGGATGGAATGGAAACAACACATTGTTCATTTTATTCCATAACATGTCATCCATCTTGAAAACAATTCAGTATCATTTACTATATTCATTTCTAAAATATTCAAATTTTATTGCATTTATTTGAAGCATGTACTTGAAGCTAGATTATGAACATTCAATCAATTTTTTTTGCTCAAGGCTTTTGATTTCTGATATTTGTGTTGGATTTTACTAACCTCAGTTTAGTCGATTTGAATGGATTCATTTAGAGAGAAAAAGCTCCATTAGTGCTGTTTTTTCGGTATCATTAGGGGAAATTGAGGGAAGAGACGGGAGTAAAATCACTATTCGCTATAGAATCAATTTTAGCAACCCTTTAAAAATAGAAGGGTTTGAAGGGAAGTTTTAAGTCGGTTAGAGGTAGTTAGAAGTAGTTGGTTAGTCAGGACTAGTTATGAGTTAGTTACGCAATTAGTTAGTTTAGTTGGAGTCTTTAAATAAGACTTTCATGTACACAAATTATGTATCTTTTATCAATCAAATATGATTTCTTATGAGTTTTTACCTAATGAGTATTCCTATGAGTATGATCTATGGCACTATGATCCTATGATTCTTCAGAGGAAGCAAAGATATGTTATAAAACCTTAAGAGAAGTCAACTAAAATATACTTACATTAAATGTTAGATAAGGGTTTAATCTGCAAAATACATTTTCCCTCCATGTCTTTGGTAGACTGGTGGCCGGCCACCTCAGTCATGATTTTTAGAAGCTCCATTATGTAGCTTCTGTGTGATTGTGATATTTTCAAAATGCACTAAAACTTTCCCCCTCGATCAAACATGTTATGTTTCCATTTTGTGGGAATAAGATCACAACTAACTTAACTCTATTTATCAAATGTTATGATAGGAATGGTGCCCAAAACAAATGGAATTTACACTCCTTCTTGGAGGCAGAAAGGTCAATCAATTTATGAAAGCTGGCATTGCTCGACATGCAAAACTTGAAGCAGAGGTACTACTTAATTCCTGATTACTTGATTTTCCTTCTTTTAAGTGTCAAACATGGCCACATTTAGAGCTGCAATAAATCGTCCAATGAATTAAAATCTCTTAAGTGATAGCACAATATAGCTTGCTGATAGAAGTTTCTCGTTGTTGATTAGATGGTTGCAGATTATCTTTATTTGTTTTCTTGTTCTCTTGATAACAGATTGTATGCTTTTATGATTATTTGAAGGTTTCTGTGTCCTATTTTATCAAGTTTTCTATCATTTAAGTTGTTGTACAAATGAGTGATGATGGTGCTGATATGCAGGTCATTACACGAATGGAAGTGAAGGTCCAATCACAAGAAGATCGCATGGCCCTGAAGTTTCTTAATTTTATAGCTGGTGTGAATCAATTATTATTTGAAGGATTAACTCGGGAACTGCCGATGTAAGTTATGACATCTCATTAGCCAATCCTCAGCTTGTCATAAGATATGTCATAAGATATATAGGTTTTGATAACATAACGCTAGAAATCAGGTTGTGAAAGTGTAGTTCAAATGTAGCATAAGCGTCAAAAAATAAGTTCTTAATTGAAATTTTTTAGTTGTTGATTTATGGTAAAAGTCTAATATCATGTAGTGATTAAGCTTATGATTTTACTAGTAACATATTAGATTTTAGAAAAATCATAGACTCGACTTGAAATTTACTTGTCTATGATGGTGGGATTTGGGGTAGTTTTTATATAATGATGAACTATTCTTCTGATATCAGAATAGGCTTTGCAGAAGATATATGGATGGTGGGAATAATTGATGAGGTTCGGATGCCATTAACCGAAAATGATCATAATCCTATACTAATTGACACAAAGACTCGTGCTCGAGACACACTCCCCGCTGAACCACAACGAAGAAACGGAAGGTATGCTTATTCTTTTGCCATCTATTTCATTCTGCTGATGTGGAATCGCATGCTAATACGTTCAATTGAATTCTTCCGGTGCTCTTCCCTTTGGCAGGCTTCAATTGATGTGTTACAAGTATATGTGGGACAATTTAGTTGCTGATAACTTTCCTTCTAAAGACTTTTTTACTTATTTTGGCTTAAACCCTCAAAGTATTCTCTGTGAAGATCTGAGAGTGCTAAGTGCTGACTCTGGATTTTCTGCTACGGTAAGTAGAGGACACTGTGTTTCTTCATCTTTGTCGTTGTCATCGAATTCTTTTAATGTATTTCACAATTTTCTGCATGATTTTAATGTATTTCGTTTACTATGTTGTTTGCCCTTAAATGCATTCATGGAGGATTTAATTTTATCTACAATCAGTGTAGAACTTTAAGATATCAAAATATTCTTCTGACAATACTCCAGTTGATTAATTACTGAAGCATACCTTCTAAACATTTTTCTTTTTCATTATTTGCAAACCCAGACCCTTGATGATGTGGTGAGATATTACAGAAATACATACATGATGTTGTCCCCTGCTAATGATCAGCTTTTGTTGAGGTAAAAGCTCGGAATTTTCCGTGCAAAATTGTAATTTTTAATTAGTTTTCTCTTATTGAGCTTTCATTGAAAACATGGTTTTGTTTGCTTCGTTGGCAGATATGAGTATCAGAAAGATCATTCATTGCTTTGTGAAGATAAATTTGCATATGATGCTGAGTGGTTAAAGAATCAAATCCGTTCTTGTATTGAGTTTTGGCTTGGAGAGCGAGAAGCCTCTTATGTTCATGAGGAGGAGCGCTGGAAATGTCGATTCTGTCAATATGCCACCGTCTGTCCTGCATACACTGAAAGTAAGGGAATGGATACCAATACAAGCAATGATTCAAAAGCCAAAGAAGTCTAGATATCAGAATGCTGATTCTCTGAAGCTGCCGTTAACCACCTCAATAACGGTTAAAAACAAGAAAAGCATGACTTTTCAACCAGATTGTCTATCTATTCCAATAAAGAATAAAGAGTCTTCTGATGACAAGCGGTGAAATTTCACATCTCTTTTCCCGCCGTTTCTTCCAGATCCATGCAAGACCGCAAGATCTTGCTTGTTATAACTTATAGGCCTATTAGGTTTACTGTAAGCATTGTTTTATTCATTTATCCAATGCATTGTTGTTGTAGCCGCATGCCAATTGTTATTGAAACTACAAATATTCCATTATCATCATGTATAAAAGTTTGTTTTTGGGTAATCAGTGTAAAATTTGTATTAATACTATCAAAGGTACCAGCAAAGATGATTGTGATGAGTGGCACTTAAATGGAGAATCAACATTCAAATAAAATCTCGCATGAAAACGTGGCACATGGTAATTAGAGATAATGCCTACACAAAGACTTGTACATCAGCACAGAGCACGTGTAAAAATAAGTGGAACAAGAATTTGATGTACAAAATGTACAATTAAAATCTAACAATTTTACATTCCTTTGCAAAAGAGAGGTTACATGACACTCCGAGATATAATGTTATGTGCTGATTTTCACATCTCAGCGTAACCACTCCCATGACTGGCAACTATCAATAACCATACTCAGGTTGTTACAATATTTTTTTGTGAAAAACTCGAAGTTTCAAACAAAGTAACGTGTTTAAAAAAAAAAAGTAACAACATACGGTTTTTCTTTTACACTGATTATGTAAAATTATAAATAAATGAATAAGAGAATATTACGATTTTTTAAATGGCCTAGTGGGGGGAAATCACACATTATAAATAAAAAATAATCTTGCTTACTTCGTTACAAGATCAAAGATTATTTTCTTGCAACACTTTTTTTTTTAAGAAGTTAAATTAGTTCACCTAAATTGACACTGATAGAATCGAACCTGAAATCTCGAGGAGGAGCACACTCTCAGGTCTCAAACCAATACCACCAGGCCAACCCAAGTGGGTTATTTTCTTGCAACACTTAATAAACAACAATTTCATTAAGTTTGCCTATAGTTGAGATAGAAGGAATTGTGTGTACCTTTTCAAAAAAAAAAATGTTGCGTACCACTACCACATTAATTTTTTATTTCAATTAAATATATTTCACCTATTATATAATTCAGAATGAGAACGTTAAGGATAAAACCAACAAATATAGATTAGTATAGAATGAGTTAGTCTGGTTCAACTTTAAAGTGAAATAAATTGATGATTATCTTACACAAAAAAATCCCCAACCAATTTTAATTACATGGTTAGTCTTTCAGAAAAACAATTAAACATTTGTTAATAAAATCATTTGCTACTTGTTAGCCAGTTATCGGTAAGGAATTTGAATTGTTTCATTGAAAACTGTATTATCTAATGATTTTATTTAATGTTTGTGAACATATAGACCTCATGGTAAAAACCAGTTCATGATACACCTTAAATCATAGTACTCGGCTTTCTAAACAGCTTATATACAATATTCCTCTTCAGGAGAAAATGTTGGCTCCTAAAAAAAACTTTCGCCATTATCTTCTCTTTTGTTACTACACTAACCTTTATGAGTTAAGCATGTGATCTTGTAAAGGATGAGCAGCTAAAGTAACTCAATAAAATTCAACTGTGCCAGATACATTGATGGGAGGATTGAAGTCAATCCGATTTGCTTTTCCCTCTGCAAACAACTGTGGCAACATGTTGGCATCCTTGGCTGAAACCCCTTTACTAGTCCACAAGGTAATATGGGGAAACTCATTTTTTGGAACTATCTTCTCTCCTTCCACTGAGCCAGGAAAAGCTTCAAATGCAGCCACTTTATCTGAGAAGAGCAGTGCCGTCAGCTCCACTGGTGCCGTTTTATGCAGCCACAGACCATAATCAGCGACAGCTTTGATGCCATGACTTCTCTTGTGCGCAAGAGTCAAGTGAGCTCGATTAAGCTTCTCTAAATTCTTGTCTTTGAGGAATTCATCAATCTTTGAATTATTCTTGGCCAACTGTAAACATAATATTGCATTACATACTGTTAAATAAATCCTAGGCTATACGGATATGAAAACCCATTTTGCATATACAAGTGAGGAAAAAATATATTTGGGGGAGTTGCGGACAAGGAAAATCAAGGGTGATGTACGTGTAGAGTCCTCGTGTGTGTGTGTGTGTGTGTGTGTGTCTGTGTGTGCGCGCGCCTCGTGCACACGGGTAATCCCATGGCATGTTTTGAAAGTGCTGAACAGAGTAACAAAGCCTCTTCCCAAAACAATAAAAGAAATAAATATTTGCGGAAAGGCAACACTAATTAAGAAGCATTCTCATAGCTTCCATCCTGCAGCCTACACTGCAGAACTCAACCAACTTTTACATAGCAAAATAGCTCAGACAGACAAGCCTCTCAAAGACATGACCGGTTATAGGCTTGTGAAACCACTAAAACAGTTAGCATAACATTTTATTTGAAAGCTTCTCTAAAAATTTGAAAAATGATTCTATATGCTTGTCTACTTTTAATTTGTTTTGCCAAGCCATTATGACGGTGTCCGTAACTAAAAACTAGTCAATTACATCTGGGCAATAGTAAGTTTTTCAACTACCATATTGAGTATAGAGAACAGAATGCAAGTGCAAAAGCATAACTTTCACTTACATTGTTTAGGACACCTTGAATTTCTATAGCTGGAATACTGAGAGCAGCAAAAACAATGGTACCAAATGTCCTCTTTTCAGTATCTGGAGGCTTGTAATCTCCCTTAGCAATGTTTCTCAATTGCTCCAACACTTGCTTGACAGCGAACTCGAATGGAACCTGAAGATGTTTTGAGACCAAAGAAAAGAAGTCAATAACATAATTGAGGATTTTAAAAATAATCACTAGCATTACCTAGTCAAAACCTATGTTATTCAATTGTTAAATGAACATGGCTGATAAAAGAGGGGGGAAAACTATGGTGAAAAACAATGCTAGTTATATATTAACCTGAACTGAATTGAAATAGTCAGCATTTGCAGAAAGAATATCCCGCAATTGTTTCTCCCATTTCATCCATTCCTTTGCGTATGTACCCTTGGTAGAATCCAACCTATAACAATAATGGTCAATTTAAGATTGTCAACTTCTTAGTTTTCACTTCTCACAAAAAACCTCACAGACAAGGAGGCTAAAATAGACAAGCCAGTTTTCATGTAGTTGTCATCCATACAATAGATATTACATGTCACTCATACAACAATTATGAATACATGACCACCATTGGATGGAATGTTTGAGTGGATTGTAAGCACAGTGCTTTGGGGGAATAGTGGGTAAAGCTATACTTTATACAGCCTCAGAGATTTGGACGTTCTCATAATCGACAGAGGAAATCTCAACACTTCAAAACAAGATTTGACCAATAATTGAAATATATAAGGCTGCAGTTCTGACTTAAAAACATAAGGAAGAATATAACACACTCTGAAGTTCGAAAGACAGTTGTCAGAACTTGTTTGAAATTTCTGAAGTACTGGTGGGTGATCTGCAGCTACGTTCCGGCACTTTTACTATCAGTTTTATTTGGTGGTATTTTGTTCTCTTCAAGTTGTAACTGTATGTGCAAGACTCTCTCTCATTGTCAGTCAAGGGTGAAGTATATGGTGGGACAGCATATGCTTTATATGTATAGAGATAGAGATAGAGATGCAAAATTCACAAATCCTATTGCTGCAGTTGTAGTCATAACAATTAAAAGTTCGCTACACACTGAACAGTAAATACAATTCGAAACAAAAAATATAGCATAATAATATTCACTTTACACGAGTAAATTCCATAAAACTCACCTTCCATGTCTCTTAGTGTGAAGCTTATATAGATCAATTCCTTCCTCCAAAATGCACTGCACTGCCTCAGGAAGAGGATTCCTACACAGTGGAAGAAGCACAACAAAGTAAGTAATATTACCCAAAAAGTTAGCTCAAGTAATGAGGATTGTCCATATTTTACAAGGATAACATTTAGATCTGGGAGGGATAAATTTCATTAGATACTTTTGGTGAATGAAACAACACTAAAATATAGATAAATACAGTGTGAACACTACCAGAGGCTGTTTTCCAAACATTAAACGAAAGAAAAGAAAAGAAAATGAAAACACTGAGCAGGTGATGACATGAAATGATGAAAGTACCTATCATTTTTCAGCAAGGGCATCTTCACAAGTGACCCAAAACGGTCAATTAATTCACCCTCGAACTCTTTGCGGCTCTGAAAATCATTGGAAAAGCTAGTTTAGAAAATAATAAAATATAAAATTAAGTAGCAAAAAAGGAAGCACAATACCTTGCCATCATAAAGGTGATAAAACATTAGCAGCACATACCCAGCATTTGGAGATGCCTTGTCAAGGTTCCCCTTCAAAATATTGACAAGTTCAAATGAAGTTAGTGAAAAGTAATAAAAAAAATTCAAGATTGGGGATCATATTTAAGAAAAACAAAGTATATATACTGGATGATTGACTCGTTGAAGCACACGATACACGAAAACAGCTAATGCATCAAGGGAAAATGGATTTGAATCAGTTCCTGCACAATAAAACAAAAAAGAGGAAAACTTGAGATGATAATGAAAGCTAAAATTAGACAATTTCTTCATTGAAAAAAAAAATTAGCATGCTACAGCTGTCACTTCTTAGGGTAACCCAAGCAAGATCTGCTTCACGCTTCTAAACAAAATAAACACTAAATTCGCTCGAGTTAAGCAAACAGTGCATTCAGAAATTCAGATACTCCGAATTTGGTTTTTATGTAGTGAAGGAAAGACTCCTTAGATAATAAAACAATGACATAAACAATATAAAGACAAAACATTTTCAGGATTGGTAACAAGTTAACCTTCAGATTCAGGCACAACTGGTACAGCAGATGCCCTGGTTTTGCGACACATGTCTTCTATCTGCATATATAACAAGTGTTTTTAATGTATAACAATTTTAATAAGTAGATGAACCAAAGATAATAGAAAGACAAGAATGATTTTACAGTAGATTAATAAACCAAATACAAAAAAGCAAGTGATTTCTCTTAAATCAGAGTATAATTTAAGTTTCATAAATACCACCGGTTAGGCAGGTGGAGCCACATGCTGGATTTTTTTTTTTTTTTTTGAGGGAATATCATAGAAAAAAGAGGAATACTGCTGGGACTGAAAACACGCCCTAGTAAGTTAGTTTTCTATTAATAGTTAGTTAGCAGCTTATAAATAGAGAGGCTCTTTTGTACAAAGTGGGTGGAGAAATCATTGTATTGACTAGAGATTTCTCTAGTATAGAAAGGAGTGTTTCTTTGGCATATTCCCTTCCTTACTCGGTTACCATTGTTCTTTCCTACTGTTTTTTCCTTTGACAATTAAATATTTCCAGATATCTCTTCTTTTCTCTCCTTTTCCTGCTCCATCAGTACGTTTGTTAGGATCTTATTATTTCTGAAGGAAGATTCCTAACACCACCATACACTGTAACAGGAACATGCCCTGACCTTGAAATGGTACAATCTTCCTTTCCCCAATTCTTTTTCACTCTACTATGCACATGCGTGCACACACACTAAAACTAATCTATTCATACTTGACACTTGAAAAATGAATCGACAATTCCTTCTACAGAAATTTAGTCATGTACTTATTTGCTGATGAGGTCACATGGCTTGAAACCACAGCTGTACTTTATGTATGGTACAAAAATCCACATTTTCCCATTGGTGTGTTCTCCCACATTTTTTGGGGGATAACCTTGTGATTCCCTATTCTTTTGACATCAAAAGGCTATTACGGTTTAGTAACCATCACACTTTGCAAATTTCAGTGAAAGGCCCTTTTGTATTGAGCTTCACAGAGAATGCTCCAGTTTTAGGCAGTCCAACATTTTGTGGATAAACCCTGCTGTTTTTGGGCAACCTAGGGGTATTCCAGCCAATCCCGCTAGTTCACCCTCTCTAGTTTGATCTTCTCATCTATGGTTGTGTTATGTTCTGCTGCTGTTCTTATTTAATTTTCATTACTGCAATTTCTTTCCCTTTTCCTGCTGCAGTACCTCGTTCTTCTGTGCTCCCCATCCTGTGAGTTATGACTACAATATATTATTATTAAGGACGGATATGTCTTATCTTAGGTTTCTTTAGTTTTTATGTGAGTCGTTTTGTATCTATTATCTTCGGTAGTGGTTTCTTCCTTTTTTGGGCCTGTCACTCGTCACTCCACACTGCTATCCCAGGTTAACTACTATACTATACTACGTCGTATTGTTATAAACTTATAATCACTTATAATAGACTTTATTATTAGTATTATTATTTTTTGACAAGACTGTTATTATTATTATTATTATTTATTTATATAGTATTATTATTATGGGTTATGCTAACAAGTGAAATATACATAAATGAACAAGGGAAAAAATATACATAAATGAAAAGTAAGGGGGAACAAGACAAAAGGAAAACGGAGGGGGATGGAAGAAATAAATTCCACAGGCCGTAAAAAATTATTTAGAGCACTGACCTGCCTCCATACTTCTTCATTTGGGGCATTCTTGTCAGCGAGCATTATAGACTTAGGTTTCTTTTTGCGCTCTTCAGCAACTTTCTGCCAATATTTTCCTGTCGATATTCCACACAGCTACACATTAGTTATTGGTATACATATATATTCATTCAAGAATATTGGCATTATGAAACCCAATTTTAAGGTTTCCCTGCTTAATAATTAAACCAACAGATAATAATTCCAGCAATCTTTACAACTTCGGTACATAAGAACAATGGAGAATGGGATGCATAATATTGATTTGGATCACTTTAGGGACCTTTAACTATTTAAGAAATTTGGTTTATAACTTTGTTGGTAGAAATTTTACCTTTAATCAGATCACCCATGAGACTATGAACTGGTCGATCATCTCCTACTAGTCCATCTTGTGCATTTAGCAGTTCTTTACAAAGGGCAGACTTTGCACAACCCGGTATTCCTGGAAGAAGGTAAAATCCCTTCAATGTGAGTTTTAGACACACAATAAAAAGCTAAACAAAACATCCGAAAAGGAAATGCTCACATCAAAAACAAAGAACTATGACTAAATCACACCAACAATCGTTCACCAAAAAGACTAATGCAAAACCTCCTCCATAAGCCTCATTAAAACATGATGTGACACCAGCAAGTCATAATTTCTATTAGTAGATGTTCTTGCTTTAAATTTGATTGTTACAAACCCAATAACCTGCTTCCAGCCCTTATATTTTCTATTAGTACATGTTCTAGCTTTAAATTTGATTGATACAAACATAGTCACCTAATCAGCTGGAAACTGTAAATTAACTACAAAACCTTGTTCCACATGGGGCACCGGAAGGAGAAAAGAATAAAATTTCCGTCGAGCTTAATAAATATGTCGAAGTTTCTAGTAAACTAAAATGAACTAATAGAGAAATAGGTAGTACTAGGATGGGTGACCTCCTGGGAAGTACTCGTGTGGCACCTCTTTTTTGCTCAAAAAAAAAAATTTAATAGAGAAATGGGAATTCTATAATAACGAAAACTAAATAAAAAAATGAACTAATTTAGTAAGAAAATGAATTCTATAATAGAAAAAGATATTCGAATAGAATATATAGAGAAATAGGATATAAGCGGGTAGCAGGAATCAAACCCACACCATTAGCTTGGAAGGCTAAGGGTTATAGTCGACGTCCATGAATGAACGTCTCTAATTCAAAACCGAACATGAAACTTTTGTTTCATTCAGCTCCTTTACAGAATAATTTAAGAGATATATGGAATACATGAAAAGAAAAAATGACCCATTTGACTGAGACAATCAATTACTCCGGTCCTGACTCAATTAATTTCATCAAACAGTAACTGGAAATTGTTTCCAGTTCACTTGAACATCATGAGAGAGAAAGGCAGTCAAGCAATCAATTTGCAGGCATAATATATTGTCTATACTTCTAATTACGTAATTGAACCTCTCTTGATCGTCATTTTTTTTTTAAGATGACGATCAAGCAAATATAAATGTTGAGAATGTCAAAAGAATGGTGAAAGAATTACCGGGAAAGAATACAATCATCCCTTCATCTTTTGGAACTGTGTCTTTGACTGAGATATTAGGCTCCGATGGTGCTATATCCCGCTCTGGTGCAAGGTCACCTTCTTCATCCTGGCCTCCCTCAACAATGGCCAAGAAATCTTCAGTCCTAACTAAACTACCTGCAGAACCTATTAGAGCTTGGTTCTGTGGACTACGTTTTGCAAACTGTTCAAGGAAAGGTTCAGCTTCACTAAGATATATTGATGATGAAAGTTGCTTATTTCCACACTTTCTTCTTATATACACAGCCCTGCAAGCGGAGTAAAGATGCATCAACCACAGTAGGAAATAGATAAAAAGGGCAGAGCTAGAGAGGAGGAAGAACAAGGACTATAAGAAGAAAAGTAAACAATAGTTAGCAGACATCCAGAAGAATGATTCAGGAACTACCATTCATCAAGCATCTTGCTAAGTTCTTTCTGCTTTCCTGGAGAGGTTCCCCATATTTTCATTTGTCTGTGACATTGAAACAAAGCAGGAAAAAGTAGTTTGGATTACAACCTTGGATGACAAGCACATATAAGTATATATTGCAATTTCAAATATATCAAAACTGGCAACACCAAGAACAAGTTATGCCGCTAAATACTAAATTATGCTGATAGTTACTGGTTCAGAGATCAAAGAATGAAACAAGAAAAGGAACTTTATGAGTGAGTCTTCCCTTACATTAGTCTTGGATCAGTGATGAACCCAGGTTAAGAAGAATGAATACAAGAAGTTGCTGTTCCTCTCGGCTTTTCAAAAGCCTAAGACTTTCCACCAAAATCATTCACCAGCTAGTAAAAATATCCCTATTACTCTCTCCCTTTCACGTTGTGACAAAATACCCCTAATACTCTCCCTTTCACTTTGTGACTTGTCTAGGCAATTCAGTTCAATGTCTAACCTAGATTGTCAATCCTAGATAGCAGTGTGGCCGACCCCAAAACTTGGATAGTGGTATAGCACATTGTGGGATGCCACTACATGCTCTGTGTCCCGCTACCGCTATTGACAGCCTTTTCTCTAACTAACAGTAACTAACTCCCTCAACTCAACTAACAGAAATCATCCCATTGGACATACCTACCATATGCCATAGATTTAAGATTAATGTAGGCTTGACTTTTATGATTTATAAAACTGTTTTCAAAAATAAACTTTTGAAGTACATCATAAAATACTTCAGTGTTCTTAAAATATATAAACATCTTAAAATATTTGGGTTGTATCTTAGAAAAATTTGGAATATATTGTACTATCTCTTAAAACTAATTTTATGAGGGCAAGCCTTGGTGCAACAGTAAGTTTGCCGCCTTGTCACCTGCGGGTCCTGGGCTCAAATCCTAGAATTAAACTCTCCATTTGTGAGGGTAAAGCTACGTATATCTACCCACCCACCCCTGGTGGGAGCCAGGTTCACTGAACCGGCTTTTTATCTCTTATAATTAGTTTTCATATTTCATAATTTGTTTTCTTATTTAATTAGGATAATAGGATCAGAAGTCTAGTAATTATCATGATTAGTTTCCTTATTTAAGGGTCTAGGAATACCATATAGGGTTAGTGTCTTAGTGATGTCTTTTGAATAATTAAGACCAAAATAATAATTTTAAGTGCTTAACAAATGGGTAAGGAAAAAACAATGCCAAATCAAATTAAGAAATGGACTTCTAATATTCTTCATATGAATTTGGTAGAGTTTTGGAATGTTCAAAATTCAAGAAGCCTTTCTATCAAAAAAATAATCATTCTTTCTTGATGTAACCACTATTCAAGACTAACAAACTTTTGTAGACCTAATTGAAAAGCTCTGTGGCAAACATACCCATCTAGCACAGCTGTTGATGAATAAATTGCTTACATATTAACAGTTGTTGGAGATAGCTTTAGTTAGTTGCAACTTAGATTCAGTTAGTCACTCTGTTGTCAAAAGCGGGCGCGGGGGCCGCTATAGCGGAAAAATCAAGACCACCACACCAGGCCGCGTCGGCGCATGTCAGAAGTGGAAAGCGGCCAAAGCGGACCTATAAATAGTAAAACAATAACCTGTACTAGTTGTATATAATTGGTATTAACCATTTTTTATTTTGCTATCCCTTTTATTTCATATCATGAATAGTTCATGAAATTTTGAGTGATGTTTAAGGTATTTTAGTATTTCTTTATGAACAGTATGGTATCTAATATTAAATTTATTAGTGGCTGCACCACCGAAATAGCGCCCGCTACGCGCCCCGCTCCTGCACCGTGCCAATTATTGGGCGCATTTCCGCATTGACAACAGAGTCATAACAGCTGTCAAATGACAGCTCATCTTTCTGTTAGACATAGATAGCTTCTGACAGCAGCTTGCCAAATCTGGCTGGAAATATATCAAGTATAAATACAGTTAACCATCCGTGAATTCATTTAACAATTATAATGAGAATGAGAATATTCAGACGGTTGAAATTCTCTCATATTCTCTCACTTTGTTGCATTCTTAAATTCTAACAACCATGAAATTGTAACTGGAAAATATATATGAAATTATTATATGCAGCTAACCAATACTCTATAACTATAACACACCACATCCTCTAGAAACTAGACTTCAGATATCAAGTGCAAGACAGGAAACTTACCTCAGGTAATAAGCCTTGTAAGCACCTGGACCTTCTTTAAACAGAACTGACAAGCCATTTCGAATGAGAAAGGTTCGCAACTGGGACAAACATCCAATTAAGAACAACACTAAGAATTAAATTAATAAGAACAAATAGACCGTATCAAATATTTGACATAATTACTGATTCAAGAGTCTTTCCTAGTAACAAAAGAGAAATAAGATGGCATTTTAAAACATTTCAAAGCAATTCTAAAACTTCACATCAAAAATGTAAGGATCAAGTGATTCAGTTCCCTAAATTTATGAAATGGAAATATCATCCCTTAAATTGAAAATTGTTGGTCAATTTAGTCCCCCCGTCATGAAAAGCATCACTCTTGCACCCAAAACCAACTGATAATCCTGTTGATGAAAATCAAGAAATGACTAAATCGACTAACTCGCAATTTTTAATATTAGGGATGATTTTCCATTTCATATATTTATGGGACTAAATTATCAGATCCTTGCTATAATTTGAGGATCAAAATGGTGATTTACTTGATACAAAAGTATTGGGAAAAGTGGCTCAAAATCACAGAAAAGAACAAAGACAGAATAATCTCAAAAAGTACAAGTGATATATGCACTACAGGTAGTATATTGCCCATACAAATGCATAACTACTTTAACAATGCAATTTCTTAGAGATGTCAAACATGGATGTATTATACCTTATATGTAAGAAACTTCAATTTGACCATTAAATTTGCATCTTCGTCAGCAAAGTCATCTTTTTCAGTACTACTGCTACCACTTTCATTTACACTGTTCTTAGAAATTTCTGCGACTTTCTCTTTGTCTGCCTTGAATAAATTGATATCAACGAAAAATCCTGAAAACGAATAAATTGATCACTTAACATTTTGAATACAACTAAAACCATTTACATCTCTCAAATTCAGTTACTTAACCCCTGAAAACATAGCAAGGGAGACTACTACATGTAGATAACAACATATATGGTCGCCTAGGAAGAAAAAAAAAACAACGCTAGCTTACAATTATCAGCCTAAGGAACTGGATACTATAAAATTGAAAGGAAATATAATATTTACCTCGATAAAGTGGCCATAATCCTGGTCTATTCCTGAAAGTACCAAACACGTCATAACTCAAATGGTATCAAAGAAATGCATGATGTAAAATAATGAATATGTTTTTAAAGATTTCTTCAGAAAATTAACCAAGCCGATTATTCAGGTTAAAAATGATTTAGAAAGTAAACCTCATCTCTTTTTGGTATCTCCGGAAAGTAGAATCACTGTGCACATGAATGACCATTTTATAGAAAAGGTCGTCATTTGATATGGCATCAACTTTGTGGAAGTTATGATAACATTTGAATGCCGCAGGGTAGCGCTTTTCCCTCACCAACCGAACGAGTTCCTGATTCAAAACCAAATCAAAGCTATAACTATGAACTGATTAGAAGAGACAGTAAAGCTTTTGGTAAAAAGAAGTGGACTCTAAACTGCAAGGCAAATTTAAATGAAACTGTTAATGCTTCTTGAGAATTGGGAGACCCTTTGAATCATGTGATGAGGAAAATAATAGTAACTCGAAGTTATCAATATCTAGAAAGAAAACACTATCAGTGTACTATTTCATATTAAAGGGAAATAATTCATCGGAAAGGAAGGCATGAAATATGTAATTTGGCCATATAATAAATGCCAGCCAAGGATATTACAAACTTAAACATGAAGAAAATTTAGTACACAGGATTTGAATTTAAAATATTTCCCTGATTAAGGTTATATATATGATGGTCTAGACTAACCTGCAATTTTTTTGTCGAATAATCTGCCGGATGGGCTAGTAAAAATTTTGAAAGAACAGATTTGTCCGCATTTCTTGAATGTATATCAGCAGCATCAGTCCCAAACCAATCTGCATAATCAGGACAAAAAGAGCTACCAACGCCCTCAAGAAGTGCTTTCATTTGCTGCAGAAGCATTCAAAATCACAATATTGAATTACTTTAAGTTCATCTGGATTCAGATCCACCCAATTTTGTTTCTAAATGATCTTTTCATTGTCCTGGAGAAACAGATAGACACAACACCCTAGACAGAAGGATTGGGCAACCCAAACTTCCTGCTATAAAGGGTTTCACTGTTGTCTCTAAGTCACTGTCTCTCCTAGATTTTGACAAGATGGCAATATAAGCTAAATTGAGAGTACATATCCACATCAAGAATTGCAATATCACAACTCTAGATCATGGTAAATATAGTTCACCCAGTACCTGTTTTTCATCAGATCTATTTGCAGCACAAATTTCCCTTAGACTTGATCCGAAATCAAGGGCAGCTGAAATAGAAAGGAAAAATAGTATATTACTTTAAATTTAAATTGCAATATGCATCTTGACTACCATTTCAGAGTATCAGGAAAGTATAGTCCTAGAAGTATTTATGTGTAATTATAATTGGATTTTCATGAACCTTAGACTAAATAATGGGTTGCAACTTGCAATTATAATTTAAGTTGGATTTTCAGGAACATTGAACTAAACAATTGTTCAAAGATGCCAAGGTTTGGCATACCTAATCTTTTCTAAGATAACTAACATCGTGTTAAAATTAAGAATCTTTAGATATTCCTTGTACAACTTCTTAGATTGATTGTTATTATTCCTATAGAATACAACTTCCTAGGCTAGTGCTTATTAATTAAGCATTCAATGTATTTATTCTACAACCATTATAAATACAAGGTGTGTGGTCTCATCATAGACACACGGAGTTTACATATTTGTACAGATGACATAGCATAAAATAAAATGAATATGTTGATAAATAAATAGTAATGAACATCAAAGCATCAACTAAGAAAATCAGAGTAGACAGCAGCCTAGAACATAGTATTTAGAGAATCAATAAGCATACCTCCATCAGCAGGTGGAGGGGGAAATTCCTTTAAAATTTTCTCTATTTGCTTTGAACTCTCGTGGTTCACTAAACGAGCCACGAGACCCTCCAAAATTTCACCTTGGGCTTTCACATGATCTTTTGAACCTGCAGTAATGAAAATACATGTAAATATGCAGTGAATTTGACAAAAAGTGCATGCAAAGATAATTAAGTGCATAAATGAGACAAGAAATAGACACAAATTAAATTTTGAAATTTGAAACTATAACGTGTGAAACGAAACTAAAACTAGAAGAAATCAACAACTACAAACCTACTTAATTTCAAAACATTGCATTATATTCAGACAATCAGAAGTCGACTTCAGAAAAATATTGCTTGTCCATGGTGGAAGTTAGGAGTAAAATCAGGTCGGTTTTGAGGGAATGGATCAAAACCAATCAAGAACCTTCAGTTTGAACCAGCTTCAGTTCAGTGGTTTTTTATTTTTGGGGTCATGTTTGAGTTCATTCCGGTCAAATCATCAGATTATATTTTATTAAAAAACTTCAATTTCAAAAAGATATATAAAGAGAATGTAAAACAAAAAATTTTATTGAAAATATAGATGTAATGGGTCATGTTGATAGTTGATTACATTTCAATTTTCCTAAGCTAACACCCGACCCACCCTAGACCAGTTTCATTTCCTTTCCATCTGAATCAACTACACAGACCAAACCCATTTCAGTTCAGCTAAAGTTATGTTGATCAGGTTCACGAATCACGAGTTGTCCTCTCGATCCCCTTAAGCCCCAAGTGGCAGTGAAAGTGGGAGTGAGAGCAGAAGACCTACGGAACGATTTGAGTGTAGGCATAAAACTACTAAAAGTAACAAATTCACCATATCACTACATGCATTTTAGAGTCTTTCATAACATATTCTTCTCTTAATCATCATTTTAAACCATTTTCTATAATCCCGTGGTTGTTAGAGCTGCCTAGCTTTGAAACCCATAGGGACAAAGTTCAATACCCGCTGGGGACTGCATGGTAAAGTGCCTCCACACTCTCCCTAAATAAATAATAATATTCCCCGTCTCTATTTTCTTATATAAAATAAATAAATAAAACATTTTCTGTCCAATACCATTTCTTCAGATATATGGGGCATGTGACACAAAGTAAAGTTAAATGAATAATGCTACCTTAACATTCATACCTGGGACAGATACGTCTGCTATTTCATCTAGAGTCTTGCATACAGAAGTTGCAGTACCTTCCTCGCATAAGGCATCATAGGCAGCAAAGAAGGAAGAGGCTGATTTTCTGCATTTACATAAGGTGCGAAAATGAAACCAAATTTAGTTTACATTCTTACGACTTTAAGCAGATGATCTCTATGATAAAAGTCCAAGTCAAAATGTTAACCTTGAAATAAAATAGCCAAAGACATACACTTTCAATAAAATAATAACTAGCTCAAAAGAAATTTATTATATGGTCATTGGAAATCTAATTGAAGGGTGTATACTGACATTCCTTATAGCAATAAGCCTCAGGTTTGTATGATGGCTAGACCAACCAAATAATTGAACCAAAAACTGTCAGTAAAAAAGTTTTACTATGATATTTATATATTATAAAAAGAAAAGCTGATATCACAGACCACGAATCTCTAAGAACTTAAGAAATATAATACCGACACATCAGATTTTAATGACATAAAATTACACATTTCATAAACCATAAGTATTCATATTGAAAGCAAAACTAGTGCTGCAACATAAGTAGAAATGATCCAGTGCTTCAAATGCAACACTGATCATTTCAGTGTAGCAACATTCACTGAAAAAACCAGATCTAAAAGAAATAATATCATATTTGAGTTATTTATTATAAGTTGAGACTTGAGTGATAACTATCATATATTTTTTTATATCATACAAATATACTAAATGTTCACCTTGTTGAGAACAACCACACATGATTTGTTGGTAATCGCCATTTTCTGCAAAAAGCGATTATTTCAGGAGTTGAATAGAACTTTGGCTTTCCATTGCCTAATTCAGAGACTGCTGTAACCACCACTGCTCAGAGCAAGAAATACCAATGAATATACGATAGGAAATAATGCTATGCAAAACTCTAAATGAAACACTCTTTGAACAGAAATAACAGGAAGTTGGAAGCATTCTTGGCTTCCTACATCAGGTAGATAAGTATATATCAGAAATAACTCGGACAGTTAGGTAAAAACCCATTCCACTTTAAACTCACGGTCCTGAAGAAAACTGTGAACCATGGCTCTAACATTGAACATTGTGTATCAGAAAGAATAAGATACAGCATTTGCTGAAATATCTAAGGCAGATGTAGACACTATAGCAAAGACACACTACATGACAAATCCAAAGTCATAGCTATAACCATACACATACACCTGGAATTTACATCTGTATAATACTCCTTACAATTCAAAACTAAAATCTAAAATAGCCAAAAGCAGATACTTTGACCTTTATTAAATATTTTATAGGCTTAAAAATGTTCTTGGTCCCTATAATATTCCTCATTTTTCGTTTTAGTCATTTTCAAACATTTTTTTTCAAACTTGTCCCTGTTATATTTTTTTTATTCCTTTTGGTCCTTATTATTAGCATGAAACTGTTAACTGCTGAGGTGGCTCATGGAAGGCCAACTCATCACGGCACATGGCCGATAGCTAAATGACATGTCAATTGACACTTACTTTTTTCCACGTCGGCCCCCAACCCCCTTCCCAATCTTTCCACTCCCTCTCCCTTTCTTCTTTTGTTGCTTCGTGGTCTTGACCACTACGGACCTCACCACCACTAAAACCCCATTTCAACACCATCAAAATTATAGGTACTTGCAAACAACCATTGCGGTTGAAATGGCCCACTGCAGCAGCCACTAACCAATCTTCCAGGATAACACATGGTTGACCTACCTTCCCCTCTGTGTGCTTCTTCTAGATCTCATGGCACCACCATCACCACAGGCTGCCCTTCCTCTTTTTTGCTCTCAACCACCTCTGTTTTGCAGAAACACGTTAAGTGTGCGCTTCTCTCATCTTCTACCTGTTTCTCTTTTTCTTCCACCATAAAAATCCCCTCTATTTCCCCTCTGTTTAGGGTGGAACCAGAAGTTATGCATCCCATTCCCCTTGCGGTAACCCTTCTTCCTTCTCACCCTCAATACCTTCCTCTTTCTCTCTTAATGAAGTCAGCCCCTAGTCACTTTTGCTGCTGCTTCTAGCAGTTTTGGAATGTTAGGGCAATATAGGGGAAGTATTATTTTATTATGTGTTTCATTATTGGGCCGGTCTTACTTCATTGTATCTAGGAAGGGCGAGAGGGAGGCTGCCGGAATGGGAAGGGAAAGGCAAAGGGAGAAGGAAATAGTGAGACAAGGACTAAAATAAAAGTTGTATAAAGTGATGTCTTATGATGCATCAGACACGGACAGAATGCTAAAGACAAGGATCAAAATGAATAAAATATATATAATAGGTGTGCATTCAAAAAAATCAAAAGGACTACAAAAAAGAGGTATATTATAGAGACCAGAAACTTATTTTATACATAAGTTTGGGCTAAATATGTTGTAATAAAGTAAATGCATCCTTTCAAAGATAATAATTTGAATTATATTTTCCATCTTGGGCCGTGTTTTCAACTGAATCTAAAAACATTATAAAGGGCAACCCGGTGCACTAAAGCTCCCGCATATGCAGGGTCCGGGAAGGGGTCCCACCATTTGGTGTATTGTACGCAGCCTTACCCTGCTTTTTACACAAGAGGCTGTTTCCAGGACTTGAACCCATGACCTTCCAGTCACATGACAACAACTTTACCAGTTGCGCCAAGGTTACCCCTAAAAATATTATACTGTTCAAAATAAAAAGAACTTTTCTGAACCAAAAAGTAAAAGAATTTTACCATAATCTTCAAGGGGACGCTGTCCATGGTCTCCAAGAACAGCGGTTACTAATTCCATTGATATGCACATATGGTTTTTCTGAAATAAAAGATATTATTAATGTTCATTTCTTCAGCTTGAACAAAACTAATAACAAAGTTAAATGAAAATAGCAACAGAATACTATAGTATATCAATTTATAGTTATACATTGAATGCAATTAACAGCCACATGAACTAAACCGAGTGTAAGATGCATTTGGTTACACTACCACAGAACCTAAGATGCTATTAAATTTCATCCTTTCTTTGTAATTTCACCTCAAGAAAATCATTAAATTCAGCCTGCTTTTTTGAAGCTTCGGTTCCCCAAGCCTCACGAAACGTCCGCCCAAGAACAAATACGCCAACAGCAGTATATCTACACAGAAAAAGAAAAAAAAATGGTATAATCAACATTCAACAAAAAGTAGTTAACTTGAATAACAAAGTAAATGCATTCAGAAATGGATCACTAAAACAATCATATTCCTAGCAAAAAAACATTCTGATAATTTTATCCTATTTGCCATTTGCTCATGACCAATCAATTGCAACAAAGTGGGGAGAGAAAACATCAAGTGCACGCTAAATAAAAGGGGGAACATAAGGAAAGACGTAATCTCTTGAGAGCATACATATTTCCAAAACTGTTTTTTGCATAAGCTCCACCCTCATGACCCGCATACATAAAAAGAGAACCAGAGTGTTTAAGTGAAACCTGCACACACAAGTCAATAAAATCAAGTCCACCATAGAAAATCAGTCCAATCAAATATCATCCAACTAGTAATCGATTAAGCACAAAAAAAAAAAAAAAAAACAAAAACACTTACAAAGTTGTATGCAAATACAACACTACAACCACCATACCTCTAAAGTAACTAAACCTTTTGATACCAGCTCAATCATCCTTGACCTTGTCTGCAGAAATATAGAATACTGATAAGTAATATTTCAAAACTACAAAACATAGGTAAATGCAGGAAAGAGAAAATGATTTTTTTATCCAGAAGAATGCAATTCTCAGTCAAAAACCTTACAAAGCAAATTCAGACATCCAAGTAAAAAAAAATATACTCCAATATTGTATATACGAAGTTAAGATCTTGTATAACAATAGACCAAGCGGTTGTTGGGATCATTCACTTAGAGTCTACTGGATCATTCTCTTCGAGTCTACACTTGAAAACTCTAATTCCTCCATCCATGAGAGAACTTCCAGTGCTAGCTAATGTGCAAAGATTTTGGAAGGATATTTTGCAGCTAACATCCTCGATAACAAAAATAACTCTTTTCAAGTTTCAACATGTAGCACCAACACTTCGGATGGAAGTCGTGTTCAATGTCAGACACATGTCCGTGTCCAGCACTGACACATGCGATTACATTCAATTGCTTCCATTTTCATAAATTATTAATGATGTCTGCAGTGAGTGTTAGTGTTGCATCTGGTGTTTGTGCTTCATAGCTGTCAACATCAAGAGATAAATGTTCCTTTGTAGAATTGTTAATTTCGTCCTACTATTACCCTATATGCTACTGCATAGCATCGATGTTAAGTCCTAGTTGTTTACCTCCTGACAGCTATTAGTTAGTCATTACAGTTATAGTGGATAGTTATACACTTCAGCTAGTTGGCCATAACTGGGACTCGGTTAGTTAACCCATGCCAGACTCTATAAATACTTGAAGAACTAACTGTGAATGCAAGAGCGATTCAGAATCGTTTCTCTCAATTTTCTCACAAACAATCTCCAGTATCATGACTTTATACACGTCCCAACACTCTAGACTACTACACTACAACTTCCATAAAAGTTGTGTTTGATTGTCTAAGATAATATCCAACACAAATAAAAGAAAAAGCTATAAAGTTGGAAAATTCGTCAAATATTTGCATGGCAAATTTCAACAATATAACCTCAAATCACAAAACCAAAACAGGAAAAACCAAGACAAGAATCATATACCTCTTGATCTGACTTTTCATTTTCAAATTTAGGATAGAAAGTTGCTCTGATTCGCGCTTGAGCGTAAGTTGAGCTATCCACAGTAAAATTCTCCAACAAATTACCGCTAAATAACTTGCTCAAAGCAGCACTACCACTACTACTTTTCTGAGTCGAAGCCACAGCAACACCACCTAAACCATCAACCTTCGCTTTACTAACCGGTGTACTTTCAACTTCAGTTACATTGGCTCCTCCACTAACAGTTCCATAAGATTTAGGTTTCCAAATCGCCGTTGAACCATGAGAATTAGCCACCTTATTAGCATTTTGAACCTTTGTTTGCGCACTATTTTCATCTATATGAACTGCAGAAAGCTTGTTAGTAACCGTTTCAGCATCTCCAATAGCTGATACTTGTGGTTCGGTTTTTGGTTTCTCTTTCCATCTTTGTTCTCCATGGTGGCCGCTGCTTCGCTGCAAAACAAAGAAAAAATATTATGTGTTAGGAATCTTGATTGAGGCCATGGAAGAGAAAAACTACTCAAACTGAAAATAAATTTTGTTGATAAACTGGAAAAAGTGATTACATATATGAGACTTATATAGTCTATAGGTGTGTTTGATTTGCAAAACAGTAAGTCCTGCATGGAACAGGACAGGACAAGAATAACTGTACTAAAGAGAGATAGAGGGATCACATTTTTTATGTTGGAAAATAAAAATAGTATTTAGGATCTTTGATAGTCAAAGGGGGAGCCTTGGCTTAACGGTAAAGTTGTGGTCACGTGACTGAAAGGTCGCGAGTTCAAGTCGTGGAACGACCTCTTTGTGTAAATCAAAAAGAGTATGAAAAAAGTTGTTCAGTCCAGTCCAGTCCAGTCCCCTGTTTTTAGGGAATCAAACGCACTATAACCTATGAAGCATGGATACGGACATCGGACACCGCTGATAATTTGAGAAAATCACATAATTTAGTGTAATTACAGTCAGTGTCGGACAACTAGGACACACCTAATCCGAGAAGTGTCCGTGCTTCATAGTCGTAACTAACTCCTAACCTAACTAGTGTAACTAATTTCTAACCAACTATTATATAGCTAATATTATGTATTCATGAAATTGAACGTTATAGCATTTTGAATTGCAAAAGTCGCATCGATCATTGGAATAACGATTACATCGTAAACAAATTCTGAAATTCCAGTTCCAAGAATATTAATTCCTAAGCGAATGATGAAACAGTGATCAAAATCACGAAACAATTTGAAGGAATTCAGAATTCATCATCAATTTGAACAGTATCGCATTTTGAAATGGAAAAGTAGCAACGATCAACGGTTATGGAGAACGAATTCACAAAAATTTCAGTTGAAACAAAATCTATGATGAACAATAATCGGATTAAAGAAAAAGAGAGAGTGTACCTGATTGCGAGACATTGTTAGGGTGAAGTGAGAGTGCGAAAATGGAAGTAAAAAGAAGGTTCTGGAATTGAAGGTAGTGAGATTGAAGAGAAATCGTTGCGGTGCAGACATTCAAGGGGTGATAGACGGTTATAAATAGAGAGAGCACGCACACGGCGAGTGTGTGTTCACAGTGCTGTGTTGCACAAAGGTGACCTGGTAAATGGTGACTAGCGTGATTTTTTTTGTTTGTTTTAATGAGATGAGATGTTGATGGCATGATATGGGAATCTTGACTTAAATGTCATGTGATGTTGATGTGTAGGGTGCAGGGGCGAATGGTAGTATAAGGGAGGGGTAGCCCTTGCTACCCAAAAAAAAATATTTTTCTGAGTGAGTAGGTATATTTTTATATTTAGCTACCCCTAATAATATATATTTAGCTACCCCAAGTTTAATTTTAAGTGAAATAATTTTTTCTATTTTTATTTAGCTTCCGGTCGAACTTCAAATTATTTGATAATGTCGTATAGGAACCAAAAAATTAACACCCAAAAGAGATAAATAATAAATAATAACAATATTTGGTTTATTTAACAAATAAAGTAATACAATTGTGCCCACACACTCTCAGCCCACCAGCACCACACAATTAATAAAACAAGGATGACTTTTTAACTTTTCACTTTTCACTGTTCACAATCACAATACAATTACACTATGGAATAGAAGAGAAGAGCCACAAGCGACATGGTGACCTAAACAGCAACAACTAACATGAAGCAACATAATTAGCAACAACTAACATCAATTTTCATAAATAGCTACTATTAGTTTTTATTTCTTTTGTTGTAGCTTTTTTGGTACAATCCGCTATTCTACTGTGGCTTTTTTGGTACAAAATAGTTTATTGCCGCATTTTTTATTATAATCTATTCTTGTTGAATCAAGTGTATATTTTATGAAGAACATTTTATATAAGTAATAATTATTGTGAATTTTTGTTGCCTACTTGGTTAGTTTAGTTTAATTTTTTTTTATATGTGGCCACCTCATAGAATTATTGCTAGCTTCGCCGCTGGTAGGGTGTAAGTGGTTCGAATAAAACCGACGAAATCAGAAGTTTAAACCGAATCAAATCTAAAATGAATCCAATTTTGTCTGGTTCGGATCAAAACCGAACCGAATCAATCTAATCTGACTTTGTTTGGTTCGTTTCTCGATTTTTCATTTTGAGATTCAAGGAACCGATGAAACAAACCGATGGTAATCTCGCTCCCTATTTTACTAATATTATCCCTCCTCACGCACTTATGATTATCCCAACATAAAATACTCCTTAATCCATTCATCTTATCTCATCACTCACTCTATTTCATTTTTTCTAAAAAAGAAACCTTAGCCGTCAACCGCATCTAACTCATCGTTCGTCACCACCGCTGAGATCGTCCATCTGTTGGTTATAAAAATGTTTTTGAAAAATAGAGAACATGAAAAAAAAATATATATGAAATATAAAGCTCCATGAAATATTTTAGTATGATGTATGTTGTATGTATGAAATACAAATTTGTGAAAATATGAATTTTTTTTTTAATTCTATTTTCCAGTAAACCGATCAATCGAACTGATCCAAACCAAACGAAGCCGATTAGTTTGGTTCGGTCCCTTTTTTAGAAAAGAGTGAAATCCGAACCAACAAAGAATTCATCGGTTCAGACATTTTTTTGACTAAAAACCAGCCCAAACCAAACTGTTACACCCCTAGATGTGTATGATGGGATGTGGATCATCTCCTTCACTATGTAAGGTTGGATGTCAACCATTCGATTAATCTTACCGTTGAGAGAATATGAAAAATAAAATAAATATGAAAACTCATTATCTTTTTAATGGTAGTCATTCTACGTTAATGAAAGTTAGTTTAATTGATAAAGAGTTGACGTGTCTATAAGGTTGTGAGTTAACTCTTGCCATTAGCATAAGGATTTTTTTGGGGTGATCTATAAGTATTTGGGTGAATTTAGAGACCAGTTCACTTAACTTTTTGTAACAAAAGAAAAATTGTATGTGTTTTCTCTATTTGGAAAATGAAATCCCTATTCAAGACGGCTAAGTGTTGTGTGTGGTTGTTTAGATTGTAGGGACATCTATATCTATCTATATTATATATGTTTGAGGGTTTTCTTCAAATATATATGGTAGTTTTTTTTTTCATTTGACACGCGGCATCTTGAGGCATGTAACGCCCCAAATTTCTTATTATTATATCTGAGTAATATTATGATTACATTATTATTTTATGTATATTTATTATGATGTGATAATTCACTATGCATTTGATTGTACAAATTTGTCTTAGTAGTTCATATAAATTAACGATTTTGATAATTAATTTTCTTTATTTTATTTTGAGCAAAATTAAGAATTAGAAGAATTGTTTTCCATATAATAAGATAATATGTAATTAGAAAAGGTAGATGGCACGTGGGCTTAAGTCAGCGGTAGATATATGAATATGACCCAATATCTTAATCAACATCTATATACATAGCCAATTTTACCTAATAGTAATACATACACCTGAGAACTATGAACGAATCAGTGCCGCACATACCTATTAGGTTTTACACCTAAGGACGAAAGAAATAGAATCATGTCGAATCACAAGCCAAGCGAAGTGTTTTACGGTAGTTTTATTTGTGATTCTATTATCACCGTCGTCTCTCGGTCGCGATCTTATTAACTTATCATTGGATTGAGAAATTGATCATCTATGTTCTATCTTTCCACCGGATCTTTCATTCAGCGACACGATGATTGTTGAAGACAACACCAGTATTTAATCATTTGTTCGAGATCGCTGTTGCTGTTGAGTTTTCTACGTTCTCTGATATTATATGAAAGCTTCAATCCAGGTATGGGGTGAGAGAGAAGAGTTTGAGATCATGAGTGTAAATTAATTGAGTTGAACGGGAAAGTCGTATTTCCCAAAGTTCATTCGGGGCTCACCGCGACGGTTGTAGCCCTTGTAGAGAATAATTAAATTAATATGCAAATTTAGAAGTGTGAGGTTAAAAGGTGATTTAGAAACATTATTAAGGTGTTGTTTGATTTAAATTATGTGAATATGTGGTATTTGATGTCAATGATAAATTTTGTGTATGTGCTCATGCTTGATTTGCCACAATTGTTTAGATTGATTAATTATTCAATGATTGATATAAACGTGATGTTATGTATTGTATTCTTGATTGAATTAGAGTTTTTCCTTGCCACATGTATATGATGACTATTGAAATTGAGATGCTGGTTGGAATATGATTATATGTGATTGAAAATATGGTATATGTTTTGATGAATGAGATTTTGATTTAAGATGAATAAGTATTCATATTCTTAAGGAGTGTCCTAGATCAACGAGGGGAGAAATAAGAGTTGTTAAGTCGTCAAGTCGTTATGAAGTCGTCAAGTTGTTTAAGAAGTTCAAGTTGTAGGAAGATTGAGTCCATTGCATACTCATTAAAGATGGGGGCTTTAGGCCCGGCAGCTTTATGCTCAAATTACGTTGGGGGCTTTAGGCCCGGCAGCTTTATGCTCACATGTTGAAGAGTCTAATTACGCTCATATATGTTGCTGAATGGTACCACATGCATTTGCATATCAAGATGATATAAGATGATAAGAGTTGCATAGTCGAGTCGAAGTTGTTAAGATGTTAAGATGTCAAGTTGTCGAGTTGTTAAGATGTCAAGTTGTCGAGATGTTAAGATGTTAAGATGTCAAGATGATGATCTATTAATGAAGTGCTTTATGAATGATTATGATGTTACGATTAAGATGATATACGATGCTTGCGATTGTTAATTGATGATATGTGATGATGCTTTTGTGAATATATTTATGATGATATATGATGACGTTTACTTTTGTACTTATGATGCTATAAGATGATGTTTTATGATTATATTTATGAAGATATATGATGATGTTTATGATTGTATTTTTGATGATGTATGATGAAGTTTATGACTAATGTAGGAAGATTAATGATGCTAGTTAATGAAGTTTAAGATGTTAGATATAATTGTTGAATTATATGCCTAATTGTTTTTTTTTGACTTTGACTTAATTGCTTACGTGTTCTTCTCATTTTTTTTATACTATTACATGTTCTCGGAACTCACCCCTTCGTTGTTTGTGTTTGCTGGCTTGGCCCTGCGGTTGCGAAACCGTAGTTATATAGGTTATGAGTCTTGGAGTCAAGTACATGCCTTTCGTGAGGACTTGTCTTGTGTCGTCAGTTATTTTGGGAAAAGGCACCGCTCTGATACGTAACGGGATGAGATTATGTCTTTGCTTTCTGTTCCTTACGTATTACTCTGAAAGTTTTTCATGAATTATTATCGAACTAAGTTTCTTTGAGATTTTATGTTGAGGCCCTTGTGCCAAAGACTATTTTAGATGATGAATAATTCCGCTGCAAAGTATTAATTAATTGTTGATTGAATTTTGAAGGATAAATATTAATTTATTCCATTTATGATTTTTAAGAAATGTGACATTCCGTTTTGTGATGAAAAACTCTGATAAATGTTATGAAATTTTTACGTTGGGAAAACGGGGTGTTACAAGGCACATTTGTTTTGTTTTATCTATACTATATATAAAGAAAACAACTTATTTCAACTCTTTTGGGCTGACTTTTTCTTTTCCAAAAATGCCCTCAAATAATAATAATTGTTTTGTAACAAATAATAATAATATCAATAGTGGTAAAAAATATATTTTGTTGGCAAATGACGATAAAAAAAACATAATTGATGCCATATAACCACAAATGTATCATTGTGTTAATTTCAATTGATTGTTTTGACCAATTTACTTAATATGTATTGCTTAATGGCTAAGATATGATGACCAATTTGCTTAATATGTATTGCTTAATGGCTAAGATATGATAAACAATTTGCTTAATATGTATTGCTTAATGGCTGAGATATGAACTCAAATATGATTGGCCAAGTTAAATATTGTTGTTTTACGAAATTATCTTGTAAAATAGACTATAAATTAGACCTAATGGCTAGCAGTTTTTTCACATCACAACTCCGAATCTCCATTTGTCTTTCTTTCTATTTCGTTGCTTTTTCTATTTGTGTTCTTTGTATCTCTCTTTACAATCCAAATGGCACCGAAAATCGATTATGTTTCTGATATATCTCATTCGAAAGAAAATTAGAATATCAGGGTTTGAGTCGTTCGACTTTGGTTTGTGAGAGATATGAATAAGGAAAAATTGCCTTACTCATTGGAAATGGTTTTAATGGATAATAAGGTTGTTTGCCACCATTTTTGTTATCTTTTTCTATCTGTTTTTATAGTAGATAGTTTTTTTTTCTCGTTTGCTTGTTTGTTTTAATAATTTTTTGCCTCGATCGAATATGATACATGTTGAATTCGTTCACGATATCTCTCATTCACAAAAAGAAACTTGAAGTATCAACTGTCGAATCATGTGGTCGATTTTTTAGATATTTTTTTCGCTTAAATTTGTAGTATCAATGTAGCTTCTTTATCCGTTCAAAAGAAGAAGAAAAAATAGATGCAAGTAAGCGTTGTGTGTTTGACTTTCGTTGTTAGTATAAGGATTTCTTTGTACACATGGTGGCATACCGAATTTGTGAGTTGAAATACTTGTTGATCCATCGATTCATGGATAAATTTTTTCATGAAAATTGGTACATTTTTAGGAATGTTTGAGAATTTGTATACTGGAGGTGTTAGTCATCCATAATGCCAGAAGTTTAAGCGTGACATCATAAAGTCAAATTTCGTCAAGACACCGCTTCGAACATCTGCATAAAATTATAGCATAAGTTTATTATCAAGTATTAAATCAGATTGAATTGATATACGTGACTTCGAGCCTTGAATGAAACAATTTTTTTCCGTCTTTATTTACATCATGACCAAATTTCAGATTATCAAAGGCTCTTTCCAGGATCAAGAAAAATAAAACATGATTGAATGTGAAAACCTTACTTGAGCTAAATGAAACATGTTCCTTGCTGATGTTGATTGTGGTTCGACCTTCATGAATTGATTAAAAGCTGAAGGGGCGAAGCAACAATTTTCACCTAAAATAGGACAATTGAAAAGAAAAAAAAACATTAATTATATATTTAGTCAAAATTTTGTAGAATTTATATTTATGTGAAAATGTGTAAATTAAAATTTAAATTTTGACTAGGGGAAAAAATTTAGACCGGTTAGTGCAGTAAATAATTCATTGCAGTATACTCCAAGATGAGCAGAAATGCCTTTGATGAAGTCAACAATAGGTATTCTAACAAAATAGTTGTTGAAGATCATTAAATTATGCATAATATACTAATATATATTTTTTATCATAATAATAATAATAAAATTGTAAGTTATATGTTCTTTACACATTGACATCAAATTCATAAATTATATAGCCCTGTTTGGCAAAACAAAAGAATTAAAACGAATAAGATTTTATAATAACAAAAATAGATTCGTTGCAAATCTGTAATCTCAATATTATATATTTAGTCAAAATTTTATAGAATTTATATTTATGTGAAAATGTGTCAGTTTTTTTTTTATATTTTGACTAGGGAAAAAATTTAGACTTGTTAGTGCAGTAAATAATTCATTGCAGTTTACTCCAGGATGAGCAAAAATACCCTTGATGAAATCAACAATAGGTAGTCTAACAAAATAATTGTTTTTTTTTGAAGAAAGTCTAACAAAATAATTGTTGAAGATCATTAAATTATGCATAATATACTAATATATAATTTTTATAATAATTATAATAATAATAATAATAATAAAATTGTAAGTTATATGTTCTTACACATTGACATCAAATTCAGAAATTCTATAGCTCTGTTGGGCAAAACAAAAGAATTAAAACGAATAAGATTTTATAATAACAGAAATAGATTCGTTGCAAGTCCGTAATCCCGATCGCTATCAAGATTAAATGGTTAAATTTTGAGTTTTAGTTTTGCTTAAGCATGTGAGCCGATCTCTATCCAACAATTATCTCAGTCGTTGGTCAAGATCAAAATGATGAAATTTTGAGTTTTATGATTTGCTGAAGTCACGATGTAAGCCATTTGATCATTAACCAATGGCTAAAATGAAATTACTGCATTCAGTGATCTCATTCGTTGATCAAGTCCGACTAGTTGAAATTTCAAAATTTTGATTTGTGAATGTCACCATGTATGACCTCTATCCAACGACTAAGTTAGTCTAACTGCAACGGCTATAAGAAATTACGACTGTAAAAAGTCCAAGTCCAAGAATAATTAGTGCTATGGATTAGGTTATATACCTCACATAGTAAGGATCTTGCAGCAACTTGTCCAGGTATAGTTTTCATTTGGCTCAAATATGCAACAGGACTCAACAATGCTACTGATTTAACCTGATTTTCCCATTTACCCTCTGCCAAGGATGCTAAAGCTGTCAAAGCCCCCTGCCAAACACAGTCTTAAATTTAAGTATTATAAAATTGTTGAATACATTGATATTATATTAAAAATATATATTTTATATAATATACGTTATAAATATGATTGGCAATTGATTTTTTAAAAAAGGAATGTGTTTATAACATTTCATTAATGATAAGAGAGTTTATACAACGAGGTACAATGATCGGTGTTTGATGTTATTGGTATATTTTACTAACGCCTAAATGTTATATGTATTTATCTTGTCGTGCAAAATCAATGTACCACATTTAAAATAAAAAATATGAATAAAGATAATAGACATTTTATATCAATCAATCACAAATAAAGTTTCCTTTGTGACGCACTGGTTTCATACTATAACTATATTAAACTTAAACTTTTTATGAAATAGACTCGAGGTCCCGAGAATGTTCTTCATAGACAACTGCCCAGGTGTCCGTAATTAATGCGTGCTAAAGTTCTTTTTCAGTAATACATTTATATATTTAGAGGTGTATTAATTTTTTTAATAATAAATAGACTTAATTACAATTTTGGTCCTCATATTTTTGCTCACTCACTCACGAAATTGATATCCACATTTCAAAAATCACCCAATTTTGGTCCATTTACCCTATTAGTAGTATTAAACTAAAAAAAGATGATGTGACATTTTAAAGACATGACATACAATCTGATGATGTAGAATGATCAATACCATGAAATTATTTAAAAACTCTCTAAAACTTTAAATTAAATATGATAAATCACTATTTTTAAGTTGAAAAATCTAAAAAACGAACTACAACTGGATGATTTTAAAATGGGGGGGGGGGGGGGGGGCAATTACGTGGGTGAATCAAAATAGAGGAACTGAAACCGTAATAATAAGTTTTATTAGTTAGAGGGTTAACAATTTTTTCTACTTAACCATTCTCAAAAGTATCTTCTATTTTTACGCAATATGTAAGAGCAATAAAAAAAATAAAAAGATAAAATACAAAAGAATATATGAAGACAAATAAGAGACAAAACAAATAAATCATATTGATGATGTTTCCCGTCTAAGTTCAAAATGGTAACAAATGTATTTTATATTTCGTCCATAATATAATATAGTGTTACAAATATTTATGCAATTATTTCAAAAATATTAGTTATTTGATATATAACATAGTTAAAATTTACACTCACTTTGTAATTCTAACATATAACATTCATTCTCACACAACAATCATGACTTCAAGAGTCGTATTTAATACATGAGGAATGGAAACAATATGTATTCTTTGCAAAATATTCCCTAAAAAAAATATGTATTCTTTGCGAAATATATTGATGGTGTCGTGCATGTAATTAAGGTCGTTCTTTGTGATTGAAATGCATGAGTTCAAGAATCATATTTAATTAATGAGAATAAGATAAAATCAATTTTGTGTGGTTTATCTAATGTTAAAAACTGACTTTTAAATTTAAAATTAATAATACATTAATTATATTTTTATATTATATTTAATTAACTAATAATATTTGTGACACTTAAATTTATGAATTAAAATCATCAATTTTAAAAAAAAAGTTCAACATGAAATTATCGATCACAATTACCCAAGTTTTTTTTAAGGACAATTATCCAAGTTTGATATCTGTTTTGAATAATATTTTATATGTTTCTCTTACCTACTAGTGAATGTCGTATCACCAAAATTTCTTTCCTTTAAGAATTGAAGTGATAAGCTTTAAGAATAGTTGAAATAGAAACATAAGAGAGTGAAAAAATTCAAGAAAAAAGGAACGGGTTTATGGGTTGAGTTGAGAGTCTAATCGTGAGTTATTTTCCTTTTTTTGTCATGATTGAATGTATAATTTGATGAAAATTAATTTTCTTTGTTAATTAATTATTGTAAGCAAGTATTGAATCAATTCAAAACAATATTATTGAAGCAAACTGTATCCTTTTTATGTTTTTTCATATCAACTAAAAAAAATGTTTATTTGGACTGAGGCTTGATCATTGTGGAAAAAAAATAAATGGTAGTGTTATACTAAATTTAGTTGTTTATACTTTATATTACCTCTAAAAGTAAATCCTCACATATTTTCTTTCAAAGTAAATCCTTCCTTTTTTTCTCTAAAATTTTGTTCAAACCCTACGAGCTTGGTCAAAACTCAAAACACGAGCATTCGTCGTAGTGCCTTTCCACCTGATATGACCAACACAAAAATATAACACGTCTTCTAAATTTTCAATCACATACATCTATTATATTTTGTCTTAGATATCTCTTTCTTAGATTTTTTTTTTTTTAAAAAAAATCTATTTTTTAAACAAAACTCAACCTAAATATGGCTTGTTCGTTAACATATTAGATAAAACATTTTTTAACTGTTGAGTTTTAGAATGAAGCATTCATGAGTTAAAGCAAACTTGTTGTAAAATTTGTCATCCATTCATTGTGTGATAAAAATTAGGACATACTAACAAGTGCTCAAAATACATTCTTTAAAGAATACATAAACGGAAACTTTGTCTTGGAAATAAAGTCAAATTACTTTTTATGCAAAAATTACTTTTTGTATTCCTTAAACAATGTCTAAAGGATACTTGTTAGCATTTTCCATGAAAATTTGGTAAAAATAAGAGAATGGAGGCAGGCTTTCTCTACACTCAAACCTTCTTTTCTTAGCATTCAAATAGATAAGAGGAGTTATTAAGGCAATTATTCTGCTCTCAGGTGTGTGAAGAAAAATGATGACAAGTCCATCATGATACTTGCAAGTAGTCAATACTCCAAAGCAGAGAAAATGTGTGCAACAAAAATAATCATGGGGGTATCATGATATTATTCATTTCCGTCATAATGATAATCTTGCTGTAACAATTGCTAAAGTCATAGATCCAAGAACAAAAATCATACATTAACTAATAACTGCACAATTGCTCTCAATTCTCATCATGACAAAGAAAACAAAAATATTTTTGGATTAAATCATTTTTTAAATGAAATGGTTCAGAATCTCATATGAACTCCAATTGTTGTCATATCAGACTAGTTCAATAGCCCAAAAACAGGGGCGGAAACACTGATTTTATTCTTTCCTATGCTGCTCCATCGGAGATGAAGCTCAACTATATTTGTATATACACATCATATAATTTGTGATGATATTGGCCAGAACAACGGGAAAAACAAATAGCAATTTATCATGTTGTGTGTACTTCTAATCAGTGGCATAATCACCACTACTTGCTACTACTTCTTGCTGTTCAAGTTCAACGTTGGCTTCTAGGGTAATTGGATCTACTTCTAAAGAAATGCTGAGGCTGAGAGGGCCTTGCGGGGTTCCAAAAAGTGTAGTAAATATCTGTCTGTGGCATTCATCACAAAAGTATATATATGTGAAATGGCCTTCATATGGGAGTTTGTGTACTGCAGCTCCAGGTAGTACGCGATGCACAAAATCAGTCATTGACGGGGGAACCACTTTGTCATCCATTCCCTGTCAACAATTGTACTGCAATAAGTTTATATTTTCAATCCCAGAAAGCAAATTGAATTAGAGCATACATACAAACAAACATAGAGGGATCTAGATTCTTTACGATCGTGAAATCTGTATAGTCACGTATACAGAAAATCTAGACCGTCTTGTTTATTGATTTAACTGTAGTCAACTATTCAATGTTTTCTTTTCATGTGCGTGAGCGATAGAGGGTTCCAGATTATTTGTAGTCAAGAAATCTTAATAGTCATGTTGACACCAAATGCAGACCGTCTGATTTAAGCTTGGTAAATCAGATTTGGAGAGATTTAATAAAGAATTAAGTCAAAAATTTAACCGTCCAATCTTAATAGGACTGTCCAGGCTTGCTAACGGCATGACCAGGGATTCCCTGACAGCAGAGAATCGAGATCCTCAATTGAGCTGTATGCTTCTTACCTATGAGAACTTAAAAGAATTTTACACCGCTGAGGGAAGGGGAAGGAGATGGTAATGAGCGGATTTATGGAATAAGAAGAGAGAAATATGACAGGTCTAAAATGAGTTTAAAAATTGGAGTTGTAAAAAAGTAACTCTCAAGGAATGTAGTGCAGTATTTGTCTAGTAATTTCTATATGTATATCAGTAACAATTTTATGCAGATTACTTGTCGTATACCCTATAAAAGCTAATATTTTCATATTTGCAATTTGGCACATTGTCATTGCTGATTTGTGTTAAAATTTGTTATGTTATGGAAATGCACGCAGAAGGATCAAAACAGCGATGCACTCACTTGCCATATGTGTATTGGACCGAGAAATCCCGTATACTCCTGAGTTTCAGTGAAAATTGCCTTAAGCCAATTAAGCACATTCCTTTTGTATTTTCGTTTCTGCAACTTGAGGTCTAAAAGGCTGAAACCCCAATTCGAGACCTGCAAAGCAGCTTCCTCCACAAAGGGTTTCGCATTTCCTTGCCTAATTGATTCTTCCACATCCCTTTGCCAGAAATCCTCATAGATTGGATCTTCCATCAGTGCTTTGTCCTGAAAAAGGCAATGAGATCTGTAAAATATTTAAAACTCTTGGGATAGCCTATGCCCTCGGAACCAACTTTTGTAAACACAGATTTTACATTACACGTAATTAGCTGAACCATTGAGTTGGGTTCTGTAATTTCAATCCATAAATTCTTATCAGCATCCATCTAACTAGGGTTAACGCGATAGACATGAATGTACATAGATAGAAATGCAGGATGGTATAAGCCATATATGGACATGTCGACTAAGAGACAAAAAAAGAGATAAGCAAGGCTTCCTTACCCTCTTTCCAAGAGATAAAGACAGCCACCTGTCAATCTGACCATGCTTCCCTGATAAGAAACTTCGCTGATAGAAGAAACCAAGAAGTCTAGGAAAGCTTCGAGCTAAGAAGTACATCAATTTTCTTTTTCGCGTCCATTTGTTCCAGGTTCTTCGTCTCTCTTCGTTTGTCATCAAAGGATCATATGGGTTCACCATGGGGGCAAACATGGCAGCACCTGAAAGTTAATACACAACATCTGACAGATCACTTATATGCTGTTTGGCACACTAGTATGTATGAAGCACTGAAATATACACTGACACCAGACGCGATATGACACTGACACGTAGAGACCGGTAATAAATTGAGAAATAGAAGTGATTGAATGTCATCACACGTGTCAGACACTGTCATGTGTCAAACACCAGACACTTATTCTCACTGAAAAAACCTGTTCTATTGATGTGACACAAATATACTATTCAACATTTATATACAAACTTACCGTTAACTCACTCTAAACAAGTTATACATGTGTTTTAGTTACGATAAAAGAGCAGAAGTCCTAAACTAAATTTAATGAAGTACACTAAAACATATGAGCATGATAGTTGTCATTCAAAAGGTAAGTGAACAGAAGAGTGACTATGAAAGTTCCAAATTTTGTCAAGTTAAAAGTTGCATGTAAGTAAATAAAAAAAATACAGTTATAAGACAAAAAAAAGAACTATTAATACCTGCAAGTCTATCAGGTATGTATCTAAGCGCAGCCCAAGCATGCTTGCTTCCACTTGAGTAACCAATGATCCAAAACTTGTCAACACCAAGAGCATCAGCTAAAAACGACATATCTATTGCTGACGATTCCAGATTTCGTTTGGGATGAGGACCGCTCTCACCAAAACCAGGCAGATCATAAGTAATCAAGTGAACGCCAAACTCTTCCATCAGTGAATCTTTAACACCAGGAATTCCTAATTTCAAACGCAAATTCAAAAGCAAAATATTCAACAATGCCTCAAACTAAGGGTGGAAACAAAAACTTGAAAACATACAATTGAAGCTTTAAAGTTCAAACAACCTGCAAGCCGAGAGGAGAGGAAAGGAAAGTATGAGGAGCAATAATCGAAAATCTTGCTCTGTCAGCCGAAACACCTTGCTCCTTGTATGCCATGTATCTTCCATCCGGAAGCATAATGCGGGTAGCACTAGCAGGATGCAAAAATACTTGCTTCTCAAGTGGGGCAGATTGATCATACTCAAAATTTACATACAAAGCTGCAAATAAATCAACCAAATCATGTCAACCAGGTATTGAGCAGACTAGCTATAACACATACAACATAAACGAACAAAACCACCTAAAAACACAATACAAGAATTCTTTCTAGCATTCCAGCATAAAACATTGACAATTAGGGTTTCAGAAAATGGTCAGCGACAACCTAGACCGACCCTACTCATAATGTCTCAACAACCACAATGTGAATGCAATTGAGGCTAGATCAACCACTAAAGTCAGACAGGGGCAGGCGCAGCCTCAATTTAAAACCTGCATTCATAGTTTTAAATTACAGTCTACAACTGCAATTGTGGCTGCAATATAAATTTTTTGGAGGTCTTCACCTCGGCATCACAACTACAATTTGGGCCTCATTTATCCACATTTTGCTCTAATTTGCAGCATAATTGCAACCACAGCCGCAATTTAGAACCATGCCTACATTGACCTATTCCTAATACAATCCCTCAAAACCAGGGAAGGTCAATTGAATTCAACTATAACATTTTCTTTTTAAGAAGCCAAACTAGCCCACCGAATTTGGCATGGGGATAATCGAACCCGAGACCTTGAGAAGAGCACACTCCAAGGTCAAAAGCCAACACCACCGGACCAATCCAAGTGGGTTCAACTATAATATCAATTATGAATCCATAACTTAAAAAAAAAAAAATATATATGAAATTTATTCAAAAACCCCCCAAAAAAGGAAACATGTGGCATTGAAGTTAAACATGGGAGTACAATTATGATCTCGATTTATAACCTACATTCTTAGTTCTAAACTAGTCTGCAATTGCAACCCCATTTTGTGACAATATCAAGATATGCAGCATAACAACACCCACAATTTAAAACCATACATACATTAACCTATTCCTAATACAAAAACTCATCATCAAGAAATACAAATTGAACTCAAGTATAACATTAATTAAGAATCCACAACTTCAAAAAAAGTAAAAAAGATTAAATTTTTATGATATGTAACTATAAACACCCAAAAAAAAGAAACATGGGTCATTGAAATTAACCTGAGAAAGCAAGTAAAGAAACGAACAAGATGACAAACCAAGCATGAAGTGGGTCTTTATCTTCTGGCAAATACTCATTAAAGTAACTCAATTTGTTCAACAATTTCTCACAAGGTTTTCTCACTCTCTTCCCAATCTTTCCAAATTTCTTAACAATGAAAGAATCTTCATTCACTATACTTTGTTTCACTATGTCTCTGCAACCTTTTAAGAATTCTACAGTTAGTTCTGAAACCCCAATCATGAACTCTCTTACACATATCTTGAAACGTATCAACTCTCTTTGATTCATGATGAAGTTGAATTTTCTGAAAGATCACAGAGAGATACACATTTTTTCTAAAGAAGAATGTGAAGAAGTAGAAAGAGACAAGTGTAGATTTGGGTTGAGGAAAGTTGTGATTTTTATTTGATGGGTTGGAGAAAGAGAAAATTGTGTTTTTGTTTTGAAAATTGAGTGGTTGTGTGTTGGAGTAGAAATTTGAAATAGGGACAAATAAATTAAGAAATGGGACCAAAAGAAAATGGAGTAGTAGAAAAGGTGGTGAGTGAGTGAAGAAAAAATGAGAACAAGAATGGGTTTTGGTGATGGAGACCTTGCACCATTGATGAATAGTCTACCCTTTTTCTTAACCGTTTTGTCATTACCCATAATTGCCACGTTGTCATTGTCCCTAAGATGTAAATAGCCAAGGATCCCTCGAAATTGCAAGGTTCATCAATTACCCCCTTGTTGTTAACGAAACATCAATTATCCCCTGAAATTGTTAAACTTAGTCAATTATCCCCCTCCGTTAATTTCCTCCATCCAACATGTTGATGTGGCAGTTAACTGCCCACTTGACACTGCCACATGGTCAGAAAAGGCATGCCACGTCAGAGGGGGTAATTGACTATATTTTTTAATTTTTTTTTGAAAAAATTTAATTTTTTTTTTTTGATTATTTTTTTTGATCTGATTTTTTTTGAAAAAAAGCTGATTTTTTTTTGAAAAAAAACTATTTTTTTTTTCTTTTCAAAATCAACATTTGTGCCACCCACGGACCTTGCAAATATCCCCCTGAAATTTAACATTAATGTGCAAATACCCCCTTAAATTTAAAATTTATGTAGCAAATACCCCATGAAATTTATAACTTATATGCAAATATTCTCTCCAAAGTTAAAACTTATATGTAAGTTACACCTTGAATCATAAAACTTTGATGGTAAAGTAAAACTTATTCAAAATATATAATTTACTATATCTCTAATTACAATAAAAAAGAAAAAAATCACAACTTTAAAATAAAATAAACATGTTTGTTTTATTGTTACACATTAGAGAAACAAGCAGCTATTGTTTCCTCATCAGCATGTTGAGTGTCCACAACATAGTTATGACCACTTGTTGAGTGTCCATTCCCTCCCAATTGGGCTCCATGAACCATCGTCAATCTTCATGCACACTTTCTCCCCAATGATTGCACAGTAAACGTTGTGTTTGGCCTCCAGAATTCTAATAGGTGATCTGTTATGATCCACATGTCAGTTTTATTTTAAAGTTGTGATTTTTTTATATTAGAGATATAGTAAATTATAGATTATGAATAAGTTTTAATTTACCATCAAAGTTTTATGATTCAAGGTGTAATTTGCATATAAGTTTTAAGTTTGGAGAGGATATAAGCATATAAGTTATAAATTTTATGGGGTATTTGCTACATAAATTTTAAATTTGAGGGGGTATTTGTACATTAATGTTAAATTTCAGGGGGATATTTGCAAGGTCCGTGGGTGGCACAAATGTTGATTTTGAAAAGAAAAAAAATCAGATTTTTTTCAAAAAAAAATCAGTTTTTTTTTCAAAAAAATAAAATAAATTTTTTCAAAAAAAAAATTAAAAAATATAGTCAATTACCCCCCTCTGACGTGGCATGCCTTTTCTGACCATGTGGCAGTGCCACGTGGGCAGTTAACTGCCACATCAGCATGTTGGATGGAGGAAATTAACGGAGGGGGGTAATTGACTAACGTTTAACAATTTCAGGGGGGTAATTGATGTTTCGTTAACTACAGTGGGGTAATTGATGAACCTTGCAATTTCGAGGGGGTCTTTGACTATTTACTCCTAATCTTAGGGTTAAAAAATATTATGAGAGATTTCGAATTGACCTGTTCATGAACTTTAAACGAGCCGAACTCGAGTTGAAAAATATTTGTTTTAAACTCGAATTGAATTGAGTTGAACCAATTTTTATCAAGTTGAACTCAAACAAGTTGGAATCGACTCATTTCCAACCCTACCATCAACTCAACAACTCTAAAAAAAACTATTAGATGAGTTTTACTAATAACTTTACATTTATTACATTTCAACAATAATTAATTTGTTTAAACAATATTTTTTTTCAAACTTATCAATAAAGTATGCAATAAAACAGTTTCACGTGCTTAACTCAGTTGTTTGAGCTATTATATAATATATGCAAGAGTCGGAGTTCGAACTTCATAACACCTCACTTATTTACCTTAAAGGTGAATTTCCAGCCACTAAGTTACTTGACAAAAAAAAATATGCAATGAAACTCACATTTAAGCAAGAGTGAGATAATGCTTGTAGAAGCATTATGTCCTAATAGTATTTTGTTAATAAAGAGATATTCATACAGATCCTACTGTTAACACAACAACAACAACATCATATGCGTCTCGTTATTTCTTATATGATGATGTTCATATGAAATTTAATGTTTCTGGGTTTGTTTCTCAATATGTAAATTGTTTAAAGATGATAATCATTTGGGGTAAATTTGTATTTATCGAAATGGTTGTGTTAGGTCGATATAACTATTAAATTAAAATATGGGATGAATATCCTAATTAACACAAACCGGTTTATAGCCAATTTCAGGTATTTATTTTTTCAGTAGTGCTGGATAGTACGAGACGAAAGCTAACGAGCGGAATTTGTGGACATCAAGCGGTGGAAAGGAAAACATGGGGTGAGAGAATATAATTAGTTAATGGAAAGAAAAACAACCAAGGATGGTAATAACTTCGTGGGTTTCTCGTGCATGGTTTCTGTCGTCAAATAAAGCATTTTCCTTATTTTTTTGTGCACCATACACAAAAAGATGCACTTTTGTATTCTAAACGCCTCCATGTTTCGTAAGTTGTAACAAAATAATATACATGAAATTTTTTATTTCTCTTTATGTTTTTGTTTTTAATTGGTGGTCCTTCTTCATTTTCGATTCTTTTTATCTTTTTGATAAAATCACAATATTGAAACAACTGCAATCTTTTTATTGAATTTCCTTTGTGTTGGCACTTTCTGGTTATTTTTTATGTTTTTGGATCATTTATATAGATCATGGAAGCTATAACAAAAGGAAGATGAGTTATAACCAAATCGAACAGACCGAGCAATTTGTTTAGAATACCATAACAGTGGTATGTATATGAGCAATAAGTTTCTCATCACTTTTTCTACACGAGTGTTTAGGTTTTTTTATTTAATTTAATTATGACAATTATTGTTTTAGGCACATAAAAAGGAGATAGATGTTGAGACGACAACTAAGATTGATTTCAACATGCATTGTATCGAGTTGTACAAGGATAACAAAGATGAAACGAAGAAAAATATCATTTTTTCTAGTTATATGTTGTGAGCTTATCTTCTGTTGAAGTTTGTAATTTGGTTTTTTACTTTTATTTTGTTAAATTATTGTTGTGTAGTTTTTGGAGAATCTCAGTCTTAGTGATCTATTGACAGAAGAGGATCAAGAGGTAAACAAATATTTGAGACTTTAGTTTTATATGATAATTATTTGAAATAACTCTTTCAAATTATAAATATTTTTTTATTTATACTTGTTTTATAATTTAAATCTATTAAATGTCTTATTTTTATAGGCATATAAGTCTTTGGAGCCTGTTCAATTGCAATACATCGATGATACCATCAATGTTTGAATTTTATACTATAAAAAATTTAATTTAGTTGCATGGCATGTTAATGAAGTTCTATTGGAATATTAGATGTCATTGTAAAATTGATTTTAATCGATTAAATTAATTAATCTATTAACCATAATATGCAAGTTTTATTAATTAATCAATTAACCAACCAAAATGTCATATTATTGAATAGAGCAATGATATTCTAACAACCAAAAATCAACAACTTTTGTGACAACCACCTGTAACGCCCGTCTTAATTATTCGATTATTTAAAAATATATTTATATATATGATTTACGTGATTTTCATGATTGATATGTGTGAATTTTATGATTCATGAAGTTGAGTGGGTTATATGATTTATAACTGCATAATGTGGAGTATTTTGTTGTGGTGAAGTTGCTATGTTGTTATGACTTATTTTATTATTAAATAAAATAAGATTTGATAAATAAAATAAAAATATGAAAAATTGGGCTGTGATGTGAGATGAGCAATTAGTAGTGATAAGAGTAATTAGAAGAGATAAATAGACAACAAAAGTTAGAAAACAGAATACGTACGTTTTTGGAGAAAAAGGGAGAAAAGTCAGAAAAGAGGAGAACTAGAGGGAGAGCTGCGATTCTGCTATTATCAGGTAAGGGTGAGACTAATTTTCATTACTATTAAGGGTATGATTCTATAGGATGAATTTGGCATGATTAGGTTAAGTTTTGGTGAGAATTGGGGATTAGGTTTAAGACCGAATTGGATGATTGAATCATGAAAAGATGTTAGGTTGATGCTAAATTAGTGTACAGAACTTAGTTATACCATAAGATGATAATTAGATGTTGAATTGAGGTTAGAATTAGGAGATTAAGTGAAAAGTTGGAATTTTTAGGTTTCTGGCCGTACTGACATTCATCGCTCGCACCTGCGAGCAAGAACACTCGCATCTGCGAGCTAGAACCCAGAACTCGCAACTGCGAGCAATGCAACTCGCAACTGCGAGTGACCTGTAAGCTCGCAACTGCGAGCAGAATAACTCGCCACTGCGAGTAAATACGTAGGAACCCAGAATGCACACTTTGCTCGCCATTGCGAGTGAAGTTACTCGCAACTGCGAGTTAGGCTGTTAGTTGCCCAAAATTGTCCCGATGCGATCCTTTCGCACGTATAGTCTTGAGCTGACCTTAGAAGTAAGAATGAGGGTGATTTAGAATGTTTCTAGATGTTACAGAAGTCTGTTTAAATGACTGAAATGATTAATAATGTTGCATGAATAATGTTATGATGTTTTTATGATATTTATGTTGATGTAATCCATTTCTTTAATGATGTTGAGATATTCCAACACTGTTATATGTTGTAAATCTGTTGCTGTTCATTGCTGCTGACCTTTAATGTCTTGAGATTGCATGAGTCGGTCTATGTTGCAAGAAATTAAGAAGTTGTCCATGATTATGAGTCGTATGAGTCGTTCATGATGTCGTCTAAGTTGCTGGAAGTTTGAGTCCATTGCATACTCATTAAAGTTGGGGGCTTTAGGCCCGGCAGCCTTTGTGCTCATTAAAGTTGGGGGCTTTAGGCCCGGCAGCCTTTGTGCTCATTAAAGTTGGGGGCTTTAGGCCCGGCAGCCTTTGTGCTCACACGTTGAAGAGCCTATTATGCTCATTTGTTGTTGATTGGTACCACATGCATTTGCATATCAAGAAGTTCATGATGTTAAGTTGTCAAGTTGTTGTTGAGTTGATAGAGTTGCATGGTCTAAGATGAGTTGTGTTGTCGAGTTGATGTTGAGTTGATAGAGTTGCATGGTCAAAGATGAGTTGTGTCGTCAAGCTGAGTGTTAAGTTGATTATGATTTGTGATGAAAATTAGTAATGATATTTGATGATCGTATTGTTATGAAATGAAAAATATACTGATTGTTAATTGTTGATATGTTATTAATGTTTAAGTTGTTAAATGCATTTTATTGGATTATATGCTTAATGTATTGATTATGAAATCTCACCCCTTCTGCGTATATGTTGCCTCGACCGTGGGTAATGTGCAGGTAATAAAGATTAGAGGCGTTCGTGAGTGGACTCCTCAGTCGGTGTCTAGGTGCTCTGATACGTAACGGGATGGGGGCTTGCTTTTACTTCTATTCCTTACGTGTCTCTTTTATGAACTAATTTATGAGATTTTCCAATAAGGCCTGCGTGCCAAGACTTTAAAATGTTAAACTATTTTCCGCTGCAATAGTTTAAGATATTTCATGATGTTGAATTTGAAAGATAATCATTATTATCCATTTTATGATTCGAATGAAGTATGTGACATTCCGTTGTGATCAAAATACTCTGATTTTTAAATGAAATTTTTATGTTGGGAAAACGGGGTGTTACAATTGGTATCAGAGCAGGTCGGTCCGTCCGGCCAAGTAGTGAGTCGAGTTGTGTCCTTAGCAGTTGGAATACCACTATTATGATATTCTAAACGTTGTGTGTTGTGCAGAGAAGAGACCTGAAGGCTGCGAATCTTATTTGCTATAAGAGGACTAGAATGGCTGGAAGAAATGATGCTGCGATTGCTGCTGCTTTGGAAGCTGTGGCCCAAGCTGTGGGACAACATCCAAATGCTGGTGCTGGTGCGAATGCTGATGTGAGAATGTTGGAGACCTTTCTGAGAAATCATCCTCCTACCTTCAAAGGAAGGTACGACCCTGATGGAGCACAGACGTGGCTCAAGGAGGTTGAGAGAATTTTCAGAGTTATGCAATGTACTGATGATCAGAAGGTGCGTTTTGGAACGCATATGCTGGCTGAGGAAGCTGATGACTGGTGGGTGAGCCTCCAACCTACCCTAGAGCAGGATGATGCAGTTATTACTTGGGTTGTGTTTAAGAGAGAATTCCTAAACAGATATTTTCCTGAGGATGTTCGCGGGAGAAAAGAGATCGAGTTCCTTGAGCTAAAGCAAGGAAACATGTCGGTGACGGAGTATGCAGCAAAGTTTGTGGAGCTGGCTCAGTTCTATCCACACTACACGGGGGACAATGCTGAGTTCTCCAAGTGTATCAAGTTTGAGAATGGTTTGCGTGCTGATATTAAGCGAGCCATTGGTTACCAACAAATCCGTGACTTTTCTGCTTTGGTGAGCAGATGCAGAATCTATGAAGATGACAGCAAAGCTCATTATAAGATTATGAGTGAGAAGAGGGGTAAGGGCCAACAAAGTCGCCCAAAGCCTTACAGTGCTCCTGCTGACAAAGGAAAAGGAAGAGCTAACGATGAGAGGAGGTCTAATAAGAAGGATGCTGGTGCTGAGGTTGTTTGTTACACTTGTGGCGAGAAAGGCCATAAGAGTACTGCTTGTACTAAGGATATTAAACGGTGCTTTCGTTGTGGCAGTAAAGGACATACACTTGCAGAGTGTAAGCATGCAGACATTGTGTGTTTTAACTGCAAAGAAGAGGGTCATATTGGGTCTCAGTGTACGAATCCGAAGAAGACTCAGACTAGAGGGAAAGTGTTTGCTTTGACTGGTACTCAGACTGAAAATGAGGATCGTTTGATCAGAGGTACTTGTTATATTAACAATACTCCTTTAGTTGCTATTATTGATACTGGTGCTACACATTGTTTTGTTGCTTTTGATTGTGCTTCTAAGTTGGGTCTTGCTGTGACTGATATGAGTGGAGAAATGGTCGTCGAAACTCCAGCTAAGGGTTCGGTGACTACTTCTCTTGTTTGCTTACGATGTCCTTTGTCTATGTTTGATCGTGATTTTGAGATTGATTTAGTTTGTCTGCCTCTGAGTGGAATGGATGTAATTCTTGGTATGAACTGGTTAGAGTACAACCATGTTCTCATTAACTGTTTTAGTAAAACGGTGCGTTTCTCTTCTGCCGAAGAGGAAAGTGGAGCAGAATTTTTGTCTACTAAGCAGCTGAAACAATTGGAGCGTGATGGGATCTTGATGTTTTCCTTGATGGCATCCTTATCATTGGAGAATCAAGCAGTGATTGATAAGTTGCAAGTGGTGTGTGATTTTCCTGAAGTTTTCCCTGATGAAATCCCTGATGTACCACCGGAAAGAGAAGTTGAATTTTCTATTGACCTTGTTCCGGGAACGAAGCCTGTGTCTATGACACCTTACCGTATGTCAGCTTCTGAGTTGGCTGAGTTGAAGAAACAGTTGGAGGATTTGCTAGATAAGAAGTTCATTAGACCGAGTGTTTCACCTTGGGGAGCGCCGGTATTGTTGGTTAAGAAGAAAGATGGAAGTATGAGGTTGTGCATTGATTATCGACAACTGAATAAAGTAACTATAAAGAATAGATATCCACTTCCTAGAATTGATGATTTGATGGACCAGCTGGTGGGTGCACGTGTGTTCAGCAAGATTGATTTAAGGTCGGGTTATCATCAGATTAAAGTAAAAGATGAAGATATGCAGAAGACGGCCTTTAGGACGCGATATGGTCATTATGAATATAAGGTGATGCCTTTTGGTGTGAGTAACGCGCCTGGCGTGTTTATGGAGTATATGAATCGCATTTTCCATGCATTTTTGGATCGCTTTGTGGTTGTGTTCATCGATGATATTTTGATTTACTCTAAGACAGAAGAAGAACATGCAGAACATTTGAAAATTGTTTTGCAAGTGCTGAAAGAGAAGAAGTTGTATGCTAAATTGTCCAAGTGTGAATTCTGGTTGGACGAGGTAAGTTTTCTGGGCCATGTTATTTCTAGTAGTGGTATTGCAGTTGATCCATCTAAAGTTGAAGCAGTATCACAATGGGAGACTCCTAAATCGGTTATAGAGATTAGAAGCTTTTTGGGTTTGGCAGGATACTATCGAAGATTTATAGAAGGATTTTCTAAGTTGGCACTTCCGTTAACACAGTTGACGTGTAAAGGTAAAACCTTTGTGTGGGATGTTCATTGTGAGAACAGTTTTAATGAATTGAAGGAGCGTTTGACGACGGCTCCAGTTTTGATTTTGCCAAAACCTGATGAACCTTTTGCAGTGTATTGTGATGCGTCCAAATTGGGCTTAGGCGGTGTACTTATGCAAGATGGTAAAGTTGTTGCTTATGCATCAAGACAGTTGAGAACTCATGAACGAAACTATCCTACTCATGACCTTGAGTTAGCTGCAGTCGTATTTGTCCTTAAGATTTGGAGACATTACTTGTATGGTTCGAGATTTGAGGTGTTTAGTGATCACAAGAGCTTGAAGTATTTGTTTGATCAGAAAGAATTGAATATGCGACAGCGACGGTGGCTCGAATTGTTGAAGGATTATGACTTTAGTTTGAATTACCATCCGGGTAAAGCTAATGTTGTTGCGGATGCCTTAAGTAGGAAGAGTTTACATATGTCTGCTATGATGGTGAAGGAATTTGAGTTACTTGAACAGTTTAGAGATATGAGCTTAGTTTGTGAAATGTCGTCTCGGAGCGTTAAGTTAGGAATGCTGAAAATTGATAACGATTTCTTGAAAAGTATTAGAGATGCACAGAAGGTTGATGTTAAGTTTGTGGACTTGTTGGTTGCTAGTAATCAAACTGAAGATGGTGACTTTAAAGTCGATGATCAAGGTGTGTTGAGGTTCCGAGGTAGGATTTGTATTCCAGACAATGATGAGATAAAAAAGATGATTCTGGAAGAGAGTCATAGGAGTAGCTTGAGCATTCATCCGGGAGCTACAAAGATGTATCATGATTTAAAGAAGCTGTTTTGGTGGTCAGGATTGAAACGTGATGTGGCACAATTTGTGTACTCTTGTTTGATTTGTCAGAAGTCGAAGGTGGAGCATCAGAAACCTGCTGGGTTGATGACACCGTTAGATGTACCAGAATGGAAATGGGATAGTATATCCATGGATTTTGTGACAAGTTTACCGAATACCCCTAAGGGAAATGACGCTATTTGGGTGATTGTTGACAGATTGACGAAGTCGGCACATTTCCTTCCGATTAATATTAGTTTTCCTGTGGCTCAGTTGGCAGAGATTTATATTCGAGACATAGTGAAATTGCACGGTGTTCCTTCAAGCATCGTGTCAGATAGAGATCCAAGATTTACTTCTAGATTTTGGAAGAGTTTGCAAGAGGCTTTAGGCTCTAAGTTGAGATTGAGTTCGGCTTATCATCCTCAAACAGATGGTCAGTCGGAAAGAACGATTCAGTCACTCGAAGACTTGTTGAGAGTTTGTGTACTTGAGCAAGGTGGAACTTGGGATAGTCATCTTCCGTTGATAGAGTTCACTTATAATAACAGCTATCATTCAAGTATTGGGATGGCACCTTTCGAGGCTTTGTATGGTCGGAGGTGTAGGACTCCGTTGTGTTGGTTTGAGACCGGTGAAAGTGTGGTTCTAGGACCAGAAATTGTTCAACAGACTACTGAGAAGGTGAAGATGATTCAAGAGAAGATGAAAGCGTCGCAGAGTCGACAGAAGAGCTACCATGATAAGCGTAAGAAAGACCTTGAGTTTCAAGAGGGAGACCACGTGTTCTTGAGAGTTACTCCAACGACCGGTGTCGGTCGTGCATTGAAGTCAAAGAAATTGACTCCAAAGTTTATTGGTCCTTATCAGATATCCGAGAGAATTGGCACGGTGGCTTATAGAGTTGGCTTACCACCGCATTTATCGAATTTGCACGATGTGTTTCATGTGTCGCAGCTGAGGAAATATGTTCCAGACCCATCCCATGTGATTCAGAGTGATGATGTGCAAGTTAGAGACAACCTTACGGTGGAGACCTTACCCTTGAGGATTGATGATCGCAAGATGAAGACGTTGAGAGGCAAGGAGATACCTCTAGTGAGAGTTGTTTGGAGTGGAACGACTGGTGAAAGCCTGACATGGGAGCTAGAGAGTAAGATGATGGAGTCTTATCCAGAGTTGTTTGCTTGAGGTAAATTTTCGAGGACGAAAATTCTATAAGTTGGGGAGAGTTGTAACGCCCGTCTTAATTATTCGATTATTTAAAAATATATTTATATATATGATTTACGTGATTTTCATGATTGATATGTGTGAATTTTATGATTCATGAAGTTGAGTGGGTTATATGATTTATAACTGCATAATGTGGAGTATTTTGTTGTGGTGAAGTTGCTATGTTGTTATGACTTATTTTATTATTAAATAAAATAAGATTTGATAAATAAAATAAAAATATGAAAAATTGGGCTGTGATGTGAGATGAGCAATTAGTAGTGATAAGAGTAATTAGAAGAGATAAATAGACAACAAAAGTTAGAAAACAGAATACGTACGTTTTTGGAGAAAAAGGGAGAAAAGTCAGAAAAGAGGAGAACTAGAGGGAGAGCTGCGATTCTGCTATTATCAGGAAAGGGTGAGACTAATTTTCATTACTATTAAGGGTATGATTCTATAGGATGAATTTGGCATGATTAGGTTAAGTTTTGGTGAGAATTGGGGATTAGGTTTAAGACCGAATTGGATGATTGAATCATGAAAAGATGTTAGGTTGATGCTAAATTAGTGTACAGAACTTAGTTATACCATAAGATGATAATTAGATGTTGAATTGAGGTTAGAATTAGGAGATTAAGTGAAAAGTTGGAATTTTTAGGTTTCTGGCCGTACTGACATTCATCGCTCGCACCTGCGAGCAAGAACACTCGCATCTGCGAGCTAGAACCCAGAACTCGCAACTGCGAGCAATGCAACTCGCAACTGCGAGTGACCTGTAAGCTCGCAACTGCGAGCAGAATAACTCGCCACTGCGAGTAAATACGTAGGAACCCAGAATGCACACTTTGCTCGCCATTGCGAGTGAAGTTACTCGCAACTGCGAGTTAGGCTGTTAGTTGCCCAAAATTGTCCCGATGCGATCCTTTCGCACGTATAGTCTTGAGCTGACCTTAGAAGTAAGAATGAGGGTGATTTAGAATGTTTCTAGATGTTACAGAAGTCTGTTTAAATGACTGAAATGATTAATAATGTTGCATGAATAATGTTATGATGTTTTTATGATATTTATGTTGATGTAATCCATTTCTTTAATGATGTTGAGATATTCCAACACTGTTATATGTTGTAAATCTGTTGCTGTTCATTGCTGCTGACCTTTAATGTCTTGAGATTGCATGAGTCGGTCTATGTTGCAAGAAATTAAGAAGTTGTCCATGATTATGAGTCGTATGAGTCGTTCATGATGTCGTCTAAGTTGCTGGAAGTTTGAGTCCATTGCATACTCATTAAAGTTGGGGGCTTTAGGCCCGGCAGCCTTTGTGCTCATTAAAGTTGGGGGCTTTAGGCCCGGCAGCCTTTGTGCTCATTAAAGTTGGGGGCTTTAGGCCCGGCAGCCTTTGTGCTCATTAAAGTTGGGGGCTTTAGGCCCGGCAGCCTTTGTGCTCACACGTTGAAGAGCCTATTATGCTCATTTGTTGTTGATTGGTACCACATGCATTTGCATATCAAGAAGTTCATGATGTTAAGTTGTCAAGTTGTTGTTGAGTTGATAGAGTTGCATGGTCTAAGATGAGTTGTGTTGTCGAGTTGATGTTGAGTTGATAGAGTTGCATGGTCAAAGATGAGTTGTGTCGTCAAGCTGAGTGTTAAGTTGATTATGATTTGTGATGAAAATTAGTAATGATATTTGATGATCGTATTGTTATGAAATGAAAAATATACTGATTGTTAATTGTTGATATGTTATTAATGTTTAAGTTGTTAAATGCATTTTATTGGATTATATGCTTAATGTATTGATTATGAAATCTCACCCCTTCTGCGTATATGTTGCCTCGACCGTGGGTAATGTGCAGGTAATAAAGATTAGAGGCGTTCGTGAGTGGACTCCTCAGTCGGTGTCTAGGTGCTCTGATACGTAACGGGATGGGGGCTTGCTTTTACTTCTATTCCTTACGTGTCTCTTTTATGAACTAATTTATGAGATTTTCCAATAAGGCCTGCGTGCCAAGACTTTAAAATGTTAAACTATTTTCCGCTGCAATAGTTTAAGATATTTCATGATGTTGAATTTGAAAGATAATCATTATTATCCATTTTATGATTCGAATGAAGTATGTGACATTCCGTTGTGATCAAAATACTCTGATTTTTAAATGAAATTTTTATGTTGGGAAAACGGGGTGTTACACCACCAATTTTCAAAGGAAAAGTAGATACTGACACGGAAACCAAAGCAATAGAGAGAGAAAGTAAAAAGATAATGTGAGTATGAGAGATAAAGTTGTCACATAGGTTGTCACAAAATGGTTGTTAGAATATCATTTCTCTATTGAATATGACTTCATGGTTGCGATTAGAATGAATAATCAAATCTTTATCAATAACAAAAAGAATGAAGAGTCATATGATCAACTTTATCATTTTTCCTTTTTTTTATAAATTAAAAACAAATGATTTCAATATTCATCACATACAATTGGAACTCTTAGAAATTTGTATTGAAACGTTGGTGTGATTATATGATAAGAAACTTGGCAGATGATAATATTAATTTGAGAACATAAAAATGAAGATATAGAAAAAGTGGGAAAATACTTGAGTGACATAATGTCACCGTGACATTAAATCTGGGCCACACAAAGGTGTTGTGTTGTGTGACCCAGATGTGTTGTATGTGTTGTGTGACCCAGATGTTGTGTGACAATATGTGTTGTGTGGCCCAGATTTAATGTCACGGTGACATTATGTCACCCAAGTGCTTCCCGAAAAAGTGCCACAAAACATAAAGTTTTTGGATAATAAAAAAATTAAGTTTTATTTAATTAATACGGTGTATAATATAAGTTTATTTAAACAGTGCATAGCATTATATAGATAGATATTGCATAACTTAACATCTTTGCATCCTACTAGATCTATTGATCTGGAGTTGTATGAGAAGCAGGCAGAGTAGTAGGAGGAGAGGCAACATTAGCACCAACTTGTTGGTTTTTGGTACAATCTCCAAAAATACAACATAGCAAACATGTGTCTGGTTTCACAGGTTGGTCAAGAAGACCTCGTCCTGCAGCAGAAACATGAATTGCCTTAAGCATAACAACTACAAAGACAATAACACAAGTTGTTTTCTTCATAATTATGCTTTCTATAGATTTAATTTGTTATGTAAGTATGGTATACCATTAACTCAAAAGCACTTCATTTTATATCTTTGTGTTTTTTTTAACCATCACCTACTACCGTGTTAACTTGCACCTGTATGATCATTGAAATAACATGACTTGGACACACAAATATTGTGAATGAGACATTACTTGATTTAATGAGATTAATGTATTTTGTGTTTGTTTATTCGATTTGGTTACGGGGTTCAAGGTTAGCTTTCATAAAAGTTGGGGGATTCACTTGGTTGAGCTAAAAGTTTAAAGGAGTTAAAAGTTAGATGTTTGGGGTTCGAATCCTAACATAAGATAAAATACTAACAAAACAATTAACATACTAACAATTGTCATTCAAAGAAGAAGAAAAAAAACTTTCATAAAAGTTAGTTAGCACCCTTAAAAAAAAGTTAGTGGGTATGTCGTAGGTGTAAATATTAACCAATCTCAGATTGAGAGGCAACACTTGTGTTGAATTGCAAAATTAGAGTTACACTTTTTAAATACTTATATTTTCCAATTGAGGTGATCCTATGAAGGAGTATATATATGTGAAAACTTGTAATTGATGTAGTTAGAAATAGATTATTCACTTGGAGAAGTAAGAATTTATCCATTGAAAATAAAGTGCTCCTCTTAATGTACAAAATAAAAGCGGTCATTTTAAAATTAGTTTATTTTCCCTTCAATGTTCACAATATGTTGTTTGGATCATTTGTAAAATTTGTTATTTGGACAAAATATTTGAATTCTTTTCTCATGATTTCTTTTATTTTTAAAGTAATTAATTTAAATTTATTTTCTTCATAATTTCTTTCATTTTTTAAAGTAATTAAATTTATTCTCTCACAACAAGTTAGGACCAACATTTTGTGATCAAAATATCCATCAAGATAGAACAACGTTTGTATTATGAACAAGAACAGTAATCCATTATATACATACATATTTATTAATTAAAGGGTTAAATATGTTTTTGGTCCCTATAAAATTGGGACCTTTTAAGTTTAGTCCATATTTAATTTTAATAGTTCTTTTAGTCCCTAATTTTTCTGCACTCAGTATTAGTCCCTCCTCAATTCAAATATGTTTAATTTATGCTTAAACTCTTGAGTTTTTGAACAATTTTTTGAATACGTGTTAAGAACATTACTAAAAGCTCCTCTGCAAAAAATTGTCCTAAAATTTGATTTCCAAGTCCAGATTTTGTTAATTTTATCTTTAACTTTTGTTGTTTTAAAAAATTCATATTTAATTCGTTTCATGTTAAAAAATTCTAAATTTTAGTAAATGAAAACCTTTCATAGTGTTCTAAACGTGTCTCAAAAAAATCGTTCAAAAATTTAAGAGTTTAAGGATAATTAAACAAACTTTGTTGTAACATGGACTAAAATTAGAAGTAAATTTTTTTTTTGTAGGGACTAAAAAACATATTAAAATTAAGTAAAGACTAAACTTAGAAGTTCCCAATTTTATAGGGACCAAAAACATATTTAACCCTGAATTAAATACTAGAACCACATGTTTCTCCTCTTAGTATTTCCATTGAATTGGAATCTACAAGCACCATTTGCAATGTTTGTACTATTAGAAGGATAGTATTACCTTATAATTTTTGTGAATTTTGTTATTTTTTTAATGAATTGTCTTTCTGGTTAGATAGTTGGATAAATATTAATTCATGCATGTGGATTTCATCGCAACATGATATTCAACACCACATCATCATTTTTTCAGGTCATTAATTTTAAATGAGGTAAAAATGCAACAAATGTAATATTTGAGGAACCAAAACGTAAAGTTTTATAAGAGGAGACTATTCTCGTGAGACGCTCCTTTCAATTCAAAATCTTCTTTGGCTCTGTTTGGTAAACCACCAAAAAGAGCTTTTAGCTTTTAGCTTATAAGCTTATTTGACAAAAAAAGCTCTGTTTGGTAACACAAAAGCTCTGTTTGGTACAACGAGCTTATAGCTTATTTCAGGAGCTTATAAGCTATTTTTCAGAAGCTACTTTAAGTAGCTTTTGAGCTTATAGCTTTTAGCTTCTCATTTTTTCTTCCATATTTACCCTTATTATTCAAAGCAAAAGCTATCAGCTAATTTTACCAAACACTTCAACTAGCTTATCAGCTAAAAGCTATCAGCTAGCTTATCAGCTATCAGCTAATTTTACCAAAGCCTTGCAGGCACACAATCAATATGAACACACCAACACCTCCGGTTAAGCCTTTGAATCCTCCAAGATATGCTCAAAGTGAAGGCGTAAATTAGGGCAACAAATACAAAAATACAGATGATTCCTATTCTCGGATACAAATTGATGTCATCAAAATAGTTAAGCCATTGAAACTAGGGGATAACATGTAGTGTTTTTTGGTACTTCATATGGATGATATATTTTGAAAATGTTGATGGTACTTGGTCATTTTTATTTGTCATTGCAATTTCATTTTTATACTCTTAAAAGTTATGCGATCATTTTGAAGTTGTTAATATTTACGTTATCCTATTGATTCCAACATTTATTGAAATTAGTAAGTGACAATGTGACATGTCAACATTTTAACATGAGAGCAACCAACCAATCAAATATGAAAATATAATGGCTAATTTGTGTAGTTTTGTGAGACTAAATTGTTAACGGCTCAATTGAGTGTTTAGTCTCGATTTTTTATTTTTATGTGAATTTGTGTAGATTTTATTTTTGGATTGCCGCTAAGAAACTCAAAGGACTCTTATATTGCTTTCTTGTGGCCAAATAGAGGCATGCTCTATCCACATGATTAAGTTTAAAAATACACGCAATTGAAAGTATGGGGGAATTGTGTCTGAAGAGATATCAGTTTCAAGCCACATTGCTGTGAAGAGAATGGGGGAATTTGATGGTGGGCTGTTCCTTGAAGCTATGAAGAAAAAATACATGGAGGATGAAGCTGAAGTAAGAGCTGCAAATATGTGTTCATTGTGGGAACACTATATAAAGGAGGGTATGTTTTTATTTAACTTATCTTCCGTTTATACAAACTCAATACTTTTGTGTGAATTTATTTCTAATGTAAATATTTGTAAAACGGTTTGAAATTCAGTTTTAAACTCATAGTGCTTTGCACTTAGATATATGCATTTTTCATACTAGGAAATTATTGATGATGGGGATAAAAGGCTAAATGAGCTTAAAAGAAGCATTGGTAAAGCGGCATATAATGCAGTGGTGGCAGCTATAAGAGAGTTACATGAATATAATCCTAGTGGCCGATACATAACCTCAGACTCAGAATCATGGAACTATGATGAGAACAGGAGAGCAACTTTGCAAGAGGGAATACAGTTTTTGATGGAAAACTCATTAAATAAACGCAATAGGGGATCAGAAACAATGGGACGGTCTGTTTTTAACTTTATATAATGTTATGTACACAATGTATTTATGTTGATAATGCATCTTTTTCAAGAAATTGAATGTTCTTCAATATGATTAATGCATCTGTTTTAATTACAATGCTATGCTAATAATACACTTTGAATTACAGGAAGGATTATTGATGTGTGATGAATGGAAGACATTAACTCAAGAAAGTGCATAGTTAATGACGAGCTTTTTTGGCATTGCAGCTGGGTCCAACCTTTTGTCTTTACAGCTTAAGTAATTTATGATAATGACAGCTTTTGTATTAATCTCTAGCGTGGGAGAAGATACTCATGTTAAACTTGTATGACGTTGTTTCTGGGTAATGAGCATTTTGGGTCGAGCGTTTATTGGCCTCCATTCATGTCTTTGTGCCAAGACTATGGCCGTTGTCAACTTTTTTTTCTCCCTAAATTATGATCATGACGTTATTTTCTAAGAGTTTAACTTAGAGTAGTGGTAACAAGGTTCGAGAAAGTTCTAACCAATTTTAAGGACTTGTTGCGAGGGCGGGTAATGATGAGAAGGTTCAAATTGTTTGGTTTGCTAGCATGTGTTATGTGGAAGAGGAGAAATAAGAAGGTTTTTAAGAACAGAGAAGGGGTGATTGACACAATAGTGAAAGCTTTCATTCTCCCGATTAACCAATGGTTTTGTTAATCCAAACGAGTGTTTGAGAATTTAATTTTGGTAAAGTTAGGGAAGGTGGTGTGGTAGAAGATTCAAAAAGTTGTGTGAATTGATAATGATTGTCATCAGTCTGAATCAACTATGTTATTTTTCGTTTAGTCGTATGCTACAATGCTTCAATTTCGTGTAGTCAGGTTATCTGATATTTGTTGTAGTTTATCATTTAAATTTGAAACGAGGTTGTTGGCATGATAATGTGTTTGAGGGCTAATGGTTTTTGGTGTAAGCATAATTGTTGACTGCTTCTCGGTCTTCCCCCCAAAATGCAGGGTAGCACCCGCTTCCGGGTAGTGTTTTTTTTACCTAAAATTAGTCAAAATACATTACCAGAAGAAGCACATGTATTTTCGACAAACAAATCAATTTAATTCCTTCACAGTTCACACCAAGAAGGGAAAGACGTAAGACAAAAAGGCCTCGCTCGCAAGATCTACATTCAATACCTCGTTGGAGAGAAAAGGTCCATCGAGTGCACTTGACGACACAAATAATTACGGTGATACTGGAGGCGCCAATGATAGATTGTGTTGTCTTGACTGCCGAGCACACACCCGAGCTCAATGGGATTCTTTTATTACTCAAATTTTCTCTCTCGGCTAGACTAGTGCTGCTGCCAAGCCTTACTTCTTCACCATTTGGTGTCGAAATAAAGTTAAAATTAGAAGAGGAAAAATAAAAGATTAGAGGAAGATGAGATTCAGTTGCATTTTACAATTGTTATTATTTTTATTTTTCATCACGTGCTATCATTCTATTTTTGTTGTGCCCAAACACGACATGCTGTGTCTGTCTATGCAAGATTTCTGACTGGTAGCAAAACTAAATCCCAACCCTGGATTAAATATCATAAAATCCAACGGCTATTAACTAACTTGTGCATTGTGCAAAATCACAATCCCACAAATTTGTGTTGCCTCGAAAAAATTTATTAATCAAACAAACATTTTATCATATTACCATTTGCACTGCGATTTGCCTATTAAATCATATAAACAAACTTTTCCTTTGCAAAAATTCCATCAAAAAATAATACTTTTCCATTGTAAAAATAAAAATAAAAATCTACCAGTAATAATCCAAACCTAGGTCAAGCTAGTCAAGTTGCCAGTTACTTATACTAATAATCTTCATCAGATCTGTAGTCCTCTTCATCAGAACGGTAGTCCTCTTCATCATCATCACGATCTTGTAACCAAATATTGTCCTCTTCCCAAAGTGGACAAGAACATGTTGCTTTTTTATCCCTCCACTCAGCTCCACATTTATAGCAAAATTCGAACCCGCATCTGCAATCAACATATGAGCAAGGTAAACCATGTATAATGATAACATGGACCACAAATGAAATTAGCAACAAGCCAAATGTTGTGATTATAAACACCAATGACTTGCATTGCCATTCATGGAAATCTGTAAACTACTAATGAAAGAACATTATGAACTACTAGCCTGACAACTAGATATATTTTCCTTGTCAAATAATCTTTCCTTAATTTCCATCTTTAATTATAGCAACCTCTTCCTCTCACAATACACATAAAATTTCAAAATAACATTAACACTGTCATAAATCTTAGTTCTATATAGTATAAACAGTAGCGGAGCTGGACCGATTTCTTTGAAGGGGCCAAAATAATTAAATAATACACTCAAAGTTTAAAGGTATACATGATTTCAGTGGCAAAATCTACGGCGGACCACTTCAATAGGTGGGCCAGAACTTGAAAATATCCTGAAACTCCAATGACAATTCAAGGTACCCACCAAAAGTAAAAGGCCACGGTACTCCTTGACCTAATAAGTGAGATGATGACCTGATCAGTATCAATTAGAAAAAACAAGTGAAAATGAACATGAGTGCCTCAACACTCGACTCATATTTGTTTTCCTTTCCTTTTTTCGCATTGGCACCAATCAAATCACTGTCTCACTCATCAAAACAAGGGGTGACATTGAACTTCTTCCAAGGGGCAAAATTGATCGTCATTGGTATTTCGAGTGATTTTTAAGTGTCGGTCAACCGTAGAATCCTTCAATTGCAATAACTAATATATATATATATATATACACATACATACATAAAGTATGGGTCATATTAATTGTTAACCATTGAATACTGGGCACGGTGGTAAAAATCTTCTTTCGAAAAGAGACGTTTTGTTATTTTGAGAGCAACTTTTCCTTATAGTTATGTGTGCAATGGAAATGCAAAAGAAAAATATCATTCAGGATCCAATCGCATGACCTGACTTGCATAAAAATGCTTGACCAAGGATCGCTCTCTGTGAGTTTGTGGTAATATATATGAAACAGTGAACATGTATAACATAACGTGGATGCTATAATAATATGTATATATGATAACCGTTAATAGAAAACATGAGGCTTCCCTGGCTCCCCCTGTTTATAAGAAGCTCCAGTAAGCAAATTAAATCCCAAATAATACTTGCTCATCACATCATATGACTCGGTGCCAGATAACTTGATAAAAAATATGTCTAGAGAGAACTATGCACGCTCCCTGACTTTTTATTTTTAGGAAGAAAGGAAAAAAAAAGAGATTTCTAAAGAATGATTATAACACAATTTAATACAAAGCAAAATTATTAGAGTACCTGCATGTCATGTGGTAGCAACCTTCAGCAAGTTCAATCATATGGTTACACTTCACGCACTGCCTCCAAAGACTCCTTGATGCCAGAGACTTCAACTTAAAATCTTCTGATGGAGGGTTAGGATTCAACCTTTTGTAGGTATAACATGTCATACCACTATGCCACGGAACCTTGCAGCCGAAACAGAAAAGACCATGACATTTTACACATTTCTTGGGCATTGATTGTACAGAGCCCATAAGACTTTTGGAGTAGTCTAAAACTTCAGTTTTTGACATCAATGCAGAGCATCTTGGATAAGGACAGTAAATTTTCTCAGTAACTGGAATTGATGCCTCCAAATTTCGTTGCTGCATGGTTTCAACTAATTTTGAAGTCAAGAATTTCCGGCAACTGTCAACTAGAAGTTCATTCTTGCATCCCTCATGAGGGCATGTTGGCACCATTCCATGGAGCAACTTCACCTCCACATGTTGCCTCATGCAAGACAAGCAATACCTGTGTTGACAGCCATCAACTGAAAAAAATTGACTAACATCACTATCCTCCAAACAAATGACACAAGTTTCATTCAGACTCTTTACACCGCTAGATTCAGCAGGCCTCATGGATTGAGAAACAATTGCATCTCTTGCAAGCTTAAATGCAAATTTCAGATCATGCCTCGCCACAAGCCTTGGACTGCAGTAAGCAAATTTTCTTTGAAGCATATTCACCTCATTAAGTAGTGTAGCGACCTTCGGCTGTTTCGAAGCCCATTTTCCACTTAACTGACCAATAAAACAAGATGTTAAAAACCTCCACAAAAAAAGACAACATTATCACATAGTTATTCATTCCCATCTTAAACACGCATCAATCAAAGTACAATTCAAGCCAAGTGGCATTCCAAGAACACATGCTCCTAACTTATCAATAAGCGTTATAAAATTTAAGAAAACTACAGTTTCTAATTACAACAAATTCTCCAATAAGCATTATAAAGTTTCAAATGAAATCAAGCAAGCCACATTAAAACAAAAACAGTCCTAAAAAATAAAATGGACATAATAGTTAATACAAGTGACAAAAGTCAAATTTCCATATTATAGCAGTTACCGGTTCGAATTATGTACATGGTTATCATTATCTTATGATAGATGTGAGTCATATTTCGATTCAAAACAAAATCAAATCCAATCAACACAAATCACTCTGTATAATTATTTCCAGACATGAATCTCAATTCATTGTCACGAATTGCAGATTTCCAACTTTCACACCTGAACTTTCTGTAGCCAATCACTTATTTTTTTTGTCAACTTTGTATAACCATCCAATTATCTTTTGTCATTTTGATAATCAAATATATTGAGTTTCTTATATAACATATAAAGCTTATGCTTTTGCATACGCAACTTGCTTTTACTTAAAAATATCATGTTTTAATGACCATACATATATTATGGTTCATAATAATTAATAAGATTCAATTCACAATTCTAATTCAAAATACACGTCCTCCAATCCATGGTTTGAATCTCGACTTATGATTAAACAACAACAACCAAGCCTTATCCCACTAAGTTGGATCGGCTACATGGATCAAACAACGCCATAAAGCTCTATCATTTACCATATTTCTATCCAATTCATTAATCTCTAGATCTTTTTATAATTTCTTATAGTTTTTCTAAATCTTCCCTTGCCTCTAGTGATTTGAGTATTCTCCATCTTATCTATTCTTCTTATTACAAAATCTTCAGATCTTCTCTCTACATGTCCAAATCACCTAAGCCTATCTTCCACCATCTTTTCCACTATAGGTGCTACTCCAACTCCCTCTATAATGTTATCATTTATAATCTTACCTCTTCCAGTCTCACTACTCATCCAGCGCAACATCCTCATCTCTACTATTCATAATTTATTTTCATGTTGGTTCTTGACAGCCCAACAATTTGTTCCATATAACATCGTCGGTCTTACACTTATCCAATAAAATTCACCCTTTAACTTGAATGGTACTTTGGTATCATATCAAAAAACATGATACCCTCTTCCATTTCAACCACCCAGCTTGAATTCAATGGTTTACATCTCTGACTTATGATTAAACATGCATTATAAATCATCATCATACTCACATACCAATCTTCTCCCAAACACAACAACACATTCCATTTTTTATTTTATTTTGCACACACAAGGAGGGGGCACTCGAAGCACGGACACCTCTCATTATGTATGTCCAAGTTTAGCATAACAATGTATTAAACTACATTAAACTTTATCCTACAATTAAACTAGGGTGCATGCATAATGAAAGCAAGTATTATCTCTATCAACAATTTATCAACAACTATTCAGAGAGAGCAAGAAGAACTCACATGTTGAAAAAGTGTATAATAATCACCAAAATAAATAACACGCTTCAAATCCAAAGCAATAACAGCATTGAAACCTTCAATCAAAGCCATAAGCTCCACAGCAATTTTCCTACTTTCATTCCCAGCAACAGCCTTAGAAATTTCCAATATCAAATTATCCTCATCATCACAAACAGCAACACCAATCCCAGCCAAAGAAACACTCTCACCTCTCACAACCTCCTCACTCACTAAACCCTTAAAATAAACCCTAACAACTGGACCTTCATCGTTCCGCCTCGTCGAACCCGACGACGTCCCTTCACCAAACGGTTTCTCGAAATTATCCCCCCATTCATCCCAATCCTCCACCGGCATGTTGAAAATCTCGGACGCCATTTTCTGATCATGAATCCGACGGTTGAGATCGTCCTTCTCTTCACGCATTGTTTTTTCGCTTTGTAGCCTGTCGTTCATCTCGATTGCCATTCTTTCGAGTTCTTGTAGCTGGAGAGAGTTAGCGTTGAAAACGGAGTCGGAGATGGATGGGTCTTCGAGAAAGACGGCGGTGGAGGAGGAGGAGGAGGAAGGTTGGTCGATGAGGGAAGCGGAGAGGGCTTCTTGGAGCTGAAGATTGTAAGCGAAATCGAGATCGGATTCCATGGATTCCGCCACCGTGAGTTCGTGGCGTTGCGCCGTTAACAAGAAGTCAAAGTCTTGTTGTTCTTGGGTTGAGTCCATGGACTGTAACTGTTCCCTGTAAAGGGCATTGAGTGAGTGTTATGCTATATATATAGCTTTTCCAAATTGGATTTTATAATTACTTTTCTTGTTGCCTAAAAAAAGCTAAAGTCCCAAATAAAGGGCTGTTTGTTTTATTTTAAATTTTTAAATCTTTTTTGTTTTATTGATTTTTGTTTTTATATTAGGGTCCGTTTGGTTCGAGAGTTTTGGAGGGGAGTGGAGGGGTGGGGAGATTTTTAGTTTGAAGTGTTTGATTCAATTTTTAGAAGGGGAGGGGAGGGAAGGGGATGAGAGCAAATTTTATTGCAGTGCCAAAATTATCTTTAGATTAATTTAAAATCTCAATATTATCCTTATAATTAATAATTAGGTTATATTATCTTTGAAACAACTTTTATTATTATTATTATTATTATTATTATTATTATTATTATTATTAACAACTTTTATTACTACTTGTAACAACCCTATTGCTAATCTATTATTTCATCGTCTACATCGTGTTGTTATCGATTACATCATTTTTTTTTGTTGAGGAAATAGATTACATCGTTATTATTTCGTTACTTTATTATCCTTATTTAATTAAGTTTAAGGTTATTATATTTATTTAATTAAGTTTAAGGGTAAAACAGTAAAATAATTTTAAAATCCCTCCCCTCCCCTTGCGAACCAAACACGTTTTTAATTAAAATATCTTCCCTCCTCTCCCCTCTCATCTCCGTTAAAATTCCTCCCCTCCCCTCCCCTTCGAATTCTCAAACCAAACAGACCCTTAGGCTCCGTTCGATGGTTAAAAATAGTCGTGTGAGCTTAGCTAAGAACAATGCATAATATATGTAAGGTCCAAGGCTTAAATTCCGGACACCACCAAAAAAACGATGGTTAAAAGAGAGTTAGATGGAGATAAACCTTAAAGAGATTTCCACCAAAATATGAACAAAGCCATGGAGTTTGAAAATGGGCACAGGGTGGAGGATTTTAGAGATTGTAGTAGTTTTGAAGACTTTGTAGTCGGCTATGATTTTAGTTTTCTATATTTACATACATATTTTTTTGTAGGTCTAAACTTTATATTTGTGTATATATATATTAAACAATTTATGCTTGAAATAACTTTTGTTTTAATTTAATATTCGTCTTTTTAAAAAATTGAAATTTAACTTTTTTTGACTTTTTTTTTAATTATGTGATTCAAACAAACGACATGAATTTAACTTTATACAAGTCAAACTCGAGCTAAAAAAGATTTGTCTCAAATTCGAATTGAGTTTTAAGCTAAACAAATTCTTATCCAGTCAAGCTCAAAAGAGACTCATTTTTAGCTCTACTTCTGATGCATATCTACGATAGAAGGTTTTCTTGGGAATTCTAAAGGGTCTGTGAGCATATTAAGGGGGGCTAACACAACAAATTCTTGTGTAACATTTTTGCCCTGCGAATTCTTTAGGACCTAGACATATTTCCCCAAGTTTTAGTTTTTTTTTTTTTGTAACAAAATTATAGTTTCCGCTTGTTTATTTCTTTTGAAATCGATACCCTTTACATGTAAATACACATAGACAAATCTATTGAATTGAATATGACCATAATGATTGACAAACACAATCACTTAATCTCTCAAAAAGATTTAACATTGTTGCATTCTTAGAGTTGATTTGAACTCATAACTTTGGTTAAACTAAAAGAAATCGTTTATCATCTCATCCAAGTATTTTGAATTTAGTTTGCCTTTGTTAATTATGAATATCAATATTATTTTTAGACATTCTTTTAATACTTTTTATTTGAGGGATTTAATACATTCTTTTATTGTTGGACTAATTTCGTGTAAATTTCCATTGGAACGGGAGAAAACTACAATGTGTTAGTAAGATGTACGAGGAAAAATTGTTTCAATACTATTTTCAAATAACATACCAATCCTATATAGATGCAAGAGCATCTCTAATAGGAGATGTTTTGTGTGATAGAATGTAGAACTCATCCGCTACCCTTATAATAAAAATGATTGCTATTGAGATGCAATTGCATTCTTTATTCAAGTTCTTTCATCATATTTCAGCTATAAAATTAGGAAAATGCCAAAATTGGGGCATTGGTTAAGATAATAAAAATAGAAATATTGTATTGGAAAATGGTAAAAAGTAATGAATTTAACTTTTTAAAAGTCAAAATATTATTGAATCCAATGTAAACATATGACTTTTGATTTCCTTAACAAATGCTCTAGGGACATTTGTTAGCATAACCCATAAAATTAATACATGATTTAATGTTAAAATAGAGTGATTTTTTAAGAGTTGTTGGGTTGGAGTAAAAATGTGTTTATTAGACATTAAAATTAAAAATGAAGTGAAGATGTTGGGTTGGAGTAAAGATGTGTTTATTAGACATTAAAATTTAAAATGAAGTGAAGATGTGAGGTGTACGTGAAATGACGACTTAAACCACCTCTTAATAAGAGCACCATTGAAGATGCTATAACACTAATTATCGGAGATGCTCTTAACACTAATCGAAGAGTAAATTGTGCTCACCTCCCTCAGGTTTTATTAAAAGACACTCACACCCCTTTAGTTTGGAAAAAACATTAACCACCCTTAATTATTTCATGATTAAGGCACTTTCCCCTTAGACATTAAAGTCTGTTACTTTTGACAGTGCAAACTACAAACAACAATCTTTCCCTTCATCTTCATTAAGGATTTGTTAAACCCAAGCCAATTTCAATATTTTTTTTTTTATCTAAACCGATTTGATTGAGGATTGCTCAAAATTGTGAATATAGATAAATTATGTGTTCCTATCCTCAATGACATTGTGAATGTGTACTTTATTCTGGAAAAATTTTACATAATGGATTTTGTTATTAATAATGTCGTTAACAATGTTCACCATCAATTTTTTTCACACTCAATTCCTTCCACCGTTTCATTTGTTACAACAATACATCAACCACATTTTCAACGAATCACGTAACAATGGTAGAAAAAAAACATCCAGTGACCATGAATGAAGATGAAGGGAAAGGTTGTTGGTTTGCACTGTCAAAAGTAACTAACTTGGTGTATAGAGAGAAAAGACCTCAATCATGAAATAATTAAGGGAGGTTAATGTTTTTTCTAAACTAAAGGAGGTGTGAGTGTCTTTTAATAAAACTTTGGGGAGGTGAGTGCAATTTGCTCCTAATCAAATTATGTTCAATAACTGTCCAAGTTTATCAAAAAGAAAAACTATTGCAGTCTAATAAATTTTATCCATTTATATTTTCTTTGGTTGAATAAGCAATCATATCTTGAAAGAAATTTTGTTGTAAATCGTAGAGATTAAACTTCTCAATCTAAGTACTTTGCAAGCTCTAAATTTCTTAATTGCGTTTTTGGGAAAAGTACAATGCAACGCAAAGACACTCAAGCAATGACTAATGAGACATTCATTACAACTAAATATGTGACAATCTTTTTTTTTCTCTTTTTTTTTTTGGTAAAAAACAAGAAAAATACATTGAAATAGTAAAAACATAATATGTTTAATCTCTACGATTTTCACAAGAGTGAGAGTATGAATATATATAAAAATATAGACTTAAGTCTCAAAAGATTTCGAATCAAAACCCTTCAAAATCCAACCCACAAACGCTAAAACCTCAATTGTCCATAAGACTCAAGCACCATGGACACTATGACGAGACTTTTTTTTTTTTTTTGAAAGAGGACACTATGACGAGACTTGTTGCTTCAGCAAATATGTTCTTTATTGTTGATTAAAGCATAAACCACCAAAAATACAAACAGGGAGAGTGTACAAAATAAATTAGAAGAAAGTTTATCCCTCCTTAGTTATGAGTTTAATTAATCGATTAATTAAACCTCTCTTGCCTTTTGCTCATCATTAAACTGCACTATAATGAAACTTAGCTAACTACTCGGTGGTTGTACTGTCTTCTGTATGGATTGGCCAGCATTGCCTAGTGTTTCCCTATTGATTGACCCAAACATTTGTCTTATGGAACCCTATAAAGAATCCAAAGCCAAGAAAGGGTCAAAACAAAAAACCTGTTACTACTTTGAAAAGAAAATAACATTCACCAAACTAGGGATGTCAATTTCATAAATGAGGATCCATGCAAAAATATAAATCAAACATTTATTAAAGGTAATGTTAATCGGTGCCCCATGACACTAGTTAAGGATAAAGGTAATGTTAATCGGTGCCCCAGGACACTAGTTAAGGATTAAAATGTAGTAATAAGTATTGCATTGAAACTTGTGTTATCAACTCTTCAAAAGCATAAAAAGTGTTATATTCATTTTAAAACTTCATTTTTTAAGTTTCCTTAACCAGTGCCCCGGGACACCAGTTAACATGACCCATTATTAAAGTATGTAAAAGATTTATTTATTTTCTTAAACAATCTCCTAAAGATATTTGTTAACATTCTTCAAATTTTCTTAAACAATGCTCTAATGGCCTAACATTACCATGATTAACAAAAAAAAAAAAACTCATAATTTATACCCTTCTCTTCCATATAATGCATGCAAAGCAGTGAAACATCATATACCATTTTTAGAATGATAAGAGTCTTCTTAATGCAAATGAGACTAGAAACTGTATTAGATTCATTATTCACTACAATAAAATGTTGATTTTTTTAATAGCAAATCGAACATATTAAATAAAAGCAAGGATAACAAGTACAAATATGGTTAGAATTTAGAATACCAGAAGTAGCAAAGAAACCGAAAAGAAAAACAAAATAAAGAAAACCTCCAAAATTCCCACAATCGAAAGATAAGAAAAAAGAAAACCATCGACATGACAAACAAGACAGAACAACACAAAAATACACTTACATCCATACTAGAGCCATCGAATAAACCCTACATCGATGTGCCCAACTCTAAGGAGAGATGGACCAAGCATATTAAACCCAAGATTAGAGACACAAAAAATCGGGAAAAAAAGCGTCAAAATCCCCTCTCAGAAGCACAAAAAGTTGTCTTAATTAGAAAAAACAAATAAACAAAAAGTGTGAAATTTGACTCTAATTTTAATTTAAATGTTAAATGCACCAAAATTAGAAGATTAATTTCATTTTTTTCATCTCGAATTGATGTGGGCAGTCCAACTTTTTTTAATAGTACATCCATTTTTCCTCGAAAGAAAAATAACCTACAGGAAATTAATCCTAGCTCTGCTACCTTACTTTTATTAGTTATATATAATTGCTTGATTTTTCCATTTCTCCTTCGGAGATGGTCATCAAATTTGAATTGTGTGCATTTACAATTGTGTGACTGCACGCAGTCAGTCTCATCGATGGTCGTTGATTATGATCAAACAGTTTAGATTTCAATGCAAATTTTAACTTAAAAAGAAGTTAAAACATCTGCATTTAAATTTAAACCGCTTAATCTTTACCAGACGATGTGCCAGATTGCCGGTGCACACAAACCAAATCGGTGAAGGAAACACTTGATTAAATTCCTATTTGTAATGCTATCATATTTAATATAATTGTCCTTGTCCTTGTTCATGTCCAAAGTGTATCCCACCCTGAGCATAGGCTAGTGTTGTCATCAAGAAAGTTCAAACCGATATGATGTCCATTGCTATGGGAAGGACTTTGAATGAAATCATCCACTGATAACTGTTGTGGTGATTCCTGTGGACTTTGTGACATTTCCATGCAAAATAGAGCAACAAGATTGGCTTGCTGGAGTTTCATGTTTACAACCTCAGCTTGTGATTTGGCTAGTTGTGCTTGAAGCTCATTGACTTGCTTTTGGAGTTGACAAATTGCTCCTGCACAACCATAAACTGGGTCTCTAACTCTTGCACTAGCCTCATAAACCATGCTTGTCACTGCATCAGCTCTTTGAGCTTCTGGAAGTTCCTATTTTTTTCAACAACAAAAAGTTTAGATGATAAAATGCATAAGTTTCTATATCTTTGAGATAGACGATTATTCTATGTTTTCATTTTTTTTTCCTTAAACCTTTCGGTTTTTCGAGAAAAATTAGTCATGTATTTCAGAGTTCGGTTAAAAGATAAGTAAAACCTAATCAACAGTCGCTGTCAAGATTTTAACTTAAATACTTCTGATCGATTCATTTTTAATCAAAGTTCATTAGCCACTTCGTTTACACTTGGTTTTGTTTTTAATTGATGACATTCACATTAAAGAAATTGTTTTTTTTTATTCCTCCTATTCTTTAGCTTCTATTTTTAGGTCAAGATTTGGAATTTTGAAGTGTTATGTATGACTACAAGGAGAGAGGCCCACCATTAGGTACTATTTGTTAAAATTATTAGGTGGTTGACAATGCATTTATTTGAGGCATTATAACGGAAAGTACGGGGGCTCCATATCCATGGACCATAATAAAAAAGGGCAGGACCTTTACATGATTTGGAACCTCAACAAAATCTCAACCATGTATGCTTCCTTATCATGTTTCACTCCTAAATTTTTTTGTTTTGTTTCTATTTTGTGTTATTGTTTTATGTTTTTCTAGATTCTTGTAAATCTAACTCAAGAAAATTCCTTTGATAATGTTGAATGTATATAGAGCTTGTTCCTCAAAAAGTAAATCTTGATACGTATGAGTTAGAAATCAAACTTCTAATTACATATTAAAAGACTCTATCCTCTTACCACTTACTTAGATCACAACAATTTATTAAAAACTATGCATTTTTGGTAATTGCAAACTTAAAACTTAATAATCGTGAGATTCCTATATATTATTATTCCATCTTTCATCATTGATTCAAATAAAACAAAAACGTTGAACTCTATATAATCCTACAAATCAATATTAAAATTGCACAAATTAATGCTTATATAAATATATGTGTAAAATATATGAACACATCTTCAAGATTCACTAGTTTTGTTTCTCTAATGTTCAATTAAATAGCACAAACATTTATAAACAAACGTAGAAGTTCTTTTAATTGTGAGCTCAATATTGAAGCAAAATTAAGACAATGAAATAAGTAATTGAACAAAGATTTTGAAAATTTATAAACAAATAATTGAATCATAAAAACTTGAAATAACGACGAAAATTAGAGACAGAAAATAAAAACTTTTCATTTAATTGTGTTTCTAATAACACACACAAAATTAAAGATAGTTTTCTCATTTTCTCGTCTCTAAATATACGCCAATATTTCAACATTTTCTAGTATAATTAAGTACCTGTAAGAATTTGATGATGTTGCTAGCACCAAAAACTCTATGAGCAATGGTAAACTTGGCAGGATCAGTAGGAGGAAAATAAGGTGCCAAAACACATTTATCAGCAGCACATCTTCTCCTCAAAATCTTGCAAGCAGCACAAGGACTCATAACAACAGCTTGAGCAGAGAAAGTGTCACTAGTAGCACTCTCCATGTTACTAATAAATAACACTTCCCTTTGTTTTTTTCTATATGTTTGTATGTGCATTTGAAGTAATGGAGTAAGGTTGTGGATTTATAAAGAAAAATATGAAGATAACATAAACGTCATGAATTAAATAAGTGATGTCATTGTTGAAATTAGTTAACCAACGTGGCTGCTCTTGGTTTCCCACTTCTTCGTTAGGTGTTTGGATTTTGGCTCATTGTATGAAAACTCTTATACATGTTTGAAAACCATTTCCAAACACCACAATAATCTCATTGTGTTTTTTTTTTCAACTTCTACTTTTATGACCAATTTTTTTTTAAAAATAACGACTTAAAATTATAATAATCATCTTCAATAGAATTATAATAATCACCACAAGTAATTTAATTTATTTCCATATACAAACAGAAGATTTTGCATTATTCAAGAAAAATCTTTGTGGTTTGCCTAACTTGCCCGGTAACATGGAAAATGCTTTTCATAAAAAAACAAAAATAAATAAATAAATAAATAAATACAAGCTTAAATGATATTACCATGCTTAAATCTCCATCTCTAAAATTCATAGTCCAAAAAAGAATTATACTCTAAAATTATTTTACGTGTAAAAGAAGCATGTTATGTTATTCCATATGTACATTAAATAGATTAGACATATCATGGCATTATTCTTCATAATTTTGTTTGTTTTCGATTATTTTTCGAGCAGCCTCAGAGGACAAGGAAAAAATAAACATATGTTCTTCTATTCCCTGTTTGAAAAATCTTTGGTTTATCAATTCATTAACTACTTAATTAACAAATTGATACTATTAACTAAACTTTTCTCTCAAAACACATCCTATGATGAAACTGAAATATAAACTTATTATTATAAATCTCCTAAAATAATCTTAATATAAAGTGACAAATAATTTAAAATTTTGAAATATTCTAAACATGAGATTTTTTTGGGTAGAGACTAAACATGAGATTTAATTATTTATTATTATTATTATTATTATTATTATAATAATAATGAGATAAAGTGAGTATGTTATTTGACGTTATGCAATTGTGCCAAGTGGCTCATTAAGTACAAATCAGTTGGGAGTAGGATACATTGCTACCACGACAGAGACAAGCCTATCTACCAAATGACTATGGTTAATTAATCCATCAAAGATTTAGGGTCTGTTTGGATGATCAAAGAAAGTGAAAGGAAAGAAAGAATAAGGAAAGATTATATGAGGAAAGAAAAAGAATAAAAAGTGAGAGGATTGTTTTGGTTGTTTGGTATAAAAGAAAGTGGAATAGAAAGTTGAAGGAAAGAAAGATATATATTTATTAATTGACATAAATACCCTCATATATACACCCCTTTAATATATATATATAAAATTACATATATATATATATATATATAAAATTACATGCTTCGTGAAAAAAGAAAATGTGGCTAAGTTGAATTGTACAAATTAGGATAGGAAGAAAAAAATTGAAACAGCAAAGTGCAAAAATAAAAAGAGAGAAACAACAAATGAATAGTAACATAAATTAATGTAATAAAAGCAGGGGTGCTTTGGACTTTTCATACAAAATGTGATTGTTCCTCACCCTTTCTGCCCATACTGGCGTGGAAAGATTTCCATGGTGGGTCCCATAAGATTCTTTCTTTCCTTAGCCATTTTATTGAGTTCCAAACTGCAGAAAATGTTTCTTTCCCTCAACTTTCTGTCCTCCCCACAATCTTTCCTTGGAAACAAACAGACCCTTAGTCTCTTATTATTCAAAAATTAATTAAAATAAGGATCATGTTAACTTGTGCCCTAAGGGCACATGTTAAGCAATCCAAAAATAAAAATATTCCATTAATATTTATGCATTCAACTAATTAAAAGTCAATAAATTAAATGCAATACACGAATTCCAATAAAAAAATTTTACATTTGACTCATTAACTTGTGCCTTGAGGGCACATGTTAACATTTTCCTTAAAATAAAGACTATAGTCTCTTATAACTAGTGTCTTTTTGCATAATATGTGGGCGTGCGTGTGTACTATTATAGTATGTGTCTACATGTGTGTGTGTGTGCAAGGGACTTAATTGGCCAAAATTAAATTGGGGGGCAAGGTTGGTGAATGGTCGTTCACCTCTTTCTCTTTGGACACAACCATCTTCTCATAAGAAAAGAGAATCTTTGTAATAATTAATCAATTCCAAATATCAATAATTACTAATAGTATAAAACTAGTACTACTACTAGTACTATGGTTTTAATTTTCCATTCTTCAAATGCTAATATACAAATATTATTTGAGTTGAAGTTCTTAATTAAATAGGTGAATGATTTGAAAATGTAAGATTCTAGCTTATCTTCAAGAGTTCAAGTGACTTCGTATTTTTCCACGGCTTAGAAATTTTTAAACCTAAGTTTCAACTTTGAGGTGGAAGCAGTTAGACCTTTGTAATTTTTTTTTTGAAATATAGACCTTTGTAATTTGTTTATAACATTTTTTCTTCCTTGTGTGCTCTCTAGCCTCTCAAAGAGTCTTAGCGTGTGGACCTTAAGAAAAGAAGAACATTAGACAACTCTACTTTACGGTTTACTCCCACTATAACTAAGTCATGTTTTTGTCTTCCTAACTTTAAAATTGGCATGTTCATACTTCATATGGTTATTGAAGTAGTGGCTAGTGTAGACACTGAGCAATTTGGTTGTAGTTCATAGAAGGCTGCTAGGTAAAATATCTCTTGATTGAGTGTGGAAGGAGATAGGGCTATAGGGTTGATTGATCTTTATGCAATGGGGTTCTCCAATAAATGCGATAGTAGTGATGTACTATCATTCTCCTTGAAAGCTTGACTTTTCATCATGTCTCGGATTGGTCTCACAAGATAATTAAAATTAGTCTACACTACCCTATCTCTCTTTATAAGTGTCAATTTAGTACATGTTTTGCGTCATAACGAGTTGTCACAATCACACTGGATCGCCATAGTTTTGTCAAACTCACTATGATATCAAATATTAACTTAAGAGATTGTACGTGTTTTTCTACTAAAAGAAACGATATTTATTTATTTATTTAAATTTGTGAAGTATATCAAGATCAATGTCATTGATGTCTAAGTCGTTGATTGAGTATGTAATGAGTCGAAATTGATATATCAATTTGAATCAAACGAATACTGCAACAAGATAGGAAATCAAACAATGTTGCACTTGGGGACGATGAATAAAACAATATCGTACTCATTAGACAAAATCTTAAAAAAATAGAAAGAAAAATTAAGTATACGTGAAAACTGGTTATTTATATAAAAGAAGAAAAAAAAAACAGCACGGAGGGGTGAATTTGAGGAACAGAAGAAAAAAAATCAAATCCAACCCCTCCGATAGATGAAGAATGAAAGAGATGAATATTTGGTTGATTGAGAAAGAAAGGCGGCTGAATATTTATAATTTTTATATTATTCAAATAAGTTAATAAATGTTGTATTGATCTTTTAAAGTGACAAATAATTTAAAATTGAAAAATATTTTAAATATGAAACTTCTACATAAACAAAGGGATTATCGACTAATTACTTCTTCTGTCATGAGGGGTTAGGTAGCTCAATTGATTTGAGCTAAGAAAAAATGAGTTAGTGGTCCTTAGTTCAAACCTATCAAACGAAAGAGTAAAATATTAAAAAAAGTTACTTCAAGTTACTTCTTCTAAACTCCTTTAACTATGGTAGACTATACACACAATAGATCATAACTAACTTTTTTTTTTATTTTCAAAACTCCTTAACTATACTCCCTCCGTTTCAAAATGAGTGTCGTTTTAGGTGTTTACACACATATTAAGAAATGCAATGATTAAGAGAAAGAGAATGGTTATTTTACCAAATTATCCTTATTAACTATTGGTTAGTTTTAAAAGTAATACTTTGGAAGTGGTGTGCAGAGTATTAATTGGAGGGTACAATTGAAAAGAAAAAGTTATTATTGCATTGGAAACAGAAAGCGACACTCATTTTGAAACAATTTTTTTTGCTAAAGCGACACTCATTTTGAAACGGAGGGAGTAGTAGACTACACGCACAATACATCATACAATGAAAACAAATTACTAGATAATGGACAAACCTGACTCCCGCTGAATGACAAAATTAGGAGGGGACCTTAGGAGAGAACAAACTTTGATTAAAAACGAATTAGAAGGATAAACCAGAAATAAATCAAAGAGAAATATTGGACCCCCATTATTGGAAGAAACTTCCAAAAATTAAAACTTTTCTTTGGAGGATATGTAGAAATTTCTTACCAACTAAAGTGCAGCTTCAAGATCACGGTGTGAATTTTCCAAATATTTGTGTTTTGTGCAATGCAGGTAACGAAGATAACATACACCTATTCTTCAATTGTTAAAGTAGTATGCAGTGTTGGCAACATGTTGGGTTGTGGGAGCAAATACAACCCAATGTCCAGGCAGGACATAATACTAGCACAATTGTGTTCAAAATCATACAAAGTTTAGACCAACCAAATAGAGCTAGCTTTGCATGCATTATGCTGTCCATTTGAAAGTAGAGAAACTACATTATTTGGCGGAACAAGGTTATGACCCTAGCAGCAGTGTGTGATAGAGTCTTGAACCTCCTATCGAGTTGGTCAAATGCACAAAAAAGTTGCAATATAGTGGTTGTATAGCAGCAACCAATTGACAACAAAAGAGGGAGGAAACCAAATGCAGAGTGTTACAAATGTAATGTGAATGTTGCGTTCTCAAGATCTTAGAACTATAGGTATATGCATCAGAGTTGATCTAGGGAGGTTCGTGTTGGAGGCAGGGCGAGGAGGGCGACCGTCCTAGGTACCAAAAAATATGTACAAAATTTGGGCCCAACAAAAAAAAAATTAGGGGTTCATTAAGTCTTAAAAAAAATTAATTCAATTATGAAGGGAAGTGTTGTTATTAGTCATGGACTTAGTTCTTTGTTGACCCATTTATAATTTATTGTGATGTTATAGAGGGAGTTAAATTCCCTAGCCTTCCCCCATCTCAAACACTTCAGTCAAAAGAAATCATCCCACACAGCAAGAATGTTGAAATAATTGGATAATGGTGAATTAAAAAAAAAATCTTGCACATCCTATAAGGTTACATTTTCTCATAAGGATTTGTCAGATGTTGATGCAAATGATTTTTTTTTCTCTCTGAATTGAAGGTGTTGCAAATGCCTTTGCCAAATATGTTGATGTAGGGCTGGCAACGAACCGAACCAACTCGAAAATAGTTCGAGATTCGATTCGATAATTAGTTCGTTGAACTCGGTTCATGAACCAAATGAGTCGAACTTGAGTTAAAAATTAAGCTCGTTAAATATATGAGTTGGACTTGAGCTATATATAGTCCGGCTCGTTTGGTTCATGAGCCAACTCGATTATATATATATATATATATAGACACACACTCATACACTTGTATCATACTACTTAAATTAGCTCACTAAATTAAAAATATAGGTTCCTAAACATGAAGATATTATGAAAAAATTAACTAAATTTCAATTTTGTTAGGCATTGTTACATCATTACCCTGATGTTAAAACAATTACCAATATATTAACAGTTTTATATTTATATTATTATTATAAAATAAAAATTAAGAGCCATAAAATTTTGCTGTAAAAAAGGATATGGCCTTCACAATAAAAAAGTGACAAATGAATGTTTAGAACTATAACATAGCGATGTACAAAAATGCTTTAAAGTTCAAACCATGAAACCATTATATGAAAATAGTCCCACATCGGTAAGTTTTCAAACAATTGAGAGCTAGATTGGCTATAAAAGAAAAGCTAAAATACTCGCCAATGCATTGCCTAATACTTGGTTTTAAGAACAAACTAGTTTAGAGACCCGGCGTTGCTCGGGTTAGATATTAAATACGTTTTATAAGTTTGTATGCATGAATATACGTGTCAGTATATTAGATTGAGTTTATTTATTTACAATTATAATAATATCATAAAAATAAATATAAATGATGAGATGAATGTCCAATGCAAGAATAAAAAGTGTAACAAAATCAATAATGAATTAGTCCAAGTGGTAAGAGTTTTGGGTCCCTTTAAACATGTGGTCATGAGTTTGTTTCGTGACCCATGCGTATGAGAGAGAAAAATCGATTGAAAAGGAAGAAAGTGATTGAAATATATATATATATATATATATATATATATATATATATATATATATATATATATATCAAAGTATATGTATGAGAAATAATAAAAGTGGTGTTTGACAAACCTGAAGAAGGAAAAATGTTAGATGAAAAGAAGGTTTGGGGATTCTGCTTGTGCTCAAAATATGTAAATATGTGATTAGCGAAAATTTATTTATATATAGTTAACATTTGCATTAGATTATGCTGCTAAAAGATAACATAAGAACTAATCGAACCTTTTTTTTATCAAAAAAAAACTAATCGAACCTTTTTTCCCTCAAACATAAAAACTAATGGAATGATATAGTGCTAAAAGATTAGTAATAACTAATTGAAGCTTCTTTTCCAAAAAAACAAATAAACAAATTGGAGTCTTTTAATCATAAAATAAGATCGTATATGCACAATTTGTTGAAAGTATTATGTGTAGTTTGTTGAGATATTTCCGCTACATAAAATATTAGAAATTCAATAAAAATTTAAAGAAAATATTGAGTAGATAAGATCAAAATGTTGTTGAGATATTTATGTTAAATAAAATAGGGTTAATTAAGTTTTTAGTCCCTATAAATATTCACAATTTTGTTTTTTGTCCCTATAAAATAAAATCAAACTTTTTAGTACCTGTGACATTTTCCTTAAGCATTTTAGGGACCAAAAATGTTGATGGAAATTTTTTATAGGGACTAAAAATGCTAATGAAAAATTTTTATAGGGACTAAAAATGTTGATGGAAAATTTTATAAGGACTAAAAAGTGTGATTTTATTTTATAGGGACTAAAAACAAAATTTTGAATATTTACAGGGACCATTTACTTAATTAACCAAATAAAATATTGATTTTTAAAAATAGAAAAAATAATAAAAATATTGAGAATGAATGTGGAAGTGACACGTGGCATAAAAAACATTACTTTATATATATACTATTGATTGATTGATTGATTGATTGATTGATGTGTAGTTTGTTGAGATATTTCTGCTACATAAAATATTAGAAATTCAATAAAAATTAAAAAAAAAATACTGAGTGCATAAGATCAAATGTTTGTTGAGATATTTATGTTAAATAAAATATTGGTTTTTAAAAATAGAAAAAATAATAAAAATATTGAGAATGAACGTGGAAGTGACACGTGACATAAAAAACCTTACTTTATATATCCTTATTTATTAATTTTGTTACGTCTGCAGCAACTTAACCTAATTTTTTCCCGCTCATTTGCTTTATTAGGTTTGCAATTATTTAACCTAACAAATTCCATCTAAAAAAATGCATTGCACACCAATTTCATTCCTATCCGCTTGACTTTTTTTTTTTGAAGAAAATATTTTCTGCCATATCAATGATCACGTTTGATCCTTCTATTTTATCCTTTTTTTTTTTTGGTCAAGAATTTTACACTTTTTTTTTTGGATTTTTTTTAATTTCATGCCTTTTTTTTACATCCTTATTTATTAATTTTGTTACGTCAGCAACTTAGCCTAATTTTTCCCCGCTCATTTGCTTTATTAGGTTTGCAATTATTTAACCTAACAAATTCCATCTAAAAAAATTCATTGCACACCAATTTCATTCCTATCCGCTTGCTTTTTTTTTTGAAGAAAATATTTTCTACCATATCAATGATCTTACGGGTTAAAGATTATTTATTGGTCTCTATTATAGTCGAGAAAACCAGTGCGACGCACGGGTCAAAAGTCTAGTATACTATTGATTGATTGATATCAGGTCCTGAAATATTATTATTAAAATCAAAACACTACTGATTAATAATATTAAAACGAAAAGGACCTGAAAAAAATAGTATAGGTAATAATAGTATAGGTGATTAATAATATTAAAACGCTACTGTTGAAACGAAAAGGAAAAAAAGAATAGTATAGGTGTTAGTTCAAGGACTTGAAACAGAAACAATAGTACAAGTGTTAGTTCAAGGACCTGAAACTTGTAGGTGTTTGTAATGGATGCCAGCAACAATAGTTCAAGGACCTGAAAGAAAAAAAAGAAAAAAAAACAATCGGTAAACTCACTCGTAGGTGTTAGTTCCCTCTCATATTATATATAAAAATAAAAATCTAAGCATAAGTAAAAGAAACAATAGTATAGGTGTTTGTCAAACCTGAAGAAAGAAAAAGCTTAGATCAAAAGAAGGTTTGAGTTTCAGTTTCTGCTCAAAATATGTGTTTACGCGATTAAAAAATTCTCCTTTATTTATAGTTAAAAAAAACAAATCGAAACCTTTTTTTCCTCAATGAAAAAAACTAATTGAAACTTCTTTTCCTAAAAAAAAGAAAGAAAAAAATAAAGGAAGATTTAATGGATAGTATTGAAAGTATTATATATAGTTTGTTGAGATATTTTGGCTACACAAAATATTAGGAATTAAATATAAAATTAAATAAAATATTTAGTGGATAAGATCAAAAGTTTGCTGAGATTTTTATGTCAAATAAGATGTAAAATAAAATATAGAAAAAAATATAAAAATATTGAGAATAAACGTGGAAGCGACACGTGGCATAAAAAACCTTACTTTATATATATACTATTGATTGATATATACTATTGATTGATTGATGTGTAGTTTGTTAAGATATTTCTGCTACATAAAATATTAGAAATTCAATAAATATTATAAAAAAATACTGAGTGCATAAGATCAAAAGTTTGTTGAGATATTTATGTTAAATAAAATATTGGTTTTAAAAAATAGAAAAAATAATAAAAATATTGAGAATGAATGTGAAAATGACACATGGCATAAAAAACCTTACTTTATATATATACTATTGATTTGTTCTCAACCAATCGCATGGTTTTATCGGTATGGTGTTTGGCTTTTTTTGGCATATATTTTCATTTAAAAAAATCTTTTATTTTTTAGTTTTGGTTCATTTGATTCGAGCTATCGAGCCGAACTGAGTTGTTCGTGAGCTTGAATCGAGTCGAGTTCGAGCTGAAAAAAAAGATCGCGACGAACTCGAGTCGAGTTTCGAGTTGATCTAATTTTTATCGATTTTTATCTAGTCGAGTCGAGCTGAACCTGGTTCGACTCAGCTCGACTCATTTCCAGCCCTATGTTGATGTCATCATTTGAAATTCTTGAGTTTGTCAAAGCTGCAATTTGTTATCCGAATGTTTCAATTGCTTATGGAAATTCTCTTAACTGTTATTGTGGCATATGTAGAAAGAAGTTTTTAGAAGTTAAAATTATTGAAAAACTACTTGATATCGCCATTGTTACAAAAAAGGTTGAATGGTCTAGCCATTTTAGGTATTGAGATGGAAATGATAGAACATGTTGATGTAGACACAATTTTTAGTGACTCTATGTCTAGAAATGCCTGTAGGAATCATTTTATATGAGCATTTGAATATTAAATAAGAAACTCAATGTTTTCTGTATGAAGTTTGATGTTTTGTTAGATAATTTGGTAACATGGTAAAAATTATACTTTTCAAGCAAATTATTTTCAAACTTTGGAAATTTAAATTTTTTATATACACTTATTTAAAACCCAAATTGTATGTTCGCCCTAGGCCACTAAAATCTCAGGAACAACCCTGGTGTTGGAAAAAACTGAGTGGGTCTTGCCCATGACCAGCGTAGATGAAGGAGAAGCGCTTGGTTTACTATATGCTATCAAATGGGTTAAAGAGCTTCACATCAATAGTGTAACGTTTGAGCCAGTTTCTAAAAGAGTGGTTAATAGCTACCATATCAATATCAGATATGAATCTGATTTGCGAGTTATTATTAGATAATGCAAATATACATTCTCATTTTTTTCACAAACTCAAAGGTTGAATTTATTAAGGGACAAACAAATGAGGTTGCTCAAAATCTTGCTAGAGCGGCCACATCTTTAACTAGTTTCCACTTATTAATTGACATGTCTATTTGTATCCAAAATAGTATATTTTAAAGGGTTAATTATGTTTTTGGTCCCTACGAAATTGCGACCTTGTAAATTTAGTCCTTACTTAATTTTAATAGCATTTTTAATCCCTACAAAAAAAAATTTACTTATAATTTTAGTCCCTGCTAAAAGAAATTTTGTTTAATTATCCTTAAACTCTTAAATTTTTTAACGATTCTTTTTATACAAGTTTAGAATACTATGAAAGGTTCATTTACTAAAATCTATAATTTTTTAACATGAAATAAATTAAATATGAATTTTTTAAAACGACAAAAGTTTAAGATATAAGTAACAAAAATATGGACGTAGAAATCAAATTTTTGCGATATTTTTTTCGGAGGACCTTTTAATAACGTTCTTAACACGCCTGTAAAAAATTGTTGAAAAACTTAAGAGTTTAAGCATAAATTAAACAAATTTGGATTGAGTAAGGACTAATATTGAGTGCAGAAATTTTTTGTAGGGATTAAAAATGCTATTAAAATTAAGTAAGGACTAAACTTACAAGGTCGCAATTTTGTAGGGACCAAAAACATAATTAACCCTATTTTAAATGAAATGAGAAAGTTTATTTTTGTCAAAAAATAATAATATTGAATTCACAATTTTTAAGATTATATTTTTATATTTGGTTTCTTAACAAGTGTCCTAAGAACACAAGTTAACATTTTCCATAAAAGAGTTGTGTTACTTTGACACAAAATTGACATTAAAATTCAACAATAACAATTTAGATTGTTAACATGGTTCAAATATGTGGCTACTTATATTCAACATATGATTAACGAATATAACAAGGTATATATTCAACATATGATTAACGAATATAACAAGGTATCATAATTAATAATGTTCAAAATTTTAGTTTGTTATGTTCATTAGACGATTAATGAGTTGTGATGCAGACGATATTCATTAATCATTCACTTTTTTTTTTGAGAAAAGTAAACGATATTCATTCATTCAAATTAATAGAGTACATCGATACAATACAAATCCAAATTCGCTAAAAACAACAAGGATGAATCTTTGAACAAACTCACATTATCCATGTTAATAGCATAAAACCGCAAAGTATCTATGCCTACAAATATGACTAATATGACTATATTCAAGTCTCCAGAATACTCATGTCTCCGGATCTGCAACGTTGACGACGCCAAAGTCATTGTCATTGATCGGATCTGCACTTACTCAAAGCTAATCTTTCAACCTGAATTAAATAAACACCGCACTAAGACGGAAAATCAAAAACAAACCACACAAAGACGGGAAATCAAAACAAATAGAGTCGTTACGAAATCACAAAAACAAACGAAAGAAAACAAAAAATATGTGAAATCACTTATTCAATTAAGATAGAAGGAAAAACAACTCAGAGGGGTGATTTTTGGGTCAAAATTGACCATAGATCACCCGTGTAACAAGAAGAAGAAGAAAGAGGTGATGACTAAGGTTTGAGAAGGAGAGAAGAGAGAGAGGAAGAAAGGGGAATTTTGATATCAAATTGTTTGAGTTTTCCCTAAATTATTGTCGAATTTTGATATCAAATTGTTTGAGTTTTCTCTAAATAAAATGTTGCATATGAAATTAACCAGTCAAAATTGAAACTTCATATTGAAGAAGGGGTCCCATTCACTTGAGACTAATCTTGCTTTTGTTTATCATCACTTGTCCTGCCATGTAAGCAAATAGGAGCATCTAGAAATCATGTTGAATGGTCGTACCATATATAAAATTATAACGTGTCAGTATATTCTTAATGTTGTCATTCTCATCCTTTCTTGTTCAATTAATAAGCAAATTCAAAAATGAAAATGTGGTCTGCGTTCAGTTGTAGGCTTAATAAATGAAAATTAAGTTCAAGATAGAGTTTATTAGGTTGTTCTTTGATCAATTATGAGCGAAAATCTAAGTCGTGTGGCACAGGGCACTCAGCTAGGTGGGAAGATGACCGTTATTAAAAACATTCTCATGACTTGACCGAAATTTCCAAGCTTCTGTTTGATAAGTACTTCATATATGTACAATATTTGACTATTCGCTATCAGTAGAGAATAAGATAGGATTGAAGACCATCGTGCTATATGAAGTAGGGAGATTTAGTATGTTCCGGTGTTAGATATGCGTCGGTATTTGAAAAACTGTATGACACTCACATAACATATATTGAACGATTTAGTCAAGTGTCTTAAAGATTTTTTTCTTCATTTCGACAAACCATTTTTTTCCGTCTTAGACCATTTACAATGGTCTGTTTAATCTCAATTTCAACATGAAAATGCCTTGCAATGGTCTGTTTAATGTGCAGCTGAATGTGACATTGATGAGAGAGAGGATGAATACATTCAACACAATTGAAAGCTGTCGATATGCCATGTGTCACGTTCTAAGTGGTCCGAAATTGGAGAGTGTGGCAAACAAGCCGACAGCGCGCGTTGGAAACAGAGGACAGAGAGAGAAGAAGAATTTTGGAATTATAAGGACACATGTAGCTGCTTGATTGGTTGCCCAGATTGTTATAATTTTAATAATTGGACCTCAATTATTTCGTTGTAAATTAATTTTAAAAAAAAATTATATATCAAAATTCATGATTTTTTTTTTCTCTATAAATAGAGACTTGGTTTATTTGATTTGGACACAGAAAAAAATTAAGTTTTTCACTATCTTCTTCTTATTATTATCTTTCTATTAGCAAACTAAGTGAAGTTTTAATCTTCTTTTTAGGGAAATGGATCCCAATAAATTTTGTTTTTACAAAAAAAAAAATTGTTAATTTTTTCTTTATTTTAATTTAATTATAATCGATAATTGTAATTTTATATAATTATAAAATAAAAATAAATAAGAATAAGAAATAAAAGGTGGTGGGGTAGTGTAGGTGGTGGGGTAGAGTGTTGAATGAAAAAACCATTGGAGATGTAAAAATTGAATGAGTGTTGAATTAAGAGAGAGAAGATGATGTGGAGTGTTAAAAATTGAAAAAGTGGGTGTTGAAGGGTGTTGAATGTGTTGAACCATTGTAAATGGTCTTATATGCACTATGTACAGGAAAATCAAATCAAATCCAATCCATTAAAGATAAAGTCCATAATGCACATCTTTTCATGTACACATATCTTTACCTTATGAAGTACTTAAGGATAATGATCAACGGGGGTTAAAGATATAATACTCCTTCCGGTCCTATTTATAAGAGAAAGTTAGGTCAACAAAAGTTAATGTATTTGGACTAAATTTTTAACTAGATACAACCCAAATTTCTCTTATAAATATGACCGGAGGGAGTATTTGATTACGTTATTTTTTGCTTTTCGGTAGGATATAAAAGAATAAAAGTGAAAGAATAGCATGTCTTTTTTTTTTTTTTGGGTCATATAATATGGTGGCTAGTAATTCTCTTTTTTAAGGAGAATGAGTGGCGTGTCTAAAGTTCGAACTCCGATCCCTACATATATTATGTAATGTCCCTAACAACCGAACTAAGTTAACAGAGACATAGCATATCTTGTTTTATAAAAACAAATCGTTCATTTTAGATGCACAATAAATCTTCACTAGTAGTATCTTTAAATTAATTTAGTAATCAATATATGTGTTGATATCCTCAATTTTTGACAATAGCATGCATCAATGTTTGTGTTGTGTTCGATTTCTTTGTCACAATATTTGCTTCATAGCCACAGCCGTTAGGTTGTCTATACCATTAATCAACCATACAATCCGACTATCCGAGTAAAGGATGTGTGTATAATATACATATATCACAAAGAAAAAGACTAAACTACCCCTTAACAAGTCAAATAAATAAATTATACATCTTAACATCCTCCATAAAACAATGAGTGGAATATCACTTTGTAAACAAATTAGCAATTTGCATATGGACGAAGAGACAAAAGGTAAACTGTGATAGTGTCATGTTGAAAGTTATGGCCATTGAAATGACAATCAATATCAACCAGCCACGGATCTAGGTAGAGTAGTTTTGGGGCAACCGCCCCCACAACTCTTCCGGTTATATTTGTTAAATCTGATATGTTAACATTGTTTTTTTTTTTAAATAATAGATTGCCTCAATTAAATAGAAATTTATACATTAAAAAAGAGAGTTTTGTTCATGAATTTTATAAAATCAAATGTGTAAATGCATTTGAGATGAAATTTTGAATAATTTCTTGCAATTTTTTATACATAAAGACACATAAAGAACAATTTTAATTTGTAAATGTTGACCCGTCTTTAATTTTTCTAATATATAGTAAGGTGGTGTTTATAATCTCGAGTAATTTGCTCTACGATAATGATGCTATTATTATATCATTTTGTATTGTTAAAAAATTTCTATAATTATATATAATATAAAATCTTGCCCCCGGCAGGTCAACATTTCTGGATCTGTCACCGATATCAACATGTTTTGTGTGGTAGTAAAGAATTGCATTGCGATTGATTAGAATATCACGCTTGTTACCACAATACATAGGTGTTGGTCAAAGAATGAGCCTCTCATATAAGAAAATCAACATGACCAAACCATTTGAAGGAATATGAATGTCATAACTCGATACTTAGCTTATATAGAAAAGAGAAAGCCAACTTATACTCTTTCAAGAAAATAGAGACACCATCAGGGGACGTGTGTTGAACATTATGCTCGATAGGACTATTTGTTGTGTTAGAGAGACGAGTATATGATTAAGGATGACAAACGACAATATATTTGGATTGAGAAAGAAGGTAACTTGGAGAGAGTAAGGAGCTTCAATTCTCAAGAAATATCGAAGAGTATCCAAATCTTTGTGCAAGATAAAAGGAAAATACTTCACTTGAAAGATCTTGTTCTTCGAGTCTTTTTACAAAAGAAATATTATTTCATCTTCATTTCAGTATCATAAAAGTCACTTTTATGGTTTATATTTTTCTTCACTGTAAACTGATAAAAGTCATCTTTATCGTAATGTATATTTAAACAAAATTGTATGTTGTAAAAGTTATCTATAGTGTTCATTTTTTTATTTGCAGTAAAAGTCATTGCAACTTTACATGAAAGCAAAAAACTTGAAGAGAAAAAACAGAGATAAAATTTGATAGGAGTATTTTGACAATTAAAAATTGTTGGGGGTACACTTAACAATTTTCAAGCATTACAATGCCACAACATGCATGGCCCAATAGCAAGTGGGGGCCTTGTAAGATGAATACCCATTGTCATTGTGGGCCATAGGATCCCAAGTCAATCTACTCGAAAATTGCTCTTCTCACTATCATTTTTGTTCACAAGCACCACGATAATACCAAGCACCGCTGGGGTATTTTGGTATTTTTGCGGTACTTGTGAGCAAAAATGAAAGTGTGATGAGGAACTTTCAATCTACTCTCCTGTTTCCCTCTATAAACTCATGTAAGATATGAACATAAAATTGTTCGGTTTGCTATGAAATTGCAACCACCATTGAGTATTGTTTATGGGAAATATTTTCCGGACACAGACACCATATGTTTAAAGGGTTTCCGAGTTCTATATTATTTACTCTCTCGCATCAGTTGCTTCTTCTCTCACCTCGAGTTCGATGTCCACACTCAGCAGTATAGTGTGTCGAGATACTATGTCGGAAATAGTATGTCCAAATAGCATAGCTGATTAGTTATGCTTGTGAGAGGGGAGAACACTTCCTCAAACAAATCCACTGCTACCCTAACTATAAGGTATTTCTCCTAATTCTCAAAGCTAATTCCAACAAAAATACAGTGAGTAGTTCTTCAAAGCAAAAACATGAGGCTAAATACATCAAACCTTTCGACTTGCAAGATTAAAACCGAAGTCATACATACTAAAATGGAATAAACTCTTCAAATACAGGCTTGGGGTGACACAGGAGAACTGATTCTGAAATTTATTTGCATCTAAAATATTTCCTTTGATTGGATAACAATTGTACGAAATAATGGAATTATTCTTGTCAGTAATGATTAAGATTTTAGGAGCTAGAAGATTTGTAACATAGTGCCTGCATTATTCTGCACAGATTTCTACCTTATGGATTTTAATAGGACACTTTGGCCTAGTAACAATGGTACAGAAAGTTGTCATCTTCAAGTCTTTTAACAAAACAAGAATAATGCTCCTTATGCTCTTTTCTTGTCACGGCGTTTATAAAGTTTTGAACGCCGCTGCTTGAACAAATGCAGGTATAGTTTGAACCAGAGGAATGGATAAACTATAATTAGGACCTGCTCGAGAGAAATGAAGCATCAATTGTAATAATCTACAATTCATAGGTGCATATAAGTCACAACAAGTAGAGCTAAGTCAAACAAATCAGAACTAAATCAAACATAATTGAGTAGAAAGGAACAAAACAGCATTTTATATCACAGGGAAATCGAACGAAATTCTACGTGCAATATGAGTCAATTTCCAAGAGTGAGGTTATAGAAGAACAAACAATTGCCATGACTAATCAGTTACATATAAAATGTTACCTTAAGGAAATCATAATAACTAAATGGGAGGCTTGAAAAGGAATCTGCATAGATATTCTTCTCCTTTATAATTGGAAGCGCCTGGTACATCAACCATACTGCATTGTATCGACTAATCAGTTGCACTAGTTTATGAAATGTTGATGATACTTGCATAAGAATGAAATGAGCGAGAACTCAATTTAAAATTCATTGATAAACAAAACTTAACGATAAGAGGGAGATATAATCATATGAACTCACTTTCTCCAGGAAACACTCCCACAGGATAAATCACAATAAACGCGGTGTACCTAATAATCAAAAGATAAAGAGGCAAGCATATACTTCAAAACAATATTGTATTATTTAATCTAACTTGTTAACCTCATTTTTCCATCACTATGGAGAATATAGAATAGTAAGATAGAAAAATGCCTGATATAGGTGATCCATGAAGGACAGTTTCCCAAGCAACTGAAAGCATAATGCGAATATCTAATGATCTGCATCTCCAAAGATTGAAGCAAAATCATCATTGAAGTCATGTTATATTCCTCTATGACACAGTATTTATGGATTTGGATTGTAAACATAGTATACCATAAACATGAGTTAGGTATAAATGAAGCACGGATACTCCTCGGATTAGGCGTGTCGTGGTGTCGGACATGTCACATATAATTACACTGAATTATGTGATTTTCTCGAATTATTAACAGTGGCGGCGTATCAGTGTCCATGTCCGTATCCGTGCTTCATAGGGTATAAGCAAAAAAGAAAAAGAAAAGGCTATAGTACAAAACATGAACTAAACACCTGACATTCTCTAAAACAAGGGAAGGGGTTTGTAAAGGGAAAAAAATCTGTAAGCAAATTACTAACAGAGAAATCAATCGCAGAACGCTAAGAACAGTATTTTTCTCGCGTGTTATTATGAATTAATTTTCTGATTACTAGTCTGCTAAAACAAATCATATCATCTAGATGATAAAATAATGTCCTTTTTGTCTCCTTGATGAATATGAGTACCTAACTCCAACACTGCTTATCATAAATTGCTTTAAGTATTCATATAACTAATAACAGTTTAAACAGAAAGCAAGGTCAAGGTAGTAACTAAAATGTTAGAACAGTCCAACTCTAAAATAACAGATACAAAAAAACGCAGACAGGAATACATACGATTGATCATGGAGTTTGACCAATTGTGCCTACGTCTCCGACAGTATAGTGTCTGATGTAGTTTTTCAATTATCCAATGGTTAGAGATATAGAGTACAAAGCTGTGTTTTTCAATTATGCAATGCTATGCTCGATCATCTACCAACCAATTTCTGAATATAAGTCATAGTAAACATAAATGAACTGCAACCAATTCAATTGAATAAAAAGTAAATAAATTACCTCGCCTATACTCCACGCAAGAAAAGTGATAAAAACGGGAGGTAACTCCTGGACCTGGAGAAAGCACTCAACCAAAGACACGAGTTAGAGGATTGATCAAATTACACCAGAAGAGTTACATTAACAGTTAAACTCATTCAACAACATCCTATCGTATAAATACTTCTGATTCGAAATTACTATCATATAGATCATATATATAAATGTTGACATTAATCTATAATCATTTCCTATGTCATCAAGATGCATCAAGATTAACATCAATCAATTCAATAATCTAAACTAACGGCAATATCCATATAATAGAATGGAACCTCATGAATTCCATTAACAATGGCAAGGACAAAGTGAGTCCTTCCTCCCCATTGCATCAAAGGAAGCAACGCTCCGCTCGGCACCAGTCCTGAAATTCATTTCAAGACTTGTGACAAAAATTTCAACTACAGTTAGAAGGTAATTGAATGAATGACAGTAAAACCTACCAATGGCACCGTGTATAACTTCTAAGAATGCAGCACATTGCAGAAAGCCTTCAACGATGAAATATTGAATTAATGATTAGGAGTGTGTGAGGTGAATAGTAACTAAATAATAATTATAATAATCATATAGTACTGAGTACTGACTAATTAAGGTGCCGGCAGAAGCATAAGTTCCAGTGATGGAGGAAGTGGAGAGAAGATTGTACAAAATGATGATTAATGATACGAACCATCCAATTGCTTGAAAAGAGTTGTAAGCAAGGAGATAAAGTGTTGATAGTTTGAGAGACATTGTTGTTATTATGGATTGGATTAGATTAGATTAGATTAGATATTCTCATCGCCTTTTTCACAAAACACCAATGGATTCTCTCCTCTCTTCTACTAACTTTGATTCATTGGGGGGAGGTGGTCCAATTTGCACCATTTGATTGTTAGGTGTAAAATTATTGCGGCAAATAATAAGTAGTCAGTTTTTTTAGGTGACACTTGATTGATACCATGGAGTTTTTTTTTTTTTTTTTTTGACCAAGATACCATGAAATTTTGTTCTACTATCATTCAATCATTTTATGCTATTTTATTTTAAGATCCCTGTAAAAATCTCAAATCAACAAGTTTTGCCTTTCTAATGTTCTCCATAGTCAATTTTGGTTTTTGTTTTTAAGTCAAAATTCATCCATTTGTTAAATGACTTTTTTAACAGAGAAGTTTAAAATATTATACAATATCTCTCACAAAAATTTTAAATATAAATTTTTAATCGCTAAAAATTTATAAGATTCATATTTAACTATCCCTTTCTTAATATATTAAACTTTTCGAAGAAAGATTTTTATAATGTTACCAAACATTATTGAAAAAACAAAATCAAAATCTTGAAGCATACACATTTGCTAAAAAAAATTTGGAGATCAAAATTTGCTAATTTTTTTTTAAAGGGGCTCAAAACACAAAATTTAATATTTTTATAGGGACCAAAAACTTTTTTTTTAGCAAAGGGACCAAAAAACTTATTTAACCCTTTATTTTATATATAATTATTTTAAAATAAATTTAATTTTTTTGTAGAACAAATTTAAATTTTAGTTACATGGTACCATATCCAACCAAACTCTAGAGTGCAATATTTTTTTTTTATTAAAATGTTCTAACCAAAAACACTCTTTCAAATAAAGTAAGAGATTAAAAAACAATTTTTGATTAGAGTTTACTTTCCAACTGAACTCCGAATTACCATGGTCCATTTCCCCAAAGAATCGGAGGCTTAAAAAAAATAAAAGATTTTTTCCTCTTTCTCTCTCTCCTCCCCTCCCTTCCAAACTTCCAAAGAGTCTTTTAAGAGAGGGAGAGAGACTTGCTTGGTTTTAAAAATTTATTTTATGATCCATCTTAATGTATATCTTCAGACTAACGGCAAAATCCCATGTATTTCTAAGAAATCGATTTCATCTAGATGTACTGTTTTGGTTAGGCCAAAATCACAGTTTTTCCTAGATGCAACATTCTGAATGTGAGAAAAACAATGTCATTTTGTCCATTTAAAATGGTGCATCCAATTAATGGAGTCGTTTTTTTTAGAAATAATGGAAAATAAAATCAGCTTTGAAAATATTAGTCCCCGTGAGCTTAACTCAGTTGATAAGGATAATGCATAATATATGCAAGGTCCGGGTTCAAATCCCGGACACCACAAAAAAAAACTTAGAAAATATTAATATAAAGTATTAGTGGGAAAAACGGGGTGCAAAAAGTTTACCATCGATAGGATGCAAGACAATATGGTAGCCTACTATCCAATAACACCCTCTCTAATTCCGCTAACTGTTAAGTAAATTCTGAATTGCCGCCACCATGGAGTTAAACCAGATTAAATACCAGTTTTTACACTGACCAAAGGTTGAGGACTAGCAAAAGAGCTTAGAATTTCATAACTTGGCGAATTAAGTTTCAAATTTTGATTGAAAGAGTTGTTCGCATTTAGTGTCTACAATGCCTCAAATAAGATCTGAGGAATGAAACCTATAAAAAAAAGTTTTAAAGATCGAATTTAAATTCAAGCACGACCATTTATTATGATTAGATGTAAGATACTTCTTCTAATTTACAAAGATGTATCAATACATATATAATTCCAACAAATATACAAAATGAGTATCTTCAAACAATTCACCTTGCAAGATTAAATCCAAAGTCATACATACTACAACGGTTTGATACAAAACAAAGCCAATCCCCAAAACCCTAACATAAATAGCTTAAAGCTACATAGTACAGTTAATTAATTAAAGATGAAAAGCACTAGGTTGTGACTTTGTCATCCTTGCTTCACCATAAGGTTCATCATTATCCATCTTTTTGTTGTTTCGATATGCATAATATGCAACTATGTAAACAATGACAAGGATGATCATAACAACAATATTGATCACTGAGACTTTCCTCCAACTCTTCTTGAGACTACCAAGTACACCAGCTTTGCAAGAATCACAATCATAACAAAGTTGTTGTTGGTCATTGTTCCATTTGTTGCAGTCAGGGTTGGTTCCCACTAGTGATCCTGCTCCTTGAATCCATACTGTCTCGTTTTGATACGAATAGCCACAATCTGTTGGAGGCTTGCAGCAACCAGACTGTAGATAAACAAAAAAAGGACAACAGTAAACATGTATGGTTCTTTTCCTAATCAACCGTAATTAGAGTTTTTGGCTCCTTATATATATATATATATATATATATATATATATATATATATATATATATATATATATATATATATGGGGTTTGCTAGGATACACCCACTAGTTTTTATTAAGGTGTGTTTTAGCAAATATATAACTAAAAAGTTGTTAAATACACCTTAAGGTGAATGTTGCTAAAACACACCTTCTAAAAAATAAGTGGGTGTACGTTAGCAACTCCTATAGGCATTTGCTAGGATACACCCACTTATTTTTTAGAATGTGTGTATTAGCAAGTTATAACTAAAAAGTAGTTAAATACACCCTAAGGTGTAGCTTGCTAAAACACTCCCACATAAAAACTAGTGGGTGTGTTCTAGCAAATCCCTATATATATATATATAAGACACTGAAGAAGGCAAGGGGCGACGGGGTGTGGGGGTCCCGAGGTACGGTTCAGGGGTAATATTGTAAATTAAACTGTAGTCGTACTATATATATTGTTTGTAACACTGAAACCCTAATTCTCATCACATTAATAAAAAGGGAGCTATAGATGCTCTATAGTCGCAGAGGTATGTATAATTGACCAACCTGTGCTAACAAACATCGTGTGTTCATTGTCTCTCTTTTTCGTTCTCTTATTTTTATTTTTTTTGACGTTTCTCTTATTTAATTTGCTGTTATTATGTTTTTTTTTTTGTGGTGGTCGGGTTTTGAACCCCGGACCTTGCATATTTTATACATTGTTCATACCAATTGAACTAAGCTCACGAGGACTGTTGTTATTATGTTCTAATACTAACTAACATAGGCTTTAACTTACTAACTACATACATGTATATACAAACTATAACTACATGTGATATGAAGATATACATACAGACCAGAGATCCAATCTTAAACCAAATGGTTAAAAGACTCAAATATGTATCACTTATGTCGCACTATGTTAGCAAAGTTGAATAATAAATTTTGCTCCACTCCTAAATTTAGAATCAAACAACGAATTAGTGTGTGTTTGGTTCAGCTTTGAATATAATTGATTCTGACAGAATTGATTCTGATAGAATTGATTCTGACAGAATTGATTCTGAGAGAATTGATTTATGTTTGGATACAATTATGTAAAATTGTTTTTGAATGTATAATTACTAAAATAGACATAGCTAAAGGAGAATTGATAAAGAAGGAGAATTGATAAAGGGCAATAAAGGAAAATAATAGGTTGTAATAATAAAATATAATATTTACTGTTTATAATTGATTCTAGAAAAGCTAGAAGCTAGGATTTGTAGCTTCATGGAGAATTGTTTTTGGAGGATAAAAGCAATTCTGAAAAGCCAAACCAAACACGTTGTTTTTGGCTAGAATTGCTTTTGACACTGTAGAGAATTGCTTTTGGCTGGGTAGAAGCTGAACCAAACAGGCCATTAAAAAAACCCCTTCCTTTCTCACAAACAAACATATATACTACTACCTCCGTCCCAATTTAATTGACACAATTTTATTTTTCACACATATTAAGAAAAATGTATAAATAAAGGGGAAAGTGGAATATATAGTATTGGGAATGATAAAAGTAGTATTATTTAGTGTTATATTGTATTGGGAATGATGAAAGTTGTATTGAAAATTGAAATGGGTCAGTTATTTTGAGACACTTTTTTTTAAAAAATGAGTCAGTTATTCCGGGACGGAGGGAGTAGTATTAAACTGCAATTGCTTTGGGAAAAAGTGATTTTTGTGTTTGTCTTTATCTCACGTGCCCTGTCGCTATTAGACTACTACAATTGCCCCATAGAAAAATGTTGTGGCGTTCCATCAAAAGCGGCCTTGTTTTGTGGCATGGATTACATGCCGACATGTCCTGCCACTCATATAATCAAAGGACCAAATTGGCAGAAAACTTTTTAGGATAAGAACACTTTCAAAGTCATGCAAAAGATAAAAACGTGTGATATCCCTTAAAAAGGACTTAAACCATTATTATTATGATTTTTTTGAAGGACTTAAAGCATTATTATGACCAATATAATAAGTCAGTGCCTTCATCATAAATATATTGACCATCCCCTAAAAAAAATCATAAATATATTGACCATATTTTTAATCAAGAGTTTAGTGTTTTATTTACGTATCTAGATATTACAAATATATATAATATTGATACACGTCCAAAAAAAGTGACTATTAGAGTATATATTCGATAGTAATTAGTTTGGAAAAAAAGTATTTTTATCACAAAAACAACTTTGATGAAAATATTAGTACAAATTTTTCAGACTAAAACAAAAATATTATTTGATCACTTTCAGTTAGAAGGATGTATGAAGGCAAATGAATTTTACCAAATAGTTACAACTACCAAATACTTTTACTAAAATCATGAATATAATATGTACATTTTCATTATTCTCACCATGAAACTCACAATTTAACAAACTTATAATTTGTCCGTGCGGCCCCATTCATAAGTATTTCTACTTTACAAGACCAAAAAAGGGAGAAGATATTCTGCCAGAATATAATTTGAATATAGGACATAGAACATTCTTATGTTTGTGTGAGTTGGGGGAGCTTGTAAAAAGCAGAAGGTGACAAAATTTTAGGTTAGATATACACATCATGTTTGCCAACCAAATTAAAGTCATAAAGATGGGTGTAAATGGAGCCAATACATAAACCAAAAAAATTAAAATTAAGTCAATAATAGTCTAATTGCATACGCAAAGTTGATAATAGTACTCCCTCCGTCCCGGAATAACTGACCCATTTTCTAAAAAAAAGTGTCCCAAAATAACTGACTCATTTCAATTTTCAATACAACTTTCATCATTCCCAATACAATATAACACTAAATAATACTACTTTTATCATTCCCAATACAATATATTCCACTTTCCCCTTTATTTATACACTTTTCTTAATCTGTGTGAAAAACCAAAGTAGGTCAGTTAAACCGGGACGGAGGGAGTACTAGTTAATCACCAATAAAGAAAAAAGGTCGGTGTTATTTCTAAAAGCAATATGAAAATAAATTGTTTTTTTGTTGTTGTAAGAATATTAAAATAAAACTTAATGCTAGAAAAGAGAGAAGTTCATCGAATTTTCATAAGTTTAAAATTCGGTCTCAAATAGTAAAACTTTGGGATCAAGTTTCAAAACTTGTTTCCTAATCCCATACGTAAACACATATTTTCAAATCAAATTTAAAAAACTACTACTTGTACAATATTAAACTCTAACTAATCGCATGCCTCCATCACCATATCTTCTTGTTTCAAATTAAAGTAATTTTACTATCTTAAGTAATAGAAAAAAAATATTTGCAATCATAGTTATGTTTTATGAATAGGTTCAAATCTCATAAGAGCATCCACAATGGTAGTTCCTTAACAAGGACTCTTTAAATGAACCCCACGTGACACATCACTTATTTATAATTTTTTTAATAAAAGTACCTATTAAGGACTCAATGACTCCAATGGCAATACACTAATAAGGACTCCAATGAAAAGTACTTAAATATGTCCCACTATCTTTACATATTAAAGAAAAATAATTTATCTATTACTCATTTTTACAAGTGGGACCAAGTAGTACACATTTTATTACTTCTTTATGCAAGTGGGACCAAGTAGTACACATTTTATTACTTCTTTATGCAAGTGGGACCAAGTATTACACATTTTATTACTTTTTTAAACGTGGGACCCGTTAGTTACCCAGGAGAGAGAGGGTCCTTATATAGTTGCCTGTTCCTTAACGGGAACTCAATTTTTCTTCCTCCAATGGAGGGTCCTTAACGGGGAGTGGTCCTTGTTAAGTAAGGACCCCCCATTGGAGATGCTCTAACAATCCATTATAGGGTGAAACGTGGCCACCGTCCCATATGGCCCTACCTCATTCCATCACTTTCTTTGTCCTATAATATCTTATATTATATCATCGTAAAAATATCATTCTTTTTTATTATTCTTTTTTATCATTATGATGTAAACTATTAACATATACTCCCTCCGTCCTTATATGTAATCACCTATTTGATTTTATATTTGTTTCTAAATGTAAACTCCTTTTCAGATTAATAGATGCATTTATTATTTTTTCCTAAACATGCCCCTAATTAATACTACTAACTTGTCTTGAAATATGTAAAGTCAAATTTAATACACATAAAAACAAAGGACAATTTGGTAATATTAACACACAAAATATACACATTAATTACACTAACAATTTTTCTTAAGAAATGTGAAAAAGGCAAAGGGGGTTTACATATAGGGACGGAGGAGTAGTATATAGCAAGACATATCACACATATGATGATGACACTTTTGGCATCAACAGTGATGCCACCATAATATCAATTCTCAATTATCAAACCAACATTATTGGTATGCCATTTTTGTCAAAGTCGTTTTTTTTTTCCGTTTTTTTTAATGCACCGTTAAGTTAACATGGGGATGCAATAAATTAGAGAAATAAAGAACCACAACTTTAGGAGATTGACGAGTCAAAACCCATCATCCCCACATGCTGCAGGGTTCCATACTGCAAGAGTCAGATCTATCAATTTAATGACGAGCAATGATATTCTAACAACCAAAAATCAACAACTTTTGTGACAACCATCAATTTTCAAAGGAAAAGTAGATAGTGACACGGAAACCAAAACAATAGAGAGAGAAAGTAAAAAGATAAGAGTAATGATATTTTGACATCCATTTGATGACAACTTTGTTGACAACCTTGTTTTTCTCACTTCTTATTGGTCAAAAACAATGGAGAGAGAAAAAGGAAGAGAGAGGATAACAATATCATGTGAGTATGAGAGAGAAAGTTGTCAAAAAGTGGTTGTCAAAATATCATTTCTCAAAAGATAATGTGAGTATGAGAGATAAAGTTGTCACATAGGTTGTCAAAAATGGTTGTTAGAATATCATTTCTCTTTAATGAAACAAATGCACTTCATGCTATTCAATTTGTTTCTCTCCAAAGCAACTACCCATACTTTTCTTTAAAAACTAAATGTAACAAAAAATTCAAACAAAATAAAAAAATATGAATCAATTTTACAAGGACTAAAACAAAATACCAAGGACCAAAACCAAATTTTTTAAATTTGCAGGGACTAAAACGAAAAAAATATTTTTACAGGGACTAAAACCAAAATGTCAGATATTTGCAGGGATTATTTTCATATTTAAGCCTAAAATTAATTATGTTTATAAAATGGGAAATGTTAACTTGTGCCCTCAAGACACAAGTTAAGAAACCAAAGATAGAAATATTTTGTTGGAAATTGCACATTCAACATTCTAGAAATTTAAAATCTTATCTTTCCAAGACATAATTTAGGATTTAATTCCACTTTTAGATTCTTAACTTGTGCCCTTAGGGCACAAGTTAACACTACCCTTATAAAAATGAGATTAAATCAGCTCTTCAGTTAGTTGAAGCAAAAATTTAGTTCATCGGTTAATTTGACCTCGGAAGTTGAATTATAGTTTGATTGAACTTATATCAAGTCGGGTTAAACCATTTAAACGGTAACTAGTTCAATATATTTTATTTTTATTTTTTGCATTTTATTTATTTATTAATATTTACTTTTTAATTTTCTTTATTTAATTTATTTTAACATATGGTTCAATCATTTTAACCATGGATCATGGTTGAACTTAGTGAATCAATTAAACCAAAATTCATAGATCTTACCGGGTCGACCTAATATCATTTTTGCAACATTGATTAAAACAGTAATTAACTTCTATTCCTTTAAAACGATTTAAAAAAGTAAACTGTATTTAGTACAAAATTTAGATCAAATACATTAGACTTCTAATTTGTATTTTCTTATATTTCATTTAGTAGCAAGTAGTAACTTTTAGTGTTTGCTACTCCCTCCGTTCCGGAATAACTGACCCATTTTCTAAAAAAAAGTGTCCAAAATAACTGACTCATTTCAATTTTCAATACAACTTTCATCATTTCCAATACAATATAACACTAAATAATACTACTTTTATCATTCCCAATACAATATATTTCACTTTCCCCTTTATTTATACATTTTTCTTAATATGCGTGAAAAACAAAATTGTGTCAATTAAATTGGGACGGAGGTACATGCTAAAGACCCTAATTACACTGGTTCCTAGAAAAACTACTCTCCTAAAATCCCAAAAATTCCTAAACACCTTCCTAACTCCATATTTTCTTTCAAATAAAAAAATATTATATCATTGATTAAGCATGAAAACAAGAAATAGATCCAGATTATTACCCATTCACAAGACACCTAAAAAAATGGAATAAAATATAAGAACATACCTGAACAGGATTGAGTTTTCTTTGAAAGAACATATCAGCAGTCTCAGGAACATCATTAAAATTCCTAGCCAACTTCCTACAAGCTTTAGAATCCCTTATACAAGAACTAATCTTCCCCCAATACTCATCACTAGCCACTCTCTCTTCCAACCAACCAGAATAATCCTGCAAATAATAATCCAAATACCCTCTATTCATAACCCTTCTTCCAGACCCTTTATCCGTCACAACATAAGCAAATATTATAAATCCAATAAGCACACCAATGACTAAGAACATGACAACAAGGTAGAAACGTAACAAGAAAGTGTTACGGTAACACGCCCCTGCAAAACCGGCTAATGAAACAACCATGATGGAAATTCCTATTATGATTAATGGCCATTGAAGAAATTTGAGACAGTCTGTGTTGTTTGCTCTACTGCTTAGCCATATTCCACCTCCTAGGATTGGAATTGATAGTAAAAAGGTTAAGAAGTTTAGTAGACCAATTAAGTGGTTACTTGTTCTCATTTTTTTTTTTGGTAGGTGAATTTCTTTGGCTAGAGTTTTTTTTTATGCTAGAGTTTTTGATTGTTTATGATGAGTGATGAATGTGACTTGAGATTTATAGAAGAAGAGTTGGTGGTGTTTGTATTTATTTTGATTGATTACTTAATTTAGGAGCTTGGTAAACGCGTTGGGAGTTTTGTTGTATATTTAATTAAGGAAATGACTGGAATGACCTTGTTTTTTGGATTTTGAATTGCTGTCACTTGGGGATTGGGGCAGGGTTGGGTTGGTTGGTTCGAGATATTCTTTTAATAACTTTTTTCTTATTAAAAAAAATATATTTTTGTAACCTAGATGGTGTGATATTGTAGGTTTATGTTTGGTTTTGCATTGATGAAAATTGATTTTGTTTGAACTAATTTTATAAAAATAATTTTGATTAAAAGTTAGTTGAATGATTTTTTTATAAAAAAATAATATATATATATATATATATATATATATATGTGTGTGAGTTAAATGTAAAGTTTTTGTGTTTGGATAAAATGAGCGCAACAATAAATTTACCTTTAAAAATTAATTCTAAAATCAAATCTTTTAGAGTTATGTTAACTTGTGTTCTAAGGGCACATGTTAAGGAACTCAAAAGGAACAATTTTGCATTGAAAAACATAATTTTTTTTTGATAGTGGCCGGGGTTTGAACCCTGGACCTTGCATATTTTATGCAATGTCCCAACCAGCTGAGCTAAGCTCACGAGGACGAAAAAAAACATAATATTTTAACTTTTTAGAAGTTGACTGCACGATTTTTGATACGTACATTTCTATAATAAATTCATTAACATGTGCCTTTGAGGGCACAAGTTAACATTTGTCAATCTTTTATTGAGGTACAAAAGTTGCAATTTTAACTTTAAGTAAACTTAATTTCACTTAAAAGCAATTAAACATGACAAATCAATGTTATATAGCAATGTCATGTCTTTAAGGTCTATGAATGTTATATTTACGATGATTATTTTGTCATTTGAAAAAGTTTAACGGCGCAACTTTTAGAAAAAGGTTTAACGGCGCAGCTTATTACCTGCTTGTATTCATATATAAGTAATTATTAATATATATATATAGGACATATCAAGTGAGAGGGCTTTTTATTGTGAGAGGTGAGAGGGTTGAATCCTAGCCCTTTGGATTAATCTTTATTGTGTTGTTTAGTTTTTAAAACCACATTGTATAATCAGCTCACCCCCTCGTTTCTTCTTTTCTTTCACATGCGAATTTTCCAGAAATTGGGCAAGAATCACATGGAAAAACAGCTTTAGATATATTTCGTTCACTTCTTTTCTTTCCCCTGATGCAAATTTGATATATCAATTCTAACTTTTAATAAATAAATAAATAAATATATATATAATTGTAGTTATGCCCTCGACTTCTGTTCTCATTACATTCGTAGAATCAATTGTAGTTCTTTAAAACCGAAACAATTAAGTTATAGTCTTCTAATTAAATTATATTTAAAGATAGAGTTTAGTACTTTATACTCCCTCCGTCTAGGAATAACTGACCTATTTTCTAAAAAAAAGTGTCCCAAAATAAATGACCCATTTCAATTTTCAATACAACTTTCATCATTCCCAATACAATATAACACTAAATAATACTACTTTTATTATTCCCAATACAATATATTCCACTTTCCCCTTTATTTATACACTTTTCTTAATCTGTGTGAAAAACCAAAGTAGGTCAATTATACCGGGACGGAGATAGTAGTAAATAAACTTGGTCTATTACTCTTAGTTGAAGATAGAGTGTCGTACTTTAAAGTAAATGCAATCAATGTAATTTCAGAGTAGTTTCTTCGTAGATGCGTTATTTAGTTTTTTGGAGCTTTGTGTCGACCTCTAACGCAAACATAAATGGACAAGTTGTTTGAATGAGACTTGATGAATGAGACTTTGTGTCAGAGTCGATATATTACCATGCAATTCATGCGAAAAGGAGTACGAAATTTAGATGGATAAAATATTAAAATTAAATCATTTACGGGTATAATCTCACTGCATTTCATCAACAATATAAGAGAAGGTTCAAATATGCAAATATTCAGAGGCCCCGAGAAAAGCAAGCAAGCAAATATTTATATTCTTTTGATTTGTGTATCTCTTATTGAATGATAAAACAATACCGTAAAAAGAAAAAAGAAAAAAACTAATCTACAAAGTCGTTTCCGAGAATTTAGAGGCCCCGTTATAATTTTGACAATTTTCATTTAAAAAGAATTGAAAAAAAAATATACAACACCACTTATCGTTACAGACAACTAAGTTGTGGTTAAATATATGAGTGATGGTTCAAATATGACTTTTATCTATAGACAAATAAACATTTATTTATGGACAATGCATAACTGACAACAAAAATATCATGTATTTCATGTTTTTCCCTATAGAAAAATGACATTTAGTGACAAATTTTATTTGTAGGTACAAGTGTTATTTTTCTTCCAAAATTTGAGGCCTTGTGCAAAGGGTCGTGTTGCACATGCACAGGACCGGCTAATGTATATGTTAAAGCAACAGTTTTATATTTAAAAGATTAAAAAAAACATAAGCACAAGCAAAGAATGCATGCTTTGTTGACGAAGTTCGACTAATTTTATCTTCGACTCCAAAGCAACTACAATTCCATTATATTTATCAAATGTAAGATTAAGGTTTATATTATACACTGAACTTTTGACATTAAACAACCAGTAACATTGGAATAAAGAACCTTTGACATATATTAAATTTTCGTATCTATGTTTAACCACTGACCCCAATACCCAATAAGAGCTTAAAGTGATTCACTCATGAAGTATTCACGACTTTAACACTATTCTTGTGAATCTGTCTAGTACATTTTCAAAATAGATTTTCTGAAAAGTCTAAATTTTCTGGCACTTATATCCTTGACAATATCCATCATAATAAATTAATAATCTTCTTAGCAACATCTAAGTCCTTCATGTCAAATTCCTATCCCAATATGATTTTCATTTCAATTATGTCATTTAAATGATTAGCAACAATCAATATGTAATTGACACAATAATAGAAATATAAAATAACCATCACCATTCACCAAGGCTCCTAAAATAAATACAATAGTAAGGTGCCATTTAGCTTGGACCTGCTTTAGACCATAAAAAGATTCCTTCAATTTACAAACCAAAATCTGCCCTACCCAATTGATCAGTCATTTTGGCACATCCTTTATAGTCTTGCATTTTGAGAGCTTTTCGTGCCTAATATCATATTGATTAATTTTCATATTTATTGTATAATGACCCCTGTTCACCACACCGATCATAACTTTGGTTGCAATCATGCAATTGAGGAGTGCAAATTTGAGTTTAGAATCTAAGGAACATAGCTACAACTTTCATGTTGAACCCAAAGCCCAGTTCGAACGTCCTCATGATCAAAACTACATATCTCTAGAGGATTGAAGTCAAATATGAGTTTAGGCCACTTGATCTTTTGTTGCAATGGGCTGATTAGCGCATATTGGCCAACTCTTGTTCAAACCAATTCAAAATTAGGTTTTCATATTTGAGCAATATAAATAAAGTTGTTTGTTTGAGCCGGAAGGATCTTAGATCCGCCATTTTACAAATTTCAAATATGACCATCTTTTGTAATGGAAGCGTAAACACCTCCGATCAAACTATTGAGGGAGGGTACTTGTACCGGATTTTTGAGGTGTAACTCTAAATGCCAATTTTGTTTTATGTTTTATTTCTTTCTTTATCAATTTCATTAATTTGTGTGTAATTCAATTTATCTTACGGCGCTTGATTATACATAATTTCGTTTAGTGCAAACTGATTTATCGTTTATTTAGGTTAGTTGAATAGAAATTGATGATGTCTATAAGCTTAATTATATGTTTGATAAAATTTTGATTTAGGTTAATTAATTGTGTTATGGACGCTTGTTCTGTTATGGTTAATCGAACTTTTTTATGCTTCATTAATAGGAATCCAAATAGGAATTACTCGACGCTTGTTCCTTTAGTTTCTATCAAACAAGAATAATATTCTAGAACGGATAATTATCTGGAACATTTGATAGATATTCCAATGAGGTACCTGAATCCAATGGATTGGTTGTTTTTATTAATTTTATAACTTCATAATCACAATTTGTTTTTTGCAAATAAAGTCCCGTATTTTATACTTCTGCAATTTCATTCTTGAACTGGTTATTGACAATTTAAAGTTCCTTCTAAGACGACCAAGATTAATTAACTTATACTACTTTTTGTAAATTATGTTGACCGCAACGACAACAATCACAAAAATAACTAAAACGCACTGGTTGCTCCATGTAAATTTTCTCATCTAGATTACCATGAAGAAATATTTTCTTCATATTCATTTACTCTAAATGCGTGTCTTTTGTGGCTACCAAAACTAACACCTCCCTGATAGAAATGTGTCTGATGATCAAAGGGAAAATTTCATCACAGTCAACCATCTTCTATTGTAAGTACCCATTTGCTACAACACTAGTGATAACTCTTCAAAAAAAAATATTATTAAGCATCATCTAAACGTTAAAAAAACCATCTAGCTTGGACTAAAGCCTTTTTGAGTCTTTTAGGGATTTTTTGGTAGTAAAAGTGTTAATTAAGTGTTTTTGGAAGTGATTTGATGGTTTATGACTATGTTGGAGGTGTGTCAGTTTGAAACTGTAAATTCATAACTAGGAGGAATTGTTCTGGAATTGCTATATTATATAAAGTACACTCTTATCCATTAAGTTCCATATTTTACCCTAGTTTTGAGAACCCTATCTGCCATCTCACAAAACCATTTCATTCTACTTTGAAAGCTTTATCATCCAAACCTAAAAATCAAAATGGAAAGATGTAATGTAACCATTCTTATCTATAAAACTAAAGACGTAATATATACTATAACTTGGGGAGATTCATATTTTTTTTTTAACAATCCAAGTTAATAAGGGACCTAAAAGTATGAAAATTGTTGTTCACACATTAGAGAAGGCTGGGACACACATGTAAAATACGCTTTTGCCCCCTCGGCAGTTAACTGCCGAGGAATTTGAAATCCGGCTGCAGTTAACTGCCGAGGAATTCCTCGGTAGTTAACTGCCGAGGAAAGCATTTATGCAGACAGCAGGTCCTGCATTAATGCTAACCCTTACCAAGCCGTTTTTAGGCCAGTTTTGACCTGTAATTTCACCAGTGCATTTCCATAGGCAATTCAAATTATACAACAATGAAACTCGGTCATAAACAAGAAAAATACAATATCTTTTACATATGTCCATAATTAAATCAAACCGACATTTGGTTCAAACCACACAAAAGTTTGAAATTCATCAAAACGGAACATAGTGTCCATAATCAAACAACACATTACAAGTCATTACACATCATTACACATCATTAAATTAAATCCCTACTTACATTCATTACAATTGCATATGGAACGAACATATATATATAATACATTATTTTCCACCATATTCCTAAACATAAATCCGACGTCGCTATCGTCTTTAATAATCCAAGGCATATAGCTTGCCGTTTTCCATGTGAATTCATCTCTATCTTCTCCTAGGTCTATCATTGGCATTAGAGCAGACAAGTGACGTGTATATTGATTTTCACCAAGATGCTCAAAATAAGTGTTAAACAACTTAACGGATGTTGGATGAGCCCAAAAGATATCTTCGATTGTATTACTTTCACCATGTGTTCTTGAGTAATAAGTATAGTTGTGCTCCTCCAACTTCGAGATTAGATATTGCAACGGCTTCTTGTCACCTCTATTTGCCTTCCATATTTTTTGACGTTCATTGTACACTTGCTTCACATTTGTCATGCAATGTGGTCTTTTGTTCTTCAAGTGTATCAAAATATTTCTTGGAAGCATCTTGCTCTTGGTCAAGTCATGTACAATCTTCTTGTCATCCTCCTTTAATCTACCGGCAAGAATGTGTCCTTCTAAAGCCGGCTCCATAGCATGGTTGTGAACTCCATTAAGAATGTTCAATCCCCATTCCTTTGTTTGCGTACTTTGATATCCACTAATCATGAACAAGCACCCGCATTTTCTTGAGCCCGTTGTCGCATGCTTTGGTTTTTTTTTAGGCACTTTGTGAGCTCCACTCCTTTCACACACTAGGCGCAATATTGGATGGATCAAGCTTGATCTTTGTGTAACAATTGTAAATCCCGCCTTATTTGCTTGACAACGTACCCACCCAAGCAATTCTTCTCTATCTTGAAACTTAATGTCGTCAGAAAAAAACCTAGCCGTGTCCACTTCGTGGGCTTGAAGTGGGACGACACCGGGGCTAACATATTTAGAAGCTTGTTCAATGTTTGGTTTGACTTCAACCTTAGGCGGCTTGACATCTCCAGAAATTTGGACAAAATTACGTTTTGTCTCTCCCGAAACATCTTCCGCGTTCTCGGTCATTACTATAATTAAACAACACATAAATATGAATTAACAACTAACTAATGCATAAACATCAATGCCATAATGAACTAAAACAAAAAAAAACAAAGAAAATTTTTTTTTTGAAAAAATGGCAGTAGCTGCCATTTTTTCGTCCTTCAAAATTTTCCTAAGTGTTCCTCGGTACTTAACTACCGAGGTTTCCCTCGGCAGTAAGCTACCGAGGTTTTCCTCGGCAGTAAGCTACCGAGATTCCCCATGACAGTCTTACGTGACTGACGTTGTAAACCAACATGACAGTGTAACATATACAAAAAATAAACCGAATAAAATGCACAATACCTATTTTTTTACGTCAAAAGTGTGTTGAATCATCCTAGGCTTGATGTTTGAATCATTTGGGGGAAGATTTGATAGAAAAAAATTATTGGATTTGGGGGGAATGGATGGGTTTGATATGGAAGTTGATGAAAATAGTGTGTAGGGGAGCAGGTTTCCTGTTTCATCTAACGAAACATAATACTCGGCAGTTAACTACCGAGGAAATCCTCGGCAGTTAACTGCAGCCGGATTTCAAATTCCTCGGCAGTTAACTGCCGAGGGGATAAAAAGGTATTTTACATGTGTGTCCCAGCCATATGGAATGTTTGAACAGCAATTTTCTAAAAGTATATTAGAAATTAAGTAAATTTGTCACTTATAAGCACCACAAAATCAATTAGGAAGATCAATTTATCCACTTTCACTAAAACATCCTCAACAATGCCATACTGAATTTTCATGTATCGATCGACCAGCTAGTTTAAGACATATTCCAATAGGTTTCAAACATTAAAACCCTAAATTATTCCTCATGGACAAGGGCATGAGATATGTTGGCTCCTAAATCACATAGTGCATTCCCAATATTCACATTCCCTATAATACATGGAACTGCGAAAATACCAAGATCCTTCAATTTAGGTAAGAGCTTTATTTGCATAACGTCGCTACAGTCCTTTGTCAAAGAAACAATTTCTTCCTTCAATTTCAATTTCTTTTTCAGACACTTCTTCAAAGACTTTACGTGCTGAAACTTACTCAAGAGCTTCTGCAAAAGGAACATTAAATGGAAGTTTTTTTTAAGATGTCCAGAAGAAAAAAAAATTGGGTTTCACCTTCCTAGTTATGATATGATGAGGTGTTGTAATTTTTGAGATAATTTTTATTTCATAAGTTTTTTTTTTTTTTTTTTTTGTGTTAAGTGATTTGACCATGTGAAACTATTAACGTCTATAATATATTATGCACATGTCTTTCATGCTTAAAAGTAGGAACCGTCACTAACTCATCAAGTAACTTGTCATCCTTAATTTTCTCTTTAGAAAAAATGGTCATGGATATATATTCTTGCAATCAGTAACACAAGATACATGAAAAGAAAATACATGTATACCTCACAAAGAAAAAAATAATTTGTTTTCTTCTCCTCCATTTTTTTTTTCTTCCTGAGATAAACATCTGCCTGATAAATTTGTGATTCTTGCTGTTTTGTTACCTCCATAATTAGGAGAAGGACCTGTTGAATCCTGAGAGTTTCCGCACACTGTGGCGGATAAATTTCAAGGAGAGTCCTCGTGACGCCTCATGTTAATACTAACAAATTTTGCAGGTTTACTTTCTAGTTCGTAATTGCATAATCTGGTTCGTTGCGGTTGTTGTTTGCATTCAAATCAATATTACCAACACATAGGTACAACATGAGGTACTTTGATAAAAGATAGAGTGGCCTGATTTGGCTTCATCAACTGCTTCTTTGATCTAGTGAACCATGGCCTGTCACCCACCAATTTTTCTTTATCTAGCTTCTTTTCTTCAGTCATTTTCTTCATTAGCCTTCTGTCGTTAAGGTTTTGGTTTCATTAGCTTTCTTGAATCTTAGTCAAACGGCAGAGTTTGAGCAGAAAAAAGCTCCCTGTGCTGGTATACTCTATGTGTAATATGCTGGTAATAATAATTGAGTATAGAAAAGAGCGGTGAGATTCAATTTGAAATCTCACAATTTTTTAGTGTCCAATTTAATCATTGATAAAAATAATACTAATAATAATAATAATTAAATCTGTCTTTATATTTTTACACAGGAGACAAATCAATATCTGACTCATTGTAACAAGTTGATTAATTTGTCCTCAACATAAAATAAAATTAATTTCCTCTATCCACAAAAAATAAAATTAATTTCCTCTAAAAGAAAATGAAAAAAAAGGTTAATTTGAATATAATTTTTTTATCATTCGCTCAAAAAAAAAATATAATTTTTTATCAGAAATTAAATTGGATCGCAAAAAACTATGATTGATTAAATTAAATATTTTGCTTATAGTTTGTAGTCAAAGAAAGCTCCCTCTGCTCCTTCAGTCAAGAAAAAAAGGACAAAGTTGCTCTCCTTTTTCATTGGGATGAACTCAAGGAAGAGTCCACTCAAGACTAGGCTCTGAAGTCTGAACTGAAGAGTCCACTCCAAGCTCCTTAATGGAAGTTTCATTTATTAGACGTGAGGCAGCTTGAAAGTCATCAACCACAAGCAGTTTAGATCAGAATTAAAATAGCTCGGGAATTTTTAAATTCATTTCTTCTGATAGGACTATGAAAATATGATTCAAAGTTTTTATTTAATTTAAAAGAGTCAAATTTAATATAAGGCTTCGAACTTTTAATTGTGTTTTTCTTTAAGATCTCAGGTTCGATTCTCTCTGATGTCAATTTGAATGAGCTAGTTTAGTTTCTTTAAAAAAAATAATAATTTGGGTTGATAAAAATGTTATATTATCTTCCTAAAAAGAAATAGTTATATTATCTTTTAATAAAATTTAAGTTTAAGTATTCGTGAGTATAACTCAGTTGATAAATACATTGCGATATACACAATGGCTCGGGTTTGAAACCAAATTTATTCACATTTTTCTAACCACCAGACTATTTAATTTAATAAAATAAAATAAACAGTTAAATTTAGTTATTATAATATATTTTTAAGCAAAATTTAGTTATTATAACTAATCACTTCATGGGCTTTAACCACAAAAATAACTAAATGGACTTTAACAAAATAGTAGTTTCTTTTCCCACCCTTATATTCTTAAAAGTCCTCTTCTTTTTTATTTTACAAAATTAACATTCTTTAGAAGTATATTTTTGGACTGAGTTAGGATCCTTTTCATTTTATAATTATATGATCCATTAAAATGTGTTTGTCATCAATGTATCGGTGTCAGACAAACTAATATTTGGGAGAACACAGAATTATAGTGGAGGTTTACTTGTTAGAACTTGCGATTTCACATGGGAGAATACATATATGACAAGGATAGTCTCCCATGTGACCCTCATTTACCGATACTGAACACTTAAATTGACTTCAAATTGAGTCGAACGAGGATGTAGTCAACATATGTGTTCTCCGACCACCTAGCAGTGTGACATAGTACTATATCTCCTCGCCAAGTGTTCCGTAGTTAGAAGATACCAAATATATTGTGAAGTGCCCCATGGAAGTGTACAAGACTTTTGTTGCACTTTCATTTTGTGAAAAGAAGTGTTATGTTATGTGAAGTATGTGTCTTTTGTGTTCCATCATTGTTATAATAATGTGTCAAGATTGTGTTTGGATTAAATGCATGTCAAATTAATTTGTGATTCTAGATGTATGAATTTACAGGCGATGAGGACAGCAAACTAAATGTGATTATGCATCTATGTCGTTTCTATAAGCTTATTGTATCAATGTTGTGCTTTTGTGTATATGTATGTATGTTTGTTTTACATAGTACATACTTACCTAGACATGATTTAAATACTCATTATTCGTTGTTTGTATTTTGCCCAAGTGCTAGAGGTCTCAATTGAAGTATGAAGATTTGAAGTTAGTGTATTTTTCATCAATGGAGTCTTGCATCTTAACATGTACTTTAATTATCCCTATTATCCCTGTAAAGGCAATAATTTGTGAACACACGCTCTGCGGTGATACTAGGTTGAAAGTCAATTAATGTATTTTTACAAAGTTGTGAACTATTCATGCTTGTAAACTTATTGATTACAGTATTGACGCAGTTGCAAGCGTAGGCTAGTAAACGCTAAACCTAAATTGGAAAGAAATAAGTTGCAAATGACAAACTTAAGAAAATAAGGTTCCGGAATCCACCAGAAATTGAGAAAACTCTCTAAAATATTATTTAATGAATAATAGTTTGTCTCTTAGGCTACACAATTGTTAAGCTTAAATAGAGAAATAACAAAACTCTAATTGTAGAACATGTAAACTTATTTGAGAGATTAAAGTAGTATAATTCTTCTCTTTTATCACCAAAACAAATCATCTTCATAGTTTCCATGCCTGAATTAAATATTTTACTGTGCAATTCAATGAATTACTCAGTTTTGATAAAGAAGTCAAATTAAAACTAAACTCTAGCACATAAAGCACATTGTGAATAATAAAATCAGAAGAAAATTTAATGGTTCTTGAATGTTTATCTATTGCATAATGACCTATAGGTAACTTCATGTATATGGGAGCAATTTCATTGTAAGAACTAAACCACTTTAGATTTCCACAGATATGATCATTAGCACGTGAATCTATGATCCGAGAACTGAGAGTAAAATTGTGAAGAGTTAAAGAAGAGATGAAAGTAGTACCTTGTCTGTCAAATGGTGAAAGACCAACATACATGAAAGTAGATACATGATTAGAAGCATGCAATGGCTGAATTTTGGTTAATAGATGAACCTTGAATCAAAGACATTAACTTCTCATGATTATCATCCTTCTTTGCAGATGTAAAATGATTAACATATGCTTAATTATAGTTTCCCTGAAGATGAGGTGGAACTCCAAGCTTCTCATAGCATGTTTCAACAATATGATTATTCCTCCGACAAAAGGTTCATAGACGAATGACATTCTTGGAAGTAGAACCTTGAGGATAAAACTTTCCAGAATTGTCTCCCTCAAACTTTCTAGAATCAGCAGCATTGATCAAAACTGATTCATCCTTGACAAGAGCAAAATGTCCTTGTCTTTCATGTTGTAAAGCCATAGAAAAGATTTTGTTCATAGGTGGAATAGGATCCATGAGCAAGATTTGAGACTTTACCATGGAGAAATTCTCATTTAAACTAGTAAGAAACCTAATTGCATATAGCAAAATATGATTATGTCTAGAATTTCTCGTGAATTCACAAGAACAGTGCACTATACAAGTGCAATTACGAACATACATGTAAATTTCAAGTTCTTCCCACAGAATCTTCAACTCAGAATAGAAAGATGTAACATATTTAGAATCTTGTTGCAAAGAATAAATTTCTTGCATCAGTTCAGAGATTCTTACCAAATCACCTTGTACGAAACGCTCCTTCAAATCACTTCATACATCACATGCATTCTCCATGAAATATAATAGATTGTGCAATTGAAGGAGAAACTGAATAAAAGTTCCAAGAGTGAACCAACATATTACAACGATTCCAAGCACGAAAGATAGGATCATATGAATCTTTCACTGGAGGAATCGTTCCATCAACAAATTCGAACTTCATTTTGCCTCCTAAAGCTCTACGCATGGATCAAGCAAGAGAATGATAATTTGATCCATCAAGAATCGGAGAAACTGTGATAGAGGAAGGACCATCACTGGGATGAACGAAATAAGGACTAGATTGACCAAGAAGAACCTCTGGAACAGAGGTTGTTGCACCATTGTTGCTGCGAGGTGTCATGGAAGAAAAGCTTGCGGAAGAAGCACTTTCAGATTGAAAGGCTCATGATACCATATTGAGTTAACAAGAAATTGATAGAAAATGGGATAAAATCAAAGAAAACAAAAGAAAGAATGAGAGAATTAGTTCAATGAACCATTATTTCATGTTAACTTGCAATAAAAGCAATTACATGTATTTATAGCAATTCGGTGAAGGATCATTATAAACTATTGTGATCTTTACAACATTCAATCATAACTAACTTCCTTTAACTTAAGAAAAATAGTTACGATTGAATTCTAATTCTAACACTTTCTTCAGCTTCAATTGCTTGTGGTGCAAGGAACAAAGGACTATGGTGTTCATCTTCTTCGTATGTGTTTGGCACCACCTTTTTAGGCTCAAAACGTGGGTTACTTTATATAAACGCCGTTTTGCTCTTTTCCATACTGTTTGGTTGAATGAAAAGCAATTTTGTGAAACGCGGTTTCTGTCTCCAAAACTCAGTTTTCTTGAAGCTCAGATTCATAGCTTCTACGGCAGATGAAAACCACGTTTCAGCCTTTAGTTTCTCAAGGGACAGGTACTTACCTAATTACCCCTAAATTCAAGCCTTCAATTTCTCTTTCTCACAGTTTTCTTCTTTTTCATTACTTCACATCACTTCAACCTTAAATTTTCTGCTAATTGTGATGATTTTGCAAATCCAAGCTTTCAATTTTCTTCAGCTTTTCCTCATTCTTTTTTTTTTTTTTTTTTTTTTTTCTGATTTTGTGGTTAATCTCATTACTCATGGTAGATGTGTTGGTTGGGTGAATTTATTCCTTCAGCCTTTCCCCTATATATGATGCTTATGAGCTACTTGTGAGAACCATTCCATTGTTCTGCCAAGGCCTGAAGGTAAATACATATTCATAATTTTTTTTTTGCTTTGTTTACTTGCTTCAAAACTGTTAATTTCTATTTCTATTTGCTCTAGTTGTTATAAATTTTACCTTAATTTTTTCATCCTACATCAATGCATTGTATGTGTTTGATAAATAGTCTCAAAGAAGAAAACAATTTTCTTATGATATGTTTATGTTGACTGTTCTGTTATTATTGACATGTTTATGTTTTTTTTGTTGATGTTTTTTTTCTCCTGTTTTTTTTTCTGTTTTGAGCAGTGAGTGTATTGTTTTTGTTTAAGTTACTTGGTGTGAGTTTAAAGTAATTGAACTTGAATGAAATAATGTAAGAAAAGCAACTTACAGCTTCAAGCCATTGTTGTATTGCTAATTTTTATGCCATTTCATTCTTAGATAAACCTTTTCCAACCTTTACGAGAAAGAGTTACATTTAGCACAAAGTAACAGAACTTCTTCTAGTATTGTTTTTGTTTTCTGTTATCATTTTCATCTGCACAAAACAAGGATATTGGTGTCAGTTTGATCAAGTTGCTTATGTATAGTTTGTTTCATTTTTCACTTAAGAGAAAAGTTTCTGCTAACCCCCCGTCAACTAACAATGAGGGTCAAAGTTCCAAAGCTAGTTGAAGGGATCCTAAAGCCACTGAGTACTTTGTGAAGCCATGTTTGGATCAAGTTACCAAGGGTCAACGAATTGGTACTTGTTTTACCAAGAAAGGATGGCAAGGTATTGTTTCCCAATTTTATGAACAAAGTGGACTGAATTATGACAAGGTACAATTGAAGAATAGGTATGATAGCTTGAGAAAGGAATGGAAAGTATGGTATAACTTGTTTGGAAAAGCTACCGGATTAGGATGGAATTTTGAGAAGAACACCGTTGATGCATCCGATGAGTGGTGGGAGAAGAAAGAATTGTTTAGTAATACTTTTATGTTTATATTTACCATATTTTTATATGTTAGGTTATGAATATGCAGGAAAATCCTCAATATGCAAAGTTTAGAGACAATGGACTTCCATTTGCTCACCAACTAACCACACTTTTCAAGGATGTAGTGGCTAATGGAGAGCATGCTTGGGCACCATCAAGTGGTGTATTACCTAATGAGAACTTGGGTAATGATGATATTGATGTTGGCTTGGATATTGCAGAAGGTTCGGGTGATAGTGAAGATGCAAGCATTGGAGCAACAACTGGTTTTGGAAATATTAACTTGAATACATCACAAGGAGCTGTTAGTCAAAGTAGTGGACAAAAGAGAAAGAGAGTTATGGGGGCTGAACAGAAAGGAAAGAAAAAAGCTACTCCTTCAACTTCAATAGTTGAGGCTGTTAATGTGATTGCGGAGACTTGCAAGTCGCGGAATGTGGCTATAAGTAATGCATCTATTGGTGAAGTGATGGCTGAGATTCAAACCATGGATGCAGTTACTTCTGATTTAGAGTTTCATACAATGTGTTGTAACCTAATGATGTTTAAGCCAGCTAGGGAGATGTTTGTATCATTGCGGGGTTTTGAGGAAAGAAGGCTGGTTTGGCTTAAATTTGCATCATTCAATCCTACTATGTTTATGAAGTATTAATTTGGCTCAAGAATTGGCTTAGTGATGTCCCTTGGACTTAGTTTATTATGTATTTGGTTGTTTAGTTTGTGTTTAGATCTTCATTATGTTGCCCTATCTGTTAAGACTTTCCTCTAGAACTTGCTTGCTATTAAGAACCCAAGTAGTATGTATTAAGTCTTTGAAATTGCTATTATGGTGATATGAACCTATGTATTATGTCTTTTGGAATTTGAATGAAGTGAATTTGTTACATGGTTGCCTTTGTTAATAGCTATTATGACTTTACTGATTACAGGTTGCTATATGTCTTTAGAGTGTGGATAAAAAATCACAGAAAATACTCTCACAAGCTCTAGCAAGTAACCACTCTCGCCAGGTATCATTCACCTGATATATCAGTATGAATTTTCTGTTTTCTATTTCAAAAATGTGTTGTCAAAAGCAGTATGGAATTGTGAATTGGACATAATGTGTGTCATACGCATTGAAGAAAATGAGAATTATCTGATAACAATTATCTGTCAACCAAAATGATAAATATTTAGTAACAAAGGAATTAGTTATAGAACAAATTGCCAAAGAAGTAAAAAATTGTAGAGTCTGATATGTAAAACCTTAGTATAGTACAAGCTGACATTAACACAGCTTCCATGCTACCTTACCTAGTGTTGACATGCATTTGTGCTTTCTGGTTTCTGACTCACTCACTGCTATACTCTTCAATGCCTGAAACGTATATTCCCCTACATCAAAGAATCAAATCCATGATATCATATGATATACTACTGCTGCATACGCTACATACTCCAGTTTACTAGCATGCTGCTCTCATCTATATTATGTTCAAAAAGTAAAACCTTAGTATAGTACAAGATTCAGTAGCTGCTAAATGATGTTTTTCATACAATTACTTGCTTTACTTCAAATTGGATGGTATGTTTATACACCTCTGTAGCTGCTAAATGATATATGCTTTTTATTATACTAATTGAATTAGATATTGTGATTTATGCACAGGTTCCTCTTTATTAAAATGAATGGTTGGAATGAACATTTGGAACACAATACACAAGAAGAAGAAGATGTTGATATATTTCAAGAATCCTATTTTTTTGCTGCATTACTTGGTGAGTATGCAACAAAAAATTTATGCAAAGAGCCATGTAGAACTAGTGAGCTCACATGTCATGCATGGGTTCAAGAAATATTGCAAGGGAATCCCACTCGTTGTTATGAGATGTTTCAAATGGAAAAATATATTTTTAATAAACTTTGCAATGAATTGGTGGAACGTGATTTAAAGTCTTCTAAACATATGGGGGTTGAAGAAATGGTTGCAATGTTTTTGGTCGTTGTAGGCCACGGTGTCGGTAATAGAATGATTCAAGAAAGATTTCAACATTCGGGTGAGACTGTAAGTAGACATTTCCATCGTGTACTTCATGCATGCCTTTAGTTGTCCTTCAAATATATTAAACCCGAAGATCCTATGTTTTGTGATTGTCATGCCAAAATAAAAAATGATCAACGTTATTGGCCTTTTTTTAAGAATGCTATAGGAGTAATTGATGGTACACATGTGTCATGTGCTAGTGAGCAACCAAGGCTTATTGGAAGAAAAGGATATCCAACACAAAATATTATGGCTGTCTGTGATTGGAATATGTGTTTCACTTTTGTATTAGCTAGTTGGGAAGGCATTGCCCATGATGCCCGTGTTTTTGACAAAGCTCTTACTACTGCTAACCTTAACTTTCCGCATCCTCCTCAAGGTATGTTATAATGTCTTACTAGATATGATTTTTATATTAACAATTTATTTATTTTCATATTTTAATAATTAATTTATTTTTAGGTAAGTGTTATTTGGTGGATTCTGGTTATCCAACACCAATAGGGTACATTGGTCCATATAGATGTGAACGTTATCATCTTCCTGAATTTAGGCATTCAAGTGGGTTCGAAAATAATAACGAAGTATTCAATTACTACCACTCAAGTTTAAGATGCACAATTGAAAGAACTTTTGGGGTATGGAAGAATAGATTTGCAATTTTGCGTTGCATGCCTAAGTTTAAATATGAGACACAAGTTCATATAGTTGTCGCAACAATGACAATACACAACTTTATTAGAAGGAGTGCTGAAATGGATGTTGATTTCAATCTTTATGAAGATGAAAATACAATCATTCACCATGATGATTATCATAGATCAACTAACTTGGATCAATCTCAAAGTTTCAATGTAGCTTCTTCTTCAGAGATGGATCATGCTCGAAACTCAATTCGCGATCAAATTATAGCGTATAAGCTAAATAATTAGTTTGTAATAATTTTCAATATTATATTGCACTTGAACTTATATTATCTATTATCTATATGTAATATACTTTAGAGCCCTGCCATTTTATTATACTAATTTAGAAATCTATGATTATGTATTAATAATTTACACGTATATTTTAGTTTACAGTTGTGTAATTTCTCATATTTTTTTACATCTTTTTATGCTTATATTATTTTATTAAAATCACCCAATTGATAAAAAAAAAAATTATTAAAAATAACTCTTATAAATTAATATGATTTTAAAATTAATTTCAGAACCAATAAAATTCATGTATGATAAGTTGAAATAATTTTTTAATGAGAATAAGTTTTAAATACAATTAAAAGGATAGTTTAGTCATTACACATTCAAAATCAATTTTGATTCAAACTATCCAAACAACATCAACCTACAAGAATCACTTCTAATAAAGTGTATCCAAACATAAATCAATTCACATTCAACTCACTTTTAACCAAAATCAATTCTCTCAAACTCAATTCCTCCCGCCGCCATATCAAACACACACTTCATTGTTTAGTAAACTAGCTTCTAGTTATTTTGTATTATGTTTCAACAAGTAGCCACAATAGTCCTCAAATGTATTTAAATTCTAAAATAGCCACTGATTGTGCACTTCATTAATAAAAAAAAGTCTACCACATTAAAATATTCCGTTAGTAGTGTCATATCAGTCCTCAATATACTTATTTACTCGCATATAAATCCTTATAAGTATTTATTTGGTTATTATCAATATTGAAGGAGTATTTTAACGTCATGAACTATTTTGACTCAAAAATGGCAAAATCAAAAATTATTTTAAAATTTAAAAGATTATCGTAGCTACTTATTACTCCATATACAAGGATCAAGATAACTCAAATAACTATTACTCCGATTAAAAAAAATTTTTTTGCAGTAGTACTCATGATGTAGGGCAAAGAGAGTACCATACCATACGATACGAGACACGTTAAATACAGTAGTATGCTATGCTACCCGGACGCAAAGCTCAAGTTAAAACCAATTTAATCAGTTTTTTCCTATCAAACGACAAAACCGTACTCTTTTCTTACTTCCCCTTTTCTCTTTGTTTCACTTCACTTACCAGCACGTTCACTTACTTCCCAGTCCCCACTCAACAAAATCAAAACCAAAACCAAACCAACAACACAAAGTGTTGCAACCTCGTTTCAACAAAACGGTAACTTCACTTCATTTCAGGAAGGAAAATACACTACACTCAGTTTGTTTCATCTTTTGCGGTTCTCTCTTCACTTTACAACAACTCAACCTTAACCAGTAAGTCCATTACCACTTTCTTAATTAATTGCTTTGCATTCATATGTTTTTACTATTTTGTACCTTCAACCACAATGCAGCATATCATAATTCATAGGTTACCTCACATGAAAAACATCATTATAACTTTGAAGCTTCTGTTTCATCTTTTTTCCTTCTTCACATTTCTTTATAGAATTTTTTTCCTATTTATCTGTATGAAGGTCCATTGTAACAAAAAATTAATTTAATTAGGCTCTTCATTTTAAAAATAAATTATTATTATTTTGAAGAAAAAAAATTTGTTGAACCTAAACGATGCTTTTTTAAACCTTTTTCTGCTTATCTTTTTACAAAAGCACTTTTGCCTGAAATTGATATGAATTTATTTAAACTAAAAAGTTTTTGCCAAAAAAGAAACTGACATTAATGCGGTTCTTTCTCTGTAATATTGAAGCTCAGGGTCTGTACTCTCTGCAAAGCATAGCAATGTTTGGTTTAGAAAAAATATTTGTTCCTAAATATAATTTCATCTTAAATATTTAGATATATTTATAATTTTTTTAAAATAAACCTCTATTCAAATACATTATCATCCTCTTTTTTATACTCAACTATCCACATTTTTTAATATTTATGTAATGTAAAGTTTGCAAAAACCCACATCTAAAATATACATTTGTTATTTCTTCTCCTTTTTTATTTATTTATTTATAAATTTCATGCTTATTTTTTAAAAGCAAAAATACTTTATAATTTTTTATAAAAAGAGGTTGATTCCATAACGTACCAATTCTTTTGTCTGTTCCTTCTTCTTGTACTTGTTCCTTTTTTTCTTCTTTTTTACTTTAATAAATCAGTATAATTTTCACATTTGTTAATCTCGAAAGTTGCGTCTATGATATTCCATTATCTTCTTTCGTTGTGGAGTTCAATGTCTTGGCTTTGCATGCTTTATCTTGTTTTGTTGTACTTCTAGATCTGATTCCTCTTGTTCCCATTGAAAAATTGGTTTGTCAAAAAAGAAAAAAAAAATAGCTAGTTTATTTGTTTGTTCCTTAAGGAAGAGCCCTTCGGTTTAATCATATGACTAGCTCAATGAATGGTTCGATCAATGAATCGGTGGTTTGATTAATAATTTCTATGTGTGACTTTGTCCGATTAATGATTTTGGTCCGATTTTTATAACACTTGCTCATAACTAATTTATATCATATGGTATGGAAGTCATAATTATAAGGTAAAAACACATGTGTCGTACCATACCTACTTCATATTCAAAGCTCTGTTATGCCATGTTTTGCGGCTAAATTAGAGGGCTAATTAAAAAAAATTCGTTGTGCCCATTGAACATCTATCATGAATTGAAATGGGTGGTTTTTTATCTTTAAAGATGGGGACATATTGGTCCCTCACAATTATACTCGTATTATCAGTTGGTAAAACGATGACATTTTTATCTCATGTGGTTGACATATTTTTATGTATATTGTTAGAAACTACAAATATACTTGACTTTTTGCTTCATTCCTTTAGACTAAACTATAAAGTTTAGATATATTTTTCTATTTCTCTATTTTCAGTCATTCACAATTTTAGTTCCCGTATTTTTAAATTGAAAAATATTTTCGCTTACTTTTTTAAATTTTAGTGTGACTTTTTCCGACAGTTGTTTTTTGAAAACTCAGTATTCAGTCAAGGACCGACTCATCCAAGATATTCAATCTCACCAATTACTAGCGGGATTTAGTAAACGCCTATATTGTTAAGTTAGACACCTTCACCCGAGTTCAACTTCGAGGACTCACAATTGTGTGTGTGAGTTTAAGATGATTGTCACTTCGTCTACCTCACATCGAATACCCGAATATTGTGAAGTCATTAACTATTGACAATATGGTTATATTTTTAGGTTAAATTATAGTAGTAATAATGAGAGGTAGGGAATCCTCTCAAAAAAAAATGTGGTAGGGTCTCTACCGTAGGGAAGAGTAAGTAAATTCTGTGGCACATTATATTGTGGTACATTTTTAGCATTAAAGTGAAAATCATAATAGTGAGCAAAGATTCAGCATTTATAGCTAAGGAAATGAAGATGAGAAAGATCACCCCATCCTGCGTGAACACATTAATTATATCAATAAATTCTTATGTTTCTCATTGGATTCGTTTGTCTCTACAACTTGTGTTTCTGTGATATGTTTTCTGAATTGTTACTGTACTTGTGGGTCAGGTTGCATTCATATTTCAAAGCTTTGTGAGGCCCAAATCATTAACCTGTTTTCTCTTTTACTTGGATATTCAAGGCATTTAAGCAATGCATACCCCTAAGACAAGGTAATCTTCAAATACTACTTTGACTATTACTCTTTTTCCTATATAAATGTTGTTTTCGTACTTTACTATTGCTATATTTTAGAAAGCAAAAGCATAATCAACTTAGCTGAATTTTGTTCCTTTTTTTAAATCCACAACCTTATGACTCCCCTTGTTAATCAATAGAGCGGAAGGGGTTAGACGCTCACAACGTGACGAACAAATTTTTGAATCCCGACTAAGAGAGATATCCACATTTAGTTGAGAGGTGCCTGATACGATGACCTCTTGTTGAAGAAACCTATGAAAAAAAAAATCCAAAATTCATTTTATCACAATGCATCAAGGACCATAAAGAACTAATCAATGACATTAAGCAATTTGCAATTAGTGAATAGAATAGAGTAAGTGTTAAGTTTTTACGCTTTTATGACCTTGCCTAAATGCATAATCATGTCTCATTAGTCATTATTGTGTTTCCTTTTTGGTTGAAGTAGGTTCCTCCCTTTAACTGAGGAATGGGAGATTGGGACCCAAGGGAGTTGTTACCTCTTTTTTAAGGCACCTTTTGTTTTATTCAGTCAACAAAAACATACTAGTATTTTTTTTTATTGGATTGCCACATTATAACTTTTTTGTATTTAGAATATCATCTAACATTTGCAACAGAATGGTTAGAGTATCATGTAACATAAGAATTTGAGTTACCATTTGTGTGTGAAAGGAACTGAGGATTTATTGTTTAATAATGACAACTAGGTATAAATTGATTAAAATGATAGATATATGAGTTTCCATTTACCACATTGGTTTTTGTATTTGTTAAACATTTTTTTATTGAAATTTCAGAAGTGGTTCTTCTGAAGTGGTGCCTAAGAAAGTTTCTCCGCGTGCTGTACGCCAACTGAGAACTACGACTACTCTAGATACCGACTCTGTATCTTCTTCTTCGACTCAAACTAGTAAAATATCAAAGGAAAGAAGCTCCAAACTCGCTGATCGCAAGTCACCCAGAAGCCCAGTTCCTGAGGTAACAAGTTTTTACCAATAATAAAATACTACTTCTGTCCTTAAATATAGACTTTGTTTGGATAAATAGCTTAATTAAACGCTTACGTATAAGCCATTTCTATAATGAAAGATAAATTAAAGGCAAACTGTTTTCATATAAGTTATAAGTTCTTTTCATAACTGTTATCATAAGTTCTCCCAAACAGTCTCACAAGTGCTTATGTCGGTAGAGAGCTTGTATAACAACTTATATGAAAACATTTTGACTTTATTTTATCAGCTATTATAGAAATAACTTGATAAGCACTAAATTAAGTTGATTATCCAAACTGGGCATTGTATAACTTTTATTCAATAATAAGTGTATAGCACATTGCTAGCATTGCTTTCGGTACATTTTTCCTTTTTTAGTTGAGAAGATTTTAACTATTATAATTGATGTTGCATTAGAGGAAACGCCCGAGCAAAATATCTGAATTGGAATCTCAAATTTCTCAACTTCAAGATGATTTGAAGAAGGTGAAGGACCAGCTTATTTTGTCTGAATCATGCAAGAAGCAAGCTCAGCAAGACTTCGAGGAATCCAAGGAGCAACTCTTAGCCCTATCTGGAAAACTCGAAGAGTCTCAAAAGCAATATCTAGAGCTATGTGCTACTGGAGAAGCTCGCGATATCGAACTCCAGAAAATCACAGAAGAACGTGATAGCGCATGGAAGTCGGAGCTCGATGTCTCCCAACAGCATCTCTCAGTTGACTCTACTGCTTTGTCTTCTGCATTGAAGGAAATTCAGCTGCTGAAAGCACAACTTGAATTGGTAGCTACTTGTGGTAATGTTCAAACTCAACAAGCTGAATCGGCAGATGAAGAGCTACTGAACCTAAATCAAAACTTATCAGAATCACTTTCTCAGATGGAGAACATAAAAAACCAACTCAAGAATAGCAAAGAACCTGAAACTCAGGCACAAATCTTTATTGATGAAACTTTGTTGCAACTCAAGTCTGCGAAAAGAACCGTCGAGATTCTAAGGGATGACGTTGCGAGAGACGTAGATGGCTGCAACTCCATTGCTTTGGAGTTGGAACATTCTAGAGCAAGGGTGAACACGCTAGCAACACTTGTTAGCAAATTTAAGACACGCATCAACGATAATGAATCGATTCAGTCTGTTCAAAATCTTGTGGATGATTGTAAATTCGAGAAGGAAAGTGAAATATTGAGAAATGGAGAGGATCCTAATCATATTGAAGAAGAGATTTGTTCTTTGAAGTCTGAGATTGGACGGCTGAGATCTTCTGTAGAGACTGCCGAGACTAAATATCAAGAACAACAGATTCAAAGCACAGTGCAAATCAGCAATGCGTACGAGTTGATGGAGCAGATAAAATCGGAATCAGGCCAGAGACAATGTGAGTTGGAGGCTGAATTACAAAGAAAGAAAACTGATATTGAAGAGTTGAAGGCTAATCTAATGGACAAGGAAACCGAGTTGCAAGGTATCATGGAAGAGAATGAGAATTTGAATTCGAAACACGAAAAGAATATGTCATCACAAAATGAACATGGACTTCAAAAGGAACTCAAAAGATTGGAAGAATGTGTTGCTGAATTGAAAGCTGATATGATGGACAAAGAAACAACATTGCAAAGCATATCCGAAGAGAACGAGATGCTAAAGATGAAAATCAACAAGAGTTGCTTGGATGACAGTAAAGTGAGAGAGGAAATAGAGAAAGCCGAGGCTGCAAAACGCGAGGCGGTTACGAAACTCGGGATTGTGATGGAGGAAGCAGACAGAAGCAACCGTAAAGTGGCGAGGGTGACCGAGCAGTTAGAAGCAGCACAAGTGGCAAGCTCCGAAATGGAAAGCGAACTAAGAAGGCTTAAGGTACAGTCTGATCAATGGAGGAAGGCTGCAGAGGCAGCTGCTGCTATGATTTCGGCAGGGAACAATGGGAAGCTTACTGAGAGATCTGTGTCTTTGGACAATAATAATACCTATAAGTATTCACCTAATTATGCTGAAGATGTTGATGATGATTTCCAGAGAAAGAAAAATGGTAACATGCTGAAGAAGTTTGGAGTCTTATGGAAGAAGCCTCAAAAATAGTGACTGATTGATATCTATATATATGTTGTTTTAATTTTATGTTTATGTTGTTTCTATGACATTTATGTTTTTTGCACTTTTGTGCACTCACCTTTGCATTGCATTGTAAATTGTGTCTGTCTGAACTCTAGAACTGTTTGTTATGTTTTAGTTGGAAAACTGACGTTTAGTTGTTGAATGAACTTTTGTGCACTCAACTTTGCATTGCATTGGGTTAGAAACTATTGTGATTTGTAAGCATTAGGTGAAATTTGTAGTAGGTGTTGTGGCAAGTGCTACTATAATCTTAAATTTTTCTTGTCGGATTAAGCCTATGTTTGGCTGTGCGGTGCCATTTCCACATCAAACCAAAATCACGGCAGAAACTCACGTTTGCACTGAAGCTCCATATAGCATGTGTTTGTTGTAGGAGTGGAAAATGAAAAAACTAATGTTTGCACTAATGCTACAATTAGTAGCTTTGTTATTTTCACGGCAGAATTGCATAGGGACGCGAGAATCTTGCTTTTGTCGCATATCCAAACAATGCAACAGTAGCTTTTCCAAATCACTGGCAATTTTTGCCTTGGGATGCAAGAAAACTTGTTCCACCGCACATCCAAACAAGCCATAAAGCTAACCAAATCGAGCTCTCAAACTGACTCATAGACCTTAAAAAAAGATTAGAAAAAAATTATGCGGCATCTAGTGGGGATACAAACTCACACCCTAACCACCAAAGGATACTATACCACATTGTTGAGAGTATATGTATTAAATGCCAACTTAGTCTTTCACTTTTATAGGGTGTATGATTTAGTTGCCACTTTTATAAAATGTCATATTAGTCCCTTATTTAGTACTATAAAATTAGTTAAGTTAGTCTTGTTTGCTTATTTGATCATTATTTTTTATAAGAGTAATGATATTTTGACATCCATTTGATGACAACTTTGTTGACAACCTTGTTTTTCTCACTTCTTATTGGTCAAAAACAATGGAGAGAGAAAAAGGAAGAGAGAGGATAACAACATCATGTGAGTATGAGAGAGAAAGTTGTCCAAAAGTTGTCAAAAAGTGGTTGTCAAAATATCATTTCTCTTTTTATAAACCAATGCCTTTGCATGCAAATAGAGTCAATTCAAGATGATTAAGATTAGTAAATTACACTCCTCTCAAGTTAAAATATACATTTTTCTCCCTTCTTATGCAAAATATATTAGAAAATATTTCACTCACATCTTCTAAGAAAAACTTGAATTGCATTCATCAACACTCTTATGTTTAATTTTACACTTGAAGTGTTAATTTTTTTTTTTTTGGCAAAATTTTGAAGTAGTAAAAGTTGGAATTATGAATTAAGTTATTAGCCTCATGTGGTTAATGAGATTTCCTACGACGAAATGTTCGAAAAAAACAAAATTAATTCTTGATAAAAAATTTTTTTGATAAGGTTTTACTTCTTGTCGCTTTTTGACCAAACTCCGATTAGTAAATTAAAAAAAATAATGAGAAGACAAGTGCTTGATAAAAAGTTTAAAGTTTTTTTTTGAGGAATAAAAAGTTTAAAATGTTTTTTGGGATTTGTGTATTCTAATACATTGAAACATAAAAAAATTAAAAAAAAAAAAATAACATTTTTTTTTCACATAAAATTATAAATTATTTTCATTTTTAAATTAAATCTCGTTGTCGTTGGCGTGCAATTGTAAATCGTTAATCTCGTAGAGCGATTCAACACTTCTCGCATCAACAATGGCTTTGGAAGGTGTTCTTCTTGGTATGGGTAATCCCCTTCTCGACATTTCTGCTGTCGTTGATGAAGATTTCTTGAAAAAGTACGTCATTTTTATCTTCTTTCTTTTTATTTTTTAGTATATTGTTTTAGTTTGAATGAAGAAGAAGAAGAAGAATAATGGTGTTGATGATTTGATTAAAAAAAATTAAAAATCAGATCTCATGCTTCTGCTTGTTTTGGTTGTTTACAGGTTTGACATCCAGTTGAACAATGCTATTCTCGCTGAAGATAAGCACAAATCTATGTAAGATTTCAATAATGTTATAGTTAGTTTCAGTGTTTAGTTAACATGCTAATTTAGGATAATCTCAAGTTTGAGTGTTTGCTAAATATGCTGCTAATTTGATTTTATTGTGTTAGAATGTCTAATCTCGAGCTTAGCTTATTGATTTTGGTAGTTTTAGATATTGGTAGACATGTTAATTTTATTTCATTTTGTTATTTGAGGATAATCTTCAGTTTAGCTTATTTACTTTGGTTTTTTGAGTCTTGTTTGCTATCAAGGATTTAATTTTGATGTAATTATTTCTTGGCCATTTTTCTATTTAGGGTGTGTTTGGATGGGGAGTGTTCACTTTTCATTTTTAAATTACGGACAATATGAAATGTTTTTTAAAAAGTTAACATATTAACATGATAAACGATCATATAGTACTTCAATCACATTTAATTTATTTTAGAAAAACATGTTATATAGTCCGTAATTTAAAAAGGAAAAGTAAACTCTCCCCTCCCTTCCCTTCATAAACCCTCAATCCAAACAAACCCTTAGTGTTTTTGTATCTATGAAGCACAAACATAGACACCGGCCACGACACTAACACTGACCCTCCGACACCGATATTTTTTTTAGAAAGTGACATAAATCAATGTAATTACAAGTGTCAGTCGGTGTCGGACATGACACGTGTCAGACACTTGGACACACCTTCAATCAGAAGTGTCAGTGCAACAGAGTTTTGTATGCTAAATTCTTTGTGATAGTTTTTACAAGTTTTATGAAAAGACAAGAAGTTTTGTGACTTCATATGATTCCACAATCATTTCAGGTATGATGAAATGACTGCCAAATATAACGTGGAGTACATTGCTGGAGGTAATTGTTGTGTTTTGATTTTCAGATTATTGCGTTTCTGGGAAGGAAAGTAACATTTTTTAATGATGTTTATAATTTTTTTTCTTTTTTGCAGGTGCTACTCAGAATTCAATCAGGGTTGCTCAGGTATTGTAGTTAGTGTGTGATTTCTTTTTTATGAGTTGAGCTGAATCTTGAGTACTTGTGGTAAAAATAGCTTTATCATTTTGTATTTGCTTCTTGTAGTGGTTGCTTCAAGTTCCCGGAGCCACTAGTTACATCGGTTGCATTGGGAAGGACAAGTTTGGCGAGGAGATGACCAAGAACTCTAAACAAGCTGGTGTAAATGTAAGTTTAATCTTGTTTCTTTTTCGATCTGCTACACTGTACCAGACCGTAGAATCCACTTCTGAAATTAACTTATTTAACAACTAGGTTCACTATTATGAAGACGAGAATACACCTACAGGAACTTGTGCTGTTTGTGTCGTTGGTGGTGAAAGGTGAGAGGATCAAGCTTTCCTTGTGTTTTAAATGCCCAAAAATAATTCATTTTTTTTACGTCTTTGGCATAGTTTTAAATGCCCAGTGCTTTGAAACCTTCTTTTTGATTGCATGTAGGTCACTTATTGCCAACTTATCAGCTGCAAATTGCTACAAGTCTGAGCATTTGAAGAAACCCGAAAATTGGGCATTAGGTACCCTCTTAATTCAGGATCTTTTTCTATCTTAATTAAATCTGAATCATCAAAATGACTAACATTTGGTTTTGTGCATTTTTTAAATAAATAGTTGAAAAGGCCAAATATTTCTATATTGCTGGATTTTTCCTCACTGTATCCCCCGAATCCATTCAATTAGTTGCTGAACATGCAGCTGCAAATAACAAGGTTAGATATTACTAGACTTTGTCCTAACCTTTCTACTAGAAGTATTTGATACTCAAGTATTTTACTCCCTTGTGCAGTTTTTCATGATGAACCTTTCTGCACCCTTTATATGTGAGTTCTTCAAGGATCCACAGGAGAAAGCTCTTCCGTAAGAATCCTTCGCCGTCAAATTCAAATAAATATTTATTTTTTTCTTATTGATTTTTAAGGATTTGCATTCTGGGATTCAGGTATATGGACTATGTATTTGGAAATGAGACTGAAGCACGTACATTTTCGAAAGTTCGTGGCTGGGAGGTAAATCATTACTTTGCAGATTTGTACCCTTGCAGTTTTGATTTTACATTTTATTTAATAACTCGTCTTGGTTCTTTTCCTATTGACCAGACCGATAATGTCGAGGAGATAGCTATCAAGATATCCCAGTTGCCAAAGGCATCAGGAACACACAAAAGGATTACCGTTATCACACAGGGTGCTGATCCCGTGTGTGTTGCTCAAGATGGGAAAGTGACATTGTACCCTGTAATTCTATTACCGAAAGAGAAATTAGTTGATACCAATGGAGCAGGTAATGCCCTATTGCTTTTTGAAGGGGAATATGGAACAAAGTCATACATGTTACGAGCTAGTCATAATATTCTTTTGTTTTGTTTTTGTAGGAGATGCCTTTGTTGGAGGATTTCTTTCACAATTGGTCCAGGAGAAACCTATTGAAGAATGTGTGAGAGCTGGGTGTTACGCAGCAAATGTTATCATTCAAAGGTCCGGCTGCACTTACCCAGAGAAGCCTGATTTTCAATAAGTGATTCTCCCGATTTTATTACTATTTTGAAGTTTTGATTATTGAGAACGATTTTAGTCGCATATTAATAGTTGCACTATAACTGGTTTTGGATTTTTTTTTTAAATCCCCGACTAGGGAGAAGGGGTGAAGAAGTTGTCGAGGGAGACAATTGAAATAAGTTTTGTATTTGAAGTCCTAATATGGGCATCATTTCTTATTTTTGCTGCGTGTATCACAAGTGTTTTTTCTTATTTGGTTACAATGTAGCTAATGTTTGCTATATGATTATATGCTATGAAAATAGCTAATGTTGTTTTACATGTTCTTATTCGAAGAATCCTATCTGTTTGTCATCTTAGTTTTTTAAAAAAAATATCTTTTTTTGTCACATGTTATCACACGTTTGTTCATAATCGTGCTTACCAACTAAAAATCTAAGTCAATGACTTATGTAGTGAATGAATGGATTATGATTTAAACTCTGGTTTTAAGTAAATGATTTAAGTTGTTTTTTCTGGTTTAGGGACTGGTTTTACTGCCTTTTTTTTTTTTCTACTGGTTCACTGCTTTAACTGGTTTACTGGTTTTAAAGTAGCTTATTTTTCTGTTTATTGTGTTTTTTTACTGGTTTTACTATAATTTGTTTTTCCGGTTTTAATGGGGTTTTTAACACTGCAATTGTCGTCCTTATAGAATCCATCAGCTTAAACATAGCAAAACAACCATAGATTAGAGGATAATAGATGGAGTATTTAACAAACAAAAAAAATCAATTTTTAGGGACTATTTGTAGTGTTTTTTTATGATAGTTTAGGGACTATTTTGTTGTTTTTCATGATAGTTTAGGGACTACCAATGATCGCATAGCGGAAAAGTTAACCGAGAGAGCAAATAGTTGGATGTTTGGATAGTTTAGGGACCCTTTTGTTGATTTTAATAGTTTAGGAACTAGGCAAATGTTAACTTGTGCCCTCAAGGGCACATTTTAAGGAACTAATTATAGAAATATACGCATCAAAAGTCGTGCATTCAATTTCAAAAAAGCTAAAATGTTATGTTTTCCAATGCAAAATTACCCTTTTTAGATTCCTTAACATGTGCCCTAAGGGCACAAGTTAACATGACCCTAGGAACTAAATTGGTGGGAATGTGTGATAGTTCAAATACTAAATTGACTGTTTATTTATTTGAGATTGGTTTTGATTATGTATAATTAATGAATACATATGCAATTAAACTTCAACAATAAAAAAACAGAAATTTGAGGAATGAAATTGGTTTTTAACATTTCTTCTAAACACGTTGGCATATGATAACAGAATTAAACTCCAAGTTTATAAGTCATAATCAATTGTCAGTAGTCAAATCCCCCTTTATGTTTATCTTCCCATATTTGTTAAAAAAAAAAATGTTTATCTTGCCATACATCTGTTTGTAATTTATCACTTACGACTATTTGATGAGATCATTTTTTTTCTTCCGAAAGAGCAGCATTAATTCATTTCAATAAATATCAAAGGATCAATAAAATATGGTATGTCAAAATAAAGGTAAGAGTTGTCGTTTCTGTGGTTGCCTTTGCAAGATTATGACCAACCATATTGGTCTCCTCTTAGAAAATTTGGTATAAGAGTTGTTACATAATGAGATGAATTAATTCTACGACTAGCTAAGATAGAGTCTAACTCGGTATCATCTCAGGCACCTGAATTGAAAGAATCCACCATCGCTTTTGAGTCCAATCAAAAAATAACTTTCTTGAAAACCAACTTTCTCACACATTCCAGCAACTATGATAATTGAAAGAATCCGAAAACGAAGCATTGACATTACACTTGATGTAATTGATTAGGGGGGTGTTACCATTTGAATCTGTCATGACGTGTCTGATGTAGCGGCCAAGTTTGCTCCTCAATTTGTCGCGTTCCGCAAGTAAGCAATTTCATATATGTAACCCGTTTGGATTGAGCTTATTTTAAGCTTATGAAAAATAGCTTATATAAATAAATAAGCTTTTATTTTAATTTATAAGCTTTCACTAGCGAAGATCGTATCTTCATAAACTGTTTTTTCATAAACAACCTTAAAAACTTATAAATAATACATAAAAACTAATTTATTTGCATAAGCTGTTTTATATAAGCTCTAAAATAAGCTAATCCAAACGGGCCCATGTCTCCAGGCTTCTTGTTTTGACGGTCCCAATTTGATGCATTTCCGGCTCCTCCACAAGCTCTTAAGAGTAGTAGCAGTGTTCCACAAATCGAGTGTTAACTCGTAAATTCGGACGAGTTTACGTTTTTAGGAGTTAAAATAGTGTTAACTTGGAGGTAGAATCGTTTTTTGTTGAAATCGGAATGTTTGACGAGTTTGAGTGAGTTAGCAAGTGGTAAACTCGGGTAAAATCGTCCGAGTTTACAAGTTATCACTAAAAAAAAATGTTTTTTTTTTTAGTTTTGGGCCATTTTTTTCTGTGTCCATTTTCCGTTAAAATCCAATTCCTTTTTTCAAGCTCAGTAGTCCAAAGTACTTGTCTTGTCTCTACGGTTAACACTTTCTTGTCTTGCCTTCCCTTTCTTTCTATAATTTTGCGCGTTAATTTTGTATTTTGATGATAAATTGAGCATAACGTTTTATTATAGTGGTTGTGTATACTTTGTCTTTATAATTAAGTCATATTTTGCACAATTGACATTTACAATATTTATATTGGCTTACATATGTCATGTATATAGTAAAATTATATAATTTTAATTTTAGGTAAATTCATACGAGTACAAGTCGAGTTTAACTAGGTAATACAAGTTGAGGTAAACCATCGAGTTGTAAAATCTTGGATAGTAGCAACATACACTGCTATTTTTTTTTTGACAATACCCACATAGTAGGTGTTTTCTTTTCTTAGTCTGAAATATATAATTTCTCAATATCTTCCCCTCTTGTTGAAAGATGTTCTCCTCTTGTTGAACAAGTAACTCATAATTCTAAGGAGGGATGATAAGCTTTATTCTTTTGTGTTCCCTAAAAAATTCCTATTCTTATAAGGAAAATTCTATCCAATTACTTCAAACAGACATAAGGATATCCCCTTATTTAAAACCCTTCTGAATGATACAGATATTAAGAAACTAAAAAAGGAATGTACTGTTGATAGTGAGCTAAAAGATTAATCTATACTATCGCTTTTGTGGCATGTGCTTGTCAGATAAACAATAGATAGTGCTAGCAAGTTGAAGACTTTGACTACTTGTACTTACTCCACCTCGTTCTCACTTAGAATGAAAGACCAACTCAGTGTTTGTTGCCCCTTGATGTGAATATAATGGTCAGTTTAATATGATAGCTCAGCCAATAAGCAAGTTTTTGGTAGAGTATTTTGATAGATTTGAGCATATAAAAAGGGAAGATGAGTAATTGCCTCTTGTTTATTATTTGTCGCGGAAAAAGTCTAATGTTGGTTCAATTGATAAGATGCGCCTCATATTTTATATAGATATGAGTTCAATATTTGTTGTTAAATGTAAATCTCGTTACTGGATCATATATAAATATCTCATTAGCACTTCAAATATGGATCAAGATTTGCTTTTGTAGTGGTTTCACGCAGTTCTAGGCAATAGTGATCTCGGTCGTCGATTTTTTATTCAATAACTCATATTTATTCTTTGCCAATTTGACAGTTTAACATAATATTTGATCGGACGGCCAACAACAGCTACTGTGTTGACGCAGTAACTATGTTAAATCCAAATCCCTTCAAATATGATTTTCATGCGGGTGAGCAATGAATTTACTTAACATATACATGGAAATGTAAACATCGACATGCAGACGCATTAATAATCTAAAAAAATGAAGATAATTAAATATAACTACATGTGTATGTATCGTTGCGATATCAAACATACTATCAATGTGAAATGTCCATGATGCATAGTTGGTGGTGTGTCTATAATTTCAACTCAAATGAAGTTTCAACTTTAAAAATGTTAACTGTCATAAATCACAATCATCATCATCTAATTAAAAACCAATGCCTCCGCCCGTTCATTCTTATCAAATATCAATTTCTCAAAACTATACTATAATTTTATCTCAACTAAGAGGAAAATGAGTCATTCAATTCAAAGTCTTCAATGTTATACAGCTGCATCAAATTTTTATTTTCCTACTTAGAGAAAAAAAATTCCAAGAGTGACAGCCAAACCAACCAGATTCTCTATTGAATTTTTTATACCCTCGAATCCTAGTCCATTTAAAAAATTCAAACATCGATGTAGCAATGTAGCTCATTGTCGTTGATTATTTAGTCACATTCAAATAATTTTCAAACTTGATCACTGACGGTTTTGTCACGCCCAAATCCTAAATTAGATTTTGTCTGTTCAGTGCCAATAGAAACCAAATCATTCCTGAAGTTAGTGAAATTTTATAATCTGATTCAGCTCCACTATATATTAAGTATCATTCATAATTTAGTATAGTGCATTTGTGTGACTATTTTTCATTTAATTTAATATTGCATTTATAATTATGTAACCTATTGTAAGTAAAAACGTGTTACAAGAATCTACCTGATGAGAATAAAATGAATTCGTGGCAGAATATCTTTAAATCACCACTACAAATAATTAAGAACCCAAGACTCCTGAAAATTTGATTCTAACTGTAACCTTTCAGAGTGTTCAGGCTTATGCTGCATTCATGATTCAACCATGAAACATCACTCTTCCATATTTTTATTTATTTATATTCATGTATAATATTACTACTCCCTCCGTCCCGGTTTAATTGACCTACTTTGGTTTTTCACACAGATTAAGAAAAGTGTATAAATAAAGGGGAAAGTGGAATATATTGTATTGGGAATGATAAAAGTAGTATTATTTAGTGTTATATTGTATTGGGAATGATGAAAGTTGTATTGAAAATTGAAATGAGTCAGTTATTTTAGGACACTTTTTTTTAAAAAATAGGTCAGTTATTCCGGGACGGAGGGAGTAGTATTTATTCTTTTTTCTTTCTCATTGATATGTCAAATGAGGAAATGATGATTTATCTACTTCTCTCCAACTTCATTGACTTGGTTAGCAAAATATCTCAAATTTCATTAGTCTATTCATTTCACCAATTAAAAGACACTGGTAGCACAAAATTTTGACAATTTAAAAAAAAAACTAATAAAAATAAAATAGAGGTGATACACTACAACACAATCGAAACAAATCACTTCCCTATCAAACTAAGGTATGGTGTCCATAGTTCTAAATTGCAGTCCATAACCGTAATTGCAGCTGCAATATAAAGATTTAAGAGGTCTTTATAACGCCATCACAACCGCAATTGCAACTGCATTAGTCTGTATATTGCCTTGTCGCACTATTAAGGTTCACAGCGTAACTACAACTGATATTTAGAATCACGAGACGGTGTCTACATTAGGGGGCTATTGAGAAGGCCATGCCCCCAAGATGAAGTGAGACCATTCCAACCAGCTCTTCCTAAATGATCCATTTCAGCCATATTTGTGTCTCCATTATTGAACTGCCATGGAAAACCTAACAACACCCTATTTTCATTTTGTTCCCTAACATTACACATTTCTTGTTTCATAGTAGTAACTGTAACTGCTTGAGTAGTTGCAATGCTCATTTCATGATCATAAGGTAACATCATCTCACCATTACCATTGCCATTAGCATTGCCATTATCAACCTCCCCCATGTAGTAAAGATTCTGCACATTGTTTTGAGATCCCATAAGTGCTTCGAAGAATCCATGGTTGTTTGAGGAATGGTTCATACCATGATTGTTAAGAATACCACATGAGGTGTTGGTTTGGTTTCCTAAAATGGAAAAATCATGTTCATGATCAAATCCAAGTTGACCCTTTTGAAGCCTAGCTAATGCTAGTGTGAGATCATTGGAATCATAGGACATTGAAGGGAAACAAGTGAGTGGATTTGGGTTGGTTTGAAATGGTTGATCTTGAGACCTCTTTGATGAAGCTGATGATGATCTTTTGTTCTTTCTACACCCCCCACCAACAGGAACATTCCTTAGTGTACCACCTTTAGTCCAATATCTCCTACAAGACTTGCAGAAATATCTTGGTTGAGAAAGACTGTAATTGTTGTAGTAACAAAATTTGGTGTTGTTTGAGTCACATCTTGGACATTTTAGAGCTTCTGGTTGAGGAGGTTTTGGCTTTTTGTCTTGTTCTGCTTTTGAACATGTTAACATGCTCTCCAATGACTGGTTAGACATTTGCTGCAACAACACAACACAACAAATTTAGTGGACATGAAAACCAAATAGTACAAATTTTTGTGATCTATCTATACATAGTACATACATATGTGTACACAAGTAAAAAATCAAAGAGTTAATTGATTTTTGAAATCATTGCGAATTTGACAAAATTGTGTGTCGTCTTAGTATTATTGAAACTCCACAATGTAACTTTTCTGATTCTGACAAATTCACCGTTAATTCAAACATAATGTTAAGAACTAAAACGAAACTGAATAAATCACTCACTCCCAACATGTACATCCATTAATAAATTTTCAATTTTTCTTTTTACTTTATTTGATCTAGAGGGGCCTCACAAAGATGAAGATGCTAATTTTTTTTCTATTCTCCCAGACTTTATTCCATCAAATATTAATTCTAGGCCCCAGCTGTATACATGTGGTTCATAGGAAACACTATGAGTAGTATAGTATATGCTATATAGTACATAATAAAATTGTAGAGAGACATAGCTTTACTAATTTTATTTCACCCAAGGGTGTTCTTCAAAGAAGAAAAAAAAATTCAGGAAAATAATAGGTCCCTTGTTCATTCTTCCAAGTAGTACTAAAAATTCATGAAGGACAAAGATGGAAGGCAAAAATCAAAGAAGTCACGTTAATAAATATTACATGACTACATGCATGATATAATTACATATGATATGAAATAAATATTTCACCTGTTGTTGTCCACTAGAAGAATCCATCCCCATACAAACACTTCTTAATCAACTTAGTTTGATGCTAGAGATAAAAAGAAAGTGTTATGGTTTTTGTGTATATATGAATAAGGAAATGAAAGAAAGGAAAGTTTGAGGAGAGAAAAGAAAAGGATAGAGATGGTTAATTAAGAAGTGATGATGATGCAAAGTGAAGTGAGGTAAGTAATGAAAATCTAAGGTGTAGTGATATTTATATATAAAGCAATCCCAAGAGAGAGAAAGAGTAATGACTAATGATGAATTTTGTCGTACAAGATGATGGATGAGGTGTTGGCTTGCACGCAGAGAGAAGAGAAATATAAAAGAAAAGAAAATTCGAGTCACTTCTAAATTCTGTACTGCAACGGTTTCTTTCATATTGGAGCAAAAAAATGTAAAAAAATAAGGGTTAATTAAGTTTTTAGTCCCTATAAATATTCACAGTTTTGTTTTTAGTCCCTACAAAATAAAATCACACTTTTTAGTCCCTGTGACATTTTTCTTAAGCATTTAAGGGACTAAAAATGCTGATGGAAAAATTTTATAGGGACTAAAAATGCTGTTTGAAAATTTTATAGGGACTAAAAATGTTGATGAAAAATTTTATAGGGACTAAAAAGTGTGATTTTATTTTGTAGGGACTAAAAACAAAATTCAGAATATTTATAGGGACCATTTACTTAATTAACCCAAAAAATAATAATAAGAAAAACAAAAAGAAGAAACATGATAAAACTGTGTCCCTGAGACATTGTGGGGCCCTCATTCGCGTGGATGCAACTATTTTGTGGACCCCACTTCTCGTTTTTCTTGTTGTGTGTCATAAGGGGTCCCCAAGCATCCACCATTTCTTTCCCTCCATCACGCAAATTTCTTCCTTAGCCCCCAAACACAAAACCTCGTCCACTCCCGTTCACATCTTGTTACTCCCTCCGTTTCAAAATGAGTGTCGTTTTAGATGTTTACACACATATTAAGAAACGCAATGATTAAAAGAAATAGAATGGTTATTTTACCAAACTATCCTTAATAACTATTGGTTAGTTTTAAAAGTAATATTTTGGAAGTAGTGTGGAGAGTATTAATTGGAGGGTACAATTGAAAAGAAAAAGTTATTATTGCATTGGAAACTGAAAGTGACATTCATTTTGAAACAATTTTTTTTTGCTAAAGCGACACTCATTTTGAAACGGAGGGAGTACTTTTTTTGTTTTTTTAATAATAAATGTTTGCTTAGGTGAGTAAGATTTTTGTGACTCACTTATGCTAGAATACTAGGGAAGGGAAAGCTCACATAGCATCTACTAGTAGGGATGTCGATTTGGGCCCAGCATAATCTTATTCTTTTTATGAACCGTAATTGTAATTGGTATTCTAGGGTTTACAACATTCGTCGCACATTGTGTATCGACCAGTTGTGTTTTGAGATGCTAATTTGTATCCCCAAGCAAGGATCTTCAAGTAATTGCGATGTTAAGGTCTTGCGGGACGGAAGAGAATGTCTCCTAAAGGGAAATTTGGGGATTAAGATCATACCTCCGCTTCACAAGGACCCCATCTCCAAGTAGTTAAACAAAATACTTATGTATTTGCATGTAAAAATGCATACACAAATATGTTTATAAATTTATTTTGTTTTTCATGTTTATTATTGTCACAAGATCCTTTAAAAAAAATTGTTGTCACGATTCAAAATAATTTCTTAATATTTTATTCATTTTATTGTTAAATGTTGTTGTTTTTTTACTATCCATTTGCTTAAAAATAATATAAATGTGCACATGTATTTTTTTTTTTATGTTGATGAGATCCCCACGGGATCATGGAGATCTACAAAGACGGGGACATAACAAAAGCTTCTAGAGGCAAGGAACGAGAACGGGGATTGGAAGCATTTTGGGTGGCAGAGATGAGGAGTACTCCCTAGCCTTGCTTACGTCCCCTCATGGCACCGGACTTTTGAGGTTATAACATTGTGTTTTAGACTAAGGTAGGATCCTTCATTGCCGATCATAAACTTTGATCGTTATGCCTTGTTCTTATCGATCTTCTAGGTAGATGGAACACATGCTTTATTTGGTAAAAAAATGTCGTTCTTGTCTAGCTCAATCCATTGTGTTTTATGCTGGTTTGAGCTACAAATTGGATTTTCTAATCAAAACATGAATTTTGTCGACATGAATTTTTTTGGACTCATACAATTTTTGTAATTTGACCTAACGATCTAGATCGGACTGAAAAACACAATTCTACATCTCCAGTCATTTTAGACTATTTATGTACTATCATCAAGTCAGTAAAATGTAAAACCATGTTCTTGCAAGATACGAATTTAATTCTTATTGATCAAAAACATGTTTGTTATTTGGTTTTTCATTGTTTCCATCTACCACATTTAAAATAAACTAAAAGAACCTTGTTACATTGTACCTCTATTCTTCTAATTTAAAAAACAACAAACAATTGAGATTTAATAAGCATCACTATTTGTTATTATATTATTAATAATTTTAGGCACGAATAAAAACAGAGATTTGGTGCAAAGAAGGACGGTGTAGAATGTGGATGTTTTTGGATTTGTGCTATGATGAAGGTGGGACCAAAAGGGGAGCAATGAGATATTATTAATTGAAATAGATGGAAGGGAAGGGATTATGGTCGTTTGTTGAATGTTCGGTTTGATGTTGACTAGTAATGATGTTAAGGACAGGCAAGGGGACACTATTGACAATGACATAGGATCTCTCTCTATTTTGGTCCATTCATTCTTCCCTACACACTCTCTGTTCTTCCATTACTTTCCTTCAATCTTTGTTCTTATTTTCTTGTTTTACATATATGGAATGGAATGGAACAACACATTGCGCCTGCCTCATATATTCGCTGCCTCATTCATACTCATGTGTACGATTCTTTGCTTCAACCACCAATTTTGTTTTCAAACTTATAGTGTGCATTGCACCAAATCAAATAATGTTTAGATGAGATAATATGAATTTTGTCTAACTTAATAAATGTTTTGGATTTGAATTTGAACTTGGGTATGCAATAACATTAAAACTCTTAAGAGAATTTGTTGTTTATTTAGGTCTCATAAGTGACACAGTTGGAAGTGTAGGTTAACAAACGTTAAACCTAGATAGAAAAAGAACAAGTTTGCAAGTGACGCAATCGAAAGCGTAGGCTAGTAAGCGTTAAACCTAGATAGAAAAAGAACAAGTTTCCAAGCGACAAACTTGTGAAAATAGGTTCCGGAATCCACCAGAAATTGAGAAAACTCTCTGAAATATTATCGAACGAATAAAAGTTGCCGGCTACAACTGTTAAACTTAAATAGGAAAATAACAAAACTCTAATGAACCGAAAATAACAAACTGAAACAAAAACAAAAAATTACTAAAATTGGGCTAAAATAATAAAATACTATAAAAAAAAATACTATGGAAACCCTCCTACATCAATATAGCTCGAGGAAATAATCTTCATTGATGTGTGTAAAAGAAAAATATCTGATTCAGACAAGAAACAATGACAGACAGTGTAGTTTAATATATGCTTAGATTCATTATCAGTTATATTAAGTTATGGTGTGTTGATACAGTTTTAGTAAAATTACACTTTTTAGTTTCAATAAAATTGTTGTGGCATCACAATTTCATTTTAACTCGGTGTTATTTCAAACATGTACTTAATTAGTTTGTAAAAAAAATTATACTATTTGAACTTAGGAAATCTTCAACCATATAATCTTTTTAAATTAGTCTATTTAGAGCTTAAAATAATCTAATCTATATTAGTATAGATACTAACTTGATCTTGAGAGTTGGTAAAATGACTCTTTCTTTTATTGAGTTCGAGTTCTCAAGTTGTCCATTTGAGAGGCAATTCAACTCTAGGAAAAAAGATGCCATTGCGTCTAAATAAGATGTCATGTTGCTAGTATTAATCTCATAGGAGACATTGAGTGTCTAAGTCGTAGAGATATTTAAGAGTGTTTATTATGAGTCAAAGAATGTAATCACGGTTAGTTAAAAAAAATCAAAATCATAAATTATTTTTAAGGGTCATTAGTTTCAATTCAACTCAAAAGATGAAATTGATAGTGTTATAATTTGAAAGACAAAATTGAAGATTCGGTTGTTAACTATGCAGGACACCTAACCAATCACTCAACTCACTAACGATCAATATTCATCCATCAATTTATGCTTTGCTTGTTTTAGGTCTTCAAATTTGGTGTTGGTGGTCCCTTATACTGCTCATGATCAATAATAATATGTACACTGTATGACTTGTCTTACTCAACTCCCACTTATTAGCCATTGTTTTCCATGTCACTCTATACACATAATTTCCCATTATAGTCACTTCACTACAAAAACCAATTGCTATGATAACAAAAATTTGTATGTGGCATATAACACGCATAACAACCGAAAAAGGAAGGACAAAAAAACAAGCATTTATTCAGGCTATGATGTTTCCTACTCGAATATTAGTTCAAATACATTGGTATTTTGATTTCTTAACAGACTTTCATTAATTTATAGTTGGAGTATCATTACATTGAGTTAAGAGTAGTCATATAATGAGAATTTGACATTATATTTTTACTCAAAATCTCAATATATTAGAAATCGTCTCACTTAGAGCATCCACAATGGTAGTTCCCTAACAAGGACTCCTTAAATGGACCCCACGTGATACATCACTTATTTATAATTTTTTAATAAAAGTACCTATTAAGGACTCAATGACTCCAATGGCAATACACTAATAAGGACTCCAATGAAAAGTATTTAAATATGTCTCACTATCTTTACATATTAAACAAAAATAATTTATCTATTACTCATTTTTACAAGTGGGACCAAGTAGTACACATTTTATTACTTCTTTATGCAAGTGGGACCAAGTAGTACACATTTTATTACTTCTTTATACAAGTGGGACCAAGTAATACACATTTTATTACTTTTTTAAACATGGGACCCGTTAGTTACTCAGGAGAGAGAGGGTCCTTATATAGTTGTCCGTTCCTTAACGGGGACTCAATTTTTCTTCCTCCAATGGAGGGTCCTTAACGGGGAGTGGTCCTTGTTAAGTAAGGACCCCCCATTGGAGATGCTCTTATATGTCGTTTAATATTTTCTTTTTTATTCAATGTGAAACTTGAAAATCACATTTGACAGAACAACTTCTCCATCATGTGTGAGTTGTTAGAACATGTGTGGAAATTGAGTAAAAAGACTAAACACAAATTCTCATGTTGGGTAGAACTAGTGTTGTGTGAATTGAAAAAAGTGGAAGCCCCACATCGGATGGAACACACACATTAGTAGTGTTTATATAGTGGGGGTGTACCTCTAATTACTGGGGGTACATAAGCACTAGAGAAAAATATATATTGATATATATTTTATTATTTGGAAATGATAAATTAAATAATTAATTTAATCGTTATTAGAAAGTGCTTTCTTAGTCCCCAAGTTTAGCTAAAATATCCCCAAGTTTAGCTAAAATATTTTTGAAATAGAATATTTTGAAACACAATCTGAAATATTTGGATAGGCAATCTAATATATTTTAGTGCTTGATCTGAAATATATTTTGGTACATAATAGATTATATTTTTGTACTAAATATAATATATTTTGGTACTCAAGTGAGATATTTTTGTACTAGATCTAATATGTGAATTACTTAATGACAAAGTAATGTATTACTTGTTCCCAAAGTTTCTCACTTATTAGTTGTGAATTTTTTCTATAAATAGAGAGCTCACACAGTGCATTCCACACACCAAAGAGTTTCATTGAGTTGTCGGGAAATCTTTCTCTCTTCTCCCTTTCTTGACTTGTGTTGACGAGTCTTTCCTCTCTTCTCCCTCCTTCGACTTGTTTAACAAGTCCTTCTCCTTTTTCTACTCCTTTATGTCCCTTCGGAATTAAGAGTGTTATTAAGACCATAGTCCCTTTTTCGGTTTAATGTCCCTTCAGAATTAAGAATGGTCTTAAAAACATAGTCCCTTTGGTAATATATGTCCCTTCGGAATAAAGAGTACTTTTAAGATCATAGTCCCTATTTGGAATGTCCCGTCGGAATCAAGAATGATCTTAACGGTATATAAATATTATAACAATATTTTTCTATTTGAGGAGTAATGGTGGTAACACCATATTTGAGTGGTCATAGTACCATATTGATAGTTTGGAGAACTTAAAGGTTAGAATGATGGAAACACCATATTTGAGTAGTCTTAGCACCAGAATATAATGGTAATAATACCATATTAAAGTGGTTTCAGTATTAAAGAGTGGTCTTAGTACCATATTTGAAGGTGTAAATTCTCGAACGGTTTTCTACGGTGCAGTAGTTAACCGCACAGTTGTAGCTGGACTTGTTTTATCCTGGAGGCGGCGTGGTTGATAGTCTACCTTGCACAATTTTGGGTAGTGCCACGAAACGTCTTAAAGAGAGCGACCTGGTCGTGACTCAACCTAGTAACAACTTCGGTAGTTAATAGAATTTGGAAATCCAAATACAACAGTTTGGAAATCCAAAAACAACAATTTTAAGACGTTTCGATCTGCTATATCTATCGAAGAAGTTACTTATTGAGGTTCAATTGTCCCTAAATACAAGAAGGATAAATCAAGCTATAAGAAATACATCTTTCGACTGAAACAAAGAAGTGTTTGTTGTTATAACAACAACACTAAGAAATTCACGTACACAAATCTGTATCTGTTTTAAATTTATTGTGAATACTGATTAAGATTATCATTAATCATTAATAATGATAAAACGAATGAGTTTGTTGCAAAACATATGAAAAATGTTTGGACCGCAAAAGAAAATAATGTGAGTTATTTTGTTTTGATGAACCAAAAGTTTTCGGCTGAAACTTAGTGACACGTAGTTACGTGTTGCTTATTTTTTTTTAATCAGTAACATAAAGTCATTATGATAAAAAGCAATTGTGCAAAGTTGATCGGTCTTGTTCTAAAGAGGCTACTTTATAGAACAGTTGGAATGATATGATCATTATGAACCACACTGAATTTTTTATGAACTAGAATTATATGAGATATTTCTTCCAAATGTTTAGTATAAAATTAAGAAAGAATCTGAATTTCAGATTTTATTGAATAAGACTGAGTTTACTCAGACTTAAAGAGAGACGTGTGTACCATTCACTCTTGTCAGGAAAAGACTTCGCATTGGTGTTCAAAATTAAAATTCTCCTTTTATTTTAGTCGTGTGATTTTAATATTTGACATATCAAAATTGATCACGAACAAGTGTTTAAAATGTTTAATTTTAAACTTGAGTAACTTGGACTTAATTCCAACGTTATATGATTAGACAATTTTATTTATTGCAGTCAAGATATATGAACCAAAAGTTCATATAAATCAGAATTTAGAGAATATGAATCTCTAAACATAATAAATTATGATATGTGTGAATTTGATGACACATAAATTAGAAATGATAAAATGATGTTTTTATCATATTTATTGATGACTGTGAATTTTGGAAAATAAAATTGATATGCTTGAATGTTCAATTTTTATAACAAAAATTGAAATTTATAGAGTACCCAAGTCTAAGAACAAAAATTTTAATTAAGAAATTTTTGAAGAAAAGACAATCCAACTTGTCTTGTTTTTGAACTTGGGATTGTCTGAACTATATTTGGATTCTGGACCCCGAGAGTTGAACTCACTAGTAGAGCCTATGAATGTGTATTCATCGGGTATGCGATAAATAACGAAACATATAGGTTTTATGACCTAAATGTTAAAGTGATCATAGAATTTAAAAGATGTCGATTTCTATGTAAATGTTTACCCCTTTAACTAAAGAATAGTGGGGGCACTAGTGGGGGCAAAATAAATTCCCTTCTAAAAATTAAGAACTAGTGGGGGCATTATATCTAATCACATTCATGTAATTAGAAATAGTTATGAAAACATCACACAAGATGTTATAGAACCTCAAGGAGGTAAGAAAGCTAAAATTGCTAAAGAGTATGAACTTGGTTTATACATTGGAAGAAGATTCATTAAGCCTTAAAGAAGTTATATCCTCATTGGATGCTGAATTATGGCAAAAAGCAATAAACGATGAAATGAATTTTCCAGAGTCTAACAAAACATGACACTTAGTTGACTTGTCTCATAGTTGCAAAACCAATCGGTTGTATTTGGATTTCGGAAAAAGAAACTAAAACCTGATGGTACGGTTGATGAATACAAGACCCTCCTTGTAGTCAAAGGTTTTAGACAAAGAGAAAAATATAGACTTCTTCGATACTCATTCACCAGTCACTAGAATCATATCCATGAAAGTACTAGTCCCTTTAGCCGCTGTTCGTAACTCGATAGTGCTCCAAATGGATGTGAAAGTTGCCTTTTTTTTTGGTGAATTAGAAGAAGAAATCTATATGAAACAACCTGAACGTTTTGCGATTCATGGACAAGAAAACAAAGTCTGTAAGTTAGATAATTCTTTGTGAGGTCTAAAATAAACTCTTAAGGAATGACATGAAAAATTTGGCATTCTAATGCTATCGAATGAGTATAAAGTGGATGAAAGTGACAAATAATATTTGCACGATCATATGTCTCTATAAAGACGACTTGCTCATATTTGATTTAAAGATTCATGTTATGAACTATGTGAAATCATTGTTTATCAACAACCTTGATAAGAAAGACCTAGACCAAGTTGAAGTAATTCTTGGTTTCAAGATTACTAGATTAGAAAAGAGAACTTTTTTGATAAATCTCACAAAGTTGAGAAGATCTTAAGGAAATGTAATTATTTCACCGTAAACTTGCAATCATATATTATGATCAAGTGTAAGAACACTTGAGATGGAGTTATAAAAACAAATGTGAGCATCATTGGCAATACTTAGGTATGCCACTGAATGTATTAGACCCGACATTGCCGATGTCGTAAAACTCTTGTGCAAGTTTACTAGTAGACGGATGAGAAGCATTGCCACTCTATAGAAAGAGTCATGAGGTGCCTTAAGAAGACTATGAATCGAGGATTACTTGACTAGGAGTAACCTATTGTACTTAAATAGTACAAGATAGAACATCTTTCAGATGAGTGTTTAGCGACCAGTGTTTGCATAATGAGCTTCACTGGAGGAGTTGTTTGTTAAAACAAATGATATGGACTCAGTCCAATATGGAATGTATCTGGGATGAGAACACTAGAGAAAACTAGTGAAGAAGCAAGTTGATAAGATACTTGCTAGCTAAGAACCCTTAGTGGGTAAAACCGTTTCCAGAAGTGTTAATTTATTGTGATAATCTGCAGCTATTACAAAATTGAGAATCGTTACCACAATGGTAAGAGACGATTATTAAGTCACGAACACATAAAGTATTAGAGAGCTAGCTACTCTCAAAAGGAATGGTTAAAGTAGATCATGTACGTACTGATAAAGAATTAGTCAATCCTTTGACGAAAGGAATTACTAAAAAGAAAGTCCTAAACACATCCAATAAGATGGGACTAATGCCCAAAGGTCACAAGTGATGGTAACCCGACCTACATGATTGGAGATCCCAAGAAATAGGTTCAATGGGTAATAACAAGTCACAAGTGATATAACATGCTATGATAAAAGTACGAAAGCATGATTCCTGCAGCGATAGAAGGATGAGATAATAGAAACTCTTAATGAGATCTATACTCTATTTGGAGTGGAGTACATAGCTACAGGAGTACTCTTGATAGACTCACCTATACGAATGTGGAAGTAAGGGCCGGTTCCTTAGGAATTCGGGGCAGAATACCTAGAGCGTTCGTTAAAACCGGGATACACGTGCAAGGCCATAAACACACGGGCTTTTAGAATACACCTTATGAAAAGGTTTGTGTGTGGGTTCTATGTCTGAGATAGAGTTCAATGCTGTAAGCAACTCTTGTTAATCGGAATTTTACTCGCTATGCAGAGGTTCAAGTTGTAGGCGACACCTTTGTTTACTAGCAAATCTTATGGAGACGTTTTTGACGTTATTTATGAAACCATTTTTTAAATTCAAGTGGAGGATTGTTGGAACATGTGTGGAAATTGAGTAAAAAGACTAAACACAAATTCCCATGTTGGGTAGAACTAGTGTTGTGTGAATTGAAAAAGGTGGAAGTCCCACATCGGATGGAACACACACATTAGTAGTGTTTATATAGTGGGGGTGTACCTCTAATTACTGGGGGTACATAAGCACTAGAGAAAAATATATATTGATATATATTTTATTATTTGGAAATGATAAATTAAATAATTAATTTAATCATTATTAGAAAGTGCTTTCTTAGTCCCCAAGTTTAGCTAAAATATCCCCAAGTTTAGCTAAAATATTTTTGAAATAGAATATTTTGAAACACAATCTGAAATATTTGGATAGGCAATCTAATATATTTTAGTGCTTGATCTGAAATATATTTTGGTACATAATATATTATATTTTTGTACTAAATATAATATATTTTGGTACTCAAGTGAGATATTTTTGTACTAGATCTAATATGTGAATTACTTAATGACAAAGTAATGTATTACTTGTTCCCAAAGTTTCTCACTTATTAGTTGTGAATTTTTTCTATAAATAGAGAGCTCACACAGTGCATTCCACACACCAAAGAGTTTCATTGAGTTGTCGGGAACTCTTTCTCTCTTCTCCCTTTCTTGACTTGTGTTGACGAGTCTTTCCTCTCTTCTCCCTCCTTCGACTTGTTTAACAAGTCCTTCTCCTTTTTCTACTCCTTTCTGTCCCTTCGGAATTAAGAGTGTTATTAAGACCATAGTCCCTTTTTCGGTTTAATGTCCCTTCGAAATTAAGAATGGTCTTAAAAACATAGTCCCTTCGGTAATATATGTCCCTTCGGAATAAAGAGTACTTTTAAGATCATAGTCCCTATTTGGAATAATAATGTCCAGTCGGAATCAAGAATGATCTTAACGGTATATAAATATTATAACAATATTTTTCTATTTGAGGAGTAATGGTGGTAACACCATATTTGAGTGGTCATAGTACCATATTGATAGTTTGGAGAACTTAAAGGTTAGAATGGTGGAAACACCATATTTGAGTGGTCTTAGCACCAGAATAGAATGGTAATAATATAATATTAAAGTGGTTTCAGTATTAAAGAGTGGTCTTAGTACCATATTTGAAGGTGTAATTCTCGAACGGTTTTCTACAGTGCAGTAGTTAACCGCACAGTTGTAGCTGGGCTTGTTTTATCCTGGAGGCGGCGTGGTTGATAGTCTACCTTGCACAATTTTGGGTAGTGCCACAAAACGTCTTAAAGAGAGCGACCTGGTCGTGACTCAACCTAGTAACAACTTCGGTAGTTAATAGAATTTGGAAATCCAAATACAACAGTTTGGAAATCCAAAAACAACGTGAGTCCATCTATTCATCTAAATATATTTTCTCTTAATTCGAAGTGTTTTCATCAAGATACACTTGTAACGCCGTTGACACTCACAACATCAATAAAACATGTCGCTTGACTGTCATTGTCAAAAAAACTTTCGTCACAAGGAGTCGGTCGACTTTTAGCAAACCATCTGGTTCGATACCACTTGCATCATGATGGGAGCCCGAGTGATCATCCCATTAGACCAAATAGCAACCACACAAGTAAATTTTGTCACCGCATCTTTACGCAAACACAAAATATATGTGTCACAAACCCAAATTTACTAACTCATGCTTTTAAATCGGTTCTCCGGACGCCTTATAATATCACTTATTTTTTTTAATGAAACATGTTTATAGCATTTCATTAATAATGATAGATTGAATACAATTAGGTATGTTAAAATAAATGGCAGGATTAGCTAGAAACATGGCTTCCCCCGTAAGTGCATGAGCAACCGCATTTCCTTGTCGCTTAGCAAACCCCACTTTAGAGTTGGTAAAAGAAGAACTGAATAGTAAACGACACGAAGAAATAATACACTCAAATTCAAAAATATCGTCTTGAATACAATAAAAAGCGTCACGAATGATCTTTCATATTATCAGCTCATTTCTTTTCCAAAGAAAAATAGTGAAACAATATAAATCCAAATACATACACCCTCCGGTCACTAATATAAGCAAAAATCCATTTTTTAGATACATTCAATTAATGATGTATGTAGTCTTTATTATATGTCACATACATCATTAATTGAATGTATTTAAAAAGTGGATTTTTGCTTATATTAGTGACCGGAGGGTGTATATGAATTATGAAATGAAATAGGAAATGATTGTAGGACAGTTACCATAATTTGACAATGCAGAACCGAATGATTAATTTCGTCTTCATGTTTATTTTAATAAATTTGTAGTTAATCAATTACATTTCATAACACATGGCACTTTGTCTTTTAGCTTGTATAAAAAAGGTGGTACCACTCTTATTTTCCACAACCGATCTGTAAATATGATTAGCTAGAGAAAAGTTAGCAAGCCATCATTGCATTTCAATTTTTTATTTAATCCCAAGTTTGAATGAATCATTACTCACATCTTATCAATTTACAATAAGATAAGATAAACATACAAACCACCAAAACTGATTGCTAACCTAACAAATCATGGCTACTAATTATGTCCAAATCCCGGAAAATTAAATATACACTGAATTTGATTGGTGATCAGAAATTCAATTAATCAAGGGAATTTAATTTTCAAAGTATTCTTTCCCTAAAAGTAAAAGCAAAACATGTATATATGTGTAATGCAAAGGAACTTCTAAACAAAAGAATTTAGTGAATGTTTGGTTCCGCGTCTCAAAATCATGCTGACCTAAAAAATTGTGTCATGAGTAATATTTTATTTTGACGTAGAAGTTAGGATTTCTTGCTTCTTGTAGACGAACGAATGGAGCTCATTGACATGGTTGTAAACATAGCATGAATCAATTATGCATTTTGAAAAGAAAATAAATAGTGATTATGAATTCACACCGATTAGTTTTAAAGTTTTTTTTTTTTTTTATCTATTCCTACATATGATTCAAACACTTATTCATTCTTAAAATGGGCAATTGTGGTTCAATTTGGCATTGCTTGGCATATACTTTAAACTGCAAGTGGCAAATACAATGATACTTAACAATAATTCATGTATACGTACTCTTGTCCAAAAAAAAATCATGGATACGTAGTGTCACTATCTTTTGAAGTACTCATGAAAAAAACAATTAAAAACAATGATTGATCCCACTTTGACGATCCTTTGGATCCCATGGAAATTGGGTGCACCCTATGTAACCTTTTAAACTAGTATAGGAGCTAGGTAGTATTAAAGCAACCATAGATTTAAAGCCAAAAAATTAGTAAAATCATAGGATGTGACAATGTGTTCTCATATGCTGATTGAAATAGTAAACGTGTGCGTGAGAATGGATGGTGGTGTTGTGGATATTGAAGTGGATCAAATATTGGGGATGCAAAAATATGTGGTGGGCCATAGATTGTATGTGGGGTAATGAGGCATGAACATCATAGGGATCAGTCATGTTTGTTGACTAGTCAAATTTATAGGATCAGTCAAAGGAAACACTGAGAGGGAATAAAAGTTAAAGAAGGATGGGGAACTGTGCCAAACATGGCTAAGCACCTAAATGTTGTTTGTATTGTAGTGCTTCATAGTTTTTTAGTGCGTGCCTTTGCCCTTTGATATCACACCTCGCAGTTTTTGTAAAATTATTATGAGTCGTCGTGATTCTATTATACACATCAAGTTGTTCAACATAAATTAAATTTATCGTTTATTAATCTTTATAAAAGAATATATATCGAGTATATTGGATGAGTTCTCACCAGTTGAGTTTATTTGATAATAAAATTGAATTTTTGATCAATTATTTTATAAAAAATGTTGAATTTATAAAATATACTTTTCTTGTCAAAAATTAAAATAAAATATAATTTTTTAATTAAACTACTTGCACTAATAAAGTATTTAGGAAGACTAAGATACAATGAATACGAAAATTAATAAAAAAAATTATGATTAATATATATTGATATTTTAAAATAATAAATAATGTGTAAAATAAAAATTTGGTAGATAGACAAAATTACAATAACATTTGAAAACTCACATACAAAAATAAAAAAGTGAAAGTTTAAACTTTGGTCACTACCTCAACGAACAATTTCAACATTTATGTCAATTGAGTTAAGATTAGTATAAAATAATACTCCCTCCGTTTCAAAATGAGTGTCGCTTTAGCCAAAAAAATTTGTTTCAAAATGAGTGTCGCTTTCAGTTTCCAATGCAATAATAACTTTTTCTTTTCAATTGTACCCTTCAATTAATACTCTGCACACTACTTCCAAAGTTTTACTTTTAAAACTAACCAATAGTTAATAAGGATAATTTGGTAAAATAACTATTCTCTTTCTCTTAATCATTGTATTTCTTAATATGTGTGTAAACACCTAAAACGACACTCATTTTGAAACGGAGAGAGTAAAAATAATGTAAACATGAGGAAAACGAAGCATTGGCACTCCTATGAAGAAAAGAATCTAGTGTTCCCACTTCTCACTTCTTTCAATTTCACGCAGAATCTTTGTCTCTACGGTTGAGGTTGATATGTCATCTGATTTTGTGTGCTGGTTCGAATTTAATATTCATAAATCATACCAAAACAAAAAAAATTGTGGTGGTATTTTTTTTTAAAAAAATATTGTGAAAGTAGACAAAAACAAAAAAACAATCAACTTGCAAAAGTAGACACACATAAAAAACAATCATGTAATCTCACAAGGCACAATGCATTCTTGTTTTGGAACTACTTGAAAACTACAGACCAATTTGAATTTTTTTTATCATAAAAAATCATCGATTTGTATCGTGGTCAGTTTTAACACATGATCCAAGCATGTTTTGTTGCTAATCACAACATTGAGGTTCTGTTAATTAGGTGAAAATAACAGAATTCTATTTGTTGATGGTTTAATTTAATGAACTTGTAATGTTTCACAATATCAATTTAGAAATATATAGTACACACCTAACAGTTAATTGAATAGTCTTAGGTACTTTTGAAGGACACAGAACTTATGTTTCCAAGTGCTTTTTTGTTAGAGAGGGAAGATATTTGAAGTTTTCTAAATTCTAATCCATTCATGTACCTTACAAAGACCGTGCATATTCATATTATCATTATTTATTTATTGCATAATGAAATAAATTGAATTAGATAATAAATAACTAAGAATAAAAAGATAAATAGTTCTATCAAAAATAACAAAATTTATTAGTTAATTTGGTTGTCTAAAAAGCCTTAAAACAACAACTAATAAGGAGGGTTTGACATCATAATACATCTGATGGATATATGATAAAAGATGTTTATTAGATTGTTATCCAGACTGAGCAGCATCACAATGATATTCATTTAGACTTAATCTGGAACAAAGTTGTCTCTTTGAAAGTTTCATTATTTGCTTGAAGAATTTTTAATAAAAGGATTCCGATAAAGGATAATTGACTTCGTCGTGGAGTGTTGTCTGCAGGAACGTTGGTATGTTCTGGAGATTGTGGAAAGGAGGAATCTATTAATCATCTTTTTTTTGGCTGTGATTTCTGTGGGGTCCAGCCAGTGATTGAAGTATTAAACTTCACGTGAATTGCCAGCTAAAAGAAAGAAGGCAATTTGCAAATTGCTTTGTTTTCTCCACTTGCAATTGCCACTTGCAATTATTAATTATGAATCAACAGTGCTTCTTAAGCCTATAAATAGCACACGGCAATTGCAGCAATTACACCACAACAACAACAAGAAATCCTCAACACACAGAGTGTTGAGAGAAAGAGAGAAAAATCCTCACTCATAGAGTTGAGAGAAAAATAGAGAGTTCCTCATAAGAGTGTGAGAGAAAAATATAGTGAGCCAATTTGTGAGAGTTGTATCTACAAATTGAGATACATAGTTAGGTCCACCTGAGGGTGAAGATTTGTATTCCCATTATTATTATAGTGGAGATTTAAGAGGCCTACGGGTCCCGTGGTTTTTCCTTACTCACATTGAGAAGGTTTTCCACGCTAAAAATTTGTTGTGTGTCATTTTACGTTTCCGCTAAAGTGCCTATTTTGAGTTCATGGAGGAGGGAAATTATGCAGGCATTTCCCAACAGTGGTATCAGAGCACTCGTTGCTCTGGGACTCTGAGGTGTTGTATCTGCAAGATAATTCTTAGTATGCTCTGTGGCTGCAACATTGTTTGATCTTCCACATCAGAAAAGAAATTTCTTGTCGCTAGATATAAAGTGAGGTAGTGATATATTGCATGTCTAGGAAAGTTCTGGCAAGGAAAGACTTGGTATTTAAGTGTGTCTATTGACCCACCTCTCTTACCTGGGAACTTTCCTGGTGCACTATTCACAAACTCATTTTTTCTAGTATACGATACTAGTGACACTGGTTAAAGAAATTATTTCCTGTGTAACTCAAGATGGATGGTTCAATCAGCCATGATGGTGATATGTTCAAGCTAACGGCTGACAACTATACATATTGGAAGCCAATGATGGAAGACCACTTGTATTGCAAAGACTTCCATGAGCCAATCACCCAAAAAGATAAACCCTAGAAGAAGACCGCTACGGAATGGGAGACGGAGAATCGGAAGACAGTGGCTATGATCCGAAAATACATTGATCGAAGCTTGTTCGAGCATGTATCAACTTATACCAATGCGTATGAGTTATGGACGAAGCTTGAATCGTTGATTCAAAAGAAGACGCCCAGAAATAAAGCACACCTTGTTAGAAGACTGGTGAAGTTAGAATACTCAAACGGTCAAAACATGATCGAGCATCTAAATACCTTCAAAGGTATTGTAAATCAACTGACAAAAACAGAAATGAAGATAGATGACAAGTTGCAAACACTTCTACTTCTCAGTTCCTTACCTGAAAGTTAGGACACTCTAGTTGTCACTCTCAGCAATTCTGCTCCAGATGGAAAACTTAGCATGGATTCAGTCACTGACTGCCTGTTAAACGAAGAGTCAAGACGAAGGGAAAGAGGCTTGAACAATCAGTTCGAAGCCAACGTCGTTGACAATAGAGGAAGGAGCAAGAACCGTCAAAAAGGTGGTCGTGAAAAATCACGAGGCAGATCAAAGACTCACACTAAACTAAGTTGTTATTACTGTGGCAAACCAGGCCATAAAAAGTTTGAGTGCAGATTCTTCAAGAGAGATCAACAGGCTGGAACGATCCATCCTGATATAATCGATCCAAAGAAGAAAGAAGATGGAACCACGACAGCAGTCGTAGCAACTAACGAGAATTTCTTTCTCGTTGAAGATGAAAATTATCTAAATGTAGCGTCTAATGACTGCATTTGGATAATTGACTCAGGAGCATCCTTTCATGTAACCCCTCATGAAGAATTCTTCTCATTATATCAAAAAGGAGACTTTGGTATGGTGAAGATGGGCAATGATGTCACAAGCAAGATTGCTGGCATTGGCGAGGTGATTCTGGTTACAGATAATGGCTCTAAGCTCGTGTTGAAGGAGGTTAGACATGTTCCAGACATGCGTCTAAACCTTATCTCAACAGGAAAGTTAGATGATGTTGGTATGATAAACCAATTTGGAGCTGGTAGATGGAAGCTCAGTAAAGGAAGCATGATCATTGCTCGTGGTAAAAAGGAAGGCTCTCTGTATGTTATGCAGGGAAAGATAAACAAGGGAGATATCAATGTATCTAAAGACATGAGCAAAGAACTGTGGCACAAACGACTTGGCCACATGAGCGAGAAAAGTTTGGAGATTCTTGCTAAGAATCATCTTCCAAACATCAAGGGTCAACCACTGGAATCTTGTGAAGATTGTCTAGCAGGCAAACAACACAAAGTATCTTTTCAAAGATCAGATGATGCAAGAAGAAGAAAGCATATCCTAGATCTTGTCCATTCAGATGTTTGCTTTACATCTGAAAGGTCCCTTGGTGGTTCACAATACTTTGTTACCTTCATTGACGACCACTCTAGAAAAGTGTGGGTGTATCCATTGAAGACGAAAGATCAAGTTCTTCAGGTTTTCAAAGAATTTCATGCCTCTGTAGAACGGGCATCTGGAAGAAAACTGAAATGTTTAAGAACAGACAACGGTGGAGAGTATATAGGCTCATTTGCAGCCTACTGTAAATCTCATGGAATAAGACATGAGAAAGTACCTCCCAAGACTCCTCAGATGAATGGAGTAGCCGAAAGGATGAACCGGACGATTGCAGAGAAAGTCAGAAGCATGCTTTCTCAAGCAAAACTTCCCAAATCATTTTGGGGTGAAGCAGTGAGAACTGCAGTTGATTTGATAAATTTGTCTCCTTCAAGACCTTTAAATGGAGAGATACCAAATGAAGTATGGTATGGAAAGAAAGCCTCCTATGGTCATTTGAGAGTCTTTGGATGCAGGGCATTTGTGCATGTTCCAAAAGATGAAAGAGCAAAGCTAGATGCTAAGACGAAGGAGTGCATATACCTTGGTTCACCAAAAGATGAACTTGGCTTTAGATTATGGGATCCTGCTACTAAGAAGATGGTTCGAAGCAGAGACGTGATATTCTATGAAGATCAGACAATCCACGACATTCAATCTAAAAAGCCAAAGACTATTGTGGTAAACAATTCAGGGGGAGAGACTCCTCAAATGAATTATGATCGTGATCAGCTAACAGAACCCAATCAAATGGAGGAGCCTGATCAGAGAGACCAAAATCAACCAATGCATGAAGAATAGATGGCAGATGATGATGCTGATGATAATGATGATGTTGAGATGGGACAAGAACCTCAATTGAGAAGATCGACCAGATCTAGACAACCATCAAAAAGATACTTCTCAGGTGAATATGTAAACATCACTAACGAAGGAGAACCTCAAAGCTTCATGGAAGCCATAGAGACAACCAATAAGGAAAAATGGTTGCGGTCCATGGAAGAAGAGATGCAATCTCTGAAGGAGAATGAGACGTATGACCTGGTAAAATTACCAGATGGAAAGAGGGCATTGAAAAATAAGTGGGTGTTCAAGCTCAAGTCTGAAGAGAACAACCCAAACCCCAGATACAAAGCACGAATTGTCGTGAAGGGGTGCCATCAAAAGAAAGGCGTTGATTTTGAAGAAATATTCTCACCGGTGGTGAAGATGACATCCATTAGAGCAATCCTTGGTCTAGCTGCTAAACTAGACTTAGAGATAGAACAACTTGATGTTAAAACAGCATTCTTGCATGGAGACCTAGAGGAAGAAATCTATATGGAACAACCTGAAGGTTTCGTTGAACCAGGCAAAGAACACCTTGTGTGTCGCTTGAAGAAAAGTCTATACGGTTTAAAGCAGGCTCCAAGACAATGGTACAAGAAGTTTGATCTCTTCATGACCCAACACAACTTCACGAAGACGTCAGCAGACCATTGCGTGTTTGTGAAGAACTATGAAAATGGAGAATCCATCATACTTTTGTTGTATGTTGATGATATGCTTATCGTTGGAAAAGATAAGGCAAAGATAAATGCTCTCAAGAAAGCATTGAGCAAGTCTTTTGCTATGAAGGATTTGGGTGCAGTGAAGAAGATTCTTGGAATGAAGATCATTAGAGATCGTTCGAGAAGAATGCTGTGGATGTCACAAGAAGATTATCTCAAGAAAGTTCTTGAAAGATTCAACATGCATAATGCTAAACCTATGCATGTTCCGCTACCTGGTCATTTGAAACTCAGTAAGACACAATGTCCAAAGAATGACCAAGAGAAAGAAGAAATGAGCAAGGTGCCCTATTCTTCAGCTGTGGGTAGCCTTATGTACGCCATGGTCTGCACGAGGCCAGACATCGGTTATGCTGTAGGAGTCGTGAGTAGCTTCCTATCAAACCCAGGAAAAGAACACTGGAGTGCTGTGAAATGGATACTGAGGTATCTAAAAGGAACTGCCAAAAAATGCTTATGTTTTGGCAATGGAAATCAAATGCTCGCTGGTTATGTAGATGCTGATATGGCCGGAGATGTAGATTCAAGAAAATCCACATCCGGATATTTGATTACTTTTGCAGGGGGAGCTGTCTCATGGCAATCGCGACTACAAAAGTGTGTTGCTTTAAGTACTGATAAGTGCTAAAAAGTGTTAAATTCATGTTATATTTTAAGCACTTTTTGTTACTTGTTCTGCAAGTAATTGACGGAAAAGCCGAGAAATAAGTGTTAAATGCCTTATTACGCTTTATATATCTTACTCTATCCTTTTGTGCAGGAATTATCCTCAAGACACTGATCAAAGACCAAAAATCATGAAAAAGTGCAAATTAGCAAAAGCTGGTTTTGAAGAATTCGTTATTAGCGTATTCCACGCTATTAGCGAAATTGGGCCAGAGAGGTACGCCATTAGCGTACCTGGAGCGAAGCAGAATCTGGGTTTGAAGAAATACGCTATTAGCGTAACTTACGCTATTAGCGTAAAAGCTCCAGAAGACTACGCTATTAGCGTACCAAGGGTGAAGAACAGGGTCAAGGACCAACGTGGCACACTGCAATTGGTCAGAACTTAGGCCGACCAACCACGCTAATAGCGTATATTTCGCTATTAGCGTAGGTGTAAAAAACTCATCCCTTTTAAAATAGAAGTTTAGCCTCACTCAAGTGGCCCACTTGCTATTTATGTAAGATATTTATGTAAGATATTTATGTAAGATATTATTAGATATTATGTTAGATATTATTTTTAGATATTTTGGGGCTTGCTTTATTATATATATTAGTAGTTCATTAGGGGAAATTATTAGATAGTCTTAGAACTTAGTTAGTTTTTCATAGCTTTTCTCTTAGTTTTCATTGTAATATCTTAGAGAGAAAATAGGGTAGTTCTTCATAGAGTGAGAGTGATTTTGGAAGTTGGATCTTATTCCTTTGTTGAGACATCACTAGGAGAATGAATCCTTCCTTTTCAATCCATCCTTGCAAGGCTTCCATGATGATGTGTAGCTAAACACTCTTTGTTGGGATGAGAGGTACTTGATTCTTGCTAACATGTAATCTTTTGATCTTGCAAAATATGATTCTAGCAATTTATATTCAATATTGTTGTTATTCTTGTGTTAATGCTTTCAATGAGATTCAAGATGATTTGGACACAAACTCTTGAATCTAGAGCTAGAGTAGCAATATATCTTAGGTTATATCATTCTTGACAAGTTTGTTAATCTTGTGATAATCACCATAATCAAGAGTTAAATGCTTTCGGATACTTAATCAGGCTGGACACGGTCGATTAAGTTATCCGATCGACTTTGTTATCGTTTAAGGGATTTGGACACGAATGTTTAAACGATACCTTAGAGTTAATTATATCGCTTTGGACACGAAGGATAGTTTAGAATTGATTGTGATAATGTTGTTTATAAAGCTAGAATTCGTATGGATCATTAGTTTACGTGTGACGCTTGGTTAAGGAACGCTACTCCTAACAAGTTTCAATCCTTATTAATCTCATCTTTTACTTTTTGCATTTAGTTAACATAGTTGTAAATTCAAACAAACAATCACCCTTTTTACTTAGAATGATATTTGATGTTGAAATATCCGTGATGTCGCACTAATCCCTGTGGAGACGATACAAATACTTATCTTGTTTTTGATGCAAAACAACATACATCAAAATGGCGCCGTTGCCGGGGATTGGTGTTTAGATATCATAGATAGTACGATTGATTTATCGTTTTAAGTATTCGTACATAATCCGT